>NC_058521.1:420437412-421688662 GCF_904849725.1 Hordeum vulgare subsp. vulgare | reverse complement strand
GATAGGTATGGAGTGAATCTAAAAAGGGGAATGAGTCTTGAAAAATTAAAAAAATTGGACTCAAGAGTCATGATTGGCATATATGGCTTGAGCGGGTAATGCCGGTGATATTACATGGCCTTATTCCTGAGGATGAATAGCTAGTACAGGCGGAGCTGAGCTATTTCTTCTGTGTTCTTTGTGCAAAAGAACTATCGCCTCGCGTGGTAGATGACATGGAGGAGTTGGCGCCGGAGTTGTTGTGCAAGTTAGAGAAGATCTTTCCACCGGGCTTCTATAATCCAATGCAGCATTTGATTTTACATCTCCCGACCGAGGCAAGATTGGGTGGGCGTATGCAAAATCGATGGTGCTTTGCAACTGAGAGGATGCAGAAGAACCTTAGAGCTCAATGTACGAATAAACGTACAATTGAAGCATCGATGGACGAGGCATTCATTACTGAAGAGGTGGCTAACTTTGTGACAACACACTACGAAGCCAAAAATCATATTCTGCATAATACAAAGCCTCGGTACAATGATGCCGACCCTATTAAAGGTGGACCCAACCTCAGCCTATTCAAAGGGAAGCTCGCACCAGCCGATGCTTCGAAACCAATAACGTTGGATATCAAAAAATGGCGGGACATTTCATTGTATATCTTCAAAAACCTACCAGAAGTGCAGCCGTACATCGAGTAAGTTCTCGGTACGTTTTTCCGCAACTTCTAATTCCTTCAAACTGCTCTTATTCCCGGATATTTGATATAGTCAATACGTCACCAAAATCTCGGATGGGGCGGTGATCCAAAATGATTCCGTCGAAGAGTATGAGCTTCTGGCAAATCATGGATGACGCTATCTCGGTTTCATCTCTTGGTTCAAACAAACGGTAATTATCAATAATGGATCCTTTCATTTCTTGCTGTAATTTGGAGCTAATGCAACAATCGTTTCATACTAAACTTGTAAACTAATTTAGAGTCTATGGACGTCGAATTGAGATAAGCCGATAATGGTTATGACTGTAAGGTCTGTTCATTTGAGAAATACAACATCAACGGGTATCACTTTCGTACCTTTGGCAAAGAGCTATCTATGCCCAACCAGAAATCTACAAATTGTTGTGTCTGTGCTATCAGCGAAGGTGGTATCGAGTATTATGAAAGAGTTGAAGCAATTTATGAACTCCAATTCTATGGTGAAAACTCACCGAACGTCGTAGTCTTCAAATGTTATTGGTTCCAACCGAAGGAGACTAGAAGGAGTCATGAACATATAGGGCTAGTCAAAATCAATCCCAGCACCCATTTAGATGTTCCCGATGTCTATATTACGTCTCAACAAGCAACCCAAGGTTTCTATCTACCGTGGGCCAGCCAAACTGATAAGAATGTGAATGGTTGGCATGTTGTTTATGAAGTGCCGCCACATGCTAGACCACCGCCCCCAGATGAAGAGGATTATGAACCTCACATTAACCCAGACACATCTGACGGAGAATTCTTCCAAGAAACACGTCTTTCCAAGAAACTTTTCAAGAATCGCAGTACTTCACCCCAGAACATGGAAGTAGACAGCGACAGTGAATCCGACTTCACCCCTGAGCCGGAACTAGCAGAGACGGAACTAGAAGAAGTTACTACTGTAGAGTACCTATCAATGCTTGACCGATTATAGAAAGGCCTTCCACAAGTTGATGTCATTGAACTTGATGAGCACGTCATTCATGAAGATACGCATGATAGTGATGATGATGCATTTATTGATCCAGACTATTATTAGTTTGTATGCATCCCAACTTAAATTATATATGTACATATTATTATTCATGTTACATATTCAATTTTTTTATGTTGTACTAATTTCTTTTACTCTTTCTCATGGCAGGTGTTGAAAGATGGTGGGCGCGAGTCCAGATCGCTCGGCGGGTACTTCTTCGTCGGTGGCCCACGCGAGGGGTGGTACTTCCATTCCACCCCTATCTCTCCATAGAGCCTTGGTGGATAGTCTGACGACACCACCCGCGGGTGCTTCTTTGTCGGCGGTGTTACCCACCGGGAGAGGAGGTCAGGAAGGGAAGAAAGGGAAGGGTACATGATGTGGCCGCGGGATAGGTAGGCGAACTGCTACGCCGTCCTCGCCACCACCACCAACTCATTAGCCCGAGCAAAGGACTACTATGGTGGACACGTTTGTGGTAAAGACTACGGGGACTCTGGTCCAGGAGCCTCGGGTCGACGGGCATTCGGCCCATGAGACTACGGTACCTAAGGCTACGTCCCAGGAGACTCTCGCCCCACAGGCTTCGGCCAACGCGGAGCCATCCTGATTGGGTGCCTGGCTGGATCGGACCGAGTGGCTGGGTGGCCATTCTATTGGTGCCGGGGATGAGTTGATAACCCACAAGTGTAGGGGATCGCAACAGTTTTCGCGGGTAAGTTAACCCAATTTATTGACTCGACACAAGGGGAGATAAAGAATATTTATAAGCTTTAACAGTTGAGTTGTCAATTCAACTGCACCTGAAAAATACTTGCTTGGCAACGAAATATTAGTAGCAATGGTGATATGGAGGTGATGGTGGCAACAGAAATAATAGTGGCAAAGCAAGGAAAGTAAAAGAGCGAAAGAGATGGATGGTTGCTCATGGATGAGAGATATTGATACGTCTCCATCGTATCTACTTTTCAAAACTCTTTTGCCCTTGTTTGGACTCTAATTTGCATGATTTGAATGGAACTAACCCGGACTGACGTTGTTTTCAGCAGAATTGCCATGCTGTTGTTTTTGTGCAGAAATGTAAGTTCTCGGAACGTCTTGAAAATTTACGGAGAATATTTCTAGAAAATATGAAAAATACCTGCGCAAAGATCCACCGGAGGGGACGGGCCAGTGGGCCACAAGCCCTGTAGCCGCGGCCTCCCCCCGTGGTCGCGGCTACCAAGCTTGTGGGGCCGACGTGGCTCTGCCGCCCCCAATTCCAGCGCTATTTATTCCCTTTCGTCCCGAAAAAAATCAAGAGAGAAGAGTTCATCGCGTTTCACGATCCAGAGGCGCTGCCACATCCCGTTCTTGCCTTGGAGGGCAGATCTGGAGTCCGTTTTGGGCTCCGGATCAAGGAGATCGTCGCCATCGTCATCATCAACCTTCTTCCCTCTCCAATTCCATGAAGCTCTTCATCGTTCATGAGTAATCTATTCATAGGCTCGCTAGGCGGTGATGAGTAGGATGAGATCTATCATGTAATCGAGTTAGTTTTGACGGGGATTGATCCCTAGTATCCACTATGTTCTGAGATTGATGTTGCTACTACTTTGCAATGCTTAATGCTTGTCACTAGGGCCCGAGTTCCATGATTTCAGATCTGAAATTATTATGTTGTCACCAATATATGTGTGTTTTAGATCCGATCTTGCAAGTTGTAGTTACCTACTATGTGTTATGATCCGGCAACCCCGGAGTGACAATAACCGGAACCACTCCCGATGATGACCATAGTTTGAGGAGTTCATGTGTTCACCAAGTGCTAATGCGTTGGTATGGTTCTTTATTAAAAGGAGAACCTTAATATCCCGTAGTATCCATTTGGACCCCGCTGCCATGGGAGGGATGGACAATAGATGTCATGCAAGTTCTTTTCCCTAAGCACGTATGACTACACACGGAATGCATGCCTACATCACGTTGACGAACGGGAGCTAGCCACATATCTCTCAGTGTTATAACTGTTGCATGATGAATGTCATCCAACAAATCACCGATCCATTGCCTACGAGTTTGTCCCACTACTACTGTTACTTGCTGCTACTATTACTTGCTGCTATTGTTCCTACTTGCTTCTGCTGTCACTACTGATGTTCCTTGCCACTGTTGTTACTCGTTATACTGCTACTACCTGCTACAATACTTTTCTGGCGCCATTGATACTTTAGTTAGGAATAATCTGCCGTCAACATATTCTTTCCTAGCACCATTGCTATCATACTACCTTTGCTGCTTATATCCTGCTTGCAGATACTAATCTTTCAGGTGTGGTTGAGCCGACAAATCAACTGCTAATACTGGAGAATATCCTTTCACTCCCATCATGTCGAACTAACAAATTTGGGTTGAATACTCTACCCTCGAAAACTGTCGCGATCCCACACGCTGGTGGGCCATTGCAAGACAATTGCTAATTATTGATCAACTGGAAGCAGTTCTTTTCTGGCGCCATTGCAAGGGGACTGTCAGTAGATATCATGTATTTAACTTGGGGCAAGGCATGTAGAAAAGTAGTGATCATCTAGGCATATATCAAACATTAGGCATCTATCCCGAGGTAGTCGTGTGTGCTTGCAATAAGAACTTGCACAACATCTTTTGTCCTACCATCCCGCTATCAACGGGGCCAAAAGGAACTTATGGAGATTAAGGTGCTCTTGTCAAAGAGCACCGGAACAAAGCATTAACAATCAATGATACATGGAATCCTCAAACTATAGTCTATCCCCTTTGGTGTCCCAAGTTGTCACCATTGGGATCGCCGGTTCCGGACTATAATAGGTGCATACTACTCATAGATAGGATCTAGAACAAAAATATATTCATGAAAACATAAGGTATTCAAATATGAAATCATGGCACTCGGGCCCAAAGTGACAAGCATTAAGAGTAACAAGTAGTAGCAAAGATGATAACCACCATAGTAGATGATAGGCAGCATGCCCCCAAATCTCCGATGAACTATTACATGACCTAACTCATCCAATCTCTCCAATCCACTTCACCTACAGCAGGGAATTACTCACACATGATGGGGAAAGACATGGAAGGATGATGGAGTGGTGATGGTGATGACGATGGCGATGATTTCCCCTCTCCGAAAGCCAAAACAGCCTCCTGATTAGCTCTCTCGGAGAAGAACCGAGGGTGGCGGCGGCTCCGCGTCGAGATCTTGCAAAATGACTTCTCTTCTGGGGTTTCTGCGTCACGGGTAAAAATAGGAGCCAAAGAAGGGAACCAGAGGGAGTGGACCGCACCCAGGCGGCCTCCTCGCGTGGCCAGGGGGCAGGCCGCGCCAGCAGGTCACCTGGGGGCCCTGTGTCTCCCCTCTGGCCCATCTTCTGGCCCATGGTTCCTCCCGGTGCGTGGATTTTCTCTATTTTTATGGGAATTTTCCGGGACGTCTAAATATCCATTTTCCCGCGCACAAGAAAACCATACAAACAGTTGTGTTGAAAACAACGTCAGTCCGGGTTAGTTTCATTCAAATCATGCAAGAATGAGGCCAAAAATTAGCAAAAGTGTTTGGAAAAGTCGATACATTTGAGACGTATCATGAGTCTACAGATAGTGAGGGCGAGGTGGTGGACGGGGTCACCGTCTACAAGTGTGGTAGTACACGTCTCCCGGTTGTACCAGTGACCCGCGAGGAGAGGCAGGTGATTAGGCCTGAAGGGGAGAGGTAAGTGCATTTACTCTTTTTTTTACTTTTTGCCTTCAAGTTTCTTCTAATATTTAATGTGTTGACCTTGCCATACTTCAGGGGTTGGGAACACCCCGTTGGAGTCTACAAGCCGAACACCGTCCTTGGTGCGCTTTGCCGGACAAATTTCCCTGGGTTTGTCACGCTGCATGGTTAGGGTCAGGTTCCTACACTAGGATTTACCTGGGAGCACTACGAGGCTGCGCAGTCCCCGTCAGAGGAGATTATAGATGGTGTCTTGTGCCAAACGAGGGCCGAGATGGTGATCAACAACTTTTGTATAAATTCTCCTTTTACACAATCTAAAAATAAAAATATAGTTAGTTATTGTACTAATCGGTTTTGTCTCGTTTGATTGCAGACCTTCTACAGGTGTGAGGAGGGATATGAGGAGGAGGCGGCAAAGGTTCTCGAGGCCGAGTGCAGGAGACTATCACAAAACTAACACCACGAGGCTCGGCCGCACACTTTTTGAGACTACTACACCACGCGTGGTGTTCAGAAGCAGAAGAAGGACTGTCGCGCGAAGTATCTGAAGAAGGAGTGCCATGCAAAGTATCAGAAGAAGGAGCAGTACATGAAGGTAATTACCTATTCTTAAGTCCTTGTACGTAGTTTTCTTGATTTGATTGATAGACATAGCGCTCAAAATTCTCTTTACTAACTTATAGGTGCCCCCGAGATGATGTGCGGATAAGCTAGATTGTTGGGAGGCGTTGGTGGATGAGCGGTGCACAGGCAACTACCGAGCCGTCCACGACAATTCGAAGATTGGCGTGCCCAAATGGTTGGTGTGCCACACCATCAACTCAGCACCAACTTAATTCAGTTCGGACGAAACTTTGTATGTGGTTTTCTTCATGATTTATGAAATTCATTCTTCATGCTAGCTTGAGCCCTTTACTAATACTTTGTTCCTCTCTCTTAGGCGCATCACAATAAGACGGAGGTGCCACAGTTGTACGAACTATATGGCATGGCCCATACTGCCTCCTACAAGAAGGCCAAGGCATTCTCTGGGTCTAACATGGATCGTCTAGAGAAGTTAACCAACATCTCCTCCCACAACAAGCTCGTGATATAAAGGGACGTGGGGAAGGCTAGGAAAGGGGAGGAGTTTAACCTGATCTAGGACGGCACATAAATACCGCATATAGGTAGGTATGGTGGACTCATATGGTGCAACTGGTTCTAACAATTTTGGATGCACAAGAAGTCAGTTCGCTTAGTACAGGTGAAGGCTAGCAAAAGACGGGGAAGCGACCAACTAGAGAGAAATAACGGTCATAATCATCTAGGGCGACAAAGCAACATTGAATCGGGCATGAAAGCGATATAACTATTCTGAAATAAAAAGATCGTCAAGTCTTGATAGACTTCTAGTCATAAACATGTGTCAGCATGTGCCAAGTCAATCCAAAAACTCTCCAAAGGGAAATACCACTCTAATATGCCAAACCATGAACAATGCAACGCATGCTAAACATTTCAATAACACATTATGCACTGCAGCTATTTGAGACTAGTCACAAAGAAAGCATGAACTACTGGGAGAGCATTGCAATCATAGCACTATGTCGCTACAAGCTGGTCTTTAGATCATAAGTATAGGCATATGTACAAAAGTAGAAACAAATAGAGTTCATACCGGCTTTCCTTGTTACATTCCTTCGGTCGATCTTCGTCATTATTGCATCGCCACTTGCACGATCGAACGTAGAAAGATTTAATCAAGTGCAATTGCAACCGTGGACGTGAGCTGAACTCTGCAAACAAAGCAAACTAAAGAGAGAAAATAAATCTTTTTGGGTTTTCCAAAGGTTAAACGAAAGCAAAAGAAAAGAGTAATATTTTTGTTGTTTTTGCAATGAAAGAACAAAGAAGAATAGGCAAAAAGTCTAAAAAGACTTACAAAGGATACTACGGATGATACAATGAAAGGGGAGAAGGATACGTACTCCCCCAAGCTTAGGATATTGGCCTAAGTTGAGCTCGGCTACCGCGGGCTCTAGGAGCTTCCTCCGGCTCCGGAGTGGTACTGGTGGCTCCAACAATCATACGAGGCCTCGGGCGCATACACTGATGCCCGACCGACCTCCCAAGGAGAAGGCTCTTCTTCCTCGGGAAGAACCTCCTCCATGGAGTTGTGGAATTGCTGGTGGATCACGAACTCGTCCAAGTCAATCGAGGTGAAAGACCACCTGTTCCTACTAGTGTAATCAAACAAAAGTGGTGCATGAAGAAGGATCTCGCGAGTAGTAAGCTCGCCAAATCTCATAATATAAACAAGGTTACCAAACTCGGAAGTCCTAGTAAAAAACTCATGCCTCTTCATAGCGGTAAGATCAAAGCTTATGAATGAAAAAGGCGTATCATCCGTGCAGAGAGTGCGCCCGAGGTGCTCGAGGATAAGCATGGCATAAATGCCACCAAAGTGAGGCCCTTTGCCGCTTTTAGCGACGAGGCGACGAGCAATCAAAGCACCAATATTATACGTGTTATCTCCTAAGAGGGCGGCTGCCAAGATAGCGAGATCCGAAGCCGAAATGTTGCTCGTGTTGTCATGAGCTAGCACCCCTCGAGCAATATAGTATGTGAAATACCTGATGTGAGGAAACAAGATGGTGGAGATCTTCCCCCGGTGAATTTCTCGCGGGTCCTTACTGCAAAGGGAAGCGAACAGGGTCTTCAGCTCGTATGGATGAACGTTCATTTTGGTCGTCTTCCCGACATTCCGCACACCTATAATATCACAAAATTCTGCCAAAGACATGGGAAAGACATCCTCATATAATCTGAGTTCAATCATGAAAGTTTTATCTATGGGTACCCCGACTAGCAAGTCGAGTTCGCCGTGCCCAATGACCCCAAGGATCAATGTTCACTGAACACAGATACTGAATAATAGAGTCTTACATCCAAGTACCGAAATTATTACATCAAACGACCAGAAGGTCGGGTTCAAGAGCGAGGCCTAAAGCCAAATTAAACAGGTACATCGAGTAGCGGAAACTCGTAAGGGCTAAGCGGTGCCCATGCCATCAAGCCTACACCGACAGGCATTCTGACTTGGAAGCGTCCTAGATCGCAGGTTCGTCTCCGACGGCGTACTCGTCGCCAAACTCCGGTCCTTCCATGTCTGGTCAATAATATAACCAGCGGCAAGCCAATGAGTACTTTGAATGTACTCGCAAATAACCCACGATATGAAGATTGATAGTGAAGAATAATAGTAACATGTATCTATGGTGGAATGCAATTTGGTGGAATGATTAGGTATATGCAACAAGTTAAAGAATTATTCTTGCAGAACATGTTACAGATATCAACATATCTGCTAAGGGTTGAACCATCCGGGTTCACCGTATATGCCAAGTCATCGGACTTGTCATAACCTCAATGTATTAATGAGGGCTAAACCGTCCGGGTTTACCCTATATGCCAAGTCACCGAACTTGGTCATATTATTACTCTCATAACAACACCTTTTTAACACCACACACACTCACTCACACTTTGTTTATGCGGAAATGTTGGACATAGTTTAAGCAGGACCACCCAACTGTCCTTGACCTTGGACACGGCTATTCGAATAGTTTGACACTCTGCAGAGGTAGTACGCTGGACCCACGAGAAACGGGAAACTTCCTTGTCATCCACGACTCGCGGTATATCACATATACCCGAGGTAAGTACCCGATCACCATCTTTCCCCTGACGATACTAGACAAAGAGGTCCATTCGATTGGTACCCAGCCCACATGTTGTACGTCTTACGAGCACCGACTCTGGACAGTATCAACCATGCGGGGACCAACGGTGTGCCTGGAACTCATAATAATGGCATAGTCGTCCTACCTGGCACGACCCCATCACGAGAGTGACACCGATCACTCCTGCCACTAGTAATGTGGCTCTTTGCTAGTACCGACCAGAGTAATCAACAAAGCCCCGTCCCATAAAGGGGTATCATGGTCGGACTGGTAAGGTTGGGATGGTTGACACATCATAAATCTAATCCCATTTCCGAAACCATACTCACACAAAAATACCGGTGCATCACTTCACCAAAAGTGATCACCAACTCATCATCACCCTCGGGCATTAGTGGCACCCGACGGGGTTTTCATAAACTCTTTATTTAACTCATCATCATGCTTGTGATAATATGATTCTATCTTTACTTGTCAACATGGTAATAACATGACCCTCAAGGGGTAGGGTCAAGCTCAGTGAAATGATCTTACTCTACTAGTCAGCATGACAGTAGCATGATCCTAATAGATGGTAGGGTCAAGCTCATCATGCTTGTGCTCCGAGGAGCCATATGAATAACATCACTACCATGCAAGTGCTTCGAAGAAGCCTTCGGTACCATCACCACAATGATGAACCGGCATCGTGATCACATGCAACGGGAGAATACCAACTATACTAGCATGCAACAATGTTTGTGCTCAAGTCATGGCCAAAGGGATGCTTGACTTGGTCAGCTAGGTATCCGGGGTCTTCGAGGTCTTCCGCTCCGGATCCTCCGTCACTCGGTAACTCTACCGTCGAGAAAGGAATAAATAAATAATATCTCACACCAAAAGAGATCACAAGGTGCTTTTTAAAATGTTGCAAAGCTTGAATAAATTTAGTTTATTATTTTGGAAAATGTTTCCTATGGTTTTTATTAGCTAAGCATATTTATTTTAAAAGCAAACAGGAGCAAACAAATGCTTTTAATATCATTTTATTATACCAAAACAGATTCTGTTTTTGATAAATGTCAAACTCTACAGAATCAATTACTACATATTTTTAGAAAATTGTTGGTGGAAGAATCATATTTTTCTACTGGCTAATTATTTTTATAAAAATCATTTAAGCTGCAGGTTAAAAAATAAAAGAAAAAGGCCTGGGGGGAGACCCAGTCGGCCCAGCCAGCAGACCGGCCACCAGGCGCGCGCGGGCCAGGTTCAAACCTGACCCGCGGGCCCCTGGGGTCAGTGTCAGCGGCTGCGCGCGTTGGCTGCCCAGGACACCGACAGGTGGGCTCCACCTGTCGGGTCCTTCTCCTACCTCCAGCTAGAGAGGTGGAGACGGACGCCTGCGAGGCTACCGTTGCCCTGAGGCCAATCTAGGAGCGGGAATGGGTCCCTCGTTCCTCCGCCTACCTGCTCATGGTCAGGACGTCACCGGAGGTGGTCTGGATCGCCGGCGACGAGGTGATCGTGGCGGAAAGGTTTCGGGTTGGCGTCGAGCTAGTGGCTAGGGGCACAGATTCGCTCGGGGAAGTTGGGGGAAAAGATCCTGCCGTCAAGGGGAGTGCAATGGGAGGTCGGGCGGCGCAGGAGCCGGCGTGTAGCCGGAGATCGACCGGAGCTCCGAGGCGGAGGGGCCTCGGTCGATCTCGAGCACCGGGGCTCTGCGAGCTCGATTGGGTGGCTAGGGGGAGTCTAGTGGTTGTGCTGAAGCTGCCTGGTAGGTGCCGGGGTGCCGGGGGGACCTATTTATAGGCCAACGGTGGTGAGCCGTCTCGGGCGCGCCGGTGACTCACCGTGGCGTGCGTGCGTGCACAGTGAGGTGCTGGCCGCGAAACCACGGGTTCGGGACGTGGTTTAGGACCTCCTGGTGCATCGGCCGCAGAGGGAAAGCGAGTGGGGTCGAGCCGCAGTGACCGTGCATGCTCGGCCGCGTCGGGCGCGCGCGGGCACGCGTCGCCTGAGCTCTTGCGCGAGGAGAGGGGGCCCCTGATGGTAGCTTTGCACAGAGTGGGTGTCGGGGGAGCGTTTGGACATTACTGGGGGGGTTGGAACTGGCCGGGGCGACGTCCCCTTGCTGGAGGCTCTCTGTAGCGCGTCCAGAGCGCAGTTTTGGCATGCCACGGCATGCTGGCGCGCTCTGGGGCCCTTTGGACGTGTCCTCCATGTCCTGGATGTTGCTGGGAGTGTGCCTAGCCGTTGTGTGTTAATGGGAGCATGAGCTGGTCAAAGGAGGCAAGGAACACCAGTGTTGCCAGTACTGGCCTGCGGCTCAAATTGAAGATCTTGTCACTAGTGCTTGGAGTTGGGGAGGGGCTGGTTGACTGGGCGCTCAGGGTGTTCTGGGGCTCTAACTCACCAAGTTTGGGGCTTTGACATTGGGTAAAACAGTGGCTAGGAGGGTTTTTACCTTCTTGTCAGTAGGTGTTCGACAGTGATTTGGGGTGCTTCCACTCCACCACTGGAACTTAAACTTAACAGGTTTGGTCTTGGGGTAAAAACATGGGGTTTCACCAAATTTGAGCTCCATTGAACAAGTTTAGCTTTGTAAACTTGAAAATGCTTCAAAATGACCAGTACTGTCCTTTACAAAGGAAGTGTGGCCAAACAGAGTCTCACAAATCCCATCTTTGGTGTGGAGTCCTCATTTGGGGTGTCAAACACCTGTGCAAAGTTTCAGCTCCATTGGTGAAACTTTGCAATATAGAGTTGTTCCAACTCTTCTCTGGACAGAGAGGGTTTTGGGCTCATTAGGTGCACTTCCCCACCTTGGATCAAGGTGAGATTTTATGTGATCACCTAATATGGCTTGGGAGGGCTCCTGTAATTTTATGGGAATTTATTGAGATCATTTCCTTTGGAAACATCTCAAAAAGCTAAAACAAACAGAAATGGTTTTCAGGGTTTTACTCAAATATTATTAATATAAAATAGGGTTGAAAATCTTATATATGGAAAATATATGTCCTTCTGAGCTTCCATGAATTTACTCAGAATTTTCTAAGGCAGGAAAGCAATTTTCCTTGTGGGAATATCATTCCTGGCCTTAGAAACAGACATACATATAAAATAGGAAAATAATATTTTAAATCATCAATTAATGTTTTTAATGAATGAAAATAATATTTGGATCAGATCACCAACTTTGGTTGGAAGTGCCACTTGGCTTCATGAGCTAGTAGTGTATCCCAACATGATGAAGGTGATCTTGATATAAAGGAAAAAGGGTTTTTGAAGAGAGCAAAATAATAAGTTTTTCATGGGTTTGAGTCATCAAGCAAGCAAGCATTCACTCATACAAGGGCTGACATTGCACTCACAACATTATTTGAAAAGGTTTTAACAAGCTCTGATTTTTGCAACATAAAATACTTGTGATGAAAAACAGGGTGTGACATTATCATTATATCTAAACCAGTTGACAAAATAATAGGTGAGTTTTGGATATTGTTGCACACTCATGTTATGAGATGTGTCAAACCTGCAGTTGCACAGACGTTACCAAACTCATCCTTAATACCTGCCGCCATAAGGAAATCTGAACACGGGTACGCCATGGCACGTGTCGTGTCCGTCTCGTGCAACAACTCCGGTGGCACGATATCATCATTGTAACTAGTCCTCACAGTAGAGGATGAAGCTGCAGCTCTAGTTAGTCTATCAGTAGGCTCGGGTCTCTTCTTCCCAAACCATCATTTTGCTTTTCCAAACAAGCTCATTTCTGCAATTTTGGTTCATAAAAAAAATGGAGTTTAAGCAAAAATGAGTTGGAGCAAACTATTCTACTCACTCCCCATATGCATAAGCTTGCATCAAAACTTCACAAATAAATTTCTAAGCATGCATGCAAGCTCATATGAACAGCACCAAGAGCTCCTAAATACTCACAAATAAGACCACCAATCAAAATTTTAATTGGAGGAGTGGAGAAGTCACATACCATGGAGCAAATGCTCAAATTGTGAATGCAAATGATGGGCTGTAGAGAGAGATCGAAATTTGCCACCAAGAACAGCAAGAACTCGAGCTCCACGAGAAAAATCGGGATTTTTGGAGTGAGAGAGAGAGAGAAGGGGAGAAGAAGTACCTCGAAAGGAGCCCAGGTGGGCCTAGGTGACCTGTGGGCGCAGCTACGGGGCAGGCCGCGCCAGCTGGCCTCCTGGACAAAGGGTGGCCCCGTGGCTGGCTCCAGGTGCCCCTGCGTCTCTTTTTCAATGGAAAATTTTATTTTAATTTTTCTGGAATTTTTCTGACAACTTCACTTTTGAAAAAAAAATCGAAATACTAAAAGCTGCAAAACTTCCAGAAAGCTCGAAACAATGGTTAAACATATGAAGCTTCAAAAACATAAAACTTTGGTACATCAAGGACGATGAAAGATAAAGGAAATTAAAACATAACAAGCTTCTCTTTTTACTCATATAAAACATATTTGTTAGCAAGGTTGATCAAGTCTCACTACCAAACATGTGTTATATTGAGCAAAAAGTTTCACTTCTTACAAAGCAATCATGGTACCTTTATTTCAATGGATATTGTCCCCACCATAATGGTTTTGTATTTGTGGTGCACGTGTAGAGGACAATCCCACTCTCGAACCTTCACGGTCTCAATATGTTCAATAGAATTAAGGCCATGCCTTTTATCAATTTGCTTCGGAAAATATATCGTCTGCTCCTTCTCATTAACATTGAAGGTCACCTTTCCTTTATTGCAATCAATAATAGCACCTACGGTGTTAAGAAAAGGTCTACCAAGAATAATAGACATGCTCCCATCCTCAGGCATGTCAAGCACAACAAAGTCAGTAAGGATCAAGCAATTAGCAACTTCAACGGGAACATCCTCACAAATACCTACATGAACGGTTGTTGACTTATCAGCCATTTGAAGAGAGATATCTGTAGGGATTAGTTTATCTAGACAAAGCCTTTTGTAAAGAGAGAAAGGCATAACACTCACTCCTGCACCAAGATCAAATAAAGCAGCCGTGACAAAATTATTTTTTATGGAGCAAGGAATGGTGGGTATACGTGGATCACCAAGCTTCTCAGGAATCTTGCCACTGAAAGAGTAATTAGCAAGCATAATAGATATTGCCTCATTAGGAACTTTTCTTTTATTAGTGACAATATCTTTCATATACCTCGATTACTGAGGCAACTTAATAGCATCGGTCAAAGGAATTTGAAGAAAAAGAGGTTTCATCCATTCACAAAATTTATTGTAATGATCTTCTTCTTTAGTTTTGAAAGACTTACCTCGAAAGGGCATTGATTTTTGAAACCATGGTTCTCTTTCCTTCCCATGTTTTCTTGCAACAAAATCTTCTCTAGTATACCTCTTGCGCTTGTCGGGTGCTTCTTCTTCTCGTATCTCACGAGGATCAATCTTCTCATTATCTTTATCAGGTTCAGCAACATCTTCAGTTTCAGCATCGGAAATAGATATACTATTAGGATCAACAATAGGTTCTTCATCAATTATGGGATCATTGGAGTTGTCAGCCTCCTTGTGTTTCTTCTTCTTCTTCGGGGAGCTGACAGCATCTTCTTCCTGCAATTGAGAATCTTGCTCGATCCTCTTTGGGTGCCCCTCCGGATAAAAGGGGTCCTCGGTATGTGTACCTCCTCGGGTCTTTATACCATATGCCTACGTATCAACTTGTTTGGCATTGTTAGCAAGCAAATCTTTTTACACATTAGAAATTTGTTCAAGCTAAGTTTGAACCATATGAAAATGCTTAACAAGACCTTTAACATCATTAACAACTCTACTTAAAATATCAAGCAAACTTTTGATTGCAAGGGAATTATCATGCAATTGGCTTTGAAGCCGCTCATTAAAGTGATTTTCCTTGACAATAAAATTATCAAGCTCATCTCAACATTGATCAGGAGGCTTACCATGAGGGATGTCACTTGCATTGAATTCTAGAAGAGAGTGTACCTGTCGGGGCGATGATCCCTGGGTACCCCCTAAGACGGAGAGTCAAAAGGGGTGCCTGCCCGCCCGGGCCGGCTGCTCCCATTCCTACCCACGGCGGGCTGCTCCGACCAGCCGGTTGTGCCAGCTAGACGGCTGCCCGGAGTCAACTACGACATCCCTTCGGGCGTCATGCAGCTTCATCTACACTGTAACTTGTCCCCTAGACGCTCGCTTATAAAGTGCCCCAGGAGACAAGCATACCCTAGCTCCCAAGCTACATATAGCTTGGCATGTAATCTACCCACCACACACCCATACAAGGGGCTCATGCCCACCACATATGGGACGACCCCTTGGGCTGCCCTCTCATCCTCTCATGGACTCACTCTCTCTCATCCCACACACACTCACGTATGAGGCACAAGCCCATGGCTGTACTCTCCAATACAGCTCGAGGAGCAACCTTGTACTGCAAGTATGCATCATATACAGAAATGCAGGAGTAGGGGTATTATCTCTCTGGAAAGCCCCGAACCTGGGTAAACCACAGCGTGCTACTACCCTATCTCGTCCCGGATCCTCCACGGCAACCTTGCTCTCACCTCGATCAGCCATTCCATGGCATCTGCCGTCGGGGTACCCCTATGAGAAAAACAATGGCAGTTGGCTCCCACCGTGGGGCCTGCTGCTGCTGGAACCGTGATCTAGGCGAAACCCTCTTTGTCATCACCACCGCAACATCGTTGTCGTCTCGCCGACGATGTTCAAGGGCTCGACATCGACACAGCCCCAGGCGACTGCACGGGACAACGCGTCCGTGCCGTTGGTCTCGTTCGCTCCACCCGGGATGCTCTGCCTACTTCCGGCGAAGCTTTCTACCAACCCGCGGTCCGTGCTCGCCGCCGTCCCGCTCACACCGGCGTTGGCCGCTACGGCCACCTATCGACCCACCACCATCCTTGTCGTTCCGCAGCTCCGGCTCGATCTCCATGCGCGCGCATCTTCGACTCATGCCGGACGCTCGTTGGCCACCACACGGTCCACGGTGACTTTGGCCGCGCCTCTCGGCCACTCCCTCGCGCCGCTGGACCGCCCCTGCTGCACTCCGCACCCCGCGCGGGCGTCTCTAGCAATGGCCAGCCGCCCAGGTGCCCTGCCACACTTCACGAACTACGCCTGGCTGCGCTGCCGGTCCTGCCCGTGCCCGCCGGCTCCCGTGTTGTCCGGCTCCGTTCTGTCCCGTGCGTCCGACACACCGCGCCCCACGCTCGCCAGCCTGTGCGGAGGCTGCGCCCTCGTCGCCTCCAACATCAAAGCAGCGGTCGCATCCCGCTCCTTCTGGAGCTTCTCGGTGCGGCTGCTTGGGCTCCTCAGCTTCTCACCCCATGTGCGTTCCTCTCCGTCCACTCTGGCAGGCCCGGGGTGGCCTGGGCACACCTCCATCTGCAACCCTGCCTCCGAGCCTTCTCCACGCATGGGCTTCCCTGTGCCGGCTCAGCCCCGTCTTTGGTTTGGTCTCCTCCTCGCGCGCGCCTGCACGTACATCCGCAGCACCCGCGCATCGTGCCCCCGCGCTCGGCCGCGTCGCGGCCGTCCCGCTCCACCGCGGCAGCTCTGCCCGTGAGCCTGCGCCCTGCCTACCGCCGTAGGCTTCAGCTGGATCCCGATGGGTCTATTGGCCTCCCATCACATTGCACCCGCGCTTGACGCCGCGTCTGGTTGCTCCCGCAAGCCCGCACGGGCTCGCGCCGCCTCCCCGTTGCTGCGGCGTCATCCCGTTGCTCTAGCCGGCAACCGCGCCAGCCGACAACGCCTGCTCCCCTGCGCTCCTTGCCGACTCCGCGTACTCACCCGCGGTTGGCCCGCCGCCTCGGACGCCCGCGCTCTAGCTGGCCAAGGCCGGCTCCGGCTCGCCTCCCCAGCCGGATCAGCACACTAGCGCCGCCTAAGCCCCACATGCCCCAGCTGGCTACCGCACCAAAGAAACACAGTCGGATGCTGGGGAGGGGGAGAGAGGGAGAATCGGCTGCCGAGCCAGCTAGAAAAGAAAAGTGGGACCCAACAAAAAAAAGCTTGGACTGACCGTCTATTTTGGCGTTGGACCTACTCGGGTCGCCCGTCTATCTTCGAGGGCCGACTCCGGTCGATCGGCCGGCTCGCCTAGTCATCTATTTTGACGTCGGACTGACTCGGATCGCCCGTCTACTTCGACATCGGGCCGACTCTTGTCTCCCATCTTCTTCGACTCCTAGCATACTCGCACACCCGTCGACCACCGAAGGTTCGGCGGCTACACCTAGCGGGTGCCCCGGCGCGCTCCGCCGGCAAAAGGCCACGATAGCTGCAAGCCACACCGGTCATCATCGACAACAAATGTCTCGCCGACTCCAAAAAAAACTATGTGAGTTGTTCATCTACATATTTTTACACCATGCACAAAAGACGAATACCCCGAGCGACCCTCCGGGGCCATCCCCGCATTTGTTTCAGTTGCTTTACTGTTCACCCCGGTGCTAGCTAGTCTCGGTCCGGGGTTGGCCGCTTGGCCCGATACGTTCGTTCCCACGGGACGGCTTGGTAGCGTGTACGATACTGAAGGCTCACTCTTCGTCTCAGCTACAGACGGCACTGCGGCTGTCCGGCTAGCGAGAGCAAAAGCTGGAGGTCACCACACGCGAAAAACGTCCAGCGAGAAAATGGCTTGGGCGACATGGTAATTTCATTTGTGAGTATCTGCTCGGTCGAGTCTGCTCCCAGAGTCTAAGTACTGTATGCTCCATTCCGTGGCCCACTCTTCGCCTCAGCTACAGACTGGCTCCCGGCTGTCCGGCTAGCTAGAGAAAATCCAAAGAGCGGAGAGAACATGAAAAAAGACTTAAGGGGCTCAGTCGAAACCGAGTTGGCACCCTTTGCATAATCTTGCACTCCCAAAACCAAATATTTGACATGTCAGCATTGACTAACTTTGTCTTTTGCACAATCATCTTTGCGGGAACCTCCCATTACCCGGCTGGCTGGAGCCCGGTCGGCTTCCGGCTACTCGATGCTCCTGTCCGGCTGGAGCCCTACCGGTTGGAGCCTCGTCAGCTCGGGCCTTGACGGCCGCTGGCTACTCCTGTCCGGCTAGAGCCTTGTAGGCTACGGCCCGTAGCTGGCCAACATCGTCAACATCTGCTATAGCAAGAGGAAGAAGCCTCCGGCCGACTCTATGAGTCGCCTAGAGGCTCGGAGGCTACACCCAGCGGGTGCGCTTCCGCGCCCCCGTTGGAAACAGACAGCTGATGGACTCTGCGTCCATGCCCAGCAGCGCCACAAGTGCACCAGCCGGCGGTCTCCGTGTCCGCATCCGGCAGCGCCTCGCGCGCAGCAGCCGACAGACTCCATGTCTGCACCCGGCAGTGCCTCACACGCATCAGTTGGCGGACATTGCGTCCGCGCCCAACATCGCTGACTCTATCGTCTGCTCCATCAACATCAAAGACCCTCCGCCCAACTCTTCGAGTCGCCCGGAGGCTACACCCAGCAGGTGCGCTGGCGCGGCCCCGTTGGAAACAAGTTGTGCCATCCCCGGCTTGCAACCGACCGTCATCAACAACTTTTGCAACAACAACGACTGCAAAAACCCTCCGTCCGACTCTTTGAGTAGCCCAGAGGCTCGAAGTCTACTGTCGGGGGGATGATCCACGGGTACCCCAAAGACGGAGAGTTGAACAGGGTGCCTGCCCGCCCAGGCCAATTGCTCCCATTCCTGCCCACGGCCGGCTGCTCCGACCAGCCGTCTGTGCCAGCCAGACGGCTGCCCGGTGTCAACTACGATGTCCCTTCGGCGTCATGCAGCTTCATCTATAGTGTAACCTGTCCCCTGGGCGCTGGCTTATAAAGTGCCCATGGGACAAGCATAGCCTAGCTCCGAAGCTACATATAGCTTGACATGTAAGCTACCCATGGTTGCTTACATGCCAAGCAGCTTGGTATGTAAGCTACCCACTTTAGCTTACATACCAAGCCACACACCCATACAAGGGGCTCATGCCCACCACGTATGGGAGGACCCCTTGGGCTACCCTCTCATCCTCTCATGGACTCACTCTCTCCCATCCCACACACACTCACGTATGAGGCACAAGCCCATGGATGTCCTCTTCAATACAGCTCGAGGAGCAACCTTGTACTGCAAGTATGCATCATATACATACATGAAGGAGTAGGGGTATTATCTCTCCGGAGAGCCCCGATGATGGGTAAACCACCGCGTTCTACTACCCTATCCCGTCCCGGATCCTCCACGGCAGCCTTGCTCTCACCTCGATTAGCCATCCCATGGCATCTACCGTCAGGGACCCCCTATGAGAAAACGACGACAATACCTCTACCATAGGTGGGTGAGTGGTAGGCTCACATAATTTCTCAATAGGAGGTAGATTCTTCATATCTTTAGTTTTAATACCTCTCTCTTTCATAGACTTCTTGGATTCTTGCATAGCTTCTAGGCTCAAGAAAAGCATGCCTCTCTTCTTGGGTGATGGAGGTGGTTCAGGAACGGACCAATCATCATGATTCTTAGCTATCTTGCCCATTAATTCTTTGGCATCGTCCTGTGTTCTTTCCCTGAAAACACAACTAGCACAACTATCCAGATAGGTTCTAGATTCATCGGTTAGACCACATAAACTATATCAAGCAATTCATTCTTAGGGATTCCATGTACGGTTCTAGCCTTAAGCAAAGTGCAATACCTCCCACAAGCTTTAGGGAGGTGCTCATCCTGCAACTGTTTTAAGTTATAAATTCTTTGTAAAGCAGCATGTTGCTTATGAGCAGGAAAATATTTAGCAACAAAATATTGAGCTAAATCTTGAGGACTCTTAATCGAACCACATGGTAGTGCATCATACCATGCTTTAGCATCTTCCTTCAAAGAGAAAGGAAGTAGCTTAGTAACATAATAATTTCTCTTCTTGTCCTCTGTAGTGAATAAGCCACCCAACTCAGTGAGTATGGTAAGGTGTGCAATAGCATTGTCATCTTCTCTGCCATAAAATGGGATAGCTTCAACTATGGATATAAGTGAAAGATCAACACAGAAATCAAAATCAACATCCTCAATGCAAATAGGAGATGAAGCAAACTTAGGATGAGGAGTAAACTTGTTCTTCATAGAATGCTTTTCAAGCAGCTTCTTAACAGAAGCAGGGTCAGAGTCAGCACACTCTCTAAGTTCCTTGCATAAATCATCATCAAGTTCAATATAATCATCATCAAGAATTCTTTCCTTGAGACCACTCAAGTCTGGGTAACCAAAAGATCTACCAGTGGGGTAGCGTGTAACAAGAAGTTCGATTCCAGGCTGTTTAGCAGCCTTAGCAATCTGGGCCTCCATAAAATAACCAAGTAAACTAGGTTCACCAATAGTAGTGGAAGCATCATCCAAAGTATCAGGCATAGTAACAGACTCGGTAGAAGCAGCGTGTAATGGTGGTGAAGCGAACTTACTCATAACAGAAGGTGAATCAAGCGTAGCGCTAGTGCTAAGAACCGTACTTTTTCTCGTAGTGGATGGTAAAATTGGAACCTTGGGGTCTCCTTTCTTACCCATAGTGAATAAAACGCAGCAAGCAAAATAACTCCAAGTAGACTTGTAAATAGAGTTATGCTCCCCGGCAACGGTGCCAGAAAATGGTGTTGATAATCCACAAGTGTAGGAGATCACAACAGTTTTCGCGGGTAAGTTAACCAATTTATTGGTTCGACACAAGGGGAGCCAAAGAATATTTATAAGATTTAATAGTTGAGTTGTCAATTCAACCGCACCTGAAAAATACTTGCTTGGCAACGAAATATTAGTAGCAACGGTGATATGGAGGTGATGGTGGCAACGGAAATAATAGTGGAAAATCAACGAAAGTAAAACAACGGAAGTAAAGCTACTTGTGACCAGCATGATTAAAACACTATAGGCTAAGGAGATGGATGGTTGGTCATGGATGAGAGATATCATGTATTTAACTTGCGGCAAGGCACATAGAAAAGTAATGATCATCTTTGCAATAAGAACTTGCACAACATCTTTTGTCCTACCATCCCGCTATCAACGGGGACAAAAGGAACTTATGGATATTAAATCCTCAAACTATGGATACATGAAATCCTCAAACTATAGTCTATCCCCTTTGGTGTCCCAAGTTGTCACCATTGGGATCGCCGGTTCCGGACTATAATAGGTGCATACTACTCATAGATAGGATCTAGAACACAAATATATTCATGAAAACATGAGGTATCCAGATCTGAAATCATGTCACTCGGGCCCAAAGTTACAAGCATTAAGAGTAACAAGTAGTAGCAAAGATGATAAACACCATAGTAGATGATAGGCAACATCCCCCAACAATCCGACGAACTATTACATGATCTAACACATCCAATATATCCCATCCCCTTCACCTAGAGCAGAGAATTACTCACACATGATGGGGGAAGCCATGGAAGGATGATGGAGTGGTGATGGTGATGACGATGGCGACGATTTCCCCTCTCCGAAGGCCAAAAAATCCTCCACATTAGCTCTCCCGAAGAAGAACCGAGGGTGGCGGAGGCTTCGCGTCGAGAACTTGCAACGACTTCCCTTCTATGGTTTCTGCATCAGGGTAAAAATAGGAGCCAAAGTAGGGCACCAGAGGGGGTGGGGCCCACCCAGGCGGCCTCCTGGCGCGGCCAGGGGCAGGCCGCGCCAGCAGGTCGCCTGGGGGCCCTGTGGCTCCCCTCTGGCCCATCTTCTGGCCCATGGTTCCTCCCGTGTGTGGATTTTCTCTATTTTTTATGGGAATTTTCTGTTGGGGAACGTCGCATGGGAAACAAAAAATTTCCTACGCGCACGAAGACCTATCATGGTGATGTCCATCTACGAGAGGGGATGAGTGATCTACGTACCCTTGTAGATCATACAGCAGAAGCGTTAGTGAACGCGGTTGATGTAGTGGAACGTCCTCACGTCCCTCGATCCGCCCCGCGAACAATCCCGCGATCAGTCCCACGATCTAGTACCGAACGGACGGCACCTCCGCGATCAGCACACGTACAGCTCGACGATGATCTCGGCCTTCTTGATCCAGCAAGAGAGACAGAGAGGTAGAAGAGTTCTCCGGCAGCGTGACGGCACTCCGGAGGTTGGTGATGACCTTGTCTCAGCAGGGCTCCGCCCGAGCTCCGAAGAAACACGATCTAGAGGAAAAACCGTGGAGGTATGTGGTCGGGCTGCCGTGGAAAAGTCGTCTCAAATCAGCCCTAAAACCTCCGTATATATAGGTGGGAGGGAGGGGACCTTGCCTTGGGGCTCAAGGAGCCCCAAGGGGGTCGGCCGAGTCCAAGGGGGGAGGACTCCCCCCCCCAAACCGAGTTGGACTTGGTTTGGTGGCAGGGAGTCCTTCCCTTCCTTCCCACCTCCTCTTTTTTTTTCTTTTCTCGTTTATTTTTATCTCTATGGCGCATAGGGCCCTTTTGGGCTGTCCCACCAGCCCACTAAGGGCTGGTGCGCCACCCTTATGGCCTATGGGCTTCCCCGGGGTGGGTTGCCCCCCCCCCCCACCCCGGTGAACTCCCGGAACCCATTCGTCATTCCCGGTACATTCCCGGTAACTCCGAAAACCTTCCGGTAATCAAGTAAGGTCATCCTATATATCAATCTTCGTTTCCGGACCATTCCGGAAACCCTCGTGACGTCCGTGATCTCATCCGGGACTTCGAACATCATTCGGTAACCAACCATATAACTCCAATACGCATAAAACGACGTCGAACCTTAAGTGTGCAGACCCTGCGGGTTCGAGAACTATGTAGACATGACCCAAGAGACTCCTCGGTCAATATCCAATAGCGGGACCTGGATGCCCATATTGGATCCTACATATTCTACGAAGATCTTATCGTTTGAACCTCAGTGCCAAGGATTCATATAATCCCGTATGTCATTCCCTTTGTCCTTCGGTATGTTACTTGCCCGAGATTCGATCGTCAGTATCCGTATACCTATTTCAATCTCGTTTACCGGTAAGTCTCTTTACTCGTTCCGTAATACAAGATCCCGCAACTTACACTAAGTTACATTGCTTGCAAGGCTTGTGTGTGATGTTGTATTACCGAGTGGGCCCCGAGATACCTCTCCATCACACGGAGTGACAAATCCCAGTCTCGATCCATACTAACTCAACTAACACCTTCGGAGATACCTGTAGAGCATCTTTATAGTCACCCAGTTACGTTGCGACGTTTGATACACACAAAGCATTCCTCCGGTGTCAGTGAGTTATATGATCTCATGGTCATAGGAATAAATACTTGACACGCAGAAAACAGTAGCAACAAAATGACACGATCAACATGCTACGTCTATTAGTTTGGGTCTAGTCCATCACGTGATTCTCCTAATGACGTGATCCAGTCATCAAGAAACAACACCTTGTTCATAATCAGAAGACACTGACTATCTTTGATCAACTGGCTAGCCAACTAGAGGCTTGCTAGGGACGGTGTTTTGTCTATGTATCCACACATGTAAATGAGTCTTCATTCAATACAATTATAGCATGGATAATAAACGATTATCTTGATACAGGAACTATAATAATAACTATATTTATTATTGCCTCTAGGGCATAATTCCAACAGTCTCCCACTTGCACTAGAGTCAATAATCTAGCCCTCACATCATCATGTGAATTACATTGTAATAAATCTAACACCCATACAGTTCTGGTGTTGATCATGTTTTGGCCGTGGAAGAGGTTTAGTCAGCGGGTCCGCTACATTCAGATCCATGTGCACTTTGCATATATTTACGTCCTCTCCCTCGACGTAGTCGCGGATGAGGTTGAAGCGTCGTTTGATGTGTCTGGTCTTCTTGTGAAACCGTGGTTCCTTTGCTAAGGCAATGGCACCAGTGTTGTCACAGAACAAGGTTATTGGATTTAGTGCGCTTGGCACCACTCCAAGATCCGTCATGAACTGCTTCATCCAGACACCCTCCTTAGCCGCCTCCGAGGCAGCCATGTACTCCGCTTCACATGTAGAATCTGCTATGATGCTTTGCTTGGAACTGCACCAGCTTACTGCACCCCCATTAAGAATAAATACGTATCCGGTTTGCGACTTAGAGTTGTCTGGATCTGTGTCAAAGCTTGCATCGACGTAACCTTTTACGGCGAGCTCTTCGTCACCTCCATACACGAGAAACATCTCCTTAGTCCTTTTCAGGTACTTCAGGATATTCTTGACCGCTGTCCAGTGATCCACTCCTGGATTACTCTGGAACCTACCTGCCATACTTATGGCCAGGCTAACATCCGGTCTAGTGCACAGCATCGCATACATGATAGAACCTATGGCTGAAGCATAGGGGACGGAGCGCATATGCTCTCTATCTTCATCTGTTGCTGGGCACTGAGTCTTACTCAATCTCGTACCTTGTAAAACTGGCAAGAACCCTTTCTTGGACTGTTCCATTTTGAACCTCTTCAAAACTTTATCAAGGTATGTGCTTTGTGAAAGTCCTATCAGGCGTTTTGATCTATCCCTATAGATCTTAATGCCTAGAATGTAAGCAGCTTCTCCTAGGTCCTTCATAGAGAAACTTTTATTCGAGTAACCTTTTATGCTCTCCAAAAACTCTACGTTGTTTCCAATCAGTAATATGTCATCCACATATAATATTAGAAACGCCACAGAGCTCCCACTCACTTTCTTGAAAATACAAGATTCTCCAACCACTTGTATAAACCCAAATGCTTTGATCACCTCATCAAAATGTTTGTTCCAACTCCGAGATGCTTGCACCAGTCCATAAATGGATCGCTGGAGCTTGCACACCTTGTTAGCATTCTTAGGATCGACAAAACCTTCGGGTTGTATCATATACAACTCTTCCTTAAGGAAACCGTTAAGGAACGTCGTTTTGACATCCATTTGCCAGATTTCATAATCGAAAAATGCAGCTATTGCTAACATGATTCTGACGGACTTAAGCATCGCTACGGGTGAGAATGTCTCATCGTAGTCAACTCCTTGAACTTGTGAAAAAACCCTTTGCCACAAGTCGAGCTTTATAAACGGTCACATTATCGTCAGCGTCCGTCTTCCTCTTAAAGATCCATTTGTTCTGAATGGCCTTGCGGCCCTCAGGTAGTACCTCCAAAGTCCATACTTTGTTCTCATACATGGATCCTATCTCGGATTTCATGGCCTCTAGCCATTTGTTGGAATCTGGGCCCACCATTGCTTCTTCATAATTTGCAGGCTCATTGTTGTCTAACAACATGATTGATAAGACGGGATTACTGTACCACTCTGGAGCAGTACGTGGTCTCGTCGATCTGCGTGGTTCGACAGAAACTTGAACTGGAGTTTCATGATCTTCATCATTAACTTCCTCCTCAACCGGCGTCGCAATGACAGAGGTTTCCCCTTGCCCTGCGCCACCATCCAGAGGGATGAGAGGTTCGACAACCTCGTCAAGTTCTATCTTCCTCCCACTCAATTCTCTCGAGAGAAACTCCTTCTCGAGAAAAGCTCCGTTTTTAGCAACAAACACTTTGCTCTCGGATTTGAGATAGAAGGTGTACCCACCTGTCTCTTTTGGGTAACCTATGAAGACGCACTTTTCCGCTTTCGGTTCCAGCTTTTCAGGCTGAAGCTTTTTGACATAAGCATCACATCCCCAAACTTTAAGAAACGACAACTTTGGCCTTTTGCCATACCACAGTTCGTATGGTGTCGTCTCAACGGATTTTGATGGTGCCCTATTTAAAGTGAATGCAGCTGTTTCTAATGCATAACCCCATAATGATAACGGCAAATCAGTAAGAGACATCATAGATCGCACCATCTCTAATAGAGTACGATTACGACGTTCGGACACACCATTACGCTGTGGTGTTCCAGGCGGTGTTAAATGCGAAACAATTCCACATTGTCTTAAGTGAGTACCAAACTCGAAACTCAGATATTCACCCCCACGATCAGACCGTAGGAACTTGATCTTCTTGTTACGATGATTTTCCACTTCACTCTGAAATTGCTTGAACTTTTCAAATGTTTCAGACTTGTGCTTCATCAAGTAGACATAACCATATCTACTTAAATCGTCAGTGAAGGTGACAAAATAACGATATCCGCCGCGTGCCTCCACGCTCATCGGACCACACACATCGGTATGCATGATTTCCAACAAGTCACTTGCACGCTCCATTGTTCCGGCGAACGGAGTTTTAGTCATCTTGCCCATGAGGCATGGTTCTCACGTGTCAAGTGAATCAAAGTCAAGTGACTCCAAAAGTCCATCAGCATGGAGTTTCTTCATGCGCTTTACACCAATATGACCTAAGCGGCAGTGCCACAAAAATATGGCGCTATCATTGTTAACTCTAACTCTTTTGGTCTCAATGTTATGTATATGTGTATCGCTATCAAGATTCAATATGAACAATCCTCTCACATTCGGTGCATGACCATAAAAGATGTTACTCATAGAAATAGAACAACCATTATTCTCTGACTTAAAAGAGTAACCGTCTCGCAATAAACAAGATCTAGATATAATGTTCATGCTCAACGCAGGCACTAAATAACAATGATTTAAGTTCATCACTAATCCTGACGGTAACTGAAGTGACACTGTGCCGACGGCGATTGCATCAACCTTGGAACCATTTCCTACGCGCATCGTCACTTCATCTTTCGCCAGCCTTCGTCTATTCCGCAGTTCCTGTTTCGAGTTGCAAATATGAGCAACAGAACCGATATGGAATACCCAGGCACTACTACGAGAGCCGGTTAAGTACACATCAATAACATGTATATCAAATATACCTGATTTTTCTTTGCCCGCCTTCTTATCTGCCAGATACTTGGGGCAATTGCGCTTCCAGTGACCCATACCCTTGCAATAGTAACACTCCGTTTCAGGCTTAGGTCCAGCTTTGGGTTTCTTCGTCGGATTGGCAACAGGCTTGCCGCTCTGCTTCGAATTGCCCTTCTTGCCTTTGCCGTTTCTCTTGAAACTAGTGGTCTTATTCACCATCAACACTTGATGCTCTTTACGGAGTTCAGACTCTGCGACTATCAGCATCGCTAACAACTAGCCGGGAGACTTGTTCATCCCTTGCATGTTGTAGTTCAACACTAAGCCTTTATAGCTTGGCGGCAGTGATTGAAGGATTCTGTCAGTAATAGCTTCTTGCGGGAGTTCAATCCCCAGCTCAGCTAGACGGTTTGAGTACCCAGACATTTTGAGCACATGTTCACTGACAGATGAGTTTTCCTCCATATTGCAAGCATAGAATTTGTCGGAGGTCTCATACCTCTCGATCCGGGCGTTCTTCTGAAAGATAAACTCCAACTCCTGGAACATCTCAAATGCTCCATGACGCTCAAAGCGACGTTGAAGTCCCGGTTCTAAGCCATACAAGACTGCACATTGAACTATTGAGTAGTCCTCCTTACGTGCTAACCAAGCGTTCTTAACATCCTGATCAGCCGTAGCGGGTGGTTCATATCCTAACGCAGCATTAAGGACATAATCCCTCTTCCCAGCTTGTAAGATTAGCTTAAGATTACGAGCCCAGTCTACAAACTTGCTTCCATCATCTTTCAACTTAGCTTTCTCTAGGAACGTATTAAAATTCAGGATGACTGTCGCGTGAGCCATGATCTACAACACAAATATATTCAAAGTGGACTTAGACTATGTTCAAGATAATTAGAGTTTAACTTAATCAAATTATTCGCTAAACTCCCACTCAAAAAGTACATCTCTCTAGTCATTTGAGTGGTTCATGATCCACTTACACTAGCTCAAGTCCGATCATCACGTGAGTTGAGTATAGTTTCAGTGGTAAGCATCCCTATGCTAATCATATCATCTATATGATTCATGATCGACCTTTCGGCCTCATGTGTTCCGAGGCCATGTCTGCACATGCTAGGCTCGTCAAGCTTAACCCGAGTGTTCCGCGTGCGCAACTGTTTTGCACCCGTTGTATGTGAACGTTGAGTCTATCACACCCGATCATCACGTGGTGTCTCAAAACGACGAACTGTAGCAACGGTGCACAGTCGGGGAGAACACAATTTCGTCTTGAAATTTTAGTGAGAGATCACCTCATAATGCTACCGTCGTTCTAAGCAAAATAAGGTGCATAAAAGGATTAACATCACATGCAATTCATAAGTGACATGATATGGCCATCATCACGTGCTTCTTGATCTCCATCACCAAAGCACCGGCACGATATTCTTGTCACCGGCGCCACACCATGATCTCCATGAACGTGTTGCCCTCGGGGTTGTCGTGCTACTCATGCTATTACTACTAAAGCTACATCCTAGCAAAATAGTAAACGCATCTGCAAGCACACACGTTAGTATAAAGACAACCCTATGGCTCCTGCCAGTTGCCGTACCATCGACGTGCAAGTCGATATTTCTATTACAACATGATCATCTCATACATCCAATATATCACATCACATCATTGGCCATATCACATCACAAGCATACCCTGCAAAAACAAGTTAGACGTCCTCTAATTTTGTTGTTGCATGTTTTACGTGGTGACTATGGGTATCTAGTAGGATCGCATCTTACTTACGCAAACACCACAACGGAGATATATGAGTTGCTATTTAACCTCATCCAAGGACCTCCTCGGTCAAATCCGATTCAACTAAAGTTGGAGAAACCGACACTTGCCAGTCATCTTTGAGCAACAGAGTTACTCGTAACGATGAAACCAGTCTCTCGTAAGCGTACGAGTAATGTCGGTCCAAGCCGCTTCAATCCAACAATACCGCGGAATCAAGAAAAGCTAAGGAGGGCAGCAAAACGCACATCACCGCCCACCAAAACTTTTGTGTTCTACTCGAGAAGACATCTACGCATGAACCTAGCTCATGATGCCACTGTTGGGGAACGTCGCATGGGAAACAAAAATTTTCCTACGCGCACGAAGACCTATCATGGTGATGTCCATCTACGAGAGGGGATGAGTGATCTACGTACCCTTGTAGATCGTACAGCAGAAGCGTTAGTGAACGCGGTTGATGTAGTGGAACGTCCTCACGTCCCTCGATCCGCCCCGCGAACAATCCCGCGATCAGTCCCACGATCTAGTACCGAACGGACGGCACCTCCGCGTTCAGCACACGTATAGCTCGACGATGATCTCGGCCTTCTTGATCCAGCAAGAGAGGCGGAGAGGTAGAATAGTTCTCCGGCAGCATGACGACGCTCTGGAGGTTGGTGATGACCTTGTCTCAGCACGGCTCCGCCCGAGCTCTGCAGAAACGCGATCTAGAGGAAAAACCGTGGAGGTATGTGGTCGGGCTGCCGTGGAAAAGTCGTCTCAAATCAGCCCTAAAACCTCCGTATATATAGGTGGGAGGGAGGGGACCTTGCCTTGGGGCTCAAGGAGCCCCAAGGGGGTCGGCCGAGTCCAAGGGGGGAGGACTCCCCCCCCAAACCGAGTTGGACTTGGTTTGGTGGGAGGGAGTCCTTCCCTTCCTTCCCACCTCCTCTTTTTTTTCTCGTTTATTTTTATCTATATGGCGCATAGGGCCCTTTTGGGCTGTCCCACCAGCCCACTAAGGGCTGGTGCGCCACCCTTATGGCCTATGGGCTTCCCCGGGGTGGGTTGCCCCCCCCACCCCGGTGAACTCCCGGAACCCATTCGTCATTCCCGGTACATTCCCGGTAACTCCGAAAACCTTCCGGTAATCAAATGAGGTCATCCTATATATCAATCTTCGTTTCTGGACCATTCCGGAAACCCTCGTGACGTCCGTGATCTCATCCGGGACTTCAAACATCATTCGGTAACCAACCATATAACTCCAATACGCATAAAACGACGTCGAACCTTAAGTGTGCAGACCCTGCGGGTTCGAGAACTATGTAGACATGACCCGAGAGACTCCTCGGTCAATATCCAATAGCGGGACCTGGATGCCCATATTGGATCCTACATATTCTACGAAGATCTTATCGTTTGAACCTCAGTGCCAAGGATTCATATAATCCCGTATGTCATTCCCTTTGTCCTTCGGTATGTTACTTGCCCGAGATTCGATCGTCAGTATCCGTATACCTATTTCAATCTCGTTTACCGGTAAGTCTCTTTACTCGTTCCGTAATACAAGATCCCGCAACTTACACTAAGTTACATTGCTTGGAAGGCTTGTGTGTGATGTTGTATTACCGAGTGGGCCCCGAGATACCTCTCCGTCACGCGGAGTGACAAATCCCAGTCTCGATCCATACTAACTCAACTAACACCTTCGGAGATACCTGTAGAGCATCTTTATAGTCATCCAGTTACGTTGCGACGTTTGATACACACAAAGCATTCCTCCGGTGTCAGTGAGTTATATGATCTCATGGTCATAGGAATAAATACTTGACACGCAGAAAACAGTAGCAACAAAATGACACGATCAACATGCTACGTCTATTAGTTTGGGTCTAGTCCATCACGTGATTCTCCTAATGACGTGATCCAGTCATCAAGCAACAACACCTTGTTCATAATCAGAAGACACTGACTATCTTTGATCAACTGGCTAGCCAACTAGAGGCTTGCTAGGGACGGTGTTTTGTCTATGTATCCACACATGTAAATGAGTCTTCATTCAATACAATTATAACACGGATAATAAAAGATTATCTTGATACAGGAATTATAATAATAACTATATTTATTATTGCCTCTAGGGCATAATTCCAACATTTTCCGGGACGTCTAAATATCCATTTCCCCGCACACAAGAAAACCATACAAACAGATCTGCTGAAAATAGTGTTAGTCCGGGTTAGTTTCATTCAAATCATGCAAGAATGATGCCAAAACATTAGCAAAAGTGTTTGGAAAAGTCGATACGTTTGAGACGTATCATGAGTCTATGGATAGTGAGGGCGAGGTGGTGGACGGGGTCACCGTCTACAAGCGTGGTAGTAAACGTCTCCCGGTTGTACCGGTGACACGCGAGGAGAGGCCGGTGATTAGGCCTGAAGGGGAGAGGTAAGTGCATTTACTCTCTTTTTTACTTTTTGCCTTCAAGTTTCTTCAAATATGTAATGCGTTGACCTTGTCATACTGCAGGGGTTGGGAACACCCCGTTGGAGTCTGCAAGCCGAACACCGTCCTTGGTGCACTTTGCCGGACAAATTTCTCGGGGTTTCTCACGTTGCCCGGTTAGGGTCGCGTTCCTACACTAGGATTTACCTGGGAGCACTATCAGGCTGCGCAGGCCCCGTCGGAGGAGATTATAGATGGTGTCTTGTGCCACATGAGGGCCGAGATGGTTATCAACACTTTTGTGTAAATTTTCCTTTTACACAATCTAAAATTAACAATATAGCTAGTTATTGTACTAATCGGTGTTGTCTCGTTTGATTGCAGACCTTCTACGGATGTGAGGAGGGATATGAGGAGGCGGCGGCCAAGGTTCTCGAGGCCGAGTGAAGGCGGCTATTATAGAACTTACGCCACGAGGCTCGGCGGCAAACTATTCGAGACTACTACGCCACGCGTGGTGTTAAGAAGCAGAAGAATGAGTGTCGTGCAAAGTATCTGAAGAAGGAGCAGTACATGTAGGTAATTACCTATTCTTAAGGCCTTGTACGTAGTTTTCTTGATTTCATTCATAGGCGTAGAGCTCAAAATTCTATTTACTAACTTATAGGTGCCCCGAGATGGTGTGCGGATAAGATGGATTGTTGGGAGCCGTTGGTGGATGAGCGGTGCACAGGCAACTAGCGAGCCGTCCACGACAATGCGAGGATCGGCGTGCCCAAATGGTTGGTGTGCCACACCAACAAGTCAACACCAACTTAATTCAGTTCGGACGAAACTGTGTATGTGGTTTGCTTCATGATTCATGCAATTCATTCTTCATGCTAGCTTGAGCCCTTTACTAATACTTTGTTCCTCTCTTTTAGGCGCATCACAATAAGATGGAGGTGCCAGAGTTGTACGACCTTTATGGCATGGCCCATACTGCCTCCTACAAGAAGGCCAAGGCATTCTCTGTGTCTAACCTGGATGATCTAGAGAAGTTAACCAACATCTCCTCCCACAACAAGCTCGTGAGATACAGGGACGTGGGGAAGGCTAGGAAAGGGGAGGAGTTTAACCCGAGCCAGGAACCTTTGGATCCAGAGCTGGTGATGATATTTGGTGGCGAGAGGACACATGGCTCGATAGCCATTGGATACGGGATAATACGTTTTCCACTCACTCTCCCGGAGATCAAGGCGCGCCAGTCGAGGTCCTATCCTGAGATAATGCCTCGTCCATGGACAGTCGATCTTGCCATCGAGGTTAGTTGTACGGACTCAACAAACTTTCATCCATTTCATTGGGTTGTGGCCATCGATCATTACAATGCTAACAAGGAGTGGTGTTGCAGGATGCTCTTCAGAAAGAGAGAGCAGCAAACTAGGTTGATCTTCAGGTGATTCTGAAGGAGAGGGACAGGACCACGACCCGGTTGTTGGAGGAGGAGAGGGCACAGAATGAGGCGGGTCACCTGGCCATGTACGAGCTTTTTGTGGTAATTTTATTTTTCACATTAGCCAAATCATGCGTGTAATGTATGTTTCATTACTAACTAATACGACCGACTCTTCAAAACCAAATATGCACTCTATGTGCGAGAAGACCGGTCTGCCCCCTCCGCCAATGCCGGTCTTTTCTGCGATTGCACGGTGAGTTTCATTTCAATGGTCATTATAAACTAGTATTAACATTTTAGTGTCATCATGCTAATGAGACATTGCAAAATATATTTTCTATGGAATAACTCCCGAGCGGCATCGCACAACCCTTCTCAAGGTCTACCTTCTCCAAGTGAACCCGCCCCAAGTAACCCTACTGCTTCTCCTCCTTGATGACCACGATAGTAAGTTTTCCCGAGTTCATTTATGACATAATAAGCTTATTTAGTTCATTTATAAAATAATTAGCTTATTTAGTTCATTTATGCCATAATTAGCTTAGTTAGGTAAAAAAACACCACAAGAACCTTGGTTAGCTCATAACTTAGCGTATATTCCTCCTAAATTACATAATAAGCTCAAAATAAGAAAAGTATTGTAATCGTCATATTCCTCTTCTTCTCCTTCTTCTTCTTCTTCTTCTTCTTCTTCTCCTCCTCCTTGTTCTCCTTCTTCTTCTTCTTCTTCTTCTTCTCCTCCTCCTTCTTCTCGTTCTTCTACTTCTTCTTCTACTTCTCCTCCTTCTTCTCCTTCTTCTTCTTCTCCTTCTTCTTCTCCTCTTTCTTCTTCTCCTTAGCTTATTTAGTTCATTTATGCATTAATTAGCTTAGTTAGGTAAAAAACATCACAATAACCTTGGTTATCTCATAACTTAGCATATCTTCCTCCTAAATGACATGATAAGCTCAAAATAAGAAAAGTATTGTAACCATCCTCTTCCTCTTCCTCTCCTTCTTCTTCTTCTTCTTCTCCTTCTTCTCCTTCTTCTTCTTCTTCTTCTCCTCCTCCTCCTTCTCCTTCTTCTTATTCTTGTTCTTCTACTTCTTCTTCTTCTTCTTCTTCTTTTTTCTCCTTCTTCTTCTCCTCTTTCTTCTCCTCTTTGTTCTTGTCCTTAGCTTATTTTCCCAAACAAAGACATACTTAGCTAATTATCATCCAAAATGACATGATTAGCTTATTTAGTTCATTTATGCCATAATTAGCTTAGTTAGGTAAAAAACATCACAAGAACCTTGGTTAGCTAATAACTTAGCATGTCTTCCTCCTAAATGACATAATAAGCTAAAAATAAGAAAAGTATTGTAATCATCCTCTTCTTCTTCTTCTTCTTCTTCTTCTTCTTCTCCTTCTTATTCTCCTCCTTCCTCTCCTTCTTCTCCTTCTTCTCCTTCTTCTTATACTTCTCCTCCTCCTCTTTCTTCTTCTTCTTCTTCTTATTATTATTATTATTCTCCTTCTTCTTCTCCTCTTTCTTCTTCTCCTTAGCTTATTTTCCCCAAGAAATACAAATTAGCTAATTATCCTACAAAATGACATAATTAGCTTATTTAGTTCATTTATGACATAATTAGCTTAGTTAGGTAAAAACATCACAAAAATCTTGGTTAGCTCATAACTTAGCGTATCTTACTCCTAAATGATATAATATGCTCAAAATAAGAAAAGTATTGTAATCATCCTCTTCCTCTTCCTCTCCTTCTTCTTCTCCTCCTCCTCCTCCTCCTCCTTCATCTCCTTCTTCGCCTTCTCCTCCTCCTCCTCCTTCTTCTTCTTATTCTTATTCTACTTCTTCTTCTTCTCCTCCTTCTCCTCCTCCTCCTCCTCCTCCTTCTTCTTCTTCTTCTTCTTTTTCTACTTCTTCTTCTCCTCTTTCTTCTCCTCTTTCTTCTTCTCCTTAGCTTATTTTCCCCAAGAAAGACACACTTAGCTAATTATCCTCCAAAATGACATAATTAGCTTATTTAGTTCATTTATGCCATAATTAGCTTAGTTAGGTAAAAAACATCACAAGAACCTTGGTTAGCTCATAACTTAGCGTATCTTCCTCCTAAATGACATAATAAGCTCAAAATAAGAAAAGTATTGTAATCATCCTCTTCCTCTTTCTCTCCTTATTATTATTATTATTATTATTATTATTATTATTATTATTATTATTATTATTATCCTTCTTCTTATTATTATTATTCTCCTTCTTCTCCTTCTCCTCCTCCTCCTCCTTCTTGTTCTTCTTGTTCTTCTTGTTCTTCTTCTTCTTCTTCTCCTTCTTCTTCTCCTTAGCTTATTTTCCCCAAGAAATGCATACTTAGCTAATTATCCTCCAAAATGACATAATTCTCTTATTTAGTTCATTTATGCCATAATTAGCTTAGTTAGGTAAAAAACATAACAAGAACCTTGTTTAGCTCATAACTTGGCGTATCTTCCTCATAAATGACATAATAAGCTCAAAATAAGAAAAGTATTGTAATCATCCTTCTTCTCCTCCTCCTCCTTCTCCTTCTTCTCCTTCTTCTTCTCCTTCTCCTTCTTCTTCTTCTTCTTCTTATTATTATTATTATTATTATTATTATTATTATTATTATTATTATTATTATTATTATTATTATTATTTTCTCCTTCTTCTTCTCCTCTTTATTCTTTTCTTTCTTCCTCTCCTTAGCTTATTTTCCCCAAGAAAGACATAGTTAGCTAACTCTCCTCCAAAATGATATAATTAGCTTATTTAGTTCATGTATGCCATAATTAGCTTAGTTAGGTAAAAACATCACAAGAATCTTGGTTAGCTCATAACTTCATGTATCTTCCTTCTTCTTCTTCTTCTCCTTCTCCTTCTTCTCCTTCTTCTCCTGCTTCTTCTCCTTCTCATCCTCCTCCTTCTTCTTCTTTTTCTTCTTATTCTCCTCCTCTTTCTTCTCCTCTTTCTTATTCTTCTTCTAGTCTTCTTCTTCTTGTTCTTCTTAGCTAATTATCCTCCAAAATTACATAATTAGCTTATGTAGTTCATTTATGACATAATTAGCTTCGTTAGGTCAAAAATGGTATAAGCACCTTGGTTAGCTTATAAATGTTATATACTTAGCTTGTTTTCCTCTAAAATGACATAATTAGCTTAGTTAGGTCAAAAATGGCATAATAACCTTGGATACCTCATAAATGTTAGATACTTAGCTTATTTTCATCCAAATGACATAATTAGCTTAGTTAGGTCAAAAATGGCATAATAACCTTGGTTAGCTCAAAAATGTAATATATTTAGCTTATTTTCCTCAAAAATGGCATAATATGCTTAAAATGTCATATATTGTTATTCTTCTACTTCTTCTTCTAACTTTATTATTCCCATTTCGCCAATTAGATTTACTACATGGAAGCTGGCATTGATGGAGTGCTTTAGTTTTTTTTATTTGTTTTGATGAACAATGCGAAACTATATGTATGTATATGTGGATGAACAGTGTAAAACTTTGTATGTATTGGTTCTTTCGATCTATCCTAGCTCACTATATATCATATATGTGTTGTGAACTATATATATGTGTAAAACTATCATATATGTGATGTGAACTATATATCATATGTGTGTAAAACTTTGCACGGAAATAACAGAAAATAAACAAAACATTAACAATATGGGCACTCTGCCGTGTGTCAGCCAATGGCAAAGGCCTTTGTCGTCTGCCAGCCAACGGCAAAGGTGCCACGTGGCAGCCAGTTGTGCAACCTGGGGCAACCGGCGGCTGGCCCATATGGTCACTTTGTCGTCCGCTACCCCAGCCAGCACACAGGAAAGGGCCGCTGGGGTAGACGGCAAAGGCCTTCACCAGGCAGACTGCAATGGCCTTCACCCCGTAGACGGTAAAGAGCCGCCACTTGGCGTCAGCAGAAGGATGCCCATGTTTACGGCCAGTAGACGGCAAAGGCCCCCCAAAGGCAGACGGCAAAGGTGCATCATAAAAGGCAGACGGAAAATACTCCGTTAGCCACCTAACGGAGTAGTTGCCTTTCGACTGCCGTCTAAGGGCTTTGTCGTCTGCTTGCCACGACAGGCTGATGGCAAAGCCCTTTGCCATACGCTTGCAAAAGGCACACAACAAAGGAGCCCTTTATCGACGAAAGCTATCATAGGAATTTTGCCTACCGGAGACGGACGGCAAATGGCTTTGCCATCCGTGAACATCCCCTTTGTCGTCCGCTATGGCAGACGGCAAAGAAGTTGATTCCTCTAGTGCATGAGTACAACTACACCATCCGCCAAGGAAGCTTGGAAGAGAAGGAAGAAGAAGGAAGGGCAGATTCTGGAAGACCCGGGCCTTCCGGTCTGCTCGGAACCTCCAAACCCCGGAACTTCCAGTCTGTCGGGACCTTCCGACCTCCGGGAACAAGAGCAGCTTCCAGGCTCCAACTCTTTTGTTTGCCTGGACCCTAACCGGACCTCGCGCGGAATCTCTGGTCCCCGGACCTTCCGGCCTGGCTGGAATTTCTGGCCTCAGCGCACCCGGAGCGTGCCAACACTTGGGAAACCTCAGAACCTGCCCGGACCTTCCCCAGAACTTTCGGCACCCGGAACTTCCGACCTGCTTGCATGTAAACACTCGGACCCGAGGCCCATGCACCCCTCTCTCCCTACTATCTCACCCTATACTATATATACTCCTCTCCCACCTCCATTCTAGGGTTAGCTTAGGCATAGACATTGTTGAGCATACCTCCATCTACTACCTCCTCCCAAGGAGATGCCTCCAAGTGAGAAGACCACGTAGTGGATGCCAAGGCTACTAACGAGGGAAGATCCCATAGTGGATTCAAGGCCCCATCTCCCCAAGGGATTTGGGATGAACTCAACCGTGTATCTTACTTTCCCTTTGTTGTTCTTGTACCCTTGTGGATCTTGTGTGTGGTGATTCCGGTGGATATGTGATTGGTCTTGTTCTTGAGTATTTCCCTTGTGATTTCTCCTCGTTCTTCCCCGTGTTCTTCATGTTCTTGAGGAACCCCCTCCAGTTTTTGAAAGTTCGACACCCACGGGTGTGCCCCGTATCACCTTCCTTAGCCGCCTCTGAGGCAGCTATGTACTCCGCTTCGCATGTAGAATCAGCTACCATGCTTTGCTTGGAACTACACCAACTTACCTCTCTCCCATTGAGAATATATATGTATCCGGTTTGAGACTTAGAGTCATCTGGATCAGTGTCAAAGCTTGCTTCAACATAACCCTTTACAACAAGCTCTTGATCACCTCCATAAACGAGAAACATTACCTTAGTACTTTTTAGGTACTACAGGATATTCTTGACCGCTGTCCAGTGTTCCATTCCTGGATCACTTTGAAACCTTCCCGCCATACTTAAGGCAAGGCTTACATCAGGTCTTGTGCACAGCATTGCGTACATGATAGAGCCTACGATAGAAGCATAGGGGACGACACTCATCTTTTCTCTATCTTCTACAGTCACTGGCATTGAGTCTTACTCAACTTCACACCTTGCAATACACACAAGAACCATTTCTTGGACTGTTCCATTTTGAACTTCTTCAAAAGTTTCTCAATGTATGTGCTCTCTGAAAGTCCTATTAAGCGTCTCGATCTATATCTATAGATCTTGATGCCTAATATGAAAGTAGGTTCTCCTCGGCCCTTCATTGAAAAAGTCTTGTTCAAATATTCTTTTATGCTTCCCAAAAATTCTATATTATTTCCAATCAGCAATATGTCATCGACATATAATATTAGAAATGCTATATATCTCCCACTCACTTTCTTGTAAATACAAGATTCTCCATAAACTTGTACAAACCCAAATGCTTTGATCACCTCATCAAAGTGCTCGTTCCAACTCTGAGATGCTTGCACCAGTCCATAAATGAATCGCTCGATCTTGCATACTTTGTCAGCATTCTCTGGATTGATAAATCCTTATGGTTAATCATATACAACTCTTCCTTAAGGAAACCATTAAGGAACGCTATTCTGACATCCATCTGCCAAATTTCATAATCGAAAAATGCAGCTATTGCTAACATGATTCTAACGCACTTAAGCATCGCTACGGGTGAGAAAAGTCTCATCATAGTTAACTCCTTGAACTTGCGAAAAAACTTTTGCCACAAGTCGAGCTTTATAGATGGTGACATTACCGTATGTGTCCGTCTTCTTCTTAAAGATCCATTTATTCTGAATGGCCTTTCGCCCTTCAGGTAATACTTCCAAAGTCCATCCTTTGTTTTCATACATGGATCCTATCTCGGATTTCATGGCCTATGGCCATTTTCTGGAATCCGGGCCCACCATCGCTTCTCCATAGCTCCTAGGTTCATTGTTGTCCAACAACATGAATGTTAAGATAGGGTTACCGTACCACTCAGGAGCAGTTTGTGCCCTTGTAGACCTACGCGATTCGATAGTAACTTGATCTGAAGCTCCATGATCATCAGCATTACCTTCCTCTTCAACTGATGTAGGCTCCACACAAACATCTTTCTGCGTTGCGCTACTCTCTATTTGAAGTAAAGGTTCAACAACCACATCAAGTTCTATCTTCCTCCCACTCAATCTTTCAAGAGAAAATATTTCTTGAGAAATATTCCGTTCTTAGAGACAAACACTTTGCCTACGGATCTGAGATACAAGGCATACCCAACTATCTCTTTTGGGTATCCTATGAAGACACATTTCTGGCTGAAGTTTTTTGACATAAGCATCGCATCCCCAAACTTTAAGAAATAACAACTTTGGTTTCTTGCCAAACCACAACTCATATGGCGTCGTTTCAACGGATTTAGATGGTGCCTTATGTAAAGTGAATGCAACTATCTCTAATGCATAACCCAAAAACGACAATGGAAAATCGGCAAGAGACATCATAGAACGTACCATATCCAATAAGGTACGATTACGATGTTGGGACACAACATTAGGCTGTGGTGTTCGAGGTGGCGTAAACTGTGAAACAATTCCACATTGTCTTAAAGTGATTACCAAACTCATAACTCAGATATTCTCCTCCTCGATCAGAACGTAGGAGTTTAATCTTCTTGTTAGGATGATTCTCAAATTCACTCTGAAATTTCTTGAACTTTTCAAACGTTTGAGACTTGTGTTTCATTAAATAAATATAACCATATCTACTTAAGCCATTAGTGAAGGTGAGAAAATAACGATATCACTAATCTCGATGGCGATCAAAGAGCGAGCGTGCCGATGGCGATCACATCAACCTTTGAACCATTTTCCATGCGCATCGTCACTTCATCCTTTGCGAGCCTCCCTCTATTTCGTAGTTCGTGCTTTGAGTTGCAAATGTGAACAACTAAATTGTTATCAAATACCCAGGCACTACAATGAGAGTTGGTGAGGTACACATCAATAACATGTATATCATATCTACCTTGTTTGGTGTTAGCCGCCTTCTTGTCGGCCAGATACTTGGGGCAGTTCCGCTTCCAGTGACCAGTCCCCTTGCATAGTTTCTGGCTTGGGTACAGCCTTGGGTTTCTTCATGGGAGGGGCAACTGCTTTGCCACTCTTCTTAAAGTTACCCTTCTTCCCCTTGCCATTCTTCTTGAAACTAGTGGTTTTATTGACCATCAACACTTGATGCTCCTTCAGAATTTCTGACTCAGCAACTTTGAGCATTGCAAATAGGTCGGCGATTGATTTGTTCATCCCTTGCATGTTATAGTACATCATAAAGCTTTTGTAGCTAGGTGGCAGTGATTGAAGAACTCTGTCAGCGATCGCCTCTGGCGGGAGAACAATTCCCAACTCAGCCAGACGGTTGAATACCCACACATTCCGAGTATGTGCTAACTTACAAACCCGTTCTCCTCATATAACTTATGTGAGCTCTCATACCTCTCGATCCGGGAATTCGTTTCATAGACAAACTTCAACTCTTGGAACATCTCATATGCTCCATGACGTTCAAAACGTCGTTGAAGTCCCGGTTCTAAGCCATACAAGATTGCACAATGAACTATTGAGTGGTCATCAGAACACGCCTGCCAGACGTTCACAACGTCTTCACGCGCCTTTGGAGGGGGTGCCGCACCAAGAGGTGCATCAAGGACATAATCCTTTTGGGAAACCGTGAGGACAATCCTCATATTACGGGCCTAGTCTACAAAGTTACTTCCATCATCTTTCAACTTGGCTTTCTCTAGGAACGCATTGAAATTCAGGGGTGCTACTGCACGAGCCATTGATCTACATCATAATTTTGCAAAGATTACTTAGACTATTATTCAAGATAATGAGTTTAGTTAATCCTATTACTAAAACAACTCCCACTCAAATTGGCATCCCTCTTGTCATTCAAGTGACAGATGATCCAAAATCACCAGCCCAAGTCCGATCATCACGTGAGATGAGGTGGTTTCAATGGTGAACATCTCCATGTTGATCATATCTACTATATGACTCATGTTCGACCTTTTGGTCTCTTGTGTTCCGAGGCCATGTTTGTACATGCTAGGCTCGTCAAGTTTAACCCGAGTGTTCCGCATGTGCAAAACTAGCTTGCACCCATTGTGTGCGAATGTAGAGTCTATCATCATGTGGCGCTTCGAAATGATGAACTTCCGCAACGGTGCACACTTGGGGAGAACAAAATTTTAACTTGAAATTTTAGTGAGGGGTCACCTTATAATGCTACCGTTTTCCTAAGGAATAAGGTGCATAAAAGGATTAACATAACATGCAAATAATAAGTGACATGATATGGCCATGAACTTGCGCTTTTGATCTCCATCTCCAAAGCAACGGCATGATTTCCATCGTCACCGGCATGACACCATGATCTCTATCATCATGATGTCCATATTCGTGTTGTCGTCAGGGTTGTCACACCGACCATGCTTCTACTACTATTGCTATCATTTAGCGATAAAGTAAAGCATTACATAGCGCTTAATGATTGACACGCATGTTATACAATAATTAAAGACAACCCTATGGCTCCTAAAACAAGTTCATATGATTATCTATTACAACATGATTATCTCATACATCAAATACATATCATCATGTCTTTGACCATATCATATCACAACATACCTTCCTAAAACAAGTTAGACGTCCTCTAATTTATTGTTGCATGTTTTACGTGGTTGCTATGGGTATCTAGCAAGAACGCTTCTTTCCTATGCAAAATCAAAACGGCGATACTCAAGTTTCTATTTAACCTTCTATAAGGACCTCCTTTGTTGAATTCGATTCAACTAAGGTTGGAGAGACACACTCCCTCCAACCATCTTATGCAACAAAGTTACATGTCAGCCGATGGAACCGGTCTCTCGTACATGGACGAGTAAAGTTTGTCTGGGTTGCTTCATCCCACAATACCACTGAATCAATAAAAGATTAAGGAGGGAAGCAATCTGAATATCAACGCCCACAAACTCCTTTGTGTTATACTCGTGATGTCATCTACGCATAGACCTAGCTTTGATACCACTGTTGGTGAACGTTGCATGGGAAACTAAAAAATTCCTACGCTTCACCAAGATCAATCTAGGAGATGACCATCTACGAGAGCAGAGATTGCATCTATATACACTTGAAGATCTCTAAGCGGAAGCGTTAAAGACCACAGGTTATGTAGTGGAACGTCTTCGCGATCCAATCATGATCTGTCCCGCAAACTCCTGATCAAGCACCGAACGGACGACACCTCCGCATTCAGCACACATACAGCTCGATGACGCCTTCACCTCCTCGATCCAAAGAGCGATGGAGAAGTAGGGGTTGAGTACTCCGACAGCAGGACGACATGGTGGCGCTGATGGTGGTGCTCGCTATGGTGGAGAATTACTACGAGAGAGAGAGGTAGGGCACCGCCAAGCAATTGTGTATTGGTTGCCTCCCTCTCTCTATCTATTTGTAGGAGGAAGGGGTAGGTAGGGCTCATCCTTGGCGCCTCCTCCAAGGAGGGGTGGCTCGGCCGAAGTGGGGATGAGTCCTCCTCCAACAACGGAGGTAGACACCCTAGGGAGGACTACTCCTCCACCAAGGCACCTCCTCCCACCTAACCTTGGGCGCATGGGACTTCTTGGGTCGGCTGCAGAGCCCACGAGGGGCTGGTGCGCCACCTCTTAGGCCCATGTGCCCCCTGGGGTGGGTGGGCACCTACCAGTGGTTCCTCGGAACCCTTGTGGCACTCTCGGTACAGTACCAGAAAATCCCAAAACTATTTTGGAACCAGAATACCACTTTCCTATATATAAATCTTTACCTCCAGACCATTCTGGAGCTCATCGTGACTTACATAATCTCATCTGGGACTCCAAACAACCTTCGGTCACCAACCCAATAACTCAACTACATTTATATCGTCACCGAATGTTAAGTGTGCAGACCCTATGGGTTTGAGAACTATGCATACATAACCGAGACACCTCTACGGTCAATAACCAATAGGGGACCTAGATGACCATATTGATTCCTACATATTCTACAAAGATCTTTATCGGTCGAACCTTATTGTCAAGGATTTTGTTAATCCCGTATACAGTTTCCTTTTTTCATCAGTATGTTACTTGCCCGAGATTCGATTGTCAGTAACTCCTTACCTATTTCAATATCATTACCGGCAAGTATGTTTACTCGTTCCATAATACAAGATCCCATGGCTAACTCTCTAGTCACATTGCTTGCAAGCTCATTGTGATGTTGTATTACCGAGTGGTCCCTGAGATACCTCTCCGTCACATGGAGTAACAAATCCCAGTCTTGATCCGTGCCAACTCAACAGACACTGTCGAAGATACCTGTAAAGCAAATTTATAGTCACCCAGTTACATTGCGACATTTGGCACACACAAGTTATTCCTCCGGTCTCACTGAGTTACATGATCTCATGGTCATAGGAACGGATACTTGACATGCAGAAAACAATAGCAATAAACTGACACGATCATATGCTACCTTTATAGTTTGGGTCTTGTCCATCACATCATTCTCCCAATTATGTGATCCCGTTATCAAATGACAACTCGTGTCTATGGCCAGGAATCCTTGACCATCTTTGATCAACGAGCTAGTCCATTAGAGGCTCGCTAGGGACACAATGTTGTCTATGTACCCACACATGTATTTGAGTTCCCAATCAATACAATTCTAGCATGAATAATAAAATATTATCATGAACAAGGAAATATAATAATAACCACTTTATTATTGCCTCTATGGCATATTTACAACACATGTGCCAACTTGCGGCTGTAGGCATGGATCTATTTTAACCCAAAGTTTATGCACCATGGATTATGCACTTCATCAAGCGGAGGACCAACACTCAGTACATGCCCTCTGCTCGCAACCACATTGTGTTTCTTCCAGAAGTCCAAGTCAGTCATGAAGACATCTATCCTTCTAAGGGCATGAATCCAATTGAGGAAGGCACAAGTGGCACCACCAACATTGAAAGACTTCACATACCTAATGATCCAGTAAAGGCAAATCTGATTGGTGCCATTCATCGCCCACAACCAAGTTCCACTGCCAACGTAGCCACCACTAGCATTGTTCCTCAGCAGCCTCAGCCTAGTAAGGTTCATGTTATGATAGCTAGAGAACTACTTGTCTTTGTACATGAGAAGCAGGATAGACATCACGAGTGGACCAAGAGGCAGACGCGGACTCTTATGCCCGATGTCAATCGTATTTGCAATCTCTCCACCAAGAATACCTCTGTGGCTCATGAGACATGCAGGCATACATGCAAGACTTTGACCATATTGGCCCGTGAAGATGATATTCACAAGAATGGCTTCACAAAGAAGTTCAAATTTTGTGCTCCTCCTCCTTGCACGGAACAGTGGTGCAAGACGCCATGTCTTGAAGATAGTGGCTATTTATTTTTAGCTCAGGTGGTTCTTGCCAATCTCACCAATGTTGAAGTCGAAGACATCACTTCTCCACATGTGCCTTCTCAACGTACTGACACTGCATCAGGCCCCTCTGCACCACCCAACTCCGACCCTGCAGCACATCGTCTTTGACTCAAGCTAGGGATGTGTAGTGCTCCAATGTCTTCATCCTTTTTGGTCATTCGATGACAAAGGGGGAGAAGCATTGGGATTGATAGTATTCAAACAGGTCTATGGGCTGGGTTGCTGATATTTTGTAAAGTTTACAACTCCCATACTGAACATTTTCCATTTGGGTTGTAAAACTTAAGTCTTGATGGACCTATGCACACTCGATGTTTTTACCTTACTTTTGGCACCTCTTAAATTTCGTTTTATGCGCCCGAAGTCATTCATCAGACGCCCATTTTTAATTGTGCATGTCATTATCTTCATAACATCTATCAAGTGCACTGTGATTGGTTTCCAACATATAGGGGGATATCTCCACAATTAAAACATGCCATGTGTTCTTGTATTCAAAGTAAAATCTTGAGAAGCACATCTTTAGGGGGGTCTCTCTATATCTTGTAATCATAATCTCCAAATTCTTATCTTCAAATATTTTATCCCCATTGAAAACTTCAACCACTTTGTGAGCAATCACCAAAAAGGAGGAGACTCTAAGTGCATCTAGTGCCACCCCTTGTTGATTTTGGAGTATTGAAGACAAACATGGTTGAGGGATTAATATGTTTATGAGAGTTCACAAGATAACACAGATAAAAGTCCATGGAGATTTGTTTTAACCGTCAAAGACGACCCCTAAAAATGTCCGAAGCCATTGAAGATGATCGAAGAGATTGGTGGTGTGTGAATATATACACATGAAGCTAATGAGACTCGAAGACGAAGTCTTTTGGTAGTTTCGTTTATTCTTTGCCAAGTCGTCGGAAGCACCGTACTCTTAAGTGGGGTCTAAGTGACCGAAGTCAGATGTTGGTGTGGTGATCAACCCAAATACCTATGTCTTCGAGTGAAGACAATGAGAGGAAATCACTTCCAGAGTTGGTTGAGTCAGCATTGCTTGTAGCCCAAGTAATCTTGTCACGTGTGTCGTTGAAATCCGATCATTGTGAAACGTGTCGGTTGGCCATTGACCCAGGTTCATTTCAGTCATACCATGTCGGGTTTCCTGGTGGCTATAAATAGCACAGCCCCTCCACTGTAACTTGGTGGCTGCTCAGAGTTATATATGGTTGTTATCCTTTAGGACCATCCCACCTCGAAGACATTAAGAGAGAGCTATCCTGCAAGGATAAACCCAAAACTCTAGAGTCAAAGTGTTTGAGCATCACCGAAGTCATTTTGTTCGAGAGAATCAATGACTTATTACACTTGAAGACTGTGATCTTCAAGACGGTTATGCGCTGTGGTCTAGAGTATCCAAGAGTCATTGGGGATTGACGGGTGACTGAGTTTGTGAGGGTTTGGGAAGTTGAAAGGACGTGGATGTAGCCTAGAGGGGGGGAATAAGTGCTTTAAAATAATTATGATTTAGGCTTGAAAAAATTGTGGAATAAAACTAGCGTTTAATTAGTCAATCACAAAACCTAAAACACATAGGCTCACCTATGTGCACCAACAACATATGCTAAGAAGGTAAACAACTAAGTGACAGAAAGATATATATCAAGATACAATATAGCTATCATAAAGTAAAATGCATAAGTAAAGGGCTCGGGTAAGAGATAACAGAGGCATTCGGAAATGACGACGTATCATGAAGTTCACAACCTTGTGGATGCTAATCCTCGTTAGCAGCGGTGTGAAGGCACAATTCTCCACAAGAAGCCACTAGGGCCACCGTTATCTCCTCACACCCTCACACAATGCAAGATGTTGTGATTCCACTAAGGTACCCTTGAGGGCGGTCACCGAACCCATACAAACCGCAACCCTTGGGGGCGGTCACCGAACACGTACATTTTGGCAACCCTTGGGGCGGTCACCGGTACGAGTACAAATTTCTTGGGGCGGTCTCTGATACGTCACCAACGTATCTATAATTTTTTATGGTTTCATGCTATTATCTTCTCAAACATTGGATGTTTTGTATGCCTTTTATATATTTTTTGGGACTAACTTATTAACTCAGTGCCAAGTGCCAGTTCCTATTTTTTCCATGTTTTGACCCCTTTCAGAGGAGGATTTTAAACAGAGTCCAAACGGAACGAAACTGCCAAAAACATTTTTTCTGAAACACAAAAAGATCGGGAATCCTGAGAATCAGGGCAGGGGGCCTGCAGGGACCCCACAAGCCCCCTAGCTGCAGCCAGGGGGCCTGCGCCTCCCAGGCTTGTGGGCTCCCTGGGCCACCTCTGCCCTAGGTCTTTCGCCTATAAATTCCCTAAAATCGCAAAAAAAATCAGGTGCCCTGTCGGAGCAAGATCCCATCTGGGGCACGTTCTGGTGCCCTGTCGGAGGGGGTATTCGGATACAGAGGGCTTCTTCATCAACACCATGACCTCTTCGATGATGCGTGAGTAGTTCACCATAGACCTACGGGCCCATAGCTAGTAGCTAGATGGCTTATTCTCTCTCTTGGATCTTCAATACAAAGTTCTCCATGATCTTCATGGAGATCTATCCGATGTAATCTTTTTTTGCGGTGTGTTTGTCAAGATCCGATGAATTGTGGATTTATGATCAGATTATCTATGAATCTTATTTGAGTTTCTTCTCATCTCTCTTATGCATGATTTCATATCCTTGTAATTCTCTTCGAGTAGTGGGTTTTCTTTGGCCAACTAGATCTATGATTCTTGCAATGGGAGAAGTGCTTGGTTTTGGGTTCATACCGTGCTGTGACCTCACCCAGTGACAGAAGGGGTAGCGAGGCACGCATATTGTTGTTGCCATCAAGGGTAAAAAGATGGGGTTTTCATCATTGGTTTGAGATTATCCCTCTACATCATGTCATCTTGCTTAATGCATTACTCTGTTCATCATGACTTCAATACACTAGATGCATGCTGGATAGCGGTCGATGTGTGGAGTAATAATAGTAGATGCAGAAAGTATTGGTCTACTTGTTTTGGACATGATGCCTATATGTATGATCATTGCCTTAGATATCGTCATGACTTTGTGCGGTTCTACCAATTGCTCGACAGTAATTTGTTCACCCACCGTAATATTTGCTATTTTAAGAGAACCCTCTAGTGAACACTATGGCCCCCGGGTCTACTCCACACCATATTTGCAGCCTTACTCTTTTACTTCATTGCACTTTCCGCCTTCAGATCTCACTTTGCAATCAAACTTGAATGGATTTACAACCCCTTTATAGTGTTGGGTGCAAGCTCTTTGTGTTTGTGCAGGTACTCTGGACTTGACGAGATTCGCCTACGGATTGATACCTTGGTTCTCAAACTGAGGGAAATACTTACTGCTCCTGTGTTGCATCAGCCTTTCTTCCAGTTGCCTCTCGTTTTCCTCTCCCCCACTTCACCAATTTGCCTTTTTTGTTTGCCTTTTTCGTTCGCCTTTTCGTTCGCCCTTTTTCCTCGCTTGCGTTCTGTTCGTCTGTGTGGGATAGTCTACCTATCCTCATGGGTAGATCCACCACTTCGAACGATACCCCCGAGAGCGAAGTCCTCAATTTCAAACAAATTGAGTAAGAAAACTTAAAGGACGCTTGGTATAGGATTTGCAATGCTCAGAGTAGATCTCCTCATAAGCAATCCACTACCGTCCTGCTTCGCAGTTTTTATGTGGGTGTTTCTCCTTGGAATAGGCATATTCTTGACACCATCGTAGGTGGAAATTTCTTGGGTAGCCATACCGTTGATTCTTACGGAGCTGTAATAAATTTGGTTGGCTCACCCCCACTCATGGTTAATGGAACTACCTTAACTCTGGAACATGTGATGCGTAGGCTGGACGTCATTGAAAATAAAGTTGCTACGATCGAACTCATTGAGAATTTGGATAAAAAGATCCACAATCAAATCATTCAGTACGAATCCAAGGTGGGGATGGTTTTGAAAAATTTAAAGGACAAGGAACCCATAGTTAACGAAAAACTAGGTCATGATTCTGCTAGGATTGGCAAACTAGAGGATGTTATAACCAACTTGGGTTCCGCTTTTGCCGCTGTGCGGAATACTCCAAATTTTGCCCACAATAAAATCACCAAGTCTGTTTTTGTTCCTAAAAGTAGTGGTGAATCATCCAGCAAGAAAGATGAAAACCTTAAGATGATAAGTGATCACGCTACTTATGGTTTGAGCACCAAAGACGACGATACATGATTTTATCGCCTTATGCCTAGCTAGGAGCGTTAAACAATAATGCTTGTTGGGAGGCAACCCAATGAATTTATTTCTTGTTCTTTCTATTTTGTTGCGTGCACACTATCATAATTCTGTTATGATTGTGTCTTTTGTGTTTCTTTTTGTGTTTGAGCCAAGCAAAACCTTTATGACTAGTCTTGGTAATGGTTGTTTGATCCTGCTGGAAAAAGACAGAAACTTTTCGCTCACGAGATGATTTTTAATTTTTATGCAGAAAGAGATTTTGAGTTTATTCTTTTAGCTTCTGGTTGATATGCCTTTTTCCCAGGCAGTCGTAATTTTTCAGAATTTTTGAGGTACCATAATTATATGAAGTATACAGATTGCTACAGACTGGTCTGTTTTTGACAGATTCTGTTTTTGTTGGGTTGGTTGCCTGTTTTGATGAAACTATGGTTAGTATCGGGGGTACTAGCCATGGAAAAGTGAGAATACAGTAGTCCAACACCAATATAAATAGAAATCAAGGTTTCTACAGTACCTAAAGAGGTGGTGGTTTGTTTTCTTGTGCTAATGATATCATGAGTTTCTGTTTAAGTTTTGTGTTGTGAAGTTTTCAAGTTTTGGGTGATGTTCTCATGGACAAAGAGATAAGGAGTGGAAAGGTCTCAAGCTTGCGGATTCCCAAGGCATCCCAAGCCAAATTCAAGGACACCAAAAAGCCTAAGCTTGGGGATGCACCGGGAAGGCATCCCCTCTTTCGTCTTCAATCCATCGGTAACATTACTTGGAGCTATATTTTTGTTCACCACATGATATGTGTTTTGCTTGGAGCGTCTTGTACCGTAGGAGTCCTTTTCTTTTTATTGTGTCACAATCATCCTTGCTGCACACCTTTAGAGAGATACATGCACTCATCGTGATTTTGCTAGAATGCTCATTGTGCTTCACTTATATCTTTTGAGCTAGATAATTTTGCTCAATGTGCTTCACTTAGATCTTTTAGAGCACGGTGGTGCATGACTTGGTAGTTGGCTTATGCTATGAAAGTAGCCCCAAAGGTGATAGGTACCCAAAGAGGATACAAAACCTCCAATCTTCGTGTGCATTGAGTAGAAAGAGAAGTTTTGATTACTCTCAATTAGTTTTGAGACGTGGATTTGGTAATATTAAGAGTTATGTTAGTAGGGTGTTGTGAATTTAGAAATACCTGTGTTTAAGTTAGTGATTCCCGTAGCATGCACGTATGGTGAACCGCTATGTTAGGAAGTCGGAGCATAATTGATCTATTGATTGTCATCCTTTGTGTTGAGGTCGGGATCGCGCGATGGTTAACATCTACCAACCCTTCCCCTAGGAGTATGCGTTTAGCACTTTGTTTCGATTACTAATAAAAACTTTCGCAACAAGTATGTGAGTTATTCATGACTAATGTGAGTCCATGGAATAGATGCACTTTCACCTTCCACCATTGCTAGCCTCTCTAGTGCCGCGCAATTCTCGCCGGTACACAAACCCACCAAATGCCTCCCTCAAAACAGCCACCATATCTACCTACTATGGCATTTTCATAGCCATTCCGAGATATATTGCCATGCAATTCCCACCGTTCCGTCTCATGACTTAAGCCGTCACTCTCATATTTCCATTGCATGATCGTAAGATAGCTAGCGAGATGTTTCAACGTCATACGCCAAGCTAGATCGTTGCACATCCCGGTACACTCCGGAGGCATTTCCTATAGAGTCATTTCTAAGATTTGAGTTGTGAGTAAATAAAAGTGTGATGATCATCATTATTAGAGCATTGTCCCATGTGAGGAAATAAAAAAAAGAGGCCAAAGAGCCCAAATAAACAAAAAGATAAAAAAGAGGCTTAAGAGCCCAAAAAAAGAGAGAAAAGAGAGAAGGGACAATGCTACTATCTTTTTCCACACTTGTGCTTCATAATAGCACCATGTTCTTCATGATTGAGAGCCTCTCATTTCGTAACCACCATATGCTAATGGGAATCTTCATTATATAACTTGGCTTGTATATTCCAATGATGGGCTTCCTCAAAATTTCCCTAGGTCTTCGTGAGCATGCAAGTTGGATGCACACCCACTAGTTTACCTTTTGAGCTTTCACATACTTATAGCTCTAGTGCATCCTTTGTATGGCAATCCCTACTCATTCAGATTGATATATATTAATGGGCCACCACCACACTCTATTCCACTTATAGTGCTATATCCATGGCTCACGCTCATGTATTGTGTGATAGTTATAAAAAGTTTGAGAAAGCAAGAGAGCGAAAACAATTACTTGAACAATACCGGGGTTGTGCATGATTTACATTAGTTGTGTGAGGATGATGGAGCATAACCAGACTATATGATTTTGTAGGGATAACTTTCTTTAGCCTTGTTATTTTGAAAGTTCATGATTACCTTGCTAGTTTGCTTGAAGTATTATTGTTTTCATGTCAATAGCAAACTATTGTTTTGAATCTTATGGATCTTAACATTCATGTCACATGAAAGAACTTGCAAAGGACAACTATGCTAGGTAGCATTCCACATCAAAAATTCATTCTTTATCACTTCCCTACTCGAGGACGAGCAGGAGTTAAGCTTGGGGATGCTTGATACGTCTCCAACAAATCTATAATTTTTGATGGTTTCATGCTATTATCTTGTCAAACTTTGGATGTTTTGTATGCCTTTTATATATTTTTTGGGACTAACTTATTAACTCAGTGCCAAGTGCGAGTTCCTGTTTTTTCCATGTTTTTGACCCCTTTCAGAGGAGGATTTTAAAAGGAGTCCAAACAGAACGATAGTGCCAAAAATATTTTTTCCAAAACAGAAAAAGATCGGGAAGCCTGAGAATCAGGGCAGGGGGCCTACAGGGACCCCACAAGCCCCCTAGCCGCAGCCAGGGGGCCCACGCCTCCCAGGCTTGTGGGCTCCCTGGGCCACCTCTGCCCTAGGTCTTTCGCCTATAAATTCCCTAAAATCCCAGAAAAAATTAGGAGATCATCGAAAGTACTTTTCCGCCACCGCAAGACCCCATCTGGGGCACGTTCTGGTGCCCTGGCGGAGGGGGGATTGGGATACGGAGAGCTTCTTCATCAACACCATGACCTCTCCGATGATGCGTGAGTAGTTCACCATAGACCTACGGGTCCATAGCTAGTAGCAAGATGGCTGATTCTCTCTCTTGGATCTTCAATACAAAGTTCTCCATGATCTTCATGGAGATCTATCCGATGTAATCTTTTTTTGCGGTGTGTTTGTCAAGATCTGATGAATTGTGGATTTATGATCAGATTATCTATGAATCTTATTTGAGTTTCTTCTGATCTCTCTTATGCATGATTTCATATCCTTGTAATTCTCTTCGAGTAGTGGGTTTTCTTTGGCCAACTAGATCTATGATTCTTGCAATGGGAGAAGTGCTTGGTTTTGGGTTCATACCATGCAGTGACCTCACCCAGTGACAGAAGGGGTAGCGAGGCACGCATCATGTTGTTGCCATCAAGGGTAAAAGGATGGGGTTTTCATCATTGGTTTGAGATTATCCCTCTACATCATGTCATCTTGCTTAAAGCGTTACTCAGTTCGTCATGAACTCAATACACTAGATGCATGTTGGATAGCGGTCGATGTGTGGAGTAATAGTAGGAGATGCGGAAAGTATCGGCCTACTTGTTTCGGACATGATGCCTATATGTATGATCATTGCCTTAGATATCGTCATGACTTTGCGTGGTTCTATCAATTGCTCGACAGTAATTTGTTCACCCACCATAATATTTTGCTATTTTGAGAGAAGCCTCTAGTGAACACTATGGCCCCGGGGTCTACTCTACACCATATTTTCAGCCTTGCTCTTTTACTTCGTTGCACTTTTCGCCTTCAGATCTCACTTTGCAATCAATCTTGAAGGGATTGACAACCCCTTTATAGCGTTGGGTGCAAGCTCTTTGTCTTTGTGCAGGTACTCTGGACTTGACGAGATTCTCCTACTGGATTGATACATTGGTTCTCAAACTGAGGGAAATACTTACTGCTCCTGTGTTGCATCGCCCTTTCCTCTTCAAGGGAAAAAACAACACAAGCTCAAGAGACGACAGAAGATCTCTATCGTCGTAGTAGTCTCCACAACCTAATTGGAGACCCCGACGCTTGCCCGGAGCTTTATGTTGAGGAACGTTGCATGGGAAAAAAACTCCTACGCACATGCAAGATCTATCTATGGTGATGACAATCTACAAGAGGAGAGATTGAATCTACATACCCTTGTAGATCGTTAAGTGGAAGCGTTAAAGAACGCGGTTGATGTAGTGGTACGTCTTTGCGATCCAATCACGAACCGTCCCACGAACTCCCGATCAAGTGTCGAACGGACGGCATGTCCGCATTCAACACACGTACATCTTGGTGACGCCTTCATCTCCTCGATCCGTCGAGCGATCGTGAAGCAGCAGCCCGAGTCCTCCGACGGCACGACGGCATGGTGAGGTGTCGGTGGTGAGAGCTGATACGTCTCCAACGTATCTATATTTTTTTTATTGTTCCAAGGTATTATATTATCTTTTTTGGATGTTTGATATGCATTAATATGTTGATTCATATTATTTTTGGGACTAACCTATTAATCTAGAGCCTAGTGCCAGTTTCTGTTTTTCATGTTTTTGAGTATTGCAGATAAGGAATATTAAATGGAGTCCAAATGGTATAAAATCTCCGGAATGATTTTTCTTGGACCAGAAAAACCCACAAGAATTGGAGTAGGGGGCAGGGCACCTGCCGGGAGGCCACAAGCCTGCAGGGCGCGCCCTAGGGGGCGTGTCCCCCTGGCTTGTGGGTCCCCTTCAGGTCTCCTAAACCTATTCTTCGGCCTATAAATTCCCAAGTATTCCTCCATAGAAAAAGAGAGCCACGAAAATACTTTCCGTCGCCGGGAGCCTCCGTTCCCGTGAGATCCAATCTGGGAGCCTTTTCCGGTAATTTGCCAGAGAGGGAATTGATCATGGAGGACATCTACATCAACTCCATTGCCCCTCCGATGATGCATGAATTCACCACAGACCTACGGGACCATAGCTAGTAGATATATGGCTTCTTCTCTCTCTTATATCTTCAATGCCATGTTCTTCATGATCTTCATGGAGATCTATTTGATGTAATACTCTTTTGCGGTGTATTTGTCGAGATCCGATGAATTGTGAGTTTATGTTCAGATTATTTATGAATATTATTTGAATCTCTTCTGAATTTTTATATGCATGATTTCATATCTTAGCAAGTCTCTTCGAGTTATTGGTTTAGTTGGGCCCACTAGATTGGTAATTTTTGCAATGGGAGAAGTGCTTAGTTTTGGGTTCAATCTTGCGGTGTCCTCACCTAGTGACATAGTAGGGGTAGCGAGGCACATATTGTATTGTTTCCATTGAGGATAAAAAGATGGGGTTTTCATCATATTTCTTGAGTTTATCCCTCTACATCATGTCATCTTACTTAATGTGTTACTTTGTTCTTCATGAACTTAATACTCTACATGCAGGCAGGAGTCGGTCGATGTGTGGACTAATAGTAGTAGATGCAGAATTGTTTCGCTCTACTTAACACGAACGTGATGCCTATCTTCATAATCATTGCCTTGGATATCTTCATAATTATTCTCTTTTCTATCAATTGCTCGACAGCAATTTGTTCACCCACCATTTATTTTCCTTTATGAGAGAAGCCTCTAGTGAAATCTATGGCCCCGAATCTATTTTCCATATTATACTTTCAGATCTATAAACCAAAAATACCAAAAATATCTTGCTGCAATTTATTTAGTTTTTTCGCAATCGTTTATATTTATCTCTATCAGATCTCATCCTTGCAAATAACTCTGAAGGGATTGACAACGCCTTTTTAGCGTTGTGTGCAAGTGTTTGATTATTTGAGTAGGTACTACGATTGGGGCCTTTCTTGTTCCTCCTACTGGATCGATAGATTGGTTCTCAACAAACTGAGGAAATACTTATCTACTTTGCTGCATCAGCCTTTCCTCTTCAAGGGAAAACCAACGCAAGCTTAAGAAGTAGCAAGAAGGATTTCTGGCGCCGTTGTCGGGGAAGATACATAGCAAGATCAAGCCTACCAAGTACCCATCACAAACTCAGCTCTTGCATTTACTTTATTTGCCATTTGCCTCTCGTTTTTCCCCATTTCTGAAACGATTTTCAGAAAACACCAAAAAGATTTGCCCATTTTATTCGCCCTTTTCTCGGCGGATCTCTTTTTGTCTGCTTGTGTTACCATGTGCCTTCTATTTTCTTGCATCTTTGCTTGCTAAAAATCTATTTATATGGATCCTCATCCACTTGCTAATCTTTTCAAGAGGTCCAATTATGATGAACCAATTGCTAGTGAGTTGAGTATACTTGATTATCTCCATGAAGTTTTGCTTGAGATTCGTGAATCTGAAAATTGTGATGAAGTGATTCATGATGTTTCCTTGAATGAAAAGCATGATTGCAATGATATTGTTATAAATTCTATTAATATCAATTGTGCTAGTGATATGCAAACCCACTAGCTTGGGGATGCTATATTTGATGAGTTTGCCATGACCACTACTTATTGTATTGATCATGATTGGGGTGATAATGCTTCTTATGATCTTGATAATTTATTTAATACTCTTTATGAATATGATATAAAAGTGGGTTTGGAATAGTATCAAATTTAGGTATAAATAATCCCACATATTTGGAGAGAGTTCAATCTTATGAATTTTTTGATAAAAGTGGGTTTGGAGAGGTCATGACTTTAGTTAATGTTAATCCCACTACCTTGGAAGATTGTAAGACTTTTATGCATGAGGATCATGAAAAAAATGCTTTATGTGATAGCTATATTATTGAATTTATTCATGATGCTACTGAAAATTATTATGAGAGAGGAACATATGCTTTTACATATTGCAATAATATCAAGTTTCTTCTCTATGTGTTGGAAATTTTGAAGTTATACTTGTTTCCCTTCCTATGCTAATTGATTCTTGTTCCCATAATTTGTTTGCTCACAAAATACCTATGCATAGGAAGTGGGTTAGACTTAAATGTGATTGCCATGTGATTCATGATGCTCTGATTATGTTTCAGTTCTTTACCTTTATGCGAGCATCATTGAAATCGTTATGCCTAGCTAGGGGCGTTAAACAATAGTGCTTGTTGGGAGGCAACCCAATTTTATTTTTATGCTTTGTTTACTTCTGTTTTAGAGTGCTGCACACATTATTACCTCTGTAAAAATTGTGTTTTCTTGTTTTAATTAGTGTTTGAGCCAAGTAAGACCTTTGGGATGGTCTACGGTGTTTGCAAGATTGATTTTGCTGAAAAACAGAAACTTTTGCTCTCAGTCAATGAATTTTGTAAATTCACTGGAACGTTATTTTAATCTGAATTTGTTACAACAAATGTATTTACAAATTTCCAATATTGTCCTATTATTTCAGAATTTGTTCGGTTGGAGAAGTATTCGAAGTAAACAGGTTGCTACGGACTGTTCTGTTTTTGACAGATTGTGTATTCTTTGTGTTGTTTGCTTATTTTCATGAATCTATGGGTTGTATCGGGGGGTATGAACCATGCAGAAGTTCGAATGCAGTAAATATTACATCAATATAAGTAAATAATGAGTAAACAACAATAAATAAAGTGGTGATTTATTTTTCTTATACTAACGGATCTCATGAGTTTTCTGTTGAGTTTTGTGTTGTGAATTTTTCAAGTTTTGGGTAAAGATTTGATGGACTATGGAATAAGGAGTGTCAAGAGCTTAAGCTTGGGGATGCCCAAGTCACCCAAGACATATTCAAGGATACCAAAGAGCCTAAGCTTGGGGATGCCCCGGAAGGCATCCCCTCTTTCGTCTTCAGTCCATTGGTAAATTTACTTGACGCTATATTTTTATTCACCACATAATATGTGTTTTGCTTGGAGCGTCTTGTATGATATGAGTCTTTACCTTTTAGTTTTCCACAATCATCCTTGATGTGCACATCTTTTTAGAGAGACACACTGAATCATGAATTTACTAGAATTCTCTTTGTGCTTCACTTATATCTTTTGAGTTAGGCAATGTTTCTCTAGTGCTTCACTTATATCTTTTAGAGAAAGGCGGTGTTGTGTTTTATAGAAATTATTAAACTCTTGTACCTCACTTATTATTATTTTGAGAGTTCTTTAAAAATCATGGTAATTGGTTTAGGTTATGAATTTAGTCCTAATATAATGGGCATCCAAGAGGGATATAATAAGAACTTTCATATTAAGTGCATTGAATATGATGAGAAGTTTCATTCCTTGCATATAGTTTTGAGATATGAAGAAGGTAATATGAGAGTCATGCTAGTACGTAATTGTGAATTATCATAAATACTTGTGTTAAAGCTTGTGATTCTGTAGCATGCACGTATGGTGAACCGTTATGTGATGAAGTCGGAGCATGATTTGTTTAATAATTGTCAACCTTTTTGTGGAGGTCGGGATCGTGCGATGGTTAACTCCTACCAACCCTTCCCCTAGGAGCATGCGTCTAATACTTTGTTTCGATAACTGTTAGGCTTTTGCAATAAGTATGTGAGTTCTTTATGACTAATGTTGAGATTATACGCACTCACCCTTCCACCTTTGCTAGCCTCTCTAGTACCACGCAACTCTCGCGGGTACATTAAACCCAGCTTCCTCAAAACAGCCACCATATATTTTCCTCAAAATACCCACCATATCTACATATTATGGCATTTTAATAGTCATTCCGAGATATATTGCCATGCAACACCACTGTCTCATTTTTATGACACGCGCCATCACTTCCATATTGCTTATAGAGTCATATTTTGTTCTAGATATCGAGTTGTAATCTTTGAGTTGTAAGTAAATAAAAGTGTGATGATTTGCATTATTAGAGCATTGTCCCATGTGAGAAAAGGATGATGGAAGCTATGATTCCCTCACAAGTTGGGATGAGTCTCTGGACTTTACAAAAATAAAAGAGGCCAGTGAAGCCCATAAAAATAAAAAAGGCCAAAGAAGCCCACTAAAGAAAGAGAAAAAATTGAGAGAAAGGAGAAGGGAAAATCCTACTATCATTTTCCACACTTGTGCTTCAAAGTAGCACCATGTTCTTCATAGAGAGTATCCTATTTTTTCACTTTCATATAACTAGTGGAATTACATCTTTTGCACAACCACTTAGTTTCCTTTTTGAGCTTTCATACACTTATAGCTCTAGTGCATTTGTTGCATGTCAATCCCTGATCACTCACATTGATATCTATTGATGGGCATCTCCATAGCCCGTTGATATGCCTAATTGATGTGAGACTATCTTCTCCATTTTTTGCAACCTCCGTACTCTATTCCACCTATAGTGCTATATCCATGGCTCGCGCTCATGTATTGCGTGAGAGTTGAAAAGGTTTGAGAACATAAAAGTGTGAAGCAATTGCTTTATTTTCATCGGGGTTGTGCATGATGTAGATACTTTGTGTGGTGAAGATGGAGCATAGCCAGACCATATGATTTTGTAGGATAACTTCCTAAGACCATGTTATTTCGAAAGGAAGCAATTGCCTTATTAGTATGCTTGAAGTATTATTGTTTTTATTTCAATATTAGACTTTCATTTTTTAATCTTATGGATCTCAATATTCATGCCACAATAGAGAATATTACATGGATAAATATGTTAGGTAGCATTCCACATCAAAAAGTCTGTTTTTATCATTTACCTACTCGAGGACGAGCAGGAATTCAGCTTGCGGATGCTTGATACGTCTCCAACGTATCTATAATTTTTTGATTGTTCCATGCTATTATATTATGTGTTTTGGATGTTTTATATGCATTAACATGTTGTTTTATATTATTTTTGGGACTAACCTATTAATCTAGAGCCTAGTGCTAGTTTCTGTTTTTTTCATGTTTTTGAGTATTGCAGATAAGGAATATTAAACGGAGTCCAAACAGAGTAAAATCTCTCGAATGATTTTTCTTGGACCAGAAGAAACCGAGAAGACTTGGAGTAGGGGGTAGGTTACCTGCCAGGAGGCCACAAGCGTGCAGGGCGCACCCTAGGGGGCGCCCCCTGGCTTGTGGGTCCCCTGCAGGTCTCCTAACCCCAGTATTAGGTCTATAAATTCCCAAATATTCCTCCATTGCAAAAGAAAGCCACAAAAATACTTTTCCGCCGCTAGGAGCCTCTGTCCCTGTGAGATCCAATCTGGGAGCCTTTTCCGGTAATCTTCTGGAGAGGGAATTAATCACGGAGGGCATCTACATCAACTCCATTGCCCTTTCGATGATGCATGAGTAGTTCACCACACACCTACGGGTCCATAGCTAGTAGCTAGATGGCTTCTTCTCTCACTTTGATTTTCATTACAATGTTCTTCACGATCTTCATGGAGATCTATTCGATGTAATACTCTTTTGTGGTGAGTTTGTCGAGATCCGATGAATTGTGAGTTTATGTTCAGATTATCTATGAATATTATTTGAATCTCTTCTGAATTCTTATATGCATGATTTAATATCTTAGCAAGTCTCTTCGAGTTATTGGTTTGGTTTGGGAACTAGATTGGTAATTCTTGCAATTCGAGAAGTGCTTAGTTTTGGGTTCAATCTTGCGGTGTCCTCACCCAGTGACATAGTAGGGGTAGTGAGTCACGTATTGTATTGTTGCCATCGAGGATAAAAAGTTGGGGGTTTCATCATATTGCTTGAGTTTATCCCTCTACATCATGTCATCTTACTTAATGCGTTACTCTGTTCTTCATGAACTTAATACTCTAGATGCACGCAGGAGTCGGTTGATGTGTGGAGTAATAGTAGTAGATGCAGAATCATTTCGGTCTACTTGACACGGACGTGATGCCTATATGCGTAATCATTGCCTTGGATATCTTCATAATTATTCGCTTTTCTATCAATTGCTTGACAGTAATTTGTTCACCCACCGTATTATTTTCCTTTATGAGAGAAGCCTCTAGTGAAACATATGGCCCCGGGTCTATTTTCCATATTATACTTTCAGATCTATAAACCAAAAATACTAAAAATATCTTGCTGTAATTTATTTAATTTTGTTTCCGCAATCTTTTATATCTATCTCTATCATATCTCATCCTTGCAAATAACTTTGAAGGGATTGACAACCCCTTTTTAGCGTTGGGTGCAAGTGTTTGATTATTTGTGTAGGTACTACCATTGGAGCCTTGCTTGTTCCTCCTACTGGATTGATACCTTGGTTCTCAACAAACTGAGGCAAATACTTATCTACTTTGTTGCATCACCCTTTCCTCTTCAAGGGAAAACCAACGCAAACTCAAGAAGTAGCAACAGCTTAGCAGGGCTTTGATACGTCTCCAACGTATCTATAAATTTTTATTGTTCCATGCTATTATATTATCTATTTTGGATGTTTTATATGCATTAATATGATATTTTATACTATTTTTGGGACTAACCTGTTAATCTAGAGCCTAGTGCCAGTTTCTATTTTTTCCATGTTTTTGAGTATTGCGGATAAGGAATATTAAACGGAGTCCAAACGGAATAAAATATATGGAATGATTTTTCAAGGACCAGAAGACACCTGCCATACTTGGAGAAGGGGTAGGAGACCTGCCGAGAGGCGACAAGCTTGTTGGGCGCGCCCTAGGGGGGCACCCCTGGCTTGTGGGCCCCATGCAGCTCTCCTAACCCTAATCCTTGGCCTACTAATTTCCAAATATTCCCCATTACCGAAGAGAGACCAAAAAAATACGTTTCCGCCACCGGGAGCCTTTGTTCCCGTGAGATCCAATCAGGGAGCCTTTTCCGGTAATCTGCCGGAGAGGGAATTGATCATGGAGGGCATCTACATCAACTCCATTACCCCTTCGATGATGCGTGATTAGTTCACCACAGACCTACGGGTCCATAGCTAGTAGCTAGATGACTTCTTATCTCTCTTTGTTCTTCAATATCATGTTCTTCGTGATCTTCATGGAGATCTATCCGATGTAATACTCTTCTGCGGTGTGTGTGTCAAGATCTGATGAATTGTGAGTTTATGTTTAGATTATCTATGAATATTATGTGAATATTCTCAGAATTCTTATATGCATGATTTCATATGTTAGCAAGTCTCTTCGAGTTATTGGTTTGGTTTGGCCAACTAGATTGATAATTCTTGCAATGGGAGAAGTGCTTAGTTTTGGGTTCAATCTCGTAGTGTCCTGGCGCAATGACAAAGTAGGGGTAGCGAGGCACGTATCGCATTGTTGCTGTCGAGGATAAAAATATGGTGTTTTCATCATATTGCTTGAGTTTATCCCTCAACATCATGTCATCTTACCTAATGCGTTACTCTGTTCTTCATGAACTTAATACTCTAGATGCAGGCAGGAGTCGGTCGATGTATGGAGTAATAGTAGTAGATGCAGAATCGTTTCTGTCTACTTGACACGGACGGGATGCTGATGTCTACTACACAACCTTCTTCTTGTAGACGCGTGTTGGGCCTCCAAGCGCAGAGTTTTGTAGGATAGTAGCAAATTTCCCTCAAGTGGGTGACCTAAGGTTTATCAATCCGTGGGAGGCGTAGGATGAAGATGGTCTCTCTCAAGCAATCCTGCAATTAAATAACAATGAGTCTCTTGTGTCCCCAACACACCCAATACAATCGTAAATTGTATAGGTGCAGTAGTTCGGCGAAGAGATGCTGATACAAGTGTAATATGGATGGTAGATATAGGTTTTTGTAATGTGAAAATATAAAAACAGCAAAGTAACAAATAGTAAACAGCGAGCAAAATGTTGTAAAAATGCTTGGAAACAAGGCCTAGGGCCCATACTTTCACTAGTGCAAATTCTCTCAGCAATACAAACATAGTTGAATCATATATAAATCCCTCACATGCGACAAAGAGTTCACTCCAAAGTCACCAATTGCGGAGAACAAAAGAAGATATTATTGTAGGGTATGAAACCACCTCAAAGTTATCTTTTCTGAACAATCTTATGAGATATCCCTATAAGTGTCACGAACAACCCTAGAGTTCGTACTAAAATAACACCTTAAAATACACATCAACCAAAACCCTAATGTCATTGCTACCTCTTGAGCTTGCGTTGGTTTTTACCTTGAAGAGGAAAGGGTGATGCAGCACAGTAGCAGTAAGTATTTCCCTCAGTTTGAGAACCAAGGTATCAATCCAGTAGGAGTATCAAGCCAAGTCTCCACCGTACCTGCGCAAAAACAGCAAACTTGCACCCAACGCTACAAAGGGTTTGTGAATCTCTTCACGATTGATTGCAAGGTGAGATCTGAAGGCGGAAAGTGCAACAAAGTAAAAGTTTAAGGCTGAAAATATGATGTGAAGTAGACCCACGGGCCATAGTGTTCACTAGAGGCTTCTCTCAAGATAGCAAATATTACGGTGGGTGAACGAATTACTGTCGAGCAATTGATAGAACCGCGCAAAGTCATGACGATATCTAAGGCAATGATCATACATATATAGGCATCATGTCCGAGACAAGTAGACCGATACTTTCTGCATCTACTACTATTACTCCACACATCAACCGCTATCCAGCACGCATCTAGTGTATTGAGTTCATGACAAACAGAGTAACGCCTTAAGCAAGATGACATGATGTAGAGGGATAAATTCATGCAATAGATATAAACCCCACCTTTTTACCCTTGATGGCAACAACATGATGCGTGCCTCGCTATCCCTTCTATCACTGGGTGAGGTCACCGCACAGTATGAACCCAAAACCAAGCACTTCTCCCATTGCAAGAATCATAGATCAAGTTGGCAAAACAAAACCCACAACTCAAAGAGAATTACAAGGATATGAAATCATGCATAAGAGAGATCAGAAGAAACTCAAATAAGATTCATATATAATCTAATCATAAATCCACAATTCATCGGGTCTCGACAAACACACCGCAAAAGAAGATTACATCGGATAGATCTCCATGAAGATCATGGAGAACTTTGTATTGGAGATCCAAGAAAGAGAAGAAGCCATCTAGCTACTCGCTATGGACCCGAAGGTCTATGGTGAACTACTCACGCATCATCGGAGAGGCAATGGTGTTGATGAAGAAGCCCTCCGTGTCCGAATCCCCCCTCCGGCAAGGCACCAGAACGTGCCCCAGATGGGATCTTGCGGAGACAGAAGCTTGCGGCGGCGGAAAAGTATTTTCGTGGCTCTCTCCCGTGGTTTTGGATTTTTCAGGGATTTATAGGCGGAAGAAGTAGGGTAGAGGAGCCACAGGGGGCCAACAAGCCTTCTAGGCGCGCCCCCCTGGCCGCGCCTAGGGGGCTTGTGGCCTCCCGTGGTGTCCTCTGCCTTGGTTCTCATGCTCCCTGCGTATCTTCTGTTCCGGAAAAAATCTTTTCGGAGGTTTTATTCCGTTTGGACTCCGTTTAATATTCTCCTCTAAAAAGGGTCAAAAACACGGAAAAAACAGGAACTGGCACTGAATTAATAAGTTAGTCCCAAAAAAGATATAAAAGGCATACAAAACATCCAAAGTTTGACAAGATAATAGCATGGAACCATAAAAAATTATAGATACATTGGAGACGTATCAGTCACCTAGATACTCCAATGTCACCACAAGTACCCATGGGCATGATTATATGATATGCATCACATAATTTCAGATTTATCATGTTCAATCCAACACAAAGAACTTCAAAGAGTGCCCCAAAATTTCTACCGGAAAGTCAAGATGAAAACATGTGTCAACCCCTATGCATAGATTTCCAAGGTCACGGAACCCGCAAGTTGATCACCAAAACATACATGAAGTGGATCAATAGAACATCCGATTGTCACCACAGATACCCCATCGCAAGATATACATCAAGTGTTCTCAAATCCTTAAATACTCAATCCGAAAAGAAAACTTTAAAGGGAAACTCAATTCATCACAAGAAGATAGAGAGGGGAAAACTCCATATGATTCATCTATATTAATAAAGCTCGCGATACATCAAGATCGTGCCATCTCAAGAACATGAGAGAGACAGAGATTGAACACATAGCTACTAGTACATACCCTCAGCCTCGGGGAGGATTACTCACACAATATAATGGTGAGAAATAGAGATTTGCTCATGGAGACGTGCAGCCCCGAAGAGATGGTGGCGATGGCGGCCACGGCACCGGCGACGGGCGGCGGCGGTGGCGACGAGTGGCGGCCCCTTGCCCCTACTTATTCCTTGGTCTTGGTGCTGCAATAGAGGAGCATCTCCCCTTCTTGGCACCTGGCAAGTGAGAGGCAAATTCGTGGCTCTTGGTGACTCTACCAAAATTAGGGTTTTTCCCTTCTTATATGTGCCTCTGTGGTATTCTATGGTCCTCCGATGGATGGACCATTAATCCAACGGATCTTGGGCACCTCTAGAACATTCCTAGGAGGTCCTCACAGCCCGCATGAGTCTCCAAAGTCGTGGATTGGCCGAATATATCCGATACGTTAAGAGTTGGACTCAATCACGTCAACAATTCTCGTGATCCCGTAATCACATATTTTCCTTCAGTAAAATGGGTCTCAAGATCGCACACGAACTCTATTTCGAACGAATTTATAGCCCAGAATCATTGCCATAAATTCCCCACACTTAGCTATTTTAAGCGTTTTCCATTCGACGCCGTCTTCTTGCATCAAACTGACGATCTCTAAAAACTATTCGTGGACGGATTTCAGGAGAGTCAGAGTCCTCCTCCAACAAGGCTCCTTTTGCGGGTTTTATTCGACAATCTCTAATTAATTCCTATAAATCAAAGTGTGAAACAAGAACTTGTGCAATTTTGCAACCATTAATAGGTTAGTCCCAAAAAATAATATAAAGTTGTAATAAAATGATTGTAAAACATCCAAAAATGATAATATAACAGCATGTAACAAACAAAAATTATAGATACGTTGGAGACGTATCATATGCCTATATGCATAATCATTGCCTTGGATATCTTCATATTTATTTGCTTTTCTATTAATTTATTGGCAGTAATTTGTTCACCCACCATATTATTTTCCTTCATGAGAGAAGCCTCGATTGAAACTATGGACCACGGGTCTATTTTCCATATTATAGTTTCAGATTGATAAACCAAAAATACCAAAAATACCAAAAATATATTGCTGCTATTTATTTACTTTTGTTTTACTTTTAGTTCTAGCAATCTTTTATCTATCTCTATCACATCTCATCCTTGCAAATAACTGTGAAAGGATTGACAACCCCTTTTTAGCGTTGGGTACAAGTGTTTGAGTGTTGTGTAGGTGCTAAGATTGGGGCCTTGCTTGTTCCTCCTACTGGATTGATACCTTGGTTCTCAAAAAACTAAGGGAAATACTTATCTACTTCGCTGCACCACCCTTTCCTCTTCAAGGGAAAACCAACGCAAGCTCAAAAGGTAGCAAGAAGGATTTGTGGCGCCGTTGCCGGGGAGGATACATAGCAAGATCAAGCTTACCAAGTACCAACAAAAACTCACCTCTTGCATTTACTTTATTTTCCTTTTGCCTCTCATTTTCTTCCCCCCCCCCCCACTTCTAAAACGATTTTCATAAAGTACCAAAAAGATTTTCCTTTTTATTCGCCCTTCTTCCGTTCGCCTTTTTCGTTTGCTTTTCGTTTGCTTGTGTGCTAGATCTATTCGTTGCCACCATGTATGAATCTGGGAAGCTGTACATTGAAAATGATAGTAATAATCTTGAAGAGAATAACAATTCTCATAGAGAACCTACTATCAATCATACAAAAAAGTTCCGCATAGGTAGCGGCAATATTATTGGAAAAGATGTTATTCAAGAATTCTTTACTTGTGCTGGTACGCTACCTACTTTAGGAGGGTCAATCCTCAATAAAACTAATAATCTTGCGGACGCCATAACACTACTAATAATTGAACATGAGAGGCAATTTGTTCATATGCATCCTTGCATATAAAGTATTTTTCTTGAGTTCTCTAATATTCAGTTTGCTTCCGTTAAGCGTGCCGCCACTATATTTCTTCCCCGTGAGTTTAGATTCATCATGAAAGAGGCTAGTGAAAATTTTGTTCATTATAAAATTAATGGTGGATGTTCCCCCATAGAGGAGATCCTTTTTAATCAAGAAGAAATAATGAGATTGAAGTCTCCAGATTATGTTGCTTATAACAAAAATTTGAGAAAAAGGGTTCCCATTGAGGTTTTGGTTGATAAGATTTCTGAACTCAATGATAATTTTTCTATACAAAATAATGTATTAGGGTTCACACTAAGTGATAGACTTATGACCTTCCACCAGAGGAAAGCCTACAATGATGAATTGATTATACACTATAGAGGGCCGAAGGAGGAACCTATTCCTCCCACACTTGATCTTAAGGATCCTTATCCTATTAAATTTAGCCCTTTTGGTTACTTTCTATTGCCACAAAGGGAGCTTTCTAGTGAAAGAAGGGAGCATGAGATGAGCATTGATGATCTCCCATACTATTATGACAATACCTAGATCTATTGCATTATGCCTAGCTAGGGGCGTGAAAAACAATAGCACTTGTTGGGAGGCAACTCAATTTTATTTTTATGCTTTTCTTTTGGTTCTTTTTTGAGTGTTGCACGCATTATTACCACTGTAATAATTCTATTTTCTTGTTTTAATTATTGTTTGAGCCAAGTAAGACCTTTGGGATGGCCTACGGTGTTTGCAAGTTGATTTTGCTGAAAAACAGCAATTTTCGTTCTCAGTAAAGGAATTTTGTAAATTCACTGGAACGTGATTTTGATTTGATTTTTTTACACAAGATTTATATATAAATTTCCCTGATTTTACTAATTGTTCTAAATTTTTTGAGTTACATAAGTACTCGAAGTATACAGATTCCTACATATTGTTTTGTTTTTGACAGATTCTGTTTTCTTTGTGTTGGTTGCTTATTTTGATGAATATATGGGTTGCATCGGGGGGTATGAATCATGGAGAAGTTGCAATCTAGTAAATATTACACCAATATAAATGAAGAATGAGTACACAATCGTACCTAAAGTGGTGATTTGTTTTTCTTATACTAACTGATCTCATGAGTTCTCTGTTGAGTTTTGTGTTGTGAACTTTTCAAGTTTTGGGTAAAGATTTGATGGACTATGGAATAAGGAGTGGAAAGATCCTAAGCTTCGGGATGCCCAAGGCAACCCAATCCATATTCAAGGATAACAAAGATCCTAAGCTTGGGGATGCCCCGGAAGGCATCCCCTCTTTCGTCTTCAATCCAACGGTAAATTTACTTGAGGCTATATTTTTATTCACCACATGATATGTGTTTTACTTGGAGCGTCTTGTATGATATGAGTCTTTACTTTTTAGTTTGCCACAATAATCCTTGTTGTGCACATATTTTGAGAGAGACACGCTGAATCGTGAATTTATCAGAATACTCTATGTGCTTCACTTATATCTTTTGAGCTAGGCATTGTTTCTCTAGTGCTTCACTTATATCTTTTAGAGCACGGCGGTGTTTTGTTTTATAGGAATTATTAAACTCTCGTACCTCACATATATTATTTTGAGAGTCGTTAAACAGCATGGTAATTGGTTTAGGTTATGAATTTAGTCCTAATATAATAGGCATCCAAGAGGGATATAATAAAAACTTTCATATTAGTGCATTCAATATGATGAGAAGTTTGATTCCTTGCATATAGTTTTGAGATATGAAGATGGTAATATGAGAATCATGCTAGTAAGTAATTGTGAATTGGAAGAAATACTTGTGTTAAAGCTTGTGATTCCTGCAGCATGCACGTATGGTGAACCGTTGTGTGATGAAGTCGGAGCATGATTTGTTTAATGATTGTCAACCTTTGGGTGGAGGTCGGAATCGCATGATGGTTAACTCATACCAACCCTTCTCCTAGGAGCATGCGTCTAATACTTTGCTTCGATAACTAATAGGCTTTTGCAATAAGTATGTGAGTTCTTTATGACTAATGTTGAGTTCATGGATTATACGCACTCTCACCCTTCCACCTCTACTAGCCTCTCTACTATCGCGCAATTTCGCCGGTACATTAAATCCACCTTCCTCAAAACAGCCACCATATACTTTCCTCAAAACAGCCACCATACCTACCTATTATGGCATTTTCATGGCCATTTCGAGATATATTGCCATGCAACACCACCGTCCTGTTTTTTTACACGCACCATCACTTCCATATTGCTTATAGAGTCATATTTTGTTCTAGATATCGAGTTGTAATCTTTGAATTGTAAGTAAATAAAAGTGTAATGATTTGCATTATTAGAGCATTGTCCCATGTGATAAAAGGATGATGGAAGCTATGATTGCCCCACAAGTTAGGATGAGTCTTCGGAATTTACAAAAACTAAAAGAGGCCAGCGAAGCCCATAAAAAACTGAGGCCAAAGATGCCCACCAAAACAATTGAGAGAAAGAGAGAAGGGACAATGCTACTATATTTTTCCACAATTGTGCTTCAAAGTAGCACCATGTTCTTCATAGAGAGTCTCCTATTTTGTCACTTTCATATAACTAGTGGAATTACATCTTTTGCACAACCACTTAGTTTTCTTTTTGTGATTTCATACACTTATAGCTCCAGTGCATTTGTTGCATGGCCATGCCTACTCGCTCGCATTGATATGTATTGATGGGTATCTCCATAGCCCGTTGATATACCTAGTTGATGTGAGACCATATTCTCTCTTTATTTTTGCAACCTCCGCCATATTCTATTTTCACCTATAGTGTTATATCCATGGCTCACGCTCATGTATTGCGTAAGAGTTGAAAAGGTTTGAGAACATAAAAAGTGTGAAACAATTGCTTGACTTTCATCGGGGTTGTGCATGATTTAGATACTTTTTGTGGTGAATATGGAGCATAGCCAGACCATATGATTTTGTAGCAATAACTTTCTAAGGCCACGTTATTTCGAAAGGACGCAATTTCCTTGTTAGTATGCTTGAAGTATTATTTTTTATGTCAGTATTGGACTTTTGTTTTGAATCTTATGGATCTGAATATTCATGCCACAATAAAGAATATTAAATGGATAAATATGTTAGGTAGCATTACACATCATAAATTCTGTTTTTATCATTTACCTACTTGAGGACGAGCAGGAATTAAGCTTGGTGATGATCGATACATATCCAATGTATCTATAATGTTTTATTGTTCCATGCTATTATATTATCTGTTTTGGATGTTTTATATGCATTATTATCCTATTTTATATTATTTTTGGGACTAACCTATTAATCTAGAGCCTAGTGTCGGTTTCTGTTTTTTCCATGTTTTTGAGTATTGCAGATAAGGAATATTAAAAGGAGTCCGAACGGAATAAAGTCTCCGGAATGATTTTTCTTGGACCAGAAGACACCTTCCATACTTGGAGAAGGGGACAGGAGACCTGCCGAGAGGCAACAAGCCTACAAGGCGCTCCCTCTGGCTTGTGGGCCCCTTGCAGCTCTCTTAACCCTAACCCTTGTCCTATAAATTCCCAAATATTCCCTGATACGTCTCAAACGTATCTATAATTTTTGATGGTTTCATGTTGTTATCATGTCAACTTTGGATGTTTTATATACCTTTTATATCTTTTTTGGGACTAACTTATTAATTCAGTGCCAAGTGACAGTTCATGTTTTTCTGTGTTTTTGACTCTTATAAGATCTGATTTTGGAACGGAGTCCAAACGGAATAAAATCCCCGAAATGAATTTTTCGAGAACAGAAGAAGATCGGGGGACTTGAGGGCCAAGGCAGGAGGCCCACAGGGAGCCCACAAGCCCTGTAGTCGCGGCCAGGGGGCCCGCGGCTACCAGGCTTGTGGCCCCCCTGGATTTCCTCTGCCTTAGCTCTTTGGCCTATATATTCCCTAAAATCCCAGAAAAAAATCAGGGCGTCCACGAAACCACTTTTCCGCCGCCGCAAGCTTCCGTTTCCGCGAGATCTTATCTGGAGACCCTTCTCGGTGCCCTGCCGGAGGGGACTTTGGAGCTGGAGGGCTTCTACATCAACATCATTGCCTCTCCAATGACTCGTGAGTAGTCTACTTCAGACCTACGGGTCCGTAGTTAGTAGCTAGATGGCTTCTTCTCTCTCTTGGATCTTCAATACAAAGTTCTCCATGATCTTCATGGAGATCTATCCGATGTAATCCTCTTTGGCGATGTGTTTGTCGAGATCCGATGAATTGTGGATTTGTGATCAGATTATCTTTGAATTATATTTGAGTCTTTGCTGATTTCTTATATTCATGATTTGATATCCTTGTAAGTCTCTCCAAGTCTTGGGTTTTGTTTGGCCAACTAGATCTATGATTCTTGCAATGGGAGAAGTGCTTGGTTTTGGGTTCATACCGTGCGGCGACCTTTCCTAGTGACAGAAGGGGCAGCAAGGCAGGCATCGTGTTGTTGCCATCAAGGGTAACAAGATGGTCTTTCATCATAGATTTGAGATTGTCCATCTACATCATGTCATCTTGCTTAAGGCGTTACTCTGTTCTTATGAACTCAATACACTAGATGCATGCTGGATAGCGGTCGACGTGTGGAGTAATAGTAGTAGAAGCAGAAAGTATCGGTCTACTTGTTTTGGACGTGATGCCTATATGTATGATCATTCCATAGATAACGTCATGACTTTTCGCGGTTCTATCAATTGCTCGACGGTAATTCGTTCACCCACCGTCTACTTGCTTTCATGAGAGAAGCCACTAGTGAACACTACGCCCCCCGGGTCTACTCAAAATTATCATCTCCGCTTTTACTTTTACTTTGCTTTGTTTACTTTTTGCTTTCAGTTCTCACTTTGCAAACAATCTAGAAGGGATTGACAACCCCTTCATAGCATTGGGTGCAAGCTCTTTGTGTTTGTGCAGGTACTTGTGACTTGACGCGATCCTCCTACTAGATTGATACCTTGGTTCTCAAACTGAGGGAAATACTTACCGCCGCTGTGCTACATCACCATTTTCTCTTCAAGGGAACACCAACGCAAGGCTCCAAGGCCGCGGGGGAATCCTTTGCATATTTGCCAAGGAAATCCCTGTAGGCGTAGCCAGCAGCAGAAGGATTTCTGGCGCCGTTACCGGGGAGAAATCAAGTCAAGATCTATCCAAGTAGGTGTCACAAACTCATCTCTTGCATTTACCTTTTTTGCCATTTGCCTCTCATTTTCCTCTCCCCCACTTCACATTTGCCGTTTTCATTTGCCTTTCTCCTTTGCCGTTTTCATTTGCCTTTTGCCATTTTCCTTTTCCAGTTTTCTTGCTTGCTTGTGTTCTTGTTTGTTTGTTGAAGTCATCATGGCTGAAAACACCAAACTTTGCGACTTCTCGAATACTAATAATAATGATTTTATTAGTACTCCTATTGCTCCCACCACTAGTGCGGAATCATATGAAATCAACGCTGCCTTGCTGAATCTTGTTATGAAAGAGCAATTTTCTGGCCTTCCTAGTGAAGATGTCGCATCCCATCTTAATACTTTCATTGAACTTTGCGATATGCAAAAGAAGAAAGATGTGGATAATGATGTTGTTAAATTGAAGCTTTTTTCATTCTCTTTGCGAGATCGTGCAAAAACTTGGTTTTCTTCTTTGCCTAAAAATAGTATCGATTCTTGGAATAAGTGCAAAGATGCTTACATATCCAAGTATTTTCCGCCGGCTAAGATTATCTCTCTCCATAATGATATCATGAATTTCAAGCAACTTGATCATGAACACGTTGCACAATCTTGGGAGAGGATGAAATTAATGATTAGAAATTGTCCCGCTCATGGCTTGAGTTTGTGGATGATTATGCAAATCTTTTACGCTGGTTTGAATTTTGCTTCTAGAAATATCTTGGACTCTGCCTCAGGTGGAACGTTCATGGAAATCACGTTAGGAGAAGCTAAAAAACTCCTAGACAATATCATGACCAACTACTCTCAGTGGCACACTGAAAGGTCACCTGCTAGCAAAAAGGTACACGCTATAGAAGAAATTAACTCGCTTAATGCTAAGATGGACGAGTTGATGAATTTGGTTGCTAGTAGAAATGCTCCTTTAGATCCTAATTACATGCCACTATCTTCCTTGATTGAGAGTAGCAACGCTAGTTTGGACGTTAATTTTGTTGGTAGGAACAATTTTGGCAACAACAATGTTTTTAGAGGAAACTATGTTCCTAGGCCTTTTCCTAGTAACTCCTCTAACAACTATGGCAATTCCTACAACAACGCTTATGGAAATCATAACAAATTACCCTCTGATTTAGAGAGTAATATCAAAGAGTTCATCAACTCTGAAAAGATTTTCAATGCGTCCATAGAGGAAAAACTACTAAAAATAGACGATTTGGCTAAGAGCGTTGATAGGATGTCTTGTGATATTGATGCTTTGAAAGCTAGATGTGCTCCTCCCAAGGTCAACTTGGAGGAAACTTTAAAAGCTATGCGTGTCTCCATGAATGAGAGCAAAGAAAGAACCGCCCAAATCCGCGCTAGGCATGAATGGTTTAAAAGGGTGCATTCTAGTGATGCAAATCACGAAGATCTTAAAGTTCTTGGTGTTACTCCTCTTGAATATTTGTTTTAGCGTGTCAAACCTATTGATGAAGGGGCTATATATGAATCCACTTTGGTTGAAAAACGCCCCAATGATTCAGAGTCCACCTATCTTGATGATAAAGGTGTGGAGAGTGGAGTAGAAGAAATCAAAATCTTGGGTAGTAATGAGACTCCCACTTTGGATTTCAAGGGATTCAATTATGATAGTTGCTCCTTGTTTGAATGCATTTCCTTGATGCAATCCATTGCAAACTCTCCAATTCTTATAGCCAAAGCAAAGCCTTTACCGCACATATCGTAGATGCTATGATGAAATCTCATGAAGAGAAACTCGAATTAGAAGTCTCTATACCTAGAAAACTTCATGATGAGTGGGAACCTACTATCAAAATCAAAATCAAAAACTATGAATGCAATGCTTTGTGTGATTTGGGTGCTAGTGTTTCCACGATTCCAAAGTCTTTATGTGATATTCTTGGTTTTCAGGAGATTGAAGAGTGTTCTCTTAATTTGCATCTTGTGGATTCTACTGTCAAGAAACCCATGGGAAGGATCAATGATGTTCTTATTGTTGCAAGTAAGAACTATGTACCCGTGGATTTCATTGTACTTGACATAGATTGCAATCCTTCATGTCCCATTATTCTTGGTAGACCTTTCCTAAGGACTATTGGTGCTATCATCGATATGAAGGAAGGCAATATTAGATTTCAATTTTCTCTAAAGAAGGGCATGGAGCATTTTCCTAGAAAGAAAATAAGATTGCCTCATGAATCTATGATGAGGGCTACTTATGGTTTGAGCACCAAAGATGACTATACGTGATTCCATCAACTTATGCCTAGCTAGAGGCATTAAACAATAGCGCTTGTTGGGAGGCAACCCAACGAATCTATCCTTTTTCTTTCTGTTTTGTGTTTTCCACACTTTCATAATTCTGTTATGATTGTGTTTTTTGTGTTTCTTTTGCATTTGTGCCAAGTAAAACCATTATGATTAGTCTTGGGGATGATCGTTTGATCATGCTGGAAAAGACAGAAACTTTCTACTCACAAAAAGAATTTTCATTTTTTTGAGAGATTTTGAGTTGATTATTTCTTATGTTGATTGCTAGGCAAATTCTTCAGACTGTCTCATTGATTTTGAGTTGGTTTTTCCCTTGAAGAGGAAAGGGTGATGCAGCACAGGAGCAGTAAGTATTTCCCTCAGTTTGAGAACCAATGTATCAATCGAGTAGGAGAATCTCGTCAAGTCCAGAGTACCTGCGCAAACACAAAAGAGCTTGCACCCAACGCTATAAAGGGGTTGTCAATCCCTTAAATATTGATTGCAAAGTGAGATCTGAAGGCGGAAAGTGCAACGAAGTAAAAGGGTAAGGCTGAAAATATGGTGTGAAGTAGACCCGGGGCCATAGTGTTCACTAGAGGCTTCTCTCAAAATAGCAAATATTACGGTGGGTGAACAAATTATTGTCGAGCAATTGATAGAACCGCGCAAAGTCATGACGATATCTAAGGCAATTATCATACATATAGGCATCACGTCCGAGACAAGTAGACCGATACTTTCCGCATCTACTACTATTAGTCCACACATCGACCACTATCCAACATGCATCTAGTGTATTGAGTTCATGACGAACAGAGTAACGCCTTAAGCAAGATGACATGATGTAGAGGGATAAACTCAAATCAATGATGAAAACCCCATCTTTTTACCCTTGATGGCAACAACATGATGCGTGCCTTGCTACCCCTTCTGTCACTGGGTGAGGTCACCGCACGGTATGAACGCAAAACCAAGCACTTCTCCCATTGCAAGAATCATAGATCAAGTTGGCCAAACAAAACCCACAACTCAAAGAGAATTACAAGGATATGAAATCATGCATAAGAGAGATCAGAAGAAACTCAAATACAATTCATAGATAATCTGATCATAAATCCACAATTCATAGGATCTCGACAAGCACACCGCAAAGAATATTACATCTCATAGATCTCCATGAAGATCCAAGAGAGAGAAGAAGCCATCTAGCTACTAACTATGGACCCGAAGGTCTATGGTGAACTACTCACGCATCATCGGAGAGGTCATGGTGTTGATGAAGAAGCCCTCCATATCCGAATCCCCCCTTCGGCAGGGCACCAGAACATGCCCCAGATGGAATCTTGCGGAGACAAAAGCTTGCGGCGGCGGAAAAGTATTTTCGTGGATCTCCTGATTTTTTAGGGATTTTAGGGAATTTATAGGCGAAGGAGCTAGGGCAGGGGAGGCCCAGGGAGCCCACAAGCCTGGGAGGCGTGGCCCCCCTGGCCGCGCCATGGGGGCTTGTGGCTTCCCCCGGGACTCCATGCCTTGGTTCCCAAGCTTTTTGCGTATCTTCTGTTCCGGAAAAAATCTTTTCGGAAGTTTTATTCCGTTTGGACTCTGTTTAAAATCCTCCTCTGAAAAGTGTCAAAAACACGGAAAAAAACAGGAACTGGCACTTGGCATTGAGTTAATAAGTTAGTCCCAAAATAGATATAAAAGGCATACAAAACATCCAAAGTTTGACAAGATAATAGCATGAAACCATCAAAAATTATAGATACGTTGGAGACGTATCAGCACCCAACCAGCAAGTGGTTGTGGGGGCAGCTATTTATAGCCTGGGAGCATCCCGACATGATTTGATATAAATGCCTTTTAATAATATGACCGTTGGGTGCATAAGATCAGTGAGGTGGCGCGTGGCGCGGCAACGGTCGGAACTTTCAACTGTGAAACTCCTCATGTCTCTCATATTCCTCACTTTGAGGCTTTGATATATTTAGGCTTGGCTTGAGCATCATGGGGAAAATCATTCCATAGTTTTACCTCGACCCCCTTTAACAGTACGGTGTTCCTATGACTCAAGTGTAAAGAAAATGAAACAGAAAGAGTAAATCTTCACGCTTCAAAGTCTTCAAAGTGTTTTCGTCGGGACACACCGGATTCCTCATCTTCAATATCTTCATGAGTAATATCAATTCCTTTGCAATTTTTTCGCGATCAAAGTCTTCAAGGAAAAAACCAAAATCTTTACCCGAAGACATGCATTTTTAGGGGTCGTTATTCATCGGATAACTCAAACTCCTCAGCAACTTATAGAGCATGTGTACACTCACAAGCATATCATTCTCTTAACCTATAAGTCTTCAAACCACCAAAATCACTAAGGGGCACTAGATGCACTTTCAATCTCTCCCTTTTTGATGGTTGATGACAATTAGGTTAAGTTTTCAACGAGGATAATAATATGGAATGTAAGTACAGAGTTTGAGGAATTTGAAATCAAGATACAGAGAAACTCCCCCTGAAGATGTGCATATTTTGAGGAATTTTCTTTGTACAACAAATGCACATTGATGATTTATATCATGGAGATCTCCCCATGTATCTTGCAATTCATGCATGTATTTGACATATAGTATGAGGAATTATAAACGCATGATGAAAAATGATGTCTCACAAATTTCAGCATGCCCGCGTTAATAAACTTTGAGGAATAAGCATGCAAGGAAAAACGTTCAAGAAAGTATGAACACCATCGGGCTTAAGTTAAAACTCATTACATCAAAAACTTCAGAAGAACCAAGAGTTTGTAACTTAATAAAATATATAAGGCCATAATAAATCATGCTTGAAGGCTAACTCGCATATCCCGCCCCCCTTGTCATCAAGTGACGAAAAAGGGACAGAACTGAGGACTAACGCCCTTGAAGTATTTTACTTCTGTGTTGATGTAGAGGCGTGAGCGTCCTTGGAGGCAGGCTTCTTTCTTGGACCAGTTGCAGTATCCTCTAGTTCTTCATCTGATTCTGCAGTGTGAAATGAAGAAAATGAACTGTCCTCCAAGTCAGGAACTAGAATAGGCTTGAATTTGTTCTTTGGAGGCCACGACCAGTCAAACTTTTGAGTAAATTCCATTTCTTCAAGTTCCTCGGGAGTCTTCATGTGAGCCAACGTGGCCCAAGTGCGGTCAAATACCTCATGAAGATAATAGTGATTTTTCTTCACTGCTTTCACGCACTTGTGATTGCGATCGACTTTCTGGTGAAGACTCAGGAGAAGCTCTGTGTTAATCATCACCCTTCCATTTTGCTTCATTGATGAAAGTAGCAACCATATGGCTTACTCCAGGAGGAAGCTTCAAATCATCAATTGGAGTGTTTGGATCCTCATTCCAAAGATCAATGAAGTTTAGCAATTCCTTCAGATCCAGTGCGAGGGGAATGGTGCTACCAGTGGCTTGTGCAACTCTTTCTTGCTTGTTTCTGATGATGGCTTGAAGAGTTTCATCATCATATTATTCACTTCCTTCTGATGCAGAAGGAATGTTGACGACTTTGCCTGGACTTGTCCTGGTACCTCTACCAGCACTCATCTTAGTCTTCAACGGACTTGGTGAAGATTTTGAAGCTGAGCCTGAAGGTGACGGTATAGAGGAACTTGGGTTTTCTGATTGAAGCTTACTGAGCTGCTTCTGCGGAGGAGGTGAAGACTTTGCTACAGTTGAAGATTTTGCAGTTGTTGCTACCTGCTCTTTTGATACTGTTGTTGAGGCTTTTGGCTTGGGACTTGGTTTCTTCAACAGAGCCTTCTTCTGAGGATTTTCTATAGCAGAAGCCTCAGCAGCAGAAGAAGTGGCAGCAGTAGCTGCAGCAACAGAGTCCTCATTAAATTTTGTAACTACAGCTTTAGCCTTTTTCTGCAGTTTAGACAAATACTTGTCTTTTTCATGAGGGTAATCCTCAATTGTGGCTACGCTTGAGGGATGTGCTGCTTGTTGATCTCCCTATGGCAACCTTTTGCAGGGAGGCTTGAGGCCAAACTTCTTGGCATATTTTGGAGTGACATACATGTACTCCTTCCACTCCTTTGCCCATCTGCGTTCAATCTTTTGAAACCTTATCTTGCGCTTTGCCATGGTCTCTTTACCATGAGTTTCCTCATCAGGTGTGTAGTACTCAGCATAGATCTCCTCGGGGATGTCAAAGGCAGTGTTCTGTTCCAGCTTCTTGCCACCTTTCTGTTTCCGGTCATCCTTCATTTTCTTGAGCTGAGGCTTTTGTTGAGGAATTTGTATTCTTGATGACTCTGAGGACGCAGGTAATGTTTCTTCTAGAAATGTTGCAAATGGGTTAAGTTGTTGAGAACCTAGTGGTTCATCAGCTGACATTTTGTACGTGTGAACAGAGTATAGGTGCCAAGAATTTGGAGAGATCATATACGTTCTCAGATTTGAGAAATTGAAAAATTACTTAAGTTGAGGAATTTGACCAGTGAGTTGAGGAATTTGACTAAGCATCCTGATCTTGGGTTCCACAGTTGTGCAGATTCGAAAATTTACACAATTGAGGAATCTCGTGAAGAATGTAGTGACTTAGTGAAATTCATCAAGTGTTCTAGACATGGATATGTACAACTGAGAGAATTTCTGAGCAAAAACTGATTTCACAAATCTAAAGAGAATAAAGAGATCAACAGGGATAGTAAAATAGGATTTTATTTACCCTATGCGAAGAACACGATGAACTGAAGCAGTAAAAAGAGGAAGTTCTTCGGTCCAGATCTTCAGTGCCTTAACTTGGCGACTGAAGAAAGCTACGACGGCGGTGGAGGAAGATGTTCCGCAGTCGACGTGAGTCCTGCGATGGTGAGGGTGAGGGAGTGAAGCTTTTCCTCACCGGTGATGAAGATGCTAGCGGCGGCGCTAGGGTTTGAGCTCGAGCGGAGAAGACAAGAGGAAGACAAGATTTTTGACTGAGGGGGTAACGGGATATTTATAGCTCAGGTGAAAAAGGTCCGGGCCGAAACTTTCATACCGAACTTCCCTTGCCCCTTCGTCTCTGCATGACACGTGCTACCCACGATCGAAGCGGTGGAGATCGTGGTTATCCAAACGTGAGTAGTGGGTGCGGTTACTGTGGTAACGTTAAAAATATTTTTCGAATTTTGAGGATTTCGTTGCAAAGTCCTCAGTTGACAAGGACTCAGTGAGGATTTTTGAACAAGTGTCAAACATAACGCATATGAAGAATTGAGAATAGACTGGGTTGAGCTTAGCATAGAGGGGAGTCGGTCCGATCGCATTCACTTAGAAGAAATACCAAATTGAAGACTGGGCAATAAGTGAATGATGTTGAGGACATTGAAAGCTCATTATATATATATATATATAGTCAAATGAAAATCATCAAAAACTTTTGAAGATTTTGAAGATTTTGAAGACTTTGAAAATTTTGAGGATTTTGTGACAAAGTCTCAGTTTGAAGAATTTCAAAGTTGGGTGGTGGCGTGATTCACCGCATAAGAATGATGATTTCAGGCGCCACGTACAATTGTCGTAGGTCCCTGAGAACCAAATTCTTCATTGATTTCTTCACACTTAGAGTGATATTCTTCATTGATTGAAGAAAATCATTACTTTGTATGTTGCACATCTAAGTCATCAATTTTGCAGAAGTGTTAGGATGTGTGCATGTTTACAAGACATTTGAAGATTCTAGGATATTTAGCTCACACCGCAACTTGCAAATCCTTCTCTCATCCAAGGGCTTTACGAAGATATCTAATGCCTGATCATCAGTCTTCTCATGGTCGATGATGATATTGCTCTTGAGGACATGGTCTCGAAGAAAATGATGACGAATCTGGATGTGCTTGGTCTTTGAGTGTTGTACTGGGTTGTAGACGATCTTGATTGCACTCTCATTGTCGCAGTAGAGGGGCACATTCTTCATGTTGATGTTGTAGTCTTTGAGGGTTTGCTTCATCCATAGCAGTTGAGCACACCAAGATCCAGCAGCAATGTATTCAGCTTCGGCAGTGGAGAGTGATACACAGTTCTGCTTCTTTGAGGACTAGCATACTAATGATCTTCTGAGGAAATGGCATGTGCCTGATGTTGACTTGCGATCCACACGGTCACCAGCATAATCCGAATCAGAATATCGAACGAGGTGAAGATTTGAGCCCTTGGGGTACCATAATCCTAGTGTTGGATTGTGAGCTAGATATCGGAGAATATGTTTCACAGCCTTATGGTGTGATTCCTTCGGTTTTGCTTGAAAACGAGCACACATGCAAACACTAAGCATAATATCTGGCCTAGATGCACATAGGTACAATAAAGAGCCAATCATAGAACGACATACGAGCTGATCGAAATCTTTACCATTTTAGTCAGTGCACAGGTGGCCGTTGGTAGGCATAGGAATCTTGACACCTTTGCATTCATGCATGCCAAATTTCCTTAGAACATCCTTGAGGTATTTCTCTTCAGATATGAAGATGTCATTCCATTGTTGACAAATTTGCACACCTAAGAAGAACTTCACCTCCCCCGTCATAGACATTTCATATTCTTCACCCATCATGTAGGCAAATTCATCACTTTAATGTTTGTCAGTACAACCAAAACTAATGTCGTCGACATATATTTGGCACACAAATAGTTCATTATCATAGGATTTTGTGAAAAGAGTAGGATCAAGTGAACCGGGTTTGAAGCATTTCTTCATGAGGAATTCCTTCAGTGTATCATACCATGCCTAAGGGGCTTGCTTGAGGCCATAGAGTGCCTTTTTGAGTCGGAAGACTTTGTCAGGATGCTTCGACTCTTCAAAACCTGGGGGATGAGTGATATGTCTCCAACGTATCTATAATTTTTTATGGTTCCATGCTATTATCTTGTCAACTTTGGATGTTTTGTATGCATTTTATATCTTTTTGGGGACTAACCTATTAACTTGATGCCAAGTGACAGTTCCTGTTTTTCCGTGTTTTTAACCTTTTTCAGAGGAGAATATTAAACGGAGTCCAAACGGAATAAAACCTCCGGAAAGTTTTTTCCGGAACAGAAGATACGCAGGGAATTTGAGAACCAAGGCAAAGGGCTCCGGGGGAGGCCACAAGCCCCCTAGCCGCGGCCTGGGGAGGGGGCGCGCCTAGCGGGCTTGTGGGCCCCCCGTAGCTCCTTTGTCCTACCTCTTCCGCCTATAGATTCCCTAAAAATCTGAAACCATGGGAGAGAGCCACAAAAATACTTTTCCGCCGCCGCAAGCTCCTGTCTCTGCAAGATACCATCTGGGGCACGTTCTGGTGCACTGCCAGAGGGGGATTCGGACACGGAGGGCTTCTTCATCAACACCATTGCCTCTCCGATGATGCGTGAGTAGTTCACCACAGACCTTCGGGTCCATAGCTAGTAGCTAGATGGCTTCTTCTTTCTCTTGGATCTTCAATACAAAGTTATCCATGATCTTCATGGAGATCTATCCAATGTAATCTTCTTTTACGGTGTGTTTGTCGAGATCCGATGAATTGTGGATTTATGATCAGATTATCTATGAATCTTATTTGAGTTTCCTCTTATCTCTTATATTCATGATTTCATATCCTTGTAATTCTCTTCGAGTTATGGGTTTCGTTTGGCCAACTTGATCTATAATTCTTGCAATGGGAGAAGTGCTTGGTTTTGGGTTCATACGGTGCGGTGACCTCGCCCAGTGACAGAAGGGGTAGCGAGGCACGCATCATGTTGTTGCCATCGAGGGTAAAAAGATGGGGTTAATATCTATTGCATGGATTTATCCCTCTACATCATGTGAGCTTGCTTAAGGCGTTACTCTGTTTGTTTTGAGCTCAATACACTAGATGCATGTTGGATAGCGGTCGATGTGTGGAATAATAGTAGTAGATGCAGAAAGTATCGGTCTACTTGTCTCGGACGTGATGCCTATATGTATGATCATTGCCTTAGATATAGTCATGACTTTGCGCGGTTCTATAAATTGCTCGATAGTAATTCGTTCACCCACTGTAATATTTTCTATCATGAGAGAAGCCTCTAGTCAACACTATGGATCCCGGGTCTACTTCACATCATATTTCCAGCTCTACACTTTTATTTTGTTGCAGTTTCCACCTTCAGATCTCACCTTGCTATCAATCGTGAAGGAATTGACAACCCCTTCGTAGCGTTGGGTTCAAGTTTGCTGTTTTTGCGCAGGTACTTTGGAGACTTGCCTCTATACTCCTACTGGATTGATACCTTGGTTCTCAAATTGAGGGAAATACTTACTGCTACTGTGCTACATCACCCTTTCCTCTTCAAGGGAAAAACCAACGCAAGCTCAAGAGGTAGCAATGAGCAACATATACTTCTTCCTCAAGCTTACCATTAAGGAATGCACTTCTCACATCCATTTGATATAGAGTAATATTGTGATGGTTAGCATAAGCAAGTAATATTCGAATAGCCTCAAGTCTAGCAACAGGTGCAAAAGTTTCATCAAAGTAAATTCCTCCAACCTGTGTGTAGCCTTGGGCTACAAGTCGTGCCTTGTTCCTCACAACCTGACTATCCTCATCTTGCTTGTTTCGATAGATCCACTTGGTGCCGATGATATTGTGCTTGCGAGGATCTAGTCTTTTGACGAGTTCCCATACGTCATTTATCTTGAACTGAAGAAGTTCATCTTGCATGGCTTGAATCCACTCAGGTTCGATGAAGGCTTCAACAACTTTTGAGGGTTCTGTGATAGACACAAACGAGGAATGCCCACAAAAGTTAACTAAATGTGAAGCTTTTGAGCAAGTGAGAGGACCTGGCGTGTTGATGTCATCGAGGATTTTGTCAAGTTCCACTTCATTTGCAATCCTTGGATGAGTTGGTTGAATACTTTGGTTGGGCTGAGGAATTTTTGATATGTAGTATTTTCCTGAGGTGCACCTGCTTGAATTTCCTCAGTATTGGGTACGACTTCTTCAACAAGGGGTTGTTCCTCAGTAGGAAAGATATCTTCAGTAGATTTGAGCTTGATGGCTTCCTCAGGAGGTAATTTATCTGGCACAGGAGGTAGTTGCTCTCTTTGCGAGCCGTTAGTTTCATCGAACCGCACATCTGCAGTTTCAACAACTTTGATGTGATAGGTGTTGAAGACTCGGTAGGTGTGCGAGTCCTTTTTGTAACCAAGCATAAAACCCTCACATGCTTTAGGTGCAAACTTTGATCTATGGTGAGGATCTCTAATCCATCATCTTGCACCGAAGACTTTGAAATAACTTAGATTGGGTTTCTTGTCAGTGAGGAGTTCATATGAGGTTTTCTTGGGGAATTTGTGAAGATATACCCGGTTGATGATGTGGAAAGCAGTGTTGATTGCTTTAGGCCAGAAGCGACGAGGAGTCTGATATTCTTCAAGCATAGTCCATGCAATTTCAACCAGAGTCTTGTTCTTGCGTTCAACGACGCCATTCTGTTGAGGAGTATAAGGAGCAGACAATTCTGAGTAATACCAAGCTCATCAAGATAATCATCAATACTAGTATTTTTGAATTATGTCCCATTATCACTCCTGATGTGTTTGATCTTGACGCCGAAGTTCGTCGACGCACTTGAGGAAAATCGTTTGAAGACTTCCTGCACTTCAGTTATATACAGAATGATGTGTACCCAAGTATAGCGAGAATAGTCATCAACGATGACAAAGCCATATAAAGATGTTGCATTGGTTAGAGTAGCATAATGAGTAGGTCCAAACAGATCCATGTGAAGCGATTCAAACGGATGAGTAGTAGTCATGATAGTCTTTGAGGGGTGTTTGGATCTGGTTATTTTTCCAGACTCACAAGCACCGCAGAGATGCTCCTTGAGGATTTTGATGGATTCGATGCCAATGACATGCTTCTTCTTCGCCAGAGTGTGCAAATTCCTCATGCCTGCATGACCAAGTCATCGATACCATAGCCAGCCTTCTGAGGCTTTTGCTAGTAAGCATGTGGCTGGTTGAGGACCCGTGGGAAAAAATCAACAATACACAAAACTCCTCTCCTAAAGCCTTTGAAGACTTTGGATTTTTCAGATTCCATGATGACTACACATCTATATTTTCCAAAGATGACAATCATATCCAGATCACAAAGCATTGAGACAGACATGAGGTTAAACCCAAGGGATTCGACAAGCATGACTTTGTCCATGTGCCGGTTCTTGGAGATAGCCACTTTACAAGTCACAATACCTTGCTTTTACCTTTATCAGCGTAAGTGATTTGCTTCAGTGGTGATGGAGTCAGTGACATATTCATCAACAAGCTTTTATCACTAGTCATGTGATTTTTGCAACCACTGTCAAGAAACCATTCTGTATTCTTGGGTTTGTCATCCTGCAGATGAATTAGTACATCTTACCATCTCATATGCTTCAGACTTGAAGAATATGATATCAATTTCATCAGATAAGAATTTCATTATAAACAGTAAATTTGAGGACGTGTGAAATGTTATCATTTCAATATTTTTAGCTTGCGTCCAATCAAGCAATTTCCTCAGGTCTCCAGCAAACTTTTCAGATGATGACTTTCATCTGGAGACCTGACCTGCAGAAGTGATTACTTCAATTTCTTCACCACCCACATATGAAGGGGTGGCAAAGAGTTCATCATCCTGCGAGCACCATATGTGAGTGAAGGCATTGAAGCTAACGCACTTCTTTTCATAGTAGGGGGTTAGAGTACTCAAATGAATAGGCAGAGAAATTTATTGAGGACTTATGAACATAATGATTTAAGGAATAACGCGCATATTCATGTCCCTTGCAGTTTCCCTGCATATGAGAAGCATTAGTGCGAGTACGAGCATAATATTGACCATCTGAGGAATTTGATCCTCGTGAAGACTTTGGTCCACCTGAGGAATTTGATCTGGGGTTCTGGTTCTTCACTGGTGGTCTCATGAGGACATTCACCTGAAGATTTTCCAAGCAACTTTTGGGGACCCAGATTTTCCTCACGGGTGGTCCATTCCTGCAGTTAGTTCCAACATATCGAGCAAATACTTCACCAGATTGGTTTTTGAACAGTTTATAGTTGGAGTCAAATGACTCATCAGAGGAATAGGACATTTCACATGCAAAGCCTGTTAGAGTGGATGGATCAACGGGGGGGCTTTAGCTGCAACCCATGAGGTTTTGGGGTACTGCTCAAGTTTCCAATATGATCCATTGGCATTCAATTTCCTCTCGAAGGCAATGCATTCTTTCCTTGGGTTCCTGTTTAGAATCTGCTTTTTGAGCACATCGCACAGGGTTTGATGCCCTTTGAGACTTTTCTATATGTCTATCACATATAATTCCTTCAACCCTGCATTTTCACCAGTAGCATTTGTGGTTTCCTCAAGTGAAGAATTTGATACCATAGGAACAGTTGAAGAATTTTTAGCGATAGAAGCATTTGATGATTCTGGTGAAGAATTAGCAGTTTCACGCTCGATGCATTTCACACATGGTGGAATGAATTCAACCTGAGTGGTACTGATTTGTTGAGCAAGCAATGAATCATTTTCCATTCGAAGATCGTCATGAGACATTCTCAACTTCACAAGATCAAGCTTCCTTTGAAGACATTCATAGGAAAGTTTCTCATGATCAGCCAAGAGTATGCCATAACGATCTTGAAGACTATCAAATCTAGAATGAAGACTTTTTACATCTTCAGTGAGGACTTTAGTATGATTCATTTAATCGTTTAACAGATCATCACTTATGTCTAGCAGTTTCTAAAGCTTTTCAATGGCACTTTGTTGCTTAGTGGCAATGTTGGCAAGTTTAGAGTAACTGAGTTTTTGATAATCATCAGGATCACGGTCACTAGAATCAGAGGAGGAAGTATGGTTTGGTACCTTTGAACCTTTTGCCATGAAGCAATAGGTTGGAGCGAAGTCATCAGCATATTCATCAGTGTATATAGCGTTGTCATTTTCTTTGAGGTTGAAAATTAACTTGCTGACAAATGTGGTACCAGTGCAAGACTTTCCACACCAGACTCTGACTCCACTTCAGAACCTTCCTCTTCATCACATTCCTCAGATTGTTCTTCAGAATCCATTTCCTTGCCCATGAGTGCCCGAGCCTTTCTGAAACCGGTCTTCTTGTGCGGTGAGGACTTTGAAGATGAGGATTTTGAAGATTTTTTATTTTTCTTCGAGTCATAAGAACTTTCATCCTTGTATTTCTTCTTCCTTGATTCTTTCACCCAGTAGGATAATCAGCAATGTAGTGACCATATTTCTTGCATTTGTGGCAGGTTCTTTTCTTGTAGTCCGCAGATGAAGATTCTGATTTCCTCATATCTCTTCTTGAAGATTTTACGAACTGGCCACGCTTTGTGAACTTCTAGAATTTCCTCACGAGCATTGCAAGTTCCTCTCCAAGTTCTTGAGGGTCACCAATGATGCAATCCGAGTCTTCTTCTTCACATGAGGAAATAGCTTTAGCCTTCAGCACACGAGGTCTTGAGTAGCTTGGTCCATACAGATCTGTCTTTTCTTCTTGTTGGAATTCATGAGTATTGAGTCTCTCAAGTATATCAGTAGGATCAAGCATCTTGTAGTCTCTTCGTTCTTGAATCATCAGAACCACTGTGTCAAATGATGGATCAAGAGATCTTAGCAGTTTCTTCACAACTTCATGATCAATGATGTCTCTAGCTTCGAGTGCTTGCAGTTCATTTGAGATGTCACTGAGGCAATCAAAGGTATCTTGGCAGCTTTCATTGTCAAGCCTCTTGAATAGATTGCGAAGAACATCGACACGAGAGTCACGCTGTGTTGAGACTCCGTCGTTGACTTTGGACAACCTATCCCAGATAAGCTTAGTTGTGCCCAAAGCACTCACTCTGCCATACTGACCTTTGCTGAGATGGCCATAGATAATATTCTTTGCTCGCGAGTCAAGTTGCTTGAACTTCTTCACATCAGTGGCAGAGATAGTAGCAGTGATGGAGGGAATACCATTTTCCACAATATACCAGAGATCATTGTCAATAGCTTGAAGATGCATTTGCATCTTGGTCTTCCAGTAGGGGAAGTCCTTTCCTTTGAAGGTAGGACATCCTGCATTAACCTTGGTCATACCTATGGTCAACATAACTAAAACTCTAGGCGGTTAAACCAAAATCACACAGAACAAGGGAGTACCTTGCTCTGATACCAATTGAAAGTGTGCTATATCGACTAGAGGGGGTGAATAGGAAATTTTTATAATTTCATCACTGAGGAAATTCCTAGTGAGGAAAGTCCTCAGTCATGAATTGAGAGCAGCGGAAATAGTACAGGATCAGGTGTGCAAAAGCGTCTATAGCAAAATCACTAAGGCTTCGTATTGAAACCAAAGGACACATAGTCCCTACCATATTCTCCTTGAGCTAAGGACACACAGTCCCCGCCCAACACTCGTGGTAAGTCTTCAGGGCAGCCTTCCAAACCCTCACAAACTCGGTTACCCGACGATCCACAACTGACTGCTGGATGCTCTCGACCATGACACCTAACCATTTGGAGGATACACAGTCCTCGAAGGTAACAAGTGTCGGTTCCACACAGGAACAACTTCTTTAGTGATGCTCAATCACTTAGGTTTTTCGTTTGGGTTTGCTGTTTGGGGTATTTTACTCACTTGATGATTTTCTCTCGAAGACTCTGAGGAATTTGGGTTGCTCTAAATGACAAGTGTCAGTTTCTCTCGGAGCAGCCAACTAGCAAGTGGTTGTGGGGGCGGCTATTTATAGCCTGGGAGCATACCGACATGATTTGACATAAATGCCCTTTACTAATATGACCGTTGGGTGGATAAGATCAGTGTGGTGGTGCGTGGTGCGGCAACGGTTGGAACTTTCAACTCTGAAAGTCCTCATGTCTCTCATATTCCTCACTTTGAGGCTTTGGTAAATTTAGTCTTGGGTTGAGCATTATGAGGAAAATCATTCTGTAGTTTTACCTCGACCCCCTTTGACAGTCTGGTGTTCCTATGACTCAAGTGTAAAGAAAATGAAACAGAAAGAGTAAATCTTCACGCTTCAAAGTCTTTAGAGTGTTTTCGCCAGGACACATCAAATTCCTCATCTTCAATATCTTCATGAGGAATATCAATTTCTTCGCAATTTCTTCGCGATCAAAGTCTTCAAGGAAAGACCATAATCTTCACCCGAAGACATACATTTTTAGGGGTCGATATTCATCGGATAACTCAAACTCCTTAGCGACTTATAGAGCTTGTGTACACTCACAAACATATCAGTCTCTTAACCTATAAGTCTTCAAACCAGCAAAATCACTAAGGGGCACTAGATGCACTTACAATCCCTCTACATCATGTCATCTTACCTAATGTGTTACTCTGTTCTTCATGAACTTAATACTCTAGATGCACGTAAGAGTCGGTCGATGTGTGGAGTAATAGTAGTAGATGCAGAATCGTTTTGGTCAACTTGACATGGACATGATGCCTATATACATAATAATTTCCTTGGATATCTTCATAATTATTCGCTTTTCTATCAATTTCTCGACAGTAATTTGTTCACCCACTGTATTATTTTCCTTCATGAGAGAAGCCTCTAGTGAAACCTATGGCCCCCGAGTCTATTTTCCATATTATACTTTCAGATCTATAAACAAAGAATACCAAAAAATATTGCTGCTATTTATTTACTTTTGTTTTACTTTTAGTTCTAGCAATCTATTATCGATCTCTATCACATCTTATCCTTGCAAATAATTGTGAAGGGATTGACAACCCCTTTTTAGTGTTGGGTGCAAGTGTTTGATTGTTTTTGTAAGTGCTAAGATTGGGGCCTTGCTTGTTCCTCCTACTGGATTGATACCTTGGTTCTCAAAAAACTGAGGGAAATACTTATCTACTTTGCTGCATCACCCTTTCCTCTTCAAGGGAAACCCAACGCAAGCTCAAGAGATAGCAGGCTTCGTCATGCGGTATTTAGAGGAGAGAAACTACGAGGGAGGGGAGGAGCAGCGCCCGGCAAGATGTCGTGTGCCTGCCCTCTCTCTATCTCTCTATATATATGGGAAGGGAGAGGGGAGGGCGACCTAGGGTTTCCCCTAGGGGCCGGCGACCAATGGGGCAGCGACTAGGGTTGGTGCCCCCTCCACTAGGGTCCCTAGCCACCCAAGTTGGGCTGGTGGCGCCATAGGACGAGGCCTCCTCCCCTTCGGCCAAAGTGGGCAGGGGTGAGGGGCTGTGGTGCCCCTCTCCTTGGCCCATGACCCCCCTGATACGTCTCCAACGTATCTATAATTTTTTATTGTTCCATGCTATTATATTATCAACTAGGGATGTTTTATATGCATTTGTATGCTATTTTATATCATTTTTGGGACTAACCTATTAACTCAGTGCCCAGTGCCAGTTTCTGTTTTTTCCATGTTTTTGACCTTTTTCAGATAAGAATATTAAACGGAGTCCAAACGGAATAAAACCTTCGGGGTGATTTTTTCCATAATAGAAGGGATCCACAAGACTTGAGAACCAAGGCAGAGGGCCACGAGGGAGGCCACGAGCCCCATAGGCGCACCCCGGGGGGGCGCCTAGCAGGCTCTTGGGCCCCTCGTGCCTCCTTTGCCCTACCTCTTTCACCTATAAATTCCCTAAAATCCCCAAACCAACAGAGAGAGCCACGAAAACTACTTTTCCGTCGCCGCAAGCTTCTGTTTCCGCGAGATCCCATCTGGGGGCCGTTCTGGTGCCCTGCCAGAGGGGGATTCGGACACGGAGGGCTTCTTCATCAACACCATTGCCTCTCCGATGATGCGTGAGTAGTTCACCACAGACCTTCAGGTCCATAGCTAGTAGCTAGATGGCTTCTTCTCTCTCTTGGATCTTCAATACAAAGTTCTCCATGATCTTCATGGAGATCTATCCGATGTAACTTTCTTTTGCGTTGTGTTTGTCGAGATCCGATGAATTGTGGATTTATGATCAGATTATCTATGAATATTATTTGAGTCTCCTCTGATTTCTTATCTGCATGATTTCGTATCCTTGTAATTCTCTTCGAGTTATGGGTTTCATTTGGCCAACTTGATCTATAATTCTTGCAATGGGAGAAGTGCTTGGTTTTGGGTTCATACCGTGCGGTATCCTCTCCTAGTGATAGAAGGGGTAGCGAGGCACGCATCATGTTGTTGCCATCAAGGGTAAAAAGATGGGGTTTATATCATATTGCATGAATTTATCCCTCTACAGCATGTCATCTTGCTTAAGGCGTTACTCTGTTTGTTATGAACTTAATACACTAGATGCATGTTGGATAGCGGTCGATGTGTGGAGTAATAGTAGTAGATGCAGAAACTATCGGTCTACTTGTCTTGGACATGATGCCTATATGTATGATCATTGCCTTAGATATCGTCATGACCTTGCGCGATTCTATCAATTGCTCGATAGTAATTCGTTCACCCACCGTAATACTTGCTATCATGAGAGAAGCCTCTAGTGAACACTATGGCCCCCGGGTCTATTTTTCACATTATATATTCATATCTACATACAAAAATACCAAAAATACCTTGCTGCACTTTTATTTATTTATTTATATTTACCTATTATCACTATCAGATCTCACTTTGCAAGTAATCGTAAAGGGATTGACAACCCCTTCATCGCGTTGGTTGCAAGTTTGTTTGTCTTTGCGCAGGTGCCTTGGTGCCTCATCTTGATACTCCTACTGGATTGATACCTTGGTTCTCAAACTGAGGGAAATACTTATCTCTACTTTGTTGCATCACCATTTCCTCTTCAAGGGAAAAAACCAACGCAAGCTCAAGAAGTAGCAAGAAGAATTTCTGGCGCCGTTGCCCGGGAGTATTCAAGTGAAGCATATCTACCAAGTACCTATCGCAAGCTCATCTCTGGCATTTACATTATTTGCCATTTTCCTCTCGTTTTCCTCTCCCCCACTTCTAAAACAAAATTTACAAAATATTTGCCTTTCTTTATTTGCCTTTTTCATTTGCCCTTTCTTTCGCTTGCTTTCGGTTTGCTCGTGTGTGCTATCTTATTTATCCTCATGGCCCAACCAAATGATTATGATGCTTACTATAAAAAGTTGGAAGAGATTGAAACTAGTGTTAAAAGCTTCATGTCTACACAGTTTGATCATAATAGTTACTTTCATGGAGAACTAAGGGAGCAAAATTCTTTTATGGCTTATATGAATAAAGAGGTTGATGATGTGGCCAAAGAATTCCTTGCGTTAAATTCTCAATTTGCTCGTCTTGAAAAATTGGTAGGCCAGATTTCTGATAAACAAGCTACCTTAGTCAATAAAATGGCTGCTAAACCTAAAATATGTGATGAGAATCACGAAGATATTAAAGTGCTTGGTGTGACTCCTATTGAATCCTTGTTTTCTAATGTCAATTTTAATGATGATCGGGCTCGATGTGAATCCACTTCGGTTGAGAAACACCCCAATGATTCGGAGTCTATTAATCTTGATGCTAAAAATACTAAAAGTGGAGTAGAGGATATCAAAACTTTGAATAGTGATGAAATTACTACTTTGGATTTCAAGGAATTTAATTATGATAGTTGCTCTTTGATTGAATGTATTTCCTTGATGCAATCCATGCTAAACTCTCCACATGCTTATAGCCAAAATAAGGCTTTTACCAAACATAGCGTTGATGCTATGATGAAATCTCTTGAAGAGAAACTTGAGTTGGAAATATCTATTCCTAGAAAACTTCATGATGAGTGGGAACCTACTATAAAAATTAAGATTAAAAATTATGAATGCCATGCTTTGTGTGATTTGGGTGCTAGTGTTTCCACAATTCCAAAATCTTTATGTGATGTTCTAGGTTTCAATGAGATTGATGAGTGCTCTCTTAGTTTGCATCTTGCGGATTCTACTATTAAGTAACCTATGGGAAGGATCAATGATGTTCTTATTATTGCAAATAGGAACTATGTGCCCGTAGATTTCATTGTGCTTGATATTGATTGCAATCCGACATGTCCCATTATTCTTGGTAGACCTTTCCTTAGGACTATTGGTGCTGTTATTGATATGAAGGAAGGGAATATTAAATTTCAATTTCCATTAAATAAGGGCATGGAACACTTTCCTAGAGAAAATAAAATTGCCTTATGAATACATTATGAAAGCTACTTATGGTTTGAGCACTAAAGATGACAACACTTGAATCTATTGCCTTACGCCTAGCTAAGGGCGTTAAACAATAGCGCTTGTTGGGAGGCAACCCAATGAATAAATTTATTTTTGCTTTTTACTTTATGTTTTGTTGAGTCCACACCATCATGATTCTGTTATGATTGTGTTTTTTATGTTTTAATTAGTGTTTTTGCCAAGTAGAACCTTTATGATTAGTTTTGGTGATAGTTGTTTAATCATGCTAAAAAAGACAGAAATTTTTTGCTCACGAAATTATTTTTAATTCCCATCCAGATAGAGATTTTGAGTTGATTATTTTTTTCTGCTGATTCATATGCAAATTTCCCTAATTTTCATAATTGTTTCAGAATTTTTGGGATATCATAGGTATACGAAATATACAGATTGCTAAAGACTGTTCTGTTTTTGACAGATTTTGTTTTTGTTGTGTTGATTGCTTATTTTGATGAAACTATGGTTAGTATCGGGGGTTACGAGCCATGAATAAGTGAGAATACAGTAATATAGCATCTATCTAAATGGAAATTAAGTTTACTACAGTACCTAAAAAGTTGGTCATTTGTTTTCTTATGCTAATGATATCACGAGTTTCTGTTTAAGTTTTGTGTTGTGAAGTTTTCAAGTTTTGGGTGATGTTCTTATGGACAATGTTATAAAGAGTGCAAAGAGCCTAAGCTTGGGTATGCCCAAGTCATCCCAAGCCAAATTCAAGGACACCAAAAAGCCTAAGCTTGGGGATGCCCCGGGAAGGCATCCCCTCTTTCGTCTTCAATCCATCGGTAACGTTACTTGGAGCTATATTTTTATTTACCACATGATATGTGTTTTGCTTGGAGCGTTGTGTATTATAGGAGTCTTTGATTTTTGTTTTATCACAATCATCCTTTCTGCACACCTTTTGAGAGGGACATGCACTCATCGTGAATTTGTTAGAATACTCAATGAGCTTCACTTATATCTTTTAAGTTAGGCAATTTAGCTCGCATGTCCTTCACTTATATCTTTTTGAGCTAGATAATTTTGCTCCCATGAGATTCACTTATATCTTTTGAGATAGATAATTTTGCTCTAGTGCATCACTTAAATATTTGTAGAGCACAGCGGTGTCATATTTTGTAGAAATAAAAACTCTCGATCTTCACTTATATCATTTTGAGAGCGCTCTCTCTAAGTAACTTGATAATTGGCGTGTGTTATGAAATTAGTCCTAAATATGATAGGCATCCGAAGAGGATATAATAAAAACTTTCATATTCAAGTGCATTGGTTAGTAAGATAAGTTTGATTCCTCACAATTAGTTTTGAGATATGGATATGGTAATATTAGGGTTATGATAGTAGGGTGTTGTGAATCTAGAAATACTTGTGTTGAGGTTAGTGATTCCCGTAGCATGCACGTATGGTGAACCGCTATATTATGAAGTGAGAGCATAATTTGTTTATTGATTGTCATCCTTTGTGTGGCGGTCGGGATCGCGCGATGGTTAACTCCTACCAACCCTTCCCCTAGGAGTAAGCGTTTAGCACTTTGTTTCGATTACTAATAAAACTTTCAGTATATGAGTTCTTCATGAATAATATGAGTCCATGGTATAGATGCACTCTCACCCTTCCACCATTGCTAGCCTCTCTAGTGTCGCGCAACTTTCGCCGATGCACAAAACCACCATATACCTTCCTCAAAACAGCCACCATACCTGCCTATTATGGCATTTTCATAGCCATTCCGAGATATATTGCCATGCAACTTCCACCGTCCCATCTCATGACATGTGCCATAACTTTCATATTTCCATTGCATGATCGTAAGATAGCTAGCAAGATGTTTCAATGTCATACGCTAAGATAGATCGTTGCACATCTCGGTACACTGCCGGAGGCATTTCATATAGAGTCATTATTGTTCTAAGTATCTAGTTGTAAGTAAATAAAAGTGTGATGATCATCATTATTAGAGCATTGTCCCATGTGAGGAAATAATAAAATAGGCCAGCGAAGCTCAAATAAAAAAAGAGGCCAAAGATGCCCACCAAAAAAATGAAATGGAAAAAAAGAGGTCAAAGAGCCCATAAAAATGAGAGAAAAAGAGAGCAGGGACAATGCTACTATCTTTTTCCACACTTGTGCTTCAAAATAGCAACATGTTGTTCATGATAGAGAGTCTCTTCTTTTGTCACTTTCATATACTAGTGGGAATTTGCATTATATAACTTGCCTTGTATATTCTAATGATGGGCTTCCTCAAAATTGCCCTAGGTCTTCGTGAGCAAGCAAGTTGGGTGCACACCCACGAGTTTTTATTTTTGAGCTTTCATACACTTATAGCTCTAGTGCATCCGTTGCATGGCAATCCCTACTCATTCACATTGACATCTATTGATGGGCATCTCCATAACCCATTGATACGCCGAATCGATGTGACCATCTCCTCCTTTTTGCCTCACAACCTCCACCACACTCTATTCCACCTATAGTGCTATATCCATGGCTCACGCTCATACATTGCGTGAGAGTTGAAAAAGTTTGAGAAAGTAAGAGTGCGAAAACAATTACTTGGCCAATGCCGGGGTTGTGCATGATTTAAATTCGTTGCGTGGGGATGATGGAGCATAGCGAGACTATATGATTTTGTAGGGATAAGTTTCTTTGGCCTTGTTATTTCAAAAGTTCATGATTACTTTGCTAGTATGCTTGAAGTATTATTTTTTTCATGTCAATATTAAACTATTGTTTTGAATCTTATGGATCTGAACATTCATACCACAATAAATAAGTTACAAAGAACAAATATGTTAGGTAGCATTCCACATCAAAAATTCGGTCTTTATCACTTCCCTACTCGAGGACGAGCAGGAGTTAAGCTTGGGGATGCTTCTAGTGAACACTATGGCCCCCGAGTCTATTTTACACATTATATATTCAGATCTACGTACAAAAATACCAAAAATACCTTGCTGCACTTTTATTTATTTATTTATATTTACCTATTATCACTATCAGATCTCACTTTGCAAGTAATCGTAAAGGGATTGGCAACCCCTTTATCGCGTTGGGTGCAAGTTTGTTTGTCTTTGCGCAGGTGCCTTGGTGCCTCATCTTGATACTCCTACTCGATTGATACCTTGGTTCTCAAACTGAGGGAAATACTTATCTCTACTTTGCTGCATCACCCTTTCCTCTTCAAGGGAAAAAACAACGCAAGCTCAAGAAGTTGCACCCCCCCCCCAACAATTGTCGGGGCCTCCCAAAACCCCTTTCGACACTCCATTATTCCCTTGGTGCACCCAGTACACTTTCGTACTCCAATGACCTTCATCCTATATATCAATTGCACCTCCGGACCATTCCTAAGTTTCTCGTCACGTCTGGCATCTAATCCGGGACTCCTAACAACCATAGGTCACCTACACAATGACTCAATTATGCTTATAATGTCACAGAAACTTAAGTGTGTAGACCCTACGGGTTCGAGAACTATGCAGACATAATCGAGACACTCTCCGATCAATAACCAATAGGGGGACCTGGATGCCCATATTGGCTCCTACATATTCTACGAAGATCCTTATTGGTCGAACCTCGATGTCAAGGATTTAATCAATCTCGTATGGTGTTCCCTTTGTTCATAGGTATGTTGCTTGCGCGAGATTCGATCATCGGTATCTCGATACCTAGTTCAATCTTGTTACCGGTAAGTCTCTTTACACGTTCAGTAATACAAGATCATGTGACTAACTCCTTAGTCACATTTCTTGCAAGCTCATTGTGATGTTGTATTACCGAGTGGGCCCAGAGATACATATCCGTCATATAGAGTGTCAAATCCTAGTCTCGATTCATGCCAACCCAACAGACACCCTTGGGAAAACATGTAGAGCACCTTTATAGTCACCTGGCTACGTTGTGACGTTTGATACACAAAAGGCATTCCTCCAGTATCCGGGAGTTGCAAGATCTCATGGTCATAGGAACAGATGCTTGACATGCAGAAAATAGTAGCAGTAAACTGACACGATCATATGCTACGTTTTTAGTTTGGGTCTTGTCCATCACATCATTCTCCTAATGATGTGATCCCATTATCAAATGAAAACTCATGTCTATGGCCAGGAAACCTTGACCATCTTTGATCAACGAGCTAGTCCTATAGAGACTCACTAGGTACAATGTGTTGTCGACATATCCACACTTGTATTTGAGTTTCCAATCAATACAATTCTAGGATGGACAATAAAAGATTTTCATGAACAAGGAAATATAATAATAACCATTCTATTATTTCCTCTAGGGAATATTTCCAACAGTCTCCCACTTGCACAAGAGTCAATAATCTAGCTCACATCACTATGTGATTTACATTGTAATGAATCTAACACCCACACAATTCTGGTGTTGATCATGTTTTGCTCGTGGAAGAGGCTTAGTCAACGGGTCTGCAACATTCAGATCCATGTGTACTTTGCAAATACTTATGTCCTCCTCCTTGATATAATCGCGGATGGAATTCAAGTGTTGCTTATGTGTCTGGTCCTCTTGTTAAACCTTAGTTCCTTGGCTAGAGCAATGGCACTAGTGTTGTCACAGAACAGAGTCATTGGATCTGGTGCACTGGGCACAACTCCAAGATCTGTCATGAACTCCTTCATCGAGACACCTTCTTTAGCCGCCTCCGAGGCAGCTATGTACTCCGCTTCGCATGTAGAATCAGCTACCACGCTTTGCTTGGAACTGCACCAACTTACTACACCCCCAGTGAGAATAAATATGTATCTGGTTTGAGACTTAGAGTCATACGGATCAGTGTCAAAGCATGCATCAACGTAACCCTTTACGACGAGCTCTTGATCACCTCCATACATGAGAAACATTTCTTTAGTCCTTTTCAGGTACTTCAGAATATTCTTGACCTCTGTCTAGTGTTCCATTCCTGGATCACTTTGAAACCTTCCCGCCATACTTATGGCAAGAATGACATCAGGTCTTGTGCACAACATTGCATACATGATAGAGCCTATGGCTGAAGCATAGGGGACGACACTCATCTTTTATCTATCTTGTGCAGTCACGGGGCATCGTGTCTTACTCAACTTCACACCTTGCAATACAGGCAAGAACCCTCTCTTGGACTCTTCCATTTTGAACTTCTTCAAAACTTTGTCAAGGTATGTGCTCTATGAAGGTCCTATTAAGCGTCTTGATCTATCTATATAGATCTTGATGCCTAATATATAAGGAGCCTCTCCTAGGTCCTTCATTGAAAAACTCTTATTAAAATAATCCTTTACGCTTCCCAAAAATTCTATATTGTATCCAATCAGCAATATGTCATCCACATATAATATTAGAAACGCTATAGACCTCCACTCACTTTCTTGTAAATACAAGCTTCTCCAAAATGTGTATAAACCCAAACACCTTGATAACCTCATCAAAGTGCTCATTCCAGCTCCGAGATGCTTGCACCAGTCCATAAATGGATCACTAGAGTTTACATACTTTGTCAGCATTCTCTGGATCGACAAACCCTTCCGGGTGCATCATATACAACTCTTCCTTAAGGAAACCGTCAAGGAACGTTGTTTTGACATCCATCTGCCAAATTTCATAATCGAAAAATGCAACTATCGCTAACATGATTCTGACGGACTTAAGAATCACTACAGGTGAGAAAGTCTCATCATATTCAACTCCTTGAACTTGTGAAAAACTCTTTGCCACAAGTCGTGCTTTATAGACGGTGACATTGTCGTTCGCGTCCGCCTTCTTCTTAAAGATCCATTTATTCTGAATGGCCTTTCGCTCATCAGGTAATAATTCAAAAGTCCACACTTTGTTTTCATACATGGGTCCTATCTCGGATTTCATGGCCTCTAACAATTTGTTGGATTCTAGGCCCACCATCGCTTCTCCATAGCTCGTAGGTTCATCGATGTCCAACAACATGATTGATAAGACAGGGTTACTATGCCACTCAGGAGTAGTACGTGCCCTTGTCGACCTACGAGGTTCGATAGCAACTTGATTCGAAGCTTCATGATCATCATCATTAGATTCCTCTTCAATTGATGTAGGCTCAACATAAACAACTTTTTGTGTTGTGCTACTCTCTCGTTGAAGTAATGGCTTAATAACATCATAAAGTTTTATCTTCACCCCACTCAATTCTTTCGAGAGAAACTCCTTCTCAAGAAATGTTCCATTTTTAGCGACAAACACTTTGCCTTTGGATTTGAGATAGAAGGTATATCCAACTGTCTCTTTTGGATATCCTATGAAGACGCATTTCTCCTCTTTGGGTTCCAGCTTTTCTGGCTGAAGCTTTTTGACATAAGCATCACATCCCCAAACTTTAAGAAATAACCACTTTGATTTCTTGCCAAACCACAATTCATATGGCGTCATCTAAATGGATTTTGATGGTGCCCTACTTAAAGTGAATGCAACTGTCTCTAATGAATAACCCCAAAATGATAACGACAAATAGGCATGAGACATCATAGAACGCACCATATCCAATAAAGTACGATTACAACGTTCCGACACACCGTTATGTTGTGGTGTCATAGGTGGTGTCAACTGTAAAACAATTCCACATTGTCTTAAGTGGGTGCCAAACTCATAACTCAGATATTATCCTCCTCGATCAGATCATAGGAATTTGATCTTCTTGTTACGATGATTCTCCACTTCACTCTCGAATTGTTTGAACTTTTCAAACATTTCAGACTTGTCTTTAATTAAGTAAATATAACCATATCTACTTAAGTCATCGGTGAAGGAGAGAAAATAACGATATCCACCGCGTCCCTCAATGCTCATCGGACCGCACACATCAGTATGTATGATTTCCAATAAGTCGCTTGCTCGCTCCATTGTTCCGGAGAACGGAGTTTTGGTCATCTTGCCCATGAGGCATGGCTCACATATGTGAAGTGATTCAAAATCAAGTGACTCCAAAAGTCCATTAGCATGGAGTTTCTTCATGCATTTTACACCAATATGACCTAAGCGGCAGTGCCACAAGAAAGTGGTTCTATCATTATCAACTCTATCTTTTGGCATCAATGTTATGAACATGTGTGTCATTACTATCGAGATTCAATAAGAATAAAACCCTCACATTGGGTGCATAACCATAAAAGATATTACTCATATAAATAGAAAAACCATTATTCTTGATTTAAATGAGTAACTATATCGCAATAAACAAGATCCAGATATGATGTTCTTGCTTAACACACGCACTAAATAACAATTATTCAGGTTCATCACTAGTCCCGATGGTAATTGAAGTGAGAGCGTACCGACGGCAATCGCATCAACCTTGGAACCATTTCCCACATGCATCGTCACTTCGTCCTTCGCCAACCTCCATCTATTCCCAACCGAACCGGCATCAAATACCCATGCACTACAATGACAGTTGGTGAGGTACACATCAATAACATGTATATCATATATACCTTGTTTAATGTTGGCCGCCTTCGTGTCGGCTAGATACTTAGGGCAGTTCCGCTTCTAGTGACCAGTACCCTTGCAATGATAGCACTTAGTTTCTAGCTTGGGTCCAACCTTGGGTTTCTTCACTGGAGGAGCAACAGCTTTGCCACTCTTCTTGAAGTTACCTTTCTTGCCCTTGCCATTTTTCTTGAAATTGGTGGTTTTATTGACCATCAACACTTGATGTTCCTTCTGAATTTCTGACTCAGCGACTTTCAACATCGCAAACAGATCGGCGACTGATTTATTCATCCCTTGCATGTTGCAGTTCATCACAAAGCTTTGTAGCTAGGTGGTTGAAGAACTCTGTCAGTGAATGCCTCTGGTGGGAGAACAATTCCCAACTCAGCCAGACGGTTGGACTACCCACACATTTTGAGTACGTGCTCACTGACAGACCCATTCTCCTCCATCTTGCAAGCATAAAACTTATCGGAGGTCTCATACCCCTCTATCCGGGCATTCTTCTCAAAGATAAACTTCAATTCCTGGAACATCTCATATGCTCCATGACGTTCAAAATGACTTTGAAGTTCCGGTTCTAAGCCATACAAAATTGCACACTGAACTATTGAGTAGTCATCCAGACGCGACTGCGAGACGTTCATAATGTCTTCAGCCACCAGGAAGGGGGCGCATCACCAAGAAGTGTATCAAGGACATAGGTCTTTTGGCCCGGTCTACAAAGTTTCTCCCATCATCTTCGAGCTTGGCTTTCTCTAGGAACGCATTAAAATTCAGGGGTGCTACTGCGCGAGCCATTGATATACAACAAATTTGCAAAGATTACTTAGACTATTGTTCAATATGAGTTTAGTTAATCATATTACTAAAAACTCCCACTCAAATTGACATCCCTCTAGTCATTCGAGTGATACACGATCCAAACCCACCAACCCAAGTCCGATCATCACGTGAGATGATCTCATTACAATGGTGAACATCTTCTTGTTGATCATATCTACTATATGACTCATGTTCGACCTTTCGGTCTCTTGTGTTCCAAGGCCATGACTGTACATGCTAGGCTCGTCAAGTTCAACCTGAGTGTTCCGCATGTGCAAAAATGTCTTGCACCCGTTGTATGTGAACGTAGAGTCTATCACACCCGATCATCACGTGATGTCTCGAAACGACAAACTTTTGCAACGGCGCACACCCGGGGAGAACACAATTTTATCTTGAAATTTTAGCGAGGCAAAACCTTATAATGCTACCGTCGTCCTAAGAAAAACAAGGTGCATAAAAATTATTAACATCACATGCAAATCATAAGTGACATGATATGTCCATGATCTTGTGCTTTTGATCTCCATGTCCAAAGCACCGGCATGATCCCCATTGTCACCGACACAACACCATGATCTCCATCATTGTGTTTCCATCGAGGTTCTCGCGCCAACCATGTTTGTACTACTATTGCTACCATTTAGCGATAAAGTAAAGCATTACATAGCGCTTAACGTAGGTCATACAACAATTAAAGACAACCTGATGGCTCCTGCCGGTTGTCGTAGCATCGACATGCAAGTCGATATTAACTATTACAACATGATCATCTCATACATGAAATATACATTATCATGTTTTGGCCATATCATATCACAACATACCATGCAAAAACAAGTTAGACGGCCTCTAGTTTGTTGTTGCATGTTTTACGTGGATGTTATGGGTATCTAGCAAGAACGCTTCTTACCTACGCAAAAATCAAAACGGTGATATGAAAGTTGCTATTTAACCTTCTACAAGGACCACCTCTGTCGAATCCAATTCAACTAAAGTAGGAGAGACAGACACCCATCACCCATCTTTATGCAACAAGTTGCATGTTAGTCGATAGAACCGGTCTCTCATGCGTGGATGAGTAAAGTTGGTCCGGGCCGCTTCATCCCACAATATCGCTGAATCAAGAAATACTAAGGAGAGAAGCAATCTGAATATCAACACCCACAAACTCCTTTGTGTTCTACTCGAGATGTCAACTACGCATAGACCTAGCTAATGATGCCACTGTTGAGGAACGTTGCGTGGGAAACAAAAAAATTCCTACGCACATGCGAGATCTATCTATGGTGATGACCATCTACGAGAGGAGAGATTGAATATACATACCCTTGTATATCACCCAACGGAAGCAGTCAAGAATGCGGTTGATGTAGTCGTACGTCTTCGTGATCCAATCACGAACCGTCCCGTGAACTCCCGATCAAGTGTCGAACAAACGACACCTGCATGTTGAACACACGTACAGCTTGGTGATGCCTTCTCATCCTCGATCCAGCGAGCGATGGTGAAGCAACAACCCGAGTCCTCCAACAACACGACGGCATGGGGAGGTGTTGGTGGTGACAGCTCAGCAGGGCTTCGTCATGCGGTATTTAGAGGAGAGAAACTACGAGGGAGAGAAGGAGCAGCGCCGCGGCAAGTTGTTGTGTGGTTGCCCTCTCTCTACCTCTTTGTATATAGGGGGAAGGGAGAGGGGAGGGTGCCCTAGGGTTTCCCCTAGGGGCCGACGGACAAGGGGGTGGCGGCTAGGGTTGGTGGCTCCTCCACTTGGGTGCCTTGCCACCCAAGTTGGGCTGGTGGCACCCTAGGAGGAGGCCTCCTCCCCTTAGGCCAAAGTGGGCACGGGTGAGGGGTTGCACCCAGCCCCCTGGTCGGTTGTGGTTCCCCCTCTCCTTGGCCCATGAGCCCCCCATCAACAATTGTTGGGGTCTCCCGAAACCCCTTTCGGCACTCCGTTATTCCCTCGGTGCACCCCGGAACACTTTCGGACTCTGATGGCCTTCATCCTATATATCAATCTTCACCCCTGGACCATTCCGAAGTTCCTCGTCATGTCCGGGATCTCATCCGGGACTCCGAACAAACTTAGGTCAGCAACGATTGCCTCAATTATGCTTATATCGTCACCGAACCTTAAGTGTGTAGACCCCGCGGGTTCGAGAACTATGCAGACATGACCGATACACTCTTAGGTCAATAACCAATAGCAGGACATGGATGCCCATATTGGCTCCTACATATTCTACAAAGATCTTTATTGGTCGAACCTCAATGTCAAGGATTTAATGAATCTCGTATGTTGTTCCCTTTTTTCATCGGTATGTCACTTTCCCAAGATTCGATCGTCGGTATCTCCATACCTAGTTCAATCTCGTTATCAGCAAGTCTCTTTACTCGTTCCGTAATACAAGATACCGTGACTAACTCTTTAGTCACATTGCCTGCAAGCTCATTGTGATGTTGTATTACCGAGTGGGCCCAGAGATACCTCTCCGTCGTATGGAGTGATAAATCCGAGTCTCGATTCACACCAACCCAACAAACACCCTCAGAGATACCTGTAGAGCACCTTTATAGTCACCGAGTTACGTTGTGACGTTTGATACACACAAGGCATTCCTCCTGTGTCTGGGAGTTGCATGATCTCATGGTCATAGGAACAGATACTTGACATGCAGAAAACAGTAGCAGTAAACTGACATGATCATATGCTACGTTTTTATCTTGGGTCTTGTCCATCACACCATTCTCCTAATGATGTGATCCCATTATCAAATGACAACTCATGTCTATGGCTAGGAAACCTTGACCATCTTTGATCAACGAGCTAGTCCTATAGATGCTCACTAGGACAGTGTGTTGTCTATGTATCAACACATGTATTTGAGTTTCCAATCAATACAATTATAGCATGGACAATAAACGATTATCATGAACAAGGAAATATAATAATAACCATTTATTATTGCCTCTAGGATTTCCAACACTTTACACCACAATTATTGAGCTCCAAGGCACCACCAAGCTTCTAGGACGCCAAAGCACCCAAGATGAACAAGCTCTAGGGTACCAAGTACCCAAGAGTACTAAGCTTCACAAACTTCACTTCCATGTATCAGCATGGAGAACTCAAACCGATGCAACTAATGCAATGTCAAGGACACACGAAGTGGTCAAGTACCTCACACTTAAATCCCTCCACAACAACAAAATCTATGGGGGAATATGAGAGGAAGCACGAGGATCTCACAAAGAACTCCAAGATCTACATCCAAGGGGTTCCCTCACATAAAGGAGAAACTGATCGGTGGAAACGTAGATCTAGATGTAATGCGCCAAGTGTAAAACCTACCCTTTTTGGACCTACTTCATGTGGGACCACCTTGTCAGAGATCATGATGTTAAGTTGGTACTGTGATTTCATGTGTGTTTCTTGCTTTTCCTTCTCATGCATGCATGCATAGCACATCATATCATTTCATGTGTTGGGTGTTGGTGCAGGTGGTCATATGATTCCATGTGGTGCTTTTAATCTTGTGGTCAAGTATCTTGTGATTTCATGTGTTGATGCATATGTGTTGTTGTGGTGTGAAGTAATGAGGGGGTGGTGCTTGGCATCAAATACAAACTCCCCTTGTGTAGTTCCAAACCTTTTTATTCATTCTTTTTCCCAAGTTCAAATCCTTTTGCTCCTATGTTGTTATAAAAATGTTGCACCTTTAGAGCATTTTAGTTGGTATGTGGGTATGAAGCAGAATGGGTTTTAGACTTATTTGGTTTGGAGTTTTTCCTTTGTCTTCAGATTATATTAATCTGATTGACAATTATTTTTAGTTGTAAAAATATCATTTTGGTATTTTAGAAATTTGGGCATAAATCCCTTGTGCCCAGGAGTATTTGTTTTTATTTTTTTCTAAGGCCTTAGTTGTTCTTGGTGTATTTTTTTTTGCTGAGGTGGCATTTATATATAAATATGGGAGAGGGCCAGGTTCCTTTTTTTTCTCCCTGGCATTTGAGGCCCATTTCCTCCCTGGCCCAAGTCCCTCGCGCCAGCAGCCCGCTCGACGTCCGTCGTCTTCCTCCCTCGACGTCACCTCTGTACGAACAGCGCTCCACCACCGATCTTCCTTCCCCTCGATCTGGTGGCTCCGGGCTCGCCTCCCGAGGCGTTATAAGGAGCCAGCCTCCTCCCCGCAACCCTAGGGCGCCATTCTCTCCCTCCCCTCGTCCCTCGCGCCGCCAGAATAGGAGCCCGCAGGCCGCCATGGTACGGGCCTCGTTGAGCTCGTAGCGGCAGCAGGAGTCGCCGCCTCGCCCCGTCAGCAGCGCCAGGAGGACGCGGTGGCCGAGGAGGCCGCGTTCCCGCAGCCACACGTCGTCGTCCTCGACTCCCTCGACGTCCTCGTCGTCCGCGTCTTCCCCGGTCGGCCACCTCCTCTGCATCTTCTTCGCTTCCCCTCCCGCCGCTCCGTTCGTCCCCGTAGGTGAGCGAGTGAGCTGCAGTGCCTTCCTTCGCTCCCCCTCTCGGTGTAGTAAACGTTGGAGAAGAGAACCCGACGCCTGCCGGAGTAGAGGTTAGACCGGCGTAGCAGCAGCAGCAGCACCTCCGGTGTAGTTCGGGAAGCCAAGGGGGCACCTTTTTCCCGTTCTCAGAACGGCAATGGAACCCCTGGTTCCCCCGCGTCCCCCGCCGTGGGTCCCCCCTGCCATAGTTGGCCGAGAGAAGCGCCGCCAGCTCCCTCTGGTTCGGTCGCCGGCGGGACACCTCCTAGCAGCAGAGAGGGTTCTTCTGGTTTCACAACCCGTTACAGCCAGACGTCGAACTGTAGCGTGGTGGTAGTGGTAGCGCTGGCAGCGGCTGTGCCTGTAGGAGGGCGTGGGTTCGAGTCCCCCCTCGGCACTTTCTTTTTTGCGGTTCAGTGCACTGCAGGGAGACCTTACCCTGCTTGTTCCACCTCCCTCGTCAACAGCCGTAGCAGCAGCGCAGTGGAATTGTGTGTGGGTGTGGAACCAGGGGCTCTGGGGTTCGAATCCCAGAGAGACCCAATTCTTTTTCCTGTTTCTTTCTTGCTATTTTTTTTTTGTTTTCCCTTGCCTTGTGTGCTACTCCATGCCTAGATCAATGGGGTTCCATTGCCTTATGTATTTTTCCTTCCCTGTTATTTGTTGGAGGAGTAAGACAAGGCATGTATGTAGGGTTTGTGTGACAGTAGTAGTGGTGTAGATCTATGTGTGTGTGAGTTTGTGCTTGAGATTGAGTGTGTGTGCAAGTGTGTGTGTAACCCTACACACATGCTTGTGCAATTGCACAAGTCCTTGAGATTTAATCCTTGGTGGTGGTAGTTTGTGCATGTGAGTGTGTTTACCTTATGCTTGGAGTTGGGTTCTTGCACTATGTGATGCTAGTGTGATCAAAGTGTGTGTCAGCCTCACACATGTCAAGGCATGAAGTGCATTGATGTGCACATGAGTAAATAGTGTGTGATGGTGTTGGATTCATGATGGGAGTGTAGCTATTGTATGTTCTAACTAGATTGAGTAGGACTAGCTTTATGTTATGCTAGATATGTGTGTGTGTGTGTGGACCTTCCCACCTTTGCAAGTGGTGCACCTCCTCATGTTTAATATGAGAGAGAGCATGTTGTGTGTGTGGGGTTGGCTTGTGATAAGCATTGGTGTTGTTGATGTGCATGACACAAACATGGGGTTCAAACCCCCATGTTACTTTGTCATTGTGCACATGAACTCTACCTTGGTAGTTGTTGTCTTAGTAGGGTGCTTTATGGAGTTGCATATTCAGTTTTGTTGCAAGTTTGATCTTTGATTCCATGGAATAGGTGGAGCCCAAGGGCATGAGTTTTTGAGTGATAGTAGTAGGGGTTTTGCTCTACACCATAGTGGTGTAAATTGCCTCTTGGTGTTGTGTGTGTGCAAACTATGCCTAGACAAAGTGGGCATGTGGCTGAAAATTCCAGATTAGTGAACTCTGAAATTTCACTAAGTCTGGGATTCTGGAAACATTTTCTTCCCCTATAGATGAGGATGTGCTGGTCATTCTGTTGAGAACTAGCCCTGGTTCAGTGCTAGGATTCTGAACCTGGTATGTTTGTGAAGCTTCCTGTCAATTTTCAAATCATTTGGAGTCCAGTAGGTTGTGTTTTGACTGCTGTAAAAAAGCTTCAGAACAGAGACAGAAACTCAGGTGCAGGAATTATCACTAAGTCCCTGAGATCTGATGGTTTTGGGAAAGTTTGTGGCTTTGTATCTTCTAGAGTTTAATTCCTTTTGATGTGATTATTGTTGGTGCTTGTAGTGTTATTAATTGGCAACAGCCACATATATTATTTGTCATGTTTGAAGGCCCGTAGCTATGTTGCATGTAGCTCCCAAATAGCTAAGATGCAGATTATGGCAGATTATGTAGTTTTGTCATTTTGATCAAAGTGTGTGCTTAATTGATGTTGTGGTGTTCTCCCTTGCTCCAATTCATTCACGTTGGAATGATACATGTCTTGGCAACCTGGGAATACCAGATTTGTGCCAATTGTGGGGGTGGTGTTGAATCTTCCACGTAGAGCTTCATATCTTGTTTCGTTGATTCCCGTTGATCCGTAGCTCCGTTTGCTATGTTCTTTATATGGTTTTGCACCGTTTTCACGAGCCGCATCTGTTCATGTCATTCTCATGCATGTCAAAATAGCTTAGTGTACAGTTCTGTCCAGAAACTTGCAGTAGTTTATTTTGCTTGTGCTAGTGATAGAAATAGTGGTGCATGCTCAATTTTCATCTCATGCATCATGTGATTGTTGCATCTTGTGGTTCTGCTGTTCATTGGCTGTTATTATTATGTTGGGTAGCACCGGGATCGGAGAACGAATACGTGGAGTCAGGAGAGTACGTGCAGGACGATCCAGAACCATTCCAAGCTGAGGATATCACAGGCAAGATGATATGACCTTGATTCCATCTCTAGACTTGTTATGCTAGTTTCATTTCCATGTCATATTGCTCGCTGCCTACCACTGAACTTAAATTTCCTCTTCATGTGCCATGAGCCCAAACACCGTACTCCTTCCTAGCAAACTTGTATGGCTAACTAGGCTTGCTCAGCTACTAATGTTAGCGTTGCTAGTTGCAGGTGTTTTTGACTCATGTGATACCATGAGCTTGATATCATTATGTTTAATTTTGTTATCTATTTAATGCACCTATATACTTGGTAAATGACGGGAGGCCTAGCCTTTTGCCGGGTGCTTTGTTCCGTTATTGCCGCCTTAGTTACCGGTTACCGGTGTTTGATTCCATAATGATCGCTCCTAACACGTTCGGGGTTGTTATGGGGACCCCCTTGATAAATCGCGTAGTGCTAAGGCTTGTCCGGCAGGGCCCAACATTGGTGTTAATTCGCTAATAACTTAATAATAATCTGCATAGGGAGTACCTACCCCCGAGGATCTTTAATCAACAAACCCGGGCCAGTGCTCCTCATGAGTGTTGGTCCAAACTGGTCTGCCTGCGGGGCCACCACAAGGAAACTTGAGGTTTGGTACCTGTAGCTAGTTCCATCCGGTGTGTCTTGAGACTGAGATACGCGGCTCTTATCAGGGTCGTCGACACGTCGGGAGGTCCTGCTAGCCTTGTCTTACCTTAGCGGTATCTCTTGCGTATAGGAATCCCAGTGAAGCTTTGGGTTCCCCCAGAGTTGAGGTTTTCCTCTAAGGAATCCGACGAGATCACGAGATTCGTGATAGAGGATGCCTTTGCGGCCTGTGTTCGTTTGTGATGGACTAGTTGGAGCACCCCTGCAGGGTTTAATCTTTCGGAAAGCCGTGCCTGCGGTTATGTGGCAACTTGGAATATCTTGTTAACATCCGGTATTAGAGAACTTAAACATAAACTAATAAAACTGCCAACTGTGTGCGTAACCATGACTGTCCCTTCGAACATCTCTCTTCGGTCGGGAACACGGTGGGGTTATGAATGCCGTAGGTACGTGTTCAGGATCACTTAGTGATCAAGTAAATCCGACCATTAGCGTAGACCACCTCCCCTTCTACTTTGCGTAAGGTAGCCACTTAAACAAGCATAGGTGTTGCAGCCTAATACACTTCATCCTTACCCTACCTAATAACATGACTAGTTCTGGCACCAAGGTCTTAGATTGCTGAGTCCCTGTGGCTCACGGATTCCTCCGAAACTCCCAGCAGGTACAGGTACCCCAGAGACAGATGATCCCGATGTCACCCAGCTGGCGTGGCAGTACGACGAGGAGACAGACCGCCTCTACGTGAACTATCTAGAGGACTGAGGCGTGGTCGTGATCGTGGGCCTGCAGTAGGGTAGCATAGCATTTTCCATGTTTTGTAGTTCGTAGCGGAACTACCTTGTTTGTATCTGTGTTGTACTCTAAGTTATTAATAAGAAGACAGTTGAATCCCGAATTTTCTACTTTTATTATTATTTGTGCTATGTTTCTTGCTTGCGAAACGCTTAGATGCGCTTCTTTCCTATTCGGGGGCCTCGACCCCCAGATCGGAAAGGACCGCATCTTGGTCGTTCCAAGTTGGTAATCAGAGCCTTACGACCATAGGAGCCTTTGTGTGATCGTATCTGGCCGAGTCGAGTCTAGAAAATGTTTTGAGTCTTAGTTATATCAGAGAGTAGGTTTCTTTTTCTCCTCTTCTTTGCTCTGGTGAGGTTCCCGTATTAGGAAATCTCTAACTCTACTCCTTTTCTCGCTCAAAATTTTTCTTAGGATCACGCGGGTATTTGTGAAATCTATATGATTTCGATGTGACGGAATCATGTCCTGGTGCCTCCTATCTGCTCTAAGTATCAGGGGAGTTGAGCTCTAGGGATTATCGCGCACATCGCCATCATTCAGATTTCTGAGTATCTAAGAACGGAGGGTGTTCGTTATTGCTTCAATACGGGTAGTGGTGAGATAACCCCGATGTCCCCAGTACTGGTGTAGATTGTTCGGGGGTATTACCACACTTTGTATCGTTGTGATCACGAGGATCTGTTATAGATGAAGGTCCGAGATGCTGGTTGTGTGTTGAAGGATGTGATACAGGTGACGGATTAGTTTAGGAGTTGTGTGAAATACTCCTTGTATCCGTGTACCTGATTGCATGACCAGTTATTTCGGGAATTCATAGGTGGGAATTCAAGTAGTTACTTATATGACAATCTTGCAACAAATGCTTGATGTTAGGTTGGGGTTCGACATCTAGTGGATTCGTTTGTTCACGGCCGACTTACAGCGGTACACGTTGTGTCTTAAAGAGTCCTTGTAGCTTGCTACGACTCGGGGACGCTTCGTATGTCGGGTGCACTGCCTTGCACTTGATGGCTACTGTAAAATCGAGCCCGTGCGATCCTGTCCATGAAAATATCGGACGAAATCTTTCTCATGAGTTTGTTCTGGCTAATTGCAAGCCGCACCCTTTGTTTTGTTGAACTAGGTGGGATATCTAGTGGCATCTTATAGGACTATCTTCCTACAGTCGCTTGATTGAGGTTCGGGAAATCTCGATCATATGTTTGTTCCGAGCAGCTCTAGCTCACACTTGGTTACAGTGGTCCTTATCGGAATTTTATCGTCTGTTACTTTGAGGATGCACTCTTGCTATGTTGTTCGAGTGCAATGCTAAATTCTATTCAGATATCCTGTCTTTTGATTCAGCAATATCTTCAATTATTCTGTGGACTAATATGATGTCCGTCTTCAGGATGGCTCCACCAACTCGTCAGGCCCCAGCAAGTGAGGATATGCCGCCTCCACCTCCTCCTCCTCCGCCGCCGCCTCCTCCTGCAAAGGCCTGGCAGGCGATGATGGCAGCTACTAATGCAAACACGCAGATGCTGTTGCAGTTGATCCAGGAGAGAGCCAATCATCAGCAGGGCAATTTTCAGCAGGGTGGCAATCACTTCGCCAGTCTGAGTCAGTTCCTGTCAAACCAGCCTAAGACGTTCACTTCTTGTGACCAGCCGTTTGATGCGGAAGATTGGATCCGTGATATGAACAAGCATTTCGAGTGTAGCAATGTGCGTCCGGAGGACTATGTCAAGTTTGCAACGTTTCAGTTGAAGGGGCAGGCTTCTATTTGGTGGCAGCAGCTTAAGGACTCCAGAGGTGGCAGGGTGATGTCTTGGGACGAGTTTTGTCGTGACTTCAAGTCCCACTACATCCCTTCCAGTTTTGTTGAGGAGATGCGTGAGAAGTTCAGGCGTTTGAAGCAGGGCAGCAATTCTGTGTAGAAGTACAATGTTGAGTTCCACGAGCTGGCCCGTTACGCGCTGCAGGATGTTCAGTGTCAGAAGAGCAAGATCTATCAGTTCAGGGGTGGCTTAAAGGAGGATTTGCAGTTAGCGCTTGCTTTGCACGATCCTGAGGAGTTTGACAAGTTCTACAACTTAGCTCTCAGAGCAGAGGCAGCCTTGCTCAGGGTGGAGAACTCCAAGAAGCGCTTCAGAGATTCCAGCTCTTCCTCGACTCAGGTGGTTCAGAAGCAACAGAGGTTTTGGGTTTCTCCTCCTCCTCCTCGACACTCTCAGCAGCCGAAGCACTCAGGTGGACGTGGTTCTTCCCACCCACCCAACCCTGGCTTCCAGCAGAGATACCAGCATCAGAAGCAAGGGCCTCCTCAGATTCAGTTCCGGCAGCCAGCAGATGTCACTTGTCACAAATGTGGGCAGAAGGGTCACTATGCCAAGAAATGCACTTCTCAGCTCCGTCTGCCGCCTCCTCCCCCAGGCAAGCCTCCAAGCAACGCTCTTGTGAAGTTCAACCCCAGATCAGCTCGAGTCAACATGGTGAATGCAGCTGAGGCAGAAAATTCATCAGATGTGATCATGGGTAACCTCCCCGTCAATGATATTCCTACTAAAGTCTTGTTTGATTCTGGTGCTTCGCATTCCTTCATGTCATACCCCTTTGCATTTGGTAATAATTTTGCGACCGAGTTCCTTCCCAAGTCATTGCAAGTTGTGTCTCCCGATATGCGGATGAGCTCTCAGTTGTTCGTCCCAGATGTTTCAGTCAAGATGGGCAATTATGCTTTTCTGGCGTCTCCTATTGTCTTTGGCAAGTCCGACATTGATTTGATCCTTGGTATGGACTGGTTGGCCATGAACAAGGCATCAATTGATTGTGAAGCTAAAGAAGTGAAACTTACCCACTCTTCGGAGGATGTGATTATATTCGCGGCGCGCGATGACACAATCCGCTTGTTCTCCTTGAATGAAAAGGGTGAGATCACTCCCATTGAGCAAGTTCCAGTAGTCTGCGAATATCAAGACGTGTTTCCTGAAGAGCTGCCAGGCATGCCTCGGCACCGCGAAGTGGAGTTCGTCATTGAACTTGAGCCACGCATAGAGCCAGTGTGCAAGCGGCCGTACAAGCTGGGTCCAGAAGAGTTGAAGGAACTCAAGAAGCAACTCGATGAGCAGGAGCATTTGGGTTTGATTAGACCAAGCTCGTCTCCGTGGGGATGTGGTGTTCTGTTTGTCAAGAAGAAGGATGGTTCGGACCGGCTATGTGTCAATTACCGTCCATTGAACAAGAAGACAATCAAGAACAAATATCCACTTCCGAACATAAATGAGTTGTTCGAACAGCTGAAAGGTGCTAAAGTATTCTCCAAGCTTGATCTCAGAATGGGCTATCATCAGATTCACATTTGCGAGGAAGACATTCCGAAGACGACATTCAGGACCAGTTTTGGCTCGTATGAGTATACGGTCATGTCTTTTGGTCTGGCTAATGCTCCTCCGACTTTTTGCCGATTGATGAACTATATTTTCTCACCATTTAAGAATGAACTTGGCTTGCTCTATCTCGACGACATTCTGGTCTTTTCTGAGGATGAGGAAGAACATGAGAAACATCTCAGGTTGGTGCTTGATAAACTGAGAGAATACAAGCTGTATGCCAAGTTTTCCAAGTGCGAGTTCTCGTTGAAAGAAGTGGTTTATCTTGGGCATATTATCTCTGCCGAGGGCATTAAGGTTGACCCGTCCAAGGTTCAAGCCATTTTTGAATGGGAACCTCCGCAGAATGTGAAGCAGCTTCGAAGCTTTCTCGGTCTTGCCGGATATTGCAGAAGATTCGTTGAGAACTTCTCCAAAATCGCCAAGCCGCTCTCTAGTCTTCTTCAGAAGGGTGTCAAGTATGTTTGGTCTCCAGAGTGTCAACTGGCTTTCGATACACTCAAAGAGAAGCTTTTCTCCACTCTGGTATTGGCTCCCCCGGATGATTCCAAGCCGTACCAGGTCTTTTGCGATGCTTCTCTCCAGGGTTTCGGTGCAGTCTTGATGCAAGATAGGAAGGTGGTTGCTTATACCTCGAGGCCGCTGAAGCCTGCGGAGAAGAACTATCCTGTGCACGATCTCGAGCTAGCAGCTGTTGTGCACGCCTTGATGACTTGGAGACATCTCTTGTTGGAACGTAAGGTTGAAGTTTTCACTGATCACAAGAGCCTCAAGTATATCTTCACTCAGCCTAACTTGAATCTTCGGCAAACACGTTGGGTGGAAATGCTCCAGGATTTTAATCCGAGTGTTGAGTACACGCCAGGCAAGGCAAATGTTGTGGCAGATGCATTGAGCAGGAAGGCATATTGCAACAGTCTGATTCTGCAACCTCTCCAGCCGTGTCTTTCTTAGTCTTTCAGGAAGCTCAATCTTCAGCTGGTTCCTCAGGGTTTTCTTGCGAACCTTCAGATCTCTCCTACCTTGGAAGATCAGGTCAGAGCAGCTCAGTTATTTGACGCTATGGTGAAGAAGGTCAAGATTGGCGTGGGAAAGAGTCTCCCCAAGTATAAGTGTTTCACTGTTGATGCCAGAGACACTTTGTTTTCGAGGACCGCCTTGTCGTCCCGAAAGGTGATCTCAGGAAGGTGATCATGGAAGAAGCTCATAACTCTCTGCTCTCTATTCATCCTGGAAGTTCCAAAATGTACCATGACTTGAAGCAGACTTTCTGGTGGACCCGTATGAAACGTGAAATTGCCCAATTCGTAAACGAGTGTGATGTATGTCGAAGGGTGAAAGAAGAACATCAAAGACCAGCGGGCCTCTTGCAGCCTTTGCCGATTCCCGAGTGGAAGTTCGATCACATTGAGATGGACTTCGTCACCGGGTTTCCGAAGTCCAAGAAGGGCAATGATGCTATCTTCGTCGTCATCAACAAATTGAGTAAAGTAGCGCATTTCCTTCCAGTCAAGGAGTCCATTTCAGCAGCTCAGCTGGCAGAGTTGTACACCTCGAGGATTGTCTCGTTGCACAGTGTACCTATGATGATCTCGTCAGATCGCGGAAGTATCTTCACTTCCAAGTTCTGGGACTCCTTTCAGTCTGCTATGGGTACGAAGATCCGCTTCAGCACATCGTTCCATCCTCAGACTAGTGGTCAAGTGGAGAGAGTGAATCGAGTTCTTGAGGACATGCTGAGAGCCTGTGTTATCTCTTTTGGCATGAAGTGGGAAGATTGTCTGCCTTTCGCGGAGTTCTCGTATAACAACAGTTATCAAGCTAGTCCTGGCAAGGCTCCGTTTGAAATTCTCTATGGCAGGAAGTGTCGTACTCCGTTCAACTGGTCCCAGACAGGCGAGCGTTAGATCCTTGGCAATGATATGATAGAAGAAGCTGAGGAGATATGTCGGATCATTCGCGACAACCTCAGAGCAGCTCAGTCCCGTCAGAAGAGCTATTACGATAGCAAGCACCGTGACATGTCGTATGAGCTTGATGATTTTGTCTATCTCAAGGTGTTGCCTATGAAGGGTATGCAGCGTTTTGGCATCAAAGGCAAGCTTGCGCCTCGTTTCGTTGGTCCGTTCAGAGTGGTTGGCAAGAAGGGCGACCTCGCGTACCAGCTCGAGCTTCCGTCAACCTTTGCAAATGTCCATGATGTGTTCCATGTTTCTCAGCTTCGGGGGTGTTTCAAGACCCCCGAGCGCACTGTGCATCTTCAAGATATCGACCTTCAGCCTGACCTTTCTTATCGTGAGCATCTAGTTGTGGTTCTCGAGGCGACTGAGCACAAGACCCGTAACAAGTCTGTCAAGTTCCTCAAAGTGCAGTGGTCACACCATTCCAATAAAGAGGCTACGTGGGAACGCGAGGATCACCTCCGTTCCGAATTTCCCGATTTCTTTCAGTCTTAGATCTCGAGGTCGAGATCTTCTTTGTAGTGTGGGAGAGTTTGTAATGCCCCAAGTGTAAAACCTACCCTTTTTGGACCTACTTCATGTGGGACCACCTTGTCAGAGATCATGATGTTAAGTTGGTACTGTGATTTCATGTGTGTTTCTTGCTTTTCCTTCTCATGCATGCATGCATAGCACATCATATCATTTCATGTGTTGGGTGTTGGTGCAGGTGGTCATATGATTCCATGTGGTGCTTTTAATCTTGTGGTCAAGTATCTTGTGATTTCATGTGTTGATGCATATGTGTTGTTGTGGTGTGAAGTAATGAGGGGGTGGTGCTTGGCATCAAATACAAACTCCCCTTGTGTAGTTCCAAACCTTTTTATTCATTCTTTTTCCCATGTTCAAATCCTTTTGCTCCTATGTTGTTATAAAAATGTTGCACCTTTAGAGCATTTTAGTTGGTATGTGGGTATGAAGCAGAGGGGTTTTTAGACTTATTTGGTTTGGAGTTTTTCCTTTGTCTTCAGATTATATTAATCTGATTGACAATTATTTTTAGTTCTAAAAATATCATTTTGGTATTTTAGAAATTTGGGCATAAATCCCTTGTGCCCAGGAGTATTTGTTTTTATTTTTTTCTAAGGCCTTAGTTGTTCTTGGTGTATTTTTTTTTGCTGAGGTGGCGTTTATATATAAATATGGGAGAGGGCCAGGTTCCTTTTTTTTCTCCCTGGCATTTGAGGCCCATTTCCTCCCTGGCCCAAGTCCCTCGCGCCAGCAGCCCGCTCGACGTCCGTCGTCTTCCTCCCTCGACGTCACCTCTGTACGAACAGCGCTCCACCACCGATCTTCCTTCCCCTCGATCTGGTGGCTCCGGGCTCGCCTCCCGAGGCGTTATAAGGAGCCAGCCTCCTCCCCGCAACCCTAGGGCGCCATTCTCTCCCTCCCCTCGTCCCTCGCGCCGCCAGAATAGGAGCCCGCAGGCCGCCATGGTACGAGCCTCGTTGAGCTCGTAGCGGCAGCAGGAGTCGCCGCCTCGCCCCGTCAGCAGCGCCAGGAGGACGCGGTGGCCGAGGAGGCCGCGTTCCCGCAGCCACACGTCGTCGTCCTCGACTCCCTTGACGTCCTCGTCGTCCGCGTCTTCCCCGGTCGGCCACCTCCTCTGCATCTTCTTCGCTTCCCCTCCCGCCGCTCCGTTCGTCCCCGTAGGTGAGCGAGGTGAGCTGCAGTGCCTTCCTTCGCTCCCCCTCTCGGTGTAGTAAACGTTGGAGAAGAGAACCAGACGCCTGCCGGAGTAGAGGTTAGACCGGCGTAGCAGCAGCAGCAGCACCTCCGGTGCAGTTCGGGAAGCCAAGGGGGCACCTTTTTCCCGTGCTCAGAACGGGAATGGAACCCCTGGGTCCCCCGCGTCCCCCGCCGAGGGTCCCCCCTGCCGTAGTTGGCCGAGAGAAGCGCCGCCAGCTCCCTCTAGTTCGGTCGCCGGCGGGACACCTCCTAGCAGCAGAGAGGGTTCTTCTGGTTTCACAACCCGTTACAGCCAGACGTCGAACTGTAGCGTGGTGGTAGTGGTAGCGCTGGCAGCGCCTGTGCCTGTAGGAGGGCGTGGGTTCGAGTCCCCCCTCGGCACTTTCTTTTTTGCGGTTCAGTGCACTGCAGGGAGACCTTACCCTGCTTGTTCCACCTCCCTCGTCAATAGCCATAGCAGCAGCGCAGTGGAATTGTGTGTGGGTGTGGAACCAGGGGCTCTGGGGTTCGAATCCCAGAGAGACCCAATTCTTTTTCCTGTTTCTTTCTTGCTATTTTTTTTGTTGTTTTCCCTTGCCTTGTGTGCTACTCCATGCCTAGATCAATGGGGTTCCATTGCCTTATGTATTTTTCCTTCCCTGTTATTTGTTGGAGGAGTAAGACAAGGCATGTATGTAGGGTTTGTGTGATAGTAGTAGTGGTGTAGATCTATGTGTGTGTGAGTTTGTGCTTGAGGTTGAGTGTGTGTGCAAGTGTGTGTGTGTAACCCTACACACATGCTTGTGCAATTGCACAAGTCCTTGAGATTTAATCCTTGGTGGTGGTAGTTTGTGCATGTGAGTGTGTTTCCCTTATGCTTGGAGTTGGGTTCTTGCACTATGTCATGCTAGTGTGATCAAAGTGTGTGTGAGCCTCACACATGTCAAGGCATGAAGTGCATTGATGTGCACATGAGTAAATAGTGTGTGATGGTGTTGGATTCATGATGGGAGTGTAGCTATTGTATGTTCTAACTAGATTGAGTAGGACTAGCTTTATGTTATGCTAGATATGTGTGTGTGTGTGTGTGGACCTTCCCACCTTTGCAAGTGGTGCACCTCCTCATGTTTAATATGAGAGAGAGCATGGTGTGTGTGTGGGGTTGGCTTGTGATAAGCATTGGTGTTGTTGATGTGCATGACACAAACATGGGGTTCAAACCCCCATGTCACTTTGTCATTGTGCACATGAAATCTACCTTGGTAGTTGTTGTCTTAGTCGGGTGCTTTATGGAGTTTCATATTCAGTTTTGTTGCAAGTTTGATCTTTGATTCCATGGAATAGGTGGAGCCCAAGGGCATGAGTTTTTGAGTGATAGTAGTAGGGGTTTTGCTCTACACCATAGTGGTGTCAATTGCCTCTTGGTGTTGTGTGTGTGCAAACTATGCCTAGACAAAGTGGGCATGTGGCTGAAAATTCCAGATTAGTGAACTCTGAAATTTCACTAAGTCTGGGATTCTGGAAACATTTTCTTTCCCTATAGATGAGGATGTGCTGGTCATTATGTTGCGAACTAGCCCTAGTTCAGTTCTAGGATTTTGAACCTGGTATGTTTGTGAAGCTTACTGTCAATTTTCAAATCATTTGGAGTCTAGTAGGTTGTGTTTTGGTTGCTGTCAAAAAGCTTCAGAACAGAGACAGACTCAGGTGCAGGAATTATCACTAAGTCCCTGAGATCTGATGGTTTTGGGAAAGTTTGTGGCTTTGTATCTTCTAGAGTTTAATTCCTTTTGCTGTGATTCTTGCTGGTGCTTGTAGTGTTCTTGGTTGGCAACAGCCACATATATTATTTGTCATGTTTGAAGGCCTTAGCTATGTTGCATGTAGCTCCCAAATAGCTAAGATGCAGATTATGGCAGATTATGTAGTTTTGTCATTTTGATCAAAGTGTGTGCTTAATTGATGTTGTGGTGTTCTCCCTTGCTCAAATCCATTCATGTTGGAATGATACATGTCTTGGCAACCTGGGAATACCAGATTTGTGCCAATTGTGGGGGTGGTGTTGAATCTTCCACGTAGAGCTTCATATCTTGTTTCGTTGATTCCCGTTGATCCGTAGCTCCGTTTGCAATGTTCTTTATATGGTTTTGCACCGTTTTCACGAGCCGCATCTGTTCATGTCATTCTAATGCATGGCAAAATAGCTTAGTGTACAGTTCTGTCCAGAAACTTGTAGTAGTTTATTTTGCTTGTGCTAGTGATAGAAATAGTGATGCATGCTCAATTTTCACCTCATGCATCATGTGATTGTTGCATCTTGTGGTGCTGCTGTTCATTGGCTGTTATTCTTATGTTGGGTAGCACCGGGATCGGAGAACGAATACGTGGAGTCAGGAGAGTACGTGCAGGACGATCCAGAACCATTCCAAGCTGAGGATATCACAGGCAAGATGATATGACCTTGATTCCATCTCTAGACTTGTTATGCTAGTTTCTGTTCCATGTCATATTGCTCGCTGCCTACCACTGAACTTAAATTGCCTCTTCATGTGCCATGATCCCAAACACCGTAGTCCTTCCTAGCAAACTTGTATGGCTAAGTAGGCTTGCTCAGCTACTAATGTTAGCGTTGCTAGTTGCAGGTGTTTTTGACTCATGTGATACCATGAGCTTGATATCATTATGTTTAATTTTGTTATCTATTTAATGCACCTATATATTTGGTAAATGACGGGAGGCCTAGCCTTTTGCCGGGTGCTTTGTTCCGTTATTGCTCAAAAAATTGCACAGTCCGATACAAAAAGTGTCGAGATCCCAGGGCAGCGACACAACGAGCGGCATTTGACAGGGACACTATAGCCCAAGAGCGGTACTACTGCTGACTAGGGCAGTACTACCACAGATAACAGGTAGTGCTCCTATTGGGAGCAGTACTACCGCTGGGATCTTTCCGGACCAGAAAGGAAGCAACACATGAATGCAAGAACATCAGAACTGCCATAACTTGTGCAAATGAGCTCCAAATTGAGCAAATTCAAGCTTGTTGGTTATCTTAAGAAGATGTAGTAAGAAAATGCCAATGATATAGAGATGTGAACCCTCTTTGAGTGAAGAACCGACAAAAACTCCAATATCAAAAACAACATAGAAGATGTACATGGACTCCATTTTCGATGTACTCGAGCTTGACATGAAGATGACCATAAGATCGAAAACTCATAAAGAGAAACACCAAACAAGAACCAATAAATATGATGCAAGGATGCAAATGTTTTGACCTCTCAACAAATGATACGATCAAGCTACTCACTTGAGAGCCCCCCTTGATAGTACAACAATTTTTCTACAACTCGGTATCCCAACTACCACCATGAGGCCGGTAAAATAGAAAACATATCAAGGGCAGACCTATACCTTGCACATAGTCCACTTGAGCTAGAGGATGACGGTCTTGGCTTCCTCAAGACATACCACCTTTCTTGATTGCGTTGGCTCAATGAAGACTAGTTGATTATTCCCCCATACTCCACTATGGGTGAGCCACTCTTCTACACATCTTCACAAGTCCATTGTCACCACAATGGACCGCAAGTACCTAACCCCACATAGAACTCTCACGTAGACCATGGGTTAGTACGCAAAGCGTAAGGGACAATACTTACCATACCATGGGATCACTTGATCCCTCTTGGTACATCTTGTACGCTTTGTGTGTTGATCAACTTGATTCACTCTTTGAATTAGTCTTGATCAACCTTGTATCTTAATGTCTCTCTTCATAAAGATGATGTCTTGAAGGTAAACATGAATGCTCACATAGTCTTCTTCTTCAAGACATGCTTGCAATAAGCTCAACTCTCACATGACCAATCTTTGGATAAAACCTTGAATACCACCTTGGTCACCATATAAACTCCTTGAAACCAACAGATGGACTTCAAGAAATGCATATGGACAAATCCTTCGAATATAACTCAAGGCAACCATTAGTCCATAGGGGTTGTCATCAATTACCAAAACCACACATGAGGAAATATGCTCTAACATAAGTCAACCCTGAAGACTTACCAGAGTGATTGAGCAAGATCTAAGTGACCTTGACTCAAGGGGAATAAGGTGAAGACGACATCTTCAGAGTTAAATCCCAGCCTCCCCAACCAGACGTACAATTGTCACAACAATTGGAACTGATCCAAAAAATCATGTGTCCTGGTTAAGCAACTGGTTCTATATTTCCACTTCTTTACATACTGTTTAGTATTGTGAAGCCATTGCTTGTTCGTTCTTCTGTGAAGACATTCATCTGATTTGCATCTGTCTTCGTACTACTCAAGTTTATCTTCGATTCACTTCTATTTGCATGATGATTATGCCATACTTGCTTGAATGTCTTCATCTCACTGCATGCATTGCCTAAATCATTGACTATTATCCCTATTTAATCCTAAATCATTTCCGCTCACTTAGAAGGCATCTGTTTCGAAGCTCTTCATAAAAATCGCCTATTCACCCCCTCTAGTCTATAACTAGCACTTTCAGAGGTGGCAGCCACAATACCCAAGAACACTGGTGTTGCTGTTGCGTTATGCATGTACGACCAAGTGCTTTATTTGGGTTCCTAAACCCTTTGTTTTATGCGGGGTCATAGAACCTCCCACTTTTGAAGGATATCATGTTAAGAAGGCCTTGCGTTAGACAATGAATCTTAACCTTCATTGGTTACACACTCTGTTGGATTCTCATAATGTGTCAATGATATTATCGCTAGAGAGGGTGAAAAATGTGAAGTTGTGATAAAGAAAATTGTAGCATCTAGATCCTCATTCATTCATTACAATTTCGTCCATGAAAAGAGAGCCTCAAATTATGAGGCTCACCATTTAGCTAGGTTTGGTTTAACTCTAGTTCAAGGGAGAGACACATGACTTGGTCTCCCCCATGACACTCTTTATATTTCGATGATTATTAAACAATACAACCTAGATGATGTTTCTCTCTTGAATACGCACAAATGTGCATATCATTCATTGAGGAAGGGGGGGAGGGGAGGGAATAGATATCCCCAAAACTTCACAAGTTTACATATTTAATTACACGAACTGATCCGTCCACATCCATACTCTCAATCTAACCGAACTATTCATGCACTACACACACTGCTAATTCCGTGAAGAAACCATTCAGGTCCCTTTTTAGTAGTCCCACTTGCCTCCAAGCTCTTCCTTCGGTGTTGATCTTTCGCCTGAGCCTATCTAGGGACGGTGTTGCTTCATTGAAGACAATATCATTACTGTGCTTTCAGATTTTCCACATGACCAAAAGACACATAGATAATTGTATTAAAAAACTAAGCAGGTTGGGACTTGGAAGTAATGTATATTACCAGTATTCACTATTTTGTAAATACAGAGAATTTATGTTTTGAGAAAGTAAATACAGAGAAATGGACTCGAAATTATCAGCGTAGGCGTGTAACCTTTCCTCCTGTATGCGATAGGGCCAGACGCACCACTTTTCTAATCTACAAGAACGAGCCCACTGCCCAGGCCCATTTTTCACTTTGCTGTTCGCTCCTACACTAACCAGTAACCACACGCACGGTCGCACCGCACCGGCACCTCACCTTACCACAGAGAGAGAGAGAGAGAGAGTCAGAAGAAGAAGACGGCGGCGGGATGTTTCTGCGGCGGATCCTGAGCGGCGGGGGCGGGCTGGCGGCCCTGCGTTCTGCGCGGGCGGTGAAGGAGACGACGGGGATCGTGGGTCTGGACGTGGTGCCCGAGGCGCGGGATGTGCTCATCGGGCTCTACACGCGCACCCTCAAGGAGATCGAGGCCGTCCCCAAGGACGAGGGCTACCGCAAGGCCGTCGAGTCCTTCACCCGCCATCGCCTCCAGATCTGCCAGGAGGAGGAGGACTGGAAGCGCATCGAGGACCGCCTCGGCTGCGGCCAGGTTGAAGAGCTCATCGAGGAGGCCCAGGACGAGCTCAAGCTCATCGGCAAGATGATCGGTTCGTGCCTCTACGATTACCCGCCACCCTCTCTTTGCGCCGATTAGTCACTTTTATTTATGTTTTATCATCCTTGTCTGATCTATGGGGTAATCGATCGATGTGCGGGGACTAGTTTGTTTGCCCGTTTGCTGATATGAGATGTCTTCTCTTTTGATACGGGAAATGTGAGGTTGCCTGCGGATTCCTCCTTGAGAAAATGTCCTGTCTGCTCTTCACCTAGTGCAAATGGTAAGTTAGGGTTACATAGGATAGGAGTAGCTAACGCTTCCTGTTTAACCACCAGTAGATCTGGCAGCCTTTGTCAACGGATAGTACTTTGTGTGAAATTAATTGATGTTCATCTCCAACACTGGGATATGCAAGCCTGCGTGATTATTGGTGTTCTATGGATATGTTTGGATTGCCACCAAGTTTACCCTACCAATTTTTTGGTCATGGCCGAAAGCCCGAAACTTTGGTCCATGTTTGGATGATTGCCAACGTTTGGGCATGCCAATGCTTCTTTGGTAGTCCTAGTTCATTATCTAGCCAATGTTGGCCAACTCATGGACAAGCAAAACCTCTAATTTTGGCTAGCCAAATTTTTGGCATGACAAACTTGGACACAAACCGAACACACCCTATAACTTTTCATAGTTTTAGCCTCATGATGGATTGCTATACCTATAACATTGTTGACCCAGAATCCTATTCTAGACCTCAATGGGTGCTACATCAGAAAATGTCCATCTTTGTTACCGGTGTCCTCCCATTAGGAACAGTGCATTGACATGGCTAGACCCTGGCATAGCAAGGGTGCGGCTTCAACCGATCCCATTAGACATCTTTTAAGCCGATGTTGGGGGTATCAGCTAATGTATTTATTTCGTCAAATTCAGATAAATTCATCTCTATACCATTTAAAACTGAGACAATCTTGGAAGAAACTATGATTGCTGTAGATGCCTGGTTTTGTTATACGCATACTAAAATTTAAATCAGCTGCAAAATTGGCTATGTTGCTGGGTCGATCTTAAACATTTTGTGGTCTGCTCTTCGCCTCTTAGCTCCCCTTGTTGAAATGATGGTACAGGGAGTGAGGAATTTGATGATATTACCAGCGAAAATACGACATGTAATCATCTGGAAGCACCTCAACTTAAAGTATTCATATCTACATAACTGAGTTATTATGCTCCTCATCGGGAAATAATTGTTCTGCCATAGTTCTATATTAGACTAATATATCATGGGTGCTTGCTTGAAGTAAGGTCATCTTAAGCAGTCTCGTTGATATCATTAGCAAGTTAGCTCGGCTGATTACAGTATTACATGTATTAAGCTCTTAATGGCAGCAGATTTTCTTTCTGAAATTGGGAATTCCAATCTTCTCTACGCATTATTCTTCGTTTAGTACTATAGTTTGTTTTGTAGATGCGTATGGTCAGCTCACGTTACAACAACCACAACAACAAAGCCTTTAGTCCCAACCAAGTTGGGGTAGGCTAGAGGTGAAACCCATAAGATCTCGCGACCAACTCATGTTTCTGGCACATGGATAACAAGCTTCCAAACACCCCTGGCCATGGCTAGTTCTGTGGTGATACTCCAGTCCTTTAAATCTTTCTTTACGGACTCCTCCCATGTCAAGTTTGGTCTACCGCGACCTCTTCTGACATTATCAACACGCTTTAGCCGTCCGCTATGCACTGGAGCTTCGGTAGGCCTGCACTGAATATGCCCAAACCATCTCAGACGATGTTGGACAAGCTTCTCATCAATCGGCGCTACCTCAACTCTATCTCGTATGCCATAATGGTCAGCTCACATTATGGAGTAAATATGTTTTGAGCAAACTAGATGGCAGATATCAATGAGTTGTAGCATGCACACACAAGAGTGATTGTCTAATGATATTTTATTTAGGCTATTTGTTGCTCAAGGCAACCATCACAGTTACAAATCTTTAATCCGTCAGTCTGTCACCGTATATGCTTCATGCATAACACCTTATGAGAACAATTTCTTTCGGTTTTATTAAATTGAAAAGCAACCTGTTGGTTACAGGTGATTTTTTGTATGCGAAGACTGAAGCATTTTGTGTTTGATCACTTGTTTGCGAAGTTACTCTTGCCGTAACACTTGATACAATTAATGGATGTATTCATCTTCCATTTCTTTTGGATTAAGATTGCAGACTGTGCCTATGCCTGCAGTGCTGTTGTTAGGCTATTATCTCCAGTATGAGAATCTCTAATTGATAGAAAAGCTTTCAGTATCAGTCTATTTTAATCACTATATGTTGCAACGCAGAGTGGGATCCCTGGGGTGTTCCTGATGACTACGAATGCGAGGTGATTGAAGATAACACACCTATTCCCAAGCATGTTCCGCAGCACCGGCCCGTTGCACTACCCGAGGAGTTCTTCAAGACACTAGATGCCATCAAGTCAGATCCAGCTCTGCAGGGTGACTCTCCTCCGCAAGTGAAGTCATAAAAACTTGAACTCTTCAAGATGCATCATTTGTCACCTGTTGCAGTGTGTAGTTGAGACTAGTTTCATGTGTCCTTTGCCTGCAATATGCTGCTTCTGCCAAGCAGAATAAATTTGTTCCTGTGAATGTGAATGCGTTTTTAACGCAGTGCTTCAACACGGCAAAATACTGTTTATGTTTTCTATTAATCGATGTTGATGAAAGATCAAATACTGGTTTGTTTTGTACTTTTGATTCTTGTACTTTTAGAACCACGCACTTCCTTTATCTGCGCTTCCTTTAAGCATTTCAAAGACACCATTGTCCATGGGACATGATGTTTTTGCACCCGAGTTCAAATGAGCTCAGGGTGAACAGTAAATTCAAAAAAATATTGTAAAAATATTCAAAAAAATCTGTTTTTTGGTAAAGTTTGACAAATGTTCTAAGTGCTTGCGAAATTTCATCATGAATCGCATTTGTGAAAGTCATGACAATTTTTTTTTCGAAACTCCGAAGATGCTATTTCCAAAAGCATTTTGGAACATTTTTTTTTGCCATGACTTCAAAAAATGTGATTTCGTACTGAAATTTTGCAAGCTATTAAAACATTTTCAAAGTTCGGTACAAAAAATCAGATTATTTTAAACATTGTAATTTGGTACTGTGTAGAAGAAGACTTTCCTTTTTCCATGTATGTATTTCACAAATGTTCCTGTTTGTATAGTATTTCTTTCAGTCTAGCACATTATGTTTCTTTTTTCAAGAAAGGATGGCTCTTTAGAAGGGGTGACCGTCATGAAACTAAAACATGGTCGTGATTAAAATAGAACTCATATAATACTCCACCTGTTCCTAAATATAAGATTTTTTAGAGATTTCATTAAAAAACTACATACAGAGCAAAATGAGTGAATTTACACATTAAAATATGCCTACATACATCCGTATTTAATGCAATCTCTAAAAGGTCTTATATTTAAGAACGAAAGGAGTGTTATATACCATTGTTGTCTCATAATGTAAGTCCTTTTGTAGTTTAAATTGAACTGTAGAAACGCATTATATTATGAGACAGAAGAAGTAGTAAATTTTGAAACTACATTAAGGTAACTGTGTAGTAAGCTAAAAGTGTTTTTCCGCTCATGAGCTCAAATTGTTTTGGCAGATTTTCCAGGCCCACTTGGCGATCAGAACAATGTCCATTATTTTAGAGTTAAATAATCACTATGACCTCCTAGGCTTTACATACACAAACGTGCTCCCGATGGACCACGTGATATGTGCTCCCTTCATACCTAAATAATTATAGTTGAAGAGAAGTATATGTTTGAATACATTCCGTGTGATGAACTTTGCCAAACTCCTGGTGGGTACCATCGCCTAAGACTAGCCATGATGGAAAGTAACATACACATGACCTTAGATTATGTTACTATCTTCATAGTGGGTAGTAATATAAATATGATGTCATATAAATCTTTATTTATTAGGTTATAGACTCATATTGTATTGGAATATGTGATGTTACAATAACTAGCTAAGTTATATGTCAACCACATATACTCATCAGAAATTCTATAGTGCTCCGATTCACTTTCTTCGAAATACAAGTTTTTCATAAACCTTGTATAACCCAAAAGCTTTGATCATGTCATCAAAGCATATATTCCAACTTCAAGATGCTTGCTCCAGTCCATAGAAGGATCGCTGAAGCTTCCATACTTGCTAGCATCCTTAGGATCGACAAAACCTTCTGGTTGTATCACATACAACCTTTCCTCAAGGAAACCATCGAGAAAACAATGTTCATCCTATCTGCAAGATTTTATAAATAATGCAGCAAGTGCTAACATAATTCCAACAGACTTTTAGCATATGACTGAGAAAGTCTCGTCATAGTCAACTCTTTGAACTTGTCGGAAACATCTTTGCGACAAGTCAAGCTTTCTTAATGGTGACATTTACCATCATCGTCTGTCTTTCTTTTAAAGATCCATCTATACCTAACAGCCTTACGACCATCAAGTAGTTCTTCCAAAGTCTACACTTTGTTTTCATACGTGGATCCTACCTAGGATTTCATGGCGTCTAGCCATTCGTTGGAATCCAGGCCCACCATCGCTTCTTCATAGCTCGTAGGTTCATTGTTGACCAGCAACATGACCTCCAAGACAGGATTACCGTACTACTCTGGAGTAGTACGTTTCCTTGTCGACCTACGAGGTTTGGTAGTAACTTGATCCGAAGCTACATGATCACCATCATCAGCTTCCACTTCAACTGGTGTAGGTGCCACACGAACAATTTCTTGCACCCTTCTACTCTCTCGTTGAAGTGATGGTTCAATAACCTCATCAAGTTCCACCATCCTCCCACTCAATTCTTTGAAGAGAAACTCTTCCTCGAGAAAGGACCCTTTTCTGGAAATGAACACTTTGGTTTCAGATCTGAGATAGGAGGTATTCCCAACTGTTTTGGGTATCCTATGAAGATGCATTTATCCGCTTTGGGTTTGAGCTTATCAGGCTGAAACTTTTTCACATAAGCGTCGCAGCCCCAAACTTTTAAGAAACGACACCTTAGGTTTCTCCAAACCATAATTCTTACGGTGTCATCTCAACGGAATTACGTGGTGCCCTATTTAAAGTGAATGCGTTTGTCTCTATTGCCTAACCCAAAAACGATAGTGGTAATTCGATAAGAGACATCATAGTATGCACCATATCCAATAGGGCGCGACTTATGATGTTCGGACACACCTGAAAAGGATCGAGATGGACCTAGAGGGGGGGGTGAATAGGTACAATAACAAATTTTAATAATTACTTAGCAATTTTAGGAAAAAGTGCGGAATATGAGTGTAGGCCTAATAATTGCTATGACAAAGAGTAAGCTATTTAGAGTGAAGTAAGACAAGCGGTAAACAATAATCAAGTACAAGTGCGTAATAAGGATTAACACAAGTAGAGAGTTAGGGTTAGGAATAACCGAAACTTCAAGAGAGACAAGGATGTATCCCGATGTTCACTTCCTTGGAGGGAAGCTACGTCACCGTTAGAGGGGCGGATGTTACCACGAAGGCACACCAACGCCACGAAGGCTCACCCTATTCTCCCTTTGAGATAACTCCACGAAGGCGTTTCTCAACCACTAGTGGTAAGCCTTGAGGTGGCTTCCAAACCTTCACAAACTTTCCAGGGGAAATCACAACGGTTTGATTCCTCTCCGAAGACTCCTACCGCCTAGGAGTCTCCAACCTCCAAGAGTAACAAGATCACGGGGATTGCTCAAAACTTGCTCAAATCACAAATCACTTTGGTGGGAAGGAGGAGAGGGAGACGATCTATCTTTTGATTGGAACAACACTCAAAGGGACTCACAAATGCTCTTGAGATCTAGGATTTGGTGTAGACAAGAGTGAGTGAGAAGAAAGGTGTTCTTGGATGTATTCTAGCTGTGTTGAACACCCCCTCACGAGGTGGGAGAAGAGTATATATAGTGGGGTGTGAAAAACAGCCGTTGGGGACACTTTAAGTCACACAGGGTCCGGACGTCCGACAGTTTCCGGAAGTCCGGGCGTCCGCGAGGGGTCGGTCGTCCGAGGCCTGTAGATATGACTGGAAATACTGTGAATTGAACAGCGACCGGACGTCCGGAGAGGACCGGAAATCCGAGTTATTCGACTCAACTTCTTCTGGTGGGAGGTTCCAGATTTCCGAAGGGGGACGGACGTCCGGCCCTCGGACGTCCGGAGGGAGCCGGAAATCCGAGTTATGTGACTCAAATACTTCTGGTGGAGGGCTCCAGATTTCCGAAGCCTGCGGGTCGTCCGGCCCTCGGACGTCCGGAGGGAGCCGGAAGTCCGAGGCAATAGACCTGTTTTGAGATAGGAACAGAGTGGAGAATATGGGGTATTGGGTATGACAGTGAAGATGTGGTATGAGCAAGTTCATCGCAAAACCTGTGATCCCCTCTTAATAGTGCGGGATCCCTATACTCAATATCAGTAAACTCAAAAGAATAGTCTACATCATCTTTTCTTAATCCCGAGCCTTCTCGAAATATAAATCCCGATCTTCTCAGACCACCTTTGACACATAATTCTCAATCTACTAAAGTACTTGCCATCCTGAGATACACTCAACAAATAGGATTAGTTTCCTATGTATATGTTGTCATTAACACCAAAAGTCGATTAGGGGCATAGCATGCACTTTCAATCTTCCCCTTTTTGGTAGTTGATGACAACATATACATAGGTCTCAAAAAGATTTAACATACATTATAGCCTAGGAGATATTTAGTACAGAGCTCCCCCTTAGTATGTGCATGATAAAATATCGGAGCTCCCATTTAATGTAGTGTATCGAACATATAATGGATAACATGTAAGGATAATAAATCATCATAGAAAGACAATATAGAAAGACAATAGATCATCATAGAAGTAATGGAGCAAAAACATAATAGTCTATGATGATATCATAGCAATCCATAGCAATCACAATCATTCATAAATAGCCATACATGAGTTTATCCATTACATTAAATCTCCAAAGACTAAAAGCTACGATACATTACTCCCCCTTTGGCACCAAGTACGAAAAAGGGAGGCACCAACAGCATCAACCATGCTCAGAGCTCATCAGCATCACCATCAGCATCATGCTCATCGTCAGGCAAGCCACTGCCACCAGCCTCGTCAAGGAAATCAGCCCACTCAGGACCAGATGGGAAGCCAAAATCAGAAGGAGGAGCAGCAGGAGGAGCCTCATCATCACTCACATCAAGAGTGCCCGAGGCTCTCAGACGAGCCTTGAGGGCATTCTTGGAGGAGACTAAGCGAGAAACCACATCATGGGTTTGACCACACTGGAAAGAGACGGCCTTCATCATAGCAGAATGTGCCTTGCCAAGGAACTTGGCAATGCGACCGAGAGGAGCGGAGCTAGATGAGGGGGTGGCTGACCGGGCAGCAGTGCGGCGAGTGGATGTGGAGGATGGGGCTTTCTTCGGAGCATAGGTATCCGCCATGTGAGCGGGAATGACCCACTTGCGATGTGTGTGAGTGACAGCAACAGAGAAATCAGCAACATGATTAATAAGAGCCTGGATGAAGGAGGCATGAGGAAAGGCTCGCTTGTATTGAAAGCTAGCAAGCCGAATCTCATGCCATAGAAAGTGAGGCACATTAATTTTGCTCCTGGGGTGCTCGTATAAGTGAGACATGATGTCAATGCAGTAGCCACTGCAAGAGCCCTTATCACCCATCTTGGGATAGAGGGTGCGGATAAGACAATGAAAGATGATGAAGTAAGGTGAGCGCCAGATGGATACCTGATTAAGATCCTTCATGCGTTCATCCGCATCAAGCTCACTTAGTGGTTTGAGAAGATACCCACACGCGTCAATGGACTTAGGCGCATGGTTAGGATCATCCCTATGTATTTTGAAGCCGGAGTTGGGGAAACCAAGTGCGGCAACAAATGTATCATAAGAAGCTGTGAAGCGAACGTCAGAGGTGATCCAGCTGACAGTGTGGTTTGGAGCAAAGTAGCATGTGGCATAGAACTGGTGAATGGCAGCAGCATTAAAGTCGCGATGAAAGGCAAACGGGGCGGCAAGCCCCGATGCCTCAATAAGCTCAATGGCACCCGGGTATTTCGCCGGGTGCATGCGAATATGCTCAAGATCTGTATAGAGATGAACAGATAAACCCTTAGGAACTATGACTGTGGTAAAAATGTCCGCCTGGACGTTTGTGCGGAAACGTGAGTCCGTAGAGTCACGTACGACAGCGTATGGATCAATGTCGCAGCGGAAAGTGAGGTATGAATCCGCGCCAAGTGTGGTGAAGTTCGTGATTGCACGACCTAAAGTAGCAGGGGGTTCTAGTGAGATGCGACGAGCTTCACCTACGGGCTGAGCAGGAGGAGGTGGTGGCATGTAGGACGCCCTGCGAGTCCCGGGCTTTGGCTTGGACCTCCGATCGACGGGCTGGTCAGGAAGATCCTCGGCGGCAAGCTCATCCTCGAAGTCGGGGTCATCACCATCAGACGACGAGGGGAGCTCTGGAGACGGAGAACGCCGGGCCGGAGAACGCCGGGCAGTCCGTTTGAAGGGACGACGTGGCCCATCCGAGTCCGACCCCGTGCTAGGAGGGGCGCGAGAGGATGAGCCAGCAACGTTCTTCCGTGCGGGGAGCTTGGTCTTGGGCATGGTGCACAATGTCCTACACGGATGGAAATCCCAAATAAGGAACGAACATGGTCAAACCATAGGAACGAACATGTATACTTGAGAGAGAGGGAGACCTTTGAGAGGGAACCTCGCGAGGGGAACGGAGGAGTACCTGTAGACGGATCCCGCGGAGGAAGAAGAGGAAGAGGAGAAGGATCCGCGGAGGAGATCGGGCCGATCTCGGGTGTGGCGGCGCTGGGGAGAGCTCCTGGAGCTGGCGGCGGCAGCTGCAGGGGAAAAATGGGGCGCGTGAGGGCTAGGGCAAAGCCCAGCCCCGCGCCCAGCTACTTATAGGCCCCGATGCGTCGGACGTTCGGAGAGGATTGTGGCGTCGGACGACCGGAAGGAGATTTGCCGCGAGACATCCGAGAAAGAGGAGGACGCAGGGGCTGATTCTGGATTTTTTTTATGATGAGATAATGATTTGCATGGTCTCTCACAAAAAGTACGAACATAGTTGCCTACAAGCATTACATATACTACTTGTGGACAGAAAGTGATTTATGCGTACTTTGTAAGAAAAAAAAACAGAAAAATAAGACACACTCCCCCTAAATGCATGCCCACATCAAGACACAAACATAATGTGAGTGTGTGTATGTGTGCAAGGTTTCAAGATATGTTGTCAAGCTCCAAGATACCAAGTTCACGCCTAAGTTGACAGAACCTAGCTACGCTAAGTGGCTTGGTGAAAATGTCGGCTAGCTGCATGTCGGTACCCACATGGGTAATATCAATGTCACCCTTTTGCACATGGTCTCTCAAGAAATGATACCTAATATCAATATGTTTTGTGCGAGGGTGACCAATGGGGTTCTCGGAGATCTTTATGGAACTTTCATTATCACAGAGAAGAGGAACGTGTCGGTACGTGATACCATAATCCTTTAGTGTTTGCCTCATCCATAGCAGTTGGGTTGCACAGCTTGCGGCTGCAATATATTCGGCCTCGGCCGTGGAGAGAGAAACACAGTTCTGCTTTTTTGAGGACCAACTTACCAAGGAGCATCCAAGAAACTGACATGCACCGGAAGTGGATTTCCGTCCCACTTTGTCACCGGCCCAATCCGCATCGGAGTACCCAATAAGATCGAACTTTGCATCCTTGGGGTACCATAAGCCTAACTTTGGGGTGTGAACAAGGTATCTAAGAATATGCTTAACCGCCGTATGATGGCTTTCCCTAGGGGAAGCTTGAAATCTAGCACATATGCCTACACTTAACATGATGTCCGGTCTAGATGCGCAAAGATAAAGTAGCGAACCAATCATGGAGCGGTAAGTAGATGGGTCAAAAGGAATACCGTTTGTGTCTTCATTTAGAACTACATCTGTGGCCATGGGTGTCTTCATTGGTTTAGCATTTGTCATATCAAATTTTTCAAGAATGTCCTTGAGGTACTTAGTTTGAGACAGGAAAATCCCTTCTTGAAATTGTTGTATTTGAAACCCAAGAAAGAACTTCAAGTCCGTGTTGAGTGACATCTCAAAGGTCTTGGTCATGGAAGCCGCAAACTTCTTGCATAAATGGATGTTAGGAGAACCAAAAATGATGTCGTCTACATAGATTTGGCATAAGATCAAATCACCATTTTCCCTCTTAGTAAAAAGAGTGGGATCGATCACCCCCACCACAAAGCCATCATCGAGTAGGAACTTCTTAAGATGATCGTACCAAGCACGGGGTGCTTGTTTGAGGCCATACAGAGCCTTGTGAAGTTTATATACATGGTCTTTGTGGTGAGGGTCAACAAACCCAGGTGGTTGTGATACATATACCTCTTCTTGTAGAGGACCGTTAAGAAAAACACTTTTCACATCCATTTGATGCAAAGTAAAACCATTGAAAGCAACATAGGCCAATAAAATGCGAATGGACTCAAGACGAGCAACAGGGGCGAAAGTTTCACCAAAGTCCAAACCTTCAACTTGGGAGTACCCCTGTGCTACTAACCTTGCCTTGTTGCGTAGGACAGTCCCATTCTCATCTTCCTTGTTCTTGAAAATCCATTTAGTTCCAATGACATTATGTTCCTCAGTTGGTCGTTCTACCAATGACCATACTTCGTTGCGTGTAAAACTGTTTAGCTCCTCTTGCATAGCAAGGAGCCAGTCATTGTCACACAATGCATCCTGAACCCTGTGTGACGTAGTACTAGAGACAAACGAAAAGTGAGCACAAAAGTTTGTTAGTTGTTTACGAGTCACTCTACCTTCCGACACGCCGGTGAGCATTTGATCAATATCAACACGACCGGCCACACGTGGCATGATGGAGGTCAAGGTTTCACGAGGTTCGACTTCGTTTCCATCATCAACGTCCTCAACATATGGATCATTTATGTGCAGAGGAAGATATTCCTCTCCGCGTTGCACCTGTTGAGGTTCATCATCAAACATACCCATACTTTGGTCTACCTCTTGAAGATCAACTTGTTCTTGAGTGTGATCAGGGTGAGAGACATGTTCTCCCACTTGATCCTCAACAACTGGCATGATGTGTGTGCTAGTATCTTGTGGAGGTACGGGCAGTGAACTGTCTTGAGGATGAGAAATACTCTCATCATCTTCATCATCATCATTGGGTCTTTGTTCCATGGGAAGAAGTGCACCTACACCCATGTTTAAGATATCTTGTGGGGAGTCTTCTTCAACTGCATCATTTAAATCAACTTGCTCCCCGTGGGAGCGGTTAAATTCATCAAACGTCACGTCACAGGTTTCTATAACACATCCAGTGGATTTGTTGTAGACTCTGTAGGCGTGAGAGTTTGACCCATAGCCAACAAAAATCTCTTCAGTTGTTTTGGATTGAAATTTTCCTAACCGTTCCCATTTGTTGAGGATGAAACACTTGCATCCAAACACACGAAAGTACTTAACATTGGGCTTGTTCCCAGTTAGGAGCTCATATGGAGTCTTCTCCAATATTGATCGAAGGAAGAGCCGGTTTGATGCATGACATGCTGTGTTGACGGCCTCAGCCCAAAAACTATGTGGTGACTTGTATTCGTCTAACATGGACCTTGCCATTTCCACAAGTGTCCGGTTCTTCCTCTCTGCCACACCATTTTTCTGAGGGGTGTAAGGTGCGGAGTACTGATGTTCAATTCCCTCATCACTAAGAAATTCTTCTAGGGTGTAGTTCTTGAACTCAGAGCCATTATCACTTCTTACTGCCTTGATGTCCTTGTCAAACTTCCGCTGGGCTTGTTTGGCAAAATCAATGAAGGTGATCTTCGTCTCGTCCTTGGACTTGAGAAAGAACACCCATGTATATCTTGAGTAATCATCAACAATGACTACGCCATACTTTTTCCCTCCAAGACTTGCCCATGAAGGAGGTCCAAACAGATCCACATGAAGGAGCTCTAACGGCCTCGAAGTGGATACAATGTTCTTGGGTGGATGTCTTGATTGATGTTGTTTCCCAGCTATGCATGCACTGCACACACGATCTTTCTTAAAAGATACATTTGTTAGTCCAAGGATGTGATCGCCGTTTAAGAGATTTTGAAGATTTTTCATGCCAACATGGGCGAGCCGGCGATGCCACAGCCATCTCATGTCGGCCTTGGCCATTAGACAAGTTGTATGGAAGGTGCTCTCTTTCGAGAAATCAAACGTGTAAAGGTTGCCATCCAACTCTCCAACAAAGGTCACTTCAAGAGTGTCTCTCTTAAATACTTTCACATCCGTTAGTCCAAATAATGTGTCATAACCGACGGAAGCCAATTGGCGAACTGAAAGTAAATGATATTGAAGAGATTGGACAAGCATGACATTTGCAATAGACATGTCATTAGTGATTGCCACCTTGCCCAACCCAATTACCTGCCCTTTCAACCCTCCACCAAATACAATGCTCATGTATGGTCGAATGGCTTGCATGAAGTCATAGAGCAAGTTACTATCTCCGGTCATATGATTGGTGCATCCACTGTCGATCACCCATTTGGCTCCTCCGGAGAAAACAACCTGTAACGAATTAAGACTTGGTTTGAGGTACCCATTTTGTCATGGGGCCTTTCACATTAGTTACAAGAGTCTTAGGGACCCAAATAGCATAGAATCGGAATGCATTACGGGGACCAACGAATTTAGCATAAACCTCTCCTTCCTTTGATTTGCGTAGTACATAGGATGGAGGCATGAATTCGGTTGTCTTGTTGTGAGTAGGCGAACCCCTAGTGGCTGATCCACTCACAACCTTACCTTTCTCCTTGTGTCCCTCTCGTACAAATATTTGTTTAAGCGGAGTGGTACACTTGAGAGGAGATGCACTTTTCTTGGCGGTGCTTGGGTTGAACCAAAGCCCTTCCTTGGCAAAGCCTCCATTGTGTCGAATTAAGATCTCATTGAGAGTCTTTTGTCCTTGTGCACATGTCATGAGACCTCTGTCTAACTGTGCCTTTAGTGAACAGTTTTCCTCAAGGATAGATGTCAGTTCACTACTAGAGTTAGTAGTGCAGCTATCAACATTAATGATAGGTGAGGAGTAGGCCTTAGCTAAAGTGGCAAGATAAGTAACCTTAAGTGCCTCAAAGCTCTTTGTAAGAACAGTGAGTTTCTCTTCCTTGTCTTTGAGAGACAAGGATAGACGCTCACGGTCCTTAGAAAGGGAAGCATGAGAGTTCACAAGTCGGTTTTTATCATTTAGTAATTCTTTGCACACAGATTCAACCTTTTTCAAGGAGGCAAGATCATTAGCATGTTTATCAAGGTTTTCACCTACTTTTGAGCATAATGCATCATTTTGTGCTTCCTCATACAAGACTTTCTGCTCAAGGATTTCATTTCTTTCCTTCTCCTCAGTGACGAGGGTTTCGAGTTCCTTGATGGTATTGGTGTGCTTACTCACCATTTTCATAAGTATGCGAAACATAGTGAGCTTCTTTCCTTTAAGAGAGCACATAAATTTGTTTATTTTAGCAAACATGGGATGATCTAAGTCATTCTCCTCATAGTGATCTTCCGCATCAAGATACTCATCAGATGGAGTAGAAGATAGACTGAAAGAGTTTAACCGTGGAGTTACCTTAACCTTATCATGGGAGCATTGGTCTTCCTCATCTCCCATGGCAGTCTTTGCCATCAAACACTTGTGAGCGTTGCCCTTGTAGTCCTTCATATAGTTTTAGTGAACAACATCACCACTTTTGTTGACTAGCCTCAAGGTGTTTTGTGTATCCTGAGCTACCCCGGCAACTCCACCAACATCTTCTAGATCTAATTCTTCTTGTGCAACCATTGCTCTTCCATCTGTCCTCTTGAGCTTGGAGTTCATAGGGTTTGGCAACTTCTTCTTTACAAAGGTCTTTGGAAACCTTGGTTTGTCTTCTCTCTTCTCATAAGGACAGTCATTGGAGAAGTGGTTGGTTTCCTCACAGTTATAGCATTTCCTTACCTTCTTCTTTGGGAATCTTCCCTTGAACTTTCCTGCACTGAACTTCTTTACAAAGAGAGCAATGTCCTCATAAGATGGGCTTTCATCAGAGTCAACATCATCACCATCTTCGCAGTCATCATCACCTTCTTCTTCTTCACTTTCTTCTTCGTCACATTCATGCTTGGCTTTCAAAGCAAGATTGATCTTTGATGTTGAAGTTCCATGCATGGCAAGGTGCTTTGTTGCATTTGCCTTTGACTCTTCAAATAATTGGAAAGTGGATATGATGTCATCTGAAGTCATATCTTTGAATCCATGGTGCTGCCTCATGTCCCATACCATTTGATGGTGATACGGAGCAAGAGCGTGAAGTAACTTGTCCACAAGAAATCTCTTGGTCAGATTGAAACCATCTTGCATCTTGTCACAGTCACATGACTCAATGTCTGCGGCGAGAGTCATGAGACGTTCTAGTAGTTGCTTGGGAGATTCACCCTTTTCCATACTGAAATTCTGTAATTGCCCCTTGGCAATTTCATATTGAGCAAGCCGAAGAGTGGAGGTACCGGTCTTGGTCCTTATAATGCTATCCCATAGTTCCTTGGCACTTGTGATGTGAATGTAAGGTCTCCGTTGCTTGTCATTCATTCCTTTTCTTATGCACATGATCGCAGTGTCATTGAGATGCTTGTCATAAGTTTCTCTGGGAGTGAGGCACCTTGGATCTGCAGGATTGTACCCATGCTCGAGGATGTCCAACATCTCATCATTGGCGTACCTAAGATGATCCTGCATACCAACTCTCCACAAAGCAAAATCGGAATTGTCATCAAGCAAGGGAGGTTTTCCTCCAGGACTGTACTTAGGTTTCTCAATTTGAGATCTAGCATAAAGCCATGGAACACTGGTTTGGTTCCTTTCCGGAGGTTGTTGGCCAAATGAAGTACCATGCACATGTGGCCCTGAGGCCTTCGGGGACGTGGTTGTCCCCGTGGTTAGTGATGCCAGTCTCATTTGGACCATGGCCTCAAGAGAAGCATCATGCTCCTCTTTTTTGCTTGGCAAGGGCCCGTTCCAGGTCCTCAGAGGTGAAAGACTTGACTTCCGTGGAAGTCCCGTCCCTCTGCACTGGAGCTACCGTAGCTCAAACCTCATCCATCTCGCTCTAGGGCGGTTAAGCCACAAGAATAGAGCACGAGGCTCTGATACCAATTGAAAAGGATCGAGATGGACCTAGAGGGGGGGTGAATAGGTACAATAATTTTTTTTAATAATTAATTAGCAATTTTAGGCAAAAGTGCGGAATATGAGTGTAGGCCTAATAATTGCTATGACAAAGAGTAAGCTATTTAGAGTGAAGTAAGACAAGCGGTAAACAATAATCAAGTACAAGTGCGTAATAAGGATTAACACAAGTAGAGAGTTAGGGTTAGGAATAACCGAAACTTCAAGAGAGACAAGGATGTATCCCGATGTTCACTTCCTTGGAGGGAAGCTACATCACCGTTAGAGGGGCGGATGTTACCACGAAGGCACACCAACTCCACGAAGGCTCACCCTATTCTCCCTTTGAGATAACTCCACGAAGGCATTTCTCAACCACTAGTGGTAAGCCTTGAGGTGGCTTCCAAACCTTCACAAACTTTCCGGGGGAAATCACAACGGTTTGATTCCTCTCCGAAGACTCCTACCGCCTAGGAGTCTCCAACCTCCAAGAGTAACAAGATCACGGGGATTGCTCAAAACTTGCTCAAATCACAAATCACTTTGGTGGGAAGGAGGAGAGGGAGACGATCTATCTTTTGATTGGAACAACACTCAAAGGGACTCACAAATGCTCTTGAGATCTAGGATTTGGTGTAGACAAGAGTGAGTGAGAAGAAAGGTGTTCTTGGATGTATGCTAGCTGTGTTGAACACCCTCTCACGAGGTGGGAGAAGAGTATATATAGTGGGGTGTTTAAAACAGCCATTGGGGACACTTTAAGTCACACAGGGTCCGGACGTCCGACAGTTTCCGGAAGTCCGGGCGTCCGCGAGGGGTCGGACGTCCGACAGGGGTCGGTCGTCCGAGGCCTGTAGATATGACTGAAAATACTGTGAATTGAACAGCGACCGGACGTCCGGAGAGGACCGGAAATCTGAGTTATTCGACTCAACTTATTCTGGTGGGAGGTTCCGAATTTCCGAAGGGGGACGGACGTCCGGCCCTCGGACGTCCGGAGGGAGCCGGAAATCCGAGTTATAGAGCTCATGTTCTTCTGGTGCACGGCTCCGGATTTCCGAGGCTGGTCGGACGTCCGGCCCTCGGATGTCCGGAGGGAGCCGGAAATCCGAGTTATATGACTCAAATACTTCTGGTGGAGGGCTCCGGATTTCCAAAGCCTGCCGGTCGTCCGGCCCTCGGACGTCCGGAGGGAGCCGGAAGTCCGAGGCAATAGACCTGTTTTGAGATAGGAACAAAGTGGATAATATGTGGTATTGGGTATGACAGTGAAGATGTGGTATTAGCAAGTTCATCGCAAAACCTGTGATCCCCTCTTAATAGTGCGGGATCCCTATACTCAATATCAGTAAACTCAAAAGAATAGTCTACATCTTCTTTTCTTAATCCCGAGCCTTCTCGAAATATAAATCCCGATCTTCTCAGACCAACTTTGACACATAATTCTCAATCTACTAAAGTACTTGCCATCGTGAGATACACTCAACAAATAGGATTAGTTTCCTATGTATGTGTTGTCATTAACACCAAAAGTCGGTTAGGGGCATAGCATGCACTTTCAACACCATCACACTATGGTGTTCTAGGTGGCATGACTTGTGAAACAATTTTCACATAGTCTTAAATGTTTACCAAACTCGCAGCTCAGATATATATTTACCTCCACGATCACATCATAGAGATATTATCCTCTTGTTACGACGATCTTCAACTTCACTCTGAGATTGCTTGAACTTTTCAATATTTCAGACTGTGTGATTCATCAAGAAAATACACTTGTACCTACTCAAATCATCAGTGAAGTAAGAACATAACGATATCCACTGCGTGCCTCAGCACTCATTGGACTGCATACATCAAAATGTATTATTTCCAACAAGTCACTTGCTCGTTCCATCTCACTAAAAACGAGACCTTCAGTCATCTTGCCCATGTGGCATGATTTGCATGTCTCACGTGATTCAAAATCAAGTGAGTCTAAACGATCCATCTGCATGGAGTTTCTTCATGCGTTTACACCAATAGGCATGGTTTGCATGTGTCAAAATGAGTGAGTCCAAAGATCCATCAGCATGGAGCTTCTTCATGCGTTTTATACCAATATGACTCAAGCGGCAGTGCCACAAGTAAGTGGTACTATCATTACTACTTTGTATATTTTGGCATCAATATTATGAACATGTGTATCACTACGATCGAGATTAAATAAACCATTCATATTATGTGCATGACCATTGAAGGTATTATTCAAGTAAATAGAGTAAACATTATTCTCCTTAAATGAATAATCGTATTGCAATAAACATGATCTAATCATGTGCATGCTCAACGCAAACACCAAATACCATTTGTTTAGTTTCAACACTAATCCCGATGGTAGAGGGAGCGTGTGATGTTTGATCACATCAACCTTGGAATTACTTCCAATACACATCGTCACCACACCCTTGCTGGTATCCGTTTATTCCGTAGCTATAATTTTGAATTACTAACATTTAGGAACTGAACCGGTATCTAATACCCTGGTGCTACTAGGAGTACTAGTAAGCTACACATCAATATCACGTATATCCAATATACTTTTGTCGACTTTGCCACCCTTCTTATCTACCAAGTACCTTGGGTAGTTCCGCTTCACTGACCGTTCCATCATAATAGAAGCACTTAGTCTCGGGTTTGGGTTCAACCTTGGGTTTCTTTACTAGAGCGACAACTGGTTTGCCATTCATGAAGTATCCCTTCTTGCCCTTGCCCTTCTCGAAACTAGTGGTTCCACTAACCATCAACAATTGATGCTCCTACTTGATTTCTACTTTCGCGGTGTCAATCATCGCGAATAACTCAGGGATCATCTAGTGCATCCCTAATATGGTACAGTTCATCATGAAGCTCTAGTGGCTTGGTGGCAGTGACTTTGGAGAGCTATGTCAATCACTATGTTATCTGGAAGATCAACTCCCACTCGATTCAAGAAATTGTAGTAACCACACAATCTGAGCCATGCTCAACGATTGAGCTTTTCTCCCTCACCTCGCAGGCAAAGAACCTTGTGAGAGGTCTCATACCTCTCAACATGGGCATGAGCATGAAATCCTAATTTCAGGTCTTGGAACATCTCATATGTTCCGTGACGTTCAAAACGTCTTGGGCACCTCAATTCTAAGCCGTTAAGCATTACGTACTAAACTATCACGTAGTCATAAAAACGTGGATGTGAGATGTTCGCAACATCCACACACAACGCTCGGGGTTTAGGACACCGAGCAATGCATTAAGGACATAAGCCTTCTGTGCAGCAACGAGGACAATTCTCAGTTTACGGACCCAGTCCGCATAATTGCCACTATCATCTTGCAACTAAGTTTTCTGTAGGAACATATCAAAAATAGTAAAGCTACAGCGCAAGCTACAACATAATTTGCAAAGACATTTTAAATTTGTTCATGATAATAAGTTCAATTAATCATACTACTTAAAAACTCCCACTCAAATTGACATCCCTCTAGTCATTCGAGTGACACATGATCCAAATTCACCAGCTCAAGTCCGATCATCACGTGAGTTAAGTTGGTTTCAATGGTGAACGTATCTATGTTGATCATTTCTACTGTATGACTCCTGTTCAACCTTTCGGTCTCTTGTGTTTCGAGGCCATGTATGTACATGCTAGGCTCGTCAAGTTTAACCCGAGTGTTCCACGCATGCAAAACTGTCTTGCACCCGTTGTATGTGAACGTAGAGTCCATCACACCCGATCATCACGTGGTGTCTCGAAACAAAAAACTATCGCAATGGTGCACACTCGGGGAGAACACAATTTTATCTTAAAATTTTAGTGAGGGATCACCTTATAATGCTACTGTCGTCCTAAGCAATAATAAGGTGCATAAAAGGATTAACATCACATGCAAATCATAAGTGACATGATATGGCCATGAACTTGTGCTTCTTGATCTCCATTACCAAAGTACCGACATGATCTCCATCGTCACCGACGCCACACCATGATCTCCATCATCATGATCTCCATCATTGTGCTTCCATCGAGGTTGTTGCGCCATCTATGCGCCTGCGCCCTGCCTACAGCCGTAGGCTTCAGCCGGCTCCCAATGGGCCTCTTGGCCTCCGATCACATCGCACCCGCGCTTGACGCCGCGTCCGGTTGCTCTCGCAAGCCCGCACGGGCTCGCGCCGCCTCCCCGTTGCTGCGGCCTCGACCCGTTGCTCTAGACGGCAACTGCGGCAGCCGGCAACGCCTGCTCCCCTGCGCTCCTTGCCGACTCCGCGTACTCACCCGCGGCTGGCCCGCCGCCTCAGACGCCCACGCTCTCGTTGGCCAAGGGCGGCTCCGCCTCGCCTTCCCCAAACGGCTCAGCACACCGGCGCCGCCTAAGCCCCACATGCCCCAGCCGGCTACCGCACCGAAGAAACACGGACGGATGCTAGGGAGGGGGAGAGAGGGAGAGTCGGCTGCCGAGCCGGCTAGAAATGGGACCCGACAAAAAAAAAGCTTGGACTGACCGTCTATTTTGGCGCCGGACCTACTCGGGTCGCCCGTCTATCTTCGAGGGCCGACTCCGGGACCGGCCGGCTCGCCTACTCGTCTATTTTGATGCCGGACCGACTCGGGTCGCCCGTCTACTTCGACATCGGGACGACTCCGGTCGCCCATCTTCTTCGACTCCCGGCATGCTCGCACACCCGCCGACCACCAAAGGCTCGGCGGCTACACCCAGCGGGTGCCCCGGCGCGCTCCGCCGGCAAAAGGCCACGATGGCTGCAAGCCGCACCGGTCATCATCAAAAACAAATGTCTCGCCGATTCCAAAAAAACAATGTGAGATGTTCATCTACATATTTTTACACCATGCACAAAAGACGAATACCCCGAGCGACCCTTGGGGGCCATCCCCGCATTTGTTTCAGTTGCTTTACTGTTCACCCTGGTGCTAGCTACTCTCGGTCCGGGGTTGGCCGCTTGGCCCGATACGTTCGTTCCCACGAGACGACTTGGTAGCGTGTAAGGTACCGAAGGCTCATGATGACCCACAAGTGTAGGGGATCTATCATAGTACTTTCGATAAGTAAGAGTGTCGAACCCAACGAGGAGCAGAAGGATCTGACAAGTGGTTTTCAGCAAGGTATTCTCCGCAAGCACTGAAATTATCGGTAACAGAAAGTTCTATGGTAAGATGATTCGCAGCAAGTAGCAAGTAACAAAAGTAACAACGGTGCATCAAAGTGTCCCAATCCCTTTTGTAGCAAGGGACAAACCTGGACAAACTCTTATAGGAGGTAAAGCGCTCCCGAGGACACATGAGAATTTCTGTCAAGCTAGTTTTCATCATGTTCATATGATTCGCGTTCGCTACTTTGATAGTTTGATATGTGGGTGGACCGGTGCATGGGTGCTGCCCTTACTTGGACAAACATCCCACTTATGATTAACCCCTCTCGCAAGCATCCGCAACTACGAAAGAAGAATTAAGACAAAGTCTAACCATAGCATTAAACTAGTGGATCCAAATCAGCCCCTTACGAAGCAACGCATAAACTAGGGTTTAAGCTTCTATCACTCTAGCAACCCATCATCTACTTACTACTTCCCAATGCCTTCCTCTAGGCCCAAATAATGGTGAAGTGTTATGTATTCGACGTTCACATAACACCACTAGAGGAGAGACAACACACAACACATCAAAATATCGAACGAATACTAAATTCACATGACTACTTATAGCATGACTTATCCCATGTCATCAGGAACAAAAGTGACTACTCACAAAGCATAATTACGTTCATGACCAGAGAGGTATTGAATAGCATCAAGGATGTGAACATATAATCTTCCACCGAGTAATCCAACTAGCATCAACTACAAAGAGTAATTAACACTACTAGCAACCTTACAAGTACCAATCGGAGTCGCGAGACAGAGATTGGTTACAAGAGATGAACTAGGGTTTGGAGATGAGATGGTGCTGATGAAGATGTTGATGGTGATGAGTCCCCTCCGATGAGAGGAGTGTTGGTGATGACGATGGCGACGATTTCCCCCTCCGGGAGGGAAGTTTCCCTGGCAGGACGGCCGTGCTGGAGCTCCAGATTGGTTCTGCTCAAGTTGCGCCTCGTGGCGGCGGCGATTCCTCCTGAATGCCTCCTCTTGATTTTTTCTGGAATGAAACCCTCCTTATAGCAAAAGAGGGGAGCCAGAGGGCCAACAGGGAGCCCACAAGCCCCCTAGGCGCCGCTAGGGGGGGTAGGTCGCGCCTAGTAGGCTTGTGGCCTCCTAGTAGCTCCCCTCTGGTACTTCTTCCACCCAGTATTGTTAATAATTTCAAAATAATTCCTCGTTGATTTTCACGGCTTTTGGAGTTGCGTAGAATAGGTATCTCGAACTTGCTCCTTTTTTAGGCCAGAATTCCAGGTGTCGGCATTCTCCCTCTTCATGTAAACCTTGTAAAATAAGAGAGAAAAGGCATAAGTATTGTACCGTGAAGTGTAATAACAACCCATAAAGCGATAAGTATCAACATAAAAGCATGATGCAAAATGGACGTATCAACTCCCCCAAGCTTAGACTTCGCTTGTCCTCAAGCGGAAACCCACATCAATAAATATGCCCACATGTTTAGAGATACAGGTGTCGACGAAACAAAATACGGACATGCAGGCATCATGATCATAATCAGAACAGCAATATCATCATATAATCTCTTATGCTAAAGTGATAATTCCTTCACAAACTAAAGTATGGATCAAGAACCTTATTGAGAATTAACAACCAATAGCCTTTAATCATTGAAGCAATTGCAATTTATCATAACATCGGAAAGAGTCAAATAAGAGCTTGTAAAGCAAATCCGCATACTCAATCATCCTTTCGTCTTCTACAATTGCTACAACTCACGTGGTACTCATGAGATCAAAGTTTCAGTCGGACACAGAGAAAGATAGGGGCTTATAGTTTCGCCTCCCAACTATTTACCTCAAGGGTAATGTCAACAATAATAATTCATGAATACTTACTTCCAAGTTGACATATGAGTATAGATCTTTCCCTAGCATATGACGTTAGCCAAGATAAAGGCGAAGTAAGGAATTGGTGTAGATCACCATGACTCTTTCAAGGGCAAAAAGTAAAGGTACAAGATAGGACCTTAGTAGAGGGAAGCAGAGGTTGTCATGAGCTTTTGAGGTTTGGATGTGTGTCCTCTTAGTGTGAAGGAACGTCACTTTATATTGCCTCATGTGATAAAGAACTTTATTATGCAGTCTGTCGCTTTTATGTCTTCCTCATCACAGGTTCGTACAAAGCTTATTTTCTACACACTAATAGATCATACATATTTAGGGAGCAATTCTTATTGCTTGCACCGATGACAACTTACTTGAGGGATCTTATTCAATCCATAGGCAGGTATGGTGGACTCTCATGGCAAAACTGGGTTGAAGGTTTATGGATGCACAAGTAGTATCTCTACTTAGTGCAGGAGTTTTGGCTGATAGGAGGTGGAAGCAAGCGTCACATGCTAAGGGATCTCTAGTCATATAACATTGTTCGGAACCAAGCAAACGTAATTCATTATGTTGTCTTGCTTGTCCAACATCTACTTCTAAGCATGTAACAGTTTAGTGAGTGTTCACAATCATAGATATGGTGTCCAAGATGATATATTTATATGTGAACCTCTCTTTCTTTATTACTTCCTATTAATTGCAGAAATGACCAAGGTCTACGTTTGTCCACCCACGACAAGTTTCAATCAACATTCTTTTTATATGTGAAGTCATAACTTCCCATAAGATCATTACATGATCTTTCATGCTTTTGTTCTTTTATCATTCTTTTCTTTACATCATGGCATGAAGCAGGGCCCTTAACTAAAACACTCTTTATTATAAGACTCACGAACTCGAATACATCGGGGGTGACACAAAGCAAAACTCAAGCCTAAAACACTAAGAACTTTATTCTACTAGAGAAAGATAAAACTAAAAAGGATCGAACTAAGAAAAGGTAAAGGCAAAAGATGTGATGGTGATACGATACCGGGGCAACTCCCCCAAGCTTGGCACAAGCCAAGGGGATTGCCCATACCCGTGCTTAATTGTCTTCCTTCGGAGGTGATGGTGGTGGAGTTGTTTTTTATTTTGATTCCAAGAGGGCCATCAATCTTTGATTTATACCTTGGAGCTCTGTGATATGTTTCTCCAGCAAAACAACTTCACGAGTGAGATAAGTATTACAAACACGAGTTAATTCACATAACCTCAAGAGCTCGATCAAGGATGGAGGTAAAAGGTGGAGGTAAGGTTGAAGAAAATCCTCTTCCTCAGCTTCTTCCTTATTGAGCACAGATTGCCCTTTGTCCAACGCCGGATTCTTCTCCTTACTTTTGCCCTTAGTTTATTTAGGTAGCCTTTCCTTGACCTCCATGACCTCCATTATTTTCAGATCAACATTTACTTCTTCATAGACTTGAGGGAGATAGTTCTCCCCTACAGATTCCTGAGACGACATCTTGCCCTAAATCTGCGGCAGAAACATGCTCGAAACGAATATGGAGGAAAATTGCGTGATACGAGGGTCAGACCTTTCGAGAGAATATATAATGATTTTTTTCCGACCAGAAGGAGTACTCCGCAAGAAAGCGGAGTCCGGGAGGCACACGAGGTGGTCACAAGCCCCCCAGGCGCGGCCAGGGGGTGGCCCGCGCCTGGCAGGTTTGTCGCCTCCTCGTGCGCTTTCCTGACTACTTTAAATTTTTCTATTTTCCTAAAAAATCCAAAACGGACAAAAATTCCTACTGTAAAAGTTTGGGAGTCGGTTTGCTTACCGAATCACATACCTCTTTGTTTTTGGAGTCTAAAACAGGCTGATAAATACCCCTTATGTACTCCTCCAGAGTTATGGTATTGATAATATTGCTTTCAACATTTATGGGAGTACGTGAGATATAATGCTTGATAATTTGCCCATTTACCACTCTCCGAAAATTACCTTCCGTGTTGTTGATCTTGATGGACCAGAACGATATACTTCCTCAACAATGTAAGGACCTTCCAATTTAGAGAGAAGCTTGCCTACAAGAAATCTTAAACGAGAATTATATAGCAAGACATAATCACCTACATTGAACTCACGTTTTTGTATCCTTTTATCATGCCACCTCTTAACCTTTTCTTTAAACAACTTGACATTTTCATATGCATGAGCTCTACATTCATCAAGCGAGCTAATATCAAATAACCTCTTCTCACCAGCAAGTTTGAAATGAAAGTTGAGCGCTTTGATTGCCCAATAAGCCTTATGCTCTAGCTCAAGAGGTAAATGGCATGCTTTACCGTAAACCATTTTGTACGGAGACATGCCCATGGGATTCTTATAAGCAGTTCTATAAGCCCACAGTGCATCATCGAGCTTCTTAGACCAATTCTTTCTAGACCTATTAACAGTCTTTTGCAGAATTAGTTTAATCTCTCTATTGCTTAGCTCTACTTGACCACTGGACTCGAGATGATAGGGAGATGCAACTCTATGGTTGACGTCATACTTAGCAAGCATTTTATGGAAAGCACCATGAATAAAATGTGAACCACCATCAGTCATTAGATATCTAGGGACTCAAAATCTAGGGAAACTAACTTCTTTAAGTATCCTGATAGAGGTGTTGTGATCAGCACTACTAGTTGGGATAGCTTCTACCCACTTAGTAACGTAATCAACAACAACTAGGATATGAGTATACCTGTTGGATTTTGGAAAAGGTCCCATATAATCAAAGCCCCAAACATCAAGTGGTTCAATGACAAGTGAATAATTCATAGGCATTTCCTGACGTTTACCAATATTACCTATTATTTGACATTCGTCACAAGACAAGACAAACTTACGAGCATCCTTGAAGAGAGTGGGCCAATAGAAACCTGATTGCAATACCTTGTGTGCAGTTTTATCTCCCGCATGGTGTCCTCCGTAAGCCTCGAAGTGACACTTCTGTAGGATCTGTCCCTGTTCATGTTCAGGTACACAACGTCTAATAACACCATCTACTCCTTTATAAAGGTGACGATCATCCCAAAAGTAATGTCTCAAATCAAAGAAGAATTTCTTCTTTTGCTGGTATGTGAAACTAGGTGGTATATATTTGGCAACGATATAGTTTGCGTAATCAGCATACCATGGTGTACTACGTGAAGCATTGATGACATTCAATTGCTCATCAGGAAAGCTATCATCAATAGGTTGTGGGTCATCAAGAACATTCTCCAACCTAGACAAGTTATCTGCTACGGGGTTCTCAACACCCTTCCTATCAACAACATGCAAATCAAATTCTTGTAGCAAGAAAATGCATATGATTAGTCTAGGTTTAGCGTCTTTATTTTCCATGAGGTACTTAATAGCAGCATGATTAGTGTGAATAGTAACCTTGGAATCTACAATGTAAGATCTGAACTTTTCACATGCAAACACGACTGCTAAAAATTCCTTTTCTGTAGTAGCATAGTTTCTTTGGGCACTGTCTAGGGTTTTACTAGCATAGTGAATAACATTCAACTTCTTATCGACTCTTTGTCCTAGAACAACGCCAATAGCATAATCACTAGCATCACACATGATTTCAAAAGGTAAGTTCCAATCAGGTGGTTGAACAATAGGCGCAATTATCAAGGCCTTTTTAAGTATTTCGAAGGCTTCCTCACAATCATCGTCAAAAACAAAAGGAATATCCTTTTGCAATAGATTGGTAAGAGGCCTAGAAATCTTAGAAAAGTCCTTAATGAACCTTCTATAGAAACCAACATGACCAAGGAAACTTCTTATACCTTTGATATCTGTAGGGCATGGCATTTTTTTGATTGCATCAACCTTAGCCTTATCGACTTCAATACCTCTTTCAGAAATTTTATGTCCTAAGACAATGCCTTCATTAACCATAAAGTGGCACTTCTCCCAATTCAAGACAAGGTTGGCATCTTTACATCTCTACAAGACTAGATCTAGGTTGCTGAGGCAATCATCAAAAGAAGATCCGTAAACGGAGAAGTCATCCATGAAAACCTCAACAATCTTTTCACAAAAGTTAGAGAATATATCCATCATACATCTTTGAAAGGTAGTAGGTGCATTACATAAGCCAAAAGGCATACGTCTATAAGCAAAGGTACCGAAAGGGCAGGTGAAAGTGGTTTTCTTCTGATCAAATTGTGCAACAGGTATTTGGGAGAAACCAGAATAACCATCTAGAAAGCAGAAGTGTGTGTGTTTAGACAGTCTTTCTAGCATTTTGTCGATCAAAGGCGAAGGGTAATGATCTTTCCTAGTGGCCTTATTCAGTTTCCTAAAATCAATTACCATCCTATAGCCAGTAATAATCCTCTATGGGATCAATTCATCCTTATCATTAGGGACAACAGTAATACCTCCCTTCTTAGGGACGCAATGCACCGGACTCACCCAATCACTATGAGCAACATGATAGATAATACCTGCTTCGAGGAGCTTCAGTATTTCTTTTCTTACTACCTCTTTCATCTTAGGATTTAATCTCCGCTGATGATCGACAACTGGTTTGGAATCAGGATCGGTTTTAATTTTGTGCTGGCACAGAGTGGGACTAATGCCCTTAAGATCGTCAAGAGAATATCCAATAGCAGCACGGTGCTTCCTCAAAGTTTTTAGTAACTTCTTTTCTTCATGATCTAAGAGGCTAGCACTAATAATAACAGGATATATCTCTTTTTCATCAAGATAAGCATACTTAAGATTATCAGGCAACTATTTATTCTCGAACATAGGATCACCCTTTGGTGGGGGTGGATCTCCAAGTAGTTCAACATGCAAATTATTCTTAAGGATAGGATGTTGTTCAAAGATAACTCTATCTATCTCATTCCTTTCATCCATATGCATATCATTTTCATGCTCAAGCAAGTATTGCTCTAAAGGATCAGTGGGAGGCACAACAATAGAAGCTACGGCAATAATTTCATCCTTACTACGAAACTCTTTTTCATGAGGTTGTCTACCAAACTTGGAGAAATTAAACTCATGTGACACACCTTCAAAGCCAATAGTGACAGTTTTCTTCTCACAGTCAATATGAGCATTGACAGTATTGAGGAAGGGTCTGCCCAATATGATGGGACAAAAGCTATCTTGTGTGGTAGCAAGAACGAGAAAATCAGCAGGATACTTCGTTTTACCACACAAGACTTCAACATCTATAACAATTCCCAAAAGGCAGATAATATCTCTATTAGCAAGCTGAATAGTGACATCAATAGGTTCCATCTCAACAGGTGCAATCTCGTCTTTAATTTCATCGTATAAGGATTGAGGTATTGCACTAACTCTAGCACCCACATCACATAAACCATGATAACAACGATCTCCTATCTTAACAGAAACAATAGGCGTGCCACCAACATGCCTATGTTTGTCTCTACCATGTGGTTTAGCAATTCTAGCAGCATCTTCACAGAAGTGAATATCATGGCCATCAACATTGTCGGACAGGAGATCTTTGATAATAGCAATGCTAGGTTCAACTCTAATTTTCTCAGGGGGTGTAGGTGTTAGGTGTTCTAATGTAGCCCCTACGTATCACAGTTGAAACTTTAGAATGATCCTTTATCCTAACAGGGAAAGGTGGTTTCTCAATGTAAGCACTAGGAACAATAGGATCATTATAAGCAATGACTTTCTCTTCAACTGGATTGGGTTTAACTACATTGACTTCTAAGGGAGGATGATATTTAAACCACTTCTCTTTAGGGATATCAATATGAGCAGCAAATGATTCACACAATGAAGCTACTATCTCAGAGTCAAGTCCATATTTAGCGCTAAAATCACAAAAAGTATTTGTTTCAACAAAGGATTTAACGCAGTCGAACTCGAGATTCATACCTGACTCCTTACCTTCATCAAACTCCCAATCTATAGAGTTGCATTTAATTCTTTCCAATAAATTCCATCTGAGGTCAATATCTCTCTTCATAGAAGAACCGGTACAACAAGTGTCAAGCATGGTGCGATTATCATGAGAAAGCCGAGCATAGAAGTTCTGAATGATAATTTCCCTCGAGACCTCATGGTTGGGGCATGAATATAACATTGATTTAAGCCTCCCCCAAGCTTTTAATATACTTACTCTGTCACAAGGGAAAAATTATAAATATAATTTCGATCATGATGTACCAAATGCATAGGATAAAACCTTTGATGAAATTCCAATTTCAATCGGTTGTAGTTCCATGATCCAGTATCATCACATAGCCTATACCATGTCAATGCTCTATCCCTCAAAGATAAGGGAAATACCTTCTTCTTTACCTCATCATCGGGCAAACCTGCAAGCTTAAATAAACCACAAACTTCATCTACATAGATTAGATGCAAGTCGGGATGTGATGTTCCATCTCTTGTAAAAGGATTAGCCAGCAGTTTCTCAAGCATACCCGAAGGAAATTCATAGCAAATATTTTCAGTAGGTGCAGCAAGTTGAGGAGCAACTCCTTGTGCTTCCGTTTGAGGTGAAGATACCCCGAACAAGCTCCTCAAAGGATTAGTTTCCATAGTGACAAGTGACAATAAATTTCAGCACACTATATAAATGTTTCCTTACCAAATTCCACTTACCAAAGGCGCTTCACTCACCGGCAACGGTGCCAGAAAAGAGTCTTAATGACCCACAAGTGTAGGGGATCTATCGAAGTACTTTCGATAAGTAAGAGTGTCGAACCCAACGAGGAGCAGAAGGATCTGACAAGTGGTTTTCAGCAAGGTATTCTCTGCAAGCACTGAAATTATCGGTAACAGAAAGCTGTGTCGTAAGATGATTCGCAGCAAGTAGCAAGTAACAAAAGTAACAACGGTGAAGCAAAGTGGCCCAATCCCTTTTGTACCAAGGGACAAGCCTGGACAAACTCTTATAGGAGGTAAAGCGCTCCCCAGGACACATGGGAATTTCTGTCAAGCTAGTTTTCATCATGTTCACATGATTCGTGCTCGCTACTTTGATAGTTTGATATGTGGGTGGACCGGTGCTTGGGTGCTGCCATTACTAGGACAAACACCCCACTTATGATTAACCCCTCTCTCAAGCATCCGCAACTACGAAAGAAGAATTAAGACAAAGTCTAACCATAGCATTAAACTAGTGGATCCAAATCAGCCCCTTACGAAGCAACGCATAAACTAGGGTTTAAGCTTCTATCACTCTAGCAACCTATCATCTACTTACTACTTCCCAATGCCTTCCTCTAGGCCCAAATAATGGTGAAGTGTTATGTAGTCGATGTTCACATAACACCACTAGAGGAGAGACAACATACAACACATCAAAATATCGAAGGAATACCAAATTCACATGACTACTTATAGCATGACTTATCCCATGTCCTCAGGAACAAAAGTGACTACTCACAAAGCATAATTATGTTCATGACTAGAGAGGTATTGAATAGCATCAAGGATGTGAACATATAATCTTCCACCGAGTAATCCAACTAGCATCAACTACAAAGAGTAATTAACACTACTAGCAACCTTACAAGTACCAATCGGAGTCGTGAGACGGAGATTGGTTACGAGAGATGAACTAGGGTTTGGAGATGAGCTGGTGCTGATGAAGATGTTGATGGTGATGAGTCTCCTCCGATGATAGGAGTGTTGGTGATGACGATGGCGACGATTTCCCCCTCCGGGATGGAAGTTTCCCCGGCAGGACGGCCCTGCCGGAGCTCTAGATTGGTTGTGCTCAAGTTCCGCCTCGTGGCGGCAACAATTCCTCTCGAAAGCATCCTCTTGATTTTTTCTGGAACGAAACCCTCCTTATAGAAAAAGAGGGGAGCCATAGGGCCAACAGGGAGCCCACAAGCCCCCTAGGCGCGGCTAGGGGGGTAGGTCGCGGCTAGCAGGCTTGTGACCTTCTTGTGGCTCCCTTCTGGTACTCCTTCCGCCGAGTATTTTTTTATAAATTCCGAAATAATTCCTCGTTGATTTTCACGGCTTTTGGAGTTGCGCAAAATAGGTATCTCAAACTTGCTCCTTTTTCAGGCCAAAATTCGAGCTGCCGGCATTCTCCCTCTTCATGTAAACCTTGTAAAATAAGAGAGAAAAGGCATAAGTATTGTACCGTGAAGTGTAATAACAACCCATAAAGCTATAAGTATCAACATAACAACATGATGCAAAATGGACGTATCAGCTCACTCTTCATCTCAGCTGCAGACGGCACCGCGGCTGTCCGGCTAGTGAGAGCAAAAGTTGGAGGTCACCACACGCGAAAAACGTCCAGGGAGAAAATGACTTGGGCGACACGGTTGTTTCATTTGTGAGTATCTCCTCGGTCGAGTCTGCTCCCAGAGTCCGAGTACTGTATGCTCCATTCCGCAGCCCACTCTTCGCCTCAGCTACAGACCGGCTCCCGGCTGTCCGGCTAGCAAGAGAAAAATCCAAAGAGCGGATAGAACATGAAAAAAGACTTAAGGGGGCTCGGTCGAAATAGAGTCGGCACCCTTTGCATAAACTTGCATTCCCAAAACCAAATAGTTGACATGTCAGCATCGACTAACCTTGTCTTTTGCACGATCATCTTTGCGGGAACCCCCCATCACCCGGCTGGCTGGAGCCCGGTCGGCTTCCAGCTACTCGCTGCTCCCGTCCGGCTGGAGCCCTGTCGGTTGGAGCCTCGTCGGCTGGGGCCTTGACGGCCGCTGGCTACTCCTGTCCGGCTAGAGCCTTGCTGGCTGCGGCCCGTAGCCCGCCAACATCGTCAACATCTGCTACAACAACATCACGAAGCCTCCGCCCGAATCTATGAGTCGCCCGGAGGCTCGGAGGCTACACCCAGCGGGTGCGCTTCCGCGCCCCCGTTGGAAACAGCCAGCCGATGGACTCTGCGTCCATGCCCGGTAGCGCCACACGCGCACGAGCCGGCGGACTCCGTGTCCGCATCCGGCAGCGCCTCATGCGCAGCAGCCGGCGGACTCCATGTCCGCACCTGGCAGCACCTCACGCGCATCAGTCGGCGGACATTGCGTCCGCGCCCGACATCCCCGACTCTATCGTATGCTCCATCAACAGCAAAGACCCTCCGCCCGACTCTTCGAGTCGCCCGGAGGCTCAAAGCTCCACCCAGTGGGTGCGCTGGTGCGACCCCACTGGAAACAAGCCGCACCGTCCCCGGCTTGCAATCGACCATCATCAACAACTTATGCAACAACAACGACTGCAAAAACCCTCCGTCCGGCTCTTTGAGTCGCCCGGAGGCTCGAAGGCTACTATCGGGGGGATGATCCCCGGGTACCCCAAAGACGGAGAGTTGAACGGGGTGCCTGCCTGCCCGGGCCGGCTGCTCCCATTCCTGCCCACGGCCGGCTGCTCCGACCAGCCGGCTGTGCCAGCCAGACGGCTACCCGGAGTCAACTACGACATCCCTTGGGCGTCACGCAGCTTCATCTACAGTGTAACTTGTCCCCTGGGCCCTGGCTTATAAAGTGCCCCAGGGGACAAGCATAGCCTAGCTCCCAAGCTACATATAGCTTGGCATGTAAGCTACCCATTGTAGCTTACATACCAAGCCACACACCCATACAAGGGGCTCATGCCCACCACGTATGGGAGGACCCCTTGGGCTACGCTCTCATCCTCTCATGGACTCACTCTCTCCCATCCCACACACACTCACGTATGAGGCACAAGCCCATGGATGTCCTCTCCAATACAGCTCCAGGAGCAACCTTGTACTGCAAGTATGCATCATATACAGACATGAAGGAGTAGGGGTATTATCTCTTCGGAGAGCCCCGATCATGGGTAAACCACCGCGTGCTACTACCCTATCCCATCCCAGATCCTCCACGACAGCCTTGCTTTCACCTCGATTAGCCATCCCATGGCATCTGCCGTCAGGGTACCCCCTATGAGAAAACGACGACAGTACCTCTACCATAGGTGGGTGAGTGGTAGGCTCACATAATTTCTCAATAGGAGGTAGATTCTTCACATCTTGAGTTTTAATACCTCTCTCTTTCATAGACTTCTTGGCTTCTTGCATAGCTTCTGGGCTCAAGAAAAGCATGCCTCTCTTCTTGGGTGATGGAGGTGGTTCAGGACCGGACCAATCATCATGATTCTTAGCTATCTTTCCCATTAATTCTTCGGCATCGTCTGGTGTTCTTTCCCTGAAAACACAACCAACACAACTATCTAGATAGGTTCTAGATTCATCGGTTAGACCAACATAAAATATATCAAGCAATTCATTCTTAGGGATTCCATGTACCGGTCTAGCCTTAAGCAAAGTGCAATACCTCCCCCAAGCTTTTGGGAGGTGCTCATCCTGCAACTGTTTAGAGTTATAAATTATTTGTAAAGCAGCATGTTGGTTATGAGAAGGAAAATATTTAGCAACAAAATACTGAGCTAAATCTTGAGGACTCTTAATGGAACCACATGGTAGTGCATCATACCATGCTTTAGCATCTTCCTTCAAAGAGAAAGGAAGTAGCTTAGTAACATAATAATTCCTCTTCTTGTCCTCTGTAGTGAATAAGCCACGCAACTCAGTGAGTATGGTAAGGTGTGCAATAGCATCGTCATCTTCTCTGCCATAAAAAGTGACAGCTTCAACTATGGATATAAGTGAAAGATCGACACAGAAATCAAAATCAGCATCCTCAAAGCAAATAGGAGATGAAGCAAACTTAGGATCAGGAGTAAACTTGTTCTTCGTAGAATGCTTTTCAAGCAGCTTCTTAACAAAAGCAGGGTTAGAGTCAGCACACTCTGTAAGTTCCTTGCATAAATCATCATCAAGTTCAATATAATCGTCATCAAGAATTCTTTCCTTGAGACCACACTCAAGTCTGGGTGACCAAAAGATCTACCAATGGGGTAGCGTGTAACAGGAAGTTCGATTCCAGGCTGTTTAGCAGCCTTAGCAATCTGGGACTCAATAAAATAACCAAGTAAACCAGGTTCATCAATAGTAGCGGAAGCATCATCAAAAGTATCACGCATAGTAACAGACTCGGTAGAAGCAGCGTGTGATGGTGGTGAAGTGAACTTACTCATAATGGAAGGTGAATCAAGCGTAGCGCTAGTGCTAAGAACCGTACCTTTTCTCGTAGTGGATGGTCAAATTGGAACCTTGGGGTCTCCTTTCTTACCCATAGTGAATAAAACGCAGCAAGCAAAATAACTCCAAGTAGACTTGTAAATAGAGTTATGCTCCCCGGCAACGGCGCCAGAAAATGGTGTTGATAACTCAGAAGTGTAGGAGATCGCACCTGAAAAATACTTGCTTGGCAACGAAATATTAGCAGCAACGGTGATATGGAGGTGATGGTGGCAACGGAAATAATAGTGGCAAAGCAACGAAAGTAAAACAGCGAAAGTAAAGCTACTTGTGACTGCTGCTACAACAAAAGACCTTTCCCGACAACGGCGCCAGAAATCCTTCTGCTGCTTGGCTACACCTATAGGGATTTCCTTGGCAAATATGCTAAGGATTCCCCCGCGGCCTTGGAGCCTTGCGTTGGTGTTCCCTTGAAGAGGAAAGGGTGATGTAGCACAGCGGCGGTAAGTATTTCCCTCAGTTTGAGAACCAAGGTATCAATCCAGTAGGAGGATCGCGTCAAGTCACAAGTACCTGCACAAACACAAAGATCTTGCACCCAACGCTATGAAGGGGTTGTCAATCCCTTATAGATTGTTTGCAAAGTGAGAACTGAAAACAAAAAGTAAACAAAGCAAAGTAAAAGTAAAAGCTGAGATGATAGTTGTGAATAGACCCGGGGGACGTAGTGTTCACTAGTGGCTTCTCTCGTGAAAGCAAGTAGACAGTGGGTGAACGAATTACTGTCGAGCAATTGATAGAACCATGCAAAGTCATGACGTTATCTATGGCAATGATCATATCTGTTGGCATCATGTCCAAAACAAGTAGACCGATACTTTCTGCATCTACTACTATTACTCCACACGTCGACCGCTATCCAGCATGAATCTAGTGTATTGAGTTCATAAGAACAGAGTAACGCCTTAAGCAAGATGACATGATGTAGATGGACAATCTCAAATCTATGATGAAAGCCCATCTTGTTACCCTTGATGGCAACAACACGATGCATGCCTTCCTGCCCTTTCTATCACTGGGAAAGGTCACCGCACGGTATGAACCCAAAACCAAGCACTTCTCCCATTGCAAGAATCATAGATCTAGTTGGCCAAACAAAACCCAAGACTCGTAGAGACTTACAAGGATATAAAATCATGCATATAAGAAATCAGCAAAGTCTCAAATATAATTCATGGATAATCTGATCACAAATCCACAATTCATCGGATCTCGACAAACACACCACCAAAGAAGATTACATCGGATAGATCTCCATGAAGATCATAGAGAACTTTGTATTGAAGATCCAAGAGAGAGAAGAAGCCATCTAGCTACTAACTACGGACCCGTAGGTCTGAAGTGGACTACTCACGAGTCATTGGAGAGGCAGTGATGTTGATGTAGAAGCCCTCCAGCTCCAAAGTCCCCTCCGGCAGGGCACCGGGAAGGGTCTCCATATGAGATCTCGCGGAAACGGAAGCTTGCGGCGGCGGAAAAGTGGTTTCGTGGACGCCCTGATTTTTTTGGGATTTTAGGGAATATATAGGCCAAAGAGCTAGGGCGGGGGAGCGCCAGGGAGGCCACAAGCCTGGTGGCCGCGGGCCCCCCGACCGCGGCGACAAGGCTTGTGGGCTCCCTGTGGGCCTCCTGCCTTGGCTCTCAAGTCCCCCGATCTTCTTCCGTTCTAGAAAAATTCATTTTGGGGATTTTATTCTGTTTGGACTCCGTTCCAAAATCCGATCTGAAAAGAGTCAAAAACATAGAAAAAACAGGAACTGGCACTTGGCACTGAATTAATAAGTTAGTCCCCAAAAAGATATAAAAGGTATATAAAACATCCAAAGTTGACAAGATAACAACATGAAACCATCAAAAATTATAGATACGTTTGAGATGTATCAAGCATCCCCAAGCTTAACTCCTGCTCGTCCTCGAGTAGGGAAGTGATAAAGAATGAATTTTTGATGCTTTCATGCTACCTAGCATAGATGTCCTTTGTAACTCGTCTTATGTGACATGTATGTTCAGATCCGTTAGATTCAAAACAATAGTTTGCTATTGACGTGGAGACAATAATACTTCAAGCAAACTAGCAAGGTAATCATGAACTTTCAAAATAACAAGGCCAAAAGAAAGTTATCCCTACAAAATCATATAGTCTGGCTATGCTCTATCATCCTTGCACAACGAATTTAAATCATGCACAACCTCGGTATTGGCCAAGTAATTGTTTTCACACCTTTACTTTATCAAACTTTTTCAACTCTCACGCAATACATGAGTGTGAGCCATGGTTTTAGCACTATAAGTGGAATGGAGTGTGATGGAGGTTGCAAGGCAAACAAGGAGAAGATGGTCACATCGACTAGGCATATCAATGAGCTATGGAGATGCTGATCAATAGATATCAATGTGAATGAGTAGGGATTGCCATACAAATGATGCACTAGAGCTAGGAGTATGTGAAAGCTCTTAAAGAAAACTAGTGGGTGTGCATCCAACTTGCTTGCTCACGAAGACCTAAGGCAATTTTGAGGAAGCCCATCATTGGAACATACAAGCCAAGTTATATAATGAAAATTTTCCACTAGCTATATGGTGGTGACAAAACGAGAGACTCTCAATCATGAAGATCATGGTGCTTAATAAGAAGAAGTGTGGAAAGATAGTAGCATTGTCCCTTCTCTCTTTTTCTCTCATTTTTTTGGTGGGCTCTTTGGCCTCTTTTTTTTTGGTGGGCATCTTTGGCCTCTTTTGTAAATGGGCTTCGCTGGCCTCTTTTATTTCCTCACTTGGGACAATGCTCCATCAATGATGATCATCACACTTACAACTCAAAACTTAGAGCAAAGATGACTCTATATGGAATGCCTTCGGTAGTGTGCCGTGACAATGATCTAGCATGGCATAGACATCAATGGAAACATCATGCTAGCTATCTTATGATCATGCAATGGCAATGTAGAAGTGGTGGCACATGTCAATGTGGTAGTTGCATGGAAATATATCTTGGAATGGCTTTGAAAAAGTCATAGTAGGTAGGTATGGTGGATGTTTTGAGGGAGGCTAATGCTGGGTTTTATGCACCGGCAAAAGTTGCACGACACTAAAGAAGATAGTGATGGTGGAAGGTGAAAGTGCATCTAAACCATGGACTCAACATTAGTCATGAAGAACTTATATACTTGTTGCAAAAGTTTTAGTAGTAATCGAAACAAAGCATTCAACGCATACTCCTAGTGGAAGGGTTGGTAGGTATAAACCATCGCGCGATCCCGACCTCTACACAAAGGATGACAATCAATAAACTAATCATACTTGGACTTCATCACATAGCGGTTCATTATACATGCATGCTACGGGAATCACTAACTTCAACACAAGTATTTCTTTGATCCACAACACCTTACTAGTATAAGTTCAATATTACCACAACCACAACTCAAAACTAATTGAGATGAATCAAACTTCTTTAACTATTGAATGCACATGAAGGTGGAAGTTTTCATATCCCTTTGGATAAATACCCCTTTTGAGACTACTTTCATAGCATAGATCAACTACCACGCCACGCGCTTCCATGCTCTAAAAGATAGAAGTGAAACACATAGAGCAAAATCAACTAGCTCAAAAGATATAAGTGAAACACATGTGAGCTGAATTGCCTAATCAAAGGATATAAGTGAAGCTCAACAAAATCATGGTGAGTGCATGTATCTCTCTAGGTGTGCAGCAAGGAAGATTGTGACACAACAAAAATAAAAGACTCCTACAATACAAGACGCTCCAAGCAAAACACATAACATGTGGTGAATAAAAATATAGCCCCAAGTAACGTTACCAATGGATTGAAGACAAAAGAGGGGATGCCTTCCCGGGGCATCCCCAAGCTTAGGCTTTTTCGGCATCCTTGAATCAACTTGGGGTGCCTTGGGCATCCCCAAGCTTGAGCTCTTGCCACTCTTTATCTCTTTTTCCATAATAACTTCACCCAAAACTTGAAAACTTCACAACACGAAACTTAAACAGAAACTCGTGATATCATTAGTATAAGAAAGCAAATCACCACTTCCTTAGGTACTGTAGCAAACTTAAATTCAACTTATGTTGATGTTGGGTTACTGTATTTTCAATCTTCCATGGATAATACCCCCCGATACTATCCATAGTTTCATCAAAATAAGCAACCAACTCAACAAAAACAGAATCTGTTAACAACAGACCAGTCTGTAGCAATCTGTATACTTTGTATACTTCTGGTACTTCAACAATTCTGAAACATTACGACAGTCTGAAGAATTTGCGTAGCAATCAGCAGAAAAAAGAATCAACTCAAAAGCTGTCACAGAAAAAATGAAAATTCTTTTCGTGAGCAGAAAGTTTCTGTCTTTTCCAGCATGATCAAACGATCATCCCCAAGACTAATGATAACGGTTTTACTTGGCACAAATGGAAAAGGAACACAAAAAACACAATCATAACAAAATTATGGAAGTGTGGAAAACACAAAACAGAAAGAAAAAGGATAGATTCGTTGGGTTGCCTTCCCACAAGCGCTATTGTTTAACGCCCCTAGCTAGGCATTGATAATTCAATGATGTCACGCAAAAGACAAGAATAGAAGCACAACGAGAGCATCATAAAGCTTGTGGAAATCACATCTAAGTCTAACATACTTCCTATGCATAGGCATTTTATAGGAAAACAGATTGTCAAGACAACCAATAGTTACCATATGCAAGGAAGAAGAAAGAGACAATAGCAATCTCAACATAACGAGAGGTGATTTAGTGATATGAAAGTTTCTACCACCATATTTTCCTCTCTCATAATAATTACATGTGGGATCATATTCGAATTCAACAATGTTACTATCACATAGGATATTCTTTTCATGATCCACATGCATGCAAAGTTGACGCTCTTGAAAAATAGTGGGATTATCATCAACTAAAGTCATGACTTCTCCAAACCCACTTTCAATAGTATTGCAAATATCATATTCATCATGAGGCTTAAACAAATTTTCAAGATCGTAAGAAAAATCATCGCCCCACTCATGATCATTGCAACAAGTAGTGGACATAGCAAAACTAGCATCCCCAAGCTTAGGGTTTTGCATATTCTTAGCATGATTGTCACTAATAGAATTTATAGTGAAACCATTGCAATCATGCTTTTCATCCAGGGAGCCCTCGTGAATCACTTCACAAATTTCTTCCTCACAATTTTCAGATTCACGCATCTCAAGCAAAACTCCATAAAGATAGTCAAGTGCACTCAACTCACTAGCAATTGGACCAACATAATTGGATCTCTTAAAGAGATTAGCAAGTGGATGAGGATCCATATCACTAGATTTTCAGCAAGCGAAGATGTAAGCATATTGAAGGCACATGGCACACAAGCGAATAGAAAGCAAGCGAGAGAAAAAAAAGGGCGAACGAAAAAGGCAAACGAAAAAGGCAAATTGGTGAAGTGGGGGAGAGGAAAACGAGAGGCAATTGGCAAACAAAGTAAATGCAAGAGATGAGTTTGTGACACTTACTTGGATAGATCTTGACTTGATCTCTCCTTGGCAACGGCGCGAGAAATCCTTCTGCTACTGCAACAAAAGACCTTCCCCGGCAACGGTGCCAGAAATCCTTCTGCTGCTTGGCTACGCCTATAGGGATTTCCTTGGCAAATATGCTAAGGATTCCCCTGCGGCCTTGGAGCCTTGCGTTGGTGTTCCCTTGAAGAGGAAAGGGTGATGTAGCACAGCGGCGGTAAATATTTCCCTCAGTTTGAGAACCAAGGTATTACTCTAGTAGGAGGATCGCGTCAAGTCACAAGTACCTGCACAAACACAAAGAGCTTGCACCCAACGCTATGAAGGGGTTGTCAATCCCTTATAGATTGTTTGCAATGTGAGAACTGAAAGCAAAAAGTAAGCAAAGCAAAGTAAAAGTAAAAGCTGAGATGATAGTTGTGAATAGACCCGGGGGCCGTAGTGTTCACTAGTGGTTTCTCTCGTGAAAGCAAGTAGACGGTGGGTGAACGAATTACTGTCGAGAAATTGATAGAACCGCGCAAAGTCATGACGTTATCTATGGCAACGATCATATCTATAGGCATCACCTCCAAAACAAGTAGACCGATACTTTCTGCATCTACTACTATTACTCCACACGTCGAGCGCTATCCAGCATGCATCTAGTGTATTGAGTTCATAAGAACAGAGTAACGCCTTAAGCAAGATGACATGATGTAGATGGACAATCTCAAATCTATGATGAAAGCACATCTTGTTACCCTTGATGGCAACAACATGATGCGTGCCTTGCTGCCCCTTCTGTCACTGGGAAAGGTCACCGCACGACATGAACCCAAAACCAAGCACTTCTCCCATTGCAAGAATCGTAGATCTAGTTGGCCAAACAAAACCCAAGACTCAGAGAGACTTACAAGGATATCAAATCATGCATATAAGAAATCATCAAAGACTCAAATATAATTCATAGACAAGCTGATCACAAATCCACAATTCATCGGATCTCGACAAACACACCGCTAAAGAAGATTACATCGGATAGATCTCCATGAATATCATGGAGAACTTTGTATTGAAGATCCAAGAGAGAGAAGAAGCCATCTAGCTACTAACTACGGACCCGTAGGTCTGAAGTGGACTACTCACGAGTCATTGGAGAGGCAATGATGTTGATGTAGAAGCCCTCCAGCTCCAAAGTCCCCTCCGGTAAGGCACCGGGAAGGGTCTCCAGATGAGATCTCGTAGAAACGGGAGCTTGCGGCGGCGAAAAAGTGGTTTCGTGGATGCCCTGATTTTTTCTAGGATTTTAGGGAATATATAGGCCAAAGAGCTAGGGCAGGGGAGCGCAAGGGAGGCCACAAGCCTGGTGGCCGCGGGCCCCCCTGGCCGCGGCGACAAGGCTTGTGGGCTCCCTGTGGGCCTCCTGCCTTGGCCCTCAAGTCCCCCGATCTTCTTCCTTGTGGAAAAATTCATTTCAGGGATTTTATTCCGTTTGGACTCCGTTCCAAAATCAGATCCGAAGAGAGTCAAAAACACAGAAAAAACAGGAACTGACACTTGGCACTGAATTAATAAGTTAGTCCCAAAAAAGATATAAAAGGTATATAAAACATCCAAAGTTGACAAGATAACAACATGAAACCATCAAAAAATATAGATACGTTTGAGACGTATCAGTGAACAGCAGGATTAAAACACTGTAGGCTAAGGAGATGGATGGTTGGTCATGGATGAGAGATATCATGTATTTAACTTGGGGCAAGGCACACAGAAAAGTAATGATCATCTAGGCATATATCAAACATTAGGCATTGTGCGTGCTTGCAATAAGAACTTGCACAACATCTTTTGTCCTACCATCCCGCTATCAATGGGGCCAAAAGGAACTTATGGAGATTAAGGTGCTCCTGTCAAAGAGCACCGGAACAAAGAATTAACAATCAATGGATACATGAAATCCTCAAACTATATTCTATCCCCTTTGGTGTCCCAAGCTGTCACCATTGGGATCGCCGGTTCCGGACTATAATAGGTGCATACTACTCATAGATAGTATCTAGAACACAAATATATTCATGAAAACATAAGGTATTCAGATCTGAAATCATGGCACTCGGGCCCAAAGTGACAAGCATTAAGAGTAACAAGTAGTAGCAAAGATGATAAACACCATAGTAGATGATAGGTAACATGCCCCCAACAATCCGACGAACTATTACATGATCTAACTCATCCAATATCTCTCGCACATGATGGGGGAAGCCATGGAAGGATGATGGAGTGGTGATGGTGATGACGATGGCGACGATTTCCCCCCTCCGAAGGCCAAAAAAGCCTCCAGATTAGCTCTCCCGAAGAAGAACTGAGGGTAGCGGCGGCTTCGCGTCGATCACTTGCAAAACGACTTCCCTTCTAGGGTTTCTGCGTCACGGTAAAAATAGGAGCCAAAGTAGGGCACCAGAGGGGGTGGGCCCCACCCAGGCGGCCTCCTAGCGCGGCTAGGGGGCAGGCCGCGCCAGCAGGTCGCCTGGGGGCCCTGTGGCTCCCCTCTGGCCCATATTCTCGCCCATGGTTCCTCCCGGTGTGTTGATTTTCTCTATTTTTAATGGGAATTTTCCGGGACGTCTAAATATCCATTTTCCCGCGCACAAGAAAACCATACAAACAACTCTGCAGAAAACAACGTCAGTCCGGGTTAGTTTCATTCAAATCATGCAAGAATGAGGCCAAAACATTAGCAAAAGTGTTTGGAAAAGTCGATACGTTTGAGACGTATCATGAGTCTATGGATAGTGAGGGCGAGTTGGTGGACGGGGTCACCGTCTACAAGTGTGGTAGTACACGTCTCCCGGTTGTACCAGTGACCCGTGAGGAGAGGCCGGTGATTAGGCCTGAAGGGGAGAGGTAAGTGCATTTACTCTTTTTTTTACTTTTTTCCTTCAACTTTATTCAAATATCTAATGCGTTGACCTTGTCATACTGTAGGGGTTGGGAACACCCCGTTGGAGTGTGCAAGCCGAACACCGTCCTTGGTGCGTTTTGCCGGACAAATTTCCCGGGGTTTGTCACGTTGCCCGGTTAGGGTCAGGTTCCTACACTAGGATTTACCTGGGAGCACTACGAGGCTGCGCATGCCCCGTCGGAGGAGATTATAGATGGTGTCTTGTGCCACACAAGGGCCGAGATGGTGATCAACAACTTTTGGGTAAATTCTCCATTTACACAATCTAAAATTAACAATATAGCTAGGTATTGTACTAATCGGTGTTGTCTCGTTTGATTGCAGACCTTCTACAGGTGTGAGGAGGGATATGAGGAGGAGGTGGCCAAGGTTCTCGAGGTCGAGCGCAGGCGGCTATTACAGAAGTTACGCCATGAGGCTCGGCGGCACACTATTCGAGACTACTACGCCACGCGTGGTGTGAAGAAGCAGAAGGAGTGTCGCGCAAAGTATCTGAAGAAGGAGCAGTACATGAAGGTGATTACCTATTCTTAAGGCCTTGTACGTAGTTTTCTTAATTTGATTTGTAGGCGTAGCGCTCAAAATTCTCTTTACTAACTTATATGTGCCCCCGAGATGGTGTGCGGATAAGACAGATTGTTGGGAGGCGTTGGTGGATGAGCGGTGCACAAGCAACTAGCGAGCCGTCCACGACAATGTGAGGATCGGCATGCCCAAATGGTTGGTGTGCCACACCATCAAGTCAGCACCAACTTAATTCAGTTCGGACGAAACTGTGTATGTGGTTTGCTTCATGATTCATGCAATTCATTCTTCATGCTAGCTTGAGCCCTTTACTAATACTTTGTTCCTCTCTTTTAGGCACATCACAATAAGATGGAGGTGCTAGAGTTGTACGACCTTTATGGCATGGCCCATACTGCCTCCTACAAGAAGGCCAAGGCATTCTCTGGGTCTAACCTGGATCATCTAGAGAAGTTCACCAACATCTCCTCCCACAACAAGCTCATGAGATACAGGGACGTGGGCAAGACTAGGAAAGGGGAGGAGTTTAACCCAAGCCAGGAACCTTCTCTCTTTTTCTCTCATTTATTTATTTATTTATTTTGGTGGGCTCTTTGGCCTCTCTTTTTTATGGGCTTCTTTGGCCTCTTTTATTGCCTCACATGGGACAATGCTCAAATAATGATGATCATCACACTTTCAACTCAAAACTTAGAGCAACTATGACTCTATATGGAATGCCTTCGGTAGTGTATCGTGGCAATGATCTAGCATGGCATAAACATCAACGGAAACATCATGCTAGCTATCTTACGATCGTTCAAAGGCAATGTAGACGTGGTGGCACATATCATGGTGGTAGTTGCATGGCAATATATCTCGGAATGACTTTGAAAAAGCCATGGTAGGTAGGTATGGTGGCTGTTTTGAGGGAGGCTAATGGTGGGTTTTGTGCACCGGCGAGAGTTGCACGGCACTAAGAAGATAGTGATGGTGGAAGGTGAAAGTGCATCTAAACCATGGACTCAACATTAGTCATGAAGAACTCATATACTTGTTGCAAAAGTTTTATTAGTAATCGAAACAAAGCATTCAACGCATACTCCTAGGGGAAGGGTTGGTAGGTATAAACCATCGCGCGATCCCGACCGCCACGAAAAGGATGACAATCAATATACTAATCATGCTCAGATTTCATCACATAGCGGTTCACCATACATGCGTGCTACTGGAATCACTAACTTCAACACAAGTATTTCTAGATTCACAACACCTTACTAGCATGACTTCAATATTACCATAACCACAACTCAAAACTAATTTAGATGAATCAAACTTCTCTAACTATTCAATGCACATGAAGGTGGAAGTTTTCGTATCCCTTTGGATAACTACCCCTTTTGAGACTACTTTCAAAGCATAGATCAACTACCAAGCCACGCACCGCTGTGCTCTAAAAGATATAAGTGAAGCACATAGAGCAAAAGTATCTAGCTCAAAAGATATAAGTGAAGCACATGTGAGCTGAATTGTCTACCAAAAGATATAAGTGAAGCTCGACAAAATCATGGTGTGTGCATGTCTCTCTCTCTAGGTGTGCAGCAAGGATGATTGTGACACAAAAATAAAATAAAAGAATCCTACGATACAAGACGCTCCAAGCAAAAACACATAACATGTGGTGAATAAAAATATAGCCCCAAGTAACGTTACCGATGGATTGAAGACGAGAGAGGGGATGCCTTCCCGGGGCATCCCCAAGCTTAGGCTTTTACAACATCCTTGAATCTCTTGGGGTGCCTTGGGAATCCCCAAGCTTGAACTCTTGCCACTCTTTATCTTTTTGTCCATAAGAACTTCACCCAAAACTTGAAAACTTCACAACACGAAACTTAAACAGAAACTCGTGATAACATTAGTACAAGAAAGCAAACCACGACTTCCTTAGGTACTGTAGAAAACTTAAATTCTACTTGTGCTGATGTTGGGTTACTGTACTTTCAATCTTCCATGGCTAATACCCCCCGATACTATCCATAGTTTCATCAAAATAAGCAACCAACACAACAAAAACAGAATCTGTTAACAGCAGACCAGTCTGTAGCAATCTGTATGTTTCGTATACCTCTTGTACTTCAACAATTCTGAAAAATTACGACAGTCTGAAGCATTTGCATTGCAATCATCATAAAAAAGAATCAACTCAAAATCTCTTACATAAAAAAAATTAAATTCTTTTTGTGAGCAGAGAGTGTCTGTCTTTTCCAGCATGACCAAACGATCATCCCCAAGACTAATCATAACGGTTTTGCTTGGCACAAACGCAAAAAGAAACACAAAAAACACAATCATAACAGAATTATGAAAGTGTGGAAAACAAAAAACAGAAATAAAAAGGATAGATTCATTGGGTTGCCTCCCAACAAGCGCTTTTGTTTAACGCCCTTAGCTAGGCATTCAATGATACTCTCACAAAAGACAAGAATTGAAGCACAACGAGAGCATCCTAAGGCATGTGAAAATCACATCTAAGTCTAACATACTTCCTATGCATAGGCATTTTATAGGAAAATAGATTGTCAAGACAACCAATCGCTGCCATATGCAAGGAAGAAGAAAGAGACAAGAGCAATCTCAACATCACGAGAGGTGATTTGGTAACATGAAAGTTTCTACCAAAATATTTTCCTCTCTCATAGCAATTACATGTGGGATAATATTCAAATTCAACAATATAGCTATCCCATAGGATATTCTTTTCATGATCCACATGCATGCAAAGTTGACGGTCTTCAAAAATAGTGGGATTATCATCAAATAAAGTCATGACTTCTCCAATCCCACTTTCAGTATTGTTGCAAATATCATATTCATCATGAGGTTTGAATTTTTTTTCAAGATCATAAGAAAGATCTTCACCCCAATCATGATTATTGCAACAAGTAGTGGACAAAGCAAAACTATCATCCCCAAGCTTAGGGTTTTGCATATTTTTAGCATGATTGTCACTAATAGGATTTATAGTGAAATCATTGCAATCATGCTTTTCATCCAAGGAACCCTCATGAATCACTTCATGAATTTCTTCCTCACAATTTTCAGATTCATGCATCTTACGCAAAACTCCAAAGAAATAGTCAATTGTCCTCAACTCACTAGCAATTTGTTCCACACGAGTGGGTCTCTTAAAGAGACTAGCAAGTGGATGAGGATCCCTATCACTAGATTTTCAGCAAGCGAAGATGCAAGCATATTGAGGGCACATGGCACACAAGCGAACAGAAAGTAAGCGATAGAAAAGGGCAAACGAAAAAGGCAAAGGAGAAAGGCAAATGAAAACGGCATAAGTGAAGTGGGGGAGAGGAAAACGAGAGGCAACTGACAACAAAAGTAAATGCAAGAGAAGAGTTTGTGAGACCTACTTGGATAGATCTTGATTTATCCTCCCCGACAACAGCGCCAGAAATACTTCTGATGGCTGATGTGTATCCCTTGCAAGTGCGCCAGAAATAGTTGTGTCGACGGCACCAGGAATCCTTCAGCTGCGGCTACGCCTTTAGGGACTTCCTAGGCAAGTATGCAAAGGATTTCCCCGGTGGCCTTGGAGCCTTGCATTGGTGTTCCCTCGAAGCGGAAAGGGTGATGTAGCACAGCGACGGTAAGTATTTCCCTCAGTTTGAGAACCAAGGTATCAATCCGGCGGAAGAGTATCTCAAGATCCTGCACAAACACAAAAGCTTGCACCCAACGCTATGAAGGGGTTGTCAATCCCTTATAGATTGTTTGCCAAGTGAGAACTGAAAGCAACAAAGTAACAAAGCAAAGTAAAAGCGGAGTTGTAAACGATGGATGTGAATAGACCCGGGGGCCGTAGTGTTTACTAGTGGCTTCTCTCATAAAAGCAAGTAGACGGTGGGTGAACAAATTACTGTCGAGCAATTGATAGAACTGTGCAGAGTCGTGACGATATCTATGCAATGATTATTTCTATAGGCATCACGTCCGAAACAAGTAGACCGATACTTTCTGCATCTACTACTATTACTCCACACGTCGACCGCTATCCAGCATGCATCTAGTGTATTAAGTCCATAAGAACAGAGTAATGCCTTAACCAAGATGACATGATGTAGAGGGATAATCTCAAACCAATGATAAAAACCCCATCTTTTTACCCTTGATGGCAACTGCTTGATGTGTGCCTTGCTGCCTCTACTGTCACTGGGAAAGGTCACCACATGGCAGAACCCAAAACCAAGCACTTCTCCCATTGCAAGAATCATAGATCTAGTTGGCCAAACAAAACCCAAGACTCGTAGAGACTTACAAGGATATCAAATCATGCATATAAGAAATCAGCAAATACTCAAATATATATCATAGATAATCTGATCACAAGTCCACAATTCATCGGATCTCGACAAAGACACCGCCAAAGAAGATTACATCGGATAGATCTCCATGAAGATCATGGAGAACTTTGTATTGAAGATCCAAGAGAGAGAAGAAGCCATCTAGCTACTAACTACGGACCTGTAGGTCTGAAGTGAACTACTCAGGAGTCATTGGAGGGGCGATGATGATGATGATGAAGCCCTCCACCTCCAAAGTCCCCTCCGGCAGGGCGCCGGGAAGGGTCTGCAGATGAGATCTCGCGGAAATGGAAGCTTGCGGCGGCGGAAAAGTATTTTCGAGGCTCCCCTGATTTTTTGAGGAATATTTGGGAACATATAGGCGCAAGACCTAGGTAAGGGGGCGGCCAGGGAAGCCACAAACTTGCCCACCGCCGCCTCCCTCCTGGTGGCGTGGTGGGAGCTTGTGGGCTCCCTGGAGCCCACCTGGCATGGCCCAAAGGCCCCCTGGTCTTCTTCCGTTCGGGAAAAAAATCATTTGAGGGTTTTTATACCGTTTGGACTCCGTTCCAAAATCAGATCTGAAAAGAGTTAAAGCACGGAAAAAATAGGAACTGGCACTTGGCACTAAATTAATAAGTTAGTCCCAAAAAGATATAAAAAGGTACATAAAACATACAAAGAAGGCAAGATAACAGCGTGAAACCATCAAAAATTATAGATACGTTTGAGACATATCAGACCCCTTTTGTTTTTCTTAGCTTTGGGCACAGTAGCTCGACAAGGGAGGTTTACTTGCTCTGTTCCCTCTTCTCTGTCGAAGAAGAGCTGCTAGCCCAGTGGTGATAGCACTGGTGGAGTACGAGGGGTACTTGGGTTCGAATCCAAGCCAGCCCCCTTTTATTTTTATTCCTTTTTTTGTTGTTTGAAGTATTTTGTGATGTGCAAGGTTTGGGGAGCAACATATGTTTTGCTAGATCTCAAACCAGTGGGTTTTCCCTCTTGTTTTAGTTAGCATGCATGTGTAGGGATTAGAGGTGCTTGTGTATGTGTGTAGAAGGTCATGTGAGTGCAAGCATGTATGTGGTGTAGTGATAGTGGTGTGTGTTTGTGGTTTTGCCTTAGTGAGCACTTGTGTGCAAGCATGTATGTGTGTGTGTTAGTGATAGTGGTGTGAGTGTAAGTATGTGTGTGTTTGGAGACTAGCATGTGTAGGTGCTAGTGTGTGTATGCTTGATGTGTGTGTGTGTGGTGGTGTGCTAAGGCACATGAACATGAGGTCTAAACCCTCATGTAACCATTGGAGTTGTGAGTGTGTGCAAGTGCATGTGTAGGTGATGAACTAGTGTGCAACACATGTGATATGGCACTATTTGCATCTATGAGATTCCATGTAGTTTTTCCTTTCAACTTTGTGCCTATTTGTTCTATGCAAGTACCTAGGTATTATATATGTTTTGGGGTAGAATCTTCCCAGGAATCCATTGGTGAAATCAGATTTCCATTTTGGACACTTTCTGGAAAAATAATTTTCTGATTTGATGCTTTGTTTAGAGATTGGTGCCATGTAATGTGATGAGCCTAAGAGGATGATTCCTTGATGTGGCAGTAGTGGGTGAACTACTCTACAGCATGGTGGTTTTTTTATGCTTAGGAGTTTGTATGTGCAAGTTGTGCCTTGTCAAAGTAGGCATGTGGCTGAAATTGACAGCTTAGTGAAAATATGTGATTTTCACTAAGGCTGAGAAACTGCTGTTATTTTCTTCTCTTGTAGTTGTGGTTGCAAAAGTTCATCTGTTGGGTATCAGCCCTTGCAATCAACTAGAGAGTTGGAGCTTTTTTGTTTGTCTAGCTCTCTGTCAATTTTCATGCACTTTCACTTCCTGTAGATGTTGTTTTGGAGGCTGTCAAAAAGCTTCAGAGCATAAACAGCTGGTGAGAATCTGAGATTTTCACTAAGTCCCTGAAATCTGTTCTTTTTGTCCAAGTTAGCACCTGTAGATCTTTCTGGGTGTAACTCCTTTGTATTATCTTTTTGCTCATGCTTGTAGAGCTTTTGAATAGCTTTTGCCACATATCTTGTTTGGCACATTTGGGTGGTTGTAGGTGCTTTGCATATTGCTCTCAAACTGTTATGATGCTGTTTAGGACAGATTGCATAGTTTTGTTGTTTTGAAGCTTGTGAGTACATAGTTGGTGGTGTGGTGAGTTTCTTTGCACCACCCCACCTATATTTGTTTGTTTGATCATGTGGCAACCTGGGAATACCATAAGTATGCCATTGGAGAGTGCTTGTGGTAGATTTGATTCGTAGAACTCCATATTTTGTTTTGTAGTTTCCGGTTGATCCGTAGCTCCGTTCTCAACATTCTTTATATGCTTTTGTATCGTTTTCTCGGATGCACCTGTTCCTGTCATCTTCATGCATGTCAACATGGCTTAGAGTGAAGTTCTGTCCAGAAGTTTGTCTTTTCTTCTCATGCTTATGCAAGTGACTAGAATAGAGATGCATGTTACATTCTCATCTCATGCATCATGTGTTTTTTGCATCATGTTGTGTTGTTGTTCATTGGCTGTCATTTTTATCTTGGTTAGCACCGGGATCGAAGAGCAAGTACGTGGATTCAGGAGAGTACGTGTAGGATGAACAAGAGAAGTTCCAAGTTAAAGACATCACAGGCAAGATGACCGTGACCTTGATACTGTATCTAGCCTTGTTATGCATAGATTCACGTTTCCTTCGTTTATGCTCGCTGCCTACCACTTGATATAAATTCCTCCTGATATTGCCATGAAACCCAAACACTTTCCCCTCCTAGCTAATATTGAATGGCTAAGTAGGCTTGCTCAGCTTCTAATGATAGTGTTGCTAGTTGCAGGTGCCAATTGTCTCATGTGATAATATGAGTTTTGATATCATTATGTTTAATTCTACTAACTAATTAATGCACCTATATACTTGGTAAATGATGGAAGGCCTAGCTTTTGCCGGGTGACTTGTTACGTTATTGCCGCCTTAGTTTCCGGCTACCGGTGTTTGATTCCATAACTGATCGCTCCTAACACGTTCGGGGTTGTTATGGGGACCCCCTTGATAAACCGTGTAGTGTTAAGACTTGTTCGGCAGGACCCAACATTGGTTTTAATTTGCTAAACACCTAATAATAATTTGCATAGGGAATAGCTACCCCGAGGATTTTAATCAACAACCCGGGCCACTGCTCCTCATGAGTGTTGGTCCCACCTGGGCGATGTCCGAGGCCCCCCTGGTCACCCAGAGGTTTAGCCATCCCGAGGTCTAGCTCATCCGTCGTGTCCTGAGACTGAGATACACGACTCTTATCGGGGTCGTCGACACGACGGGAGGTCCTGCTAGTCTTGTCTTACCTTAAAGATATATCTTGCGTATAGGAATCCCGGTGAAGCTTTGGTTCTCCCAGAGTTGAGGTTTTCCTCTAAGGAATCCGACGAGATCACGAGATTCGTGATAGAGGATTACTTTGCGGCCCGTGACCGTTTGTGATGGACTAGTTGGAGCACCCCTGCAGGGTTTAATCTTTCGTAAAGCCGTGCACGCGGTTATGTGGCAACTTGGAATACTTGTTAACATCTGGTTCTAGATAACTTGAACTAATTCTAATAAAACTGCCAACCGTGTGCGTAACCGTGACTGTCTCTTTCGAAGACCTCTCTTCGATCGGGAACACGACGGGGTTATGATTGACGTAGGTAGGTGATCAGGATCACTTAGTGATCATCTAGTCTTCGACCGCTCGCGTAGACCACCACATCTATATCTTGTTCTACGTAAGTTAGCCACCATAAATGCTTAGGACGTTGCAACCTAAACATTGAACCTTCCTCACCTAATAACTTGACTAGTTTCGGTACCAAGGTCATAGATTGCTGAGTCCCCGTGGCTCACAGATTACTTCAACCCCCCAATAGGTACAGGTACGCCCGACACAGGTGATCCCGATGGCACGCAGCTGGCGTGGCAGTACGATGAGGAGAACGACCGCATGTACGTGAACTATCCAGAAGACTGAGGTCGTGGTCGTGATCGTGGGCAAGCATGCTGGATAGCATAGCCTTTTCTCATGTTATGTAGTCTGTAGCGGAACTACCTTCTCTGAATAAATGTGTGGATGTAAACTCTGATATTATCTATGTGATATGGCAAACGATTCCCTATTTGTCATTCTTTAATTATGTATGTGCTATGTTTATCTTGCTTGAGAAACGCATAGATGCGCTTCTTTCCATTTTGGGACATCGCCCCCTAAATAGGAAAGGACCGCATCTTAGTCGTTACATAATATGTGTTTTGCTTGGAGCGTCTTGTATGATATGAGTCTTTACCTTTTAGTTTTACACAATCATCCTTGCTGTGCACATATTTTTAGAGAGATACGCTGAATCATGAATTTACTAGAATACTCTTTGTTCTTCACTTATATCTTTTGAGTTAGGCAATGTTGCTCTAGTGCTTCACTTATATCTTTTAGAGAAAGGCGGTGTTGTGTTTTATAGAAATTATTAAACTCTTGTACCTCACTTATTATTATGTTGAGAGTTCTTTAAAAGCATGGTAATTGGTTTAGGTTATGAATTTTGTCCTAATATAATGGGCATGCAAGAAGGATATAATAAAAACTTTCATATTAAGTGCATTGAATATGATGATAAGTTTGATTCCTTGCGTATAGTTTTGAGATATGAAGATGGTAATATGAGAGTCATGCTAGTAAGTAATTGTGAATTAGAAGAAATACTTGTGTTAAAGCTTGTGATTCTGTAGCATGCACGTATGGTGAACCGTTATGTCATGAAGTCGGAACATGATTTGTTTAATAATTGTCAACCTTTGTGTGGAGGTCGGGATCGTGCGATGGTTAACTCCTACCAACCCTTCCCCTAGGAGCATGCATCTAATACTTTGTTTCAATAACTAATAGGCTTTTGCAATAAGTATGTGAGTTCTTTATGACTAATGTTGAGATTATACACACTCTCACCCTTCCACCTTTGCTGGACTCTCTAGTACCGAGCAACTCTCGCCGGTACATTAAACCCACCTTCCTCAAAACAGCCACCATATATTTTCCTCAAATCAGCCACCATATCTACCTATTATGGCATTTTCATAGCCATTCCGAGATATACTGCCATGCAACACCACTGTCTCGTTTTTATGACACGCGCCATCACTTCCATATTGCTTATAGAGTCATATTTTGTTCTAGATATCGAGTTGTAATCTTTGAGTTGTAAGTAAATAAAAGTGTGATGATTTGCATTATTAGAGCATTGTCACGTGTGAGAAAAGGATGATGGAAGCTATGATTCCCTCGCAAGTTGGGATGAGTCTCTGGACTTTACAAAAACAAAAGAGGCCAGCGAAGCCCATAAAAAAATAAAAAAGGCCAAAGAAGCCTACTAAAAAAAGAGAAAAAAATGAGAGAAAGGAGAAGGGAAAATCCTACTATCATTTTCCACACTTGTGCTTCAAAGTAGCACCATGTTCTTCATAGAGAGTATCCTATTTTGTCACTTTCATATAACTAGTGGAATTACATATTTTGCACAACCACTTAGTTTCCTTTTTGAGCTTTCATACACTTATAGTTCTAGTGCATTTGTTGCATGTCAATCCCTAATCACTCGCATTGATATCTATTGATGGGCATCTCCATAGCCCGTTGATATGCCTAGTTGATATGAGACTATCTTCTCCTTTTTTTTGCAACCACCACCATAGTCTATCCCACCTATAGTGATATATCCATGGCTCGCGCTCATGTATTGCGTGAGAGTTGAAAAGGTTCGAGAACATAAAAGTGTGAAACAATTGCTTTATTTTCATCGAGGTTGTGCGTGATTTAGATACTTTGTGTGGTGAAGATGGAGCATAGCCAGACCATATGATTTTGTAGGCATAACTTTCTAAGAACATGTTATTTCGAAAGGAAGCAATTGCCTTATTAGTATGCTTGAGGTATTATTGTTTTTATTTAAATATTAGACTTTTGTTTTGAATCTTATGGATCTCAATGTGCATGCCACAATAGAGAATATTACATGGATAAATATGTTGGTAGCATTCCACATCAAAAAATCTGTTTTTATTATTTACCTACTCGAGGACGAGCAGGAATTCAGCTTGCGGATGCTTGATACGTCTCCAACGTATCTATAATTTTTTATTATTCCATGCTATTATATTATGTGTTTTGGATGTTTTATATGCATTAATATGTTGTTTTATATTATTTTTGGGACTAACCTATTAATCTAGAGCCTAGTGCTAGTTTCTCTCTTTTCCATGTTTTTGAGTATTGCAGATAAGGAATATTAAACTAAGTCAAACAGAATAAAATCTCCGAAATGATTTTTCTTGGACTAGAACTAACCGAGAAGACTTGGAGTAGGTGGTAGGTTACCTGCCGGGAGGCCACAAGCGTGCAGGGCGCACCCTAGGGAGCGCGCCCCTGGCTTGTGGGTCCCCTGCAGGTCTCCTAACCCTATTCTTAGGCCTATAAATTCCCAAATATTCCTCCATTGCAAAACAAAGCCACGAAAATACTTTTCCACCACTAGGAGCCTCTGTCCCCGTGAGATCCAATCTGGGAGCCTTTTTTGGTAATCTTCTGGAGAGGGAATTAATCACGGAGGGCATCTACATCAACTCCATTGCCCTTCGATGATGCGTGAGTAATTCACCACACACCTACTGGGCCATAGCTAGTAGCTAGATGGCTTCTTCTCTCACTTTGATTTTCAATACAATGTTCTTCACGATCTTCATGGAGATCTATTTGATGTAATACTCTTTTGTGGTGAGTTTGTTGAGATCCGATGAATTGTGAGTTTATGTTCAGATTATCTACGAATATTATTTGAATCTCTTCTGAATTCTTATATGCATGATTTAATATCTTAGCAAGTCTCTTTGAGTTATTGGTTTGGTTTGGCCAACTAGATTGGTAATTCTTGCAATTCGAGAAGTGCTTAGTTTTGGGTTCAATCTTGCGGTGTCCTCACCCAGTGACATAGTAGGGGTAGTGAGTCACGTATTGTATTGTTGCCATCGAGGATAAAAAGATGGGGGTTTCATCATATTGCTTGAGTTTATCCCTCTACATCATGTCATCTTACTTAATGTGGTACTCTGTTCTTCATGAACTTAATACTCTAGATGCAGGCAGGAGTCGGTCGATGTGTCGAGTAATAGTAGTACATGCAGAATCGTTTCGGTCTACTTGACACGGACGTGATGCCTATATGCATAATCATTGCCTTGGATATCTTCATAATTATTCGCTTTTCTATCAATCGCTTGACAGTAATTTGTTCACCCACCGTATTATTTTCCTTTATGAGAAAAGCTTCTAGTGAAACATATGGACCGCGGGTCTATTTTCCATATTACACTTTCAGATCTATAAACCAACGCAAGCTCAAGAAGTAGCAACAGCTTAGCAGGGCTTTGATACGTCTCCAACGTATCTATAATTTTTTATTGTTCCATGCTATTATATTATCTATTTTGGATGTTTCATATGCATTAATATGCTATTTTATATTATTTTTGGGACTAACCTATTAATCTAGAGCCTAGTGCCAGTTTCTGTTTTTTCCATGTTTTTGAGAATTGCAGATAAGGAATATTAAACAGAGTCCAAACGGAATAAAATATGTGGAATGATTTTTCAAGGACAAGAAGACACCTGCCAGACTTGGAGAAGGGGTAGGAGACCTGCAGGGAGGCGACGAGCCTGTTGGGCGCGCCCTAGGGGGCACCCCTGGCTTGTGGGCCCCCTGCAGCTCTCCTAACCCTAATCCTTGGCCTACAAATTTCCAAATATTCTCCATTATCGAAGAGAGACCAAAAAAAGACTTTTCCGTCGCGGGGAGCCTTTGTTCCCGTGAGATCCAATCTGGGAGTCTTTTCTGGTAATCTGCCGGAGAGGGAATTGATCATGGAGGGCATCTACATCAACTCCATTACCCCTCCGATGATGCGTGATTAGTTCACCGCAGACCTACGGGTCCATAGCTAGTAGCTAGATGACTTCTTCTCTCTCTTTGTTCTTCAATATCATGTTCTTCGTGATCTTCATGGAGATCTATCCGATGTAATACTCTTTTGTGGTGTGTCTGTCAAGATGCGATGAATTGTGAGTTTATGTTTAGATTATCTATAAATATTATGTGAATCTTCTCTGAATTCTTATATGCATGATTTCATATGTTAGCAAGTCTCTTCGCGTTATTGGTTTGGTTTGGCCAACTAGATTGATAATTCTTGGAATGGGAGAAGTGCTTAGTTTTGGGTTCAATCTTGCGGTGTCCTCACCTAGTGACAAAGTAGGGGTAGCGAGGCACGTATTGCATTGTTGCCATCGAGTATAAGAAGATGGGGTTTTCATCATATTGCTTGAGGTTATCCCTCTACATCATGTCATCTTACCTAATGCGTTACTCTGTTCTTCGTGAACTTAATACTCTAGATGTAGGCAGGAGTCGGTCGACGTGTGGAGTAATAGTAGTAGAAGCAGAATCGTTTCTGTCTACTTGACACGGACGTGATGCTGATGTCTAGTACACAACCTTCTTCTTGTAGACTCGTGTTGGGCCTCCAAGCGTAGAGTTTTGTAGGATAGTAGCAAATTTCCCTCAAGTGGGTGACCTAAGGTTTATCAATCTGTGGGAGGCGTAGGATGAAGATGGTCTCTCTCAAGCAATCCTGCAATTAAATAACAAAGAGTTTCTTGTGTCCCCAACACACCCAATACAATCGTAAATTGTATAGGTGCACTAGTTCGGCGAAGAGATGGTGATACAAGTGTAATATGGATGGTAGATATAGGTTTTTGTAATGTGGAAATATAAAAACAGCAAGGTAACAAATAGTAAACAGCGAGCAAAATGTTGTATAAATGCTTGGAAACAAGGCCTAGGGTCCATACTTTCACTAGTGCAAGTTCTATCAACAATACAAACATAGTTGAATCATATATAAATCCCTCACGTGCGACAAAGAGTTCACTCCAAAGTCACAAACTGCGGAGAACAAACGAAGAAATTATTGTAGGGTATGAAATCACCTCCAAGTTATCTTTTCTGATCAATCTTATGAGCTATCCCTATAAGTGTCACGAACAGCCCTAGTGTTCGTACTAAAATAACACCTTAAACTACACATCAACCAAAACCCTAATGTCACCTAGATACTCCAATGTCACCACAAGTACCCATGGGCATGATTATATGATATGCATCACATAATTTCAGATTCATCATGTTCAATCCAACACAAAGAACTTCAAAGAGTGACCCAAAGTTTCTACCGGAAAGTCAAGACGAAAACATGTGCCAACTCCTATGCATAGATTCCCAAGGTCACGGAACCCGCAAGTTGATCACCAAAACATCATGAAGTGGATTAATAGAACATCTCATTGTCATCACAGATATCCCATCTCAAGATATACATCAAGTGTTCTCAAATCCTTAAAGACTCAATCCGAAAAGAAAACTTTAAAGGGAAAACGCAATTCATCACAAGAAGATAGAGAGGGGAAAACTCCATATTATTCATCTATATAAATAAAGCTCGCGATACATCAAGATCGTGCCATCTCAAGAACATGAGAGAGAGAGAGAGAGATTGAATGCATAGCTACTAGTACATACCCTCAGCCCCGAGGAGGATTACTCACACATTATCATGGTGAGAAAGAGAGATTTGCTAATGGAGAGGTGCAGTCCCGAAGAGATGGAGGCGATGGCGGCCACGACACCGGCGACGGGCGGTGGCGGTGGCGACGGGTGGCCACCCCTTGACCCTCCTTCTTCCTTGGTCTTGGTGATGCAATGGAGGAGCATCTCCCCTTCTCGGCACGTGCCAAGTGAGAGGCAAATTCGTGGCTCTTGGTGACTCTACCAAAATTAGGGTTTTTCTCTTCTTATATGTGCCTCTGTGGTGTTCTATGGTCCTCCGACGGATGGACCATTGATCCAATGGCTCTCGAGCACCTCTAGAACATTCCTAGGGGGTCCTCACAGCCCTCATGAGTCTCCAAAGTCGTGGCTTGGCCGAATATATCAGATACGTTAAGAGTTGGACTCAATCACGTCAACAATTCTCGTGATCCCGTAATCAGATATTTTCCTTCAGTAAAACGGGTGTCAAGATCGCACACGAACTCTATTTTGAACAAATTTATAGTCCAGAATCATTACCATAAAATTCCCCACACTTACCTAGTTTTAGCGTTTTCCATTCGACGCCGTCTTCTCGGATCAAACTGACGATCTCTATTAACTATTTGTGGCCGGATTTCAGGAGAGTCAGAGTCCTCCTCCAGCAAGGCTCCTTTTGCGGGGTTTTTTTCGACAATTTCTAATTAAGTCCTACAAATAAAAGTGTGAAACAAGAACTTGTGCAATTTTGCATCCATTAATAGGTTAGTCCCAAAAATTAATATAAAGTTGTAATAAAATGATTGTAAAACATCCAAAAATGATAATATAACAACATGTAACAAGCAAAAATTATAGATACGTTGGAGACGTATCGTATGCCTATATGCATAATCATTGCCTTGGATATCTTCATATTTATTTGATTTTCTATCAATTTATTGAGAGTAATTTGTTCACCCATCGTATTATTTTCCTTCATGAGAGAAGCCTCGAGTGAAACCTATGGACCCCGGGTCTATTTTCCATATTATACTTTCAGATCTATAAACCAAAAATACCAAAAATATATTGCTGCTATTTATTTACTTTTGTTTTAATTTTAGTTCTAGCAATATTTTATCTATCTCTATCAGACTCATCCTTGCAAATAACTGTGAAGGGATTGACAACACCTTTTTAGCGTTGGGTATAAGTGTTTGATTGTTTGCGTAGGTGCTAAGATTGGGGCCTTGCTTGTTCCTCCTACTGGATTGATACCTTTGTTCTCAACAAAATAAGGGAAATACTTATCTACTTCGCTGCATCAGCCTTTCCTCTTCAAGGGAAAACCAACGCAAGCTCAAAGGTAGCAAGAAGGATTTCTAGCACGTCGCCGGGGAGGATACATAGCAAGATCAAGCTTACCAAGTACCATCACAAACTCATCTCTTGCATTTACTTTATTTGCCTTTTGCCTCTCGTTTTCCTCTCCCCCACTTCTAAAACGATTTTCATAGAATACCAAAAATATTTGCCTTTTTATTCGCCCTTCTTCCGTTCGCCTTTTTCGTTTGCTTTTTGTTTTCTTGTGTGCTAGATCTATTCGTTGCCACCATGTATGAATCTGGGAAGGTTTACATTTAAAATGATAGTAATAATATTGAAGACAATAACGATTCTCATAGAGAACCTACTATCAATCATACAAAAAAGTTCCGCTTAGGTAGCGGCAATATTATTGGAAAAGGTGTTTTTCAAGATTTATTTACTTGTGCTGGTACGCTACCTGCTTTAGGAGGGTCAATCATCAATAAAACTAATAGTCCTCCGGACGCCATAACACTACTAATAATTGAACTTGAGAGGCAATTTGTTCATATGCATCCTTGCATATAAAGGATTTTTCTTGAGTTCTCTAATATTCAGTTTGCTTCCGTTAAGCGTGCCACCACTATATTTCTTCCCCGTGAGTTTAGATTCATGATGAAAGAGGCTAGTGAAACTTTTGTTCATTATAAAGTTAATGTTGGATGTCCCCCCATAGAGGAGATCCTTTTTAATCAAGAAGAAATAATGAGATTGCAGTCTCCGGATTATGTTGCTTATAACAAAATTTTGAGAAAAATGGTTCCTATTGAGGTTTTGGTTGATAAGATTTCTAAACTAATTGATAATTTTTCTATACAAAATAATGTATTAGGGTTCATACTAAGAGATAGACTTATGACCTTCCACCAGAGGAAAGCCTACAATGATGAATTGATTATACACTATAGAGGGCCGAAGGAGGAACCTATTCCTCCCGCACTTGATCTTAAGGATCCTTATCCTATTAAATTTAGCCCTTTTGATTAATTTTTCTTGCCACAAAGTAAGCTTTCTAGTGAAAGAAGGGAGTATGAGATGAGCATTGATGATCTCCCATACTATTATGACAATACCTAGAACTATTGCATTATGCCTAGCTAGGGGCGTTAAAACAATAGCGCTTGTTGGGAGGCAACTCAATTTTATTTTTATGCTTTTGTTTTTTGGTTCTGTTTTTGAGTGCTGCACACATTATTACCTCTATAATAATTTCCTTTTCTTGTTTTAATTATTGTTTGACCCAAGTAAGACCTTTGGGATGGCCTACGGTGTTTGCAAGTTGATTTTGCTGAAAAACAGAAACTTTCGTTCTCAGTAAAGGAATTTTGTAAATTCACTGGAACGTGATTTTGATCTACTTTTTTTACGCAAGATTTATATACTAATTTCCCAGATTTTACTAAATTTTCAGAATTTTTGGAGTTACATAAGTATTCGAAGTATACAGATTCCAACAGACTGTTTTGTTTTTGACATATTCTGTTTTCTTTGTGTTGGTTGCTTATTTTTATGAATATATGGGTTGTATCGGGGGGGGGGGGTATGAATCATGGAGAAGTTGGAATACAGTAAATATTACACCAATATAAATGAAGAATGAGTTCACAACAGTACCTAAAGTGGTGATTTTTTTTTATTATACTAACTGATCTCATGAGTTTTCTGTTGAGTTTTCTGTTGTGAAGTTTTCAAGTTTTCGGTAAAGATTTGATGGACTATGGAATAAGGTGTTGGGGAACGTCGCATGGGAAATAAAAATTTCCTACGCGCACGAAGACCTATCATGGTGATGTCCATCTACGAGAGGGGATGAGTGATCTACGTACCCTTGTAGATCGTACAGCAGAAGCGCTAGTGAACGCGGTTGATGTAGTGGAACGTCCTCACGTCCCTCGATCCGCCCCGCGAACAATCCCGCGATCAGTCCCACGATCTAGTACCGAACGGACGGCACCTCCGCGTTCAGCACACGTACAGCTCGACGATGATCTCGGCCTTCTTGATCCAGCAAGAGAGACGGAGAGGTAGAAGAGTTCTCCGGCAGCGTGACGGCGCTCCGGAGGTTGGTGATGACCTTGTCTCAGCAGGGCTCTGCCCGAGCTCCGCAGAAACGCGATCTAGAGGAAAAACTGTGGAGGTATGTGGTCGGGCTGCCGTGGAAAAGTCGTCTCAAATCAGCCCTAAAACCTCCGTATATATAGGTGGGAGGGAGGGGAGGAGGCAGCCTCAAAACCTAAAGGTTTGGCCGAAATTGGAGGTGGAGGAGTCCTACTCCAATCCTACTTGGAGTAGGATTCCACCTTCCCGCTTGGAAACTCTTTCCACCTTGTGTTTTTTCCTTCTCAAACCTTATGGGCCTTAGTGGGAACTTATTCCAGCCCACTAGGGGCTGGTTTATCTCTTCCCATAGCCCATGAGACCCCTTGGGGCGTGACACCCCTCCCGATGGTCCCCGGCACCCCTCCCGGCACTCCGGGTACACTACTGATGAGCCCGAAACTTTTCCGGTAATGCACGAAAACCTTCCGGTAACCAAATGAGGTCATCCTATATATCAATCTTCGTTTCCGGACCATTCCGGAAACCCTCGTGACGTCCGTGATCTCATCCGGGACTCCGAACAACATTCGGTAACCAACCATATAACTCAAATACGCATAAAACAACGTCGAACCTTAAGTGTGAAGACCCTGCGGGTTCGAGAACTATGTAGACATGACCCGAGTGACTCCTCGGTCAATATCCAATAGCGGGACCTGGATGCCCATATTGGATCCTACATATTCTACGAAGATCTTATCATTTGAACCTCAGTGCCAAGGATTCACATAATCCCGTATGTCATTCCCTTTGTCCTTCGGTATGTTACTTGCCCGAGATTCGATCGTCAGTATCCGCATACCTATTTCAATCTCGTTTACCGGCAAGTCTCTTTACTCGTTCCGTAATACAAGATCCCGCAACTTACACTAAGTCACATTGCTTGCAAGGCTTGTGTGTGATGTTGTATTACCGAGTGGGCCCCGAGATACCTCTCCGTCACACGGAGTGACAAATCCCAGTCTCGATCCATACTAACTCAACGAACACCTTCGGAGATACCTGTAGAGCATCTTTATAGTCACCCAGTTACGTTGCGACGTTTGATACACACAAAGCATTCCTCCGGTGTCCATGAGTTATATGATCTCATGGTCATAGGAACAAATACTTGACACGCAGAAAACAGTAGCAACAAAATGACACGATCAACATGCTACGTCTATTAGTTTGGGTCTAGTCCATCACATGATTCTCCTAATGATGTGATCCTGTTATCAAGTGACAACACTTGCCTATGGCCAGGAAACCTTGACCATCTTTGATCAACGAGCTAGTCAACTAGAGGCTTACTAGGGACAGTGTTTTGTCTATGTATCCACACAAGTATTGTGTTTCCAATCAATACAATTATAGCATGGATAATAAACGATTATCATGAACTAAGAAATATAATAATAACTAATTTATTATTGCCTCTAGGGCATATTTCCAACAGTCTCCCACTTGCACTAGAGTCAATAATCTAGTTCACATCACCATGTGATTCCAACGAATCCAACACCCATATAGTTATGGGGTCTGATCACGTCTTGCTCATGAGAGAGGTTTTAGTCAACGGTTCTGAAACTTTCAGATCCGTGCGTTCTTTACAAATCTTTATGTCATCTTATAGATGCTGCTACTACGTGTTATTCGGAAAAACTCCAAATATCTACTCTACTATACGAATCCGTTTCACTACTCATAGTTATTCGGATTAGTGTCAAAGCTTGCATCGACGTAACCCTTTACGACGAACTCTTTAAGCACCTCCATAATCGAGAAAAATTCCTTAGTCCATTAGTTACTAAGGATAAATTTTGACCGCTGCTAGTGATTCAATCATGGATCACTCTCTCTACCTCTCAACATACTTTGAGTCAAGGCACGCATCAGGTGCGGTACACAGTATGGCATATTTTAGATTCTACGGCTAAGGCATAGAAGACGACCTTCGTCTATTCTCTTTATTCTGCCGGGGTCGGGTTTTGAGTCTTACTCAAATTCACACCTCACAACGCAACCAACAACTCCTTCTTTGCTGATCTATTTTGAACTCCTTCAAAACTTGTCAAGGCATGCATTTTGTTGAAACTTCTATTAAGCGTTTTGATCTATCTCCATAGATCTTGATGCTCAATGTTCAAGTAGCTCAATCCAGGTATTCCTTTGAAAACTCCTTTCAAATAACCTTGTATGCTTTACAGAAATTCTACATTACTTCTGATCCACAATATGTCAACCACATATATTTATCAGAAATTCTATAGTGCTCCCACTCACTTCTTTGGAAATACAAGTTTCTCATAAACCTTGAACAAACCCAAAATCTTTGATCACCTCATCAAAGTGTATATTCCAACTCCGAGATGCTTGCACCAGTCCATTGAAGGATCACTGGAGCTTGCACACTTGTTAGTATCTTTAGGATTGACAAAACCTTCTGGTTGTATCACATACAATGTTTGCTCAAGGAAACCGTTGAGGAAACAATGTTTTGACATCCTATGTGCAATATTTCACAAATAATGCAGCAACTACTAACATAATTCTAACAGACCTTTAGCATCGCTACGAGTGAGAAAGTCTCATCATAGTCAACTGTTTGATCTTGTCGAAAACATCTTTGCGACAAGTCGAGCTTTTCTTAATAGTGACTTATCACCATCATCGTCTGTCTTCTTTTAAAGATCCATCTCTACTCAATAGTCCTATGACCATCAAGTAATTCTTCCCAAAGTCTACACTTTGTTTTCATACATGGATCCTCTCTCGGATTTCATGGCTTCCAGCCATTTGTTGGAATCTGGGCCCACCATCGCTTTCTCCATAACTCGTAGGTTCACTGTTGCTCAACAACATGACCTCCAAGACAGGGTTACCGTACCACCCTGTAGTAGTACGCGACCTTGTCAACCTACGATGCTTGTAGTAACTTGATCCGATGCTTGATGATCACCATCATCAGGTTCCACTTCAATTGGTGTAGGCGCCACAGGAACAACTTCCTGCGCCCTGCTACACACTGGTTGAAGTGATGGTTCAATAACCTCATCAAGTTCTACTACCCTCCCACTCAATTCTTTCGAGAGAAACCTTTCCTCGAGAAAGGATCCGTTTCTAGAAACAAACACTTTGCTTTCAGATCTGAGATAGGAGATGTACCCAACTGTTTTGGATATCCTATGAAGATGCATTTATCCGCTTTGGGTTCGAGCTTATCAGACTGAAACTTTTTCACATAAGTGTCGAAGCCCCAAACTTTCAAGAAACGACAGTTTAGATTTCTCTAAACCTCAGTCTAGACTGTGTCATCTCAACGGAAATATGCGGTGCCCTATTTAAAGTGAATGCGGTTGTCTCTAATGCATAACCCATAAATGATAGTGGTAATTCGATAAGAGACATCATAGCATGCACCATACCAAATAGTGTGTGGCTATGACGTTCAGACACATCATCACACTATGATGTTCTAGGTGGCATGAACTGTGAAACAATTTCCACATTGTCTTAACTGTGTACCAAAACTCGTAACTCAGATATTCATTTCTATGATCATATCGTAGACAGTTTATCCTCTTGTTACGACGAACTTCACTCTAAAACAGAATTGAACTTTTCAATATTTCAGACTTTGTGATTCATTAAGTAAATACTCCTGTATCTACTCAAATCGTCAGTGAAGTAGGAACATAATGATATCCACTGCGTGCCTTAGCACTTATTGTACTGCACACATCATAATGTATCACTTCCAACAAGTTACTATCTTGTTTCATCTCAATGAAAACAAGGCCTTGCTCATGTGGTATGATTTGCATGTCACTAGTGATTCAAAATCAAGTGAGTATAAAGATCCATCAGCATGGAGCCTCTTCATGCAATTTATACCAACATGACTCAAGCGGCAGTGCCACAAGTAAGTGGTACTATCATCATTAACTCGTATCTTTTGGCACCAATATCATGAACATGTGTAACACTACGATCGAGATTCAATAAACCATTGAAGGTGATTATTCAAGAAAATAGAGTAACCATTATTCTCTTTAAATGAATAATCGTATTGCAATAAACACGATCCAATCATGTTCATGCTTAACGCAAGCACCAAATAAAAATTATTTAGGTTTAACACCAATCCTGATGGTAGAGGGAGCGTGCGACGTTTGATCATATCAATCTTGGAAACACTTCCAACACGTATCGTCACCTCGCCTTTAGCTAGTCTCCGTTTATGTCGTAGCTTTCATTTCGCGTCACTAATCACTTAGCAACCGAACCGGTATCCAATACCCTCGTGCTACTAGGAGTACTAGTAAAGTACACATCAACATCATGTATATCAAAAACACTTCTTTCGACTTTTGCCAGCCTTCTTATCTACCAAGTATCTTGAGTTACTCCGCCTCAGTGATTGTTCCCCTCATTACAGAAGCACTTAGTCTCGGGTTTGGGTTTAATCTTGGGTCTCTTCATTAGTGCAGCAACTGTTTTGCCGTTTCACGAAGTATCCCTTCTAGCCCTTGCCTTTCTTGAAACATAGTGGTTTTACAAACCATCAACTATTGATGCTCCTTCTTGATTTCTACTTTCGCAGTGTCAAACATCGCGAATTGCTCAAGGATCATTGTATGTATCCTTGATATGTTATAGTTCATCACGAAGCTCTCACAGCTTGGTGGCAGTGACTTTGGAGAACTATCACTATCTCATCTGGAAGATTAACTCCCACTTGATTCAAGCGATTGTCGTACTCAGACAATCTGAGCACATGCTCAACGATTGAGCCTTTTCTCCTGTGCTTTGTGTACAAAGGATCTTGTCGGAGGTCTCGTGCCTCTTAACAAGGGCACAAGCATGAAATCACAATTTCATCTCTTTAGAACATCACTTATGTTCCGTGACATTTTACAACGTTTTCGGCGCCTTGCTTCTAAGCCATTAAGTATTTTTGTACTGAACTATCGTGTAGTCATCAGAAACGTGTATGTCGGATGTTCACGGCATCTACAGACGACGCTCGAGGTGCAGCACACCGAGTGGTGCATTAAGGACATAAGCCTTCTGTGCAGCAACGAGGACAATCCTCGGTTTTACAGACTCAGTCTGCAAAGTTTGCTACTATCAACTTTCAACTAAATTTTCTCTAGGAACATATAAAACAGTAGAGCTATAGCGCAAGCTAAATCGTAATTCTCAAAGACCATTAGACTATGTTCATGACAATTAGTTCAATTAATCATATTACTTAAGAACTCCCACTCAAAAAGTACATCTCTCTAGTCATTTGAGTGGTACATGATCCAAATCCACTATCTCAAGTCCGATCATCACGTGAGTCGAGAATAGTTTCAGTGGTAAGCATCTCTATGCTAATCATATCAACTATACGATTCATGCTCGACCTTTCGGTCTCATGTGTTCCGAGGCCATGTCTGCACATGCTAGGCTCGTCAAGCTTAACCCGAGTGTTCCACGTGCGCAACTGTTTTGCACCCGTTGTATGTGAACGTTGAGTCTATCACACCCGATCATCACGTGGTGTCTCGAAACGACGAACTGTAGCAACGGTGCACAGTCGGGGAGAACACAATTTCGTCTTGAAATTTTAGTGAGAGATCACCTCATAATGCTACCGTCGTTCTAAGCAAAATAAGGTGCATAAAAGGATTAACATCACATGCAATTTATAAGTGACATGATATGGCCATCATCACGTGCTTCTTGATCTCCATCACCAAAGCACCGGCACGATCTTCTTGTCACCGGCGTCACACCATGATCTCCATCAACGTGTCGCCATCGGGGTTGTCGTGCTACTCATGCTATTACTACTAAAGCTACGTCCTAGCAAAATAGTAAACGCATCTGCAAGCACAAACGTTAGTTATAAAGACAACCCTATGGCTCCTGCCGGTTGCCGTACCATCGACGTGCAAGTCGATATTATCTATTACAACATGATTATCTCATACAGCCAATATATTACATCACATCGTTGGCCATATCACATCACAAGCATACCCTGCAAAAACAAGTTAGACGTCCTCTAATTTTGTTGTTGCATGTTTTACGTGGTGACCATCGGTATCTAGTAGGATCGCATCTTACTTACGCAAACACCACAACGGAGATATATGAGTTGCTATTTAACCTCATCCAAGGACCTCCTCGGTCAAATCCGATTCAACTAAAGTTGGAGAAACCGACACTTGCCAGTCATCTTTGAGCAACGGGGTTACTCGTAGCGATGAAACCAGTCTCTCGTAAGCGTACGAGTAATGTCGGTCCAAGCCGCTTCAATCCAACAATACCGCGGAATCAAGAAAAGACTAAGGAGGGCAGAAAAACGCACATCACCGCCCACAAAAACTTTTGTGTTCTACTCGAGAAGACATCTACGCATGAACCTAGCTCATGATGCCACTGTTGGGGAACGTCGCATGGGAAATAAAAATTTCCTACGCGCACGAAGACCTATCATGGTGATGTCCATCTACGAGAGGGGATGAGTGATCTACGTACCCTTGTAGATCGTACAGCAGAAGTGTTAGTGAACGCGGTTGATGTAGTGGAACGTCCTCACGTCCCTCGATCCGCCCCGCGAACAATCCCGCGATCAGTCCCACGATCTAGTACCGAACGGACGGCACCTCCGCGTTCAGCACACGTACAGCTCGACGATGATCTCGGCCTTCTTGATCCAGCAAGAGAGACGGAGAGGTAGAAGAGTTATCCGGCAGCGTGACGGTGCTCCGGAGGTTGGTGATGACCTTGTCTCAGCAGGGCTCCGCCCGAGCTCCGCAGAAACGCGATCTAGAGGAAAAACTGTGGAGGTATGTGGTCGGGCTGCCGTGGAAAAGTCGTCTCAAATCAGCCCTAAAACCTCCGTATATATAGGTGGGAGGGAGGGGAGGAGGCAGCCTCAAAACCTAAAGGTTTGGCCGAAATTGGAGGTGGAGGAGTCCTACTCCAATCCTACTTGGAGTAGGATTCCACCTTCCCGCTTGGAAACTCTTTCCACCTTGTGTTTTTTCCTTCTCAAACCTTATGGGCCTTAGTGGGAACTTATTCCAGCCCACTAGGGGCTGGTTTATCTCTTCCCATAGCCCATGAGACCCCTTGGGGCGTGACACCCCTCCCGATGGTCCCCGGCACCCCTCCCGGCACTCCCGGTACACTACCGATGAGCCCGAAACTTTTCCGGTAATGCACGAAAACCTTCCGGTAACCAAATGAGGTCATCCTATATATCAATCTTCGTTTCCGGACCATTCCGGAAACCCTCGTGACGTCCGTGATCTCATCCGGGACTCTGAACAACATCGGTTAACCAACCATATAACTCAAATACGCATAAAACAACGTCGAACCTTAAGTGTGCAGACCCTGCGGGTTCGAGAACTATGTAGACATGACCCGAGTGACTCCTCGGTCAATATCCAATAGCGGGACCTGGATGCCCATATTGGATCCTACATATTCTACGAAGATCTTATCGTTTGAACCTCAGTGCCAAGGATTCACATAATCCCGTATGTCATTCCCTTTGTCCTTCAGTATGTTACTTGCCCGAGATTCGATCGTCAGTATCCGCATACCTATTTCAATCTCGTTTACCGGCAAGTCTCTTTACTCGTTCCGTAATACAAGATCCCGCAACTTACACTAAGTCACATTGCTTGCAAGGCTTGTGTGTGATGTTGTATTACCGAGTGGGCCCCGAGATACCTCTCCGTCACACGGAGTGACAAATCCCAGTCTCGATCCATACTAACTCAACGAACACCTTCGGAGATACCTGTAGAGCATCTTTATAGTCACCCAGTTACGTTGCGACGTTTGATACACACAAAGCATTCCTCCGGTGTCCATGAGTTATATGATCTCATGGTCATAGGAACAAATACTTGACACGCAGAAAACAGTAGCAACAAAATGACACGATCAACATGCTACGTCTATTAGTTTGGGTCTAGTCCATCACATGATTCTCCTAATGATGTGATCCCGTTATCAAGTGACAACACTTGCCTATGGCCAGGAAACCTTGACCATCTTTGATCAACGAGCTAGTCTACTAGAGGCTTACTAGGGACAGTGTTTTGTCTATGTATCCACACAAGTATTGTGTTTCCAATCAATACAATTATAGCATGGATAATAAACGATTATCATGAACTAAGAAATATAATAATAACTAATATATTATTGCCTCTAGGGCATATTTCCAACATAAGGAGTGGCAAGAGCCTAAGCTTGGGGATGCCCAAGGCACCCCAAGCCATATTCAAGGATAACAAAGAGCCTAAGCTTGGGGATGCCCCATAAGTCATCCCCTCTTTCGTCTTCAATCCAACGGTAAATTTACTTGAGGCTATATTTTTATTCACCACATGATATGTGTTTTACTTGGAGTGTCTTGTATGATATGAGTCTTTATTTTTTAGTTTGCCACAATAATCCTTGTTGTGCACATCTTTTGAGATAGACATGCTAAATCGTGAATTTATCAGAATACTCTATGTGCTTCACTTATTCTTTTGAGCTAGGCAATGTTTCTCTAGTGCTTCACTTATATCTTTTAGAGCACGACGGTGTTTTATTTTATAGGGATTATTAAACTCTCGTACCTCACATATATTATTTTGGGAGTCGTTAAACAGAATGGTAATTGGTTTAGGTTATGAATTTAGTCCTAATATAATGGGCATCCAAGAGGGATATAATAAAAACTTTCATATTTGTGCATTCAATATGATGAGAAGTTTGATTCCTTGCATATAGTTTTGAGATATGAAGATGGTAATATGAGAATCATGCTAGTAAGTAATTGTGGATTGGAAGAAATACTTGTGTTAAAGCTTGTGATTCCCGCAGCATGCACTTATGGTGAACCATTGTGTGATGAAGTCGGAGCATGATTTGTTTAATGATTGTCAACCTTTGTGTGGAGGTCGGAATCGCACGATGGTTAACTCCTACCAACCCTTCTCCTAGGAGCATGTGTATAATACTTTGCTTAGGTAACTAATAGGCTTTTACAATAAGTATGTGAGTTCTTTATGACTAATTTTGAGTTCATGGCTTATACGCACTCTCACCCTTCCACCTCTGCTAGCCTCTCTACTAATGTGCAATTTCGGCGGTACATTAAATCCACCTTCCTCAGAATAGCCACCATATACTTTCCTCAAAATAGCCACCATACCTACCTATTATGGCATTTTCATAGCCATTTAGAGATATATTTCATTGCAACACCACCGTCCCCTTTTTTATGACACACACCATCACTTCCATATTCCTTATAGAATCATATTTTGTTCTAGATATCGAGTTGTAAGATTTGAATTGTAAGTAAATAAAAGTGTAATGATTTTCATTATTAGAGCATTGTCCCATGTGAGAAAAGGATGATGGAAGCTATGATCCCCCCTCAAGTTAGGATGAGTCTCCGGACTTTACAAAAAATAAAAGAGGGCAAAGATGCCCAGCAAAAAAATTGAGAGAAAGAGAGAAGGGACAATGCTACTATCTTTTTCCACAATTGTGCTTCAAAGTAGCACCATGTTCTTCATAGATAGTCTCCTATTTTGTCACTTTCATATAACTAGTGGAATTACATCTTTTGCACAACCACTTAGTTTTCTTTTTGAGATGTCATACACTTATAGTTCCAGTGCATTTGTTGCATGGCAGTCCCTACTCACTCGCATTGATATCTATTGATGGGCATCTCCATAGCCCGTTGATATGCCTAGTTGATGTGAGACTATCTTCTCTCTTTATTTTTGCAACCTCCACCATATTCTATTTTCACCTATAGTGCTATATCCATGGCTCAGGCTCATGTATTGCGTAAGAGTTGAAAAGGTTTGAGAACATAAAAAGTGTGAAACAATTGCTTGACTTTCATCGGGGTTGTGCATGATTTAGATACTTTGTGTGGTGAAGATGGAGCATAGCCACACCATACGATTTTGTAGCGATAACTTTCTAAGGCTATGTTATTTCGAAAGGACGCAATTTCCTTGTTAGTATGCTTGAAGTATTATTTTTATGTTAGTATTACACTTTTGTTTTGAATCTTATGGATCTGAATATTCGTGCCACAATAAAGAATATTACATGGATAAATATGTTAGGTAACATTCCACATCAGAAATTTTATTTTTATCATTTACCAACTTGAGGACGAACAGGAATTAAGATTGGTGATGATTGATACGTATCTATAATGTTTTATTGTTCCATGTTATTATATTATCTGTTTTGGATGTTTTATATGCATTATTATGCTATTTTATATTATTTTTGGGACTAACCTATTAATCTAGAGCCTAGTGTCAGTTTCTGTTTTTTCCATGTTTTTGAGTATTGCAGATAAGGAACATTAAACGGAGTCCGAACGAAATAAAGTCTCCAGAGTGATTTTTCTTGGACCAGAAGACACCTGACATACTTGGAGTAGGGGGCAGGAGACCTGCCGGGAGGCGACAAGCCTACAGGGAGCGCCCTAGGGGGGCGTGCCCCCTGGCTTGTGGGCCCCCTGCAGCTCTCTTAACCCTAATCCTTGTCCTATAAATTCCCAAATATTCCCCCATTACCAAAGGGAGACCAAAAAATACTTTTCCGTCGTCGGGCGCCTGTGTTCCCGCGAGATCCAATCTGGGAACTTTTCTGGTAATCTCCTGGAGAGGGAATTGACCTCGGAGGGCATCTTCATCAACTCCATTACCCCTCCGATGGTGCGTGAGTAGTTCACCACAGACCTACAGGTCCATAGGTAGTAGCTAGATGGCTTCTTCTCTCTCTTTGTTCTTCAATACCATGTTCTTCATGATCTTCATGGATATCTATCCAATGCAATACTCTTTTGGGTGTGTTTGTCGAGATCTGGTGAATTGTGGGTCTATGTTCAGAATATTTATGAATATTATTTGAATCTTCTCTGAATTCTTATATGCATGATTTCATATCTTAGCAAGTCTCTTCGGATTATTGGTTTGGTTTGGCCAACTAGATTGGTAATTCTTGCAATGGGAGAAGTGCTTAGTTTTGGGTTCAATCTTGCGGTGTCCTCACCCAGTGACAAAGTAGGGGCCGCGAGGCACGTATTGCATTGTTGCCATCGAGGATAAAAAGATGGGGTTTTCATCATATTGCTTGAGTTTATCCCTGAAAGTGCGTTATATCGACTAGACGGGGGGTGTATAGGAGATTTTTATAATTTCATCAGTGAGGAATTTCCTAGTGAGGAAAGTCCTCTGTCATGAACTGAGTGCAGTGGAAATAGTACAGGATCAAGTGTGCAAAAATGTCTACAAAAAAGTACTCAATGAGATATTAGAGATTCGGTTTGCACAGTTCGCAAGTACACAGTAAGCAGGTGACGATTAACTCAAGTGGAGAATTTGAGGTTGAGGAAATTTAGCGAAAGTCTTCTGACAAATTCTTCAAACAACACAGATAAAAGTCTTCATCATACAATTGATGAAATGAGAAGATTCAATAAATAGAACCCGTAGCTTGATGAAGACAGTTGTTGATGACCCAGTTCCAACTGTTGTGAAAGTTGTACGTCTGGTTCGGAGCGGTTTGGTATTGAAACCAACGGACACACAGTCCCTACCATATTCTCCTTGAGCTAAGGACACATAGTCCTCGCCCAACACTCATGGTAAGTCTTTAGGGCAGACTTCCAAACCCTCACAAACTCGGCCACCCGGTGATCCACAATTAACTATTGGATGCTCTAGACCATGACACCTAACCATCAAGAGGATACACAGTCCTCAAAGGTAACAAGCATCGGTTCCACACAGGAACAACTTCTTTAGTGATACTCAATCACTTGGGTTTTTGGTTTGGGTTTGGGGTTTGGGGTTTTTCCTCACTTGATTATTTTCTCTTGAAGACTCTGAGGAATTTTGGTTGCTCTAAATGACAAGTGTGAGTTTCTCTCAGAGCAGCCAACCAGCAAGTGGTTGTGGGGGCGGCTATTTATAGCCTGGGAGCATCCCGACATGATTTGACATAAATGCTCTTTAATAATATGACCGTTGGGTGGATAAGATCAGTGAGGTGGCGCGTGACGCGGCAACGGTCGGAACTTTCAACTTTGGAACTCCTCATGTCTCTCATATTCCTCACTTTGAGGCTTTGATAGATTTAGGCTTGGCTTGAGCATCATGAGGAAAATCATTCCGTAGTTTTACCTCGACCCCCTTTAACAGTACGGTGTTCCTATGACTCAAGTGTAAAGAAAATGAAATAGAAAGAGTAAATCTTCATGCTTCAAAGTCTTAAAAGTGTTTTTGTCGGGACACACCGAATTCCTCATCTTCAATATCTTCATGAGTAATATCAATTTCTTCTCAATTTTTTCACGATCAAAGTCTTCAAGGAAAGACCAAAATCTTCACCTGGAGACATGCATTTTTAGGGGTAGATATTCATCGGATAACTCAAACTCCTCAGCAACTTATAGAGCATGTGTACACTCACAAACATACCAGTCTCTTAACCTATAAGTCTTCAAACCACCAAAATCACTAAGGGACACTAGATGCACTTACAATCTCCCCCTTTTTGGTGGTTGATGACAATTAGGTTAAGTTTTCAACGAGGATAATAATATGGAATGTAAGTACACAGTTTGAGGAATTTGAAATCAAGATACAGAGAAACTCCCCCTGAAGATGTGCATATTTTGAGGAATTTGCTTTGTACACTAGATGCACATTGATGATTTATATCATGGAGATCTCCCCATGTATCTTGCAATTCATGCATGTATTTGACATATAGTATGAGGAGTTAGAAATGCATGATGAAAAATGATGTGTGGCGAATTTCAGCATGCCCGCGTTAATAAACTTTGAGGAATAAGCATGCGAGGAAAAACGTTCAAAAAAGTCAGAATACCATCGGGCTTAAGTTACAACTCATTACATCAAAAACTTTAGAAGAACCAAGAGTTTGTAACTTAATAAAATATATAAGCCCATAATGAATCCCGCTTGAAGGCTAACTCTCAAATCCCCCCCCCTTTGTCATGAAGTGACGAAAAAGGGACAAAACTGGGGACTAACGCCCTTGAAGTATTTTAATTCTGTGTTGATGTAGAGGCGTGAGCATCCTTGGAGGCAGGCTTCTTTCTTGGACCAGTTGCAGTATCCTCTGGTTCTTCATCTGATTCTGCAGTGTGACATGAATAAAATGAATTGTCCTCCAAGTCAGGAACTAGAATAGGCTTGAATTTCTTCTTTGGAGGCCACGACCAGTCAAACTCTTGAGTAAATTCCATTTCTTCAAGTTCCTCGGGATTCTTCAGGTGAGCCAAGGTGTCCCAAGTGCGTTCAAATACCTCGTGAAGATAATAGTGATTTTTCTTCGCTGCATTTTGAGTCTCATTGAGGGTTTTCACAATGGCACCAAACTGGCGTTTCACGCACTTGTGATTGCGATCGACTTTCTGGTGAAGACTGAGAAGAAGCTCTTTGTTAGTCATCACCCTTCCATTTTGCTTCATTGATGAAAGTAGCACCCATATGGCTTACTCCAGAAGGAAGCTTCAAATCATCAATTGGAGTGTTTGGATCCTCATGCCAAAGATCAATGAAGTTTAGCAATTCCTTTGGATCCAGTGTGAGGGGAATGGTGCTACCAGTGGCTTGTGCAACTCTTTCTTGATTGTTTCTGATGATGGCTTGAAGAGTTTCATCATCATATTATTCACTTCCTTCTGATGCAGAAGGAATGTTGACGACTTTGCCTGGACTTGGCCTGGTACCTCTACCAGCAGTCATCTTAGTCTTCAACAGACTTGGTGAAGATTTTGAAGCTGAGCCTGAGGCTGATGGTACACATGTACTTGGGTTTTCTGATTGAAGCTTTCTGAGCCGCTTCTGCGGAGGAGGTGAAGACTTTGCTGCAGTTGAGGATTTTGCAGTTGTTGCTAGCTGCTCTTTTGATACTGTTGTTGAGGCTTTTGGCTTGAGACTTGGTTTCTTCAACACAGCCTTCTTCTAAGGATTTTTTGTAGCAGAAGCCTCAGCAGCAGAAGAAGTGGCAGCAGTAGTTGCAGCAACAGAGTCCTCATTAAATTTTGTAACTGCAGCTTTAGCCTTTTTCTGCAGCTTAGACAAATACTTGTCTTTTTCATGAGGGTAATCCTCAATTGTGGCTACGCTTGAGGGGTGTGCTACTTGTTGATCTCCCTGTGGCAACCTATTGCAGGGAGGCTTCATATTTTGGAGTGACATACATGTACTCCTTCCCCTCCTTTGCTCATCTGCGTTCAATCTTTTGAAACCTTATCTTGCGCTTTGCCATGGTCTCTTTACCATGAGTTTCCTCATCAGGTGTGCAGTACTCAGCATAGATCTCCTCAGGGATCTCAAAGGCAGTGTTTTGTTCCAGCTTCTTATCACCTTTTTGTTTCCGGTCATCCTTCATTTTCTTGAGTTGAGGCTTTTGCTGAGGAATTTGTATTCTTGATGACTCTGAGGATGCAGGTAATGTTTCTTCTAGAAATGTTGCAAATGAGTTAAGTTGATGAGAACCTAGTGGTTCATCAGCTGACATTTTGTACGTGTGAACAGAGTATTGGTGCGAAGAATTTGGAGAGGTCATATACGTTCTCAGATTTGAGGAAATTGAAAAATAACTTACGTTGACGAATTTGACCAGTGAGTTGAGGAATTTGATTAAGCATTCTGATCTTGGGTTCCAGAGTTGTGCAGATTCGAAAATTTACACAATTGAGGAATCTCGTGAAGAATTTAGTGACTTAGTGAAATTCATCAAGTGTTCGAGACATGGGTGTGTACAGCTGAGAGAATTTCTGAGCAAAAACTAATTTCACGAATCTAAAGAGAATAAAGAGATCAACAGGGGCAGTAAAATAGGATTTTATTTACCCTATGCGAAGAACACGATGAACTGAAGCAGTAAAAAGAGGAAGTTCTTCGGTCGAGATCTTCAGTGCCTTCACTTGGCGACTAAAGACAGCTACGACGGCGGTGGAGGAAGATGTTCCGCAGTCTACATGAGTCCGGTGATGGTGAGGGCGAGGGAGTGAAGCTTTTCCTTACTGGTGACGAAGATGCTAGCGGCGGCGCTAGGGTTTGAGCTCGAGCGGAGAAGATAAGAGGAAGAGAAGAGTTTTGACTGAGGGGGTAAGGGGCTATTTATAGCTCACGTGAAAAATGGTTCAGGCCGAAACTTTCGGACCGAACTGCCCTTGCCCCTTCGTCTTTGCATGACACATGCTACCCACGATCGAAGCGGTGGAGATCATGGTTATCTGAATGTGAGTAGTGGGTGCGGTTACTATGGTAACGTTAAAAATATTTTTTGAATTTTGAGGATTTCGTTGCAAAGTCCTCAGCTGACAAGGATTCAGTGATGATTTTTGAACAAGTGTCAAACATAACGCATATGAAGAATTGAGAATAGACTGGGTTGACCTTAGCATAGAGGGGAGTCGGGTACGATCGCATTCACTTAGAAGAAATACCAAATTGAAGACTGAGCAATAAGTGAATGTTGTTGAGGACATTGAAAGCTCATTAATATATATATATATATATATATAGTCAAATGAAGATCATCAAAAAGTTTTGAAGATTTTGAAGACTTTGAAAATTTTGAGGATTTTGTGACAAAGTCTCAGTTTGAAGAATTTTAAATTTGAAGAATTTCCGACTTGAAGAATTTCAAAGTTGGGTGGTGGCGTGAACCGCCGTATAAGAATGATGATTTCAGGCGCCGCGTACAATTGTCGTAGGGCACTAAGAACCAAATTCTTCATTGATTTCTTCACACTTAGAGTGATATTCTTCATTGATTGAAGAAAATCGTTACTTTGTGTGTTGCACATCTAAGTCATCAATTTTGCATAAGTGTTAGGATGTGTGCATGTTTACAAGACACTTGAAGATTCTAGGATATTTAGCTCACACCGCAACTTGCAAAACATTCTCTCATCCAAGGGCTTTGTGAAGATTTTGCTAGCTGATCATCAGTCTTCACATGGTCGATGATGATATTTCTCTTGAGGACATGGTCTCAAAGAAAATGATGACGAATCTGGATGTGCTTCGTCTTTGAGTGTTGTACTGGGTTGTAGACGATCTTGATTGAACTCTCATTGTTGAAGTAGAGGGGCACATTCTTCATGTTGATGTTGTAGTCTGTGAGGGTTTGCTTCATCCATAGCAGTTGAGCGCAGCAAGATCCAGCAGCAATGTATTCAGCTTCGGCAGTGGAGAGTGATACACAGTTCTGCTTCTTTGAGGACTAGCAGACTAATGATCTTCTGAGGAAATGGCATGTGCCTGATGTTGACTTGCGATCCACATGGTCACCAGCATAATCAAAATCAGAATATCCAACAATGTGAAGATTTGAGCCCTTGGGGTACCATAATCCTAGTGTTGGAGTGTGAGCTAGATATGAGAGAATATGTTTCACAACCTTATGGTGTGATTCCTTCGGTTTTGCTTGAAAACGAGCACACATGCAAACACTAAGCATAATATCTGGCCTAGATGCACATATGTACAATAAAGAGCCAATCATAGAACGATATACCAGCTGATCGAAATCTTTACCATTTTCGTCAATGTAGAGGTGGCCGTTGGTAGGCATAGGAATCTTGACGCCTTTGCATTCATGCATACCGAATTTCCTCAGAACATCCTTGAGGTATTTCTCCTATGAAGATGCCATTGTGTTGTTGACGAATTTGTAGACCTAAGAAAAACTTCACCTCCCCCATCATAGACATTTCATATTCTTCACCCATCATGTAGGCAAATTCATCACTGTAATGTTTGTCAGTACAACCAAAAATAATGTCGTCAACATATATTTGGCACACAAATAGTTCATTATCATAGGATTTTGTGAAAAGAGTAGGATCAAGTGAACCGGGTTTGAAGCCTTTCTTCATGAGGAATTCCTTCGGTGTATCATACCACGCCTGAGGGGCTTGCTTGAGGCCATAGAGTGCCTTTTTGAGTCGGAAGACTTTGTCGGGATGCTTTGGGTCTTCAAAACCTGGGGGATGAGCAACATATAGTTCTTCCTCAAGCTTACCATTAAGGAATGCACTTTTCACATCCATTTGATATAGAGTAATATTGTGATGGTTAGCATAAGCAAGTAATATTCCAATAGCTTCAAGTCTAGCAACACGTGCAAAAGTTTCATCAAAGTCAATTCCTTCAACCTTTGTGTAGACTTGGGCTACAAGTCGTGCCTTGTTCCTCACAACCTAACCATCCTCATCTTGCTTGTTTCGGTAGATCCACTTGGTGCCGATGATATTGTGCTTGCGAGGATCTGGTCTTTTGATGAGTTCCCATACGTCATTTAGCTTGAACTGAAGAAGTTCATCTTGCATGGCTTGAATCCACTCAGGTTCCATGAAGGCTTCAACAACTTTTGAGGGTTCTGTGATAGACACAAACGAGGAATGCCCACAAAAGTTAACTAAATGTGAAGATTTTGAACGAGTGAGAGGACCTGGTGTGTTGATGTCATCGAGGATTTTGTCAAGTTCCACTTCATTTGCAATTCTTGGATGAGTTGGTTGAATACTTTGGTTGGGCTGAGGAATTTTTTATCCGTAGTATTTTCCTCAGGTGCACCTGCTTGAATTTCCTCAGTATTAGGTACGACTTCTTCAACAAGGGGTTGTTCCTCAGTAGGACAGATATCTTCAGTAGCTTTGATCTTGATGGCTTCCTCAGGAGGTAATTTATCTGGCACAGGAGGCAGTTGCTCTCTTTGCGAGCCGTTAGTTTCATCGAACCGCACATCTACAGTTTCAACAACCTTGATGTGATAGGTGTTGAAGACTCGGTAGGTGTGTGAGTCCTTTCTGTAACCAAGCATAAAACCCTCATGTGCTTCAGGTGCAAACTTTGAGCTATGGTGAGGATCTCTAATCCATCATCTTGCAGTGAAGACTTTGAAATAACTTACATTGGGTTTCTTGTCAGTGAGGTGTTCATATGAGGTTTTCTTGTGGAATTTGTGAAGATATACCCGGTTGATGATGTGGCAAGCAGTGTTGATTGATTCAGGCCAGAAGCGACGAGGAGTCTGATATTCTTCAAGCATAGTCCATGCAATTTCAACCAGAGTCCTGTTCTTGCGTTCAACGACGCCATTCTGTTGAGGAGTATAAGGAGCATACAATTTGTGAGTAATACCAAGTTCATCAAGATAATCATCAAGACTAGTATTTTTGAATTATGTCCCATTATCACTCCTGATGTGTGTGATGTTGACGCTGAAGTTCGTCGAGGCACTTGAGGAAAACCGTTTGAAGACTTCTTGCACTTCAGTTTTATACAGAATGATGTGTACCCAAGTATAGCGAGAATAGTCATCAACGATGACTGATGACCCACAAGTATAGGGGATCAATCGTAGTCCTTTGGATAAGTAAGAGTGTCGAACCCAATGAGGAGCAGAAGGATCTGATAAGTGGTTTTCAGCAAGGAAATACCTGCAAGCACTGAAATTATCGGTAACAAGTGATTGTGTGGTGAGATGATTCGTAGCAAGCAACAAGTAACAAAAGTAGCAACGGTGCAGCAAAGTGGCCCAATCCCTTTTGTATCAAGGGACAAGCCTGGACAAAGTCTTATAGGAGGAAAAGCGCTCCCGAGGACACACAGGAATTTCTATCATGCTAGTTTCATCATGTTCATATGATTCACGTTCGTTACTTTGATAGTTTGATATATGGGTGGACCGGCGCTTGGGTACTGCCCTTACTTGGACAAGCATCCCACTTATGATTAACCCCTCTCGCAAGCATCCGCAACTATGAAAGAATAATTAAGACAAAGTCTAACCATAGCATTAAACTAGTGGATCCAAATCAGCCCCTTTCGAAGCAACGCATAAACTAGGGTTTAAGCTTTTGTCACTCCAGCAACCCATCATCTACTTACTACTTCCCAATGCCTTCCTGTAGGCCCAAAATAATGGTGAAGTGTTATGTAGTCGACGTTCACATAACACCACTAGAGGAAAAACAACATACAACACATCAAAATATCGAACAAATACCAAATTCACATGACTACTATTAGCATGACTTATCCCATGTCCTCGGGAACAAAAGTAACTACTCACCAAGCATAATCATATTCATGACCAGAGAGGTAATGAGTAGCATCAAGGATCTGAACATAAACTCTTCCACCAAATAATCCAACTAGCATCAAATACAAAGAGTAATTAACACTACTAGCAACCTTACAAGTACCCATCGGAGTCGCGAGACGGAGATTGGTTACAAGTGATGAACTAGGGTTTGGAGATGAGATGGTGCTGATGAAGATGTTGATGGTGACGTGTCCCCTCCGATGAGAGGAGTGTTGGTGATGACGATGGCGACGATTTCCCCCTCCGGGAGGGAAGTTTCCCCGGCAGGATCGTCCTGCCGGAGCTCTAGATTGGTTCTTCTCAAGTTCCGCCTAGTGGCGGCGGCGAATCCACGAAAAAGCTCCTCTCTGATTTTTTTTCTGGACGAAACCCTACATATAGCAGAAGAGGGGGGCCAGTGGGCCAGCAGGCTGCCAACAAGCCCCCTTGGCGCGGCCAGGGGGTGGCCGCGCCAAGCAGGCTTGTGGACACCTGCTAGCGCCCCTCTGGTGCTTCTTCGGCCCAGTATTTTTTATAAATCCGGAAAAAATCCTCGTTGATTTTTACAGCGTTTGGAGTTGCGCAGAATAGGTATCTCAACTTTGCTCCTCTTTCAGGCCAGAATTCCAGCTGCCGGCATTCTCCCTCTTCATGTAAACCTTGCAAAATAAGAGAGAAAAGGCATAAGTATTGTACCGTGAAGTGAAATAACAGCCCAAGAAGCGATAAATATCAACATGAAAAAATGATGAAAAATTGACGTATCAACTCCCCCAAGCTTAGACATCGCTTGTCCTCGAGCGAAAGCCTAGCTCAATAAATATGTCCACATGTTTAGGGAAAGAGGTGTCGACAAAACAAGATAAGAACATGCATGCATCATGATCATGATCAGAACAGCCATACCAACATATAATCTCTCATGCTAAAGTGATAATTCCTTCACAAAGTAAAGCATGGACCAAGAACCTTACCGAGAGGTAACAACCGATAGCCTTTAGTCATTGAAGCAATTGCAATTTATCACCACACCAGAAAGAGTCGGATAAGAGCTTGTAAAGCAAATCCACATACTCAATCATTCTTTCGTTCTCTACAATTGATACAACTCACATGGTACTTGCTACTGCAACAAAAGACCTTCCAACGGCGCCAGAAACAAGTGCTAATGGGAGACTGTTCTTGTCTTGATTCTCCTCAGCAACGGCACCAGGAATCCTTTTGCTACGGCTAAGCCTTTAGGGACTTCCTAGGCAAATATGCAAATGATTTCCCCATGGCCTTGGAGCCTTGCGTTGGTGTTCCCTCGAAGCGGAAAGGGTGATGTAGCGCAGTAGTGGTAAGTATTTCCCTCAGTTTTGAGAACCAAGGTATCGATCCAGTGAAGGAGTATCACAAGTGCCTGCACAAACACAAAGAACCTGCTCCCAACGCTATGAAGGAGTTGTCAATCCCTTATAGATTGTTCGCAAAGTGAGAACTGAAAGAAACAAAGTAACAAAGCAAAGGTGTAAACGATAGATGTGAATAGACCCGGGGGCCGTAGTGTTTACTAGTGCCTTCTCTCATGAAAGCAACTAGACGGTGGGTGAACAAATTAGTGTTGAGCAATTGATAGAACCGCGCAAAGTCGTGACGTCATCTATGGAAATGATTATATCTATAGGCATCACGTCCAAAACAAGTAGACCGATACTTTCTGCATCTACTACTATTACTCCACACGTCGACCGCTATCCAGCATGCATCTAGTTTATTAAGTCCAAAAGAACAGAGTAACGCCTTAAGCAAGATGACATGATGTAGATGGACAATCTCATAACAACGATAGAGCCCACCTTGTTACCCTTGATGCTTTCATGCTACCTAGCATAGATGTGCTTTGTAACTCCTCTTATGTGACGTGAATGTTCAGGTCCATTAGATTCAAAACAATAGTTTGCTATTGACATGGAAACAATAATAATTCAAGCAAACTAGTAAGGTAATCATGAACTTTCAAAATAACAAGGCCAAAAGAAAGTTATCCCTACAAAAGCATATAGTCTGGCTATGCTCTATCATCATTGCACAACGAATTTAAATCATGCACAACCCCGGTATTGGCCAAGTAATTGTTTCACACCTTTACTTTCTCAAACCTTTTCAACCCTCACGCAATACATGAGCGTGAGCCATGGTTATAGCACTATAGATGGTGTGGAGTGTGGTGGAGGTTGCAAGACAAAAAAGGAGAAGATAGTCACATTAACTAGGCATATCAATGAGCTGTGGAGATGCTCATCAATAGATATCAATGTGAATGAGTAGGGATTGACATATAAATGATGCACTAGAGCTAAGAGTATGTGAAAGCTCTTAAAGAAAACTAGTGGGTGTGCATCCAACTTGGTTGATCTCGAAGACCTAAGGCAATTTTGAGGAATCCTATCATTGGAATATACAAGCCAAGTTATATAATGAAAAATTCCCACTAGCTATATGGTGGTGACAAAACGAGAGACTCTCAATCATGAAGATCATGGTGCTTAATATGCACAAGTGTGGAAAAGTGGTAGCATTGTCCCTTCTCTCTTTTTCTCTCATTTTTTGGTGGGCTCTTTGGCCTCTTTTTTTTGGTGGGATTATTTGGCCTCTTTTATTTCCTCACATGGGACAATGCTCCATCAATGATGATCATCACACTTTCAACTCAAAACTTAGAGCAACTAACACTCTATATGAAATGCCTTCGGTAGTGTACCGTGGCAATGATCTAGCATGGCATAGACATTAATGGAAACATCATGCTAGCTATCTTACGATCATGCAATGGCCATGTAGACGTGATGGCACATGTCATGGTGGTAGTTGCATGGCAATATATCTCGGAATGACTTTGAAAAAAGCCATAGTAGGTAGGTATGGTGGCTGTTTTGAGGGAGGCTAATGGTGGGTTTTGTGCACCGGCGAAAGTTGCATGACACTAAGAAGATAGTGTTGGTGGAAGGTAAAAGTGCATCTAAACCATGGACTCAACGTTAGTCATGAAGAACTCATATACGTGTTGCAAAAGTTTTAATAGTAATCGAAACAAAGCATTCAACGCATACTCCTAGGGGAAGGGTTGGTAGGTATAAACCATCGCGCGATCCCGACCGCCACACAAAGGATGACAATCAAAAGACTAATCATGCTTAGACTTCATCACATAGCGGTTCACCATACGTGCATGCTAAGGGAATCACTAACTTCAACACAAGTATTTCTAGATCCACAACACCTTACTAGCGTAACTTCAATATTACCAAAACCACAACTCAAAACTAATTGAGCTGAATCAAACTTCTCTAACTATTCAATGCACATGAAGGTGGAAGTTTTCGTATCCCTTTGCATAACTACCCCTTTTGAGACTACTTTCAAAGAATAGATCAACTACCAAGCCACGCACCGCTGTGCTCTAAAATATATAAGTGAAGCACATAGAGCAAAATTATCTAGCTCAAAAGATATAAGTGAAGCACATGTGAGCTGAATTGTCTACCAAAAGATATAAGTGAAGCTCGACAAAATCACGGTGAGTGCATGTCTCTCTCTCTAGGTGTGCAGAAAGGATGATTGTGACACAAAAAATAAAAGAATCCTATGATACAAGACGCTCCAAGCAAAAACACTTAACATGTGGTGAATAAAAATATAGCCCCAAGTAACGTTACCGATGGATTGAAGACGAGAGAGGGGATGCCTTCCCGGGGCATCCCCAAGCTTGGGCTTTTACGACATCCTTGAATCTCTTGGGGTGCCATGGGCATCCCCAAGCTTGAGCTCTTGCCACTCTTTATCTCTTTTTCCATAAGAACTTCACCCAAAACTTGAAAACTTCACAACACGAAACTTAAACAGAAACTCGTGATAACATTAGTATGAGAAAGCAAAGCACCACTTCCTTAGGTACTGTAGCAAACTTAAATTCTACTTGTGCTGATGTTGGCTTACTGTATTTTCAATCTTCCATGGCTAATACCCCCCGATACTATCCATAGTTTCATCAAAATAAGCAACCAACACAACGAAAACAGAATTTGTTAACAGCAGACCAGTCTGTAGCAATCTGTATATTTCGTATACCTATGGTACTTCCAAAATTCTTAACAATTACGACAGTCTGACGAATTTGCTTAGCAATCAGCAGAAAAAAGAATCAACTCAAAAGCTCTTATAGAAAAAATGAAAATTCTTTTCGTGAGCAGAAAGTTTCTGTCTTTTCCAGCATGACCAAACGATCATCCCCAAGACTAATCATAACTGTTTTGCTTGGCACAAATGCAAAAAGAAACACAAAATACACAATCATAACAGAATTATGAAAGTGTGGAAAACACAAAACAAAAACAAAAAGGATAGATTTGTTGGGTTGCCTCCCGACAAGCGCTTTTGTTTAACGCCCTTAGCTAGGCAAAAGGTGATGGAATCACGTATAGTCATCTTTGGTGCTCAAACCATAGGTAGCCCTCATCATAGATTCATAAGGCAATCTTATTTTCTTTCTAGGAAAGTGCTCCATGCCCTTCTTTAAAGGAAATTGAAATCTAATATTCCCTTCCTTCATATCGATGATAGCACCAATAGTCCTTAGGAAAGGTCTACCAAGAATAATGGGACATGAAGGATTGCAATCTATGTCAAGTACAATGAAATCCACAGGTACATAGTTCTTATTTGCAACAATAAGAACATCATCAATCCTTCCCATGGGTTTGTTGATAGTAGAATCCGTAAGATGCAAATTAAGAGAACACTCTTCAATCTCATGAAAACCAAGAATATCACATAAAGCATTTGGAATCGCGGAAACACTAGCACCCAAATCACACAAAGCATTGCACTCATAGTTTTTGATCTTGATTTTGATAGTAGGTTCCCACTCATCATGAAGTTTTCTAGGTATAGAGACTTCTAGTTCGAGCTTCTCTTCAAGAGATTTCATCATAGCATCTACGATATGCGCGGTAAAGGCTTTGCTTTGGCTATAAGCATGTGGAGAGTTTGCAATGGATTGCATCAAAGAAATGCATTCAAACAAGGAGCAATTATCATAATTGAATTACTTGAAATCCAAAGTGGTAGTTTCATTACTACCCAAAATTTTGATTTCTTCTACTCCAATCTCCACACCTTTATCATCAAGATAGGTGGACTCCGAATCATTGGGGCCTTTTTCAACCAAAGTGGATTCATATCCAGCCCCTCCATAAATAGTTTTGACACGCGAAAACAAAGATTCAAGAGGAGATAGACCAAGCACTTTAAGATCTTCGTGATTTGCATCACTAGAACGCACCCTTTTAAACCATTCATGCCTAGCGCGAATTTGGGCGGTTCTTTCTTTCCTCTCATTCATGGAGACACGCATAGCTTTCAAAGTTTCATCCAAGTTGACCTTGGGAGGAGCGCATCTAACTTTCAAAGCATCAATATCAGAAGACATCCTATCACGCTCTTAGCCAAATCGTCAATTTTGAGTAGTTTTTCCTCTATGGACGCATTGAAAATCTTTTGAGAGTTGATGAACTCTTTGATATTACTCTCTAAATCAGAGGGTAATTTGTTGTGATTTCCATAAGTGTTGTTGTACGAATTTCCATAGTTGTTAGAGGAGTTACTAGGAAAAGGCCTAGGAACATAGTTTCCTCTAAAAGCATTGTTGTTGCCAAAATTGTTCCTATCAACAAAATTCACGTCCAAACTAGCGTTGCTACTCTCAACCAAAGAAGATAGTGGCATGTCATTAGGATCTACAGTAGCGTTTATCGACTTCAATACCTCTTTCAGAAATTTTATGTCCTAAGACGATGCCTTCATTAACCATAAAGTGGCACTTCTCCCAATTCAAGACAAGATTGGTGTCTTTACATCTCTGCAAGACTTGATGAAGGTTGCTGAGGCAATCATCAAAGGAAGACCCGTAAACGGAGAAGCCATCAATGAAAACCTCAACAATCTTTTCACAAAAGTCAGAGAATATAGCCATCATACATCTTTGAAAGGTGGCAGGTGCATTACATAAGCCAAAAGGCATACGTCTATAAGCAAAGGTACCGAAAGGGCAGGTGAAAGTGGTTTTCTCCTGATCAGATTGTGCAACTGGTATTTGGGAGAAACCAGAATAACCATCTAGAAAGCAGAAGTGTGTGTGTTTAGACAGTCTTTCTAGCATTTGGTCGATAAAAGGCAGAGGGTAATGATCTTTCCTAGTGGCTTTATTCAATTTCCTAAAATCGATCACCATCCTATAGCCAGTAATAATCCTCTGTGGGATCTATTCATCCTTATCATTAGGGACAACGGTAATGCATCCCTTCTTAGGGACGCAATGCACCGGACTCACCCAATAACTATGAGCAACAGGATAGATGATACATGCTTCCAGGAGCTTTAGTATTTCTTTTCTCACTACTTCTTTCATCTTAGGATTAAATCTCCTTTGATGATCAGCAACTGGTTTGAAATCAAGATCAGTTTTAATCTTGTGCTGACATAGAGTAGGACTAATGCCCTTAAGATCATCAAGAGTATATCCAATAGCAGCACGGTGCTTCCTCAGAGTTTTTAGTAACTTCTTTTCTTCATGCTCTGAGAGGCTAGCACTAATAATAACAGGATATATCTCCTTTTCATCAAGATAAGCATACATAAGAGTATCAGGCAGTTGTTTAAGCTCGAACACAGGATCACCCTTTGGTGGGGGTGGATCCCCAAGCAGTTCAACAGGGAGATTATTCTTAAGGATAGGATATTGTTCTAAGACAACTCTATCTATCTCATCCCTTTCATCCATATGCATATCATTTTCATGCTCAAGAAAGTATTGCTCTAAGGGATCAGTAGGAGGCACGGCAATAGGAGCTAAGGCAATAGTTTCATCCCTACTAGGCAACTCCTTTTCATGAGGTTGTCTACCAAACTTAGAGAAATTGAACTCATGTGACACACCTTCAAAGCCAATAGTGACAGTTTGCTTCTCACAATCAATATGAGCATTGACAGTATTAAGAAAGGGTCTACCAAATATGACGGGACAAAAGCTATCTTGTGCGGTAGCAAGAACGAGGAAATCAGCAGGATACTTCATTTTACCACACAAGACTTCAACATCCCTTACAATTCCCACATGGCAGATAGTATCTCTATTGGCAAGCTGAATAGTGACATCAATAGGCTCTATCTCAACAGGTGCAACCTCGTCTTTGATTTCATCATATAAGGGTTGAGGTATTGCACTAACACTAGCACCCACGTCACATAAGCCATGATAACAATGATCTCCTATCTTAACAGAAACAACAGGCATGCCAACAACAGGCCTATGTTTGTCTCTAGCATGAGGTTTAGCAATTCTAGCAGCATCTTCACAGAAGTGAATATTATGTCCCTCAACATCATCGGACAGAAGATCTTTGATGATAGCAATGCTAGGTTCAGCTCTAATTTGCTCAGGGGGTGTAGGTGTTCTAATATAGCCTCTACGTATCACAGTTGAAGCTTTAGAATGATCCTTTATCCTAACAGGGAAAGGTGGTTTCTGAATGTAAGCACTGGGAACAACAGGATCATTATAGGCAATGACTTTCTCTTCAACTAGATTGGGTTTAACTACATTGACTTCTAAAGGAGGAGGATATTTAAACCACTTCTCTTTGGGGAGATCAATATGAGCGGCAAATGATTCACACAATGAAGCTACTATTTCGGAGTCAAGTCCATACTTATCGCTAAAGTCACAAAAAGTATTTGTCTCAACAAAGGATTTAACGCAATCAAACGTGAAATTCATACCTGACTCCTTACCTTCTTCAAGCTCCCAATCTTCAGAGTTGCGTTTAATTATCTCCAATAAATTCCATTTGAAGTCAATATCTCTCTTCAAAAAAGAACCGGTACAAGAAGTGTTAAGCATGGTGCGATCATCATGAGAAAGCCGAGCATAGAAGTTCTGAATGATAATTTCTCTTGAGAGCTCATGATTGGGGCATGAATATAGCATTGATTTAAGCCTCCCCCAAGCTTGAGCGATGCTTTCTCTGTCAGGAGGCCAAAATTATAAATATAATTCCGATCACGATGTACTAAATGCATAGGATAAAACTTTTGATGAAATTCCAATTTCAACCGATTGTAGTCCCATGATCCAGTATCATCACATAGCCTATACCATGTCAACTCCTTATCCTTCAAAGATAAAGGAAAGACCTTCTTCTTGACCTCATCCTCGGGCAAACCTGCAAGCTTAAATAAACCACAAACTTCATCTACATAGATTAGATGCAAGTCTGGATGTGATGTTCCATCTCGTGTAAAAGGATTAGCCAGCACTTTCTCAAGCATACCCGAAGGAAATTCAAAGCAAATATTTTCAGTAGGTGCAGCAGGTTGAGGAGCAACTATTTGTGCTTCTGTTCGAGCAGAAGATACCTCGAACAAGCCCCTCAAAGGATTAGTATCCATAGTGACAAGTGACAATAAATTTCAGCACACTATATGAATGTTTCATTACCAAGTTCCACTTACCAAAGGCGCTTCACTCCCCGGCAACGGCGCCAGAAAAGGGTCTTGATGACCCACAAGTATAGGGGATCAATCGTAGTCCTTTCGATAAGTAAGAGTGTCGAACCCAACGAGGAGCAAAAGGATCTGATAAGTGGTTTTCAGCAAGGAAATATCTGCAAGCACTGAAATTATCGGTAACAAGTGATTGTGTGGTGAGATGATTCGTAGCAAGAAACAAGTAACAAAAGTAGCAATGGTGCAGCAAAGTGACACAATCCCTTTTGTAGCAAGGGACAAGCCTGGACAAAGTCTTATAGGAGAAAAAGCGCTCCCGAGGACACACGGGGATTTCTGTCATGCTAGTTTCATCATGTTCATATGATTCCCGTTAGTTACTTTGATAGTTTGATATGTGGGTGGACCGGCGCTTGGGTACTGACCTTACTTGGACAAGCATCCCACTTATCATTAACCCCTCTCACAAGCATCTGCAACTACGAAAGAAGAATTAAGACAAAGTCTAACCATAGCATTAAACTAGTGGATCCAAATCAGCCCCTTACGAAGCAACACATAAACTAGGGTTTAAGCTTCTGTCACTCTAGCAACCCATCATCTACTTACTACTTCCCAATGCCTTCCTCTAGGCCCAAAATAATGGTGAAGTGTTATGTAGTCAACGTTCACATAACAACACTAGAGGAAAAACAACATACAACACATCAAAATATCGAACGAATTCCAAATTCACATGACTACTATTAGCATGACCTATCCCATGTCCTCGGGAAAAAAAGTAACTACTCACAAAGTCTGATCATATTCATGACCAAAGAGGTAATGAGTAGCATCAAGGATCTGAACATAAACTCTTCCACCAAATAATCCAACTAGCCTCAACTACAAAGAGTAATTAACACTACTAGCAACCTTACAAGTACCAATCGAAGTCGCGAGACGGAGATTGGTTACAAGTGATGAACTAGGGTTTGGAGATGAGATGGTGCTGATGAAGATGTTGATGGTGACGAGTCCCCTCCAATGAGAGGAGTGTTGGTGATGACGATGGCGATGATTTCCCCCTCCGGGAGGGAAGTTTCCCCGGCAGGATCGTCCTACTGGAGCTCTAGATTGGTTCTGCTCGAGTTCCGCCTCGTGGCTGCGACGAATCCACGGAAAAGCTCATTTCTGATTTATTTTTTCTGGACGAAACCCTTCATATAGCAGAAGAGGGGGCCCATTGGGCCAGCAGGCTGCCCACAAGCCCCCTTGGCGCGGCCAGGGGGTGGCCGCGCCAAGCAGGCTTGAGGCCACCTACTGGCGCCCCTGTGGCGCTTCTTCGGCCCAGTTTTTTTATAAATCCAGAAAAAAAATCCTCGTTGACTTTTACGGCGTCTGGAGTTGCGTAGAATAGGCATCTCAACTTTGCTCCTCTTTCATGCCAGAATTCCAAGTGCCGGCATTCTCCCTCTTCATGTAAACCTTGCAAAATAAGAGAGAAAAGGCATAAGTATTGTACCGTGAAGTGAAATAACAGACCAAGAAGCAATAAATATCAACATGAAAACATGATGCAAAATGGACGTACCAATGACAAAGCCATATAAAGATGCTGCATTGGTTAGAGTAGCATAATGAGTAGGTCCAAACAGATCCATGTGAAGCAATTCAACGGATGAGTAGTAGTCATGATAGTCTTCGAGGGGTGTTTGGATCTGTTTATTTTTTTAGACTCACAAGCACTGCAGAGATGGTCCTTGAGGAATTTGACAGATTCGATGCCAATGACATGCTTCTTCTTTACCAGAGTGTGCAAATTCCTCATGCCTGCATGACCAAGTCATCGATGCCATAGCCAGCCTTCTGAGGTTTTGCTAGTAAGCATGTGGCTGGTTGAGGACCTGCGGAAAAATCAAGAATATACAAAACTCCTCTCCTAAAGCCTTCGAAGACTTTGGATTTGTCATATTCCATGATGACTACACATCTATATTTTCCAAAGATGACAATCATATCCAGATCACAAAGCATTAAGACTGACATGAGGTTAAACCCAAGGGATTCGATAAGCATGACTTTGTCCATGTGCCGGTTCTTGGAGATAGCCACTTTACCAAGTCCCAATACATTGCTTTTACCTTTATCAGCGTAAGTGATTTGCTTCAGTGGTGATGGAGTCACTAGCATATTCATCAACAAGCTTTTATCACCAGTCATGTGATTTGTGCAACCACTGTCAAGAACCCATTCTGTATTCTTTGGTTTGTCATCCTGCAGATGAATTAGTACATCTTACAATCTCATATGCTTCAGACTTGAAGAATATGATATCAATTTCATCAGATAAGAATTTCATTATAAATAGTAAATTTGAGGACGTGTGAAATGTTATCATTTCAACATTTTTAACTTGCATCCAATCAAGCAATTTCCTCAGGTCTCCAGCAAACTCTTTAGATGATGACTTTCATCTGGAGACCTGACCTGCAGAAGTGATTAGTTCAATTTCTTTACCACCCACATATAAAGGGGTGGCAAAGAGTTCATCATCCTGCGAGCACCATATGTGAATGGAGGCATTGAAGCTAACACAGTTCTTATCACAGTAGGGGGTTGGAGTACTCAAATGAATAGGCATAGAAATTCTTTGAGGACTTATGAACATAATGATTTAAGGAATAACGCGCATATTCATGTCCCTTGCAGTTTCCCTGCATATCAGAAGCATTAGTGCGAGTACAAGCATAATATTGACCATCTGAGGAATTTGATCCTCGTGAAGACTTTGGTCCACCTGAGGAATTTGATCTGGGGTTCTGGTTCTTCACTAGTGGTCTCATGAGGACATTCACGTGAAGATTTTCCAAGCAACTTTTGGGGACCTAGATTTTCCTCAGGGGTGGTCCATTCCCACAGTTAGTTCCAACATATCGAGCAAATACTTCACCAGATTGGTTTTTGAAGAGTTTATAGTTGGAGTCAAATGACTCATCAGAGGAATAGAACATTTCACATGCAAAGCCTGTTAGAGTGGATGGATCAACGAGGGTGTGATAGCCTGGCTTATTAGGGATGATAGACTACTCATATCGATAAGGATTTCCTTCTTTTCTGGGAGCCCATTTGAACAGAACTCCCAGGTTAAGCGTGCTCGGCTTGGAGTAGTTCTAGGATGGTGACCGGCCTGGAAGTTGATCCCGGGTGCGCACGAGTGAGAACAAAGTGCGCAGAAAAGACTAGTATTCATATGTGGGGCCAGTCTAGATCCCGCCAGGAGTAACGACCGCCGGCGAGTGTGTCCGGGGCGTTACAGGGGGGCCTTTAGCAACAACCCATGAGGTTTTGGGGTACTGCTCAATTTGATCCATCGGCATTCAATTTCCTCTCGAAGGCAATGCATTCTTTCCTCGGGTTCCTATTTAGAATCTGATTTTTAGCACATCGCAAAGGGTTTGATGCCCCTTGAGACTTTTGTATATGCCTGTCACATATAATTCCTTCAACCCTGCATTTTCACCAGTAGCATTTATGGTTTCCTCAAGTGAAGAATTCGATACCATAGGAACAGTTGAAGAATTTTTAGCGATAGAAGCATTTGATGATTCTGGTGAAGAATTAGCAGTTTCACGCTCGATGCATTTCAGACATGGTGGAATGAATTCAACCTGAGCGGTACTGATCTGTTGAGCAAGCAATGAATCATTTTCCATTCGAAGATCGTCATGAGACATTCTCAACTTCTCAAGATCAAACTTCCTTTGAAGACATTCATAGGAAAGCTTCTCATGATCATCCAAGAGTGTGCCATAACGATCTTGAAGACTATCAAATCTAGACTGAAGACTTTTTACATCTTCAGTGAGGACTTCAGTACGATTCATTTCATCGTTTAACAGATCATCACTTCTGTCTAGCAGTTTCTGAAGCTTTTCAATGGCACTTTGTTGCTTAGTGGCAATGTTGGCAAGTTTATAGTAACTGGGTTTTTGATAATCATCAGGATCACGGTCACTAGAATCTGGGGAGGAAGTATGGTTTGGTACCTTTGAACCTTTTGCCATGAAGCAATAGGTTGGAGCGAAGTCATCATCATATTCATCAGTGTAGATAGCGTTGTTGTTAGAGCATATATCTCCATATGTGGTTTTGGTAATTGATGACAATTCCTATGGACTAATGGTTGCCTTAAGTTATATTTATAGGATTTGTCCATAGGAGCTTCTTGAAGTCCATCTGTTGGGTTCAAGGAGTTTATATGTTGACCAAGATGTTACTCAAGTTATTATCCAAAGAATGGTCATAGAAACACTAGGTTGATCAAGATCTCAGACAAATAGTAAATCAAGATGATCAACACATTGCTTTTATTGCAATTTGTCCATAGGCACTTCTTGAAGTCCATCTGTTGGGTTCAAGGAGTTTATATGTTGACCAAGATGTTATTCAAGTTATTATCCAAAGAATGGTCGTAGAAACACTAGGTTGATCAAGATCTCAGACAAAGAGTAAATCAAGATGATCAACACACAAAGCGTATAAGATGAACCGAGAGGGATCAAGTGATCCCATGGTAAGGTAAGCATTGTCCATTACGTGTTTGTGTACTAACCCATGGTCTTTGTGAGACTCCTATGTGGGGGTTAGGCGTGTTTCCATTGGGCTTGCATCAAAAGGAAGATCTCATACAACCCATGAAGGATGACTTCAAGTGGTGATCGTCATCAAGATTGTGGTGTGCATGTTCAAGTGGATCACACGAATATATCACTGAAACTATTTTCAATGATCATGTGCTAACAAGGACAAGATCAAGATAAGCATTCCTGAGCACTACATGCTTGATTCTTGTGGATGTTCACACATGGTGGACAAATGAAGATAAATACATAAGCTAGGCTTTCCGCATTGTGTATGGGAAAGCTACTTGAAGACTTCATCATGTCTTGCTTTCAACTTGAGCCAAGAAGGCACAACAACATCAAGCTCAGGTGAAAGGGCTAACTCAAAGGTATCAGTTCCTTTCACGTTAGTTGTGCGGAGTGATGATCAGTGAATAAAAGTATACACTCAAGTATGGATCATCAGTACTCTTTTATGATTCTTGAGTCCTTAGGGATCCCGCACTATTAAGAGGGGATCACAGGTTTTGCGATGAACTTGCTCAAACTACATCATCACTTTCTGCTCAGACCACATCTCCACTGTTTTCTTGTTATCTGAAAACAGAACCAGTGCCTCGGATATCTGGCTTTCTCCGGACGTCCGAGGACCGGACGACTGACTAGTTCGGAAATCCGGAATCCTATACCACAGAAATCATAGCCATATAACTCGGACTTCCGGCTACCTCCGGACGTCCGAGGCCCGGATGTCCGGCCAAGTCCCGGAAATCCGGAAGCCTGCATGTAACATCCCAAAATTATAGATTTTGGAATGTTAATATAATTATAAGATTGTTTGTTTGTTTGCTTGAGTGATTGAAACTTGAGTGAAATTTGAAAATTTTCAAAACTTTTGAATGAGAGGGAATAAAATGACTTTCCCCTTTTTTCCTGTGAATTCAAATTCATCTTTTTTTAAAAATCAGCGAGAGGAGATAGCATGACTTCTTCAACTATAAAGAATTTGAATCAAGGTGGCATTGGAATTCCTTTCGATTTTGCTTTGCATTTTGTTTCTTCCACACTCACGGAATGCCGGAACCATATCTTGTCAAGCAAGAAAAAGAGAGGAGAAACATGACCCTCCAAAACCCGGGGATATTCTTTGAAATATTTGAGCTATGAAACCCATGATTTATTTGAGAAAATATTTGCAAAAACAAATAAAGCATTTAGGGATTTCCTAAAAAACATTTTTTTTTCAAGTATTTATTTTGGTAGTGAAAAAATGCCCATCTTTTTTGATTTATTTTTCCGAAAATTTTAATACATTATACCCCTATATTCCGAGGATATTCTGTTTCCTTTTAATCGTATTAATTCCTGTTTTAATAAAAAGGGAAAGAGATCTCTTATTTTAGGAATGTACTTGGGCCACGTTAGGAAACCAATCTGGCCCAATCCCACCTTCTTCTTCCTCCTCACTAGCTTCCTTATGTGGCCAGGGCAGAAGCTTCCCAGGAAGTTTCCCTCCCCCGATTCGCGGGCTACACTTCCTTCCCGAGCCTCCCACCACCCCTATAAGAACGCCCCTCCTCTCCTCGTTCCATTTTCCCCATCAGCTCGCCCTCTCCCTGCCCGTAACCACGACGCCCCCACCATTGTTGTTCCTGCAAGGAGCCGAACAGAAGAACGCACAGGAACCCCTGACGCCCCCTTCCTCGCCTCCGGGACCCCCTCCGCCGTTCCCCCTCCCCTCCGGCGACCTCCCCACCTTGCCGGAGCAGCTACCTCGCCGGAGTTCTTCCTCTCTATCACCCATGGTGAGATTCACGAAATCCCGTATTGCAGTTTTTTCAGAAAATTGCAATGTTAGAAAATTCATATCTATTAGTCTATACCTCCGAATTAGGTGATTCTTTTTGCGTTGGATCACAAATTTTATGTAGTTTCTGTAGATGTATAATTTGTCTATGTTTGGATTTATAAAAACTGAGTTAGATCAGATTTGAATTAAAGCTTGTTTTGCTTATTCCGGGAGTTTAAAAATAGCTTTTAATTTGATTCTTTTTGCTGCTGCTTCCTATTGATCATATCTTTCAGTAGTTTAAGCTTCAGTTTTTTTTAAAATATTGTCACTTAGGTTTTTAAACAAAACAGATTCTGTTTTAGCCTTTTTTGTTTTCTTGCTATTTCTTTTGTATTAATTGTTCTTAATTTGTTTTTTTTTTGTAATTGTGACAAGTTATATTTTGTTTTTGATATTTACCAGTAACTTTTCAACAACAACATAATTTTATTTCATTTATTCTTATTTGTTTGCATGGAATCAATTCTAGTTCTATACTAACTTGCGAATTGATTGCATTGCTAGTTTGATTTCCTATTTCGAAAATACTTATAAAATAATATTGTTTTGTAAATTTGACTTCTGTTATCTTAGTTATTTTATATTTTGTTTTCTGTTATTTTTTCTATTTTAGTGTTTTATTTTCAGTTAGAACAAAAACTATATAGTGTTTGATGTAGTAGAAGGCTTCCTAGCTTCTTTGAAGTTTCCTTTGGATTTTATCCACTCTCTCTTATTGATTTTTGATTGCATCAACTTTTATTGCTGTTTGTTAATTGATTGCTAGAATGATTGCTAGTGTGAGTGCTTATGTGAATACTATGTTTGATTATATAGATTTCATCGGAGAGTGACGAATAGTTCTATCACGTATTTCCCGAGAACGAAAATTCTTCTTCGTCAACATCACCAGGCAAGTCACTTTGATCATACTATCACCTATGTTTTATGCATCATAGTTCTACCATCCTATGCCCAATTTCATGCTGAGTAGGTACTTGGAAATTATGGTTACATATTGTAGTATCATGTGGTAGGCACCCAACAACCCCGTTACTTGGCCCGGGACGACAAATTTCATATTGCTATGCTTGAGTAGACGGGATTTCGGTTGAGTGCATAACACGAGTGATGCGAGGTTGATTAAATAATCAAGACCGGTTAAGACAAGACTTTTCAAGACCTCGGACGCAATGCAACTCTGGGTGAAGGACGGTTGATCGGCTCCCTGGAGAACCCAGTGGATGACCCGGGATGCTGGAGAGGCCATGACATCCTGCGGAAAGCTTCACCCAGGCTCAAAGGGACGGACGGATATTTTTCAAGACCCAAGGCTTACCTGCACAGCCACAAGTCATTATGGGCTCTGGCTTGGTTGGACAACGTGGCGACTCTGGACAGGCGGTGCTAGCAGATGTAGAAGAACGGTAGGATTGGATGGGCACCGACAGGGATTCAGAGGGACCCGTTGAAAGACCATGTTTTGATCATTTGGTCTTCAAACACCCTGAAGTGCGAGGACATACACGGAGGCGATCAAATCTTGTGGGGAACGTGTTCAAAACTCTGCAGAGTACTCAAACCTAATCGATTAGCCGTGTCCACGGTCATGGACAACTTGAGCCAAAGGAACTTAAGTTATCTGGATTTCTCAACACCTTTATATATATTTGATGAGGGTAATTATTGACAACTCGGGTACGAGAACTTGTTGGCGGAACCATCTCGTTAACAACCAACAATGTAGTAACATTTTGCTTTTAGCCCTCTCTTGTTGTAGGAGAAAACTTGCTTTTCGCCAAAAACTTATAGCCCCACCTGCCATATATGCATGTAGAATAGATGATTATTATTTTACCCCCCTCTCTTATGTGACTTGCCAGCATATTCAATATGCTGACCTACACGGCTGCAACGTCTTATGTTGCAGATATTTTTCTTCGACGAGTAAGAGTACGATTCAGGGTTACGGTCTACACTCAACTTGCCGTTGGTGTTTATTGGGACTCCACTCCCTTGACTGCTTCCGCTGAGATATTTAAGGTATATATCAGTTTTACGCTATTTACATGTGATTGCACTTTGATATATACATTGATGTACTATGTGTGCCAGCATACTGTTGCAGGGATGGCACAGAAACACAGAGGCTTGACTCGTCTTGAGTCGGGTCGCTACAGAAATGGTATCAGAGCACATGTTGACTGTAGGACGTGACCCTAGAAACTGGAAATTTCTTAGGAAAGGATCTCTCAAAAAAATTCGATTTTTTCAAGAACATCCTTCATTTCTCATCTCTTCTGATTTCATCAAATGTTCTCTCTCACCTCAAATAGTTAGACAATACCCTTACCCCTTTGACCTCATGAAGAATCAACGGAGTTCTACTTCAAAGTAAAGAGGGTTTCATCATGCATTTGAAGAATTGAAGCTTCGCCAAATGAAGACTCTAAAGACCCGAAGAACTCGAAGACCCTGAAGCGTTCGAATATTTATATGACCATTAGAAGTCCAAACCCCAATTATATACCCACGTTAGCTACGATAATTTGTGAGCCGTCATTGGTGTGTGTTTCCCGACGGCCACAACTAAAACCTATTCTAAAAAATATTGTGTGTATCTCCCTCTCTCTTACCCGTCTCATCCCCAAAACCTCAACCCTACCAGATGGAGTATGAAGCTGGACTTGTAATCTCTGGACCAATGACCCAGCTGGAGGCTGATATATGGATTCAAAACATGGAGAACCACTTCGGGAGCAACTTGATCTCAAGGAAGTATGAAGTGGAACACGCTCTTCAGTACTTTACACAAAGTGCTGCTATCTGGTGGAAAATGCACCATGCCATACAAGGATTCAGTGGAGCAGAAACCTGGGACGAATTCAAGAAGACTCTGTTAAGATCCCGTCTTATTCAGAAGTGCTATGATAATCCGAAGAAGAAGACTTGTGCATGCAAGCTCTGTGGAGAAATAGGACACACCCAGGAGGAACACAAGGATGGATTCACTCATTGTGAAGAAAATCACCCAGCTGAGGAATGCCCAACTAGTCAGGTGACTTGTTTCTTGTGTGAAGGAACCACCCACTACCCAGCGGTGTGTCACATTTACCCCAAGTATGCCTGAAACCCACAGACCCCGGGACTAACAAGGATCAAGTACTATCTTTTTGGAGAAGGAAACTTGTATCAGCAAACGTTTTCTTAGGAGCATACGACAACTTGAGAGTGGTGAAGAAACGATAGATGTTTTGTTCAGCTTGCAGAACCAATGGTTTATCCGAACTTCGTTCAAGAGAAACTCTGTAATGCTTGTGAGGATGTCCAAGTGTTAGAATACGAGATTCACTAAGCCTTATACAAGGTAATGATTTCAGTACGACATGGCTTGGCCACCATGACGACTTACTATTATCATTCTCTTGCTATTCGGAATGGTAAATCTGAGAGACTTACCCATAGTGAAAGACGACGTTCTTTGAAGCTTTTGTTTAAGCCTTAGAATGGTATGATGAAAGCCCCATGTACATGGCAATCGTTGTCACGCGTCGGACATTTTACGGTGAGGGTGAAGCCAAGACCCTTCTCTCTGTAGGATAACCACAAATGGTAGACCACCATGAGAATTATTGATAGGTTATTTAGAATGGTCACGAGACATGTCAGTTAAGAAGACCCAGTAAAGGAAGAAGCTTATATCAACAGAAGGACCCTCGTTTTAATGGAAACGTTACGAATATAGCGAAAGATATGAAGACTGTGAGGAGTCAGATGTGAAAAACCCCAAAGGTTTGTTAAAATCTTAAGGGACCAGTAGCACTCATTTTAAGTGTGGTAGCATCCCACTTTGCCGGAAGTTGGATTTGTTAGAAGACCCCCAAACCTTAACCTTTTCTTTCTAGCCTCTTCGAATCTCAAGGACGAGATTCATTTTAAGTGTGGTAGTTTGTAACATCCCAAAATTATAAATTTTGGAATGTTAATATAATTATAAGATTGTTTGTTTGTTTGCTTGAGTGATTGAAACTTGAGTGAAATTTGAAACTTTTCAAAACTTTTGAATGAGAGGGAATAAAATGACTTTCCCCTTTTTTCCTGTGAATTCAAATTCATCTTTTTTTAAAAATCAGCGAGAGGAGATAGCATGACTTCTTCAACTATAAAGAATTTGAATCAAGATGGCATTGGAATTCCTTTCGATTTTGCTTTGCATTTTGTTTCTTCCACACTCACGGAATGCCGGAACCATATCTTGTCAAGCAAGAAAAAGAGAGGAGAAACATGACCCTCCAAAAACCGGGGATATTCTTTGAAATATTTGAGCTATGAAACCCATGATTTATTTGAGAAAATATTTGCAAAAACAAATAAAGCATTTAGGGATTTCCTAAAAAACATTTTTTTCAAGTATTTATTTTGGTAGTGAAAAAATGCCCATCTTTTTTGATTTATTTTTCTGAAAATTTTAATATACTATACCCCTATATTCCGAGGATATTCTATTTCCTTTTAATCGTATTAATTCCTGTTTTAATAAAAAGGGAAAGAGATCTCTTATTTTAGGAATGTACTTGGGCCACGTTAGGAAACCAATCTGGCCCAATCCCACCTTCTTCTTCCTACTCACGAGCTTCCTTGTGTGGCCAGGGCAGAAGCTTCCCAGGAAGTTTCCCTCCCCCGATTCGCGGGCTACACTTCCTTCCCGAGCCTCCCACCACCCCTATAAGAACGCCCCTCCTCTCCTCGTTCCATTTTCCCCATCAGCTCGCCCTCTCCCTGCCCGTAGCCACGACGCCCCCACCATTGTTGTTCCTGCAAGGAGCCGAACAGAAGAACGCCCAGGAGCCCCTGACGCCCCCTTCCTCGCCTCCGGGACCCCCTCCGCCGTTCCCCCTCCCCGCCGGCAACCTCCCCACCTCGCCGGAGAAGCTACCTCGCCGGAGTTCTTCCTGTGTGTCACCCATGGTGAGATTCACGAAATCCTGTATTGCAGTTTTTTCAGAAAATTGCAATGTTAGAAAATTCATATCTATTAGTCTATACCTCCGAATTAGGTGATTCTTTTTGGGTTGGATCACAAATTTTATGAAGTTTCTGCAGATGTATAATTTGTCTATGTTTGGATTTATAAAAACTGAGTTAGATCAGATTTGAATTAAAGCTTGTTTTGCTTATTCCGGGAGTTTAAAAATAGCTTTTAATTTGATTCTTTCTGTTGCTGCTTCCTATTGATCATATCTTTCAGTAGTTTAAGCTTCAGTTTTTTTAAAATATTTTTACTTAGGTTTTTAAGCAAAACAGATTCTGTTTTAGCCTTTTTTTGTTTTCTTGCTATTTCTTTTGTATTAATTGTTCTTAATTTGTTTATTTTTAATTGTGACAAGTTATATTTTGTTTTTGATATTTACCAGTAACTTTTCAACAACAAAAAAATTTTATTTTATTTATTCTTATTTGTTTGCATGGAATCAATTCTAGTTCTATACTAACTTGTGAATTGATTGCATTGCTAGTTTGATTTCCTATTTTGAAAATACTTATAAAATAATATTGTTTTGGTATTTGACTTATGTTATCTTAGTTATTTTATATTTTGTTTTCTGTTATTTTTTCTATTTTAGTGTTTTATTTTCAGTTAGAACAAAAACTATATAGTGTTTGATGTAGTAGAAGGCTTCCTAGCTTCTTTGAAGTTTCCTTTGGATTTTATCCACTCTCTCTTATTGATTTTTGATTGCATCAACTTCTATTGCTGTTTGTTAATTGATTGCTAGAATGATTGCTAGTGTGAGTGCTTATGTGAATACTATGTTTGATTATATAGATTTCATCGGAGAGTGACGAATAGTTCTATCACGTATTTCCCGAGAACGAAAATTCTTCTTCTTCAACATCACCAGGCAAGTCACTTTGATCATACTATCACCTATGTTTTATGCATCGTAGTTCTACCATCCTATGCCCAATTGCATGCTGAGTAGGTACTTGGAAATTATGGTTACATATTGTAGTATAATGTGGTAGGCACCCAACAACCCCGTTACTTGGCCCGGGACGACAAATTTCATATTGCTATGCTTGAGTAGACGGGATTTCGGTTGAGTGCATAACACGAGTGATGCGAGGTTGATTAAATAATCAAGACCGGTTAAGACAAGACTTTTCAAGACCTCGGACGCAATGCAACTCTGGGTGAAGGACGGTTGATCGGCTCCCTGGAGAACCCAGTGGATGACCCGGGATGCTGGAGAGGCCATGACATCCTGCGGAAAGCTTCACCCAGGCTCAAAGGGACGGACGGATATTTTCAAGACCCAAGGCTTACCTGCACAGCCACAAGTCATTATGGGCTCTGGCTTGGTTGGACAACGTGGCGACACTGGACAGGCGGTGCTAGCAGATGTAGAAGAACGGTAGGATTGGATGGGCACCGACAGGGATTCAGAGGGACCCGTTGAAAGACCATGTTTTGATCATCCGGTCTTTAAACACCCTGAAGTGCGAGGACATACACGGAGGCGATCAAATCTTGTGGGGAACGTGTGCAAAACTCTGCAGAGTACTCAAACCTAATCGATTAGCCGTGTCCACGGTCATGGACAACTTGAGCCAAAGGAACTGAAGTTATCTGGATTTCTCAACACCTTTATATATATTTGATGAGGGTAATTATTGACAACTCAGGTATGAGAACTGGTTGGCGGAACCATCTCGTTAACAACCAACAATGTAGTAACATTTTGCTTTTAGCCCTCTCTTGTTGTAGGAGAAAACTTGCTTTTCGCCAAAAACTTATAGCCCCACCTGCCATATATGCATGTAGAGTAGATGATTATTATTTTACCCCCCTCTCTTATGTGACTTGCCAGCATATTCAATATGCTGACCTACACGGCTGCAACGTCTTATGTTGCAGATATTTTTCTTCGACGAGTAAGAGTACGATTCAGGGTTACGGTCTACACTCAACTTGCCGTTGGTGTTTATTGGGACTCCACTCCCTTGACTGCTTCCGCTGAGATATTTAAGGTATATATCAGTTTTACGCTATTTACATGTGATTGCACTTCGATATATACATTGATGTACTGTGTGTGCCAGCATACTGATCCAGGGATGGCACAGAAACACAGAAGCTTGACTCGTCTTGAGTCGGGTCGCTACACTGCACCAGTAGAAGTTGAGTTCTATATCTCGGAAATCCGGCTCCCTCCGGATGACCGAGCGCCGGACGTCCGACACCCGTCGGAAATCCGGAACCTACCACCAGTAGAAGTTGAGCTGTATAACTCGGATTTCCGGTCCTCTCCGGACGTCCGTATGCTGGTAAATTCAAATATGTTCAGGCACATCTACACGCCTCGGACGACCGACCCCTGTCGGACGTCCGGCCGCTGATGAATTCAGAAGAGTTACAGTCATGCCTAGAGGTCTCGGACGTCCGACCTTGGTCGGACGTCCGGTCCCTCGTGGACGCCCGGACTTCCGACAACTGTCGGACGTCCGGACCCTGTGTGACTTAAAGTGTCCCCAACGGCTCTTTTTCTCTCCACACTATAAATACCCCCCTCCCACTTCGTGAGAGGGCTGCCCAACACAGCCTTATCCTCATAAGAACTCACTTCCACGTCACACACATTTGCTCACTCCAAATCTTAGATCCCAAGAGCATTTGTGAGCCCCTTTGAGAGTTGTTCCAATCAAAAGATAGATCTTCTCCCTCTCCTTCTCTCAACCCAAGCTATTTGTGATTTGAGCAAGTTTTGAGCATTCCCCATGATCTTGTTACTCTTGGAGGTTGGAGACTCCTAGGCGGTAGGAGTTCTTCGGAGAGGAATCAATCCGTGTGATTTCCCCCGGAAAAGTTTGTGAGGGTTTGGAAGCCACCTCAAAGGCTTACCACTAGTGGTTGAGAAACGCCTTCGTGGTGTTATCTCAAAGGGAGAATAGGGTGAGCCTTCGTGGCGTTGGTGTGCCTTCGTGGTAACATCCACCTCTCTAACGGTGACTAGCTTCCCTCCAAGGAAGTGAACATCGGGATACATCTTCGTCTCAGTGACCTTGGTTATCCTTAACCCTAACTCCTTACTTGTGGTTTACTTGTGTTATTTGAGCATACATACATTGCATATTGCTTGTGCTCATTATATTGTGTTGGCCATTTCTTGTACAAGATTAATCATTCAAGCATACCCTCTATATCCACACGTTCATACGTGCAGCCCTTGATATATCGTGTTGATATAGTGTGATCTAGTATCTTGTGTTGTTCACCTACTTGTCATGTGATATAGCTCAAGTAAGTTTGTGTAACTTACTTGTGCTTGTTAGTAACTGTATTGTGTCCATCTTGGTAGATCGTGTTGTTGATACACGTTGCAGTGCCTAGTGCATTTAGGATTTGTGCTTGACAAGTACCCTCTTAGTTTATTTCTGCATTAGGTTCAAGCCAAATCTGAAGAATCTTTTAAATAGCCTGTTCACCCCCCTCTAGGTGTCATCGAGGTCTTTTCAGTTGTCATTTTCTTTCAGGTTGAAAATTGCCTTGCTGACAAATGTGGTAGCCAGTGCAAGACTTGCCACACCAAACTCTGAATCCACTTCAGAACCTTCCTCTTCATCACATTCCTCAGATTCTTCTTCAGAATCCATTTCCTTGCCAATGAGTGCCCGAGCCTTTCTTAAACTGGTCTTCTTGTGCGATCAGGACTTTGAAGAAGAGGATTTTGAAGATTTTTTCTTTTCCTTCCAGTCATCGGAACTTTCATCCTTGTATTTCTTCTTCCTTGATTCTTTCACCCAGCGAGGACAATCAACAATGTAGTTACCAGATTTCTTGCATTTGTGGCAGGTTCTTTTCTTGTAGTACTCAGATGAAGATTCTGATTTCCTCATATCTCTTCTTGAAGATTTTCCGAACTGGCCATGCTTTGTGAACTTCTGGAATTTCCTCACGAGCATTGCAAGTTCCTCTCCAAGTTCTTCAGGGTCACCAATGATGCAATCCGAGTCTTCTTCTTCACATGAGGAAATAGCCTTAGCCTTCAGCGCACGAGGTCTTGAGTAGCTTCGTCCATACAGATCTATCTTTTCTTCTTGTTGGAATTCATGAGTATTGAGTCTCTCAAGTATATCAGTAGGATCAAGCATCTTGTAGTCTCTTTGTTCTTGAATCATCAAAACCAATGTGTCAAATGATGGATCAAGAGATCTTAGCAGTTTCTTCACAACTTCATGATCAGTGATGTCTCTAGCTCCCAGTGCTTGTAGTTCATTTGATATGTCACTGAGGCAATCAAAGGTATCTTGGCAGTTTTCATTGTCAAGCCTCTTGAAGAGATTGAAGAGATTGCGAAGAACATCGACACGAGAGTCATGCCGTGTTGCGACTCCCTCGTTGACTTTGGACAGCCTATCCCAGATAAGCTTAGTTGTGCCCAAAGCACTCACTCTGCCATACTGACCTTTTTTGAGATGACCATAGATGATATTCTTCGCTTGCGAGTCAAGTTGCTTGAACTTCTTCACATCAGCGGCAGAGATAGTAGCAGTGATGGAGGGAATACCATTTTCCACAATATAACAGAGATCATTGTCAATAGCTTGAAGATGCATTTGCATCTTGGTCTTCCAGTAGGGGAAGTCCTTTCCTTCGAAGGTAGGACATACTATAGTAACCTTGGTCATACCTATGGTCAACATAACTAAAACTCCAGGCGGTTAAACCAAAATCACATAGAACAAGGGAGTACCTTGCTGTGGTGCCAATTGAAAGTGCGTTATATCGACTAGAGGGGGTGAATAGGAGATTTTTAAAATTTCATCACTAAGGAAATTCCTAGTGAGGAAAGTCCCCAGTCATGAATTGAGTGTAGTGATAATAGTACAGGATCAGGTGTGCAAAAGCGTCTATAGCAAAATCACTAAGGCTTCGTATTGAAACCAAAGGACACACAGTCCCTACCGTATTCTCCTTGAGCTAAGGACACACAGTCCCCGCCCAACACTCGTGGTAAGTCTTCAGGGCAGACTACCAAACCCTCACAAACTCGGTTACCCGGTGATCCACAACTGACTGCTAGATGCTCTAGACCATGACACCTAACCGTTTGGAGGATACATAGTCCTCAAAGGTAACAAGTGTCGGTTCCACACAGGAACAACTTCTTTAGTGATGCTCAATCACTTGGGTTTTTGGTTTGGGTTTGCTGTTTGGGGTATTTTCCTCACTTGAAGATTTTCTCTCGAAGACTCTAAGGAATTTGGGTTGCTCTAAATGACAAGTGTTAGTTTCTCTCGGAGCAGCCAACCAACAAGTGGTGGTGGGGGCGGCTATTTATAGCCTGGGAGCATCCCGACATGATTTGACATAAATGCCCTTTAATAATATGACCGTTGGGTGGATAAGATGAGTGAGGTGGCGCGTGGTGCTCCAACGGTCGAAACTTTCAACTGTGAAAGTCCTCATGTCTCTCAAATTCCTCACTTTGAGGCTTTGGTAGATTTAGGCTTGGGTTGAGCATCATGAGGAAAATCATTCCGTAGTTTTACCTCGACCCCCTTTGACAGTCCGGTGTTCCTATGACTCAAGTGTAAAGAAAATGAAACAGAAAGAGTAAATCTTCACGCTTCAAAGTCTTCAGAGTGTTTTTGTCAGGACACATCAAATTCCTCATCTTCAATATCTTCATGACGAATATCAATTTCTTCGCAATTTCTTCGCGATCAAAGTCTACAAGGAAAGACCAATATCTTCACCCGAAGACATACATTTTTAGGGGTCGATAATCATCGGATAACTCAAACTTCTCAGCGACTTATAGAGCTTGTGTACACTCACAAACATATCAGTCTCTTAACCTATAAGTCTTCAAACCACAAAAACCACTAAGGGGCACTAGATGCACTTACAATCCCTCTACATCATGTCATCTTACCTAATGTGTTACTCTGCTCTTCATGAACTTAATACTCTAGATGCACGCAGGAGTCGGTCGATGTGTGGAGTAATAGTAGTAGATGCATAATGGTTTTGGTCAACTTGACAAGGACATGATGCCTATATACATAATCATTTCCTTGGATATTTTCATAATTATTCGCTTTTCTGTCAATTTCTCAACAGTAATTTGTTCACCCACTGTATTATTTTCCTTCATGAGAGAAGCCTCTAGTGAAACCTATGGCCCCGGGGTCTATTTTCCATATTATACTTTGAGATCTATAAACCAAAAATACGAAAAAATATATTGCTGCTATTTATTAACTTTTGTTTTACTTTTAGTTCTAGCAATCTTTTATCGATCTCTATCACATCTCATCCTTGCAAATAATTGTGAAGGGATTGACAACCCCTTTTTAGCGTTGGGTGCAAGTGCTTAATTGTTTTTGTAAGTGCTAAGATTGGGGCCTTGCTTGTTCCTCCTACTGGATTGATACCTTGGTTCTCAACAAACTGAGGGAAATACTTATCAACTTTGCTGCATCACCCTTTCCTCATCAAGGGAAACCCAACGCAAGATCAAGAGGTAGCAGGCTTCGTCGTGCAGTATTTAGAGGAGAGAAACTACGAGGGAGGGGAGGAGCAGCGCCCGGCAAGATGTCGTGTGCCTGCCCTCTCTCTACCTCTCTATATATAGGGGAAGGGAGAGGGGAGCGCGCCCTAGGGTTTCCCCTAGGGGATGGCGGCCAAGGGGGTCGCGACTAGGGTTGGTGGCCCCTCCACTTGCGTGCCTAGCCACCCAAGTTGGGCTGGTGGCGCCATAGGAGGAGGCCTCCTCCCCTTTGGTCAAAGTGGGCAGGGGTGAGGGGTTGCGGTGCCCCTCTCCTTGGCCCATGACCCCCCCCCCCCCAACAATTGCCGGGGCCTCCCGAAACCCCTTTCGGCACTACATTATTCCCTCGGTGCACCCAGAAAACTTCCGGACTCCGATGACCTTCATCCTATATATCAATTGCACCTCCGGACCATTCCTGAGTTTCTTGTCACGTCCGGCATCTCATCCGGGACTCCTAACAACCATAGGTCACCTACACAATGACTCAATTATGCTTATAATGTCACTGAACCTTAAGTGTGTAGACCCTACGGGTTCGAGAACTATGCAGACATAATCGAGACACTCTCCGGTCAATAACCATAGGGGGACCTGGATGCCCATATTGGCTCCTACATATTCTACGAAGATCCTTATTGGTCGAACCTCGATGTCAAGGATTTAATCAATCTCGTATGGTGTTCCCTTTGTTCATCGGTATGTTACTTGCCCAAGATTTGATCATCGGTATCTCCATACCTAGTTCAATCTTGTTACCGGCAAGTCTCTTTACTCGTTTTGTAATACAAGATCCTGTGACTAACTCCTTAGTCACATTTCTTGCAAGCTCATTGTGATGTTGTATTACCGAGTGGGCCCAGAGATACCTCTCCGTCATATAGAGTGACAAATCCTAGTCTTGATTCACGCCAACCCAATAGACACCCTTGGAAAAACATGTAGAGCACCTTTATAGTCACCAAGTTACGTTGTGACGTTTGATACACACAAGGCATTTCTCCAATATCCGGGCGTTGCATGATCTCATGGTCATAGGAACAAATACTTGACATGCAGAAAATAGTAGCAGTAAACTGACATGATCATATGCTACGTTTTTAGTTCGGGTCTTGTCCATCACATCATTCTCCTAATGATGTGATCCCATTATCAAATGAAAACTCATGTCTATGGCCAGGAAACCTTGACCATCTTTGATCAATGAGCTAGTCCTATAGAGGCTCACTAGGTACAGTGGGTTGTCTACATATCCACACATGTATTTGAGTTTCCAATCAATACAATTCTAGGATGGACAATAAACGATTATCATCAACAAGGAAATATAATAATAACCATTCTATTATTTCCTCTAGGGAATATTTCCAACAGTCTCCCACTTGCACAAGAGTCAATAATCTAGCTCACGTCACTATGTGATTTACAATGTAATGAATCTAACACCCATACAATTCTGGTGTTGATCATGTTTTGCTCGTGGAAGAAGCTTAGTCAACGGGTCTGCAACATTCAAATCCATGTGTACTTTGCAAATACTTATGTCCTCCTCCTTGATATAATCGCGGATGGAATACAAGCGTTGCTTATGTGTCTGGTCCTCTTGTGAAACCTTAGTTCCTTGGCTAGAGAAATGGCACCAGTGTTGTCATTGAACGGAGTCATTGGATCTAGTGCACTGGACACAACTCCAAGATCTGTCATGAACTCCTTCATCCACACACCTTCTTTAGCCGCCTCCGAGGCAGCTATGTACTCCGCTTCGCATGTAGAATCAGCTACCACGCTTTGCTTGGAACTGCACCAGCTTACTACACCCCCAGTGAGAATAAATATGTATCCAGTTTGAGACTTAGAGTCATACGGATCAGTGTCAAAGCTTGCATCGACGTAACCCTTTACGACGAGCTCTTGATCACCTCCATACACGAGAAACATTTCTTTAGTCCTTTTTAGGTACTTCAGAATATTCTTGACCTCTGTCCAGTGTTTCATTCCTGGATCACTTTGAAACCTTCTCGCCATACTTATGGCAAGGATGACATCAGGTCTTGTGCACAACATTTCATACATGATAGAGCCTATGGCTTAAGCATAGGGGACGACACTCATCTTTTCTCTATCTTGTGCAGTCATGGGGTTTGCGTTTTACTCAACTTCACACCTTGCAATACAGGCAAGAACCCTCTCTTGGACTCTTCCATTTTGAACTTCTTCAAAACTTTGTCAAGGTATGTGCTTTGTGAAAGTCCTATTAAGCGTCATGATCTATCTATATAGATCTTTATGCCTAATATGTAAGGAGCTTCTCCTAGGTCCTTCATTGAAAAACTCTTATTAAAATAATCCTTACGCATCCCAAAAATTCTATATTCTTTCCAATCAGCAATATGTCATTCACATATAATATTAGAAACGCTATAGACCTCCCACTCACTTTCTTGTAAATACAAGCTTCTCCATAAATGTGTATAAACCCAAACACCTTGATAACCTCATCAAAGTGTTCATTCCAGCTCCGAGATGCTTGCACCAGTCCATAAATGGATCACTAGAGTTTACATACTTTGTCAGCATTCTCTGGATCGACAAACCCTTCCGGGTGCATCATATACAACTCTTCCTTAAGGAAACCGTTAAGGAACGCTGTTTTGACATCCATCTGCCAAATTTCATAATTGAAAAATGCACCTATTGCTAACATGATTCTGACGGACTTAAGCATCGCTACGGGTGAGAAATTCTCATCATATTCAACTCCTTGAACTTGTGAAGAACTCTTTGCCACAAGTTGTGCTTTATAGAAGGTGACATTGTCGTTCGCATCCGCCTTCTTCTTAAAGATCCATTTATTCGGAAAGGCCTTTCACCCATCAGGTAATACTTCCAAAGTCCACACTTTGTTTTCATACATGGATCCTATCTCGGATTTCATGGCCTCTAACAATTTGTTGGAATCTGGGCCCACCATCGCTTCTCCATAGCTCGTAGGTTCATCGTTGTCCAATGATACGTCTCCGTCGTATCTACTTTTCCGAACTCTTTTGCCCTTGTTTTGGACTCTAATTTGCATGATTTGAATGGAACTAACCCGGACTGATGATGTTTTCAGCAGAATTGCCATGGTGTTGTTTTTGTGCAGAAATAAAAGTTCTCGGAATGTCCTGGAAATTTACGGAGATTTTTCTAGAATAAAAGAAAAATACTTGCGCAAAGTTCCACGTGAGGGGGCGTGCCAGTGGGCCACAAGCCCACAGGCCGCGACCACCCCCTATGGCCGCGTCGTGCAGGCTTGTGGGGCCCACGTGGCACCACCGCCCCCAATCTCAGCTCTATATCTTCCGTTTCGCCTGGAAAAAAATCAGAGAGAAGGTTTCATCGCGTTTTGCGATACGGAGGCGCCGCCACATCCTGTTCTTCATCTGGAGGGCAGATCTGCAGTCCGTTTCGGGCTCCGGGGAGGGGAAATCGTCGCCATCGTCATCACCAACCTTTCTCCATCGACAATTCCATGATGCTCTTCATCGTTCATGAGTAATCTCATCGTAGGCTTGCTGGACGGGGATGAGTTGGATGAGATCTATCATGTAATCGAGTTAGTTCTTGACGGGGATTGATCCCTAGTATCCACTATGTTCTAGATTGATGTTGCTACTACTTGGCTATGCTTATTGCTTGTCACTAGGGCCCGAGTTCCATGATTTCAGATCTGAACATATTATGTTGTCGCCAATATATGTGTGTTTTATATCCTATCTTGCAAGTTGTAGTCACCTACTAGGTGTTATGACCCGGCAACCCCGGAGTGACAATAGCCGGAACCACTCCCGAAGATGACCATAGTATGAGGAGTTCATGTATTCACCGCGTGTTAATGCGTTGGTCCGGTTCTTTATTAAAAGGAGAACCTTAATATCCCGTAGTTTCCATTAGGACCCCGCTGCCACGGGAGGGATGGACAATAGATGCCATGCAAGTTCTTTTTCCTAAGCATGTATGACTACATACGGAATACATGCCTACATTAGATTGATGAACGGGAGCTAGCCACATATCACTCCGTGTTATAGCTATTACATGATGAATCACATCCGTCACACTCATCCATCACACATCCACTGCATACGAGTCTTTTACTACTGGTCCTCGCTACGTTACTTTGCCTAGGCTTGTCCCTTGCCACCAAAGGGATTGGGCCGCTTTGCTGCTGCTATTGCTACTGTTGTTACTTGTTACTTTGCTGCTGCTGCTACTAATGTTCCTTGCTACTCCGTTGTTACTTGTTGCAAGACTTTATTGGCGCTAACATCCCGTCAACAAGGCTTTTTCTAGCGCCATTGCCGGGGATTGCCAAAACTTTTTCTGGTGTTGTTGCTATCATACTACCTTGCTATTGATACTTTGCTTGCAGACACTAATCTTTCAGGTGTGGTTGAATTGACAACTCAGCTGCTAATACATCAGAATATTCTTTAGCTTCCCCTTGTGAGCGAATCAATAAATTTGGGTTGAATACTCTACCCTCGAAAATTGTTGCGATCCCTTACGCTTGTGGGACATCAAGGCTTTTTCTGGCGCCGTTGCCGTGGAAGCCAAAGTCAAGAATAGTCTCCCGTCAACGTGCCTTTTTCTGGCGCCATTGCCGGGGAGGCACAACTATATTCTCTGAGTCACTTGGGATTTTCGTCTGCTGATCACTATGAGGAATCCGAAATATCCAAGAACCAAAATCCTGCCTTCCACTACGAGGAGAGGTAACGAACTGCCATCTAGCTCTGCACTTGATTCACCTTCAGTTCTGAGTAAGTTTGCGACTTCGCCTCCTGCTAGAAATCTTGATATGTCGCCTGTGCTTGATGATGCTACTTCTGCTGCCCATGATGCTTATGATGATGCTATGCTAGATATTATGCCTGATGATGCTATGCTAGATACTATGCCTGATGATTCTATGCGTGATACTGCTTTGCCACTTGGTGCATTCCTTGATGCACATATTGCTAGAGTTGCTGCTAGATGTGATGAACCTTCTGAGACTGGTGATACTATTGAAGTAGAACCTGCTACTATGCCTGAATTGCCTATTATGCATGATACGCGCTATGTTACGGAGGGAGAGATAGATGAGGATTTTCTTGCGTGTAAGGATAGCTATGATGTTGAGAAACTTATGCGCAAGTGGAAAGAAAAATCTCTGAACGCTAGGATGAAATACGACCCGAAGTTTGCCACTTCGCCTATCTTTGTGACCGATAAGGATTATGAATTCTCTGTCGACCCTGAGTTAATCACTCTGGTCGAATCTGATCATTTTCACGGTTATGAGTCTGAAACGGTTGTAGCCCATCTTACCAAACTGCACGATATAGCCACCCTATTCACTAGTGAGGAAAAGATCCGCCACTACTACATGCTCAAGTTGTTTCCTTTCTCGCTAAAGGATGATGCTAAGGTCTGGTTCACTTCTCTTGCTCCTGGTTGTGTGCGTAGCCCCCAGGATATGGTCTACTACTTCTCTGAAAAATATTTCCCTGCCCATAAGAAGCAAGCTGCCTTGCAGGAAATATACAACTTTGCTCAAGCTGAATAAGAGAGTCTCCCACAAGCTTGGGGGAGGCTCATCCAGCTACTGAATGCTTTGCCTGATCACCCTCTTGAGAAGAATGAAATACTTGATATCTTCTATAATGGACTTACCGATGCTTCCAAAGACCACCTAGATAGTTGTGTCGGTAGTGTTTTTAGGGAACGAACCGTAGAACAAGCTGAGATTATGTTGAACAACATCTTGTGCAATGAGAATGCTTGGACTATTCCCGAACCACCTCCTAAGCCAACTCCAAAGAAAAGAGGTATTCTATTCCTCGGTCCTAAAGATATGCAAGAAGACAAGAAATCTATGTGAGAGAAAGGCATTAAATCTAAAGATGTCAAAAATCTACCACCTATCGAAGAGATCCATGGTCTCGATAACCCGATACAGGTAGTAGAAGTAAATTCTCTGCGTAGGTTTGATGAGAGTGATATTCCGTTTATAAACCTACTAGCTTATGCATGGATGAATTTGATAACTTTGTTGCCAAACAAGAGAGCTTCAATGATTATGTTAGCACACAATTGGAAAAGAATGCTAGTATGCTTAGTCATTTAAGTGCTTGTGTAGACAGAAACGTCAACGATCTTAAGCTTCTGAGTAAACATGCCTCTATGGTTACTACTCGGGTAGAACAAGTACTTAAAGCTCAAAATGACTTGCTCAATGAGTTGAATGACAATTCCATCAGAGTCGTCACTAGAGGCGGTAGAATGACCCAGGAACCTCTGTATCGTGAGGGTCATCCGAAGAGAATTGAACAAGATTCTCAAGGAGTTAGCACTGATGCACCTAGTCATCCCAGAAAGAACAAGAAATATGATAGGAAACTGCACGCTAGCAACCCTGTTGCTGCTACCCCTAAGAGTCCAAACGATGCCTCTGTCTCTGATGCTGAAACACAATCTGGTGATGAACATGAGCCTAATGATAATATCAATAGTGATGTTCATGATGATGCTCAACCTAGCAATGATAAGGATGTGGAGATTGAACCAAGTGTTGATCTTGATAACCCACAACCTAAGAATAGAAGATACGATAAGAATGACTTTGCTGCTAGGAAGCATGGTAAAGAAAGGGAACCGTGGGTTCAGAACCTATGCCCTTTCCTCCCAAACCATCCAAGAAAAAGGATGATGAAGATTTTGAGCACTTCGTTGAACTGATCAGACCTGTCTTTCTGCAGATGCGTTTGACTAATATGCTCAAGATGTCTCCGTATGCTAAGTACATGAAAGATATTGTGACTAATAAGAGGAGGATAACTGATCTTGAGATCTCCGCCATGCTCGCTAATTACACTTTCAAGGGTGGAACTCCAAAGAAACTACGTGATCCTGGTGTGCCCACTATACCTTGCTCCATTAAAGGCAACTACGTTAGAACTGCTTTATGCGACCTTGGAGCCGGTGTTAGTGTTATGCCTCTCTTTCTTTATCGTAGACTTGAACTGGATAAGTTGACACCCACTGAAATCTCTCTGCAAATGGCCGACAAATCAACTGCTTTCCCTATCGGCATTTGCGAGGATGTGCCTGTTGTGGTTGCTAACACCACTATCTTAACAAACTTTGTTATCTTGGATATTCCCGAGGACGATGCCATGGCCGTCATCCTCGGAAGACCCTTTTTAGACACTGCAGGGGCTGTTATAGATTGCAACAAAGGCAATGTCACTTTCCATGTCAATGGTAATGAGCACACGGTGCACTTTATGAAGAAACAATATCGAGTACATTGCATCAATGCTATCGAAAAAACTTCATCGGTTCTTATTGGGAGCTTTGAATGTCCTATTCCTTGTGTCAAGGTGAAGTATGATTTGCTTGTTGGGGAGATTCACATCCCCATTGAGATGACCTAGTGACTATTCGAAAATTCTCCGTCTTCTTTTGTGATTCGAGAAATTTTGTCAAGGGGATTTGATCAACCCCATTGACGGATTTCTTTCGATGACCATGAGATGGATGAATCGAGGAGTCACAAACCTCTGTTCCAAGCTTTCACTTCAGGTTGCTTAGAAGAAAAATGATAGATTTAGTTTAGTTTTCCCTGTTTTCTGTTATAGCGTCCGGTGGAAAAGTACCCCGAAAATAAAAGTTCTCCGAACGCTGTGAAAATCTAGTATGATTTTTCTCGAATATTTGAAAAATATTGGGACAAAGAGTCTGTCTGGGGGCCACACCAGTGGGCCACAAGCCCTAGGGGCGCGGGCACACCCCTGGTCGCGCCACCCAGGCTTGTGGGGCCCACAGGCACCCCCTCCACTCACTCTTGCTCCCATCCAGTTCTCCTACCTCCAGAAAAAATCGTTTCGCAGCTCAAACCCGTGTTCTTGCTCCTCTTGCTGGGATTTTCGATCTCTTTGCTCAAATCACCGTTCTCCGAACTGTTTTGGGGAAATTACTCCTTGGTAAGTGACTCCTCCATTGGTCCAATTAGTTTTTGCTTTAGTGCCTTATACTCCGCGTATTTTTGCTGCCTTGGTGACCATGTTCTTGAGCTTTGCATGTTGATTCTAGCTGGTCCCAAGTACTTTTGATGCGTAATATGGTCTCTAGGCACTTGTTGGAGTAGTTGCCACGAGTTTAGTTGAACCTTGTTCACCTTTCCTTTGGGTCACTGAAATTTTCAGAAAAGGAAGATGTTCAGGAGAAAATTTCATGGTGGTTCCTCAAGCAAGAGAGGTCCCCGTCTTGCGATTCGGGAGCCTCATCCTTACCAACCTAGGGACGCGCAGGTGCAACCATGTGAATGGCCTTCTAATGAATTTATGATTGAGGCAGGTTTCAAAGATGAGTTTGATGCATTTGTTCACAATGTCGGACTCGAAGAATTCATCTCCGATAAATGTGAACAGTATGTTGCTCTCACTGCCTCTTTTGTTCGTAGATTCAAATTTTCAGTTGGCCGTGAGCCATCGGTACTGTTTGATCTCTATGATAAATCGTATACCATGGATTTAGAGGATTTCAGTAGAATTTGCAAAATACCTATTTGGGGTAACCTCAATGATCCTCCTAAATCTTCGGTTAGAGATTTTTGCGCTGGTATTACGGTTGGAGAAACTAGAGACATTACGCAAGCTACCATGGGGAGTATTCGTTTTCCTACCTTGCATTACTTTGCCCTCTTCATAGGCAGATGCATTAACAGCAAGATTGAGCATTGTCACCTCTGCGCACCCGACCTTAGTATCCTCAATAGTGCAGTGACGGGTGACAAAAGCTTCAACATGGGAGCTATTATAGCAAGGAGGCTGAATAAGAATGCTATTGATGCGGATTTCTTTGGCGGCATCTATGCCACTCGCATAGCAAATTTTCTTGGAGTACCCATCCGCGCAGGAGATCCCCCGCTCCATACAGCTTTCCTTGACCGCGTTGCTATGACACGCTACCAGTTCCTTGAGAGGGATGATGAATCCCTCCTATACCCACTGATATTTAACCGGCAGCGTGTTTTCCATATTACCCTTCCTGCTCCTACTCTCTTTGACTTTCAGGTAAAACAGAGATATTACATAACCAGAGGAGAGGCAGAGGAGTATGAGAGGGAGGCGACGGTTGCTCGTCTCCGTGAGGCATCTATCCAAGCAGTGGCTGCAGCGCTCCCGTATAACCCCGATTACGTTTTTGGGTTTCGCGAGGACCGTCCTTGGGAGTAGACCAAGTTAGGCCAAAAGCCTAAGCTTGGGGGAGTACGTGTTCTCACCGACTTTACATTCTTGCTTATGCTTTCACTTTGTTAGCCGGTTTTCACACATTGCCACGGTATCATCCATGCTAGTTTATTTTCTTTTTCTCGTTTTTTTTCGTGTGTCTGTCTAATTTGACAAAAAACAAAAAGATTTTCTTTTTCTTATTTTGCTTGTTGGGAGCTTTTCCGTGTAGATAGTTTTCTTTTTCTTTGGGTCAAGGTAGAAGATATTGGTTACACTGTTTAGTGGCTCTTGCATGCATACCTATTTAGCTTTCGAAGATCCATATTACTTTGTCTTCTCCTTTGTGTTTGCCTGTAGATTCCAGCTTTAGTCCAATGCACGAGCACGCTTATTATTGTTCACATCGTTTGGTCGTGCAAGTGAAAGGCAATAATGATGATATATGATGAAGTGACTGAGCCTGGAAAAGCTGGTATGAACTCGATCTATTTTGTTTTTGTAAATATGACTAGCTCATCATGCCTAATTCAGCTTTGTTGTGAGAGAAACATGTTTGCAATGACAACTTAGAGATCATAGTTGCTTATGCCATGCTTATTTAACTAGGAGCTTATAATGGTTTGTCTTGGTTTCCAACATGAATGTTGAGATGACTATGATGTAGTATGATAGGATGGTATCCTCCTTTGAATGTTTCAAGAGGCTTGACTTGGCGCATGTTCACGCATGTAGTTGAAACAAAATCAACATAGCCTCTATGATGTTCATGTTCATGCTGATTTATGTCCTACTCATGCTTGCACTCAATGTTAGTTATTCTCAATGCATTTTGATGACTCTTGTTGCTCTCTAGTTGGTCGCTTCCCAGTCTTTTGCTAGCCTTCACTTGTACTAAGCGGGAATACTGCTTGTGCATCCACTCCCATAAACCCAAAGTTGTGCCATATGAGTCCACCATACCTACCTATGTGCGGTATCTACCTGCCATTCCAAGTAAATTTGCATGTGCCATTCTCTAAATCTTCAAGAAATAATCTGTTTTGCATGCCCGAACCGCTCATGTGGTGACAGGGGGCCATTGGTATCTACCATGCTAGGCGTGTTATCCTCGATATGTGTTTATTCACTATCATTCACGAGAAAGGGGCCGGTAATTGGAATTCCCAGTTCCATACTCAAATCGAAAAGATAATTGCGAACAAAACTCCCCCAGGAATGATGTTGGTATGGACGGTACCCGAGGATTCGGCTAGCCGTGGAGTGTGATTGATTGGTGGTGGGGGAGTCAAAACTTTACTTTTCTATTTGGGAACCGCCTATAGCATGTGTAGCGTGGAACATGTTGAGAACTCTTAGTCATTGCGTTGACAATGAAAGCATGCCACCCAAAATTATTATCTCTGTTTTCAAAGCTTGAGCTCTAGAACCTCTGCAAATCAATGCTTCCCTCTGTGAAGGGCCTGTCTATTTATGTTCCTGTTGAGTCATCCTCCTCTTACAAAAGCACCAATTAGAGAGCACCTCTGTCATTTTTATGCTTTGCTTTTAACTGTGTTGAGTGTGACTATGACTGGATCTTCATTGCCTTGAATTACAATGTTTAGTCAGCCCTTATTCTTTGAAGGTGCTCTGCATTTATGTTTTGCGGTCTCAGAAAGAGCTAGTGAGATACCATCTATTTGTACTGCTTCATGTTGTTTTGATTGAAGTGTTGACACTTGAAGCTTATTATTATTTGCTCGCTAGTTGATTATGCCATTGATATGAGTTTACCGTGAGACCTAGATGTCATTTGCTTATGTGGTTTGCTTGTGATGTTGCTGAAATTCTGGTTATGAGTTAGACATAGTTCCAACAACAAGATCAAACAGAGTTCGTCAAAGTTTTTCTTTTGTCTCTCTCGGTTTGTCAACTAAGTTGCTTGAGGACAATCAAGGCTTTAAGCTTGGGGGAGTTGATACGTCTCTGTCGTATCTACTTTTCCGAACTCTTTTTCCCTTGTTTTGGACTCTAATTTGTATGATTTGAATGGAACTAACCCGGACTAACGTTGTTTTCAACAGAATTGCCATGGTGTTCGCAGAAATAAAATTTCTCAGAATGACCTGGAAATCTACGGAGATTTTTTCTGGAATAAAAGAAAAAAACGTGCACAAAGTTCCACGTGAGGGGGCGTGCCAGTGGGTAACAAGCCCACAGACCGCGGCCACCCCCTATGGTCGCGCCCTGTAGGCTTGTGGGGCCCACGTGGCACCACCGCCCCCAATCCCAGCTCTATATCTTCCGTTTTGCCTGGAAAAAATCAGAGAGAAGGTTTCATCGCGTTTTGCGATACGGAGGCACCGCCACATCTTGTTCTTCATCTCGAGGGCAGATCTGGAGTCCGTTTCGGGCTCCGGAGAGGGGAAATCGTTGCCATCATCATCAGCAACCTTTCTCCAATGACAATTCCATGATGCTCTTCATCATTCGTGAGTAATCTCATCGTAGGCTTGCTGGACGGTGATGAGTTGGATGAGATCTATCATGTAATCGAGTTAGTTCTTGACGGGGATTAATCCCTAGTATCCACTATGTTCTAGATTGATGTTGCTACTACTTGGCTATGCTTAATGCTTGTCACTAGGGCCCGAGTGCCATGATTTCAGATCTGAACCTATTATGTTGTCGCCAATATATGTGTGTTTTTGATCCTAACTTGCAAGTTGTAGTCACCTACTATGTGTTATGACCCGGCAACCCCGGAGTGACAATAGCTGGAACCACTCCCGGAGATGACCATAGTATGAGGAGTTCATGTATTCACCGCGTGTTAATGCGTTGGTCAGGTTCTTTATTAAAAGGAGAACCTTAATATCACGTAGTTTCCATTAGGACCCCGCTGGCATGAGACGGATGGACAATAGATGTCATGCAAGTTCTTTTCCCTAAGCACGTATGACTACATATGGAATACATGCCTACATTAGATTGATGAACGGGAGTTAGCCACATATCTCTATGTGTTATAGCTGTTACATGATGAATCACATCCGTCACACTCATCCATCACCGATCCACTGCCTACGAGTCTTTTACTACTGGTCCTCGCTATGTTACTTTGCCTAGGCTTGTCCCTTGCCACCAAAGGGATTGGGCCGCTTTGCTGCTGCTCTTGCTACTGCTATTACTTGTTTCTTTGATGCTGCTGCTACTACTGTTCCTTGCTACTCCGATGTTACTTGTTGCAAGACTTTGTTGGCGCTAACATCCCGTCAATAAGGCTTTTTCTAGCACTGTTGCTGGGGATTGCCAAAGCTTTTTCTGGTGCCGTTGCTATCATACTACCTTGCTACTGATACTTTGCTTGCAGACACTAATCTTTCAGGTGTGGTTGAATTGACAACTCAGCTGCTAATACTTGAGAATATTCTTTAGCTTCCCCTTCTGAGTGAATCAACAAATTTGGGTTGAATACTCTACCCTCGAAAACTGCTGCGATCCCATACGCTTGTGGGACATCATCCAACAACATGATCGATAAGACAGGGTTACCGTACCACTTAGGAGTAGTACGTTCCCTTGTCGACCTACAAGGTTCGATAGCAAATTGATTCGAAGCTTCATGATCATCATCATTAGCTTCCTCTTCAATTGATGTAGGCTCCACAGAAAAAACTTTTTGTGTTGTGCTACTCTCTCGTTGAAGTAAAGGCTCAATAACATCATAAAGTTCTATCTCCCCCCCCCCCACTCAATTCTTTCGAGAGAAACTTGATAACCCACAACCGTATGGGACCGCAGCAGTTTTCGAGGGCAGAGTATTCAACCCAAATTTGTTGGTTCGCCAAGGGAAGCGAAAGAATATTCTCAAGTATTAGCAGCTGAGTTTATCAGATTCAACCACACCTGAAAGACTAGTGTCTGCAAGCAAAGTAGTATGATAGCAACGATGCCAGAAATGATCTATTGATGGCAGACTATTCCTAACTGTTGTATCAATGGCGTCAGTAAGTTGCCCGTGGACGGGAAATATTCTTCCCCGGCAACGGTGTCGGAAAAGGTCTTGCAACAAGTAACAGCGAAGTAGCAAGGAACAGCAGTAGCAGCAGCAGCAAAGTAACAGCAGTAGCAACAGTAGCAGCAAAGTGGCCCAATCCCTTTTGTAGCAAGGGACAAGCCTAGACAAAGTAACTTAGTGAGGACCAGTAGTAAAAGACTCGTAGGCAGTGGATCGGTGATGGATGAGTATGATGGATGTGATTCATCATGTAATAGCTATAACACGGAGAGATATGTAACTAGCTCCCGTTCATCAATCTAATATAGGCATGTATTCCGTATGTAGTCATACGTGCTTAGGGAAAAGAACCTGCATGACATCTATTGTCCATCCCTCCCGTGGCAGCGGGGTCCTAATGGAAACTACTTGATATTAAGGTTCTCCTTTTAATAAAGAACCGGACCAACGCATTACCACTTGGTGAATACATGAACTCCTCATACTATGGTCATCTCCGGGAGTGGTTCTGGCTATTGTCACTCCGGGGTTGCCGGGTCATAACACATAGTAGGTGACTACAACTCGCAAGATAGGATCTAAAACACACATATATTGGCGACAACATAATAGGTTCAGATCTGAAATCATGGCACTCGGGCCCTAGTGACAAGCATTAAGCATAGCCAAGTAGTAGCAACATCAATCTAGAACATAGTGGATACTAGGATCAATCCCCGTCAAGAACTAACTCGATTACATGATAGATCTCATCCAACTCATCACCGTCCAGCAAGCCTACGATGAGATTACTCACGAACGATGAAGAGCATCATGGAAATGTCGATGGAGAAAGGTTGATGATGACGATGGCGACGATTTCCCCTCTCTGGAGCCCGAAACGAACTCCAGATCTGGCCTCCAGATGAAGAACAGGATGTGGCGGCGCCTCCGTATCGCAAAACGCGATGAAACCTTCTCTTTGAATTTTTTCGGACGAAACGGAAGATATGGAGATGACTTTGGGGGCGGTGGAGCCACGTGGGCCCCACAAGCCCTCACGGCGCGGCCAGGGGGGTGGCTGCAGCATGTGGGCTTGTGGCCCATGGGTCCACCTCCTCCAGTGGATCTTTGTGCAGGTATTTTTCTTTTATTCCAGAAAAAATCTCCGTAAATTTTCAGGACATTACGAGAACTTTTATTTCTGCAGAAAAACAACACCATGGCAATTCTGCTGAAAACAGCGTTAGTCGGGGTTAGTTCCATTGAAATCATGCAAATTAGAGTCCAAAACAAGGGCAAAAGAGTTCGTAAAAGTAGATACAACAGAGACGTATCAACTCCCCCAAGCTTAAAGCCTTGCTTGTCCTCAAGCAATTCAGTTGAAAAACTGAAAGAGAAAAAAGAAAAACTTTGACGAACTCTGTTTGATCTTGTTGTTGCAACTATGTCTAACTCATAACCAGAATTTCAGCAAGATCACAAGCAAACCACATAAGCAGATGACATCTAGGTCTCACGGTAAACTCATATCAATGGCATAATCAACTAGCGAGCAAATACTAATAAGCCTCAAATGTCAACACTTCAATCAAAACAACATGAAGCAGTACGAATAGATGGTATCTCGCTAGCTCTTTCTGAGACCACAAAACATAAATGCAGAGCACCTTCAAAGACCAAGGGCTGACTAAACATTGTAATTCAAGGCAATGAAGATCCAGTCACAGTCATACTCAACACAGTTAAAAGCAAAGCATAAAAATGACAGAGGTGCTCTCTAATTGGTGCTTTTGTAAGAGGAGGATGACTCAACAGGAACATAAATAGACAGGCCCTTCGTAGAGGGAAGCATTGATTTGCAGAGGTGCCAGAGCTCAAGCTTTGAAAACAGAGATAATAATTTTGGGTGGCATGCTTTCATTGTCAACGCAATGACTAAGAGTTCTCAACATGTTCCACGCTACACATGCTATAGGCGGTTCCCAAACAGAAAAGTAAAGTTTTGACTCCCCCAACCACCAATCAATCACACTCCACGGCTCGCCGAATCCTCGGGTACTGTCCATACCAACATCAATCCTGGTGGCGTTTTGTTTGCAATTATCTTTTCGATTTGAGCATGGAACTGGGAATTCCAATTACCGGCCCCTTTCTCGTGAATGATAGTGAATAAACACATATCGAGGATAACACACCTAGCATGGAAGATACCAATAGCCCCCTGTCACCACATGAGCGGTTCGGGCATGCAAAACAGATTATTTCTTGAAGATTTAGAGAGTGGCACATGCAAATTTACTTGGAACGGCACGTAGATACCACACATAGGTAGGTATGGTGGACTCATATGGCACAGCTTTGGGTTTATGGGAGTGGATGCACAAGCAATATTCCCGCTTAGTACAAGTGAAGGCTAGCAAAAGACTAGGAAGCGACCAACTAGAGAGCGACAACAGTCATCAAAATGCATTGAGATTAACTAACATTGAGTGCAAGCATGAGTAGGACATAAATCACCATGAACATGAACATCATAGAGGCTATGTTGATTTTGTTTCAACTACATGCGTGAACATGCACCAAGTCAAGCCACTTGAAACATTCAAAGGAGGATACCATCCTATCATACTACATCATAGTCATCTCAACATTCATGTTGGCAACCAAGACAAACCATTATAAGCTCCTAGTTAAATAAGCATGGCATAAGCAACTATGATCTCTAAGTTGTCATCGCAAACATGTTTCTCTCACAACAAAGCTGAACTAGGAACAGTGAGCTAGTCATATTTACAAAAACAAAATAGATCGAGTTCATACCAGCTTTTCGAGGCTGAGTCACTTCATCATATATTGTCATTATTGCCTTTCACTTGCACGACCGAATGATGTGAACAATAATAAGAGTGATCGTGCATTGGACTAAAGCTGGAATCTCCAGGCAAACACAAAGGAGAAGACAAAGTAATATGGCTCTTTGAAAGCTAAACAGGTATGCATGCAAGAGCCACTAAACATTGTAACCATGGTCTTCTACCTTGACCCAAAGAAAAAGAAAACTATCTACACGAGAAAGCTCCCAACAAGCAAAAGAAGAAAAGAAAATCGTTTTGTGTTTTCTCAAACTAGATAGACACACGAAAAGAAAACGAGAAAAAGAAAATAAAACTAGCATGGATGATACAGGGGCAAAGTGTGAATACCGGCAAATAAAGTGAAAGCATAAGCAAGAATGTAAAAAAGTCGGTGAGAACACGTACTCCCCCAAGCTTAGGCTTTTGGCCTAAGTTGGTCTACTCCCATGGATGGTCCTGGCGGAACCCAAAATCATAATGGGGGTTATACGGGAACGCTGCAGCCACTGCACGAATAGCTGCCTCACGGAGACGAGCAACCTTTGACTCCCTCTCATACTCCTCTGCCTCTCCTCTGGTTATGTAATATCTCCGTTTTACCTGAAAGTCAAAGAAGGCAAGAGCAGGAAGGGTAATATGGAAAACACGCTGCCTGTTAAATATCAAACGGTATAGGAGGGATTCGTCATCCCTGTCAAGGAACTGGTAGCGTGTCAAAGCGACGCGGTCAAACAAGGCTCAACTAAACTCGTAGCAACTACTCCCACAAGTGCCTAGAGGCCATATTACGCATCAAAACTACATGGGACCAGCTAAAATAAGCATGCAAAGCTCAAGAACATGGTCACCAAGGCAGCAAAAATACGCGGAGTATAAGGCACTAGAGCAAAAACTAATTGGACCAATGGAGGAGTCACTTACCAAGGAGTAATTTCCCCAAAATAGTTCGGAGAACGGTGATTTGAGCAAAGAGATCGAAAATCCTAGCAAGAGGAGCAAGAACATGGGTTTGAGCTGCGAAACGATTTTTCTGTAGGTAGGAGAACCAGATGAGAGCAAGAATGAGTGGAGGGGGTGCTTGTGGGCCCCACAAGCCAGGGTGGCGCGGCCAGGGGGTGCCCACGCCCCTAGGGCTTGTGGCCCACTGGTGTGGGCCCTAGACAGACTCTTTGTCCCAGTATTTTTCAAAAAATCCAGAAAAAATCATACTTGATTTTCACAGCGTTCGGAGAACTTTTATTTTCGGGGTACTTTTCTACCGGACGCTAAAACAGAAAACAGGGAAAGCTAAACTAAATCTATCATTTTTCTTCTAAGCAACCTAAAGTAAAAGCTTGGAACAGAGGTTTGTGACTCCTCGATTCATCCATCTCATGGTCATCGGAAGAAATCCGTCAATGGGGTTGATCAAATCCTCTCGACAGAACTTTTCGAATCGCAAAAGAAGACGGAGAATTTTTGAATAGTCACTAGGTCACCACAATGGGGATGTGTATCTCCCCAACAAGCAAATCATATTTCATCTTGACACGAGGAATAGGGCATTCAAAGGTCCCAATAAGAATCGATGAAGTTTTTTCGATAGCATTGATGCAATGTACTCGATATTGTTTCTTCGAAAAGTGCACCGTATGCTCATTACCGTTGACATGGAAAGTGACATTGCCTTTGTTGCAATCTATAATAGCTCCTGGAGTGTTCAAAAAGGGTCTTTCGAGGATGACAGCCATGGCATCGTCCTCGGGAATATCCAAGATAACAAAGTCTGTTAAGATGGTGACGTTGGCAACCACAACAGGCACATCCTCGCAAATGCCGACAGGGAAAGCAGTTGATTTGTCGGCCATTTGCAGAGAGATTTCACTGGGTGTCAACTTACCCAGTTCAAGCCTACGATAAAGAGAGAGAGGCATAACACTAACACCGGCTCCAAGGTCGCATAACACAGTTCTAACGTAGTTGCCTTTAATGGAGCAAGGTATAGTGGGCACACCGGGATCACCTAGTTTCTTAGGAGTTCCACCCTTGAAAGTATAATTGGCAAGCATGGCGGAGATCTCAAGATCAGGTATCCTCCTTTTATTAGTCACAATATCTTTCATGTACTTAGCATACGGAGATATCTTGAGCATATCCGTCAAACGCATTTGCAGAAAGACAGATCTGATCATTTCAACGAATCGCTCAATATCCTCATCATCCTTTTTCTTGGATGGTTTGGGAGGAAAGGGCATAGGTTTCTGAACCCATGGTTCCCTTTCTTTACCGTGCTTCCTAGCAGCGAAGTCATTCTTATCGTATCTTCTATTCTTAGGTTGTGGGTTATCAAGATCAGGTTCAATCTCCACATCCTTATCATTGCTAGGTTGAGCATCTTCATGAACATCACTATTGATATCATCATTAGGATCATGTTCATCACCAGATTGTGTTTCAGCATCAGAGACAGAGGCATCGTTTGGACTCTCAGGTGTAGCAGCAACAGGGTTGCTAGCGTGCAGGTTCCTATCATCTTTCTTCTTTCTAGGATGACTAGGAGCATCAGTGCTAACTCCTTGAGAATCTTGTTCAACTCTCTTCGGATGACCCTAAGGATACAAAGGTTCCTAGGTAATTCTACCGCCTCTAGTGAGGACTCTGACGGAATTGTCATTCAACTCATTGAGCAAGTCATTTTCAGCTTTAAGTACTTGTTCTACCTAAGTAGTAACCATAGAAGCATGTTTACTCAGAAGTTTAAGATCATTGACATTTCTATCCACACAAGCACCCAAATGACTTAGCATACGAGCATTCTTTTCCAATTGTATGCTAACATAATCATTGAAGCTCTGTTGTTTGGCAACAAAGTTATCAAATTCATCCATGCATAAGCTAGCAGGTTTATCAAAAGGAATATCACTCTCATCAAACCTACGCAGAGAATTTACTTCTACTACCTGTATCGGGTTATCGAGACCATGGATCTCTTCGATAGGTGGTAGATTTTTGACATCTTCAGATATAATGCCTTTCTCTCGCATAGATTTCTTGGCTTCTTGCATATCTTTAGGACCGAGGAATAGAATACCTCTTTTCTTTGGAGTTGGCTTAGGAGGTGGTTCGGGAATAGTCCAAGCATTCTCATTGCACAAGATGTTGTTCAACATAATCTCAGCTTGTTCTACGGTTCGTTCCCTGAAAACACTACCGACACAACTATCTAGGTGGTCTTTGGAAGCATCGGTAAATCCATTATAGAAGATATCAAGTATTTCATTCTTCTCAAGAGGTTGATCAGGCAAAGCATTCAGTAGCTGGATGAGCCTCCCCCAAGCTTGTGGGAGACTCTCTTCTTCAGGTTGAGCAAAGTTGTATATTTCCTGCAAGGCAGCTTGCTTCTTATGGGCATGGAAATATTTTTCAGAGAAGTAGTAGACCATATCCTGGGGGCTAAGCACACAACCAGGAGCAAGAGAAGTGAACCAGGTCTTAGCATCATCCTTTAGCGAGAAAGGAAACAGCTTGAGCATATAGTAGTGGCGGATCTTTTCCTCGCTAGTGAATAGGGTGGCTATATCATGCAGTTTGGTAAGATGGGCTACAACCGTTTCAGACTCATAACCGTGAAAAGGATCAGATTCGACCAGAGTGATTAACTTAGGGTCGACAGAGAATTCATAATCCTTATCGGTCACAAAGATAGGCGAAGTGGCAAACTTCGGGTCATGTTTCATCCTAGCGTTCATAGATTTTTCTTTCCACTAGCGCAGAAGTTTCTCAACATCATAGCTATCCTTACACGCAAGAAAATCCTCAACTATCGCTCCCTCCATAACATAGCGCGTATCAGGCATAACAAGCAATTCAGGCATAGTAGCAGGTTCTACTTCAATAGTATCAGCAGTTTCAGAAGTATCATCACATCTAGCAGCAATTCTAGCAAGTTGTGCATCAAGGGCACCAAGTGGCAAAGCAGTATCAGGCATAGCAGGCATAGTATCAAGCATGGCATCATCAGGCATAGTATCAAGCATAGCATCATCAGGCATAGTATCTAGCATAGCATCATCTTAAGCATCATGGACTACAGAAGTATCATCATCAAGCACATGCGACATATCAAGATTTCTAGCAGGAGGTGATGTCACAAACTTACTCATAACTGAAGGTGAATCAAGTGCAGAGCTAGATGGCAGTTCCTTACCTCTCCTTGTAGTGGAAGGCAATATTTTAGTTGGATCTTTTGGATTCCTCATAGTGATCAGCACACGTCAATCCCAAGTGACTCAGAGAATATAGTGTGCTTCCCCGGCAACGACACCAGAAAAAGCCTTGATAACCCACAAGCGTATGGGATCGCAGCAGTTTTCGAGGGTAGATTATTCAACCCAAATTTGTTGGTTCTCCAAGGGAAGCGAAAGAATATTCTCAAGTAGTAGCAGCTGATTTTATCAGATTCAACCACACCTGAAAGATTAGTGTCTTCAAGCAAAGTAGTATGATAGCAACGGTGCTAGAAACGATCTGTTGACGACAGACTATTCCTAACTGTTGTATCAATGGCGCTAGTAAGTTGCCCGTGGACGGGAAATATTCTTCCCCAGCAACGGTGTCGGAGAAGGTCTTGCAACAAGTAACAGCAAAGTAGCAAGGAACAACAGTAGCAGCAGTAGCAACAGTAGCAGCAAAGTGGCCCAATCCCTTTTGTAGCAAGGGACAAGCCTAGACAAAGTAACGTAGCGAGGACTGATACGTCTCAAACGTATCTATAATTTTTAATGGTTTCACGCTGTTATCTTGTCAACTTTGGATGTTTTATATACCTTTTATATCTTTTTTCGGACTAACTTATTAATCCAGTGCCAAGTGCCAGTTCCTCTTTTTTCTGTGTTTTTGACTCTTTTCATATCTGATTTTGGAACGGAGTCCAAACGGAATAAAATCCCTCAAATAAATTTTTCCAGAACGGAAGAAGATCGGAGGCTTGAGGGCCAAGGCAGGGTGCCCACACGGAGCCCACAAGCCTTGTTGCCTCCCTAGCTTGTGGCCTCCCTAGCGCTCCCGTGCCCTAGCTCTTTGGCCTATAAATCCCCTAAAAATCCAGAAAAAATGAGGGCATCCACGAAAACACTTTTCCACCGCCGCAAGCTTCCGTTTCCGCGAGATCTCATCTGGAGAACCTTCCCGGTGCCCTGCCGGAGGGGACTTTGGAGTTGGAGGGCTTCTACATCAACATCATCGCCTCTCCAATGACTCGTGAGTAGTCCACTTCAGACCTACGGGTCCATAGTTAGTAGCTAGATGGCTTCTTCTCTCTCTTGGATCATTAATACAAAGTTCTCCATGATCTTCATGGAGATCTATCCGATGTAATCCTCTTTGGTGGTGTGTTTGTCGAGATCTGATGAATTGTGGATTTGTGATCAGATTATTTATAAATTATATTTGAGTCTTTGCTGATTTCTTATATGCATGATTTGATATCCTTGTAAGTCTCTCCGAGTCTTGGGTTTTTTTTGGCCAACTAGATCTATGATTCTTGCAATGGGAGAAGTGCTTGGTTTTGGGTTCATACCGTGTGGTGACCTTTCCTAGTGACAGAAGGGGCAGCAAGGCAAGCATCGTGTTGTTGCCATCAAGGGTAACAAGATGGGATTTTATTGTAGATATGAGATTTTCCATCTACATCATGTCATCTTGCTTAAGGCGTTACTCTGTTCTTTCGGACTTAATACACTAGATGCATGATGGATAGCGGTCGACGTGTGGAGTAATAGTACTAGATGCAGAAAGTATCGGTCTACTTGTTTTGGACGTGATGCCTATAGATATAATCATTGCCTTAGATAACGTTACGAATTTGCGCAGTTCTATCAATTGCTCGACAGTAATTCGTTCACCCACCGTCTACTTGCTTTCATGAGAGAAGCCACTAGTGAACACTACGGCCCCCGGGTCTATTCACAACTATCGTCTCCACTTTCACTTTTACTTTGCTTTGTTTACTTTGTTGCTTTCAGCTCTCACTTTGCAAACAATCTATAAGGGATTGACAACCCCTTCATAGCGTTGGGTGCAAGCTATTTGTGTTTGTGCAGGTACTTGTGACTTGACGAGATCCTCCCACTGGATCGATACCTTGGTTCTCAAACTAAGGGAAATACTTACCGCCATTGTGCTACATCACCCTTTCCTCTTCAAGGGAACACCAACGCAAGGCTCCAAGGCCGCGGGGAAATCCTTTGCATATTTTCCAAGGAAGTCCCTATAGGCGTAGCCGTAGCAGCAGGATTCCTGGCGCCGTTGCCAGGGAAGGTCAGTTGTCGTAGTAGCAGAAGGATTTCTGGCGCCGTTGCCGGGGAGGAGGATCAAGTCAAGAATAGTCTCTCGTCAACGTGTTGATTTCTGGCCCGGGGAGGAGAGATCAAGTCAAGATCTATCCAAGTAGGTGTCACAAACTCATCTCTTGCATTTACCTTTTTTACCAGTTGCCTCTCGTTTTCCTCTCCCCCACTTCACATTTGCCAATTTCATTTGCCTTTCTCCTTTGCCGTTTTCATTTGCCTTTTTGCCATTCTCCTTTGCCGTTTCCTTTTACCTTTTTGCCGTTTTCCTTTGCCGGTTTTCTTGCTTTCTTGGGTGCTTGTTTGTTTGTTGAAGTCATCATGGCTGAAAACACCAAACTTCACGACTTCTCGAGTACCAATAATAATGATTTTATTAGTACACCGATTGCTCCCGCCACTAGTGCGGAATCATATGGAATCAACGCAGCCTTGCTGAATCTTGTTATGAAAGAGCAATTCTCTGGCCCGCCTAGTGAAGATGTCGCATTCCATCTCAATACCTTCATTGAGCTTTGCGATATGCAAAAGAAAAGAGATGTGGATAATGACATGATTAAGTTGAAGCTTTTTCCTTTCTTGTTGCGAGATCGCGCAAAAACTTGGTTTTCTTCTTTGCCTAAAAATAGTATCGATTCTTGGAATAAGTGCAAAGATGCTTACATATCCAAGTATTTTCTGCCGGCTAAGATTATCTCTCTACGTAACGATATCATGAATTTCAAGCAACTTGATCATGAACACGTTGTACAATCTTGGGAGAGGATGAAGTTAATGATTAGAAATTGTCCCGCTCATGGCTTGAGTTTGTGGATGATTATACAAATCTTTTACGCTGGTTTGAATTTTGCTTCTCGCAATATCTTGGACTCCGCCTTAGCTGGAATGTTCATGGAAATCACGTTAGGAGACGCTACAAAACTCCTAGACAATATCATGACCAACTACTCTCAGTGGCACACTGAAAGGTGACCTGCTAGCAAAAAGGTACACGCTATAGAAGAAATTAACTCGCTTAGTGCTAAGATGGACGAGTTGATGAATTTGGTTGCTAGTAGAAATGCTCCTTTAGACCCTAATGACATGCCACTATCTTCTTTGATTGAGAGTAGCAACGCTAGTTTGGACGTTAATTTTGTTGGTAGGAACAATTTTGGCAACAACAATGCTTTTAGAGGAAACTATGTTCCTAGGCCTTTTCCTAGTAACTCTAACAATTATGGCAATTCCTACAACAACACTTATGGAAATCATAACAAATTACCCTCTGGTTTAGAGAGTAATATCAAAGAGTTCATCAACTCTCAAAAGATTTTTAATGCGTCCATAGAGGAAAAACTACTCAAAATAGACGATTTGGCTAAGAGCGTTGATAGGATGTCTTGTGATATTGATGCTTTGAAAGTTAGATGTGCTCCTCCCAAGGTCAACTTGGATGAAACTTTAAAAGCTATGCGTGTCTCCATAAATGAGAGCAAAGAAAGAACCGCCCAAATTCGCGCTAGGCATGAATGGTTTAAAAGGGTGCGTTCTAGTGATGTAAATCATGAAGATCTTAAAGTGCTTGGTGTGACTCCTCTTGAATCTTTGTTTTCACGTGTCAAACCTATTGATGAAGGGGTTGGATATGAATCCACTTTGATTGAAAAATGACCCAATGATTCGGAGCCCACCTATCTTGATGATAAAGGTGTGGAGAGTGGAGTAGAAGAAATCAAAATTTTGGGTAGTAATGAAACTCCCACTTTGGATTTCAAGGAATTCAATTATGATAGTTGCTCCTTGTTGGAATGCATTTCCTTGGTGCAATCCATTGCAAACTCTCCACATGCTTATAGCCAAAGCAAAGCCTTTACCGCACATATCGTAGATGCTATGATGAAATCTCTTGAAGAGAAGCTCGAATTAGAAGTCTCTATACCTAGAAAACTTCACGATGAGTGGGAACCTACTATCAAAATCAAGATCAAAAACTATGAATGCAATGCTTTGTGTGATTTGGGTGCTAGTGTTTCCGTGATTCCAAAGTCTTTATGTGATATTCTTGGTTTTCATGAGATTGAAGAGTGTTCTCTTAATTTGCATCTTGCGGATTCTACTGTCAAGAAACCCATGGGAAGGATCGATGATGTTCTTATTCTTGCAAATAAGAACTATGTACCCGTGGATTTCATTGTACTTGGCATATATTGCAATCCTTCATGTCCCATTATTCTTGGTAGACCTTTCCTAAGGACTATTGGTGCTATCATCGATATGAAGGAAGGGAATATTAGATTTCAATTTCCCCTAAAGAAGGGCATGGAGCATTTTCCTAGAAAGAAAATAAGATTGCCTTATGAATCTATGATGAGGGCTACTTATGGTTTGAGCACCAAAGATGACTATACGTGATTCCATCACCTTTTGCCTAGCTAAGGGCGTTAAACAATAGCGCTTGTTGGGAGGCAACCCAACGAATCTATCCTTTTTCTTTCTGTTTTGCATTTTCCACACTTTCATAATTCTATTATGATTGTGTTTTTTGTGTTTCTTTTTGCATTTGTGCCAAGCAAAACTGTTATGATTAGTCTTGGGGATGATCGTTTGGTCATGCTGGAAAAGACAAAAACTGTCTGTTCACGAAAATAATTTTCATTTTTTTCTGTAAGAGCTTTTGAGTTGATTATTTTTTTGTGATGGTTGCTACGCACATTCTTCAGATTGTCGTAATTTTTCAGAATTTTTGAAGTACTAGAAGTATACAAAGTATACAGATTGCTACAGACTGGTCTGCTGTTAACAGATTCTGTTTTTGTTGAGTTGGTTGCTTATTTTGATTAAACTATGGATATTATCAGGGGTATTAGCCATGGAAGATTTAAAATAGAGTAACCCAACATCAACATAAGTAGAATTTAAGTTTTCCACAGTACCTAAGGAAGTGGTGGTTTGCTTTCTTATACTAATGTTATCACGAGTTTCTGTTTAAGTTTCGTGTTGTGAAGTTTTCAAGTTTTGGGTGAAGTTCTTATGGACAAAAAGATAACGAGTGGCAAGAGCCCAAGCTTGGGGATTCCCACGGCACCCCAAGTTGATTCAAGGATTTCGTAAAAGCCTAAGCTTGGGGATGCCCGGGAAGGCATCCCCTCTTTCGTCTTCAATCCATCGGTAACGTTACTTGGGGCTATATTTTTATTCACCACATGTTATGTGTTTTGCTTGGAGCGTCTTGTATCGTAGGAGTCTTTTATTTTTTTTGTGTCACAATCATCCTTCCTGCACACCTAGAGAGAGAGACATGCACTCACCGTGATTTTGTGGAGCTTCACTTATATCCTTTGGTTAGACAATTCAGCTCACATGTGCTTCACTTATATCTTTTGAGCTAGTTGATTTTGCTCTATGTGCTTCACTTCTATATTTTAGAGCACAGCGGTGTGTGGCTTGGTAGTTGATCTATGCTTTGATAGTAGTCTCAAAAAGGGTAATTATCCAAAGGGATATGAAAACTTCCACCTTCATGTGCATTGAGTAGTTGGAGAAGTTTGATTCATCTCAATTAGTTTTGAGTTGTGGTAGTGGTAATATTGAAGTTATATTAGTAAGGTGTTGTGGATCTAGAAATACTTGTGTTGAAGTTAGTGATTCCTGTAGCATGCACGTATGGTGAACCGCTATGTGATGAAGTCTGAGCATGATTAGTCTATTGATTGTCATCCTTTGTGTGGCGGTTGGGATCGCGCGATGGTTTATACCTACCAACCCTTCCCCTAGGAGTATGCGTTGAATGCTTTGTTTTGATTACTACTAAAACCTTTGCAACAAGTATATGAGTTATTCATTACTAATGTTGAGTCCATGGTTTAGATGCACTTTCACCTTCCACCATCACTATCTTCTTTAGTGTCGTGCAATTTTCGCCGGTGCACAAAACCACCCATATAGCCTCCCTCAAAACAGCCACCATACCTACCTACTATGGCTTTTTCAAAGCTATTCTGAGATATATTGACATACTACTACCACCATGACATGTGCCACCACTTCTACATTGCCATTGCATGATCATAAGATAGCTAGCATGATGTTTCCATTGATGTCTATGCCATGCTAGATCATTGTCACGGTACACTACCGAAGGCATTTCGTATAGAGTCATCATTGCTCTAAGTTTTGAGTTGTAAGTGTGATGATCATCATTGATGGAGCATTGTCCCATGTGAGGAAATAAAAGAGTCCAAAGATGCCCACCAAAAAAAAGAGGCCAAAGAGCCCACCAAAAAAATGAGAAAAAAAGAGAGAAGAGACAATGCTACTATCTTTCCACACTTGTGCTTATTAAGCACCATGATCTTCCTGATTGAGAGTCTCTCGTTTTGTCACCACCATATAGCTAGTGGGAAATTTTCATTATATAACTTGGCTTGTATATTCCAATGATAGGCTTCCTCAAAATTGCCTTAGGTCCTCGTGAGCAAGCAAGTTGGATGCGCACCCACTAGTTTTCTTTAAGAGCTATCACTTACTCTTAGCTCTAGTGCATCAATTGTATGGCAATCCCTACTCATTCACGTTGCTATCTATTGATGAGCATCTCCACAGCTCATTGATATGCCTAGTCAATGTGACCATCTTCTCCTTGTTTGCCTTGCAACCTCAACCACACTCCACACCACTTATAGTGCTAAAACCATGGCTCACGCTCATGTATTGTGTGAGAGTTGAAAAAGTTTGAGAAAGTAAAGGTGTGAAAACAATTACTTGGCCAATACCGGGGTTGTGCATGATTTAAATTCGTTGTGCAAGGATGATAGAGCATAGCCAGACTATATGATTTTGTAGGGATAACCTTCTTTTGGCCTTGTTATTTTGAAAGTTCATGATTACCTTGCTAGTTTGCTTGAATTATTATTGTCTCCACGTCAATAGAAAACTATTGTTTTGAATCTAATGGATCTGAACATTCACGTCACATGAGAGGAGTTACAGAGGACATCTATGGTAGGTAGCATGAAAGCATCAAAAATTCATTCTTTATCACTTCCCTACTCGAGGACGAGCAGGAGTTAAGCTTGGGGATGCTTGATACGTCTCAAACGTATCTATAATTTTTTATGGTTTCACGATGTTATCTTGTCAACTTTGGATGTTTTATATACCTTTTATATCTTTTTTGGGACTAACTTATTAATCCAGTGCCAAGTGCCAGTTCCTGTTTTTCCTGTGTTTTGACTCTTTTCAGATCTGATTTTGGAACGGAGTCCAAACGGAATAAAATCCCCGAAATAAATTTTTCCAGAAGGAAGAAGATCGGGAGGCTTGAGGGCCAAGGCAGGGGGCCCACAAGGAGCCCACAAGCCCTGTTGCCGCGGCCAGGGGGCCCGCGGCAACCAGGCTTGTGGCCTCCCTGGCGCTCCCCTGCCCTAGCTCTTTGGCCTATAAATTCCCTAAAAATCCAGAAAAATGAGGGCATCCACAAAAACACTTTTCGGCCGCCGCAAGCTTCCGTTTCCGCGAGATCTCATCCGGAGACCCTTCCCGGTGCCCTGCCGGAGGGGACTTTGGAGTTGGAGGGCTTCTACATCAACATCATCGCCTCTCCAATGACTCGTGAGTAGTCCACTTCAAACCTACGGGTCCGTAGTTAGTAGCTAGATGGCTTCTTCTCTCTCTTGGATCTTCAATACAGAGTTTTCCATGATCTTCATGGAGATCTATCCGATGTAATCCTCTTTGGCGGTGTGTTTGTTGAGATCCGGTGAATTGTGGATTTGTGAACAGATTATCTATGAATTATATTTGAGTCTCTGCTGATTTCTTATATGCATGATTTGATATCCTTGTAAGTCTCTCCGAGTCTTGGGTTTTGTTTGGCTAACTAGATCTATGATTCTTGCAATGGGAGAAGTGCTTGGTTTTGGGTTCATACCATGTGGTGACCTTTCCCAGTGACAGAAGGGGCAGCAAGGCACGCATCGTGTTGTTTCCATCAAGGGTAACAAGATGGGCTTTCATCGTCGATATGAGATGGTCCATCTACATCATGTCATCTTGCTTAAGGTGTTACTCTGTTCGTCATGAACTCAATACACTGGATGCATGCTGGATAGAGGTCGATGTGTGGAGTAATAGTAGTAGATGCAGACAGTATCGGTCTACTTGTCTCGGACGTGATGCCTATATGTATGATCATTGCCTTAGATATCGTCATGACTTTGCGCGGTTCTATCAATTGCTCGACAGTAATTCGTTCACCCACCGTAATATTTGCTATTTTCAGAGAAGCCTCTAGTGAACACTATGGCCCCCGGGTCTACTTCACATCATATTTTCAGCCTTACACTTTTACTTCGTTGCACTTTCCACCTTCAGATCTCACCTTGCAATCAATCGTGAAGGGATTGACAACCCCTTTCTAGCGTTGGGTGCAAGTTTGCTGTTTTTGCGCAGGTACTTTGGAAACTTGGCTTGATACTCCTACTGGATTGATACCTTGGTTCTCAAAACTGAGGGAAATACTTACTGCTACTATGCTACATCACCCTTTCCTCTTCAAGGGAAAAACCAACGCAAGCTCAAGAGGTAGCAAGAAGAATTTCTGGCGCCGTTGCCGGGGAGGATCAAATCAAGAATAGTCTCCCATCAACGTGTCAATCTGTGGCGCTGGGGATTATTCCAAGTGAAGCTTATCCAAGTAAGTGTCACAAACTCATCTCTTGCATTTACTTTTTTGCCTCTCGTTTTCCTCTCCCCCACTTCTGAAAAACAAAAAATTACAAAAATATTTTCTTTTTTCGTTCGCCATTTTTCTCTCGCTTGCTTTCTGTTCGCTTGTGTGCTTGTGTGCTTGCTGAAGTCACCATGACTGAAAACACCAAACTTTGTGACTTCTCGAATACTAATAATAATGATTTTATTAGTACTCCAATTGCTCCCGACACTAGTGCGGAATCATATGAAATCAATGCTGCTTTGCTGAATCTTGTTACGAAAGAGCAATTCTCCGGCCTTCCTAGTGAAGATGTCGCATCCCATATTAATACCTTCATTGAGCTTTGCGATATGCAAAATAAGAAAGATGTGGATAATGATGTGATTAAATTGAAGCTATTTCCGTTCTCGTTGCGAGATCGAGCAAAAACTTGGTTTTCATCTTTGCCAAAAATAGTATTGATTCTTGGAACAAGTGCAAAGATGCTTATATATCCAAGTATTTTCCGCCGGCTAAGATTATCTCTCTGCGTAATGATATCATGAATTTCAAGCAACTTGATCATGAACATGTTGCACAATCTTGGGAGAGAATGAAGTTGATGATTAGAAATTGTCCCGCTCATGGCTTGAGTCTTTGGATGATTATACAAATCTTCTACGTTGGTTTAAATTTTTCTTCTAGAAACATCTTGGACTCCGCCTCCGGTGGAACGTTCATGGAAATCACATTAGGAGAAGCCACAAAACTCCTAGACAATAGCATGACAAACTATTCTCAGTTGCACACTGAAAGGTCACCTACTAGTAAAAAGGTACACGCTATAGAAGAAATTAACTCGTTGAGTGCTAAGGTGGATGAGTTAAGGAAATTGTTTGCTAGTAAAGGTGCTCCTTTAGATCCAAATGATATGCCCTTGTCTTCCTTGATTGAGAGTAGCAATGATAGCTTGGACGTTAATTTTGTTGGTAGGAATAATTTTGGCAACAACAATGCTTTTAGAGGAAACTATGTTCCTAGGCCTTTTCCTAGTAATCCCTCTAATAACTTTGGCAACTCCTAGAACAATACTCATGGAAATTACAATAAATTACCATCTGATTTAGAGATTAATATCAAAGAGTTATCAACTCGCAAAAGATTTTCAATGCGTCCATAGAAGAAAAACTACTCAAAATTGATGATTTGTCTAGGAGCGTTGATAGAATGTCTATTGATATTGATGCTTTGGAAGTTAGATGTGCTCCTCCCAAGATCAATATGGATGAAACTTTGAAAGCTATGCGTGTTTCCATGAATGAGAGTAAAGAAAGAACCGCCCAAATTCGTGCTAGACATGAATGGCTTAAAAAGGCGTGTTCTCGTGATGAGAATCACGAAGATCTTAAAGTGCTTGGTGTGACTCCCATTTAATCCTTGTTTTCTAGTGTCAAACTTAATGATGAGGGGGCTGGATATGAATCCAACTTGGTTGAAAAACTCCCCAATGCTTCGGAGTCTATCTATCTTGATGCTAAAAGCATTGAAAGTGGAGTAGAGGATATCAAAACTTTGAGTAGTAATGAAACTACTACTTTGGATTTCAAGGAATTCAATTATGATAGTTGCTCTTTGATTGAATGTATTTCCTTGATGCAATCCATGCTAAACTCTCCACACGCTTATAGCCAAAACAAGGCCTTTACCGATCATATCGTCGATGCTATGATGAAATCTCTTGAAGAGAAACTTGAGTTGGAAGTTTCTATTCCTAGAAAGCTTCATGATGAGTGGGAACCTACTATCAAAATAAATATCAAAAACTATGAATGCAATGCTTTGTGTGATTTGGGTGCTAGTGTTTCCGCGATTCCAAAGTCTTTATGTGATGTTCTAGGCTTTAATGAGATTGAGAAGTGCTCTCTTAATTTGCATCATGCGGATTCTACTGTTAAGAAACCCATGGGAAGGATCAATGATGTTCTTATTATTGCAAATAGGAACTATGTACCCGTGGATTTCATTGTGCTTGATATTGATTGCAATCCTACATGTCCTATCATTCTTGGTTGACCTTTCCTAAGGAATATTGGTTTGAGCCAAGTAAAACCTTTATGACTAGTTTGGTGATGGTTGTTTGATCCTGCTGGAAAAGACAGAAACTTTTCGCTCACGAAATTATTTTTCATTTTTATCCAGAAAGAGATTTTGAGTTGATTATTTTTGCTGCTGGTTGATATGCCAATTTCCCAAACCGTCGTAATGCTTCAGAATTTTTGAGATACCAGAAGTATACGAAGTATACAGATTGCTACAGACTGGTCTATTTTTGACAGATTTTGTTTTTGATGTGTTGGTTGCTTGTTTTGATAAAACTATGGATAGTATCGGGGGGTACTAGTCATGGAAAAGTGAGAATACAGTAATCTAACACCAATATAAATAGAAATCAAGATTGCTACAGTACCTCAAGAGGTGGTAGTTTGTTTTCTTGTGCTAATGATATCACGAGTTTCTGTTTAAGTTTTGTGTTGTGAAGTTTTCAAGTTTTGGGTGATGTTCTCATGGACAAAGGGATAAAGAGTGGAAAGAGCTCAAGCTTGGGGATACCCAAGGCATCCCAAGCCAAATTCAAGGACACCAAAAAGCCTAAGCTTGGGGATTCCCCGGGAAGGCATCCCCTCTTTCGTCTTCGATCCATCGGCAACATTACTTGGAGCTATATTTTTATTCACCACATGATATGTGTTTTGCTTGGAGCGTCTTGTATCATAGGAGTCTTTTCTTTTTGTTGTGTCACAATCATCCTTGCTGTATGATACGTCTCCGTCGTATCTATAATTTTTGATTTTTTCATGCCAATATTCTACAACTTTCATATATTTTGGCAACTTTTTATACTATTTTTGGGACTAACATATTGATCCAGTGCCCAGTGCCAATTCATGTTTGTTGCATGTTTTTTGTTTCGCAGAATATCCATACCAAACGAAGTCCAAACGTAATAAAAACTTATGGGGATTTTTTTGGAATATTTATGATTTTTGGTAAGAAGAATCAACGCTAAGCGATGCACGGAGTGCCCACAAGCCCTGTCGCCGCGGCCAGGGGGTGGGCCCGCGACAGGGGGGCTTGTGGACACTCCTTAAGGCGGTTGGATCCCTTCTTTCGCCGCAAGAAAGATAATATCTGGAAGAAAATCTTGTTAAAGTTTCATCCCAATCGGAGTTACGGATCTCCGGGAATTTAAGAAACGGTGAAACGCAGAATCTGGGAGCGCAGAAACAGAAGGACACAGAGAGAGGGATCCAATCTCGGAGGGGCTCTCGCCCCTCCGCCGCCATGGAAACCATGGACTAGAGGGGAAACCCTTCTCCCATCTAGGGAAGAGGTCAAGGAAGAGTAATAAGGAGGGGGGCTCTCTCCCCCTCTCTCCCGGCGGTGCCGGAACGCCGCCCGGGACATCATCGTGTGATGGCGATCTACACCAACACCTCCGTCATCTTCACCAACATCTCCATCATCTTCCCCCATCTATATTCGGCGGTTCACTCTCCTGCAACCCGTTGTACCCTCTACTTGAACATGGTGCTTTATGCTACATATTATTATCCAATGATGTGTTGTTATCCTATGATGTTTGAGTAGATTATCGTTGTCCTATCGGTGATTGATGAACTGCTATGGTTGGTTTAATTTGCTTGTGGTTATGTTGCTGTCCTTTGGTGCCCATCATATGATCGCGCCCGTGGATCACACCATAGGGTTAGTTGTATGTTTATAGGACTATGTATTGGCAGGCTAGAGTGACAGAAGCTTCAAACCTAGCCTAGAAATTGATGCGTATGGGATTGAAGGGGGGCCAATATATCTTATTGCTATGGTTGGGTTTTACCTTAATGAACGTTAGTAGTTGCGGACGCTTGATAATAGTTCCAATCATAAATGCATAGAATTCCAAGTAAGGGATGACATGCTAGCAGAGGCCTCTCCCACATGATACTTGCTATCGATCTAGTAACGTAGTCAATTTATTAGGGACAATTCCGCAACTCCTACCACTACTTTTCCACATTCGTTAGACACCCGTAGTTGTTTCTCTATCTAACCAGCCCCTAGTTTTATTTACGTGTTCTTTACTTTCTTGAAAGCCTATCCTTTCTCTCCTACAAAGTACTTCTAGTTTCATACTTGTTCTAGGTAAAGCGAACGTAAAGTGTGCGTAGAGTTGTATCAGTGGTTGATAGAACTTGAGGGAATATTTGTCCTACCTTTAGCTCCTCGTTGGGTTCGACACTCTTACTTATCGAGAAAGGCTACAATTGATCCCCTATACTTGTGGGTTATCACTGCACACCTTTTGAGAGAGACATGCACTCATCGTGAATTTGCTAGAATACTCTTTGAGCTTCGCTTATATCTTTTGAGTTAGGCAATTTAGCTCACATGTGCTTCACTTAGATCTTTTAGAGCACAGTGGTGTCATATTTTGGAGAAATAAGAACTCTCTATCTTCACTTATATCTTTTTGAGAGTGATCTCTCTAAGTAACTTGGTAGTTGGCTTGTGCTATGAAAGTAGTCCCAAAGGTGATAGGTACCCAAAGATGATACAATAAAACTTACGTCTTCATGTGCATTGATTAGAAAGAGAAGTTTGATTCCTCTCAAATAGTTTTGAGACATGGACTTGGTAATATTAAGAGTTATGTTAGTATGATGTTGTGAATCTAGAAATACTTATGTTGAAGTTAGTGATTCCCGTAACATGCACGTATGGTGAACCGCTATGTTAGGAAGTCGGGGCATAATTGATCTATTGATCGTCATCCTTTGTGTTGCGGTCGGGATAGCGTGATGGTTAACACCTACCAACCCTTCCCCTAGGAGTATGCGTTTATCACTTTGTTTCGATTACTAATAAAAACTTTTGCAATAAGTATGTGAGTTCTTCATGACTAATGTGAGTCCATGGTATAGATGTACTTTCACCTTTCACCATTGCTAGCCTCTCTAGTGCCGCGCAACTTTCGCCGGTGCACAAACCCACCATATGCTTTCCTCAAAACAGCCACCATACCTACCTACTATGCCATTTTCATAGCCATTCCGAGATATATTGCCATGCAACTCCCATCGTTCGGTCTCACGACTTGTGCCGTCACTTACATATTGCCATTGCATGATCGTAAGATAGCTAGCGAGATGTTTCAACGTCATGCGCCAAGCTAGATCGTTGCACATCCCGGTACTCTGCCGGAGGCATTTCCTATAGAGTCTTCATTTCTCTAAGTATTGAGTTGTGAGTAAATAAAAGTGTGATGATCATCATTACTAGAGCATTTCCCCATGTGAGGAAAAAAAGAAGAGGCCAAAGTTGCCCACACAAAAAGAAGAGAGAGAGATATGGAAAGAGGCCAAAGAGCCCAAACAAAAAAAAGAGAAAAAGAGAGAAGGGACAATGCTACTATCTTTTCCACACTTGTGCTTCATAATAGCACCATGTTATTCATGATTGAGAGTCTCTCGTTTTGTCACCACCATATGCTAGTGCGAATCTTCATTATATAACTTGGCTTGTATATTCCAATGATGGGATTCCTCAAAATTGCCCTAGGTCTTCATGAGCAAGCAAGTTGGATGCACACCCACTAGTTCTCCTTTTGAGCTTTCACATACTTATAGCTCTAATTGCATCCATTGCATGGTAATCCCTACTCTTTAACATTGATACCTATTAATGGGCATCTCCATAGCCCTTTGATATGCCGAGTCGATGTGACCATCTCCTCCTTTTTGTCTCACAACCTCCACCACACTCTATTCCACCTATAGTGCTATATCCATGGCTCACGCTCATGTATTGCGTGAGAGTTGAAAAAGGTTTGAGAAAGTAAGAGTGCGAAAACAATTACTTGCCAATACCGGGGTTGTGCATGATTTAAATTACTTGTGTGGGGATGATGGAGCATAGCCAGACTATATGATTTTGTAGGGATAACTTTCTTTGGCCTTGTCATTTCGAACATTCATGATTACCTTGCTAGTTTGCTTGAAGTATTATTGTTTTCATGTCAATAGCAAACTATTGTTTTGAATCTTACGGATCTGAACATGCATGTCACATGAAAGAAGTTACAAAGGACAAATATGCTAGGTAGCATTCCACAGCAAAAATTATGTCTTTATCACTTCCCTACTCGAGGACGAGCACGAGTTAAGCTTGGAGATGCTTGATACGTCTCCAATGTATCTATAAATTTTTATGGTTCCATGCTATTATCTTGTAAAACTTTGGATGTTTTGTATGTCTTTTATATCTTTTTTGGGACTAACTTATTAACTCACCGCCAAGTGCCAATTCCTGTTTTTCTGTGTTTTTGACCCTTTTCAGAGGAGAATATTAAACGGAGTCCAAACAGAATAAAACCTCTGAAAAGATTTTTTTTCCGAAACAAAAGATACGTAGGGGGCGTGAGAACCAAGGCAGAGGCCACCAGGGGAGGCCACAATCCCCCTAGGCGCGGCCAGGGAGCCGCGCCTAGCAGGCTTGTGGCCCCCCTGTGGCTCGTCTGCCCTACTTCTTCCGCCTATAAATCCCCGAAAAATCCAAAACCACGAGAGAGATCCACGAAAATACTTTTCCGCCGCCGCAAGCTTCTGTCTCCGCAAGATCCCATCTGGGGCACGTTCTGATGCCCTGCCGGAGGGGGATTCGGATACGGAGGGCTTCTTCGTCAATACCATTGCCTCTCCGATGATGCGTGAGTAGTTCATCATAGACCTTCGGGTCCATAGCTAGTAGCTAGATGGCTTCTTCTCTCTCTTGGATCTTCAATACAAAGTTCTCCATGATCTTCATGGATATCTATCCGATGTAATCTTCTTTTGCGGTGTGTTTGTCGAGATCCGATGAATTGTGGATTTATGATCAGATTATCTATGAATCTTATTTTAGTTTCTTCTTATCTCTTATATGCATGATTTCATATCCTTGTAATTCTCTTCGAGTTGTGGGTTTTGTTTGGCCAACTTGATCTATGATTCTTGCAATGGGAGAAGTGCTTGGTTTTGGGTTCATACCGTGCGGTGACCTCACCCAGTGACAGAAGGGGTAGCGAGGCACGCATCGTGTTGTTGCCATCAAGGGTAAAAATATGGGGTTTATATCTATTGCATGAATTTATCCCTGTACATCATGTCATCTTGCTTAAGGCGTTACTCTGTTCATCATGAACACAATACACTAGATGCATGCTGGATAGCGGTCGATGTGTGGAGTAATAGTAGTAGATGCAGACAATATCGGTCTACTTGTCTCGGACGTGATGCCTATATGTATGATCATTGCCTTAGATATCGTCATGACTTTGCGCGGTTCTATCAATTGCTCGACAGTAATTCGTTCACCCACCGTAATATTTGCTATTTTCAGAGAAGCCTCTAGTGAACACTCTGGCCCCCGGGTCTACTTCACATCATATTTTCAGCCTTACACTTTTACTTCGTTGCACTTTCCACCTTCAGATCTCACCTTGCAATCAATCGTGAAGGGATTGACAACCCCTTTGTTGCGTTGGGTGCAAGTTTGCTATTTTTGCGCAGGTAATTTGGAAACTTGGCTTGATATTCCTACTAGATTGATACCTTGGTTCCCAAAACTGAGGAAAATACTTACTGCTACTGTGCTGCATCACCCTTTCCTCTTCAAGGGAAAAACCAACACAAGCTCAAGAGGTAGCACGCACCATATCCAATAAAGTACGATTACAACGTTCGAACACACTGTTACGTTGTGGTGTTATAGGTGGTGTCAACCGTAAAACAATTCCATATTGTCTTAAGTGAGTGTCAAACTCATAACTCAGATATTCTCCTCCTCGATCAGATCGTAGGAATTTGATCTTTTTGTTATGATGATTCTCCACTTCACTCTCACATTGTTTGAACTTTTCAAACATTTCAGACTTGTCTTTCATTAAGTAAATATAACCATATCTACTTAAGTCATCGGTGAAGGTGAGAAAATAACGATATCCACCGCATGCCTCAATGCTCATCGGACCGCACACATCAGTATGTATGATTTACGATAAGTCATTTGCTCGCTCCATTGTTCCGGAGAACGGAGTTTTGGTCATCTTGCCCATGAGGCATGGCTCACATGTGTCAAGTGATTCAAAATCAAGTGACTCCAAAAGTCCATTAGCATTGAGGTTCTTCATGCGTTTTACACCAATATGACCTAAGCGGCAATGCCACAAGAAAGTGGTTCTATCATTATCAACTCTATATCTTTTGGCATCAATGTTATGAACACGTGTGTCATTACTATCGAGATTCAATAAGAATAAAACCCTCACATTGGGTGCATAACCATAAAAGATATTACTCATATAAATAGAAAAACCATTATTCTCTGATCTAAATGAGTAATTGTCTCGCAATAAACAAGATCCAGATATAATGTTCATGCTTAACGCAGGCACTAAATAACAATTATTCAGGTTCATCACTAGTCCCGATGGTAATTGAAGTGAGAGCGTGCCGATGGCAATCGCATCAACCTTGGAATCATTTCCCACATGCATCGTCACTTCATCCTTCGCCAACCTCCATCTATTCCCAACCGAGCCGGTATCAAATACCCATGCACTACAATGAGAGTTGGTGAGGTACACATCAATAACATGTATATCATATATACCTTGTTTACTGTTGGCCGCCTTCTTGTCGGCTAGATACTTAGGGCAGTTCCGCTTCTAGTGACCAGTCCCCTTGCAATGATAGCACTTAGTTTCTGGCTTGGGTCCAACCTTGGGTTTCTTCACTGGAGGAGCAACAACTTTGCCACTCTTCTTGAAGTTACCTTTCTTGCCCTTGCCATTTTTCGTGAAATTGGTGGTTTTATTGACCATCAACACTTGATGTTCCTTCTGAATTTCTGACTCAGCGACTTTCAACATCACAAACAGATCGGCGACTGATTTATTCATCCCTTGCATGTTGTAGTTCATCACAAAGCTTTGTAGCTAGGTGGCAGTGGTTGAGGAACTCTGTCAATGAATGCCTGTGCTGGGAGAACAATTCCCAACTCAGCCAGACGGTTGGAGTACCACACATTTTGAGTACGTGCTCACTGACAGACCCGTTCTCCTCCATCTTGCAAGCATAAAACTTACCGGAGGTCTCATACCCCTTTATCCGGGCATTCTTCTCAAAGATAAACTTCGATTCCTGGAGCATCTCATATGCTCCATGACGTTCAAAACGACTTTGAAGTCCTGATTCTAGGCCATACAAAATTGCACACTGAACTATTGGGTAGTCATCCAGACACGACTGCCAGACGTTCATAACGTCTTCAGCCACCGGGAAGGGGGGCGCATCACCAAGCAGTGTATCAAGGACATAGCTCTTTTGGGAAACTGTTAGGACATGCCTTAGATTACGGGCCCGGTCTACAAAGTTGCTCCCATCATCTTCGAGCTTGGCTTTCTCTAGGAATGCATTAGAATTCAGGGGTGCTACTGCGCGAGCCATTCATATACAACAAATTTGCAAAGATCACTTAGACTATTGTTCAATATAATGAGTTTAATTAATCATATTACTAAAAACTCCCACTGAAATTGACATCCCTCTAGTCGTTCGAGTGATACATTGTGACAGCCCGATGCCGACGTTCCAGAAGATTCCCCCTTCTTTCCGTTTTCGTCATGTGTCTGTTTTCTTTTGTCGCATCATCATCGCATCATGCGCATCATATGCATTGCATCGGCATCTTCGTTGCCGCCAGTTTTCAAAACTTGCATCCATTGTTAGTTGTCGGTTCTCGTCGTTGTTCGTTCTGAGCCCGTTCACACACGCACGCGCCCGCGGCATCGTCAAAACCCTGTTTTAAAAGTGTGCGTAAAACTTTCGCTGATCGGGGTGAAACATGGCATGCGGTCGTGATTTGTTTTAGCTAGGGTGCCTGTCGAATTTCGTCGCGATCGGAGTCCGTCTGGTACCCGAACGGTCGACCGTAGCGGCACCGTATTCGGTCTACCGTTGGACGTGTGTCGGTGTTTTTAAAAAAATCATTGCCACGCCGCTCGTTCTCCCTCTCGTCTCCGGATATCCACCCTACACGGCCACTTACCCGTTCCCGCGTGCGGAATCGTCCGAATCCGATCGCACGGTTGGATCCGGAACGGAATTTCGGTTAACCTAGCCCCCCGTTTACCTATAAATAGACCCCCGGGTATTTTAGGCAGCCCCTCTCCTCCTACCTCGGGATCCGTGCCACCTAACCCTAATCCCCCCCTCTCTCTCTCCCTCCCACCAGCCCCAGCCGCCACGGGTCCACCGAGCCCATCCGAGGCCCGCCCGGGCCCGAAGCTCCCGCCGCCGCCTCACTCGCCTCCCGGGCACAGCAACCCCGCGCAGCTCCCGCCGCCGCCTCACTCGCCTCCCGGGCACAGCAACCCCGCGCAGCTCCCGCGCCTCCCACGGCTGCCATGTTCTCCGGTGGCCGCCGAGCCCTCCTGGAGCCTCGCCCCTTCGCCGCCGGGAGCCCGTGCCCCGCCACCGGTGCACAGCCGCCGGCCTCGAACCGCCTCCCTCCGCGCAGCCCCCAGCTCGCCTCGACCTCGCCGGGTCACGTGAAGCGGCTGCTCGTCGCGGGTCCTTGGGCGTCACAGAAGGAGCCTCGACGCCGGGATCCAATCCATCCTGGCCAGATCCGGCGAAGCCCCATCGGATCCAGCCCTCCGCGTCCCGCCGGCCTCGCCGGGGCCTGCCGCGGTGCCCACGCCGCCATGGATGCCCGACACGAGCTCGAGGCCAGAGCCCCGCTCGCTCGCCTAGTGCCTGGCCTCGCCAGCGCATGGGCCCCGAGCCGGCCCAGATCGGCCACCTCTTCCTCAGCAGCCCCAGGCCGGCCCAGATCCCGCGCCCCTTCGGCCCAAGGCCGGCTGCCTCCTCCAGATCTACCTCAGGCCCACGAGGTGAACCTCCCCTGGCCTTTTTTTTTCCTCGCCCAGGCAGATGTTAACTATCTTGCGCCTACCTGTTCGGCCCATTAGTATAATTAGGTTATTTTTCGGGATTAATAAATTCCAGGAAAATGACGATACTAAAACTTCCGTAGTTTTCAACTCGTGTGTCGGATCGCGACGTGTAGCATATGTATCTTGTGTAACTTTTCGCGTAGATCACGATATTGCAACTTGCATAAGTGTTTGAGGTAGTTTGACATGCCAAATGCGTAGATTTACGTGATGTCCCATTAAAATAGTGCCCGTATTTAATTTTCGCGCAAATCCGGATTGCTCGTATGCCGTAGGTAAATGCCCATGTTTTAGGAACCATTTTTCCTTTATTTTAGAGTAGGTGTTGGTATTTTTGCGAGTAGGGGTTGTCGCTAGTTTATTTTTCCGTGTATAGGTTTTTATCTCGCATTTACGTGTGGTAATATTTTTGTTGCGCAACCCCACATATTTTATATGTATCCGGGGTAGATTAGTTTTAGCTTTTGAGTAAATTAGTTCGCGCGATATTTTGCCATGTTGCCCTCTTGTTTATTTCGTAGGATTTATTCCGTGCTTCGTGTGACGGAGTTGTCAACTAGAGAGTTGTTCTTGGGTGTTTAGTCTAGCCCCTGATATTTTTAGTTGCAATAGAAATGCATGTTTAGGTGTGGTTTGCTTGCTCTCAAGTTGCTAGAAATAGTGCTGATTTGGAGGAGCTGAAATATTTCTAAGTCTGAAATCTATTATATTTTGTTGCTGTCTTGTCTTGCTTGCATCTTGTGATCTGTAGCTCTTTTGAGGTTGGTCCAATGGAGTTAGTTGTAAACCTTGTGTTTCTGTAGCATGCTGTAAATTTTCATGCCATTTGGAGTCCTGTAGCTTATGGTTTTCTGTTGTCAATATGGCTTCAGATCGAAAACTGCACTTCCATGAGGTGTAATTTTCACTAAGTCTGAAATAGTGTGTGAGATGCCATTTTGTGTCTTCTTTCCCTAGTGATCCATGATGCCATGCTAGTTGTTGTTAGTTGTTTGTAGTAGTGCTTCTTGCCCTATTTCGTGTCATGCCTTGCTTGAGTTTATCGGAGTAGTGTAGTTCGTAGTTGTGGGGTGTAGAAAATGCTATGTGGCTGATTTTGGCAGATTGTAGTCATTTCTTGTTTTGCTTGTAGTTTTTGAACCGTAGCTCCGATTTGATCGTGTCCTACATGATACTTGCTTAGAATCTCGTGTAGTTTCATTTTCTCTTGCTGGTTGTATGTTTTGAAGTGCTCGTGACCGTCGTTGCACACATATTGCATTCATGCCATCATATCTTGCGGTGTCCGTATCTTTTGATCCGTAGCTTCGTTGGAGATGATCTCTATGTGTAGTTTGCTTGAAATGACGCGTAGAATCACGTGAACCTATTTGTTTTTCTGTTTAACAACTAATTAAATGTGTTAGTTCAGATCTGGACAGAATTGTTAATTAACATGTGAGGTCGTTTCGGAGATGCTATATGTCATTTCCGACCTCATTTAAAATGCCTAGATAGGTAGTTTAATTACGCTTCACCTCTTGACATGTTTAACCACATTTAATATTGTCATGTATCTAATCGGGATATAACTAAATAATTAACATGGAGTTTCGTCAATATGCAACTCGTTGCATATTTAACTTCACATAATGTGTAGTGTTTGATTGTGTGAATTGTCATGCCGTGACTTGCATGTATTCAACTGCTCATGCATCATTTGTGTTGTGCATCGTGTGATGAATTCTATGTGATGATTTGTGTTTCCGGTTTGCTTCGTCTCGTTAGAGCTCCGCAAGCGTGCCGGATTGTGAGGACCCGTTCGACTACGTCGGTTCGTCTGCTTCACGGAGGCATTCTTCTTCCAAGCGGGATCTCAGGCAAGATGACCATTTCCACAGATACCATTACTATCATTGCCATGCTAGTTATTTCTATGCTATCGATTATGTCTCGTTGCCTACCACATGTTAAGTACCAGCCTCTCAACAATGTCATGATAACCTTCAACCTGTTCGACCTAGCAAACCACTAATTGGCTATGTTACTGCTTGCCTAACCATATTATTAGCGTTGCTAGTTGCAGGTGTAGTTGCTTCCATGTGAAAACATGGGTTCCTTGTTATATCACCATATTAGATGCTATTTAATTTAATGCACCTATATACTTGGTAAAAGGTGGAAGGCTCGGTCTTTCTAGCCTGGTGTTTTGTTCCACCTTTGCCCCCTTAGTTTCGGCTACCAGTGTTATGTTCCATAATTGAGCGCTCCTAACACGATCGGGGTTGTTATGGGGACCCCCTTGATAATTCGTTTTAGATTAAAGCTGGTCTGGCAAGGCCCAACTTTGGTACAACATTTGCCTAATAACCTAATAATAATGCATAGGGACCCGTCGGCACCCGCGGAGTAATTTAATCAACCCCCGGGCCAGTGCTCCTCATGAGTGTTGGTCCCAGCTAAGCGATGTCCGGCGCCCCTCTGGTCACCCGGAGGTTTAGCGATCCCGACGTCTAGCTCATCCGTCGTGTCCTGAGAACGAGATACGCGGCTCCTATCGGGATCGTCGACACATCGGGCGGCCTTGCTGGATTAGTTTTACCTTTGACGAAATATCTTGTGCATCGGGATTCCGGTGATGCTTTGGGTAATCTCAGAGTTGAGGTTTTCCACTAGGGAATCCGACGAGATCGCGAGCTTCGTGATTGAGGATTTCTATGCGGCTTGTGGTAATTTGTGATGGACCAGTTGGAGCACCCCTGCAGGGTTAAATCTTTCGGAAAGTCGTGCCCGCGGTTATGTGGCAACGTGGAAACTTTGTTTAACACTAGTTCTAGATAACTTGAAGTTAACTTAATTAAAATATGCCAACTGTGCGCGTAACCGTGACTGTCTCTTTCGTGAGTTCCTTCTCCGATCGAGGACACGATGGGGTTATGTCTGCCATAGGTAGGTGTTCAGGATCATTCATTTGATCATCAGTAGATCACTTCCGTTATGCGTAGATCTTCGCTCTCTTATTTCCGGTACTCGTAAGTTTAGCCACCAAATATATGCTTAGCCGCTGCTGCAACGTCACCACTTAACCAAGCCTCACCCATTAAGCTTTGCTAGTCTTGATACCTTTGGAAATGAGATTGTTGAGTCCCCTGTGGCTCACAGATTACTACAACACCAGTTGCAGGTACATGTAAAGGTTACTTGGCGCGAGCGTGTTGATTGTTCATTTGGAGTTGCTTCTTCTTCTTCTTCTCCATCGATCTAGGATGGGTTCCTGGCCGGCAGCCTGGGATAGCAAGGATGGACGTCGTTCTTATTTTTCTCGTTTGTTTTCGTCTGTAGTCGGACCCTGCTCTTACTCTTGATGATTATGTAATGTACTGATGTGACTCTGATGTAGCTTGTGGCGAGTTTAAGCCAATTCTATATATATATATATATATATATATATATATATATATCTTCTCTTCAGTACATGTACTTGTAACGATATCCATTCTTGCGACACGACGAGATGCGCTTCTATCCCTGACGAGGCCTTCGTGCCAAATTGAGGATAGGGTCACATCTTGGGCGTGACATACATAATCCAAACCTACCAACCCAAGTCTGACCATCACGTGATATGAGCTCATTACAATGGTGAACATCTTCATGTTGATCATATGTACTATATGACTCATGTTCGACCTTTCGGTCTCTTGTGTTCCAAGGCTATGTCGGTACATGCTAGGCTCGTCAAGTTCAACCCGAGTGTTCCGCATGTGCAAAAATGTCTTGCACCCGTTGTATGTGAACGTAGAGTCTATCACACCCGATCATCACGTGGTGTCTCGAAACGATAAACTTTCGCAACGGCGCACACTCGGGGAGAACACAATTTTATCTTGAAATTTTAGCGAGGCAAAACCTTATAATGCTACCGTCGTCCTAAGAAAAACAAGGTGCATACACAGGATTAACATCACATGCAAATCATAAGTGACATGATATGTCCATGATCTTGTGCTTTTGATCTCCATCTCCAAAGCACCGGCATGATCCGCATCGTCACCGACACAACACCATGATCTCCATCATTGTGTTTCCATCGAGGTTGTCGCGCCAACCACGTTTGTACTACTATTGCTACCATTTAGTGATAAAGTAAAGCATTACATAGCGCTTAACGTAGGTCATACAACAATTAAAGACAACCTTATGGCTCCTGCCGGTTGTCATAGCATCGACATGCAAGTCAATATTAACTATTACAACATGATCATCTCATACATGAAATATACATTATCATGTTTTGGCCATATCATATCACAACATACCATGCAAAAACAAGTTAGACGGCCTCTAATTTGTTGTTGCATGTTTTACGTGGATGTTATGGGTATCTAGCAAGAACGCTTCTTACCTACGCAAAAACCACAAGGTGATATGCAAGTTGCTATTTAACCTTCTAAAAGGACCGCCTCTGTCGAATCCGATTCAACTAAAGTATGAGAGACAGACACCCGTCACCCATCTTTATGCAACAAGTTGCATGTTAGTCGATAGAACCGGTCTCTCATGCATGGATGAGTAAAGTTGGTCCGGGCCGCTTCATCCCACAATATAGCTGAATCAAGAAATACTAAGGAGAGAAGCAATCTTAATATCAACGCCCACAAATTCCTTTGTGTTCTACTCGAGATGTCAACTACGCACAAACCTAGCTAATGATGCCACTGTTGAGGAACGTTGCGTGGGAAATGAAAAATTTCCTACGCACATGCAAGATCTATCTTTGGTGATGACCATCTACGAGAGGAGAGATTGAATCTACATACCCTTGTAGATCACTGAGCGGAAGCATTCAAGAATGCGGTTGATGTAGTCGTACGTCTTCGCGATCCAATCATGAACCGTCCCGTGAACTCCCGATCAAGTGTCGAACGGATGGCACCTCCATGTTCAACACACGTACAGCTTGGTGACGCCTTCTCCTCCTCGATCCAGCGAGCGATGGTGAAGCAATAGCCCGAGTCCTCCAACAACACGACGGCATGGTGAGGTGTTGGTGGTGACAGCTCAGCAAGGCTTCGTCATGCGGTATTTAGAGGAGAGAAACTACGAGGGAGAGGAGGAGGAGCGCCGCGACAAGTTGTTGTGTGGTTTCCCTCTCTCTACCTCCCTGTATATAGGGGGAAGGGAGAGGGGAGGGTGCCCTAGGGTTTCCCCTAGGGGCCAGCGAACAAGGGGGGTGGCGGCTAGGGTTGGTGGCTCCTCCACTTGGGTGCCTTGCCACCCAAGTTGGGTTGGTGGCACCCTAGGAGGAGGCCTCCTCCCCTTAGGACGAAGTGGGCACGGGTGAGGGGTTGCACCCAGCCCCCTGGTGGGCTGTGGTTCCCCCTCTCCTTGGCCCATGAACCCCCCACCAACAATTGTCGGGGCCTACAGAAACCCCTTTCGGCACTCCGTTATTCCCTCGGTGCACCTCGGAACACTTTTGCACTCCGATGGCCTTCATCCTATATATCAATCTTCACCCCCGGACCATTCCGAAGTTCCTCATCATGTCCGGGGTCTCATCCAGGACTCGGAACAAACTTAGGTCACCAACGATTGCCTCAATTATGCTTATATCGTCACCGAACCTTAAGTGTGTAGACCCCGCGGGTTCGAGAACTATGCAGACATGACCGAGACACTCTTCGGTCAATAACCAATAGGGGGACCTGGATGCCCATATTGGCTCCTACATATTCTACAAAGATCTTTATTGGTCGAACCTCGATGTCAAGGATTTAATCAATCTCGTATGTTGTTCCTGTTGGGGAACGTCGCATGGGAAACAAAAAATTTCCTACGCGCACGAAGACCTATCATGGTGATGTCCATCTACGAGAGGGGATTTCTGATCTACGTACCCTTGTAGATCGCACAGCAGAAGCATTAGTGAACGCGGTTGATGTGAACGTTGTATGTGAACGTCGAGTCTATCACACCCGATCATCACGTGGTGTCTCGAAACGAAGAACTGTCGCAACGGTGCACAGTCGGGGAGAACACAATTTTGTCTTGAAATTTTAGTGAGAGATCACCTCATAATGCTACCGTCGTTCTAAGCAAGATAACGTGCATAAAGGATTAACATCACATGCAATTCATAAGTGACATGATATGGCCATCATCATGTGCTTCTTGATCTCCATCACCAAAGCACCGGCACGATCTTCTTGTCACCGGCGTCACACCATGATCTCCATCAACGTGTCGCTATCGGGGTTGTCGTGCTACTCATGCTATTACTACTAAAGCTACATCCTAGCAATATAGTAAACGCATCTGCAAACACAAACGTTAGTTTAAAGACAACCCTATGGCTCTTGCCGGTTGCCATACCATCGACGTGCAAGTCGATATTAACTATTACAACATGATCATATCATACATCCAATATATCACATCACATCGTTGGCCATATGACATCACAAGCATACCCTGCAAAAACAAGTTAGACATCCTCTAATTGTTGTTGCATGTTTTACGTGGTGACCATGGGTATCTAGTAGGATCGCATCTTACTTACGCAAACACCACAACGGAGATATATGAATTTCTATTTAAGTTCATCCAAGGACCTCCTCGGTCAAATCCGATTCAACTAAAGTTGGAGAAACCGACACTCGCCGGTCATCTTTGAGCAAAGGAGTTACCTGTAGCGATGAAACCAGTCTCTCGTAAGCGTACGAGTAATGTCGGTCCGAGCCGCTTCGATCCAACAATACCGCGGAATCAAGAAAAGACTAAGGAGGGCAGCAAAACGCACGTCACCGCCCACAAAAACTTTTGTGTTCTACTCGAGAAGACATCTACGCATGAACCTAGCTCATGATGCCACTGTTGTGGAAAGTCACATGGGAAACAAAAATTTTCCTACGCGCACGAAGGCCTATCATGGTGATGTCCATCTACGAGAGGGGATTTCCGATCTACGTACCCTTGTAGATCGCACAGCAGAAGCGTTAGTGAACGCGGTTGATGTAGTGGAACGTCCTCACGTCCCTCGATCCGCCCCACGAACCGTCCCACGAACCGTCCCGCGATCCGTCCCACGATCCGCTCCGATCTAGTGCCGAACGGACGACACCTCCGCGTTCAGCACACGTACAGCTCGACGATGATCTCGGCCTTCTTGATCCAGCAAGAGAGACTGAGAGGTAGATGAGTTCTCCGGCAGCGTGACGGCGCTCCGGAGGTTGGTGGTGATCTAATCTCAGCAGGGCTCCGCCCGAGCTCCGCAGAAACGCGATCTAGAGGAAAAACCGTGAAGGTATGTGGTCGGGCTGCCGTGGCAAAAGTTGTCTCAAATCAGCCCTAATAGCTCCATATATATAGGAGGAGGGGAGGGGAGGCTTGCCTTGAGGCTCAAGGAGCCCCAAGGGCTGCGCCACCAAGGGGAGGAGGAGTCCTCCTCCAATCCTAGTCCAACTAGGATTGGAAGGTGGAGTCCTTCTATTCTTTCCCACCTTTCCTTTTTTTTCTCTTCTTTTGGTTTTTCTTTCTCTCTTGCGCAAGACAGCCTTGGGCTGACCCCACCTACTTGGTGCGCAACCCCCAAGGTCCTTGGGCCCTCCCGGGTGGGTGGTCCCCCTCCCGGTGAAGATCCGGAACCCATTCGTCATTCCTGGTACATTACCGGTAATGCACGAAAACCTTCCGGTAACCAAATGAAGTCATCCTATATATCAATCTTCGTTTTCGGACCATTCCGGAAACCCTCGTGACGTCCGTGATCTCATCCAGGACTCCAAACAACATTCGGTAACCAACCATATAACTCAAATATGCATAAAACAACGTCGAACCTTAAGTGTGCAGACCCTGCGGGTTCGAGAACTATGTAGACATGACCCGAGTGACTCCTCGGTCAATATCCAATAACGGGACCTGGATGCCCATATTGGATCCTACATATTCTACGAAGATCTTATCGTTTGAACCTCAGTGCCAAGGATTCATATAATCCCGTATGTCATTCCCTTTGTCCTTCGGTATGTTACTTGCCCGAGATTCAATCGTCAGTATCCGCATACCTATTTCAATCTTGTTTACCGGCAAGTCTCTTTACTCGTTCCGTAATACAAGATCCCGAAACTTACACTAAGTCACATTTCTTGCAAGGCTTGTGTGTGATGTTGTATTACCGAGTGGGCCCCGAGATACCTCTCCGTCACACGGAGTGACAAATCCCAGTCTCGATCCATACTAACTCAACGAACACCTTCGGAGATACCTGTAGAGCATCTTTATAGTCAGCCAGTTACGTTGCGACGTTTGATACACACAAAGCATTCCTTCGGTGTCAGTGAGTTATATGATCTCATGGTCATAGGAACAAATACTTGACACGCAGAAAACAGTAGCAACAAAATGACACGATCAACATGCTACGTCTATTAGTTTGGGTCTAGTCCATCACATGATTCTCCTAATGATGTGATCCCGTTATCAAGTGACAACACTTGCCTATGGTCAGGAAACCTTGACCATCTTTGATCAACGAGCTAGTCAACTAGAGGCTTACTAGGGACAGTGTTTTGTCTATGTATCCACACATGCACTATGTTTCCAATCAATACAATTATAGCATGGATAATAAACGATTATCATGAACAAAGAAATATAATAATAACTAATTTATTATTGCCTCTAGGGCATATTTCCAACAGTTCCCTTTGTTCATCGGTATGTTACTTTCTCGAGATTCGATCGTCGGTATCTCCATACCTAGTTCAATCTCGTTATCGCCAAGTCTCTTTACTCATTCCGTAATACAAGATCCCGTGACTAACTCCTTAGTCATATTGCCTGCAAGCTCATTGTGATGTTGTATTACCGAGTGGGCCCAGATATACCTCTCCATCATATGGACTGATAAATCCGAGTCTCGATTCACGCCAACCCAACAAACACCCTTAGAGATACATGTAGAGCACCTTTATAGTTACCCTGTTACGCTGTGATGTTTGATACACACAAGGCATTCCTCTGGTGTCCGGGAGTTGCATGATCTCATGGTCATAGGAACGGATACTTGACATGCAGAAAACAGTAGCAGTAAACTGACACGATCATATGCTACATTTTTTGTTTGGGTCTTGTCCATCACACCATTCTCCTAATGATGTGATCCCATTATCAAATGACAACTCATGTCTATGGCCAAGAAACCTTGACCATCTTTGATCAACGAGCTAGTCCTATAGATGCTCACTAGGGACAGTGTGTTGTCTATGTATCCACACATGTATTTGAGTTTCCAATCAATACAATTATAGCATGGACAATAAACGATTATCATGAACAAGGAAATATAATAATAACCATTTATTATTGCCTCTAGGATTTCCAACACTTTACACCACAATTATTGAGCTCCAAGGCACCACCAAGCTTCTAGGACGCCAAAGCACCCAAGACGCCATAATGGGTAGTACCGTCTCCTACACCCTCTCAAGATCCGCAGAGAATCCAACCCGAGAAAACATGGGCGAAAGTGGTACGATAGTAATAAGCGGTACTACTGCTCTCTGAGAAGTACTACCGCCCAGAACTACCTCTCCAAAAATTGCACAGTCCGATACAAAAAGTGTCGAGACCCGAGGGCAGCGACACAACCAGCGGCATTTGACAGGGGCACTACAGCCCAAGAGCGGTACTACTGCTGACCGGGGCAGTACTACCACAGATAAGAGGTAGTACCACTGTTGGGAGCAGTACTACCGCTGGGATCTTTCCGGACCAGAAAGGAAGCAACACATGAATGCAGGAACACCAGAACTGCCATAACTTGTGCAAATGAGCTCCAAATTGAGCAAATTCAAGCTTGTTGGTTATCTTAAGAAGATGTAGTAAGAAAATGCCAATGATATAGAGATGTGAACCCTCTTTGAGTGAAGAACCGACAAAAACTCCAATATCGAAAACAGCATAGAAGATGTACATGGACTCCATTTTCGATGTACTCGAGCTTGACATGAAGATGACCATAAGATCGAAAACTCATAAAGAGAAATACCAAACAAGAGCCAATAAAGATGATGCAAGGATGCAAATGGTTTGACCTCTCAACAAATGATACGATCAAGCTACTCACTTGAGAGCCCCCCTTGATAGTACAACAATTTTTCTACAACCCGGTATCCCAACTACCACCATGAGGCCGGTAAAATAGAAAACCTATCAAGGGCAGACCTATACCTTGCACATAGTCCACTTGAGCTAGATGATGATGGTCTTGACTTCCTCAAGACATACCACCTTTCTTGATTGTGTTGGCTCGATGAAGACTAGTTGATTGCTCCCCCATACTCCACTATGGGTGAGCCACTCTTCTACACATCTTCACAATTCCATTGTCACCACAATGGACGGCAAGCTTCAAGCATGATCTCTTCGTGATGCTCCACTTGAACTTGCACACTGCAATCTTGATGACGATGACCACTTGATGTCATCCTCCATGGGGTGTATGAGATCTTCTCTTGATGCAAGCCCATGGAAATATACCTAACCCCACAAAGAACTCTCACGAAGACCATGGGTTAGTACGCAAAGCGTAAGGGACAATACTTACCATACCATGGGATCACTTGATCCCTCTCGGTACATCTTGTACGCTTTGTGTGTTGATCAACTTGATTCACTCTTTGAATTAGTCTTGATCAACCTTGTATCTTAATGTCTCTCTTCATAAAGATGATGTCTTGAAGGTAAACATGAATGCTCACATAGTCTTCTTCTTCAAGACATGCTTGCAATAAGCTCAACTCTCACATGACCAATCTTTGGATAAAACCTTGAATACCACCTTGGTCACCATATAAACTCCTTGAAACCAACAGATGGACTTCAAGAAGTGCATACAGACAAATCCTTCGAATATAACTCAAGGCAAGCATTAGTCCATAGGGGTTGTCATCAATTACCAAAACCACACATGAGGAAATATGCTGTAACATAAGTCAACCCTGAAGACTTACCAGAGTGATTGAGAAATATCTAAGTGACCTTGACTCAAGGGGAATAAGGTGAAGACGACATCTTCAGAGTTAAATCTCAGCCTCCCCAACCAGACGTACAATTGTCACAACAATTGGAACTGGTCCAACAAATCATGTGTCCTCGTTAAGCAACTGGTTCTATCTTTCCACTTCTTTACATACTATTTAGTATTGTGAAGCCATTGCTTGTTTGTTCTTGTGTGAAGACATTCATCTGATTTGCATCTGTCTTCGTACTACTCAAGTTTATCTTCGATTCGCTTCTATTTGCATGATGATTATGCCATACTTGCTTGAATGTCTTCATCTCACTGCATGCATTGCCTAAATCCTTGACTATTATCCCTATTTAATCCTAAATCATTTCCGCTCACTTAGAAGGCATCTGTTTCGAAGCTCTTCATAAAAATGGCCTATTCACCCCTCTAGTCTATAACTAGCACTTTCAGAGGTGGCAGCCACAATACCCAAGAACACTGGTGTTGCTGTTGCGGTATGCATGTATGACCAAGTGCTTTATTTGGGTTCCTGAACCCTTTGTTTTACGCGGGGTCATAGACCCTCCCACTCTTGAAGGATATCATGTTAAGAAGGCCTTGCGTTAGACAGTGAATCTTAACCTTCATTGGTTACACACTGTGTTGGATTCTCATAATGTGTCAATGATATGATCGCTAGAGAGGGTGACAAATGTCAAGTTGTGATCAAGAAAATTGTAGCATCTAGATCCTCATTCATTCATTACAATTTCGTCCATGAAAAGAGAGCCTCAAATTATGAGGCTCACCATTTAGCTAGCTTTGATTTAACTCTAGTTCAAGGAAGAGACACATGACTTGGTATCCCCCATGACACTCTTTATATCTAGATGATTATTAATCAATACAACCTAGATGACGTTTCTCTCTTGAATACGCACAAATGTGCATATCATTCATTGAGAAGGGGGGGGGGAGGGGGAGGGGAGGGAATAGATATCCCCAAAACTTCACAAGTTTACATATTTAATTACACGGACTGATTCGTCCACATCCATACTCTCAATCTAACTGAACTATTCATGCACTACTCACACTGCTAATTCCGTGAAGAAACCATCCAGGTCCGTTTTTAGTAGTCCCGCTTGCCTCCAAGCTCTTCCTTCAGTGTTGATCTTTCGCCCGAGCCTACCTAGGGACGGCGTTGCTTCATTGAAGACAATATCATTACTATGCTTTCAGATTTTCCACATGCCCAAAAGACACATAGATAATTGTATTAAAAAACTAAGCAGGTTGGGACTTGGAAGTAATGTATATTACAAGTATTCACTATTTCGTAAATACAGAGAACTTTTGTTTTGAGAAAGTAAATACAGAGAAATGGACTCGAAATTATCAGCGTAGGCGTCTAACCTTTCCTCCTGTATGCGATAGGGCCAGACGCACCACTTTTCATTTTTCACTTTGCTGTTCGCTCCTACACTAACCAGTAACCACACGCACGGTCGCACCGCACCGGCACCTCGCCTCACCACAGAGAGAAAGGGAGGGAGAGAGAGAGAGAGAGAGAGAGAGAGAGAGAGTCAGAAGAAGAAGACGGCGGCGGGATGTTTCTGCGGCGGATCCTGAGCGGCGGGGGCGGGCTGGCGGCCCTGCGCTCTGCGCGGGCGGTGAAGGAGACGACGGGGATCGTGGGTCTGGACGTTGTGCCCGAGGCGCGGGATGTGCTCATCGGGCTCTACACGCGCACCCTCAAGGAGATCGAGGCCGTCCCCAAGGACGAGGGCTACCGCAAGGCCGTCGAGTCCTTCGCCCGCCGTCGCCTCCAGATCTGCCAGGAGGAGGAGGACTGGAAGCGCATCGAGGACCGCCTCGGCTGCGGCCAGGTTGAAGAGCTCATCGAGGAGGCCCAGTACGAGCTCAAGCTCATCGGCTAGATGCTCGGTTCGTGCCTCTACGATTACCCGCCACCCTCTCTTTGCGCCGATTAGTCACTTTTATTTATGTTTTATCATCCTTGTCTGATCTATGGGGTACTCGATCGATGTGCGGGGACTAGTTTGTTTGCCCGTTTGCTGATATGGGATGTCTTCTCTTTTGATACGGGAAATGTGAGGTTGCCTGCGGATTCCTCCTTGAGAAAATGTCCTTTCTGCTCTTCACCTAGTGCAAATGGTAAGTTAGGGTTCCATAGGATAGGAGTAGCTAACGCTTCCTGTTTAACCACCAGTAGATCTGGCAGCCTTTGTCAACGGATAGTACTTTGTGTGAAATTAATTGATGTTCATCTCCAACACTGGGATATGCAAACCTGCGTGATTATTGGTGTTATATGTGTATGTTTGGATTGCCACCAAGTTTACCCTACCAATTTTTTGGTCATGGCCGAAAGCCCGAAACTTTAGTCCATGTTTGGATGATTGCCAACGTCTGGGCATGCCAATGCTTCTTTGGTAGTCCTAGTTCATTATCTAGCCAATGTTGGCCAACTCATGGACAAGCAAAACCTCTAATTTTGGCTAGCCAAATTTTTGGCATGACAAACTTGGACACAAACCGAACACACCCTATAACTTTTCATAGTTTTAGCCTCATGGTGGATTGCTATACCTACAACATTGTTGACCCAGAATCCTGTTCTGGACCTCAATGGGTGCTACATCAGAAAATGTCCATCTTTGTTACCGGTGTCCTCCCATTAGGAACAGTGCATTGACATGGCTAGACCCTGGCATAGCAAGGGTGCGGCTTCAACCGATCCCATTAGACATCTTTTAAGCCGATGTTGGGGGTATCAGCTAATGTATTATTTCGTCAAATTCAGATAAATTCATCTCTATACCATTTAAAACTGAGACAATCTTGGAAGAAACTATGATTGCTGTAGAAGCCTGGTTTTGTTATACGCATACTAAAATTTAAATCAGCTGCAAAATTGGCTATGTTGCTGGGTCGATCTTAAACATTTTGTGGTCTGCTCTTCGCCTCTTAGCTCCCCTTGTTGAAATGATGGTACAGGGAGTGAGGAATTTGATGATATTACCAGCGAAAATACGACATGTAATCATCTGGAAGCACCTCAACTTAAAGTATTCATATCTACATAACTGAGTTATTATGCTCCTCATCGGGAAATAATTGTTCTGCCATAGTTCTATATTAGACTAATATATCATGGGTGCTTGCTTGAAGTAAGGTCATCTTAAGCAGTCTCGTTGATATCATTAGCAAGTTAGCTCGGCTGATTACAGTATTACATGTATTAAGCTCTTAATGGCGGCAGATTTTCTTTCTGAAATTGGGAATTCCAATCTTCTCTACGCATTATTCTTCGTTTAGTACTATAGTTTGTTTTGTAGATGCGTATGGTCAGCTCACGTTACAACAACCACAACAACAAAGCCTTTAGTCCCAACCAAGTTGGGGTAGGCTAGAGGTGAAACCCATAAGATCTCGCGACCAACTCATGTTTCTGGCACATGGATAACAAGCTTCCACACACCCCTGGCCATGGCTAGTTCTGTGGTGATACTCCAGTCCTTCAAATCTTTCTTTACGGACTCCTCCCATGTCAAGTTTGGTCTACCGCGACCTCTTCTGACATTATCAGCACGCTTTAGCCGTCCACTATTCACTGGAGCTTCGGTAGGCCTACACTGAATATGCCCAAACCATCTCAGACGATGTTGGACAAGCTTCTCATCAATCGGCGCTACCTCAACTCTATCTCGTATGCCATAATGGTGAGCTCACATTATGGAGTAAATATGTTTTGAGCAAACTAGATGGCAGATATCAATGAGTTGTAGCATGCACACACAAGAGTGATTGTCTAATGATATTTTATTTATGCTATTTGTTGCTCAAGGCAACCATCACAGTTACAAATCTTTAATCCGTCAGTCTGTCACCGTATATGCTGCATAACACCTTATGAGAACAATTTCTTTCGGTTTTATTAAATTGAAAAGCAACCTGTTGGTTACAGGTGATTTTTTGTATGCGAAGACTGAAGCATTTTGTGTTTGATCACTTGTTTGCGAAGTTACTCTTGCCGTAACACTTGATACAATTAATGGATGTATTCATCTTCCATTTCTTTTGGATTAAGATTGCAGACTGTGCCTATGCCTGCAGTGCTGTTGTTAGGCTATTATCTCCAGTATGAGAATCTCTAATTGATAGAAAAGCTTTCAGTATCAGTCTATTTTAATCACTATATGTTGCAACACAGAGTGGCATCCCTGGGGTGTTCCTGATGACTACAAATGCGAGGTGATTGAAGATAGCACACCTATTCCCAAGCATGTTCCGCAGCACCGGCCCGTTGCACTACCCGAGGAGTGGAGTTCTTCAACACTAGATGCCATCAAGTCAGATCCAGCTCTGCAGGGTGACTCTCCTCCGCAAGTGAAGTCATAAAAACTTGAACTCTTCAAGATGCATCATTTGTCACCTGTTGCAGTGTGTAGTTGAGACTAGTTTCATGTGTCCTTTGCCTGCAATATGCTGCTTCTGCCAAGCAGAATAAATTTGTTCCTGTGAATGTGAATGCGTTTTTAACGCAGTGCTTCAACACGGCAAAATACTGTTTATGTTTTCTATTAATCGATGTTGATGAAGGATCAAATACTTGTTTGTTTTGTACTTTCTGATTCATGTACTTTTAGAACCACGTACTTCCTTTAAGCATTTCAAAGACACCATTGTCCATGGGATGTGATGTTTTTGCATCCGAGTTCAAATGAGCTCAGGGTGAACAGTAAATTCAAAAAAATATTGTAAAAATGTTCAAAAAAATCTGTTTTTTGGTAAAGTTTGACAAATGTTCTAAGTGCTTGCGAAATTTCATCATGAAATCGCATTTGTGAAAGTCATGACAATTTTTTTTCGAAACTCTGAAGATGCTATTTCCAAAAGCATTTTGGAACATTTCTTTTTTGCCATGACTTCAAAAAATGTGATTTCGTACTGAAATTTTGCAAGCTATTAAAACATTTTCAAAGTTCGGTATAAAAAAGTCAGATTATTTTAAACATTGTAAAAATATTTTTTGAATTTACTGTTGAGCTCGGGTGTAGAAGAAGACTTTCCTTTGTCCATGTATGTATTTCACAAATGTTCCTGTTTGTATAGTATTTCTTTTAGTCTAGCACATTATGTTTCTTTTTTCAAGAAAGGATGGCTCTTTAGAAGGGGTGACCGTCATGAAACTAAAACATGGTCGTGATTAAAATAGAACTCATGTAATACTCCACCCGTTCCTAAATATAAGATTTTTTAGAGATTTCACTAAAAAAAAACTACGTACAGAGCAAAATAAGTGAATTTACACTTTAAAATATGTCTATGTACATCCGTATGTAATGCAATCTCTAAAAGGTTTCTCTAAAAGGTCTTATTTTAGGAACGAAAGGAGTGTTATATACCAACTCATAATGTAAGTCTTTTTGTAGTTTAAATTGAACTGTAGAAACGCATTATATTATGTGACAGAAGAAGTAGTAAATTTTGAAACTACATTAAGGTAACTGTGTAGTAAGCTAAAAGTGTTTTTCCGCTCATGAGCTCAAATTGTTTTGGCAGATTTTCCAGGCCCACTTGCCGATTAGAACAATGTCCATTATTTTTAGAGTTAAATAATCACTATGACCTCCTAGGCTTTATGTACGTAAACGTGCTCCCGATGGACCACGTGATATGTACTCCCTTCGTACCTAAATAATTATAGTTGGAGAGAAGTATATGTTTGAATACATTTCGTGTGATAAACTTTGCCAAACTCCTGGTGGGTACCATCGCCTAAGACTAGCCATGATGGAAAGTAACATACACATGGCCTTAGATTATGTTACTATCTTCATAGTGGGTAGTAATATAAATATGATGTCATATAAATCTTTATTTATTAGGTTATAGACTCATATTGTATTGGAATATGTGATGTTACAATAACTAGCTAAGTTATATATCAACCACATATACTCATCAGAAATTCTATAGTGCTCCGACTCACTTTCTTCGAAATACAAGTTTTTCATACCTTGTATAACCCAAAAGCTTTGATCATGTCATCAAAGCATATATTCCAACTCCGAGATGCTTGCTCCAGTCCATAGAAGGATCGCTGGAGCTTCCATACTTGTTATCATCCTTAGGATCGACAAAACCTTCTGGTTGTATCACATACAACCTTTCCTCAAGGAAACCATCAAGAAAACAATGTTTTGACATCCTATCTGCAAGATTTCATAAATAATGCAGCAAGTGCTAACATAATTCCAACAAACTTTTAGCATATGACTGAGAAAGTCTCGTCATAGTCAACTCTTTGAACTTGTCGGAAACATCTTTGCGACAAGTCAAGCTTTCTTAATGGTGACATTTACCATCATCGTCTGTCTTTCTTTTAAAGATCCATCTATACCTAACAGCCTTACGACCATCAAGTAGTTCTTCCAAAGTCTACACTTCGTTTTCATACGTGGATCCTACCTAGGATTTCATGGTGTCTAGCCATTCGTTGGAATCCAGGCCCACCATCGCTTCTTCATAGCTCGTAGGTTCATTGTTGACCAGCAACATGACCTCCAAGACAGGATTACTGTACTACTCTGGAGTAGTACGTTTCGTTGTCGACCTACGAGGTTTGGTAGTAACTTGATCCGAAGCTACATGATCACCATCATCAGCTTCCACTTCAACTGGTGTAGGTGCCACACGAACAATTTCCTGCGCCCTTCTGCTCTCTCGTTGAAGTGATGGTTCAATAACCTCATCAAGTTCCACCATCCTCCCACTCAATTCTTTGAAGAGAAACTCTTCCTCGAGAAAGGACCCTTTTCTGGAAATGAACACTTTGGTTTCAGATCTGAGATAGGAGGTATTCCCAACTGTTTTGGGTATCCTATGAAGATGCATTTATCCGCTTTGGGTTCGAGCTTATCAGGCTGAAACTTTTTCACATAAGCGTCGCAGCCCCAAACTTTTAAGAAACGACACCTTAGGTTTCTCCAAACCATAATTCTTACGGTGTCATCTCAACGGAATTACGTGGTGCCCTATTTAAAGTGAATGCGTTTTTCTCTATTGCCTAACCCAAAAAAGATAGTGGTAATTCGATAAGAGACATCATAGTATGCACCATATCCAATAGGGCGCGACTTATGATGTTCGGACACACCATCACACTATGGTGTTCTAGGTGGCATGACTTGTGAAACAATTTTCACATAGTCTTAAATGTTTACCAAACTCGCAGCTGAGATATATATTTACCTCCACAATCACATCATAGACATATTATCCTCTTGCTACGACGATCTTCAACTTCACTCTGAGATTGCTTGAACTTTTCAATATTTCAGACTTTGTGATTCATCAAGAAAATACACTTGTATCTACTCAAATCATCAATGAAGTAAGAACATAACGATATCCACTGCGTGCCTCAACACTCATTGGACTGCATACATCAAAATGTATTATTTCCAACAAGTCACTTGCTCGTTCCATCTCACTAAAAACGAGACCTTCAGTCATCTTGCCCATGTGGCATGATTTGCATGTCTCACGTGATTCAAAATCAAGTGAGTCTAAACGATCCATCTGCATGGAGTTTCTTCATGTGTTTACACCAATAGGCATGGTTTGCATGTCTCAAACGATTCAAAAATGAGCGAGTCCAAAGATCCATCAGCATGGAGCTTCTTCACGCGTTTTATACCAATATGACTCAAGCGGCAGTGCCACAAGTAAGTGGTACTATCATTACTACTTTGTATCTTTTGACATCAATATTATGAACATGTGTATCACTACGATCGAGATTAAATAAACCATTCATATTATGTGCATGACCATTGAAGGTATTATTCAAGTAAATAGAGTAATTCTCCTTAAATGAATAATCGTATTGCAATAAACACGATCTAATCATGTCCATGCTCAACGCAAACACCAAATACCATTTGTTTAGGTTCAACACTAATCCCGATGGTAGAGGGAGCGTGTGATGTTTGATCACATCAACCATGGAATTACTTCCAATACACATCGTCACCACACCCTTGCTAGTATCCGTTTATTCCGTAGCTATAGTTTCGAATTACTAACATTTAGGAACTAAACCGGTATCTAATACCCTGGTGCTACTAGGAGTACTAGTAAGCTACACATCAATATCACGTATATCCAATATACTTTTGTCGACTTTGCCACCCTTCTTATCTACCAAGTACCTTGGGTAGTTCCGCTTCAGTGACCGTTCCATCATAATAGAAGCACTTAGTCTCGGGTTTGGGTTCAACCTTGGGTTTCTTTACTAGAGCGACAACTGGTTTGCCATTCATGAAGTATCCCTTCTTGCCCTTGCCCTTCTCGAAACTAGTGGTTCCACTAACCATCAACAATTGATGCTCCTACTTGATTTCTACTTTCGCGGTGTCAATCATCGCGAATAACTCAGGGATCATCTAGTGCATCCCTAATATGCTACAGTTCATCACGCAGCTCTAGTGGCTTGGTGGCAGTGACTTTGGAGAGCTATGTCAATCACTATCTTATCTGGAAGATCAACTCCCACTCGATTCAAGAAATTGTAGTACCCACACAATCTGAGCACATGCTCAACGATTGAGCTTTTCTCCCTCACCTCGCATGCAAAGAACCTTGTCAGAGGTCTCATACCTCTCAACATGGGCACGAGCATGAAATCCTAATTTCAGGTCTTGGAACATCTCATATGTTCCGTGACGTTCAAAACGTCTTGGGCACCTCAATTCTAAGCCATTAAGCATTACGTACTGAACTATCACGTAGTCATAAAAACGTGGATGTGAGATGTTCGCAACATCCACACACAACGCTCGGGGTTTAGGACACCGAGCAATGCATTAAGGACATAAGCCTTCTGTGCAGCAACGAGGACAATCCTCAGTTTACGGACCCAGTCCGCATAATTTCCACTATCATCTTGCAACTAAGTTTTCTGTAGGAACATATCAAAAATAGTAAAGCTACAACGCAAGCTACAACATAATTTGCAAAGACATTTTAAATATGTTCATGATAATAAGTTCAATTAATCATACTACTTAAAAACTCCCACTCAAATTGACATCCCTCTAGTCATTCGAGTGACACATGATCCAAATTCACCAACTCAAGTCCGATCATCACGTGAGTTAAGTTGGTTTCAGTGGTGAACATATCTATGTTGATCATTTCTACTGTACGACTCCTGTTCAACCTTTCGGTCTCTTGTGTTTCGAGGCCATGTATGTACATGCTAGGCTCGTCAAGTTTAACCCGAGTGTTCCACGCGTGCAAAACTGTCTTGCACCCGTTGTATGTGAACGTAGAGTCCATCACACCCGATCATCACGTGGTGTCTCGAAACAACAAACTATCGCAATGGTGCACACTCGGGGAGAACACAATTTTATCTTAAATTTTTAGTGAGGGATCAACTTATAATGCTACTCTCGTCCTAAGCATTAATAAGGTGCATAAAAGGATTAACATCACATGCAAATGATAAGTGACATGATATGGTCATGAACTTGTGCTTCTTGATCTCCATCACTAAAGCACCGACATGATCTCCATCGTCACCGACGCCACACCATGATCTCCATCATTGTGCTGCCATCGAGGTTGTTGCGCCATCTATGCTGTTACTACTAAAGCTACTGAACTAGCGATAAAGCAAGGCATCACCAGGCGCAAAATGATTAAAGACAACCCTATGGCTCATGTTGCTTGCCGTAGCATCGACATGCAAGTCGATATTTAACTATTACAACATGATCATCTCATACTCAAATATATCATATCATGTCTTTGGCCATATCATATCACAACATACCGTGCAAAAACAAGTTAGACATCCTCTAATTTGTTGTTGCATGTTTTATTTGGCTGCTATGGGTATCTAGCATGATCGCTTCTTACTTACGCAAAACCACAACGGTGATACACAAGTTGCTATTTAACCTTCTCCAAGGACCGCCTCTGTCAAATCCGACTCAACTATAGTAGGAGAAACAGGCACCCGCTAGTCATCTTTATGCAACAAGTTCCATGTTAGTTGATGAAACCGGTCTCTCGTAAGAGTACGAGTAATGTTGGACCGGGCCGCTTCATCCGACAATACCGCTGAATCAAGAAAATACTATGGAGGGCAGCAAATTGAACATAAATGCCCACAAAATCCTTTGTGTTCTACCCGAGATATCATCTACTTGGCTCATAATGCCACTTTTTGGGAACATTGCCTGGGAAACAAAAAATTTCCTACGCACACACAAGACCTATCCATGGTGATGATCATCTATGGGAGGGAAGATCGGATCGACATACCCTTGTAGATTTCTAACCGGAAGCGTATATAACGTGTTTGATGTAGTGGAACATCTTCGCGATCCAAATCGCAGTCCGTCCCGCGATCCCATCACAATGCATCTGATCTAGTGCCGAACAGACGACACCTCCATGTTTAGCACACGTACAGCCCGATGGTGATCTCCGCTTTCTTGATCCAACAAGAGAGACGAAGAGGTAGCTGAGTTCTCTGGCAGCACGACGGCATGACGGTGATGATGGTGGAGCTACTCCGCCAGGGCTTCGCGGTACCATACCATACCGAAATAACTTTGAGGTGGTTGTACTACCAACATTAATTTCATCTTATTGTTCTCCACTAGATAGGAACTTTGGAGTGATTCTTTGTTGCACATTGAGGAATGATCATATGATTCTACTATGTTAGCATTGTTGAAATATTGCATTAGTGAAAGTATAAACCCTAGGCCTTATTACCAAGCATTTATACAACATTGTGCGTGCTGTTTTACACTTACTACCTTGCTGTTTTTATATTTTTATATTACAAAAACCTATCCCTACTATCCATACTATTGGAAATATGCCGTAGAGGCAATATTAAATTTGTTATTATTATATTTTCTTGTTCATGATAATTATTTATTATCCATGCTAGAATTGTATTGATTGGAAACTCAAATACATGTGTGGATACATAGACAACACACTGTCCCTAGTGCGCCTCTAGTTGACTAGCTCGTTGATCAAAGATGGTCAAGGTTTCCTGGCCATAGACAAGCGTTGTCACTTGATAACGGGACCACATCATTAGGAGAATGATGTGATGGACTAGACCCAAACTATGAACGTAACATATGATCGTGTGAGTTTATTGCTACTATTTTCTGCATGTCAATGTATCTGTTCCTATGACCATGAGATCATGCAAATCCCGGACACCGGAGGAATACCTTGTGTGTATCAAATGTCGCAACGTAATTGGGTGACTATAAAGGTGCTCTGCACGTATATCTGAAGGTGTCTGTTAGGTTGGCATGGATCAAGACTGGGATTTGTCACTCTGTGTGACGGAGAGGTATCTCAGGGCCCACTCGGTAATACAGCATCACAACAAGCCTTGCAAGCAATGTGATTGAGGAGTTAGTCACGGGATCTTGTATTATGGAACGAGTAAAGAGACTTGCAGGTTACGAGATTGAACTAGGTATAGAGATACCAACGACCGAATCTCGGGCAAGTAACATACCGAAGGACAAAGGGAACAACATACAAGATTAACTCAATCCTTGACATGGAGGTTCAACCGATCGAGATCTTTGTAGAATATGTAGGAGCCAATATGGGCATCCCGGTCCCGCTATTGGTTATTGACCGGGGAGTGTCTCAGGTCATGTCTACATAGTTCTCGAACCCGCAGGGTCTGCACACTTAAGGTTCGGTGACGTTTTGGTATAGTTGATTTATAGGTGTCGGTGATGGAAGGTTGTTTGGAGTCCCGTATGAGATCTTGGACATCACATGGAGCTCCGGAGTGGTCCATAGGTAAAGAGTGATATAAAGGAAGTCCTGTTTTGGTCACCGTAAAAGTTTCGGGATCATCGGCAGTGTACCGGGAGTGTCGGAAGGGTACCGGGAGACCACCGGAAGGGGTGTAACGACCCAAAGGCTTCATGGGTTGTGAGAGGAGGTAAACCAGACCCTAGTGGGCTGGCCGAAGCCTCCCCTAAGGGCCCATGCTGATGGAGTGGAGGAATAAGGCAAAAAGGCCAAAGGTGGAAAGAGTTTCCAAGTGGGAAGGAAGGAATCCTAATCCTACTAGGATTGGAGGAGGACTCCTCCTCTCCTTCCTTCTTCGGCCGACCCAAAGGGGAAAACCCTAGGGAGCATCCTCCTCCCTCCCTCCTCCTATATATACTAGAGGTATTGAGGGTTTTTGGACACACAAAAATCACCCACGGCTGCCTCTCTCTCCCTCTAGATCTGTTTCTCCTCTAGTCTAGTTTGGCGGGGCTTAGGCGAAGCCCTGCAGGATTAGTTTACCACCACCACCACCACCACGTCGTCGTGTTGGAGAACTCATCTGTCTCTCCGCCCCTCTTGTTGGATCAAGAAGGCAGGGATCATCATCGAGTTGTACGTGTGCTGAACGCGGAGGTACCGTCCGTTCGGCACTAGATCGGGATGGATCGTGATAGGATCGCGGGACGGATCGTGTTGAGATCGTGGGACGGGCTGCGATTTGGATCCCGAATATGTTCCACTATATCAACCGCATTATATACGCTTTCGCTTAGCGATCTACAGGGGTATGTGGATCTGATCTCCCCTCTCGTAGATGATCATCACCATGATAGGTCTTCATGTGCGTAGGAATTTTTTTGTTTCCCATGCGACGTTCCCCAACAGTGGTATCATAGCTAGTTTCATGCATAGATGATATCTCGAGTAGAACACAAAAGAGTTTGTAGGCATTGATGTTCAATTTGCTGCCCTCCTTAGTATTTTCTTGATTCGGCGGTATTGTTGGATTGAAGCGGCCCGGGCCAACATTACTCGTACGCTAACGAGAGACCGGTTTCATCGACTAACATACAACTTGTTGCATAAAGATGACTGCCGGGTGTCTGTTTCTTCAACTTTAGTTGAATCGGATTTGACCGAGGCGGTCCTTGGAGAAGGTTAAATAGCAACTTGCATATCACCGTTGTGGTCTTGCGTAAGTAAGATGCGATCATACTAGATACCCATAGCATCCACGTAAAACGTGCAACAACAAATTAGAGGACGTCTAACTTGTTTTTGCAGGGTATGCATGTGATGAGATATGGACAAAGACATGATACGATATAGTGGATGTATGAGATGATCATGTTGTAATAGTTAAATATCGACTTGCACGTCGATGCTACGACAACCGGCAGGAGCCATAGGGTTGTCTTTAATTATTTTGCGCTTGGAGATGCTTTGCTTTATTGCAAGTAGTGGCTTAAGTAGTAACAACATAGTTAGCACGACAACCTCGATGGCAGCACAATGATGGAGATCATGGTGTGGCATCGGTGACGATGGAGATCATGCCGGTGCTTTGGTGATGGAGATGAAGAAGCGCAAGTTCATGGCCATATCATGTCACTTATGATTTGCATGTGATGTTAATCCTTTTATGCACCTTGTTTTGCTTAGGATGACGGTATCATTATAAGGTGATCCCTCACTAATATTTCAAGATAAAATTGTGTTCTCCCCGACTTTGCACCGTTGCGACAGTTCGTCATTTCGAGACACCACGTGATGATCGGGTGTGATGGACTCAACATTCGCATACAACGGGTGCAAAATAGTTGCACACGTGGAACCTCGGGTTAAACTTGACGAGTCTAGCATGTACATAAATGGCCTCGGAACACAAGAGACCGAAAGGTCGAGCATGAATCTTATAGTTGATATGATCAATATGGAGATGTTCACCATTGAAACTATACTCAACTCACGTGATGATCAGACTTGAGTTAGTGAATTTGAATCATGCAACACTCGAATGACTAGAGGGATGTCAATTTGAGTGGGAGTTCTTAAGTAATATGATTAATTGAACTCATTATCGTGAACATAGTCAGAAGGTCTTTGCAAATTATGTTGTAGCTTGCGCTGTAGCTCTACTGTTTTTGATATGTTCCTAGACAAAACTTAGTTGAAAGATGATAGTAGCAATTATGCGGACTGGGTCTGTAAACCGAGGATTGTCCTCAATACTGCACAAAAGGCTTATGTTCCTAATGCACCACTCGGTGTGCTAAACCCCGAGTGTCATCTGTGGATGTTGCAAACATCTGACATACACATTTTTGATGACTACATGATAGTTCAGTGCATTATGCTTAAACAACTTAGAATTGGGGCGCCGAAGACGCTTTTGAATGTCACATAACATATGAGATGTTCCAAGAACTGAAATTGGGATCTCAGGCTCGTGCCCACGTCAAGAGGTATGAGACCTTTGACAAGTTTCTTGGCCTGCGAAGTATGGGAGAAAAGCTCAATCGTTGAGCATGTGCTCTAATTGTCTGAGTACTACAATCGCTTGAATCGAGTGGGAGTTGATCTTCCAAATAAGATAGTGATTGACATAGTTCTCCAAAATCACTGCCACCAAGCTAGAGAGCTTCGTGATGAACTATACCATATCAGGAATAGATATGATGATCCTTGAGCTATTTGCAACGTTTGATACCGCGAAAGTAGAAATCAAGTAGGATCATCAATTGATGATGGTCAGTAAAACCACTAGTTTCAAGAAGGACAAGGGCAAGAAGGGATACTTCATGAAACGACAAACCATTTTCTGCTCTAGTGAAGAGACCGAAGGCTGAATCCAAACCCAAGACTAAGTTCTTGTGTAATGAGGGGAACAATCACTAAAGAGGAGCTACCCTAGATACTTGGTAGATGAGAAGGCTCACAAAGTCGACAAACGTATATTGGATAAACATGATATTGACGTGTACTTTACTAGTACTCCTAGTAGCACGAGGGTATTAGATACCGGTTCGTTTTCTAAGTGTTAGAACTCGAAATAAAAGCTACGGAATAAACGGAGACTAACTAAAGGCGAGGTGATTATATGTGTTGGAAGTGTTTCCAAGGTTGATGTGATCAAACATCACACGCTCCCTCTACCATCGGGATTAGTGTTAAACCTAAATAATTGTTGTTTGGTGTTTGCGTTGAGCATAGACATGATTAGATTGTGTTTATTGCAATACAATTCTTCATTTAAAGAGAATAATGGTTACTCTGTTTATTTGAATAATACCTTCTATGGTCTTGCACTTAAGATGAATGGTTTATTGAATCTCGATCGTAGTGATACACATGTTCATAATATTGATGCCAAAAGATACTAAGTAGTAATGATAGTACCACTTACTTGTGGCACTGCCACTTGAGTCATATTGGTATACACATGAAGAAGCTCCATGGCGATGTATCTTTGGACTCGCTCGTTTTTGAAACGTTTGAGACATGTGAACCATGTCTATTGGTATAAACGCATGAAGAAACTCCATTTAGATAGATCGTTTGGATTCACTTGATACATGAAAATTATACCACAAGGGCAAGATGAGTGAAGGCCTGATTTTCAGTGAGATGGAACAAGAAAGTAGCTTGTTGGAAGTAATACATTTTGATGTGTGCAGTCCAATCAGTGCTGAGGCACGCAGTGGATATCGTTATGTTCTTACTTCACTGATGATTTGAGTAGATACAGGAGTATTTTCTTGATGAATCACAAAGTCTGAAATATTGAAAAGTTCAAGCTATTTCATAGTGAAGATCGTCGTGACAAGAGGATAAAATGTCTACGATATGATCGTAGAGATGAATATCTGAGTTGCGAGTTTGGTACACAATTAAGACAGTGTGGAAAATGTTTCACAAATAATGCCACCTGGAATACCATAGTGTGATGGTGTGTCCGAACATCATAGCCGCACCCTATTGGATATGGTGCATACTATGATGTATCTTATCGAATTACCACTATTGTTTTTGGGTTATGCATTAGAGCCAACCACATTCACTTTAAATAGGCAGCACATAATTCTGCTTAGATGACACCCTATAAACTATGGTTTGGAGAAACCTAAGTTGTCATTTCTTAAAAGTTTGAGGCTGTGACGCTTATGTGAAAAAGTTTCAGCCTAATAAGGTCAAACCCAAAGCAGATAAATGCATCTTCATAGGATACCCCAAATAGTTGGGTATACCTCCTATCACAGATCGGGAAGCAAAAAAGTTTGTTTCTAGAAACGGGTCCTTTCTCGAGAAAAAAATTCTCTCGAAAGAATTGAGTGAGAGGATGGTGGAAACTTGATGAGGTTATTGAACCGTCGCTTCAACCAGTGTGTAGCAGGGCGCAGGAAGTTGTTCCTGTGGCGCCTACACCAATTGAAGTGGAAGCTGATGATAGTGATAATGAAGCTTCAGATCAAGTTACTACAAACCTAATAGGTCGACAAGGTCACGTACTGCTCCAGAGTGGTACGGTAACCCTATCTTGGAGGTCATGTTGTTGGAGAACAATGAACCTACAAACTATGGAGAAGCGATGGTGGGCCTGGATTCCAACAAATGGCTAAAGGCCATGAAATACGAGAGAGGATCCATGTATGAAAACAAAGTTTAGACTTTGGAAGAACTACTTGATGGTCGTAAGACTGTTAAGTACAGATGGATCTTTAAAAGGAAGACAGACAATGATGGTGAAAAGTCACCATTAAGAAAGCTCGACTTGTTGCAAAGATGTTTCAGACAAGTTCAAAGACTTGACTATGATGAGACTTTCTCACTCGTAGCGATGCTAAAAGTCTGTTGGAATTATGTTAGCAGTTGCTGCATTATTTATGAAATCTTGCAGATAGGATGTCAATACGTTGTTTCCTCGACGGTTTCCTTGAGGAAAGGCTGTATGTGATACAACAAGAAGGTTTTGTTGATCCTAAGGATGCTAACAAGTATGCGAGATCGAGCGATCCTTCTATGGACTAGAGCAAGCATCTTGGAGTTGGAATATACGCTTTGATGAGATGATCAAAGTTTTTGGGTTTATACAAGGTTTATGAGAAACTTGTATTTCCAAAGAAGTGAGTGGGAGCACTATAGAATTACTGGTTAGAATATGTGATTGATATATTGTTGATTGGAAATAATGTAGAATTTCTAGAAAGCATAAAGGGATGTTTGAAAGGAGTTTTTCAAAGGAAAACCTGGATAGAGCTACTTGAACATTGAGCATCAAGATCTATAGGGATAGATCAAAACGCTTAAGAGAACTTTCAAATGAATGCATACCGTGACAAGGTTTTGAAGGAGTTCAAAATAGACCAGTCAAAGAAAGAGTTCTTGGCTGTGTTATAAGGTGTGAGTATTGAGTAAGACTCAAGACCCGACCACGGCAGAAGAAAGAGAAAGGACGAAGGGCGTCCCCTATGCCTTATCCATAGGTTCTAAAGTATGCCATGCTGCGGACCGCGCCTGATGTGTACCTTGCCATGAGTTTGTCAAGGGGTACAAAGAGTGATCCAGGATTGAATCACTGAACAGAGGTCAAAGTTATCGTTAGTAACTAGTGGGCTAAGGATTTTTCTCGATTACGGAGGTGATTAAAGAGTTCATTGTAAAGTGTTACGTCGATGCAAACTTTGACACTAATCCGAGTAATTCTGAGTAGTAAACCGGATTCATATAGTGGAGCAGTCATTTGGAATAGTTCCAAATGGCGCAGTAGCAGTATCTATAGGATGACATAGAAATTTGTAAAGCACACACGGATCTGAAAGATTCAGACCCGTCGACTGAAAACCTCTCTTACAAGCAAGATATGCTCAAACCCCATAACTGTATGAGTGTTAGATTCATTACAATCACATAGTTGATATGGACGAGGGGCCCGATCTTTCGATGAGATGGTGGCTATTGATTTGGTGGAGATGACTTTGACGATCCTGTTAGAGCATATATCTCCATATCTGGTTTTGGTACTTGATGACAATTCCTATGGACTAATGGTTGCCTTAAGTTACATTTATAGGATTTGTCCATAGGCACTTCTTGAAGTCCATCTGTTGGGTTCAAGGAGTTTATATGATGACCAAGATGGTATTCAAGGTATTATCCAAAGAATGGTCATAGAGACACATGGTTGATCAAGATCTCAGACAAAGAGTAAATCAAGATGATCAACACACAAAGCGTACAAGATGTACCGAGAGGGATCAAGTGATCCCATGGTATGGTAAGCATTGTCCATTACGTGTTTGTGTACTAACCCATGGTCTTCGTGAGAGTTCTATGTGGGGGTTAGGTGTGTTTCCATGAGCTTGCGTCAAAGGGAAGATCTCATACAACCCATGAAGTATGACGTCAAGTTGTGATCGTCATCAAGATTGCGATGTGCAAGTTCAAGTGGATCAGCACGAAGATATCATGCTTGAAGCTTGCCGTCCATTGTGGTGGCAATGGACTTGTGAAGATATGCTGAAGAGTGGCTCACCCATAGTGAGTATGGGGGAGCAATCAACTAGTCTTCATCAAGCCAACACAATCAAGAAAGGTGGTCCATCTTGAGGAAGCCAAGATCATCATCATCTAGCTCAAGAGGACGAGGTGTAAGGTATAGGTTTGCCCTTGATAGGTTTTCTGGTTAGGATAGATTGCTGTACTATCAAGGGGGGCTCTCAAGTGAGTAGCTTGATCGTATCGTTCGTTGAGAGCTCAAATCATTTGCATCCTTGCATCATACTTCTTGGTTCTTGTTTGGTGTTTCTCTTTGTGAGTTTTAGAGCTTATGGTCATCTCCGTGACAAGCTCGAGTTCATCGAAAACGGAGTCCATATGCATCTACTATGATGTTTTCGATGTTGGAGTTTTTGCCGGTTCTTCATTCATAGAGGACTCACATCTCTATATCATTGGCATTTTCATATCTGCATGGTCTTAAGATCTCGGATAGCTCTTGTCGTCCTGAATCCAACAAGCTTGGGTTTGCTCGATTCGTAGCTCGTATGCGAAAGTTATGGCTGTTTCAGTGGCGAGCGGTAGTACCGCTGGACCTAGCGGTAGTACCGCTAGAGTTGGCGGTAGTACCGCTGGACCTAGCGGTAGTACCGCTAGAGTTGGCGGTAGTACCGCTGGCCCTAGCGGTAGTACCGCTGTCTGGCGGTAGTACCGCTCCAGGAGCTTAGTACCGCCTGCCTAGCGGTTGTTCGTGGACGGACCTTTTTGCGAAGACTTTCTTGGTGGTGGTAGTGCCTTTGCACTACCAGGGGTCCAGCGGTAGTACCGCTGGAGTGCCAGCGGTAGTAGCGCTAGCTGGCGGTAGTACCGCTGGAGCTCGGGCAGAGAGTGGGGGTAACGGTCTGATTCCTTCCCCCACTATATAAAGGGGGTCTTCTTCCCCCTTGGCCTTATCCATTTTGTTGAGCTCTTGTTCTACCTCCATTGTTGACATTCTCAAAGCTTGCTTACTCTCAATCCCTCCAATGATTCTTGCTTGTTCTTGAGGGAAACGAGAGAGGAGATCTAGATCCACATCTCCACCAATCATTTTCTCCTCTATGTGAGTGGAACCACTTGGATCTTGATCTTGGAGTTCTTTGTGAGCTCCTTGTTCTTCCTCTCATATTTCTCCATAGCTTTCGTTGTTGTGGAGGGATTTGAGTGTGAGGGACTTGAACACTTCGTGTGTTCTTGCCATTGCATTAGTTGCATCGGTTTGAGTTCTCCACGATGATACGTGGAAGTGAGAAGTTGAGAAGCTTACTACCTTTGGTACTTAGTACCCTAGATATTGTTCTTCGTGGATGCTTTGGCATCCTAGAAGCTTGGTGGTGTCTCGGAGCTCAATCATTGTGGTGTGAAGCTCCGGGCAAGCGTCGGGGCCTCCAATTAGGTTGCGGAGATAGCCCCGAGCAATTTGTACGGGTACCGATAACCGCCCCCAAGGGTTGCCACGTGTACGGGTTCGGTGACCGCCCCCAAGGTTTGCCATTTGTACGGGTTCGGTGCCCGCCCTCAAGGGTCCCTTAGTGGAATCACGACATCTTGCATTGTGCGAGGGCGTGAGGAGATTACGGTGGCCTTAGTGGCATCTTGGGGAGCATTGTCCCTCCACACCTCTCTAACGGAGATTAGCATCCGCAAGGGTGTGAACTTCGGGATACATCATCGTCTCCCCGTGCCTCGGTTATCTCTTACCCGAACCCTTTACTTATGCACTTTACTTTGTGATAGACATATTGTTTATTGTAATATATCTTTCTATCACTTAGTTGTTTATATTGCTTAGCATAAGTTGTTGGTGCACATAGGTGAGCCTAGTTGTTTGTAGGTTTTGTGCTTGACATATTAAACATTAGTTTTATTCCGCATTTGTTCAAGCCTAAACCTTAATTATTTTAAAGCGCCTATTCACCCCCCTCTAGGTGACATCCACGTCCTTTCAATTGGTATCAGAGCTAGGTCTCTCTTTATTAGGTTTAACCACCTAGAGAGTAAGGATGTCGACTAGGGGTTTAGGATTCACTGACACTCTTAGTTTCGATGGCACAAATTTTGATGATTGGATAATTCGCATGCTTAATCACTTTAGGGTCATGGACCCAAATTTAGAGCGAATTGTAGATATGGGTTTTTCTCCTCCAAAGGATTCTCAAAGTATATCTTTAGAGGATGAGAAAAACTCTTATCTCAATGCTCAAGCTTCTAATGTGCTTTTTGATGCTTTGAGCAATGTAGTTATATTTCAACTCATGCCATTCCGGATGCTCATGAGTTGTGGACAAAGCTTCAAGATAAATATGGTGTGTCCCAGATTTGCAGGGATGATTGTTCTCCCTCCACCTCCGGTCGTGTGGTCTTCTCAACTTCATCTACTTCACCTACATGTGGATTGCCACAAGGTAATGATATGGTGAGTAGTGGTGACCATTGCAATAATGAAAGTGGGTTTATTGTTAATGATCCTTCATCACTATATTATTGCAATGCTTCATCTTTGGGCGTTAACACTTCGAGCACTCTAAATGTTTCACATGCTTGTGTTGATAGTCCTTGCATATCATGTAAAAACTGCCTGTCTAAATCTCATGATGATATGCCTCCTATATCTTGTTGCCATGATAAAAATGTATATATTTCCTCGAGTTGTTGTGCTAACAATGTAGAGGAAATTCATCACTCCATGGAACAAGATGTGGCCTTGAATGATGCTTCAAGGGATCCTACATCATCATCTATTGTGACTCACTTTTGCCTTATGGCTAAGGCTTCAAAGGTATCTCCTACTTTGAATTCCAATATATCTCATGATGATGATGTTGATGATAATGGGGATGAGGATAATGATAAAGAGAGTGATAATATTGCATCCTTAAAAATTAAGGGTGAAATGATTTTTAAATCTCTTTATAAGAATAAACTTGCTCGTTCCAACTTCTTGGAAATCATGTCTATTGCCACTGAGGGCAAGAAATTCATTGAGGAGTTGGAAGCTCATCTTGAGGAGCATGAGGCCACCATTGAGACAATGCAAGGTCATGAGCGTGATTACGCTAATGAGACCGCAGAGCTATCTCAAGCTCTTGATAATGAACAAACCACCAAGGAATCTCTTGAGGAAACCTTTGCTCTAGAATTATCTAGATTAAAGGGATCCTATGATAGAGCTCTCGAGGTGGCTAATGATTTTAGAACTAAAAATTATAAGCTTCAAGTTGCTCATGCTAAACTCCTTGAGGACTATGAGAACCTCAGAAATGGCTCAAGGGCTATTAAGAGCTCACTCATCGAACTCACCGAGTCTCATGCTCAACTTGAAGCTTCATATGCTAAAGAGCTTGCCAAGGTGCCTTCTCCTCTTATTGCTAATGAAGATGCTTGTGCTACTAACTCTACTTCTTGTGAAGCATCCATTTTAAAGGAGAATGTTGAGCTAAGGGCTCAACTTGAGTTGCTATCTAGCAATTATGGGAAATTGGAAGAAAGTCATGTAATGCTCACAAGCTCTCATGATGATCTTCTAGCATCCCATAATGTGCTAAAATTAGCTCATGAGGCTATTACTACCGAGGTAACATCGAGTGAGCCTCATGTGGACATTAGCACTACTTCTAGTCAAAAATCTATATTGCCATGTGCTAGTCCTTGTAATTCATCTACTCATAATGCTGCTACATCTTGTGATGAATTACTTTCCATGCCTTGTTGCTCTAACAATGAAGCTTATACTTCCTCTAGTACTTGTGTTGATACTAACCATGTAGAGGAAATCAAAGAGGTCAAGGCCCAAGTCACTTCCTTGAAGAAAGACTTGTAAAAGAGGCATGAAGGGATGTCCACACTCAACAATGTCTTGTGTGGACAAAAATCCCCGAATGATAAGAATGGACTTGGATTCAACTCCAACAAGAAGAAGAAGTCCAAAAGCTTCAAGAAGAAGGGCCAAGAACAAGTCAAGAATTTGGCCAAGATTATTTGCTTCAAGTGCAAAATTGAAGGGCACCATGTCAGATCTTGCCCACTAAAGAAGAAGCCCCAAAGTCACAAGCAACAAGGGAAGAGGCCACAAGTGCACTCACATACTCAACTACAAGTTGAAGAAAGGCCCCTTCCCAAGAATACCCAAGCCAACACTCCTCATGTTGAGAAATCAATAGGGAAGAAATTAAAGGGTAGATGTTGCTACTTATGTCGTGAGAAGGGTCACTTCGCTTCTTCTTGCACGAGCGGTAATTTATCCAACCCAATCATTATTGATGATATCTATTCTCTTGGGAAGGATAAGGTTGGCAATGTGTTTGCCAAGTTTGTTGGTACTCAAAGTGGTGTCAAGAAAAGTACCATTTGGGTTGCCAAGCCTATTGTGACTAACCTCTTAGGACCCAACGTGGTTGGGGACCAACAAGCTCAAACTTGATCAATAGGTGAATATGGAGTACATTAGAGACTTGGATACATAATGAAGAATTAAGGGGTCTTCATCATTCATATTTTCTCAAGCCAAGTCATTTGGATTATCGAGTTTCTATCTTATATCCAATGTGTCTCCTTACGGTAACTTGTACTTAAACTGTTTACATTGTTAGTTGCTTGCCCCTTTGCATGTTGTGGTTTTGTACCTTGCATGTGTTTGTACATATTATGCTTCCAACTTGCTTATGTTAAATAACCAAGTATGTGTATGTTGGTTTGCATATCATGTACATGTGAGTCTTGTATTGAGCATTCTTGTATTGAGCCTTATTGCATCTTGTTTGTATCTTTGTTGGCTCTTGTGAGAGATTAATGGATTATCCCATTGTGGGGGAGTGATGTGCTTTGCACACCTCACAATCCTATAAATGTGTTTACATGGGGAATACCACTTAGTATTGATATTTTAAGATTATCTAGTTTCTATGTGGTATGTCTTACTCATGAGAAATTCAAATTCTATATGGTCCATTAATTATCTCTTGTTGTCTTTAATTTGCCACTTGGTAATATTGTTGGATTATCACATTATGGGGGAGTAATATGCTATGTGCATATTACAAGCCTAGAGAATGTGTACATTTGAGGTATTGCCACTTAGTGTTGATATTGTAAATGATCTTGTTCCTAAGTGGCATGGTAGCTCTACAAGTGTCATTTGTTGGCGTTCTATGGGTAAATATGACGTTGGATATATTGGCGATCTACCAATGAGTATTATTTCCAAAATACTTCTTGTCCTTGACAATTGGTATTCCCATCATGTGGTAGAAATTCCTAATCGTCTTTACATTCGATTTTGTGTTTCATTTGTCTTCCTTGCCTCTTGTGGATCTATTTTAACTTGTCTAGTGTTTTTATAGATATAGAGAAAGTGATGATCCCATCTTGTGCATTTTGTATTTAAATACAAATTCTATATAATGCACAACCCTTGGGGGAGCTATCCTATTTTCTTTAGAACACTCTCTTTATTCGCCCATCATAAAATCTTTTGATCCCCATGAAGTGTATGTTGATGGGAGGCAAGTCTTGCTCTTTATGATGCTTTGTGCCATCATGAAAATTTGTCGAGGGTTTGGTTTGTTGGAACCTAGCTCTCTTTTGGAAACTAGATACCTCGTGTGTGTTTTCCTTCAATTGGTATCTTGTTTCCTTTTTATTTGGCATGTGTCAATGGATATCTCATGCCTTGTTGTATATTTTATTTGATATCCCTCAAGTGATATTTTTCATTTGCTATCTTATTATCACTTGATACCTTGTCTTTTGGTACCTTATCAACTATATGTTGATTGGATTCTTGAAAGCCTTGAGCATGCATATTTACTATATGTATTTCCTTTGGCATGCTTTCTTTCTTTGACCCAATATATAGGGGAAACTCCACCTTGTCATAAAATGGCTAACGTGTGCATGAAATTCAAATTCATATCTATATGCACATATGTATGTGGAGTTTGTCCTATGTATTGTCGGTTTTTCTAACTCTTTGGTCCCAATGAGTTTGGGCACCATTTTGTTTGTTTTGTTGTTCCAGGAACAATTGGAGATGCATTGGATGCTCGGCTCACCTATAAGGAAGGTGTTGAGACCATGTGATTATTGAAGCCAAGTTAGGATGATCAAAGAACAACTATCTACTACATCAATCCAATGTTGTCTCGGTAACAAGTATCTACTTCATGCATTATCTTCTTGCAAAGGCCCCTGTCTTTTCTTTGCAGGATGCATCATGGCATGAATCTCTTGATTCGTTCTTGCAGTACTTGTTTCCTTTCTCAAAGCATCCTAACGATGATGTCTTATTACTAGTTGGGATGTCTTTGATGTTCGTATGTTGGAAGTTCATATTGTACAATAAGAAAATATTAGGCCATGTGCTATGCTTCCAAGCAAAGGATCTTATTGATATATTTATGACTTCCTTTTGGATATCTAGTTTGTTCCTTCTTGTAACCATTTCATGTGTACATTCTTCTTTGTGGATATATATCATCATGATTGTCTTCTACTTATAATCTTTTACACTTGAGAGAAGTTACATCTCTAATTAATATCCTCTTTTCTTTTACGTCCACCGTTGCATTTCCTTTTTCAGTTTTTGGTGGCTTCGTGAAAGGATTTGTCTTGAGTGCGTATCTTATTTTACTACATCTTAATGCACTCTGTGGCCGTGAAGATTATTGTTCCTCATGCCTGTCTTGATGAGGGTTTTGCCATTTCGACTGGTATCCCTCCTCTCTTGACAAGGTTCTTATTTGCTATCTTCACCATGGGCTGTCACAAGCGTTCGTTCTTATTTTGTTTATTAGTAAGCTTGTGAACCCATTTTCTAGTATGTGTGTGTGGGAATGATATGTCTTGCACTTTGTGTCTCATTTCATCAATACTATGTTGATGAGTAATGTTCATCCTTATCTTAGTCTTCTCAAGTGCCTTGCCATGACTCACACACATTATTTTGGTTGAGCCTAATCTTAAGTTGCTTCTTTTACATATTGCTCAACCACTTGTTTTGTGCAATAGATTTGCTTATTGTCTCATCTTTCTTCTTGCACCCGTTGTGTGTTTTTATTAATTTTGGGGGAGCAACGATCCTATTTTGTGCACTTGTATCATATAAAAAAAATCTCTTATTAGTGCACAAATCATGGGGAGCTTCTCTAGTTTTGATAAAACACTCCGTTGCTTTTATCATAATATATTTTATTCATGTGGTTCGAAGGACCATATGATTGTTTGTTCCATCCGGTATCTTTTGATTGCTTGCCTCTATTTTGGTATGTCCTTGTGGCATACGATTCCTTTATTTGCAATCTTTGGGTCCTCAATATAGTTTGTTTTCCTCCAACTACTTATCATTGTATTTGTGTATTTCTTTGCACTCATTTGCTGAGAAGTACACACTTTTTGGAGGACCACCAAATATATTCGCTTTTTAAACTTTTCGTCCATTTTGGCAATCGATGCCAATGGGGGAGAAGTTTAGAGAGTTTAGTTTACTTTGGATATGTTTAGAGGGGTTTGCTTTTATTGCGTAAGCATTTACATCTTGCACGCATGCATTATTGTTTTGTATGTGTGCGGTTGGTTATGCTTATTTCCTTATATAAACTCTCTGGAAGTAGTTGTCATCAATTACCAAAATGGGGGAGATTGTTAGAGCATATATCTCCATATGTGGTTTTGGTACTTGATGACAATTCCTATGGACTAATGGTTGCCTTAAGTTACATTTATAGGATTTGTCCATAGGCACTTCTTGAAGTACATCTGTTGGGTTCAAGGAGTTTATATGATGACCAAGATGGTATTCAAGGTATTATCCAAAGAATGGTCATAGAGACACATGGTTGATCAAGATCTCAGACAAAGAGTAAATCAAGATGATCAACACACAAAGCGTACAAGATGTACCGAGAGGGATCAAGTGATCCCATGGTATGGTAAGCATTGTCCATTATGTGTTTGTGTACTAACCCATGGTCTTCGTGAGAGTTCTATGTGGGGGTTAGGTGTGTTTCCATGGGCTTGCGTCAAAGGGAAGATCTCATACAACCCATGGAGTATGACGTCAAGTTGTGATCGTCATCAAGATTGCGATGTGCAAGTTCAAGTGGATCAGCATGAACATAGCATGCTTGAAGCTTGCCGTCCATTGTGGTGGCAATGGACTTGTGAAGATATGCTGAAGAGTGGCTCACCCATAGTGAGTATGGGGGAGCAATCAACTAGTCTTCATCAAGCCAACGCAATCAAGAAAGGTGGTCCATCTTGAGGAAGCCAAGATCATCATCATCTAGCTCAAGAGGACGAGGTGCAAGGTATAGGTTTGCCCTTGATAGGTTTTCTGGTTAGGATAGATTGCTGTACTATCAAGGGGGGCTCTCAAGTGAGTAGCTTGATTGTATCGTTCGTTGAGAGCTCAAACCATTTGCATCCTTGCATCATACTTCTTGGTTCTTGTTTGGTGTTTCTCTTTGTGAGTTTTAGAGCTTATGGTCATCTTCGTGACAAGCTCGAGTTCATCGAAAACGGAGTCCATATGCATCTACTATGATGTTTTCGATGTTGGAGTTTTTGCCGGTTCTTCATTCATAGAGGACTCACATCTCTATATCATTGGCATTTTCATATCTGCATGGTCTTAAGATTTCGGATAGCTCTTGTCGTCCTGAATCCAACAAGCTTGGGTTTGCTCGATTCGGAGGTCGTATGCCAAAGTTATGGCTGTTTCAGTGGCGAGCGGTAGTACCGCTGGACCTAGCGGTAGTACCGCTAGAGTTGGCGGTAGTACAACTGGCTGGCGGTAGTACCGCTCCAGGAGCTTAGTACCGCCTGCCTAGCGGTTGTTCGTGGACGGACCTTTTTGCGAAGACTTTTCTTGGCGGTGGTAGTGCCTTTGCACTACCAGGGGTCCAGCGGTAGTACCGCTGGGGCCAGCGATAGTACCGCTGCAGTGCCAGCGGTAGTACCGCTGCAGCCAGCGGTAGTACCTCTAGCTGGCGGTAGTACCGCTGCAGCCAGCGGTAGTACCGCTGGAGCTCGGGCAGAGAGTGGGGGTAACGGTCTGATTCCTTCCCCCACTATATAAAGGGGGTCTTCTTCCCCCTTGGCCCTATCCATTTTGTTGAGCTCTTGTTCTACCTCCATTGTTGACATTCTCAGAGCTTGCTTACTCTCAATTCCTCCAATGATTCTTGCTTGTTCTTGAGGGAAAAGAGAGAGGAGATCTAGATCCACATCTCCACCAATCACTTTCTCCTCTATGTGAGGGGAACCCCTTGTATCTTGATCTTGGAGTTCTTTGTGAGCTCCTTGTTCTTCCTCTCATATTTCTCCATAGCTTTCGGTTTTGTGGAGGGATTTGAGTGTGAGGGACTTGAACACTTTGTGTGTTCTTGCCATTGCATTAGTTGCATCGGTTTGAGTTCTCCACGGTGATACGTGGAAGTGAGAAGTTGAGAAGCTTACTACCTTTGGTACTTAGTACCCTAGATATTGTTCTTCGTGGATGCTTTGGCATCCTAGAAGCTTGGTGGTGTCTCGGAGCTCAATCATTGTGGTGTGAAGCACCGGGCAAGCGTCGGGGCCTCCAATTAGGTTGTGGAGATAGCCCCGAGCAATTTGTACGGGTACCGGTAACCGCCCCCAAGGGTTGCCACGTGTACGGGTTCGGTGACCGCCCCCAAGGTTTGCCATTTGTACGGGTTCGGTGACCGCCCTCAAGGGTCCCTTAGTGGAATCACGACATCTTGCATTGTGCGAGGGCGTGAGGAGATTACGGTGGCCTTAGTGGCATCTTGGGGAGCATTGTGCCTCCACACCGCTCTAACGGAGATTAGCATCCGCAAGTGTGTGAACTTCGGGATACATCATCGTCTCCCCGTGCCTCGGTTATCTCTTACCCGAACCCTTTACTTATGCACTTTACTTTGTGATAGACATATTGTTTATTGTAATATATCTTGCTATCACTTAGTTGTTTATCTTGCTTAGCATAAGTTGTTGGTGCACATAGGTGAGCCTAGTTGTTTGTAGGTTTTGTGCTTGACATATTAAACGTTAGTTTTATTCCGCATTTGTTCAAGCCTAAACCTTAATTATTTTCAAGCTCCTATTCACCCCCCTCTAGGCGACATCCACGTCCTTTCAGATCCTACTACAAACGTGCACGATGTTGCGCCTTAGCAATCGCTAAACCAACTCCAAGAGGTTATTGACCACACCGGAGCACGATCAACCTGACCACGAAGGTCTACTCCTGCAAGCAATCGAAGAACAAGCAAGAATATGATATTGCAATCTAAATATTGTGAATATAGATGAAGTATTAGTAATGGTGGGGATCCGAAAGCGCTCTTAGTTTGTCGTTGGACACAAACGAAGTACACAAAGTTGTAATGGCTAACTTTTAACTAAACAAATCCCAACCAAAAAGCTACTAGGTTGATATACTTATATAGGAGCAAGGGGTGGAGGCCAAGGAGGTGGGAGGACATCCCAAGGCAGCCTAAAACTAACCATAGGTCGTACAAGGCCTATGGACCCAAGTGGAGGTGGTGCAACACCTTTGGACTTGTTGTTTGACTCGGATTCTGGTGCAACGTCATATTGTTTGGTCGATATCTCCAAGCTCCGAACAAATTTGAAGGTGATTCCAATTGTGCCTGAAAGCACATAAAATCTACTTCGCATCCCAAAAAGAATCACACAATTTGGAGTGTGGATGAAAAAGTTGAAGGCGGTTTGGTACAGATATGTCTGTGTAGTCTGAATCTGAGTCCAGAACGTTAAAGACTTAGACTCTATCTTCTCTTGGCTAAAAGTGACGTGAGAGAACTTCTTAAACAACAACTAATTATTTCCTTTGATATGAGAGGACCCCTTGAATAGCATCGAACCATTTCCTCGTCCCTTGTCATCACACGTGACTCATACAAGTGTTCTACCATTATGCATTTAGGCATAAAATAAAAATAGGTGAAGTATTTTTGTTCCGGATAACATAAATGAATTATTGCATGAGTTTTATCAGAAATCACCTCAAATAGATAGGCATATGTGATAATATCAAAGGTATTCATTCCCTCATCATCCTCCTCATTTTAAAAATAAAGCCGTCCTCGTCGCTGCTTAATCTGAAATTTTGCGAACAAAAGAGACAATGTGTACATGTTGTATATGTACATGTCATCCATTTTTTACTTCCCTTGGTTTTTGCATATATGACACATGTATACATGAGTAACTTTCATATGTTATGAAATATAAAGCCAAAATATTATCACAAGAAGTAGAAAGCATGAAAAATTGCAACTCAGATTGCACATATGAGTGAAGTCCTTATTCATATCAAAAGATTGATAATGTTCATCATTAAACCATCCTAACATTGGTGAATACACTTTCATTGTTTCAAATTTATAGGCCACAACACGCCTAAATAAACAAACATGCAACAAGTAATTTGACATAGAATCATCACCAAGATTAGAGGTCATATCAAAATGATTAAACACTCGCACAATTATTTTGAAAAATATTTGATGCAAATTTGATTTATTATCTGATTCACATGGTTCTTTTTCATCAATATTTAATTCAATCGGTTCACTCAACATTGTTGATATCGTACTTAGTTGATCACATGGCAAAGTCAAATCATGAAGATAGTTCTCCAAAATAGGTTGTGTGATCAAAGTAATGGGTAGCTCATCACATGTTACATTGCAATTGACAAGGCAATCATCATACTCATGTGGAGGTGGAAGATAAGTACCTTTGTCATTACCTCTCATGTATGATCAACTCAGATGATGTAACATCCCAATTTTCGTAAATTCGGATGTTAATAGATCATTCATTTGCATTCCATATTTTATGCATCATTGCGTTCTTCTGAAATTTTTTATCGTTATGTGACTGCGGGCAATTTAACGGAGCGGAGATAATATGACTTCTCCCCTTGAGTTAAAGTCACCATTTTGGTTTTGCAAATTTTCTAAACTCCGAAGTATTTTTTTGTTGAGTTTTTCGATCGAGTTGTGTGACCAATTGCATAAAACCATTTAAAAAAAATTGCATTAGGTGGAACTAGGGTTCCTATATGTATTATATATATTAGTACTCCTTATAGTATTTGTTAGTGAGGCCACATTTTTTTTTACTGCTGTTTGTTTGTTTTTTTTTTCAAAAAAAAAATAGAACTGCCAGGCCGAGCCACAAGGGCTCAGCCCAGCCCCCATGCATGCACGCATGCAATTTCCATGCATGCACTCCCTCCCCACGTGAGTCCTCCCTCCCCTTTCCTTATTTCTCTCCTTCCTTCTTTCTCTCCCTCCTTTTCCTTTTACTCCCCACGTTCACCTCTCCCTCTCTTTCCTATTTTCTCTCCCGTGATCTCCTTCCCAAAGTTCTCCCTCTCCTTCCTTCTACTCCCCTCCCCTAAGCCTATATAACCCCCCCCCCCCCACCGTCACCTCTCCCCAACCCTACCGCCGTCTCTCCACCGCCGCCTCCACAAGCCGCCGCCGGCGCCTCACCCCACCGCCGCCCTAGCCGCCGCCGCGAGCAGCGGAAGCAGCCCGAAAGCTGCTGCACCTCGGCCTCGCCGCGGAGGAGGAGCCCTCCCCGAACTCTCTCTCCACCGCCGCCTCTTCCCCGCGGAGGAGGAACCTCACCGCCGCCGCCCGACGCCCCACCGCCCGGAGCTACTCCCTCCTTCCTCGCCGGCCATCTCCTTTCTTGCCGGTGCAACACCTCCAGCAGCAGGTAGCAACCTCTCTCTCTCTCTATTTCATGCACTCCATTTCAGCCATTAGAAGCTTGCCACGTGTGCCTCTCATTAGCACTAGCAGTTTCGTAATTTCTGTCCAGATTTCGAAAACAGAAACTTTCAATCTTGTTTTGATCACAACTTTTTATCCCTACGTCCAATGACATTGATTCTTTTTCCAGTAGCTCAAAAATTTCCTGTAGTTTTTAAAAATATATAATGTTTCTGTGTTTGCAATTTTTAAATACAAGTTAGAGCAGATTTAGTTTAAACACTGTTTTGCCTATTCCAGGAGTTTGAAAAATGATATTGAGTTGATTCTTTTTGCTACTGTTTTGTAGTGATAAAATCGTACTGTGGTAGAATTTTAAGAATTTTCCAAGTATTTTTACTGGTGTTTTCAACAGAAACAAGTTTCTGTCCTACCGGCGCGCGATAAATGTTTTTGCGTAGTCTTTTGCAAATCATTGCATGTGATGTTATTTTTACTCGTGGAATGATTGAATTGCTTATGGTGTGCTTTGTGTTTGTATCGGTAGATCATCCGGAGTGCGAAGCGTGTTACTTAGAGACGCTCGAGCAGGACAACTATCATCAAGGCAAGTCATCTTTGATCATGTTATTTTTACCTATGTTTTCAATGCATAGTAGATCACCTTCTTTGCCCTATTTGCATGCTGCCTAGGTACTTGGAAACTTTAGTCATAGTTGTAGTATCATGTGGTAGGAACACAACAACCCCGATACTTGGCCCCGGGACGACAATGTTATATTTGCTATGCTTAAGTAGACGTGTTATCGGTTGAGTGTAATCCACGAGTGATGCGAGGTTGATATAATAACCAAGACCGGACTAAGACAAGATTTTCAAGACTTCGGACGCAATGCAACACTGGGTGAAGGACGGTTGATCGGCTCCCTGGAGAACCCAGTGGATGCCCGGGATGCTGGAGAGGCCATGTCATCCTGCGGAAAGCTTCACCCAGGCTCAAAGGGACGGACGGAGACTTCAAGACTCAAGGCTTACCTGCACAGCCACAAGTCATTATGGGCTCTGGCTTGGTTGGACAACGCGGCGACTCTGGACAGGCGGTGCTAGCAGATGTAGACGAACGGTACGAATGGATGGGCACCGACAGGGATTCAGAGGGACCCGTTGAAAGACCATGTTTTGATCATCCGGTCTTCAAACACCCTGACGTGCGAGGACAAACCCGGAGGCGATCAAATCTTGTGGGGAACGTGTGCAAAACTCTGCAGAGTACCCAACCTAATCGATTAGCCGTGTCCACGGTCATGGACAACTTGAGCCGAAGGCATTGAATTTCCCCTGAACTCTCGACACAACTTAATAATGATGTGGGTGTTAACAACTATTCGGGTACGAGAATTGGTTGGCGGAACCATCTCGTTAAACAACAAACTATGTAGTAATATTTTGCTTTCGACCCCTTTTGTTGTAGGATAAAACTGGCTTTATGCAAAAACTTAGCTCCACCGGCCAAATATGCATGTAGAGATAGTTGATCATTATTTTACTCCCTCTCTTGATGATTTGCCAGCATATTCAATATGCTGACCTACACGGCTGCAACGTATCATGTTGCAGAGTACTTTTCCGACCAGGAGTGAGGCTACGGTTCTACGCTCAGCGACATGCCCTTGGAGTCGGATGGACTCGCCTACCTGATGCTTCCGCTTAGTCTTCGTTAGATAATCTCATGAGTTGGCCTTCAGCCACTTTATTGTACTCCTTTATTGTAATAAAGTACTCTTTATGAGATTTCGATTAATAAAGCTGTGTGATTGCACTCTTGAATATATACATTATGTACTGTGTGTGTACCAGCATGATCTTGGGATGGTACAGAAACACCAGAGGCTTGACTCGTTGAGTCGGGTCGCTACAGAAATGGTATTCAGAGCACACGCTGACCTTAGGACGTAACTTCTAGGAATGGAAAAGCCTTAGGAAGAAAACTATTTTCGCTTAATCTTCTATTTCCTCTTCTCATCATTTCTGACTTCTCTCCAATTTTCCAATGTTTAGATGGCCACCTTCGTCCCTGTTAAGTTCACGGAGTTTTGCCAGCCCGACACCACTATGCCATTCGGAAAAGAGCTGGTGCAGATCACCAAGGATTTGAGGATTGCTCTGCCGACTATCACAGGGAAGCCAACTTCGTCTTACCCGGAGGATTCACGCTACAGGATCGAGGTGCATATTCCCGGAAGGACATTCGAGCCGCGCACTGAGCCGATGGATTTCAAGTTCATCGCACCCAACTGGATTCTCGGAAGGGACATGGCGATTCATTGTGCACTCGGACGTATCAAGGATGAATACAAAGGCTGCCCTATTTCTCCAGACCTGTTCGCTGTATCCCGGAGAAATGAAGACGGAGACATCATCTCAAACAAGACCAATGACGCTCTCTTGTCTTATGCCCAGACCTTGGAGAAGCACAGCGGAACTCTGGAGTATCACGCGATCAAGGACGCCAGGAAGATCAAGCAACTGTCACTCCGCGAGCTTGAACTTGAAGATGCAGCCCGGAAAGCTCACTATGAGCATGAGCTGGAAGTGAAGGATTTTCTGGAGCGGATCGAGAAGCTGAAGACTCGAGTTGCATACCTCGAGGAGGAACTGGACATGGGCGAGAACCTTCATCCCGAAGGAGACGTAGCCCCCGTGATCAGCAACGACGAGGACTGTGAAGAAAGCTCCACCGAAGGACCCGACACTATGCTATTTTGAGGAGGACACTTAGACTAGACCACCAATTTTACTTTATCGTTTTACGTTTTAGGCCGACGTTTAGGATTATCGATTTTGTATCCCCGTGTGAACCTTTGTGATGTTTGAATAAAATGTGTGGTGTGATATTTGTGTGTTGCATTCATATGGGTAGTGTAATTCCTCTAGACCATTGTTCTATGCTAATCTCACCCCTCTACAAACATCAGATGCCTCCAAGACGCGCCCCTGAGTCCAACTTTCCGCCGGAACTCACCCAGTTGATCCAGCAACAAAACACCCTGATGCAGCTGATCATCCAGAACCAGAACAACAACAACCATCATCCACCCCAGGCCAACAACCTTACCCGTTTTCTGAGGTTGAACCCTCCAACTTTCTCCAGCAGCATTGAGCCCATTGTGGCAGATGATTGGCTTCGCAAGATGGAGCGTGAGCTCATCACCGCTGGTTGTTCTGAAGCTGAGAAGGTGCGTTTTGCCGCGCATCAACTTGAAGGCCCTGCAGCTGCTTGGTGGGAGAACTACACCACCACTTATCCCATCGCTGGAGTCACTTGGGAGCAATTCAAGCAAGCCTTCCGCACCGCACATGTCTCAGCTGGTGCAATGAGTCTGAAGAAGCGTGAGTTTCGCAACTTACACCAGGGGAGTCGCACTGTGGCCCAGTACGTTGATGATTTCAGCATGCTCGCCCGTTATGCACCTGGAGATGTGGCTGATGATGCGGCCAAGCAGGAGAAGTTCTTGGAAGGACTGAATGATGAGCTGAGCATCCAGTTGACGGTAGCCACCTTCAACAACTACCAGGAGCTGGTTGATAAGGCCCTCATCTTGGAGGGGAAACATCAGCAGATGGAGAACCGCAAGCGAAAATATGGGGTTGGAAAGTTCAACTCCGGCACTCAGCAGAAGCCTCGCTACACCCCCTACTCAGGGAATACCGGGACTGGATCCGGTAAGTTTGGTGGACATGTTCAGCATAACCACCCTGTGCACAACCATGGAGGCCACAACCATGGAGGAAATGGGAATCACCGCAACAACAACAACTTCAAGAATGGCGGTACTGGCACTCAGCAGCAGTCAGCTCCAGTTCAGAAGGATCTGACTCACATCACTTGCTTCAAGTGTCAGAAGAAGGGACACTATGCCACTGATTGTCCCTAGAACAAGCAGGGAAATGGAAACGGCAACGGCAACGGCAACGGCAACTCTGCAGCAAAGAAGCCCAATCCTTTTCCTCGAGCTCCGGTGAACCACATTGATGTGGAAGAGGTCTATGATCACCCCGATACTGTGGTTGGTAAGTTTTTGCTAAATTCACATCCAGTATTGGTACTTTTTGATTCTGGTGCAACACATTTATTCATATCAAGGGTAGTTGTGGAAAAGTATAGTTTGCCAACTAGAACCCTCAGCCAACCTATTAAGGTCAGTTCCCCAGGAGGCATGATGACAGCCGGGATAGGATGCCATGCTTTGAGTCTCAACATCGGGAACCATAATTTTCCCACCAACCTCATCGTATTAGAGTCCCTAGGATTGGATGTAATTCTAGGCATGGATTGGTTGGCCAAGTATGAAGGGAATATCGATTGTGCCCTTAAGTCTATTTTGCTCACCACCCCCGAGCAGAAGCGGATTAAGTACGAGTCTCAGCGCCCGACCCGGAGTAAGCGAGTAAACTCTCTCACGGGAGTAGTCCAGGAGGAAGTACCGATTGTACAGGAGTACCCAGATGTATTTCCGGAGGAATTGCCGGGCATGCCACCCGATAGAGAGATTGAGTTCTTGATTGAGCTATTACCCGAAACAGCCCCGATATCCAAGAGACCTTATCGGATGCCCGCAAATGACTTGATAGAGATCAAGAAGCAAATTAAGGAGTTATTGGACAAAGGTTATATTCGCCCAAGTTCTTCACCTTGGGGAGCCCCAGTGCTCTTGGTTGAAAAGAAGGACAAGTCCCTGAGAATGGTTGTCGATTATCGTGCATTGAACGATGTGACCATCAAGAACAAGTACCCCTTGCCGATGATCAATGATTTGTTTGATCAGTTAGTTGGAGCTCGCATATTCTCAATGATCGATCTTCGATCCGGGTATCATCAGTTGAAGATTCGTGAACAGGATATACCCAAGACAGCCTTTACCACTCGGTACGGCTTGTATGAGTACACGGTCATGTCATTTGGACTGACTAATGCTCCGGCATATTTTATGAATCTGATGAACAAGGTATTTATGGAATACTTGGACAAGTTTGTCGTGGTGTTCATCGATGACATACTGATATTCTCCAAGAACGAAGAGGAACACAAGGAACATCTGCGTCTAGTTCTGGAGAAGCTTCGAGAGCATAAGCTATATGCAAAGTTCAGCAAATGTGAGTTTTGGTTGAAGGAAGTCGGATTTCTCGGACACGTCATCTCAGGAGAAGGAATAGCAGTGGACCCTGCCAAGGTCGCAGCAGTCACCGAATGGGTAGCACCCACTTCAGTCAAGGAGATCCGCAGTTTCCTCGGACTTGCCGGATATTACCGGAGGTTCATTGAGAATTTCTCAAAGATTGCCAAGCCCATGACAGAGTTGTTGAAGAAGGAATCCAAGTATGTTTGGACTGAGGATTGTGAAACCAGTTTTCAAGAGCTGAAGAAACGTCTTGTTACAGCCCCAGTGCTGATATTGCCGAACATTCAGAAGGATTTCCAGGTTTACTGTGACGCTTCTCGTCAAGGACTTGGAGGAGTGCTCATGCAAGAAGGCAGAGTTGTAGCCTATGCATCCAGACAGCTCACACCTCATGAGTTGAATTATGCCACACATGACTTGGAACTAGCAGCCGTAGTGCACGCTCTCAAGACCTGGAGACATTTCCTAATCGGAAATAGTTGTGATGTTTACACTGATCACAAGAGCCTGAAATATATCTTCACGCAGAAGGAGTTGAACCTCAGACAGAGGCGATGGCTAGAGTTGATCAAGGACTATGACATGAGATTGCATTATCACCCAGGCAAGGCAAATGTTGTAGCCGATGCGTTGAGCCGCAAGAGTTATGTGAACACGCTCACAGCGGGAGGATTACCCCAGGAGTTAGTGGATGACCTCCGAGAGCTCAAATTGGAGATAGTTCCAAGAGGATTTGTTGCCACTCTGGAAATTCAGTCTACTTTGACGGAAAAGATCCGTGAAGCACAGAAAGCTGACAAAGAGATAGCTGAGATTAAGCAGAAAATGGAAGACAGGAAAGCTAAAGGTTTTCGTGAGGATGAACATGGAACTTTATGGTTTGAGGATCGCATCTATGTGCCCAATGATCCCGAACTCAGGAAGTTGATACTTCAGGAAGCCCATGATTCCCCGTACTCGATACACCCCGTTAACACTAAGATGTATCTGGATCTGAAAGAAAGTTTCTGGTGGACAGGATTGAAGAAAGACATTGCCGAGTACGTAGCTATATGCGATGTTTGTCAGCGAGTAAAAGCCGAGCATCAGAAGCCAGCAGGTTTGCTCCAACCTCTGCCGATACCCGAATGGAAATGGGAAAAGCTTGGTATGGACTTCATCACAGGATTACCTCGGACCCGTTCTGGCTATGATTCTATTTGGGTTGTGGTCGATCGTTTGACCAAGGTAGCTCACTTCATTCCGGTGAAGACTACCTACACGAGTGCCAAGCTGGCCAAGATTTATATGACGAGGATCGTATGTCTGCACGAAGTACCAAAGAGCATTGTGTCTGATAGAGGGACTCAGTTCACATCAAAATTTTGGCACCAACTGCATGAAACCTTGGGAACGAGATTGGAGTTCAGCACAGCATTTCACCCGCAGACAGATGGACAGACCGAGAGAGTTAATCAGATTCTGGAGGACATGTTGAGAGCTTGCGCACTAGACTATGGGTCTAGTTGGGATGACAATTTACCGTATGCCGAGTTCTCGTACAACAACAGCTACCAGACCGGTCTGAAGATGGCCCCTTTCGAAGCTCTATACGGAAGGAGGTGCAGAACACCGTTGATGTGGGATGGAGTTGGAGACCGACAACTTTTTGGTCCCGACCTCATCCGAGATTCGGAAGAGAAGGTCAAGCTTATTCGTGACCGACTCAAGATAGCTCAGTCCAGGCAGAAGAGTTATGCCGACACCAAACGCAAGGAAGTAACGTACAAAGTGGGAGATCGAGCATATCTTCGGGTGTCTCCACTTCGAGGAATCAAGAGATTCGGAGTGAAAGGAAAATTAGCCCCACGTTTCATTGGCCCCTACAACATTCTTGAACGTAGAGGCGAAGTTGCATACAAACTGGAACTGCCGGAAGGATTGTCCGGAGTTCATGATGTTTTCCATGTTTCCCAGTTGAAGAAATGCCATGCTGAGATGGCCGATGTTCCGTTGAGAGATACAGTGCCCCTAGAGGCCATATAGCTTGACAGCGATCTGACGTATGAGGAGAAACCCGTCCGGATTCTCGAGACCGCCAACAGAGTTACCCGCAGCAAGATCATCAAGTTCTGCAAGGTGTTGTGGAGCCACCACACCGAGGAAGAAGCCACCTGGGAACGAGAAGAGGACCTTCGTCGAGACCACCCGCACCTATTTTCTAGCCAACCCGAATCTCGAGGGCGAGATTCATCTTAAGGTGGGTAGGTTTGTAACATCCCAATTTTCGTAAATTCGGATGTTAATAGATCATTCATTTGCATTCCATATTTTATGCATCATTGCGTTCTTCTGAAATTTTTTATCGTTATGTGACTGCGGGCAATTTATCGGAGCGGAGATAATATGACTTCTCCCCTGTGAGTTAAAGTCACCATTTTGGTTTTGCAAATTTTCTAAACTCCGAAGTATTTTTTTGTTGAGTTTTTCGATCGAGTTGTGTGACCTATTGCATAAAACCATTTAAAAAAAAATTGCATTAGGTGGAACTAGGGTTCCTATATGTATTATATATATTAGTACTCCTTATAGTATTTGTTAGTGAGGCCACATTACTGCTGTTTGTTTGTTTTTTTTTTCAAAAAAAAAAAATAGAACTGCCAGGCCGAGCCACAAGGGCTCAGCCCAGCCCCCATGCATGCACGCATGCAATTTCCATGCATGCACTCCCTCCCCACGTGAGTCCTCCCTCCCCTTTCCTTATTTCTCTCCTTCCTTCTTTCTCTCCCTCCTTTTCCTTTTACTCCCCACGTTCACCTCTCCCTCTCTTTCCTATTTTCTCTCCCGTGATCTCCTTCCCAAAGTTCTCCCTCTCCTTCCTTCTACTCCCCTCCCCTAAGCCTATATAAACCCCCCCCCCCCACCGTCACCTCTCCCCAACCCTAGCCGCCGTCTCTCCACCGCCGCCTCCACAAGCCGCCGCCGGCGCCTCACCCCACCGCCGCCCTAGCCGCCGCCGCGAGCAGCGGAAGCAGCCCGAAAGCTGCTGCACCTCGGCCTCGCCGCGGAGGAGGAGGCCTCCCCGAACTCTCTCTCCACCGCCGCCTCTTCCCCGCGGAGGAGGAACCTCACCGCCGCCGCCCGACGCCCCACCGCCCGGAGCTACTCCCTCCTTCCTCGCCGGCCATATCCTTTCTTGCCGGTGCAACACCTCCAGCAGCAGGTAGCAACCTCTCTCTCTCTATTTCATGCACTCCATTTCAGCCATTAGAAGCTTGCCACGTGTGCCTCTCATTAGCACTAGCAGTTTCGTAATTTCTGTCCAGATTTCGAAAACAGAAACTTTCAATCTTGTTTTGATCACAACTTTTTATCCCTACGTCCAATGACATTGATTCTTTTTCTAATAGCTCACAAATTTCCTGTAGTTTTTAAAAATATATAATGTTTATGTGTTTGGAATTGTTTAATACAAGTTAGAGCAGATTTAGTGTAAACACTGTTTTGCCTATTCCAGGAGTTTGAAAAATGATATTGAGTTGATTCTTTTTGCTACTGTTTTCTAGTGATAAAGTCTTACTGTGGTAGAATTACCAGAATTTTCCAAGTATTTTTACTGGTGTTTTCAACAGAAACAAGTTTCTGTCCTACCGGCGCGCGATAAATGTTTTTGCGTAGTCTTTTGCAAATCATTGCATGTGATGTTATTTTTACTCGTGGCATGATTGAATTGCTTATGGGTTGCTTTGTGTTTGTATCGGTAGATCATCCGGAGTGCGAAGCATGTTACTTAGAGACGCTCGAGCAGGACAACTATCATCAAGGCAAGTCATCTTTGATCATGTTATTTTTACCTATGTTTTCAATGCATAGTAGATCACCTTCTTTGCCCTATTTGCATGCTGCCTAGGTACTTGGAAACTTTAGTCATAGTTGTAGTATCATGTGGTAGGAACACAACAACCCCGATACTTGGCCCCGGGACGACAATGTTATATTTGCTATGCTTAAGTAGACGTGTTATCGGTTGAGTGTAATCCACGAGTGATGCGAGGTTGATATAATAACCAAGAACGGACTAAGACAAGATTTTCAAGACTTCGGACGCAATGCAACACTGGGTGAAGGACGGTTGATCGGCTCCCTGGAGAACCCAGTGGATGCCCGGGATGCTGGAGAGGCCATGTCATCCTGCGGAAAGCTTCACCCAGGCTCAAAGGGACGGACGGAGACTTCAAGACTCAAGGCTTACCTGCACAGCCACAAGTCATTATGGGCTCTGGCTTGGTTGGACAATGCGGCGACTCTGGACAGGCGGTGCTAGCAGATGTAGACGAACGGTACGAATGGATGGGCACTGACAGGGATTCAGAGGGACCCGTTGAAAGACCATGTTTTGATCATCCGGTCTTCAAACACCCTGACGTGCGAGGACAAACCCGGAGGCGATCAAATCTTGTGGGGAACGTGTGCAAAACTCTGCAGAGTACCCAACCTAATCGATTAGCCGTGTCCACGGTCATGGACAACTTGAGCCGAAGGCATTGAATTTCCCCTGAACTCTCGACACAACTTAATAATGATGTGGGTGTTAACAACTATTCGGGTACGAGAACTGGTTGGCGGAACCATCTCGTTAAACAACAAACTATGTAGTAATATTTTGCTTTCGACCCCTTTTGTTGTAGGATAAAACTGGCTTTATGCAAAAACTTAGCTCCACCGGCCAAATATGCATGTAGAGATAGTTGATCATTATTTTACTCCCTCTCTTGATGATTTGCCAGCATATTCAATATGCTGACCTACACGGCTGCAACGTATCATGTTGCAGAGTACTTTTCCGACCAGGAGTGAGGCTACGGTTCTACGCTCAGCGACATGCCCTTGGAGTCGGATGGACTCGCCTACCTGATGCTTCCGCTTAGTCTTCGTTAGATAATCTCATGAGTTGGCCTTCAGCCACTTTATTGTACTCCTTTATTGTAATAAAGTACTCTTTATGAGATTTCGATTAATAAAGCTGTGTGATTGCACTCTTGAATATATACATTATGTACTGTGTGTGTACCAGCATGATCTTGGGATGGTACAGAAACACCAGAGGCTTGACTCGTTGAGTCGGGTCGCTACAGATGATGTAGCCACTCACGATGGTAACATGTCACATGGTGAAGGTGATATAGCCCTCACAACAATTGATGTGGTTTGCATCGTATGCCCAGTAGTTGAAGGAACAACCATATCAACTCTTGGAATAAGCACCTTGCACTCTTTCTCCTTGTGGGAAACACGTCGTTTTATTTCCTGTTCAGCTTTGCAAGCTGGACGAAACAAACGATCCATAGGATAATACTTTTCAGGAATTAGTATCTCCCGAATATCATGGTTTAATCCTCCCCAAAATCTATCCATAAAATCTTATTCACTTTCTACTAATGAGGAATGCAACAAGGTTGTTTGTAAATCATCATAATATTTTGTTACGGTGTCACTACCTTGTTTTAAATCTTGTAACTTTTTAATCATGTCACAAGTATAATAATCAGGAACGAATGTATGTCTCATGGAAAGTTTCAAATCATCCCAAGTAGTAGGTATATAATCAGGGTGTAACCGACAATATCCACTGCACCAAACTGAAGCATAGCCGGTGAAAGAACCAACCGCGATCGTAACTTTCTTATGTTCAGCAAAATTTTGGGAAGCAAATATATCATTTGTTTCAAATTCCCATTCAATATATAAAGCACGTCTAAAACGACCGTTAAATGACGATATAGAAACATTCACGTCGTCATGCGCATTTGGATCTCTATGCACCTCTCGCAACTGTTGTTTTGGTGGCACATCTCCCACGATCGAAGAAGCCCATGGATTGACAACTCTAGATCCTGTTGACTAGTAGAAAAAAAATCCAAAAATATTGTTCCTATGAACTACTTGGAAGTGGTGGTGGTGGTGTGTCACAAATCCGTCAAGCCAATCTCAAATTCTTACGAGTTCTTACCTAGTAGCAGGTGGTGATCGGCAACCAGTGTAGTCAAAACTCTCAAATCTTGGATAGAGCGATTGCTAGGTTTCGTTTTCCATCCGAACTTTACCCAAAACTTGAAAACTTCACAACACAAAACTTAACGGAACTTCGTGAGATGGGTTAGAATAATAAAGACAAATCATTCACTTTGGTACTGTCAAGACAAGATTCATAATTGTTCTCTCACAATGCCTACTGTATATTATCATTTCCACAATTTATATAACTTAACATAATCTATGGAAATACTAGAACAAGCAAACTATTCATTGAAAACAGAATCTGTCAAAAACAGAACAGTCTGTAATGGTCTGAATGATAACCATACTTCTGCACTTCCAAAAATTCTGATTTTTTTTGACAATTAAGGAAATTTGTATATAAATCAGTAGCAAAAAGAATCAACCTAAAAGCACTATCTGGAGAGAAAGTAGAAATGATTTTGCGAGCGCAAAGTTTCTGTCTTTTTCAGCATGATCAAACAACTATCACCCAAACTAATCATAAAGGCTTTACTTGGCACTTTATTGAAACTAAGGCAATAAAACATGATTAATACAGTAGCTTAATCATGTGAACACACAAAAACAGTAAGGATACATATTAGATTCTCTCCCAACAAGCACTTTTCTTTAATGCCTTTCAAGCTAGGCATGATGATTTCAATGATGCTCACATAAAAGATAAGGATTGAAACAAAATGGAAGCATCATGGAGCATATGACTAGCACATTTAAGTCTAACCCACTTCCTATGCATAGGGAATTTGTGATCAAACAATTTATTGGAGAAAGAATCAACTAGCATAGGAAGATAAAACAAGCATGACCTCAAAAGTTTCAACACATGGAGAGGAAGCTTGATATTATTGCAATATGTAGAAGCATATGATCCTCTCTCATAATAATTTTCAGTAGAATCATGAATGAATTAAACAACATAACCAGCACCTAAAGCATTCTTTTCATGATCTACAAGCATAGAAATTTTACTACTCTCCACATAAGGAAATTTATTCTCATCAATAGTAGTGGCAGTATCAACAAAGACTTGAACACTACGAATTGTTTCCACTATATAGGGGGCATGCTTTCAGCATAATAATTTTGATCATTCAAAGTGGGGGAACTAAAAAGATCATCTTCATCAAACATAGCATCTCCAAGCTTGTGGCTTTGCATATCATTAGCATCATGGGTATTCAAAGAATTCATACTAACAACATTGCAATCATGCTCATCATTCACATATTTTATGCCAATCATTCTATGTAATTCTTCTTTTAGCACTTGAGCACAATTTTCCTTTCCATCATTTTCACGAAAGACATTAAAAAGATGAAGCATATGAGGTAACCTTAATTCCATTTTTTTGTAGTTTTCTATTAATGAACTAAACTAGTGATAAAACAAGAAACTAAAAGATTCAGTTGCAAGATCTAAAGATATACCTTCAAACGCTAACCTCCCCGGCAACAGCGCCAGAGAAGAGCTTGATGTCTACTACGCAACCTTCTTCTTGTAGACGTTGTTGGGCCTCCAAGTGTAGAGGTTTGTAGGACAGTAGCAATTTTCCCTCAAGTGGGTGACCTAAGGTTTATCAATCCGTGGGAGGCGTAGGATGAATATGGTCTCTCTCAAGCAACCCTGCAACCAAATAACAAAGAGTCTCTTGTGTCCCCAACACACCCAATACAATGGTAAATTGTATATGTGCACTAGTTTGGAGAACATATGGTGATACAAGTGCAATATGGATAGTAGATATAGGTTTTTGTAATCTGAAATTATAAAAACAGCAAGGTAATTAATAATAAAAGTGAGCACGAACGGTATTGCAATGCATGGAAACAAGGCCTAGGGTTCATACTTTCACTAGTGAAGTTCTCTCAACAATGATAACATAATTGGATCATATAACTAGCCCTCAACATGCAACAAAGAGTCACTCCAAAGTCACTAATAGCGGAGAACAAACGAAGAGATTATTGTCGGGGTACGAAACCACCACAAAGTTATTCTTTCTGATCGATCTATTCAAGAGTCCGTAGTAAAATAACACGAAGCTATTCTTTCCGTTCAATCTATCCTAGAGTTCGTACTAGAATAACACCTTAAGACACACATCAACGAAGACCCTAATGTCACCTAGATACTCCATTGTCACCTCAAGTATCCGTGGGCATGATTATACGATATGCATCACACAATCTCAGAATCATCTATTCAACCAACACATAGAACTTCAAAGAGCGCCCCAAAGTTTCTACCGGAGAGTCAAAATGTGTGACAACCCATATGCATAGGTTCCCGATGTCACGAAACCCGCAAGTTGATCACCAAAAGATACATCAAGTACTCACATGAATATCCCATTGTCACCACAGATAGACACGTGCAAGACATACATTAAGTGTTCTTAAAGACTCAATCCGATAAGATAACTTCAAAGGGGAAATTCAATTCATTACAATAAGGGAGAGGGGAAGAACATCATAGGATCCAAATATAGTAGTAAAGACCGCGGTACATCGAGATCATGACATCTCAATAACACGAGAGAGAGAGAGAGATCAAACAGATAGCTACTGGTACATACCCTCAGCCCCGAGGGAGAACTACTCCCTCCTCGTCATGGAGATCACCGGGATGATGAAGATGGCCACCGGAGATGGATTCCCCCTCCGGCAGGGTGCCGGAACAGGCTCCCGATTGGTTTTTGGTGGCTACACAGGCTTGCGGCAGCGGAACTCCCGATCTAGGTTTATTTCTGGAGGTTTCTGTATTTATAAGACTAGATGGCATCGAGAACAAGTCAGGGGGACCCACGAGGGAGTCACGAGCCCCCCAGGCGCGCCCAGGGGGGGTGGGTGCTACTTCTCAAACAACAACGCCAGAAATTGACACGTTGACGGAGATTGGGCTTGCGTTGGTTTTTCCCTTGAAGAGGAAAGGGTGATGCAGCACAGGAGCAGTAAGTATTTCCCTCAGTTTGAGTACCAAGGTATCAATCCAGAAGGAGGGTCTCGTCAAGTCCAGAGTACCTGCGCAAACACAAACAAGCTTGCACCCAACGCTTCAAAGGGGTTGTCAATCCCTTCAAGATTGTTTGCAAAGTGAGATCTGAAGGCGGAAAGTGCAACGAAGTAAAAAGTGTAAGGCTGAAAATATGGTGTGGAGTAGACCCTGGGGGCCATAGTGTTCACTAGAGGCTTCTCTCAAAATAGCAAGCATTACCGTGGGTGAACAAATTACTGTCGAGAAATTGATAGAACCGCGCAAAGTCATGACGATATCTAAGGCAATGATCATACATATAGGCATCACGTCTGAGACAAGTAGACCGACACTTTCTGCATCTACTACTATTACTCCACACATTGACCACTATCCAGCATGCATCTAGTGTATTGAGTTTGTGACGAACAGAGTAACGCTTTAAGAAAGATGACATGATGTAGAGGGATAATCTCAACCAATGATGAAACCCCCATCTTTTTACCCTTGATGGCAACAAGACGATGCGTGCCTCGCTACCCCTTCTGTCACTGGGTGAGGTCACCGCACGGTATGAACCCAAAACCAAGCACTTCTCCCATTGGAAGAAGCATAGATCTAGTTGGCCAGACAAAACCCACAACTCGAAGAGAATTACAAGGATATGAAATCATGCATAAGAGAGATCAGAAGAAACTCAAATAAGAGTCGTAGATAATCTGATCATAAATCCACAATTCATCGTATCTCGACAAACACACCGCAAAAGAAGATTACATTGGATAGATCTCCACGAAGATCATGGAGAACTTTGTATTGAAGATCCAAGAGAGAGAAGAAGCCATCTAGTTACTAGCTATGGACCCGTAGGTCTATGGTGAACTACTCATGCATCATCGGAGAGGTCATGGTGTTGATGGAGAAACCTTCCGTGTCCGAATCCCCCTCCAGCAGGGCACCAGGACGTGCCCCAGATGGGATCTTGCGCAGATAGAAGCTTGCGGCGGCGGAAAAGCGATTGCGATGATCTCTTGATTTTTTTGGGAATATTTGGGAATATATAGGCGCAAGATCTAGGTCAGGGGACCTCCAGGGGGCCCACAGGCCTGGATGGCGCGACCCCCTGGCCGCGGGGCGGGGGCTTGTGGAGCCCCTGGGGCTATTCTGGCTTGGCTCCCAAGTCCTCCGATCTTCTTCCGTTCCAGAAAAAATCTTTTCGGGGATTTTCTTCCGTTTGGACTCCGTTTTAAAATCTCCTCTGAAAAGGGTCAAAAACATGAAAAAACAGGATCTCGCACTTGGGACTGAGTTATTAATTTAGTCCCAAAAAATAAATAAAAGGCATGCAAAACATCCAAAGTTTGACAAGATAATAGCATGAAACCATCAAAAATTATAGATACGTTGGAGACGTATCAGTGGACGCGCCTCCCTGGCTCGTGGCTTCCTCGAGACTCCTCTCCGGTATCTTTTTCTTTTGGTATTTTTGATATTTTCCATAGAAAATCACGGCGAAAGTTTTATTCCGTTTGGACTCCGTTTGATATTCTATGTGAAAAAGGTCAAAAACAAGGAAAAACAGGAATTGGCACTGGGCTCCAGATCAATAGATTAGTCCCAAAAATAATATAAAATAGCATATTCATGCACATAAAACATCCAAAGTTGACAATATAATAACATGGAACGATTAAAAATTATAGATACGTTGGAGACGTATCAAGTATCGACATGCAAGTCGATATTTAACTATTACAACATGATCATCTCATACATCCAATATATCATATCATGTCTTTGGCCATATCACATCACATGCATACCCTGCAAAAACAAGTTAGACGTCCTCTAATTTGTTGTTGCATGTTTTACGTGGCTGCTATGGGTATCTAGCATGATCGCTTCTTACTTACGCAAAACCACAACGATGATATGTAAATTGCTATTTAACCTTCTACAAGGACCGCCTCTGTCAAATCCGACTCAACTATAGTAGGAGAAACAGACACCCGCTAGTCATCTTTATGCAACAAGTTGCATGTTAGTCGATGAAACCGGTCTCTCGTAAGCGTACGAGTAAAGTTGGTCCGGGCCGCTTCAATCCAACGATGCCGTTGAATCAAAAAAGACTATGGAGGGTAGCAAATTGAACATCAACACCCACAAACTCTTTTGTGTGTTCTACTCGAGATATCATCTACGCATGAACCTAGCTCATGATGCCACTGTTGGGGAACTTCGCATGGGAAACAAAAATTTCCTACGGGCATGGAATACCTATCCATGGTGATGATCATCTACGAGAGGGGAGAGTGAATCTACATACCCTTGTAGATCGCTAAGTGGAAGAGTATATAACGTGGTTGATGTAGTGGAACATCTTCGCAATCCAAATCGCAGCCCATCCCGCGATATCATCACGATCCGTCTCGCGATTCCATCAACATCCATCCCGATCTAGTGCCGAACGGACGGCACCTCCGCGGTCAGGACACATACAGCTCGATGACGATCTCCGCCTTCTTGATCCAGCAAGAGGGGTGAAGAGGTAGATGAGTTCTCCAGCACGGCGACATGGTGGTGGTGGTGGTGGAGCTATTCCAGCAGGGCTTCGCCTAAGCACCGCTGAAACTAGACTAGAGGAGAAATAGATCTAGAGAGAGAGGGCAACACGTGTCTGTTTTTCTCTGTCTCAAAAACCCTAAATACCTCTAGTATGTATAGGAGGGAGCGAGGGGAGGAGGAAGCCTCAAACCCTCAAGGTTTGGCCGAAATTGGAGGTGGAGGAGTCCTACTGCAATCCTACTAGGAGTAGGATTCCTCCTTTCCACTTGGAAACCCTTTCCACCTTATCCACCTTTGGGTTTTTTGCCTCTCAAACCTCATGGGACTTAGTGAGAGATTATGTCATCCCACTAGGGGCTGGTTTGTATCCTCCCACAGCCCATAAGTCCCCCCGGGGCGTGACAGCCCTCCCGATGGTCCCCGGTACCCTCCTGGCACTCCCGATACACTACCGATGAGTCCAAAACTTTTTCGGCGACCAAAACAGGACTTCCTATATATCAATCTTACCTTCGGACCATTCCGGAGATCCTCGTGACGTCCGGGATCTCATCCGGGACTCCGAACAACTTTTGGTTACCAAAACCTATAACTCAACTATACCGAAACGTCACCGAACCTTAAGTGTGCAGACCCTGCGGGTTCGAGGACTATGCAGACATGACCGAGACACCTCTACTGTCAATAACCAATAGCGGGACCTGGATGCCCATATTGCCTCCTACATATGCTACGAAGGTCTTTACCGGTTGAACCTCTATGTCAAGGATTTAGTTAATCCCATATGTTGTTCCCTTTGTCCTTCGGTATGTTACTTGCCCGAGATTCGATCGTCGGTATCTCTATACCTAGTTCAATCTCGTTATCCGCAAGTCTCTTTACTCATTCCGTAATACAATATCTTGTGGCTAACTCCTTAGTCACATTGCTTGCAAGGCTTATTGTGATGTTGTATTATCGAGTGGGCCCCGAGATACCTCTCCGTCATACGGAGTGACAAATCCCAGTCTCGATTCACGCCAACCCAACAGACACCTTTGAAGATACCTGTAGAGCACATTTATAGTCACCCAATTACGTTGCGACATTTGATACACACAAGGTATTCCTCCGGTGTCCGGGAGTTGCTGATCTCATGGTCATAGGAACAGATACATTGACATGCAGAAAACAGTAGCAATAAATTGACACGATCATATGCTATGTTTATAGTTTGGGTCTTTTCCATCACATCATTCTCCTAATGATGTGATCCCGTTATCAAGTGACAACACTTGTATATGGCTAGGAAACCTTAAACATCTTAGATCAACGAGCTAGTCAACTAGAGGCTTACTAGGGACGGTGTTTTGTCTATGTATCGACACATGTATTTGAGTTTCCAATCAATACAATTATAGAATGGATAATAAACGATTATCATGAACAAGAAAATATAATAATAACCAATTTATTATTGCCTCTAGGGCATATTTCCAGCACCTGGTGCGGTGACGGCATGACAACTTGCGAACAGAACTCGAAACTCTAAAAGACTAGACGCTAAGACCAACAACTTGACATGACGATGCAACCGATAATTCAACTATGCAAACACTAAAAATACATTGCAAAGGCTCAGACTGTCGTGGATAAAGGATGACTAGATCTAACTCTTGTTTGTGGTTTTTTCTTGGGTAATAGGTAAGAAAAATAAATCTAATCTAGGGATAACTCGAAATTCTCACGGAGCAACCTGAAAACTGATACCACTTGATAGAGGCGATGGGCCTGATCTTTCGATGAGATAGTGGCTATCGATTTGGTGGAGATGACTTTGACGATACGACTACAAACGTGCACGACGTTGCGCCTTAGCAATCGCTAAACCAACTCCAAGAGGTTATTGACCATGCCGGAGCACGATCAACCTGACTATGAAAGTCTATTCCCGCAAGCAATCGAAGAACAAGAAAGAATATGATATTGCAATCTGAATATTGCGAATATAGATGAAGTATTGATAATGGTGGGGATCCAAAAACGGTCTTAGTCTGGTCGTTGGACACAAACGAAGTACAGGAAGTTGCAATGGCTAACTTTTAACTAAACAAATCCCAACCAAAAAGCTACTAGGTTGATCTACATATATAGGAGCAAGGGGTGGCGGCCAAGGAGGTGGGAGGACATCCCAAGGCAGCCTAAAACTAACCCTAGGTCGTACAAGGCCTATGGGCCCAAGTGGAGGTGGTGCAACACCTTTGGACTTGTTGTTTGACCTGGATTCTGGTGCAACGTCATATTGTTTGGTCGATATCTCCAAGCTCCGAACGAATTGGAAGGTGATTCCAATTGGGCCTGAAAGCACATAAAATCTAATTTGTAGCCCAAAAAGAATCACGCAATTTGGAGTCTGGATGAAAACGTTGAAGGCGTTTTGGTACAGATATGTGTGTGTGCAGTCCGAATCTAAGTCCAGAACGTGAAAGACTTAGACTCTATCTTCTCTTGGGCTAAAATTGACATGAGAGAACTTCTTGAACAACAATTAATTATTTCCTTTGATATGAGAGGACCTATTGAATAGGATCCAACCATTTCCTCTTCCCTTGTCATCACATGTGCTTCATACAAGCGTTCGGCCATTCTACATTCACGCATAAAATAAAAACAGGTGAAGTATTTTTTTTCCGAATAACATAAATAAATTATTGCATGAGTTTTATCAGAAATCATCTCAAATAAATACGCATATGTGATAATATCAAAGGTAGTCAGGTCCTCATCAATAGTGATATGAACTAGATTATTGACTCTAGTGCAAGTGGGAGACTATTGGAAATATGCCCTAGAGGAAATAATAAATTGTTTATTATTATATTTCCTTGGTCATGATAATCGTTTATTATCCATGCTAGAATCGTATTGATTGGAAACTCAAATACATGTGTGGATACATAGACAACACACTGTCCCTAGTGAGCCTCTAGTTGACTAGCTCGTTGATCAAAGATAGTCAAGGTTTCCTGGCCATAGACAAGCGTTATCACTTGATAACATGCTCACATCATTAGGAGAATGATGTGATGGACAAGAACCAAACTATGAATGCAGCATATGATCGTGTCAGTTTATTTCTACTGTTTTCTGCATGTCAATGTATCTGTTCCTATGACCATGAGATCATGCAACTCCCGGACACCGGAGAAATACCTTGTGTGTATCAAACGTTGCGATGCAAAATGGTTGACTATAAAGGTGCTCTATAGGTATCTCCGAAGCTATCTGTTGGGTTGGCATGGATCAAGACCGGGATTTGTCACTCCGTGTGACGCAGAGGTATCTTAGGGCCCACTCGGTAATACAACATCACAACAAGCCTTGCAAGAAATGTGACTAAGGAGTTAGTCATGGGATCTTGTATTACGGAATGAGTAAAGAGACTTGCCGGTAACGAGATTGAACAAGGTATGGAGATACCGACGATTGAATCTCGGGTAAGTAACATACCGAAGAACAAAGGGAACAACATACGAGATTAATTGAATCCTCGACATAGAGGTTCAGCCGATAGAGATCTTCATAGAATATGTAGGATCCAATATGGGCATCCAGGTCCCGCTATTGGTTATTGACCGGGGAGTATCTCAGGTCATGTCTACATAGTTCTCGAGCCCAGAGGGTGTGCACACTTAAGGTTCAGCGACGTTTCGGTATAGTTAAGTTATAGGTGTTGGTGACCGAAGGTTGGTTTGGAGTCCTGGATGAGATCATGGACGTCACAAGGAGCTCTGGATTGGTCCGAAGGTAAAGATTGATATATATGAAGTCCTTTTTTGGTCACCTGAAAAGTTTCGGGCTCATCGGTAGTGTACCGGGAATGCTGGGAGGGTACCAGGGGATCACCGGGAGGGGTGTGATGACCCAACGGCTTCATGGGATGTGAGAGGAGGTAGACCAGATCCTAGTGGGCTGGCCTAAGCCTCCCCTAAGGGCCCATGCGATTGGAGTGGACGAATACGGCAAAAAGTCCAAAGGTGGAAAGAGTTTCCAAGTGGGAAGGAAGGAATCCTAATCCTACTAGGATTGGAGGAGGACTCCTCGTCTCCTCCCCACTTTGACCGACCCAATGGGGCAATCCCTAGGACGCATCCTCCTCCCTCCCTCCTCCTATATATACTAGAGGTATTGAGGTTTTTTGGACACACAGAAATCAACCACGGCTGCCTCTCTTTCCCTCTAGATCTGTTTCTCCTCTAGTCTAGTTCGTCGGTGCTTAGGCGAAGCCCTGATGGATTAGTTCACCACCACCACCACCACTCCATCGTGTTGGAGAACTCATCTATCTCTCCGCCCCTCTTGCTGGATCAAGAAGGCGGGGATCGTCATCGAGCTGTACATGTGCTGAACGCGGAGGTGCCGTCCGTTTGACCCTAGATCGGGATGGATCATGATGGGATCGCAGATGGATCGTGATGAAATCGCTGGACGGGCTACGATTTGGATCGCGAAGATGTTCCACTACATCAACCACATTATACACGCTTCCGCTTAGCGATCTACAAGGGTATGTGGATCCGATATCCCCTCTCGTAGATGATCACCGCCATGATAGGTCTTCATGTGCGTAGATTTTTTTGTTTCCCATGCGATGTTCCCCAACACATACTACACTTGTATCACCATCTATTCGCCGAACTAGTGCACCTATACAATTTGCCATTGTATTGGGTGTGTTGGGGACACAAGAGATTTCTTTTATTTGATTGCAGGGTTGTTTGAGAGATACCACCTTCATCCTATAGCTCCCACGGATTGATAAAATTTAGGTTATCCACTTCAGGGAAAATTGCTACTGCCCTATGATACGTCTCCAACGTATCTATAATTTTTTATGGTTTCATGCTATTATCTTGTCAAACTTTGGATGTTTTGCATGCCTTTTATATATTTTTTGGGACTAACTTATTAACTCAGTGCCAAGTGCGAGTTCCTGTTTTTCCATGTTTTTGACCCCTTCCAGAGGAGATTTTGAAACAGATTCCAAACGGAATAAAATCCCTGAAAAGATTTTTTCCATAACGGAAGAAGATCATGAGACCCGAGAGCCAAGGCAGGGGCCCCAGGGTCCGCACAAGCCCTCACCCTATGACCAGGGGGAGGCCGCGGCCCACAGGCTTGTGGGCCCCCTGGACCTCCTTTTCCCTAGGGTTTGCGCCTATATATCCCCAAAAATTCCACAAAAAATCAGGAGATCATCGAAAGTACTTTTTCGCCGCCGCAAGCTTCTGTCTCCGCAAGATCCCATCTGGGGCACGTTCTGGTGCCATGCCGGAGGGGGGATTCAGATACGGAGAGCTACTTCATCAACACCATGACCTCTCCGATGATGCGTGAGTAGTTCACCATAGACCTCTGGGTCCATAGCTAGTAACTAGATGGCTTCTTCTCTCTCTTGGATCTTCAATACAAAGATCTCCATGATCTTCATGGAGATCTATCCGATGTAATCTTCTTTTGCGGTGTGTTTGTCGAGATCCGATGAATTGTGGATTTATGATCAGATTATCTATGAATCTTATTTGAGTTTCTTCTGATCTCTTATATGCATGATTTCATATCCTTGTAATTCTCTTCGAGTTGTGGGTTTTGTCTGGCCAACTAGATCTATGATTCTTGCAATGGGAGAAGTGCTTGGTTTTTGGGTCATACCATGCGGTGACCTCACCCAGTGACAGAAGGGGTAGCGAGGCATGCATCATGTTGTTGCCATCAAGGGTAAAAGGATGGGGTTTTCATCATTGGTTTGAGATTATCCCTCTACATCATGTCATCTTGCTTAAGGCATTACTCTGTTCGTCATGAACTCAATACACTAGATGCATGCTGGATAGCGGTCGATGTGTGGAGTAATAGTAGTAGATGCAGAAAGTATTGGTCTACTTGTTTCGGACGTGATGCCTATATGTATGATCATTGCCTTAGATATCGTCATGACTTTGCACGGTTCTATCAATTGCTCGACAGTAATTTGTTCACCCACCATCATACTTGCTATTTTGAGAGAAGCCTCTAGTGAACACTATGGCCCCCAGGGTCTACTCTACACCATATTTTCAGCCCTACAATTGTTACTTCGTTGCACTTTCCGCCTTCAGATCTCACTTTGCAAACAATCTTGGAGGGATTGACAATCCCTTTACAGTGTTGGGTGCAAGATCTTTTGTGTTTGTGCATGTACTCTGGACTTGACGAGATTCTCCTACTGGATTGATACCTTGGTTCTCAAACTGAGGGAAATACTTACTGCTCCTGTGCTGCATCACCCTTTCCTCTTCAAGGGAAAAAACCAACGCAAGCAAGTCTCCGTCAACGTGTCAATCTCTGGCGCTGTTGTTTGAGAAGTAGTAGAAGGATTTCTGGCGCCGTTGCCGGGGAGGATCAAGTCAAAGAACTCATCCAAGTAGGTGTCGCAAACTCATTTCTTGCATTTACTTTGTTTGCCAGTTGCCTCTCGTTTTCCTCTCCCCCACTTCACCAATTTTCTTTTTTCATTTGCCTTTTTCGTTCGCCCTTTTATATCGCTTGCTTTCTGTTCTCTTGTGTCCCATGTGCCTTCAATATTCTTGCATCTTCGCTTGCTGAAAATCTAGTGATATGGATCCTCATCCACTTGCTAATCTCTTTAAGAGATCCAATTATGTTGATCCAATTGCTAGTGAGTTGAGTGCACTTGACTATCTTTATGGAGTTTTGCTTGAGATGCGTGAATCTGAAAATTGTGAGGAAGAAATTCATGAGTTGATTCTTTTTGCTGCTGGTTGATATGCCTTTTTCCCAGGCAGTCGTAATTTTTCAGTTTTTTCTAGGTACCAGAAGTATACGAAGTATACAGATTGCTATAGACTTGTCTGTTTTTGACACATTCTTTTTTTGTTGAGTTGGTGGCTTGTTTTGATGAAACTATGGTTAGTATCGGGGGGTACTAGCCATGGAAAAGTGAGAATACAGTCGCCCAACACCAATATAGATAGATTCAAGTTTGCTACAGTACCAAAAGAAGTGGTAGTTTGTTTTCTTGTGCTAATGTTATCACGAGTTTCTGTTTAAGTTTTGTGTTGTGAAGTTTTCAAGTTTTGGGGTGATGTTCTCATGGACAAAGAGATAAGGAGTGGAAAGAGCTCAAGCTTGGGGATGCCCAAGGCATCCCAAGCCAAATTCAAGGACACCAAAAAGCCTAAGCTTGGGGATGCCCCGGGAAGGCATCCCCTCTTTCGTCTTCAATCCATCGGTAACATTACTTGGAGCTATATTTTTACTCACCACATGATATGTGTTTTACTTGGAGCGTCTTGTATCTTAGGAGTATTTTCTTTTTGTTGTGTTACAATCATCCTTGCTGCACACCTTTTTGAGAGAGAGAGACATGCACTCATCGTGATTTTGCTAGAATGCTCATAGTGCTTCACTTATATCTTTTGAGCTAGAGAATTTTACTCTGTGTGCTTTACTTATATCTTTTAGAGCACGGCGGTGCGTGACTTGGTATTTGGCTTATGCTATGAAATTAGTCCCAAAGGTGATAGGTACCCAAAGAGGATACAAAAACCTCCATCTTCATGTGCATTCAGTAGAAAGAGAAGTCTTGATTCCTCTCAATTAGTTTTGAGACGTGGATTTGGTAATATTAAGAGTTATGTTAGTACGGTGTTGTGAATCTAGAAATACTTGTGTTTAAGTTAGTGATTCCCGTAGCATGCACGTATGGTGAACCTCTTTGTTAGGAAGTCGGAGCATAATTGATCTATTGATTGTCATCCTTTGTGTTGAGGTCGGGATCGCGCGATGGTTAACACCTACCAACCTTTCCCCTAGGAGTATGCGTTTAGCACTTTGTTTCGATTACTAATAAAAACTTCCGCAACAAGTATGTGAGTTATTCATGACTAATGTGAGTCCATGGTATAGATGCACTTTCACCTTTCACCTTTGCTAGCCTCCCTAGTACCGCGCAATTTTCGTCGGTACACAGACCCACCATATGCCTTCCTCAAAACAGCCACCATACCTACCTACTATGACATTTTCATAACCATTCCGAGATATATTGCCATGCAACTCCCATCGTTCCGTCTCATGACTTGTGCCGTCACTCTCATATTGCCATTGCATGATCGTAAGATAGCTAGTGAGATGTTTCAATGTGATATGCCATGCTAGATCGTTGCACATACTGGTACACTGCCGGACGCATTTCCTATAGAGTCATCAACGTTCTAAGCTTTGAGCTGTGAGTAAATAAAAATGTGATGGTCATCATTATTAGAGCATTGTCCCATGCGAGGAAATAAAAAAAAGTGGCCAAAGATCCCAAATAAAAAAAGAGAAAAAAGAGGCCCAAGTGCCCAAATAAAAAAAAGAGAGAAAAAGAGAGAAGGGACAATGCTACTGTCTTTTTCCACACTTGTGCCTCATAATAGCACCATGTTCTTCATGATTGAGAGCTTCTTGCTTTGTCACTACCATATGCTAGTGGGAATCTTCGTTATATAACTTGGCTTGTATATTCCAGTGATGGGCTTCCTCAAAATTGTCTTAGGTCTTCGTGAGCAAGCAAGTTGGATGCACACCCTCTAGTTCTCCTTTTGAGCTTTCACATACTTATAGCTCTAGTGCATCCTTTGTATGGAAATCCCTACTCATTCACATTGATATCTATTAATGGGCATCTCCATAGCCTTTTGATATGCCGAGTCAATGTGACCATCTCCTCCTTTTTGTGTCACAACCACCACCACACTCTATTCCACCTATAGTGCTATATCCATGGCTCACGCTCATGTATTGCGTGATAGTTATAAAAAGTTTGAGAAAGTAAGAGTGCGAAAACAATTACTTGGCTAATACCAGGGTTGTGTATTATTTACATTAGTTGTGTGAGGATGATGGAGCATAGCCAGACTATATGATTTTGTAGGGATAACTTTCTTTGGCCTTGTTATTTTGAAAGTTCATGATTACTTTGCTAGTTTGCTTGAAGTATTATTGTTTTCATGTCAATAGCTAACTATTGTTTTGAATCTTATGGATCTGAACATTCATGTCACGTGAAAGAAGTTGCAAAGGACAACTATGATAGGTAGCATTCCACATCAAAAATTCATTCTTTATCACTTCCCTACTCGAGGACGAGCAGGAGTTAAGCTTGGCGATGCTTGATACGTCTCCAACGTATCTATAATTTTGATGGTTTCATGCTATTATTTTGTCAAACTTTGGATGTTTTGCATGCCTTTTATATATTTTTTGGGACTAACTTATTAACTCAGTGCCAAGTGCCAGTTCCTATTTTTTCCATGTTTTTGACATCTTTCAGGGGAGATTTTGAAAAAGAGTCCGAACGGAATAAAATCCCCGAAAAGATTTTTCCGTAACGGAAGAAGATCAGGAGACTTGAGAGCCAAGGCAGGGGGGCCCAAGGGCCCCACAAGCCCTCACCCCGCGGCCAGGGGGGGAAGCCGCGACCCACAGGCTTGTGGGCCCCCTGGACCTCCTTTGCCCTAGGGTTTGCACCTATATATCCCCAAAAATTCCACAAAAAATCGGGAGATCATCGAAAGTACTTCTCCGCCGCCGCAAGCTTCTGTCTCCGCAAGATCCCATCTGGGGCACGCTCTGGTACCCTGTCAGAGGGGGGATTCGGATACGGAGAGCTTCTTCATCAACACCATGACCTCTCCGATGATGCGTGAGTAGTTCACCATAGACCTCCGGGTCCATAGCTAGTAACTAGATGGCTTCTTCTCTCTCTCGGATCTTCAATACAAAGATCTCCATGATCTTCATGGAGATCAATCCAATGTAATCTTCTTTTGCGGTGTGTTTGTCGAGATCCGATGAATTGTGGATTTATGATCAGATTATCTATGAATCTTATTTGAGTTTCTTATATGCATGATTTCATATCCTTGTAATTCTCTTCGAGTTGTGGGTTTTGTCTGGCCAACTAGATTTATAATTCTTGCAATGGGAGAAGTGCTTGGTTTTGGGTTCATACCGTGCAGTGACCTCACCCAGTGACAGAAGGGGTAGCAAGGCACGCATCATGTTGTTGCCATCAAGGGTAAAAAGATGGGGTTTTCATCATTGGTTTGAGATTATCCCTCTACATCATGCCATCTTGCTTAAGGCGTTACTCTGTTCGTCATGAACTGAATACACTAGATGCATGCTGGATAGCGGTCGATGTGTGGAGTAATAGTAGTAGATGCAGAAAGTATCGGTCTACTTGTCTCGGACGTGATGCCTATATGTATGATCATTGCCTTAGATATTGTCATGACTTTGCGCGGTTCTATCATTTGCTCGACAGTAATTTGTTCACCCACCGTAATACTTTCCATTTTGAGAGAAGCCTCTAGTGAACACTATGGCCCCCAGGGTCTACTCCACACCATATTTTTAGCCCTACACTTCTTACTTCGTTGCACTTTCCGCCTTCAGATCTCACTTTGCAAACAATCTTGGAGGGATTGACAACCCCTTTACAGCGTTGGCTGCAAGCTCTTTTGTGTTTGTGCAGGTACTCTGGACTTGACGAGATTCTCCTACTGGATTGCTACCTTGGTTCTCAAACTGAGGGAAATACTTACTGCTCCCGTGCTGCATGACCCTTTCCTCTTCAAGGGAAAAAACCAACGCAAGCAAGTGTCCGTCAACGTGTCAATTTCTGGCGCAGTTGTTTGAGAAGTAGCACCCTACATAACTCTGCGCTTGCAGGCCCAATAGAGTCTACAAGAATAAAGTTGCATAGTAGTCATCAAGCAATTTTATGGCACCATTGCCAGGGACGTGAGTGCTTGAAGCTATATCTTTAGATCTTGAAATTGAATCTTATAGTTTCTTGTTTATCACTAGTTTGGTTTAAAAAATAAAACTACAAAAAAATGGAATTGAGGTGACCTCAAATTCTTCTTCTTTATAATTCCTTTCATGAAAATGATGGTTCGGAAAATTGTGCTCAATTGTTAGAGAAGAATTTACAAAAATGCTTAATGTGGAAACCTAGAATGATGAGCATGATAGCAATATTGTTGGTATGAACTATGTGAATATCCATGATGCTAATGATGATTGCACTAGTAATGAGAAAAATGTTTCCTATAAGCATGTCAATTTTTTGTGGAGTCAATAAAATTTGTGAAGACATGGCATATAGGGATGATAGATTTTGTAAGAAGCATAAACATGATTAAAACATTTTGTGTCTTGAAGTGATAGATGAATTTGCCACAAGATTATGCCCTATTCATTACATTACTTGTGAACTTTGCAATAGGGTTGGTCATTTTAATTTTGGATGCATTCATTTTCGTGATCAATCCATTTCCAAATATTGTGATAATTTGATCTCCGATGAACAGTATAATGAACTTTGTTTATTTTGGGGGTGTGAAAAATTGTCACATAATAATGATTGGTTTGATACATCCCGTATAAATAATGATAATGAAACTAATCTACAAGGAATATACATGTTTTTCATAGTAAATTGCAATGAGAATGCTCATATTGCCAACTATAGAAAGTCGGGAAAACCAATAGAATATAAAAGGAATAATAATGAAAGGGTAAAGGTTTCCCAATATCCTCCTATTGTTTCTCATAATTAATCAGGTTGCAAGGAGGAGCATTCCATCGAACAAATCTCTTCAATAAGAAACTTGAAAAAATTACTTAAACCCAGAGAAAATGTGGTAAAGGAGAAGTAGAAGAGAATAAAAGGTAAGGGTAAAAAGGTATCCTTTTCAAATAAAGTTGCTCCTATCATTGTTGAGGATGAATCCCAAAGTAGTATGGACAATGATACACTTGAGGATTATTTTGTTATGCCGATTACGTGTCTCGGTGAAGATGATTGGGAAAATAATGATAATTCTTATAACACTGAAAATATTTTTGGAACTAACTTTGAAAATTATGATGATAATAATTGTTATACTATTGGTACCATTCAGGCTATTGATGATTATGCTAATGATATGCAAACCAACAAGCTTGGGGATGCTATGTTTGATGAAAATGGCATGTTTGAGAATTTATTTGCTGAAATAATGTTTATCCCAAATTTGGGGACGCAATGTTTTATGAATATGATCTTTTTAGTTCTCCTACTTTCAATTATCAAATTTGTTATGATTATTGCATGCCTCGTATTTATGATGATTGCAATTTTTATGAAAGTGGGTTTGGAAGAGTGTCAACTTTAGATGATTATTATCCCACTATTTTGGAGGTTTTTGAATTTTATTATAATGATAAATGTGGATTTGGATAGGCCATGACTTTATTTAGTAATGATTCCACTATCTTGGAAGCGGTTTCAATTGATTATGATGAGAACCAAGTTACTACTTATGATGATTATTGTGATGATACTGATGTTATAAAAATAAAGTTATGATTATTATTTAAAACTGTTACAATTATTAATACCATTTTTCTGAACATTACTCTTTTAATGTGGAAACAATTTATAGTATTCAAGTTTCGTATGATACTCCCACTATTATGTATGAGCAGTTTGCTTATGGGGAGAGTAACAAATTTTCTATGCTTGTGCATCATGAAAAGAATGCTTTATTTTATAGTTATATTGTTGAATTCCTTCATGATGCTACTAAAAATTATTACGAGGGAGGAACATATGCTTATAGGAATTGCAATAATACCAAGTTTCCTCCCTATGTGTTGAAAATCTTGAAGATATGTTTGTTTTGCCTTCCTATGCTAGTTGATTGTTGCCCCTATAAATTGTTTGCTCACAAAATACCTATGCATAGTAATACGGTTAGTATTAAAGGTGCTTGGCATATTCTTCATGATGCTCCACTCGTGTTTCAATTCTTTACTTTTATGTGAGCATGATAGAAATCAGCATGCGTGGCTAAATAGGCTTTAAAGAAAATCACTTGTTGGGAGACATTCCAATATTTATCCTTTCTGTTTTTGTGTGTTAACATGATTAAGGTAATGTAGTAATCATACTTTGTGATTTCTGTTTTAATAAAGTGCCAAGTAAAGCCTTTGGGATAGTGTGGATACCTGTTAGTTTAATTCTATGCAAAAATTAGAAACTTCTACGTCTAGTTAGAATTTCTTTAATTTTACTGGACAGTCAAAAAATTCTGAAATTTGAGATAAAAATTTTCTATGCAAAATCTCATTGTTTTCCTAATTCTCCATACTTTGAAGACTTTGGGAAGTATGGTGTTCATTGAGATCTTCACAAACTGTTCTGTTTTTTGACATATTCTGTTTTCCATGCATAGTTTGCTTGTTTTAGTGTTTCCATAACTTATATTGTGTGATATAAATTATGTGAATGATATAATACAATAGTTATTATGTGATAAACCTTATGAATATTGTCTTGGCAGTACCTAAGTGAATGGTCTATATTTATTTTACTAACCCATCTCACGAAGTTCCGTTGAGTTTTGTGTGATTGAATTTTTCAAGTTCTGGGTAAGACACCGATATGAGGGGAATAATAAGCGGTAATACCCTAAGATTGGTGATTCCCAAGGAAACCCAACGTAATATACAAGGAATACTCAAGCTTCTAAGCTTGGGGATCCCCCGAAAGGCATCCCCTCTTTCGTCTTCAACACTACCGGTATATCTTACTTGGAGCTATATTTTTATTCATCATAATATTTGTTTTGCTTGGAGCATCACTTTATTTCGTTAAACTTTTACTGCTTTAATTTATAATATGGTTTTCAATAAAAAATTCCAAGAATTTCCTTCATAATGCTTGAATTGCATTTGTGATGTGTGCTGTACAAAAATAGAAACTTTGACTGTAGTATCTGAATTATCAGATTTCATTGGAACGTGGAAAGTTCTAGAAATTTCTTCACGATACGTTCATACAAACTATTTTTCATGTCCTAAATTTTCATAATTTTGTAGATTCATAAGTACATGTTTTAAATTGATTGCTACATACTGTTCTGTTTGGACAGATTGCTGTCATTGTTTTGCTATCTACTTATCCTGGAGTTTTCATGGCTTATATTGGTAGATACAATTTTTGAAAATGAAAGTATACAATATATAGTGTTTGAAAATGGTTATGCAAATTGTATTGCAGTACACAAAGTGTTGATTTATACTTATGTGCATTAACCTATCTCACGAGTTCTTTTCTAGTTTTGTGAGGATGAAGTTTTGAGAGCTAGGTGAAACAGTGATATGAGAAGAATTAACAAGACACAAGAGATCAAGCTTGGGGATGCCCAAGGCACGAAAATTAAATATTTCAAGAAGTCTTAAGAATCTAAGCATTTCTTCATCAAACCAATATCGGTTAGCCTATGTTGATCCTATTTTTTATTCATTCACTTTATACGTGTTGTTCTTGGGGTGTATTTTGTTTTGTTTGTTGTTTGAATAAAATTCTCAGATGTGAAAATACTTATTGAGAGAGAGTCCTCCCATAGCTACTTAATTGTTTGACTACTCATTGGTCTTCACTTATATCTTTTGTGAGTAGTTTGATGTTTACTCTTGTGATTTACTTATATCCTAAGAGTAAATTATGAATGAATTGAATATCATAAATCCAAAATTATAAATGTGCTTTATGCTTACTAGTAGGTTCAGATTATGTTTAGAAAGTAAAATCTATTGAAGTTTGACAATCACAATATTTGTCATACAAACAGTTCATGAATGATTAGTATAAGAAACATAACTTTCACATACAAATATATTATCTTGGGCATCTTTTATGATTGTGCATACCAATTAATTATTTTCAAACTTGATCAAATAGTTGAAGTTGGACAAGTAAGACAACTTAGTGGTTATGTTTGGGTATGTTTGCTTAGAAGTTATATTATTATGGATCCTCCAACATGTGGTTCTTGTTAAGAACCTTTTGCTAGCCAAAACTTCGTACTAAGTAGAGATACTACTTGTGCTTCCAAATAATTGAGCCAAGTTTCTCCCATGAGAGTCTACCATACCTACCAATATACGGTTATTCATTGCTATTCCAAGTAAATTTGCTTGTGCCACCTCCAAAACCTTCAAATAAACATCCATTTTGTGTGCCCGTACCGCTCATGGAGCGACCGGGGTGGTCAATATATTCCATGCTAAGCGGGTTATTCTCATGAAGAGTGTTTAGTAACTTGTCATTGCATGAGAGAGGATGGTAAAAAGGATGCCCAGTCCTGCATAGTACAAAAATAAATAAACAAGAAACCCCCTAGAAAGTTTATTGTTTGGAGGGCACCCATGGATATAACTAGCCATGGAAAGTGTTTGAATGGTTGAGCGGGAGTAAAATTTAAATTATGTTTGGGAACCGCCAATAATGTCATTAGCATGGAAAATATTGAAATCCCTTTTTGTAACGTTTACAGGAAATGCACACCACCCAAAATATATTCATCTCTCTTTTAAGCAATGAGCTCTGGCACCTCTGCAAATCTCTGCTTCCCAGTGTGAAGGGTCAACCCATTTACTTTTATATTATTTACTTTCATATTATTCACTTTTCATGATGAATCAACTTATTATTCCAATCTTATCTATGAGTTGGCAAGCACGATGTGGTGTGCAAAGATGTAAGCACATATATCGAGTCAAATATATTTGATCATGAGTCATTATTGTTGACTAGCAAAAGGGCCCGTGCGTTGCAACGGGAGAAAAAAATACCACACGATTTTAATCTTTTTATAATCATTTTGATTTATTAAAATAATAAGCTAACTAACTATTGTAGTCAGTCCTATCCTATTTTGTTGAGAAATCAACCCGTCCATTGTTAATTCCACCATGATGAGAAATTGAGCGGGACAAGCAAAGCAAAACAAAGAGGCTACGTGAATTGATCAATGGACTGCTATCTTGTTTCAGTCATGGGGTAAAGAATGTGGGATCAGATGACAAACTGAAGGTGGTGTTCCATTCTCTCTCTCTACAACAATGCGATCTTACATTCAATACATTCATTCATCAGCAAACAAATTCCCACAAAACAAAATTTCTTGCCGGTGCTTGGCACACGATTGGAGGCATGGAGAGGGGATCTCACCAGATGATGAGTTCCTGCCGGAGGAGGGGATACGATGAGGGGAGCAAGGATTAGACGCCTCTATCTGGCCATAAGGAGTCGCCGTTGCCGCACTATAACCTCGGAGTTCCCTGTGTGAGCCATGGAGGCCCGCCTCCACCTGCAAGTACTTCGCTCCGCCGCGCCTTATCCGCGCGCCGCCACCGTTCTGCATTGATCAAACGCATCATCCCAAGTCGCTGTAGCTATCGCGTTGATTTGATCGAGAAGTTGTGCTCGAGCGCGCCGAAACGGGGGCAGCAAGCGGGCAGAGGTACGACCGAGTAGGCGGGTGGGTTGAGATCGGCAGCAGTGGTGGTTGAGGTCGGCGGCGGCGGCGAGTGGTGTAGCAGCAGCCTGGGCACAGGCCAGGGTGGACCAGGGTCGACGCGATGCGCTCGAGCGCCGCAACGGGGGTAGTGAGAGGGGAGAGGTACAGCCGCGGAGGCGGGTGGGTTGAGATCGGCAGCGATGGCGGTTGAGGTCGACCGCGGCGGCGAGTGGTGTGGCGGCGGCATGGGCACATGCCAGGGTGGCCCAGGATCGATGGGAGGAGGCGATGCGTACTTGTATAATTCTTACAGCGAATCGTTTCTTTCTTTTGCGTTGCAGATAAATGATGGAGCGCGGGTTGAAGAACAAAAATTACAGGGGCTTTTTTATAATAATGCCATGGTGGGTTTTCCGACGGAAGCAATAGCCGCTTTATTATTAGGTATAGATAATTATCTTCATGATAAGTATGTTGGGAGTTGAAACATTGAGATCCTATCTTTCTTTGTGTTCGATGGATGATGTTTATTCCAAAATTATGCTTTGAGTATTAGCAATCATATAAAACTATATGATAATTGAGTATGTGAAGCTCTTACTTAGATTTTGCTGATAATAAGATGCATTGAAATAGTTTGATGACTAAGAATATAAGTTGTTAAGTTTTAAGAGAATGCTTTCTTTGAACCATAACATGTGAATTGATTGCTACTTGATCATCAGATATTTTATGGGAAAAGAGTTGTTGTTTATGATACTAGAAAAAATGATTGGAATTATCATTGATCAAACTTATATAGTATGCTAGCATTCACACTTAATAAATTATTTCTTTTATCATTTACCTACTCGAGGATGAGTTGGAATTAAGCTTGGGGATGCTGATACATCTCCAACTTATCGATAATTTATGAAGTATTCATGCGATATTTACCGATGTTTACAATACTTCTATATGGTTTTTATGCATTTTATATGGCTTAATTAGAACTAACCAAGGTTGATGTTATTTTTAGTAGAATTACCGTGTTGTTTTTATGTAGAAAATAAAGGTTCTCAAAATCGCCCGAAACTTTTGGACGATTTTTTTGGAAAATATGAGAAATACCGGAGTGAAAACCCACCGAAGGGAGGCACCTGCTGGCCACAAGCCATCAATGCGCGCCCTAATATCTTGTGGGCCCCTCGAGGCTCTGATTAGCAGGATCTAAATTTCAAACAATCCTACATATACAGAAACCCTCAAAAACAAACCTAGAACTTCGCTCCGCCGTTGGAAGCTTCTGTACTAAAGAAAACTCATACGGAGCCCTGTTCTGACACCGTGTTAGAGGGGGCAATCATCACCGGAGGCCATCTTCATCATCCCGGCGGTGTTCATGACAAGGAGGGAGTAGTTCACCCTCAGGGACGAGGGTATGTACCCGTAGATATGTGTTTGATCTCCCTCTCTCTCTCATGTTCTTGAGATGTCACGATCTTGATGTATAACGGGCTTGTTAATATAGTTGGATCATATGGTGTTCGTTCCTTGCTATCTTGATGTAATGAATTGAATCCGTCCCCTTGAGATTTTGGTATGTTAGATTAAATATTGGATTTGAGATCACGTGAAGTTTGTCTTGCATGTGGATACCCGTGGTGACAATGGGATGTGCTATAGATTCACTTGATATATGTTTTGGTACTCAACTCGCGGATTCCCGAAGTGACATTGGGGCAATATATGCATAGTGGTTGGTACACATTCTTGTCCTACTTTGTCCAATAGAAATCCTGGGGTACTCCTTTGAAGTTCTTTGTGTTGGATTGAATATGATGAATCTGAAATTGTTTCATGCATGTCGAATAATTCACCCACGAGTACTTGAGGTGACATTGCAGTATCTAGGTGACATTAGGGTTGATTGGTGTCTATCATAGGTGTTATTCTAGTACAAACTCTAGGGTTCTACTACCTACAATAATTTCATCTTGTGTTCTCTGCAACTCATGAAATTTGGAGTGATTCTTTGTTGCATGTTGAGGGATGATCGTATGATTCTATTATGTTAGCATTGTTGAGAGATTGCACTAGGGAAAGTATGCACCCTAGGCCTTATTTCCAAGCATTTATACAACATTTTGCTTCATGTTTGCCACTTGCCACCTTGTTGTTTTTATTTATTCAGATTATAAAAATCTATTTCTACTATCCATACTACACTTGTATCACCATCTCTTCGCCGAACTAGTGCACATATATAATTTACCAATGTATTGGGTGTGTTGGGGATACAAGAGGTTTCTTGTATTTGATTGAGGGTTGTTTGAGAGAGACCATCTTCATCCTACACCTCCCGGGATTGATAAACCTTAGGTCATCCACTTCACGGAATTTTGATGTTGTCCTACAAAACTCTGCACTTGGAGGCTGTCAAGGCCGGTTTTCCGGGGTATGAATTTCCCAACAAATGACACTAATGCTCACCATACCTAGGATTACTGTTAGCTGGTGGGCACATCCTTGATACAAAATTTCCAAGCAATTACATAGTTTGGATTGTTGGTGAACGTTGCATGGGAAACAAAATTTTTCCTACGCACACGCAAGACCTATCCTTGGTGATGATCATCTACGAGAGGAGAAATTGGATCCACATACCCTTCTAGATCGCTAAGCGGGAAGCGTTAAGAAATGTGGTTGATGTAGTCGAACGACTTCGCGATCCGAATCGCAAGCCATCCCACGAATTCCGTCCCGATCTAGCGTCGAAGGGATGGCACCTCCGCGTTCAGCACACGTACAACTCGATGATGATCTCCGCCTTCTTGATCCAGCAAGAGGGACGAAGAGGTAGATGAGTTCTCCGGCATCATGATGACATGGTGGTGGTGGTGAAGTAATCCAGTACGGCTTCGCCAAGCTATCGGACTAGTCTAGACGAGGGAGGCGATCTATGGAGGAGAGGGCATCACGTGGCTTTTATGGTGGTGTTTGCCCTCCTACCTGGTTTCCTACTTGGTTTCCTTCTTCCTTTTTTTATTTTCCTTTTCTTTTTGCACCTTGGCCGAAATAGGTTTATTGGGCTGGCCTCACCATCCCACTAGGGGCTGGTGCGCCACCTCTAGGCCTATTAGGTCCTTTCCCGGGTGCGTGCCCCCTCCCGGTAAAACCCCACAACCCATTCGTCACTCCCGCTACTTTACCGGTAATGCCAGAAATCTTTCCGGAAGCCAAATTCAACTTTCCTATATATCAATCTTTACCTCCACACCATTTCGGAGCTCCTCGTGACGTCCGGGATCTTATCTGGGACTCCTAAAAACTTTTGGTTACCAACATACATAACTCAATAATATCGAAACGTCACCGAACCTTAAGTGTGCAGACCCTGCGGGTTTGAGAACTATGCAGACATGACCTGAGACACTCTCCGGTCAATAACCATTAGTGGGACCTGGATGGACACATTGGATCCTACATAATCTTTGAAGATCTTTATCGGTTGAACCTCTATGTCAAGGATTCAGTTAATCCCAGATAACATTCCCTTTGTCCTTTGGTATGTTACTTGCCCGAGATTTGATCGTCTGTATATCTATACCTATTTGAATCTCGTTACTGGCAAGTCTCTTTACTTGTTCGGTAATACACAATACCGTGACTAACTCTTTAGTCACATTGCTAACAAGGCTTGTTATGATGTTGTATTACCGAGTGGGCCCCGAGATACCTCTCCTCCATAGAGAGTGACAAATCCCTATCTTGATCCATGCAAACTCAATGGACACCTTCAGAGATACCTGTAGAGCACCTTTATAGTCACCCAGTTATGTTGCAACGTCTGATACACACAAGGCATTACTTTGGTGTCAGTGAGTTACATGATCCCATGGTCATAGGAATATATACTTGACATGCAGAAAATAGTAGCAATAAAATAACACGAGGACATGCTACGTTCATAGTTTGGGTCTTGTCCATCACATCATTCTCCTAATCATGTGATCCCGTTATCAAGTGATAACACTTGTCTATGGTTAGGAAACGTTAACCATCTTTGATCAACGAACTAGTCAACTAGAGGCTTACTAGGGATAGTGTGTTATCTATGTATCCACACATGTATCTGAGTTTCCATTCATTACAATTTCAGCATGGATAATAAACGATTATTTTGAACAAGGAAATATAATAATAACTATTTTATTATTCCTCAAGGGCATATCCCAATAGTCTCCCATTTGCACTAGAGTTAATATTCTCGATCACATCACTATGTGATTGACAATGTAACAAATCTAACACCCATACAGTTCTGGCGCTAATCATGTTTTGCTCGTGTAAGAGGCTTAGTCAATGGGTCTACAACATTCAGATCCATGTGTAGTTTGCAAATATTTATGTCCTCCTCCTTGATGTAATCACGCATGGCATTGAATGGTCGCTTTATGTGTCTGGTCCTCTTGTGAAACCTTGGTCCTCTTACTCATGAGAAATTCAAATTCTAAATGGTCCATTAATTATCTCTTGTTGGTTGTTCGTTTGCCACTTGTTAATATTGTTGGGTTATCACATTATGGGGGAGTAAGATGCTATGTGCATATCACAAGCCTAGAGAATGTGTACATTTGAGGTATTGCCACTTAGTGTTGATATTGGAAATTATCTTGTTCCTAGGTGGCATGTTTGCTCTACAAGTGTCATTTGCTTGCGTTTTATGGGTAAAGATGATCTTGGATATATTTGCGATCTACCAATGAGTATCATTTCCAAAATACTTCTTGTCCTTGACAATTTGTATTCCCATCATGTGGTAGGAATTGCTAATCGTCTTTACATTGGATTTTGTGTTTCGTTTGTCTTCCTTGCCTCTTGTGGATCTATTTTAACTTGTCTAGTGTTTTTATAGATATAGAGAAAGTGATGATCCCATCTTGTGCATTTTGTATTTAAATGCAAATTCTATATAATGCACAACCCTTGGGGGAGCTATCCTATTTTCTTTAGAACACTCTCTTTATTCGCCCATCAGAAAATCTTTTGATCCCCATCAAGTGTATGTTGATGGGAGGCCAGTCTTGCTCTTTATGATGCTTTGTGCCATCATGAAAATTTGTCGAGGGTTTGGTTTGTTGGAACCTAACTCTCTTTTGGAAACTAGATACCTCGTGTTTGTTTTCCTTCAATTGGTATCTTGTTTCCTTTTTAGTTGTCATGTGTCAATGGATATCTCATGCCTTGTTGAATATTTTAATTGATATCCCTCAAGTGATAGTTTTTCATTTGCTATCTTATTATCACTTGATACCTTGTCTTTTGGTATCTTATCAACTATATGTTGATTGGATTCTTGAAAGCCTTGAGCATGCATATTTACTATATGTATTTTCTTTGGCATGCTCTCTTCCTTTGACCCAATATATAGGGGAAACTCCACCTTGTTATGAAATGGCTAACGTGTGCATGAAATTCAAATTCATATCTATATGCACATATGTATGTGGAGTTTGTCCTATGTATTGTTGGTTTTCTAACTCTTTGGTCCCAATGAGTTTGGGCACCACTTTGTTTGTTTTGTTGTTCCAGGAACAATTGGAGATGCATTGCTCGGCTCACCTATAAGGAAGGTGTTGAGACCATGTGATTATTGGAGCCAAGTTAGGATGATCAAGAACAACTATCTACTACATCAATCCAATGTTGTCTCGGTAACAAGTATCTACTTCATGCATTCTTTCCTTGCAAAGGCCCATGTCTTTTCTTTGTAGGGTGCATCATGGCATGAATCTCTTGATTCGTTCTTGTAGTACTTGTTTCCTTTCTCTAAGCATCCTAACGATGATGTCTTAGTACTAGTTGGGATGTCTTTGATGTTCATATGTTGGAAGTTCATATTGTACAATAAGAAAATATTAGGCCATGTGCTATGCTTCCAAGCAAAAGATCTTATTGATATATTTATGACTTCCTTTTGGATATGTAGTTTGTTCCTTCTTGTAACCATTTCGTGTGTACATTCTTCTTTGTGGATATATATCATCATGATTGTCTTTCACTTAGAATCTTTTACACATGAGAGAAGTTACATCTCTAATTGATATCCTCTTTTCTTTTACGTCCACCGTTGCATTTCCTTTTTCAGTTTTTGGTGGCTTCGTGAAAGGATTTGTCTTGAGTGCGTATCTTATTTTCCTACATCTTGATGCACTCTTTGGCCGTGAAGATTATTTTTCCTCATGCCTGTCTTGATGAGGGTTTAGCCATTTCGATTCGTATCCCCCCCTCTTGACAAGGTTATTATTTCCTATCTTCACCATGGGTTGTCACAAGCATTGGTTCTTATTTTGTTTATTAGTAAGCTTGTGAACCCATTTTTTAGTATGTGTGTGTGGGAATGATATGTCTTGCACTTTGTGTCTCATTTCATCAAGACTATGTTGATAAGTCATGATCATCCTTATCTTAGTCTTCTCAAGTGCCTTGCCATGACTCACACACATTATTTTGGTTGAGCCTAATCTTAAGTTGCTTCTTTTACATGTTGCTCAACCACTTGTTTTGTGCAAGAGATTTGCTTATTGTCTCATCTTTCTTCTTGCACCCGTTGTGTGTTTTTATTAATTTTGGGGGAGCAACGATCCTATTTTGTGCACTTATATCAAAATCAAAAATCTCTTATTAGTGCACAAATCATGGGGAGCTTCTCTAGTTTTGATAAAACACTTCGTTGCTTTTATCATAATATCTTTTATTCATGTGGTTCGAAGGACCATATGATTGTTTGTTCCATCCGGTATCTTTTGATTGCTTGCCTCTATTTTGGTATGTCCTTGTGGCATACGATTCCTTTATTTGCAATCTTTGGGTCTACTTATCATTGTATTTGTGTATTTCTTTGCACTCATTTGCTGAGAAGTACACACTTTTTGGAGGACCACCAAATATATTGGCTTTCTAAACTTTTCGTCCATTTTGGCAATCGATGCCAATGGGGGAGAAGTTTAGAGAGTTTATTTTGGATATGTTTAGAGGGGTTTGCTTTTATTGCGTAAGCATTTACATCTTGCACGTGGTTTTGGTACTTGATGACAATTCCTATGGACTAATGGTTGCCTTAAGTTACATTTATAGGATTTTTCCATAGGCACTTCTTGAAGTCCATCTGTTGGGTTCAAGGAGTTTATATGATGACCAAGATGGTATTCAAGGTATTATCCAAAGAATGGTCATAGAGACACATGGTTGATCAAGATCTCAGACGAAGAGTAAATCAAGATGATCAACACACAAAGCGTACAAGATGTACCGAGAGGGATCAAGTGATCCCATGGTATGGTAAGCATTGTCCATTACGTGTTTGTGTACTAACCCATGGTCTTCGTGAGAGTTCTATGTGGGGGTTAGGTGTGTTTCCATGGGCTTGCGTCAAAGGGAAGATCTCATACAACCCATGAAGTATGACGTCAAGTTGTGATCGTCATCAAGATTGCGATGTGCAAGTTCAAGTGGATCAGCACGAAGATATCATGCTTGAAGCTTGCCGTCCATTGTGGTGGCAATGGACTTGTGAAGATATGCTGAAGAGTGGCTCACCGATAGTGAGTATGGGGGAGCAATCAACTAGTCTTCATCAAGCCAACACAATCAAGAAAGGTGGTCCATCTTGAGGAAGCCAAGATCATCATCATCTAGCTCAAGAGGACGAGGTGCAAGGTATAGGTTTGCCCTTGATAGGTTTTCTGGTTAGGATAGATTGCTGTACTATCAAGGGGGGCTCTAAAGTGAGTAGCTTGATCATATCGTTCGTTGAGAGCTCAAACCATTTGCATCCTTGCATCATACTTCTTGGTTCTTGTTTGGTGTTTCTCTTTGTGAGTTTTAGAGCTTATGGTCATCTTCGTGACAAGCTCGAGTTCATCGAAAACGGAGTCCATATGCATCTACTATGATGTTTTCGATGTTGGAGTTTTTGCCGGTTCTTCATTCATAGAGATCTCACATCTCTATATCTTTGACATATTCATAACCGCATGCTCTTAAGATTTCCAACAAGCCCTTGTTGTCCTGAATCCAACAAGCTTGGGTTTGCTCGATTCGGAGCTCGTATGCGAAAGTTATGGCTGTTTCAGTGGCGAGCGGTAGTACCGCTGGACCTAGCGGTAGTACCGCTGGACCTAGCGGTAGTACCGCTAGAGTTGGCGGTAGTACCGCTGGCCCTAGCGGTAGTACCGCTAGAGTTGGCGGTAGTACCGCTGGCCCTAGCGGTAGTACCGCTGGCTGGCGGTAGTACCGCCCCTGGTCAACGGTAGTACCGCTCCAGGAGCTTAGTACCGCCTGCCTAGCGGTTGTTCGTGGACGGACCTTTTTGCGAAGACTTTCTTGGCGGTGGTAGTGCCTTTGCACTACCAGGGGCCCAACGGTAGTACCGCTGGAGCCAGCGGTAGTACCGCTGGAGTGCCAGCGGTAGTACCGCTAGCTGGCGGTAGTACCGCTGGAGTGCCAGCGGTAGTACCGCTGCAGCCATCGGTAGTACCGCTGGAGTGCCAGCGGTAGTACCGCTGCAGCCATCGGTAGTACCGCTGGAGCTCGGGCAGAAAGTGGGGGTAACGGTCTGATTCCTTCCCCCACTATATAAAGGGGGTCTTCTTCCTCCTTGGTCTCATCTATCCGTTGAGCTCTTGTTCTATCTCCATTGTTGACATTCTTAGAGCTTGATTACTCTCTATCCCTCCAATGATTCTTGCTTGTTCTTGAGGGAAAAGAGAGAGGAGATCTAGATCCACATCTCCACCAATCACTTTCTCCTCTATGTGAGGGGAACCCCTTGGATCTTGATCTTGCAGTTCTTTGTGAGCTCCTTGTTCTTCCTCTCATATTTCTCCATAGCTTTTGTTGTTGTGGAGGGATTTGAGTGTGAGGGACTTGACCACTTCGTGTCTTCTTGCCATTGCATTAGTTGCATCGGTTTGAGTTCTCCACGGTGATACGTGGAAGTGAGAAGTTGAGAAGCTTACTACCTTTGGTACTTAGTACCCTTGATATTGTTCTTCGTGGATGCTTTGGCGTCCTAGAAGCTTGGTGGTGTCTCGGAGCTCAATCATTGTGGTGTGAAGCTCCGGGAAGCGTCGGGGTCTCCAATTAGGTTGTGGAGATTGCCCTGAGCAATTTGTACGGGTACCGGTAACCGCCCCCAAGGGTTGCCACGTGTACGGGTTCGGTGACCGCCCCCAAGGTTTGCCATTTGTACGGGTTCGGTAACCGCCCTCAAGGGTCCCTTAGTGGAATCACGGCATCTTGCATTGTGCGAGGGCGTGAGGAGATTATGGTGGCCTTAGTGGCATCTTGGGGAGCATTGTGCCTCCACACCGCTCTAACGGAGATTAGCATCCGCAAGGGTGTGAACTTCGGGATACATCATCGTCTCCCCGTGCCTCAGTTATCTCTTACCCGAACCCTTTACTTATGCACGTTACTTTGTGATAGACATATTGTTTATTGTAATATATCTTGCTATCACTTAGTTGTTTATCTTGCTTAGCATAAGTTGTTGGTGCACATAGGTGAGCCTAGTTGTTTGTAGGTTTTGTGCTTGACATATTAAACGTTAGTTTTATTCCGCATTTGTTCAAGCCTAAACCTTAACTATTTTAAAGCGCCTATTCACCCCCCCTCTAGGCGACATCCACGTCCTTTTCAATAGGGTACTACAATCATCTTTTCTCCATCTTCTACAATTGCTGGGCATTGAGTCTTACTCAACTTTATACCTTGTAACACAAGCAAGAACCCTTTCTTGGACTGTTCCATTTTGAACTTCTTCAAAACTTTATCAAGGTATGTGCTTTGTGAAAGTCCTATCACGCGTCTTGATCTATCTCTATAGATCTTGTTGCCTAATATGTAAGTAGCTTCTCCCAGGTCCTTCATTGAAAAAAATTTATTCATGTAATCCTTTACACTTCCCAAAAGTTCTATATGATTTCCAATCAGCAATATGTCATCCACATATAATATTAGAAATGCAATAGAGCTCCCACTCACTTTCTTGTAAATACAAGCTTGTCCAAAATCTTTTATAAACCCAAACGTCTTGATTACCTCATCAAAGCGCTGATTCCAACTCCGAGATGCTTGCACCACTCCATAAATGGATCGCTGGAGTTTGCATACTTTGTCAGCATTCTCTGGATCGACAAAACCTTCCAGTTGCATCATATACAACTCTTTGTTAAGAAAACCGTTATGGAACATTGTTTTGTAATCCATCTGCTAAATTTCATAATCGAAAAATGCAGCTATTGCTAACGTGATTCTGACGGACTTAAGCATCGCTACGGGTGAGAAAGTCTCATCGTACTCAACTCCTTGAACTTGTGAAAAACCCTTTGCCACAAGTCGAGCTTTATAGACGGTGATATTACCATCCGCGTGTGTCTTCTTCTTAAAGATCCATTTATTCTGAATCGCCTTTCGCCCTTTGGGTAATACTTCCAAAGTCTATACTTTGTTTTCATACATGGACCCCATCTCCGATTTCATGGCCTTTAACCATTTATTCGAATCTTGGCCCACAATTGCTTCTCCATAGCTCGTAGGTTCATCGTTGTCAAGCAACATGATTGATAAGACATGATTTCCATACCACTCAGGAGCAGTACGTACTCTTGTCGACCTACGAGGTCCGATAGCAACTTGATCTGAAGTTTCATGATCATCATCATTAGCTTCGTCTTCAACCGTCGTTGGTTCCACAGAAACATCTTTCTGTGTTGTGCTACTCTCTGGTTGAAGTAGAGGTTTTATAACCTCATCACGTTCTATCTCCGTCCCACTCAATTCTTTCGAGAGAAACTCTTTCTGAAGAAATGCTCCGTTTTTAGCGACAAACACTTTGCCTTCGGATATGAGATAGAAGGTTCACCCAACTGTCCCTTTTGGGTATCCTATGAAGACACAATTTTCCGCTTTTGGTTCCAGCTTTCAGGCTAAAGATTTTTGACATAAGCATCACACCCCCAAACTTTAAGAAATGACAACTTAGGCTTCTTGCCATACCATAGTTCATATGGTGTCGTCTCAATGGATTTTGATGGTGCCCTATTTAAAGTGAATGCAATCGTGTCTAATGCATAGCCCCAAAACAATAACGACAAATCAGTAAGAGCATCATAGAACACACAAATCTAATAAAGTATGATTACGACTTTCAAACACACCATTACGCTGTGTTGTTCTAGGCGGTGTCAACTGTGAAACAATTCCACATTGTCTTAAGTGAGTACCAAACTCATAACTCACATACTCACCTCCTCAATCAGATCGTAGGAATTTGATCTTCTTGTTACGATGATTTTCAATTTCACTCTGAAATTGCTTGAACTTTTCAAACGTTTCAGACTTGTGCTTCATTAAGTAAATATAACCATATCTACTCAAATCATTTGTGAAGGTGAGAAAATAACGATAACAACCACGCGCCTCTACGCTCATTGGTCCGCAGACATCAGTATGTATGAGCTCCAACAAGTCATTTGCATGATTCACATGTGTTAAGTGATTCCAAAAGTCCATCAGCATGGAGTTTCTTCATGCGTTTCACACTAATATGACCTAAGCGACAGTGCCACAAGAAAGTGGTGCTATCATTGTTAACTCTACATCTTTTGGCGTCAATGTTATGGATATGTATGTCATCACTATGGAGATTCAACACGAACAAATCCCTCACATTGGGTGCATCGAGATTCAACATGAACAAACTGTTGGAAATATGCCCTAGAGGCAATGATAAAATAGTTATTATTATATTTCGTGTTCCAAGATAATCGTTTATTATCCATGCTATAATTGTATTGAATGAAAGTATAGATACATGTGTGGATATATAGATAAAAAAATATCCCTAGCAAGCCTCTAGTTGGCTAGCCAGTTGATCAAGGATGGTTAAGGTTTTCTGACCATACGCAAGTGTTGTAACTTGATAACTGGATCACATCATTAGGAGAATCATGTGATGGATTAGACCCAAACTATGAACGTAGCATGTGATCATGTCACTTTATTGCTATTGTTTTCTGCATGTCAAGTATTCACTCCTATGACCATGAGATCATATAACTCACTGACACCGGAGGAATACCTTGTGTGTATCAAACGTCACAATGTACCTGGGTGACTATAAAGGTGCTCTACAGGTATCTCCGAAGGTGTCCGTTGAGTTAGTATGGATCAAGACTGGGATTTGTCACTCCGTGTGACGGAGAGATATCTCGGGGCCCACTCGGTAATGCAACATCACAAACAAGCCTTGCAAGCAATGTGACTCAAGTGTAAGTCACGGGATCTTGTATTACAAAACGAGTAAAGAGACTTGCTGGTATCGAGATTGAAATAGGTATACAGATACCGACGATCAAATCTCGGGCAAGTAACATACCGAAGGACAAAGGGAATGACATACGGGATTATATGAATCCTTGGCACAGAGGTTCAACCGATAAGATCTTCGTAGAATATGTAGGATCCAATATGGACATCCAGATCCCGCTATTGGATGTTGACTGAGGAGTGTCTCTGGTAATGTCTACATATTCCTCGAACCCGCAGGGTCTGCACACTTAAGGTTCGATGATGTTTTAGTATAGTTGAGTTATATGTGTGGTTACCTAAGGTTGTTCAAAGTCCCAGATGAGATCATGAACGTCATGAGGGTTTCCGGAATGGTTCGGAAACTAAGATTAATATATAGGATGGTTTCATTTGGTCACCGGAAAGTTTTGGGCATTACCGGTAGTGTACCGGGAATGAAGAATGGGTTTCGGGTATTCACCGGGAGGGGGCCACCCACCCGGGAGTGAGCCCAGTGACCCTAGGGTGGCGCACCAGCCCTTAGTGGGCTGGTGAGGCCAGCCCAATAGGGCCATGGCTTCACAAGTGGAAAATACCAAAAGAAAATAAAAAAACAAGGAAAGAGGGAGGTGGGAAGGAAGGAGGGGACTCCTTCCCCCAAACCGAATTGGGGTGGGAGTCCACCTCCTCCCACTCGACCGGCGCCCTTGGGGCTCCCTTGAGACCCAAATCTAGCCCCTCCCCTCCTCCTATATGTATTGGTGGTTTAGGGATTTTTGAGACACAACTTTGCCATGTAACTCAAACCTATACCACGTAGTTCTTCCTCTAGACCGGATGTCTGCGAAGCTCGGGCGGTGCCGTGCAGGAGTAGATCATCACCACCACCGGAGCGCCGTCACGCTGCCGGAGAACTCATCTATTTCTCCGTCTCTCTTGCTGGATCAAGAAGGCCGAGATCGTCATCGAGCTGTACGTGTGTTGAATGCGTAGGTGTCGTCCGTTCGGCGCTAGATCGGAACGGATCGTGGGACGACGGTGTGACAGCCCGAGACTGACGCTCTAGAAGATTCCTCTCTTTTCCGTTGTCGTCGTGTTATTATTATTTTGCCGCATTCATCATTGCATCATGTGCATCATCCGTATTGCATCGGCATCCTGTTCCCGCTAGTTTTCAAAACTTGCATGCGTTATTAGTTGTCGGTTCTCTCCGTTCTCGTCGTTGACCGTGTTGTGCCCGACCACACACGCACGCGCCCGCGGCATCGTCAAAACCTTGTTTTTAAAAATGCGTATAAAACTTTCTCTGATTGGGTTGAACCTTGGCATGCGGTCTTAGTTTAATATAGGTAGGCCGCCTGCCAATTTCCGTCGAAATCGGAGTCCGTCTGATACTTGAACGGTCAACCGTAACGGCACCGTATTCAGTTTATCGTCGGGCGTTTTTCGGTGTTTGTAAATAACGTTGCCGGGTGCCCGTTTTCCCTCTCTTCTCCGGCTAGCCTACTCTACACAGCCACTTAGCCCTTCCCCGCGTTCGAGACCGTCCGATTTAGATCGCGCGGTTGAAACCGGGGCGAAAAACTGCTAACCCTAGCCCCTTTCCTATTTAAGCAACCTCCACCTTCAAATTTGGACAGCAAACCCTAATCCCCTCGTTTCCCGTGCTAACCAACCTTCCAGCCGTCAGCCTCCTCCTCCCAGCCGCCGCGGTTCCGCCCAAGCCCATCTGAGGCTCGTTGGGCCCGGATCCAGCGCCGCGTGTCTGAGCTGCGCCACCGGCCAATCCTCGTCAGCCCCGACGCCGGCGCCCCACACGGACCTCAACCCCGAGCGCCTCTGCCTCCGCTGCCGGTGCCTTGCTGCCTCTGCCCGCAACCCCCTACGTAGTGCCGCTGCGCTCCCATTCCTCGCTTGCTGTCGCATCCGTGTTCCTGCCTGCCGCCTGTGCGCCCGTTAGAGCCACTGTTGCCCGCGCACCGCCGTGCCGTCGTGGAGCTCGACGTCGGGGTTCCATGTCCAGCAGTGCCGCAAGGCCGTTGCTCCCTTCTCTTCCCTCCCTCACCCGCTCTCCCTCTCACACAACTTCTCTCCGCGTGTTGGATGTGCAGGATCTGCCCCTTCATGGATGGCTGCTCGAGCTTAAGTGGTGCAGCCACCGGAGCCCCGTCCATGCCCAGATCCGGCAGGCCCGCGCTGCCTCGAACCCATTCCCGGCCTCCCCTGCCGCCGACTCGTCCGGATCAGGCCGATCCCGTGAGGTCTGCTAGTGCTGTCGTGGTCCATGAGGAAGACATGCACGAGCCTGTGTTGACTCGTTCCATCCCTTTGCAGTTTGGTTCAGTTAGGATCGAGGTATGGTTCATCTAGCGCAAACCCAAAGTTATTATCACTTTGGCTTTGTAGCCGAGCTGGTAACCAGCATGTGGTGTTAACCAGGCGATCTAGGGTTCGAATCCCAGCCGAGCCTATTTTGTTTTGTGTTATTTAGATCAGAGCCTCGGTGTGATGCATATCAGGTAAATATCCGCCTTGTACCAAAGTCACAACATAGCGCAGTGGTCACATGTGTTTCAGAAAATCGATAGGTGCAGGGTTCGAGTCCTCGACCACCTTTATTTTTTTCGCATGTTTGTTTTTTGCACATCCCCAACAGTTTGGGCCTAATTCTGCATGGGATGCTGCACTAAGTAGCAATCCGGCCCAGTCATTTTTTTACTCGCTGCGATTTCTCTTTTAATCAAAGTTTTTATAATTTCAGAAAACATGCATATTTTCCAACGTGTGTAGTTTTTAAACCATGCGTCAAATCGCGATGATTCAAATATGTAACTTGTGTATATTTTCATGTAGAATATCATTTTGCAACTTGCAAGCATGTTTGGAGTGGTTTGACTCGCCGTTTTCCTAGATTTGCGTGTTGTCCTAATAGGTTATTGTCCCGTAGTTATTTTGTGCGCGTCCGGATTGTTCAAACCCCGTAGACAAAAATGTTCATGTTTTTCGGGACCCTTTGCCATGTATTTTAGATTAGTTGCTTGCATCTTTGCATGTAGGTGGCATCATTAGTTTGCTATGTCATGTTTAGGACATATTCTCGCATATATGTATGGCGTTAGTTTTTTTTTTTCAACCCCACATATTATACATGTTTTTGGGGTAGAAAAAATCTGTAGAATTTAACTGTGCATTTAGATTTAGCTTTTGAGCAAGTTAGTGCGCGAGATATTTTGCCATGTTGCCATCTTGTCTATTTTGTGGAATTTATTCCGTGCATGATATGAATTAGTTTTGAACTAGAGATATGTCCTTGGATATGTATGCTAGCCCTGGTAATTTTGGTTGCAAAACAAATCCATGTTCAGGTGTTGTTTGCTTGTCGCCAACATGCTAGAAAATAGTGCTGATTTGGAGATGCTGAAATATTTCTAAGTCTAAAATCTGTTATATTTTGTTGTTGTCTTGCCATGAGTTTTGCTAGTGATCTATAGCTCTTTTGAGGTTCGTGCAATGGAGTCATTTGTAGTCCTTAGGTTCACTAGCATGCTGTGAATTTTTCAAGTCATTTGGTGCCCTGTAGCATATAGTTTTGCTGCTGTCAATATGCCTTTAGATCGAAAACTGCACTGACAAAACCTGATATTTTCACTAAGTCTTAAACTGTGTGTGAGATGCCATTTTGTGAGTTCTTTTCCTAGTGATCCATGCTTCCATGCTAGATCTTATTAGTAGTGTGTTGTAGTGCATCTTGACCTCTACTGTCACATGCCTTGTTTGAGCATTTTAGAATTATGTAGCTTGTTGTTTTGGGGTGTAGAAAATGCCATGTTGCTGTTTTGGGCAGATTGTAGTGATTTCTTGTTTAGCTTGTAGCTGTTGAACCGTTTCTCCGTTTTGATCGTGTCCTATATGAAACTTGCTTAGAATCTCGTGTAGTTTCATATTATGTTGCTGCCTTCTTGGTTTGGGATGCTTGTGGCTGACATTCGCATACATATTGCATTCATGACATCATAACTTGCGATGAGCATATCTTTTGAACCGTAGCTCCGTTGGAGATGTTCTCTATGTGTAAATTGATTGGAACGATGCGTAGAATCACGTGAACTTATTTAAATTTATGTTTAACAAATATTAAAACATGTTAGTTCAGATCTGAACAGAAACATAAATTTACGTATGAGGTCAGTTCGGAGATGCTATATGTCGTTTCCGACCTCATTTAAAATGCCTAGATAGATAGCTTAATTACGCTTCACCTCTTGCCATGTTTAACCAAGATTTAATATTTCTGTGTACCTAATCGGGATAGAACTAAATAATTCGTATGTGGAGTTTCGTCAATATGCAACTTGTTGCATATTGAACTTCACTTGATGTGTAGTGTTTGATTGTTGTGAATTGCCATGCCATGGCTTGTATATATTCAACTGATCATGCATCATAAGTGGATTGCATCTTGTCGTACATGTGCCGTGGTGAATATCTGTGTTGACGCTTGTTTCCGATTTCCTTCGTCTCGCAAGAGTTCTGCAAGCATGTTGGAAAGTGAGGATCCGTTCGACTACGTCGGTTTGTCTGCTTTCATGTGAAAACATGTGTTCCTTGTTATATCACCATATTAATGCTATTTAATTAACGCACCTATATACTTGGTAAAAGATGGAAGGCTCGGCCTTTCTAGGTTGGTGTTTTGTTCCACCTTTGCCCCCTTAGTTTTGGCTACCGGTGTTATATTCCATAATTGAGCGCTCCTAACACGATCGGGGTTGTTATGGGGACCCCCTTGATAATTCATTTTAGATTAAAGCTGGTCTGGCAAGGTCCAACTTTGGTACTACATTTGCCTAATGACCTAATAAAAATGCATAGGGATCCGGCAGCACCCGCGGAGTAATTAATCAACCCCCGGGCCAATGCTCCGCATGAGTGTTGGTCCAAACCGGGTGATGTCCGGCACCCCCTGGTCACCCAGGGTTTAGCCAATCCGACGTCCTGCCCATCCGTCGTGTCCTGAGAACGAGATACGTGGCTCCTATTGGGATCATCGACACGTCGGGCGGCCTTGCTAGATTAGTTTTACCTTTGACGAATGTCTTGTGCATTGGGATTCCGGTGATGCTTTGGGTAATCTCAGAGTTGAGGTTTTCCACTAAGAAGTCTGACGAGATCGCGAGTTTCGTGATCGAGGATTTCTATGCGGCTTGTGGTAATTTGTGATGGACTAGTTGGAGCACCCCTGCAGGGTTAAATACTTCGGAAACCCGTGCCCTCGGTTATGTGGCAACGTGGAAACTTTGTTTAAAATCCGGTTCTAGATAACTCAAAGTAAGCTTAACTAAAACTTGCCAACTGAGTGCGTAACCGTTACTGTCTCTTACGTGAGCTCCTTCTTCGATCGAGGACACGGTGGGGTTATGTTTGACGTAAGTAGGTGTTGAGGATCATTCATTTGATCGTCAGTAGTTCACGTTCGCTATGCGTAGATCATCCCCCTCTTTGTTCTTGTACTCGTAAGTTAGCCACCAAATAAATGCTTAGTCGCTTGTTGCAGCCTCACCACTTAACCTTACCTCACGCATTAAGCTTTGCTAGTCTTGATACCTTTGGAAATGAGATTGCTGAGTCCCCTGTGGCTCATAGATTACTACAACACCAGTTGCAGGTACAGGTAAATGGTTACTTGACGCGAGCACATTGATTGTTCATTTGGAGTTGCTTCTTCTTCTTCGCCGATCTAGGATGGGTTCCAGGCCGGCAACCTGGGATAGCAAGGATGGACATCGTTCTTTTCTCATTTCTTTTCGTCCGTAGACGGACCCTGCTCTTCTTCGTGATATTTATGTATTGTACTGATGTGACTCTGATGTAGCTTGTGGCGAGTGTAAGCCAATCCCATATACTCTTCTCTTCAGTACATGTACTTGTAACGATATCCATTCTTGCGAAACGACGAGATGCGCTTCTATCCCTATCGAGGTCCTCGTGAAAAAATAAAGATAGGATCACATCTTGGGCATTACAAGTTGGTATGAGAGCAGTATCGACCTAGGAGCCCCCTTGATTGATCGCACTTGGCCGAGTCAAGTCTAGTAAAAACTACTTTGAGTCTAGTTATATATGAGAGAGTAGGATTCTTTTTTTCTCCTCTTCTATGCTCTTGTGAGGAATATTGACGTAATGATTTTCATTCTACTCCTCTTCTCACTCAATTTTTTTAGGATCACCCAGATATTTTGGAATCTATATGATGTCGATGTGACGAAGTTCTGTCTTGGTGCCTCCTATCTGACTTGATTTCTTCTCGGGAGTTGAGGTCCAGGGGATTCTCGAGCACATCGTTATCATTCAGATTTCTTAGTATCTCAGGATGGAGGATGTTCGAAATAGCTTCAATACTAGTAGTGGCGAGAGGAGTTCGGCTTCCCCAGTACTGGTGCAGAGAGTTCCGGATGTATCACCATACTTAGTATCGTTGTGGTTACGAGTGTCTCAGGTAGATGAGGTTCCGAGATTCTGGTTATGTGTTGACGGATGTGATACACTGGACGAGTTAGATGCTAGGAGTTGAGTGATATATTACTCCTTGTATCCATGGACCAGATTGCATGACCAGAAATTTAGGGAGTTCTTAGGTGGCAATTCGAGTAGTTACTTATAGGCCAATCTTCCAACAAATGCATGATGTTAGGTTAGGGTTCGACATCTAGTGGATTCGTTTGATCACGGTCGTCTTATAACAGTTCTCGTTGGGTCTCAAAGAGACCTTGTAGCTTGCTACGACTCGGGGACGCTTCGTATGTCGTGTGCATTGCCTTGTACATGATGGCTACTATAAGGATCGAGCCCGTGCGATCCTATCCACGAAAATATCGAACACAATCTCTCTCATGAATTTGTTCTGGCTTGTTCCGTAAGCCTCATCCTTTGTTTTGTTGGAGTATGGTAATTCGTGTTGCTTCGATGTCAAGTGGTGATTTATGATCTTTCCCAAGCAGTGTTCTCATATTCATATGAGAGTGCTAATCCTTTTGCTTAATCAATTCTCTTGTAAATTCTTGTCAACCGGAGTTGTCTTGTCAATTCTTTTCAACGGTGTGCTTCTCTTCAAGTGAATTCAATCCTCTCAAATTTTGCAAGATCGTTCTCTCATTTATTATGGAGTTCATCTCATCTGTCCCAAGTTGTCTTTGTTTTTCCCGCCCTCCCACCCTTTTCTTCAATGATTTAATTGTCATCCAAGTTCCTTCTTTTCATCAATGCTTCCGCTCTCTTTGCTTTCATATTGTTTTCGATGACTATTTGTGAAGATTCTCAGGATCTTCATGTTCATCTGTATTCAATCTTGTTATCTTTTCCGGTGAATTCAATTCAGTTATCCGTGTTCATCATATCCTTTTCATCCTTTAAATTCTTTCCCATGTTGGAAATTCTTATCAAGTCTTCTTGTTGTCATTTCTCTCTATTCTATTCGGAGCGTTGAAGTTATCTCAGGAGTTCTTGTTTTCAATTATTTCAAGGGCCTCACCTCATCTAGTTTTCTTTATACCGGTGCAATATATCTCTTCTAAGCAATCTTTTCAACGGTGTTTTCTTTCAGTGGGCCCATAACCCATATGTTCTTTCCCAGGATCTTATCTGGCTCTTGTAATCTTTTCGGAGTCCTCTAACTCTTTTCAACTATGACGTAAGTATGAATTTCATCAGTTATATTCCTTCTGCAAGATCAATTTGAATTAATTCTCATATTTGGATCAACCTTTCATTCTTCATTATTCCGGAGTGTCTCAGTTATTCTTGGTGGTATTCTCCTCATCATTTTTTTCAGCTTGGAAGACCGAAGGAGTTTTCTCTCAAATCTTGGTCCATTTTCCTGTCATTTCAGCTTTGTGGCATCATCTTGAATTATTTCCGAATCATGAGATTCTCTTTCTTACTATCCGGTGCATTTCTGAGTTGTTTTCATTTTTGATCCTCCGAAGGCCATCATTTCAGAAGATTTCTTCGTTCTTAGTTTTCAGCTTTCGTTCTCAAATTCTTCTCAATTGTTGTCTGTTCGTTCGTGTCTCAATTATTCCGGTGCCCTGTTCAGTTTTGTATTAGGCGGCTCAAGATCTCTTCATTCTCAAAGTGTTCTTAAAGATTCTTGTGATAGTACCTCAAGTATTCTATCTCTTCCATTTCAAAGTGCAATTCTTCCTCCTTTATCCTTTGAGGTGCTATTATAACATTCCTGTTAGAGGAGTCTCGAAGAGATTTGTTTCAAGAATGAGATAATTAGACCCACCATTCTTTGATCATGAGATATTTTCAACCCATGATTTCTTCATTGAGCTATCTTGGTTAAGATTCACCTGAAACTTTTCCTATGGATTGTTGCTACTATGGTGATTATCGATGATCCAAGTTCTCAATGTATCCTCTTGCTGAAAGAAATTTCCCTTCTCTTGTTTCTCCCAATCAATCTTTGTTTCCGTGAGTGGCTGGTTGTCAACTCATTGTTAGAGATGGTTTTCATCAGTCCACTACAAGCTTGTTCTTTCGTTGTTGATTTTCAACAACTCCATTCAATTCTTCTGCCAGGCTGCTATTCAATTCAATTGTGATAGTATTTTTCATTCTCTTATTCATTCTTTCTTCCGAATGATCTAGTTTCTATTCTCTTGTTCCGGAGGCATTGTGATGTTGGTCTTTTGGGTCAATCACCTTGTTCTATCAAAATCATGTTCTCTCATTGCTTATAAATTTTAGTTTGTTGTGAATCTTCCCAAGATCTTTCATCTTATCGAATTTTTGTCCCCTTTTCCTACTGAAGTGCTGCCAAAATTTTGTGTGAATTCTTGCTTGTTTCTCTTATCATTCTTCATATCCTTGCAACCTTCAAGATTCGTTGGTTTCACTAGTTTGTCAAAGAAGCATTTAAGTTTTACCTCTTGATCTTTCTCATCCTCTTCCCCTTTCATTCTTGGATCTCGGGTCGAGATCCTCTTGTAGTGTAGGAGAGTTGTCACAGCCCGAGACCGACGCTCTAGAAGATTCCTCTCTTTTCCGTTGTCGTCGTGTTATTATTTTGTTTGCCGCATTCATCATCGCATCATGTGCATCATCTGCATTGCATCGGCATCCCGTTCCTGCCAGTTTTCAAAACTTGCATCCGTTATTAGTTGTCGGTTCTCTCCGTTCTCGTCGTTGACCGTGTTGTGCCCGACCACACACGCACGCGCCCGCGGCATTGTCAAAACCTTGTTTTTAAAAATGTGTATAAAACTTTCTCTGATTGGGTTGAAACTTGGCGTGCTGTCTTATTTTAATATAAGTAGGCTGCCTGCCAATTTTCGTTGCAATCGGAGTTATTCTGATATTCGAACGGTCGATCGTAGCGGCACCATATTCGGTTTATCGTCGGACGTTTTTTGGTGTTTGTAAATCACGTTGCCGGGTGCCCATTTTCCCTCTCATCTCCGGCTAGCCTACTCTACACAACCACTTCGCCCTTCCCCGCGTTCGAGACTGTCCGATTTAGACCGCTCGGTTGAAACTGGGGCGAAAAACTGCTAACCCTAGCCCCCTTTCCTATTTAAGCAACCTCCAGCTCCAAATTTGGACAACAAACCCTAATCCCCTCGTTTCCCGTGCTAACCAAACCTCCAGCGGCGAGCCTCCTCCTCCCAGCCATCACGGTTCCGCCCGAGCCCATCTGAGGCCCGCCAGGCCCGGATCCGCCGCCGCATGCCTGAGCTCCGCCTGCGACCATCCCTCGTCAGCTGCGACGCCGGCGCCCCACAAGCACCTCAGCCCCGAGCGCCTATGCCTCCGCTGCTGGTGCCTAGCTGCCTCTGCCTGCAGCGCCCCTGAGTAGTGCCGCTGTGGTGCCATTCCTTTCCTGCTGTCGCATCCGTGTTCCTGCCCGCCGCCTGTGCGCCCGTCAGAGCCGCCGTCGCCCGCGGGCCGATGTGCTGTCGTGGAGCTCGACGCCGGGGTTCCCTGTCCAGCAGTGCCGCAAGGCCGTTGCTCCCTTCTCTTCCCTCCCTCACCCGCTCTCCCTCTCATGCAGCTTCTCTCTGTGTGTTGGATGTGCAGGATCTGCCCGTCCATGGATGGCTGCCCGAGCTTAAATGGACGCAGCCGCTGGAGCCCCGTCCTTGCCTAGATCCGACAAGCCCGCGTTGCCTCGAATCCATTCCCGGCCTCCCTGCTGCCGATTCGTCCGGATCAGGCTGATCCGGTGAGGACTGCTAGTGCTGTCGTGGTCCAGGAGGAAGACATGCATGAGCCTGTGTTGACTCGTTCCATCCGTTTGCAGTTTGGTTCAGTTAGCATCGAGGTATGGTTCATCTAGCGCAAACTCAAAGTTTTTATCACATTGGCTTTGTAGCCGAGCTGGTAACCAGCGTGAGGTTTTAACCAGGCGATCTGATGTTCGAATCCCAGCCGCGCCTATTTTGTTTTGTATTATTTAGGTCAGAGCCTCGGTGTGATGCATATTAGGTAAATATCTACCTTGTACCAAAGTCACAACATAGCTCAGTGGTCACATGTGTTTGAGACAATCGATAGGTGCAGGGTTCGAGTCCTCGGCGACCTTTTTTTTCCGCATGTTTGTGTTTTGCACATACCCAGCAGTTTGGGCCTAATTCTGCATGGGATGCTGCACTAAGTAGCAATCTGGCCAGTCATTTTTTTACTCGTTGCGATTTGTCTATTAATCCAAGTTATAATAATTTCAGAAAACATGCCTATTTTCAAACGCCTATAGTTTTTAAACCGTGCGTCGGATCGCGATGATTCAAATATGTAACTTGTGTAGATTTTCGCGTAGAATATCATTTTGCAACTTGCAAGCATGTTTGGAGTGGTTTGACTCGCTGTTTTCCTAGATTTGTGTGCTGTCCTAATAGGTTATTGTCCCGTAGTTATTTTGTGCGCGTCCGGATTGTTCAAACCCCGTAGATAAAAATGTTCATGTTGTTCGGGACCCTTTGCCATGTATTTTAGATTAGTTCCTTGCATCTTCGCATGAATGTGGCATCATTAGTTTGCTATGTCGTGTTTAGGACATATTCTCGCATATATGTATGGCGTTAGTTTTATTTTTCAACCCCACACATTATACATGTTTTCGGGCTAGAAAAATCTGTAGAATTTAACTATGCATTTAGATTTAGCTTTTGAGCAAGTTAGTGCGCGTGATATTTTGCCATGTTGCCATCTTGTCTATTTTGTGGAATTTATTTCGTGCATGATATGAATTAGTTTTGAACTAGAGATATGTCCTTGGATATGTATGCTAGCCCTGGTAATTTTGGTTGCAATAGAAATCCATGTTTAGGTGTTGTTTTCTTGTCGCCAACATGCTAGAAAATAGTGCTGATTTGGAGATGCTGAAATATTTCTAAGTCTGAAATCTGTTATATTTTGTTGTTGTCCTGTCATGAGTTTTGCTAGTGATCTATAGCTCTTTTGAGGTTCGTGCAATGGAGTCATTTGTAGTCCTTAAGATTCTCTAGCATGCTATGAGTTTTCAAGTCATTTGGTGCCCTGTAGCATATAGTTTTGCTGCTGTCAATATGCCTTCAGATCTTATCGTGCATGTGCCGTGGTGAATATCTGTGTTGACGCTTGTTTCTGGTTCCTTCGTCTCGCAAGAGTTCCGCAAGCGTGTCGGAAAGTGAGGATCCGTTCGACTACGTCGGTTCATCTGCTTCACGGAGTCATTCTTCTTCCAAGCGGGATCTCAGGCAAGATGACCATTTCCCTAGATACCATTACTATCATTGCCATGCTAGTTTTATCATTTCTATCGTCATGTCTCATTGCCTACCACATGTTAAATATCAGCCTCCCGACATTGCCATGAAAACCTTCTGCCTGTTCACAACCTAGCAAACCACTGATTGGCTATGTTACCCCTTGGTTAACCAAGTGTTGGCGTTGCTAGTTGCAGGTGCAATTGCTTCCATGTGAAAACATGGGTTCCTTGTTATATCACCATATTAATGCTATTTAATTAATGCACCTATATACTTGGTAAAAGGTGGAAGGCTCGGCCTTTCTAGCCTGGTGTTTTGCTCCAACTTTGCCACCTTAGTTTCGGCTACCGGTGTTATATTCCATAATTGAGCGCTCCTAAGACGATCGGGGTTGTTATGGGGACCCCCTTGATAATTCGTTTTAGATTAAAGCTGGTCTGGGAAGGCCCAACTTTGGTACTGCATTTGCCTAATAACCTAATAATAATGCATAGGGACCCGCCGGCACCCGCGGAGTAATTAATCAACCCCCGGGCTAGTGCTCCGCATGAGTGTTGGTCCAAACCGGGCGACGTCTGGCGCCCCCTGGTTACCCAGGGTTTAGCCAACCCGACGTCCTGCCCATCTGTCATGTCCTGAGAACGAGATACGCGACTCCTATCGGGATCGTCGACACGCCGGGCGGCCTTGCTGGATTAGTTTTACCTTTGACGAATGTCTTGTGCATCGGGATTCCGGTGATGCTTTGAGTAATCTCAGAGTTGAGGTTTGCCACTAAGAAGTCCAACGAGATTGCGAGTTTTGTGATCGAGGATTTCTATGCGGCTTGTGGTAATTTGTGACGGACTAGTTGGAGCACCCCTGCAGGGTGAAATCTTTTGGAAAGCCGTGCCCACGGTTATGTGGCAACGTGGAAACTTTGTTTAACATCCGGTTCTAGATAACTCGAAGTAAGCTTAATTAAAACTTGCCAACTGAGTGCGTAACCGTGACTCTCTTTCGTGAGCTCCTTCTCCGATCGAGGACACGGTGGGGTTATGTTTGACGTAAATAGGTGTTCAGGATCATTCATTTGATCATCAGTATTCACATCCGCTATGCGTAGATCATCCCCCTCTTTATTATTTTACTCGTAAGTTAGCCACCAAATAAATGCTTAGTCGTTTGCTGCAGCCTCACCAATTAACCTTACCTCACCCATTAAGCTTTGCTAGTCTTGATACCTTTGGAAATGAGATTGCTGAGTCCCCTGTGTCTCACAGATTACTACAACACCAGTTGCAGGTACATGTAATGGGTTACTTGACGCGAGCGTGTTGATTGTTCGTTTGGAGTTGCTTCTTCTTCTTCTTCATCATCGATCTAGGATGGGTTCCAGGCTGACAACCTAGGATAGCAAGGATGGATGTCATTCTTTTCTTGTTTGTTTTCGTCCGTAGTTGGACCCTGCTCTTCTTCGTGATATTTATGTATTGTACTGATGTGACTCTGATGTACCTTGTGACGAGTCTAAGCCAATTCCATATATTCTTCTCTTCAGTACATGTACTTGTAACGATATCCATTCTTGCGAAACGATGAGATGCGCTTCTATCCTGTCGAGGTCCTCGTGCCAAAATAAGGATAGGATTGCATCTTGGGAGTTACAGATGGTGATTTGAATCACGAATCTGTACCATTACATCAACCGCGTTTCTTAACGCTTCTCACTTAGCGATCTACAAGGATATGTGGATCTAATCTCCTATCGTAGATGGACATCACCATCATAGGTCTTCGTGTGCATAGGAATTTTTTTGTTTCCCATGCAACGTTCCCCAACACAAACCCCTCACATTGGGTGCATGCCCATGGGACTTCATTCCCATAGGGACAACTGACCTGGATAAAAACCGATGTCACAAGGCTGCTATTCTCGACTCCTATATTAGGGGGTTGATGGCATCGTGCTCCTCTCTGAAAGCAATCTGGCCAAGACAACAACCAGGGACAAGTGATACGTCTCAAACGTATCTATAATTTTTGATGGTTTCATGCTGTTATCTTGTCATCTTTGGATGTTTTATGTACCTTTTATACCTTTTTTGAGACTAACTTATTAATTCAATGTCAAGTGCCAGTTCCTGTTTTTTCTGTGTTTTTGGCTCTTTTCAGATCTGATTTTGGAACGAAGTCCAAATGGAATAAAATCCCCGAAATGATTTTTTCCCAAACGGAAGATGATCAGGGGGCCTGTGGGCCAAGCCAGGAGGGCTACAAGGAGCCCACAAGCCCCCACTGTGCCACCAGGGGGGAGGCGGCAGTGGGCAGGCTTGTGACCTCCTTGGCGCCCCCTGACCTAGATCTTGCGCCTATATATTCCCTAAAAATCAGAAAAAAAATCACGGGATCCACGAAAATAATTTTCCGCCGCCGCAAGCTTCCGTTTCCGCGATATCTCATCTGGTGACCGTTTCGGGTGCTCTGTCGGAGGGGACTTTGGAGTTGGAGGGCTTCTTCATCATCATCATCGCCCCTCCAATGACTCGTGAGTAGTTCACTTCAGACCTATGGGTCCGTAGTTAGTAGCTAGATGGCTTCTTCTCTCTCTTGGATCTTCAATACAAAGTTCTCCATGATCTTCATGGAGATCTATCCGAGGTAATTTTCTTTGGCGGTGTGTTTGTCGAGATCTGATGAATTGTGGATTTGTGATCATATTATCTATGATATATATTTGAGTCTTTGCTGATTTCTTATATGCATGATTTGATATCCTTGTAAGTCTCTCTGAGTCTTGAGTTTTGTTTGGCCAACTAGATCTATGATTCTTGCAATGGGAGAAGTGCTTGGTTTTGGGTTCTTACCATGTGGTGACCTTTCCCAGTGACAGTAGGGGCAGCAAGGCACACATTGAGTAGTTGCCATCAAGTGTAACAAGGTGGGCTCTGTCGTTGATATGAGATTGTCCATCTACATCATGTCATCTTGCTTAAGGCGTTACTCTGTTCTTTTGGACTTAATACACTAGATGCATGCTGGGTAGCGGTCAACGTGTGGAGTAATAGTAGTAGATGCAGAAAGTATCGGTCTACTTGTTTTGCACGTGATGCCTATATATATAATCATTGCCATAGATGACGTCACGACTTTGCGTGGTTCTATCAATTTCTCGACAGTAATTTGTTCACCCACCGTCTACTTGCTTTCATGAGAGAAGCCACTAGTAAACACTACGGCCCCCGGGTCTATTCACATTTATCGTTTACACCTCCGCTTTTACTTTGCTTTGTTACTTTGTTGCTTTTAGTTCTCACTTTGCGAACAATCTATAAGGGATTGACAACCCCTTCATAGCGTTGGGAGCAGGTTCTTTGTGTTTGTGCACGCACTTGTGATACTCCTTCACTGGATCGATACCTTGGTTCTCAAAACCGAGGGAAATACTTACCTCTGCTGCGCTACATCATCCTTTCCACTTCGAGGGAACACCAATGCAAGGCTCCAAGGCCACGGGGAAATCCTTTGCATATTTTCCTAGGAAGTCCCTAAAGGCGTAGCCGTAGCAGAAGGATTCCTAGTGCCGTTGTTGAGGAGAATCAAGACAAGAACAGTCTCCCGTCAGCACGTGTTTCTGGCGTCATTGGAAGGTCTTTTGTTGCAGTAGCAGAAGTATTTCTGGCGTCGTTGCCGGGGAGGAGAGATCTATCCAAGTAGGTCTCACAAACTCATCTCCTGCATTTACTTTTTTGCCAGTTGCCTCTCGTTTTCCTCTCCCCCTCTTCACATTTGCCGTTTTCATTTGCCTTTCTCCTTTGCCGTTTTCTTTTGCCTGTTTCACTCTCTCTTCCTGCTCGTTTGTGTGTGAGATAGTCCATCAATGGCTAGACCCACCACTACAAACGATACCCCTGAAAATGAAGTTCCCAATTTCAGGCAGAATGAGGAAGAAAATTTGAAGGACGCTTGGTACAGGATTTGCAATGCTCAAAGTAGATCTACTCGTAAACAATCCACTACCGTCCTTCTTCGCAGTTTCTATGTTGGAATTTCTCCTTGGAATAGATATATCTTTGATACCATTGTAGGCGGGAACTTTTTGGGGAGTCATACTGTTGACTCCTATAGAGCTATCATGAATTTGGTAGGCTCACCCCCACTCATGGTTAATGGAACTACCTTAACCTTGGAACGCGTGATGCAAAGGCTTGACGCTATTGAAAACAAAATTGCCACAGTTGAAGTTATTGAGGGTTTGGATAGAAAGATCCACAATCAAATTACTCAGTATGGATCCAAAGTGGGAATAATTTTTGAAAAATTTAAGGGAGAAGGAACTTATAGTTAATGATTCTTCTAGAATTGGCAAACTGGAAGATGTCATAATCAACTTGGGTTCTGCTTTTGCCGCTGTGCAAAATACTCCGAATCTCACTCTCAAAAAGACAGTCAAGCCTGTTTTTGTTCCAAAAGCTAGTGGTGAGTCATCCAATAAATATGAAGATCTTAAGATGATACATGATCACACTACTTATGGTTTGAGCACCAAAGATGACTATACGTGATTCCATCACTTTTGCCTAGCTAAGGGCGTTAAACAAAAGCGGTTGTTGGGAGGCAACCCAGCGAATATATCCTTTTTCTTTCTGTTTTGTGTTTTACACACTTTCATAATTCTGTTATGATTGTGTTTTTTGTGTTTCTTTTTCCGTTTGTGCCAACCAAAACCGTTAAGATTAGTCTTGGGGATGATCGTTTGGTCATGCTGGAAAAGACAGAAACTTTCTGCTCATGAAAAGAATTTTCCATTTTTTTTATGTAAGAGCTTTTGAGTTGATTCCTTTTTGCTTCTGATTGCTACGCAAATTCTTCAGACTGTCGTAATTTTTGAGAATTTTTGAAGTACCAGAAGTATACGAAATATACACATTGCTACAGACTGGTCTGCTGTTAACAGATTCTGTTTTTGTTGTGTTGGTTGCTTATTTTGATGAAACTATGGAAAGTATCGGATGGTATTAGCCATGGAATATTGGAAATACAGTAACCAACATCAGAATAAGTAGAATTTAAGTTTGCTACAGTACCTAAGGAAGTGGTGGTTTGCCTTCTCATACTAATGTTATCACGAGTTTCTGTTTAAGTTTCGTGTTGTGAAGTTTTCAAGTTTTGGGTGAAGTTCTTATGGACAAAGAGATAAAGAGTGGCAATATCTCAAGATTGGGGATGCCCAAGGCACCCCAAGAGATTCAAGGATGCCGTAAAAGCCTAAGCTTGGGGATGCCCCGGGAAGGCATACCCTCTCTCGTCTTCAATCCATCGGTAACGTTACTTGGGGCTATATTTTTATTCACCACATGTTATGTGTTTTTGCTTGGAGCGTCTAGTATCGTAGGAGTCTTTTACTTTTGTTGTGTCACAATCATCCTTGCTGCACACCTAGAGAGAGAGACATGCACACACCGTGATTTTGTCGAGCTTCACTTATATCTTTTGGTAGCCAATTCAGCTCACATGTGCTTCACTTATATCTTTTGAGCTAGATACTTTTGCTCTATGTGCTTCACTTATATCTTTTAGAGTGCAACGGTGCGTGGCTTGGTAGTTGATTTATGCTTTGAAAGTAGTCTCAAAAGGTGTAGTTATCCAAAGGGATACGAAAACTTCCACCTTCATGTGCATTGAATAGTTAGAGAAGTTTGATTCATCTCAATTAGTTTTGAGTTGTGGTTTCGGTAATATTGAAGTTATGTTAGTAAGGTGTTGTGGATCTAGAAATACTTGTGTTGAAGTTAGTGATTCCCGTAGCATGCACGTATGGTGAACCGCTATGTGATGAAATCTGAGCATGATTAGTCTATTGATTGTCATCCTTTGCGTGGCGGTCGGGATCGCGCGATGGTTTTTACCTACCAACCCTTCCCCTAGGAGTATGCGTTGAGTGCTTTGTTTCGATTACTAATAAAGCTTTTGCGACAAGTATATGAGTTCTTCATGACTAATGTTGATTCCATGGTTTAGATGCACTTTCACCTTCCACCATCACTATCTTCTTAGTGCCGTGCAACTTTCGCCGGTGCACAAAACCCACCATTACCCTCCCTCAAAACAGCCACCATACCTACCTACTATGGCTTTTTCAAAGTCATTCCGAGATATATTGCCATGCAACTACCACCATGACATGTGCCACCACATCTACATTGCCATTGCATGATCATAAGATAGCTAGCATGATGTTTCCGTTAATGTCTATGCCATGCTAGATCATTGTCACGGTACACTACCGAAGGCATTCCATAGAGAGTCATCATTGCTCTAATTTTGAGTTGAAAGTGTGATGATCATCATTGATGGAGAATTGTCCCATGTGAGGAAATAAAAGAGGCCAAAGATGCCCACCAAAATAAAAAAAGAGGCCAAAGAGCCCACCAAAAAAAATATGAGAGAAAAAGAGAGAAGGGACAATGTTACCACTTTTCCACACTTGTGCATATTAAGCACCATGATCTTCATGATTGAGAGTCTCTCGTTTTGTCACCACCATATAGCTAGTGGGAAATTTTCATTATATAACTTGGCTTGTATATTCCAATGATAGGCTTCCTCAAAAATTTCCTTAGGTCTTCGTGAGCAAGCAAGTTGGATGCACACCCACTAGTTTTCCTTAAGAGCTTTCACATACTCTTAGCTCTAGTGCATCATTTGTATGGCAATCCCTACTCATTGACATTGATATCTATTGATGAGCATCTCCACAGCTCATTGATATGCCTAGTTAATATGACTATCTTCTCCTTTTTTGTCTTGCAACCTCCACCACACTCCACACCATCTATAGTGCTATGACCATGGCTCACACTCATGTATTGCGTGAGAGTTGAAAAGGTTTGAGAAAGTAAAGGTGTGCAACAATTACTTGGCCAATACCGGGGTTGTGCATGATTTAAATTCGTTGTGCAATGATGATAGAGCATAGCCAGACTATATGCTTTTGTAGGGATAACTTTCTTTTGGCCTTGTTATTTTGAAAGTTCATGATTACCTTGTGGAGATGGATCTGAACGTTCACGTCACATAAGAGGAGTTACAAAGGACATCTATGCTAGGTAGCATGAAAGCATCAAAAATCCATTCTTTATCACTTCCCTACTCGAGGACGAGCAGGAGTTAAGCTTGGGGATGCTTGATACGTCTCAAACGTATCTATAATTTTTGATGGTTTCATGTTGTTATCTTGTCATCTTTGGATGTTTTATGTACCTTTTATATCTTTTTTGAGACTAACTTATTAATTCAGTGCCAAGTGCCAGTTCCTGTTTATTCTGTGTTTTTGGCTCTTTTCAGATATGATTTTGGAATGGAGTCCAAACGGAATAAAATCCCCGAAATGATTTTTTCCCGAACGGAAGAAGATCAGGGGGCCTGTGGGCCAATCCAGGAGGGCTACACGGAGCCCACAAGCCCCCACTATGCCACCAGGGGGATGCGGCGGGGCAGGCTTGTGGCCTCCCTGGCGCCCCCTGACCTAGATCTTGTGCCTATATATTCCCTAAAAATCAGGAAAAAAAATCAGGCGATCCACGAAAATACTTTTCCGCCACCGCAAGCTTCCGTTTCCGCGAGATCTCATCTGGAGACCCTTCTCGCTGCCCTGCCGGAGGGGACTTCGGAGTTGGATGGCTTCTTCATCATCATCATCGCCCCTCCAATGACTCGTGAGTAGTTCACTTCAGACCTATGGGTCCGTAGTTAGTAGCTAGATGACTTCTTCTCTCTCTTGGATCTTCAATACAAAGTTCTCCATGATCTTCATGGAGATTTATCCGATGTAATCTTCTTTGGCGGTGTGTTTGTCGAGATCCAATAAATTGTGGATTTGTGATTAGATTATCTATGATATATATTTGAGTCTTTGCTGATTTCTTATATGCATGATTTGATATCCTTGTAAGTCTCTCCGAGTTTTGGGTTTTGTTTGGCCAACTAGATCTATGATTCTTGTAATGGGAGAAGTGCTTTGATGGTTCTTACCATGTGGTGACCTTTCCCAGTGACAGTAGGGGCAGCAAGGCACACATTGAGTAGTTGCCATCAAGGGTAACAAGGTGGGATCTGTCGTTGATATGAGATTGTCCATCTACATCACGTCATCTTGCTTAAGGCGTTACTCTGTTCTTTTGGACTTAATACACTAGATGCATGTTGGATAGCGGTCGACGTGTGGAGTAATAGCAGTAGATGTAGAAAGTATCGGTCTACTTGTTTTGGACGTGATGCCTATATATATAATCATTGCCATAGATGACGTCACGACTTTGCGTGGTTCTATCAATTGCTCGACAGTAATTTGTTCACCCACCGTCTACTTGCTTTCATGAGAGAAGCCACTAGTAAACACTACGACCCCCGGGTCTATTCACATCTATCGTTTACACCTCCGCTTTTACTTTGCTTTGTTACTTTGTTGCTTTCAGTTCTCACTTTGCGAACAATCTATAAGGGATTGCCAACCCTTCATAGCGTTGGGAGCAGGTTCTTTGTGTTTGTGCAGGCACTTGTGATACTCCTTCACTGGATCGATACCTTGGTTCTCAAAACTGAGGGAAATACTTACCACCGCTGCACTACATCACCCTTTCCGCTTCGAGGGAACACCAACGCAAGGCTCCAAGGCCACGGGGAAATCCTTTGCATATTTTCCTAGGAAGTCCCTAAAGGCGTAGCCTTAGCAGAAGGATTCCTGGTGCCGTTGCTGAGGAGAATCAAGACAAGAACAGTCTCCCGTCAGCACGTGTTTCTAGCGCCGTTGGAAGGTCTTTTGTTGCAGTAGCAACAAGCCAGTGAGTACTTTGAATGTACTTGCAAACGTCAAGAAAACAGATAAGATAAAGCAAGTGAGATGCATGCATAATCCACTTAAGGACTCTATCATGTCATAAGAATTAATGCACAAATGCAATCATGTAGATAAATCATTTCCACCAGTATTGTATAAGCAAAGAAGGAAGGTAATTAATCAATTATAAGCTTGTCGATCGGACGTCTGAGGCGACACCTCGGAACGACAAGTAACACAAGCCATAGTTGGGCGTCTTAGCGACACCACATAAAGGTCTTATGTGAAGATAACAACAAGTAAGTAATAGCATGCGTGCCACAGCCGGGCATCTGCGCAACACCACCAAAAGGGCTTATATGAAAGAAATAACGGTTGCCAGAGTCGGGCATTTAAGCGACACCACAGAAAAGGCTTATATGAAATCAACACTGAGTATCCAGGAGGTAGAACCGTCCGAGGGAGACTCTCATAATTTCATATACCACATATGATTAGTCCAAAATAGATTCATAATAATGATAATACTTATCATCCTGGTTCATTTGTGTCACCCTGTTTCCAATTAAATGCCTCCGAAGACCGACAGTTGACTAGTCAACCAGTCGTCCTTGACCGTGGACACGACTACTCGAATAGTTTTGACTCTGCACATGGATACTCTTTACCCACAGCCCATGGGTTGCAATAGTCACTCGGACTAATCCTGCATACGGTATTCTAGAAGTAAACACTCATAATCAATAGACAACCATCCCCCCCCCCCCCCGCGAAGACCGGCCTCACCCAGACTACGCTGCGAGGGAAACACCAGAAGAAGGGAGGCTCCAACCTCGACTAGCATGGGATCAAATTTATACCGTGCGCTAGAAGGGAAGAGCTCTTCCCTCTCGGTCCCAGACTGGAAACACCCATGCCCCCTTATCGAATGACTGGATTTAGTCTAGGGCCATGGATACCTTCATCCCGCCCCCTCTACTTGGTGTGTACCTAATAATAGGTTTACGACCTACTAAACCATATTCGTTTTGGGGAAGACATGTGGCAGCATGAAAGGTAAGTGACATAGTGAAAAGATTCTATCTACGGTAGACTTAGGAGGTTAAGTTTTCCTGTAAGGGTTAGTATCATACAGTTTTGCTGAATGACATACCTCAGTGTTACCACCATAACACACTAACATGCCCTCACTGACCATTCTCTTCCCACGAGATGTCAGTCCCATGGTCTCATATTCACCACGCCAAACCTTCCTTTGAGGTTGTCCAGAACAACATGGCATACCAGGCACGAGGTTGTACCCACCCACCTTTGCATCACATATATTCAGCAACAAAATATCCATCACATGCACTCATGCAAAGTATGACTATATGTAAGATTTTTTATCAACATAACAGAATCACACATTCCAATGGAACACAACAACCATCACACATCTTAGCACAAATCAGGGTTTAAGATGCTTGCCTTTGGAGTTGAGGAGGGTGGTGTGCACCCCAAAATCTTGATGGAAGTTTCCTCTCTCCAAATTCCTATTTTGAAAATAATACCATTCAACATGCAATTCCAAAACAACACATAAAAGTTGTTTTAATATTTTTGAATTAAATCTGTAAATAAACTAGAGGAAACTTGAGAGAGGCAGGAAAAAGAATCAATTGATCTCGAGTTGTATTTTAAAAGTTAGGGCTAATCAAAGTTTTAGTCAAACTCGAATTTAAAAATTATTCAGAAAAGGAAATAGCTCGGGGGGGATACGTTTTTCAGAACTGAAAACATATTTAACTGAAAGTGCTTACTCGCAGGGGAAACGTACCAGCCGGCTCATGCCACGAGGGGGTCACGATGACTCACCCACAAGTGAGCCCCACCTATCGGGTTCGTCTCTCAGCTCGAGTGTGCTTGGAACATGTCATGCCCAAGATGCGATCCTATCCTCAATTTGGCACGAGGCCTCGTCAGGGATAGAAGCGCATCTCGTCGTTTCGCAAGAATGGATATCATTACAAGTACATGTACTGAATAGAAGAGATATAAAGAATTTGGCTTACAGTCGCCAGAAGCTACATCAGAGTCACAATAGTACAATACATAATCATCATGAATAAGAGCAGGGTCCGACTACGGACGAAAACAAACAAGAAAAGAAGAACGACGTCCATCCTTGCTATCCTAGGCTGCCGGCCTCGAACCCATCCTAGATCGATGAAGAAGAAGAAGAAGAAGAAGCAACTCCAAATGAACAATCAACGCGCTCGCGTCAAGTAACCTTTACCTGTACGTGCAACTGGTGTTGTAGTAATCTGTGAGCCACAGGGGACTCAGCAATCTCATTTCCAAAGGTACTAAGACTAGCAAAGCTTAATAGGTGAGGTATGGTTAAGTGGTGAGGTTGCGACTGCGGCTAAGCATATATTTGGTGGCTAAACTTACAAGTACAAGAAAATAAGAGGGGGAAGATCTACGCAAAACGGACGTGATCTACTGATGATCAAATGAATGATCCTGAACACCTACCTACGTCAGACATAACCCCACCGTGTCCTCGATCGGAGAAGGAACTCACGAAAGAGACTCACGGTTACGCACACAGTTGGCATATTTTAATTAAGTTAACCTCAAGTTATCTAGAACCAGTGTTAAACAAAGTTTCCACGTTGCCACATAACCGCGGGCACGGCTTTCCGAAAGGTTTAACCCTGCAGGGGTGCTCCAACTAGTCCATCACAAATTACCACAAGCCACATAGAAATCCTCGATCATGAAGCTCGCTATCTCGTCGGACTCCTTAGTGGAAAACCTCAACTCTAAGATTACCCAAAGCATCACAGGAATCCCGATGCACAAGATATCTCGTCAAAGGTAAAACTAATCCAGCAAGGCCGCCCGACGTGTCGACGATCCCGATAGGAGCCGCGTATCTCGTTCTCAGGACACGACGGATAAGCGAAGCGTACGGTGGCCTGATAGAAATCTCCCGAGTTGCCCCGGGTTGGCCCCGCACGATGCTCTTTTTTGGACCAGCACCATCAACACTAGCCCCCCTGTATTATGTAAAATTACTCCTCGGGTTCATGATGCCCTATGCTTTCAGTATTAACAAAATTATTATGTTGGGCAAATGTAGTACCAATGTTGAGCCTTGCCAGACTACCTTTAATATAAAACGAATTATCAAGAGGGTCCCCATAACAACCCAGATCGTGTTAGGAGCGCTCAATTATGGAACATAACACCGGTAGCCGAAACTAAGGGGACAAAGGTGGAACAAAACACCAGGCTAGAAAGGCCGAGCCTTCCACCTTTTACCAAGTATATAGGTGCATTGAATAAAATAGCATTTAATAGGGTGATATAACAAGGAACCCATGTTATCACATTGAATCAACTGCACCTGCAACTAGTAACACTACCACAGGGTTAAGCAAGCAGTAACGTAGCCAATCAGTGGTTTGTTAGGTTGAACAGGTCGAAGGTTTTCATGGCAATGTTGGGAGGCTGATATTTAACATGTGGTAGGCAACGAGACTTAATCGATAGAAACGTAAACTAGCATGGCAATGATAGTAATGGTATCTGGGGAAATGGTCATCTTGCCTGAGATCCCGCTTGGAAGAAGAACAACTCCGTGAAGCAGACGAACCGATGTAGTCGAACGGGTCCTCACTTTCCGACACGCTTGCGGAACTCTATCGAGACGAAGCAAACCGGAAACAAGCATCAACACACGATATTCACCACGGCATATGCACGACAATATGCAATCCACATATGATGCATGAGCATATGAATACATGCAAGTCACGGCATGACAAATCACACAATCAAACACTACACATTAAGTGAAGTTCAATATGGAACGAGTTGCATATTGACGAAACTCCACATACGAGTTATTTAGTTCTATCCCGAATAGGTACACGTCAATATTAAATGTGGTTACACATGGAAAGAGGTGAAGCGTAATTACTCTCCTTATCTAGGCACTTTAAATGAGGTCGGAAATGACATATAGCACCTCCGAAACGACCTCACATGTTAATTTACAATTCTGTCCAGATCTGAACTAACATGTTTAATTAGTTTTTAAACAGAAAAACAAGTAGGTTCACGTGATTCTACGCATTGTTACAAGCAATTTACACATAGAGAACATCTCCAACGGAGCTACATATCAAAAGATACGGACACCGCAAGATATGATGGCATGAATGCAATATGTGTGCAAATGGCATCCACAACATTTCAAAAGACACATCCAGCAAGATAAAATGGATCTACACGAGATTCTAAGCAAGTTTCATGTAGGACACGATCAAAACGGAGCTACGGTTCAACAACTACGAGCTAAACAAGAAATCACTACAATCTGCCAAAATCAGCCACATAGCATTTTCTACACGGCACAACTATGAGCTACACAACTCCGATAAACTCAACCAAGGCATGAGACGATACAGAGAAAGAAGAACTACAACATACAACTAATAACACCTAGCATGGAAGCATGGATCACTAGGAAAAGAAGTCACAAAATGGCTTCTCACACACTGTTTCAGACTTGGTGAAAATAATAGTTTATGAAACTACAGTTTTCGATCTGAAGGCATATTGACAACAGTAAAACTAGAAGCTACAGGACTCCAAATGGCATGAAAATTAACAGCATGCTAGATAATCCCAAAGTCTACAACTAACTTTATTGCACCAACCTCAAAAGAGCTACAGTTCAAAAGATAAACTCATGCCAGGACAACAACAAAATATAACAGATCTCAGACTTAGAAACATTTCAGCATCCCTAAAACAACACTATTTTCTAGCAAGTAAAGAACAAGCAAACCACACCTAAACATGGATTTCTATTGCAACCAAAAATACCAAGGTCTAGAGTAAACATGCAAGGGCAACTCTCTAGTTGACAACTCCTTCAAACGAAGCACGGAATAAATCCTACGAAATAGACAAGAGGGCCACATGGCAAAATATCACACGAACTAACTTGCTCAAAAGTTAAAACTAAATAGACAGAGAAATCCTATGGATTTTTCTACCCCGAAAACATATATAACATGTGGGGTTGCAAAACAAAAATATCGCCACACGTAAATGCGAGAATATGTCCTAAACACGAAAAATAAACTAGCGGCTAAACCCTACGTTCAAAAATATCAACAGCTACTCTAAAATACATGGCAAATGGGGTTCCTAGAACATGAACATTTCTACTACGGCATTCGAGCAATCCGGACACGCACGAGAAAATATCTCGGGACCAAAACATAATAGACAACACACGTTTCTAGGCATTCGTCACGCTAAACTACGTCAAACAATTATGCAAGTAGCAAATTCGAATTCTACGCGAGATTCTACACAAAAACCATATGCTACACGTCGTTCCTACTTACGAATTAAAAGATACGGGCATTTATATATACCTCTATTTCCTGAAATACAACTAATTCAAAAACCCTAAATAAGATATACTACCGGGCCGGACTAAGGCGTAACAAAGAAAAATATGCACATGGGGGAGGAATAGGTCTCGGGCTGCTCACATTAGCAGGCCTCGGCCTCGTCGGTGCGCTCTGGGCCGAGGGAGGCCTCGGATGGAGCTGGGCCACGGAGGTTTCAGGTGGGCCGCGGCGAGGCAGGCGCTGGCCCAACTGGGCACCCGCGAGCGAGCCCTCGTGCTCGCATCCTCCCGAGACGGAACGAACGGCGGCGGCACCTCTTAGGCGGCGAGATGAGGCACGACCGGCAAGGGACTCCGGGGATGGCGAAGGGGCGGCGGATCCGGGCGCAGCGTCCCCGGATCTGGCCGAAGACTGGGCCGGCGGACGGTGGAAGACGCCATTGCGGCGGGGCTGTCGAGCAGAGGCCGAGGCGGGGCGAGGCACCAGCGTGGCGGCGCTGCAAGCGGCGAACGACGACGAGGTTCCAGCTGGCGCCCAGAGGGAGGCAGCGGCGGCGACCCGGGCAGGCGGCGAGGAAGCTGGAGGCGCGGGGCACCGGCGCAGGCGGTGGGGCACGCCACGGTGCTCAGCATGAGCTCGGGGGCTCCTCCCCTCGAGCTGCTGGCTGGCGGCGGTTGCGGGGCGATCCAGGACCGGGCGGGCCGGATATGGGCTTGCGGGCCCGGCGGTTGCGCTGAGGATGGAGGGAGGAGAGAGAGAGTGGGCTGCTAGGGTTTCGGGCCGCGGATCCCGAGGTAGGGGGAGAGGGGGCTGTCTAAAAATACACGGGGGTCTATTTATAGAGAAAGGGGGGGCTAGGTTTAGCAAAATTCCGCCCCGGTTTCAACCGCGTGGTCGGATTCGAATAATTCCGAACGCGGGACAGACTAAATGGCTGTGTAGAGTAGTTATCCGGAGACGAGAGGGAAAACGGGTGACCCGGCAATGTATTTTAAAACACCGACAAACGTCCGACGAATAACCGAAGACGATGCCGCTACGGTCGACCGTTCGGGTACCGGACGGACTCCGATGGCGACGAAATTCGATAGGCGGCCTAGCTGTATTAAAATAAGACCGCCTGTCAAATTCCAACCCAATCAGAGAAAGTTTTACACACACTTTTAAAATAGGGTTTTGACGATGCCGCGGGCGCGTGCGTGTGTGATCGGGCTCAGAACGGACAACGACGAAGAGCGGCAACTAACAACGTGTTAGAGTTGTGTCGAATATGGTGTACAAGGTAGGTTACAGTTGGAGTTGTAGTTGTATTGTGTTTAGATAGGATATGGAGTCGTGTCCAAGCAGGACACTTGTATCCTAGGCCTCTCATATATAGCGGGGCTAGACACACGATGTAACCTCTGCCAACATAATAGCACAGGTGTGCAGGGGGAGCCGGCAGCGTGTGCCGACTCCCAAGGCGGCCATGGTGCGGTACTGTGATGGTGTCACGGAGAGGAGCACCCGTAGTCATGCCCCGGGGATGTAGCCATATCGGTGAACCTCGTTAACAAATCTCGGTGTCGTGCTCGTGTGATTGCCTGGTCCTCGGATGATTGACGGAGTGCCTCGGTTTTATTCTAACAAGTGGTATCATGAGCTAGGCGTGAGGCGATGTTTGTCTTGATCCAGAGGAGGAAAAGATAGCGACAGTATTCTGCCGAAGCAATTGGGCGAGTTCGTCACCGGTGTTGCAGATCAGCGGATGTTGGTCCTTGAAATCTTTGTGGAGCAATCGCGAGGCAGTAGCACAAGTTTGGCAGATCGAATCGGTCCGTAGGCGGTGATCTAGCAGTTTGATCTTGGGAAGTTGACTAGAGGCGCGTGTGCTTGTGCCACCAGCAGTGAGAGTGGGAGACGTGCGTGTGGTGATCGATCACACGATCAGGTGAGCATACTGGTGGCCGGCTAGCGTACAGGGATTCGAAGGAAGCCATGCACTTACGTGAGATTTGTTTGGAGACCAAAACGAACCGAGTTCTCGAACGAAGACGTCTCAGTAATGGAGTCTTGCATGCTCGCTTTAAAGGCTGCTGTAGGCAGCCGTAGAAGAGGCGCACGACAGACACAAGGCAGCAGTTGATCGTATTGGAAAGGAAAAATCCATCACGTTGATATCCAGTGGAATTAGCAGGAGGCGTTGACAAGTTAATTGCTAGCATGTGGAGTTGAGGCCAATGTTAACATTCACAAGGTCAGCCGTATGCAGAATCATGACGTCATCAGGCATCAGGTTTGAGGTGGAGATGTTCGACGGGACTGAAAACCTTGGGATACGGCAGGCAACGGTGAAAGATTTTTTGGCGCAACACAGAAGGCATTGCGGGAAGTCAAGCCAGCTAAGATGGAATTATCGTGTGACACATGGGAATTCGCGAAAGATGATTTGCGAGCCTAGAGTGTGTCGTGTACTCGGACGATTTCGGCTGGGTCGGACTGGACAATGTGACGGATCGACGCGAGTCGGTTGGTATAGAAGACGGTGGTAGGATCAGCGACGACAACATAGGAACGTGATGCTGATGGTGACCGACTTCTGGGCATGGAAACATGCGGCGCAAGCTCTAGGGCTTGTGTGGCTTCGACAAGACTATGGCGCGGGGTTGATTCAAGACGGTGCACATGTGAGCTTGAAGTCGACGGTGCGCAAGGGGTGGACTGATTATCTACCATGGAGTCATGTTGAAGGTGAAGCTGGAGTCTGAAGGACTTCACTCGGGAAAAAGCGAGTGACACGTGGTTCGGACTGGAGCTCGGTGGTCTGATGGAAACGTGATACTCGTCATCGGTCGGTGATGATCGGTGGTACTCTGCAGGGGGGTTGAGTGGTGTGGGTTCGCGACCCTTGAGACTCGACAAGTACAGTGGAGGCTCGATGCGGTAATAGCGGCGAGGCGTGCGGTATGCACGGGCATGGAGACGGGCCAGGGCTCTGGTGGTCATACATGTGGTGAGACAACTGCGAATTTGACTCGGGATGACTACAAGCAATGGTGAAATTCCTTCAAGTTTCATACAGATGGTCAAGGAAGAGCGATGATGTTGAGTTCAGGTAACTCTTATGTGTGACACCCAACATATGAGTTGTTCACTTTCACGCAGGTCGGGGATCGGTGTGTGATGGTGTTGGATACTCTGGAAGTTGGGAGCACAACTAGAGTAATGTGGAGCTTAATTTCGTTCGAGCGTTGACTATGGTCAAGAAAAGAAGGAACTTCAAGTTGCAGGTGGAGTCACATGGAGTCTTTGGAGTAGCAGCGGTGCTCACTGGATAAGCTCAAGTCCAATGTACATGGAAGTTTGATGCATGGACGAATTCAAGGTGGTGGAGAATATTCACCAAGGTGGAGTTTGTTAGAGTTGTGTCGAATATTGTGTACAAGGTAGGTTACCGTTGGAGTTGTAGTTGTATTGTGTTTAGATAGGATATGGAGTCGTGTCCAAGAAGGACACTTGTATCCTAGGCCTCTCATATATAGCGGGGCTAGACACACGATGTAACGTATGCCAACATAATAGCACAGGTGTGCAGGGGGAGCCGGTGGCGTGTGCCGGCGCCCAAGGCGGTCAAGGTGCGGTATTGTGACGGTGTCACGGAGAGGAGCACCCGTAGTCATGCCCCGGGGATGTAGCCATATCGGTGAACCTCGTTAACAAATCTCGGTGTCGTGCTCGTGTGATTGCCTGGTCCTCGGATGATTGACGGAGTGCCTCGGTTTTATTCTAACACAACGGATGCAACTTTTGAAAACTGGCGGCAACGGAATGCCGATGCAATGCAGATGATGCGAATGATGCGATGATGATGCAACAACTAAAATAACCACACGACGAGAACGGAAAATAAAGGGGAATCTTCTAGGGCGTCGGTCTCGGGCTGTCACAACTCTCCTACACTACAAGAGGATCTCGTCCTGAGATCTAAGAATGAAAGGGGGAAGAGGATGAGAAAGCACGTGGTAAAACTTAATTGCTTCTTTGACAAACGAGTGAAACCAATGATCCTTGAAGGTTGCAAAGGGATGAGGAATGAGATGAGAAACAAGCAAGAATTCACGGAAAATTTTGGCAGCACTTCTGTAGGAACATGGGACAAAAAATTCGATAAGATGGGAGAATTAGACAATATTCATAACAAACAACTAAATAGAACAAGGGAACACCATGATCTTGATAGAACAACATGATTGACCAAAAAGAGCGACATCACAACAACTCTCGAACAAGAGAGTATGAACTAGATCTTGGAAAGAGGGAACGAAGAAGGAAAAGATAACTACCACCACAAGGATCTTGAAGAACATCTTGAGAATGGATTGAAACCTTGATGAACCACCATGAAGGACCTCCGTATACAAATGAATGATGAAAAGATATGAAGGTGGAAAAGAATGAGATTAAGACCGTGCCAAGATTTAGATGTAGCCTCACAAAGATATACTTAATAGAACTTGGAACTCCGGAAAAGAAAGATAAGCACAAGAGAAAAGAATTGATATCATGAGCCACTCCAGAAGAAGAATTGAAATCATGAACAAGAATAAGAATTATGTTATGCTTATCCTTCATCAAGTTTAATTGATGACAAGCAACGGATTTAGCATACCACTTAATCTTCTTGAAAAGATTGAGGAGAGATATGAGCACAAACTAGAAGAGATCTTGAAAGAGACACCGGTGAGAATTGAAATGAATGAGGAAACCATGAATGCATGGAGATACATGAGAATGAAGAGATCATGATCCACCTAACAACAAACTTGAACAAGGCACCGGAATAATTGAGAGACGAACGAAGAGACAACAATTGAGGATGAAAGCTGAAAGCTGAGAACGAAGCATCTTCTAAAATGATGGCCTTCGGAGGATCGAGAATGAAAATAACTCAGGAATGCACCGGATAGAAAGAAAGGGATTTACTCAAGATTGGAACAATTCAAGATGATGCCGCAAGCTCAAATGATGAATCATGAAGAGAATGGACCACGATTTGAGAGAAACACCCCTTTGAATTTCCAAGCTGAGAATGATGACGAGAAACAACACCAAGAATACTGAGACACTCCGGAATAATGAAGAATGAAAGGTTGAGTCAATTATGAGAATTAATTCGAATAGATCTTGAAGAAGTAATATGACTGATGGAAACCATACTTACATCATAGTAGAAACGAATTAGAGATCTCCGGGAAAAGATTAGAAGAGCCAGATAAGATCCTGGGAAGAACCTGTGGGTTATGGGCCCACTCAAAGAAACCACCGTTGAAAAGATTAATTAGAAAGATTGAATGCACTGGTACAAATGAAAACTAGATGAGGTTAGCACCCCAAAATAATTAAAGAATTGAAAACAACAAACTACTGAGATAACTTCAACGCTCCGGGTAGAATAGAAAGAAATGACAACAAGAAGACTGATAATACTTTCCGACACGGGAAAGAATTTAAAGGATGAAAGGATATGATGAACACGGATAACTGAATTAAATTCACTGGGAAAACCATAAGAATGAATAACGATGAACATGAAGCTCCTGAGAATCTTCTCAACGAATCGCCGGATACGACACGGAAGAAAAGATAGTGGAAACATCACTGAATATAAAGGCACTTGGATGATGACTGAAACATTGAAGAAAAGGGTGGGGGGGAAACAAAGACAACTTGGGACAGATTAGACAAACTCCGGTAAGAATTGAGAGAACGATCTGTGAATATTGGAGAGGAATGAATTCACTTGAAGAGAAGCACACCCGTTGAAAAGAATTGACACGGCAACTCCGGTTGACAAGAATTGATAAGACAATTTGATTTGAGCAACATGATTAGCAATCCCATAAAAATATGAGAACACCTCTTGGAAAAGATATGAAATCACCATTTGACATCGAAGCAACTCGAATTACCATATTCCAATAAAACAAGGGGCGAGGCTTATGAAACAAGCCAGAACAAACTCATGAGAAAGATTTTGTCCGATATTTTTGTGGACAGGATCGCACGGGCTCGATCCTTACAGTAGCCATCAAGTGCAAGGCAGTGCACTCGACATACGAAGCGTCCCCGAGTCGTAGCAAGCTACAAGGACTCTTTAAGACCCAACGAGAACCGCTGTAAGACGACCGCCAACAAACGAACCCACTAGATGTCGAACCCCAACCTAACATCATGCATTTGTTGGAAGATTGACCTATAAGTAACTACTTGAATTCCCACCTAAGAATTCCCGAAAGTTCTGGTCATGCAATCTGGTACACGGATACAAGGAGTAATATGTCACACAACTCCTATACTAACCCGTCCAATGTATCACATCCGTCAACACATAACCAGAATCTCGGACCTTCATCTACTACAGACCCTCGTGATCACAATGATACAAAGTATGGCAGTACTCCCGAACAATATGCACTAGTACTGGGGACATCGGGGTTATCTCGCCACTACTAGTATTGAAGCAATTACGAACATCCTTCGTTGTGAGGTACTAAGAAATCTGAATGATAATGATGTGCTCGAGAATCCCTTGGAGCTCAACTCCCCGGAAGAAATCAAGTCAGACAGGAGGCACCAAGACAGAACTCCGTCAGATCCACATCATATAGATTCCAAAAATATCTGCGTGATCCTAAATTTTTTTTGAGTGAGAAGAGGAGTAGAATAAATTATTACATCAAGATTCCTCACCAGAGCATAGAAGAGGAGAAAAAATAATCCTACTCTCCGATATATGACTGGACTCAAAGTAGTTTTTCACTAGACTCGACTCGGCCAAGTTCGATCAATCAAGGGGGCTCCTAGGTCGGTACTCCTCTGATACCAACTTGTCACGCCCAAGATGCGATCCTATCCTCAATTTGGCAGGAGGCCTCATCAGGGATAGATGCGCATCTCATGGTTTCGCAAGAATGGATATCGTTACAAGTACATGTACTGAATAGAAGATATATAAAGAATTTGGCTTACACTCGCCACAAGCTACATCAGAGTGACACCAGTACAATACATAATCATCATGAATAAGAGCAGGGTCCAACTACGGACGAAAACAAACGAGAAAAGAAGAACGACGTCCATCCTTGCTATCCCAGGCTGCCGGCCTAGAACCCATCCTAGATCGATGATGAAGAAGAAGAAGAAGCAACTCCAAATGAACAATCAACGCGCTCACGTCAAGTAACCTTTACCTGTACCTGCAACTGGTGTTGTAGTAATCTGTGAGCCACAGGGGACTCAGCAATCTCATTTCCAATGGTATCAAGACTAGCAAAGCTTAATAGGTGAGGTATGGTTAAGTGGTGAGGTTGCGGCAGCGGCTAAGCATGTACTTGGTGGCTAAACTTACGAGTACAAGAAAATAAGAGGGGGAAGATCTACGCAAAACGGACGTGATCTACTGATGATCAAATGAATGATCCTGAACACCTACCTACGTCATACATAACCCCACCGTGTCCTCGATCGAAGAAGGAACTCACGGAAGAGACAGTCACGGTTACGCACACAATTAGCATATTTTAATTAAGTTAACCTCAAGTTATCTAGAACTAGTGTTAAACAAAGTTTCCACGTTGCCACATAACCGCGGGCACGGCTTTCTGAAAGATTTAACCCTGCAGGGGTGCTCCAACTAGTCCATCACAAATTACCACAAGCCACATAGAAATCCTCGATCACGAAGTTCGCGATCTCGTCGGACTCCTTAGTGGAAAACCTCAACTCTGAGATTACCCAAAGCATCACTGTAATCCCGATGCACAAGATATCTCGTTAAAGGTAAAACTAATCCAGCAAGGCCGCCTGGTGTGTCGACGATCCCGATAGGAGCCGGGTATCTCGTTTTGAGGACACAACGGATAAGCGAAGCGTACGGTGGCCTAATAGAAATCTCCCAAGTTGCCCCGGGTTAGCCCCGCACGATGCTCTATTTTGGACCAGCACTATCAACACTGCCCCCCCTGTATTATGTAAAATTACTCCTCGGGTTCATGACGCCTGAGATCCCGCTTGGAAGAAGAATGACTCCCTGAAGCAGACGAACCGATGTAGTCGAACAGGTCCTCACTTTCCGACACGCTTGCGGAACTCTATCGAGACGAAGCAAACCGGAAACAAGCATCAACACACGATATTCACCACGGCATATGCACGACAATATGCAATCCACATATGATGCATGAGCATATGAATACATGCAAGTCATGGCATGACAAATCACACAATCAAACACTACACATCAAGTGAAGTTCAATATGCAACGAGTTGCATATTGACGAAACTCCACATACGAGTTATTTATTTCTATCCAGAATAGGTACACGTCAATATTAAATGTGGTTACACATGGCAAGAGGTGAAGCGTAATTACTCTACTTATCTAGGCACTTTAAATGAGGTCGAAAATGACATATAGCACCTCCGAAACGACCTGACATGTTAATTTACAATTCTGTCCAGATCTGAACTAACACGTTAGTTAGTTGTTAAACAGCAAAACAAGTAGGTTCACGTGATTATAGGTGTCGTTACAAGCAATTTACACATAGAGACATCTCCAACGGAGCTACGGATCAAAAGATACAGACACCGCAAGATATGATGGCATGAATGCAATATGTGTGCAAATGGCATCCACAACATTTCAAAACACACAACTAGCAAGATAAAATGGATCTACACGAGATTCTAAGCAAGTTTCATATAGGACACGATCAAAACGGAGCTACGGTTCAAAAACTACGAGCTAAATAAGAAATCACTACAATCTGCCAAAATCAGCCACATAGCATTTTCTAGACCCCACAACTACGAGCTACACAACTCCGATAAACTCAACCAAGGTATGAGAGGATAGAGGGCAAGAAGCACTACAACATACAACTAATAACACCTAGCATGGAAGCATGGATCACTAGGAAAATAAGTCACAAAATGGCTTCTCACACACTGTTTCAGACTTAGTGAAAATAACAGTTTATGAAACTGCAATTTTCGATCTGAAGGCATATTGACAGCAGCAAAACCATAAGCTATAGGACTCCAAATGGCATGAACATTCACAACATGCTAGAGAATCCCAAAGTCTACAACTAACTCCATTGCACTAACCTCAAAAGAGCTACAGTTCAAAAGATAAACTCATGCAAAGACAGCAACAAAATATAACAGATCTCAGACTTAGAAATATTTCAGCATCCCTAAAACAACACTATTTTCTAGCAAGTAAAGAACAAGCAAACCACACCTAAACAAGGATTTCTATTGTAACCAAAAATACCAGGGGCTAGAGTAAACATCCAAGGGCAACTCTCTAGTTGACAACTCCTTCAGACGAAGCATGGAATAAATCCTACGAAATAGACAAGAGGGCAACATGGCAAAATACCACGCGAACTAACTTGCTCAAAAGCTAAAACTAGGATTTTTCTACCCCGAAAACATATATGACATGTGGGGTTGCAAAACAAAAATATCGCCACACGTAAATGCGAGAATAAGTCCTAAACACGAAAAATAAACTAGCGGCTAAACCCTACATGCAAAAATACCAACGGCTACTCTAAAATACATGGCAAAGGGGTTCCTAGAAAATGAACATTTCTTCTACGACATTCCAGCAATCCGGACACACACGAGAAAATATCTCGGGACCAAAACATAATAGACAACACACCTTTCTAGGCATTCGGCACGCAAAACTACGTCAAACAATTATGCAAGTAGGAAATTTGAATTCTACGTGAGATTCTACACAAAAACCATATGCTACACGTCGCGATCCGACTTACGGATTAAAATATACGGGCATTTATATATATGTCTATTTCCTGAAATACAACTAATTCGAAAACCCTAAATAAGATATACTACCGGGCCGGACTAAGGCGTAACATAGCAAAATATGCACATGGGGGAGGAATAGGTCTCGGGCTGCTCACCTTAGCAGGCCTCGCCCTGGTTGGTGCGCTCTGGGCCGAGGGAGGCCTCGGGTGGAGCTCGGCCACGGAGGTCTCGGGTGGGCTGCGGCGAGGCACGCGCTGGCCCAACTCGGCGCCCACGAGCGAGCCCTCGTGCTCGTCTCCTCCCGAGACGGAACGAACGACGGCGAGGGACTCCAGGGACGGTGAAGGGGCGGCGGATCCAGGCACAGCCTCCCCAGATCTGGCCGGAGACTCGCCGGCGGCCGGTGGAATACGCCATGGCGGCGGGGCTGGAGAGCAGAGGCCGAGGCGAGGCGAGGCACCGGTGTGGCGGCGCTGTAGGCAGCGAACGACGGCGAGGTTCCGGCTGGCGCCCGGAGGGAGGCGGCGGCGGCGACCCGGGCAGGCGGCAAGGAAGCTGGAGGCGCGGGGCACCGACGCAGGCGGTGGGGCACGCCATGGTGCTCGGCACGAGCTCGGGGGCTCCTCCCCTCGAGCTGCTGGCTGGCGGCGATTGAGGGGCGATCCGGGGCCGGGCGGGCCGGATCTTTGCTCATGGGCCCCGCGGCTGTGCTGAGGAGGGAGGGAGGAGAGAGTGAGTGGGTGGCTAGGGTTTCGGTGCACGGATCCCGAGGTAGGGGGAGAGGGGGCTGTCTAAAAATACATGGGGGTCTATTTGTAGACAAAAGGGGGCTAGGTTTAGCGAAATTCTGCCCCGGTTTCAACCGCGCGGTCGGATTCGAATAATTCCGAACGCGGGACGGATTAAATGGTCGTGTAGAGTAGTTATCGAGAGACGAGAGGGAAAAAGGGCGACCCGGCAATGTATTTTAAAACACCGACAAACGTCCGACGAATAACCGAAGACGGTGCCGCTACGGTTGACCGTTCGGGTACTAGACGGACTCCGATGGCGACGCAATTCGACAGGCGGCCTAGCTATATTAAAATAAGACCGCACGTCAAATTCCAACCCAATCAGAGAAAGTTTTACACACACCTTTAAAACAGGGTTTTGACGATGCCGCGGGTGCGTGCGTGTGGTCGGGCTCAGAACGGACAACGACGAGAAGCGGCAACTAACAACGGATGCAACTTTTGAAAACTGGCGGTAACGGAATGCCGATGCAATGCATATGTTGTGAATGATGCGATGATGATGCAACAACTAAAATAACCACACGACGAGAACGGAAAATAAAGGGGAATCTTCTGGGGCGTCGGTCTCGGGCTGTTACAGAACAGAACTAGGGCTTGAGTTTGACGAGGTTCACTAGTGCTAGGGGGATCCATATCTCGAGCTCGGCACACAGGAGTTATCAGGAGGCACAACCACTTCTTCTGGATGGGGAGAGGATCACTCGAGAGCTTGGGACCGAGCGGGGCTTCGCCCATGGAAGATGATAACTTCTGGAGAAAGGGGGTTCTTGCGCCTGGTTAATTTTGAGGGAAAGGGGAGGGCAGAATGGGTTTGCGGTGGCTCTGGGAGTTTGTCGATGAATGAGACATGGTGGGACCTGCGGCGCGATATCGAATTTGGCATGGAGGTTGGCGGCGGCCGAAATTGTGAGAGATGGAGGAGACGACCGCTCTGGATGGTCTGATGCTTGGGGGCCACTTAGAAGACGAGGAGAGTATGATCATGTTGATTGAGGGGTTTGGGGGGCTTTATATAGTCGGGCAAGGTCGGTTCTCCGGAGCCCATGGATAAGCACGGCAGCGGCGGCCATTATTGCTGAACAAGGGAGGTGGGGCGAGTTGGTTGGGCTTGTTTAGGAAGGAGACATAGTTGCGGGTGAGGACTATGAGCTGGAGGGCTCAAGGGCACGCCAGGTGTCCCGTACGACACCGGCCACAACAGGAAATAATGGCGCTAGCGTCTGGCTCACCTAGGATGCGGCGGGAATGCTATAGAGTGGAGGGGCATGTCGGTTGGAGGCTTGGCGCGAAGCGACAGTGAGCAAGGGATCTTGATAAGCTCGGGGAGAGCGGTAGGTGGATGTGGTAGCGCGGGCAGTGCACGTGCAAAATGCACGCTCTAGCCGCGCTCTGGACATGCCCACCAAGTGCTCGACTAAATGCCAGGGGTAGCTATGGTCTTTGGATGCAATTGAAACTTAAGAGAGTCATTGATGAGGGTGGTGTAGGGCTAGTGGACATATTGTTTTGGCGAGGAAGCAAGTTCCCAATGCAATCATAGAGACATGCCAACTCTGGTCATGCACCATAAGTGTTTGACAAAATGAAGTGGCATCAAAAGGACCTTGCTGGCATCCAACTTCCCAGAGTGGGGTCTCTATAGATGAAATAGGAGATGATATAATTAGTTTGGCAAAAGAGAAAACTTGGTAATGCAAGTTCTGGTGAAAGTCAATTCGGTCTAGAAAATGCAGGGGAAAATTTGGCCAACTTAAATTATGACTATGAGGTTGATCTCTTGGACTTAAGGGTTTGGTAGGGTGAGCAACGAGCATTAAAAATCTCATGGGCATTGGAGCAATTAAAATTGGGGTTGTAGTACAAATCATCAAACTGGACCAGAATAGGAAAAGGGTTAATTTGGTAAATTTCTCCAAAGGACATAGTTGGGTTTTTGCATAAAAGTGAATCCCATGCTTGCCTTGACATCTCCAATTTTTTATAGAATTTTTGAAAGGTTATATCTAGGGGTTGTAGTACAAACCCCAAATTGGGCCAGAATAGAAAATAAGATAATGTGCTTAAATTTTTCAAAACACTTGGTTAGGTTTTACAAAAAATTGATCTAGAGACATCACATGTCACCTCCAGGTTTTTTGTAGATTTTTTAGAAGAAGACATCGAAAGGTTATAGTGCAAACAAAGGCCCTCAAATAAATTTAAAGTCATTTTTGAATAAGTGGAACTTGGAAAAACATTTATAAAAGGCTTCCACTTAATTTTGCAACAGAAAGAAAATGTTTTGATGCAAGCACTTAAGTCCCAACAATTTTAAAAAAACTTCTACTTGGGGAAGAACTATATAATAAGGGGAAAGGAGTGGTTCTAAAATCAATTGAAAACCCGGAAATTAAAATAAAACAAACATGGCCAATTTAAAAAATATCCCCATTAAATTAAATGATGAATAAAAATGATCTCAAGAAATGACTCAAGCACTCATAGCTCTATAAAATGCCACTTGAAATGGAAAGTTTTTGGAAGGAGGCTTTGAAAAGAGTCATGAAGCAATTTATTTTCTCAAAATTTTTATTCTCGGCAATATTTTAATTTAAGAAATATGGATCAATTTTTGGGGTGTAACATATGGGTATCTAGCATGATCGCATCTTACATACGCAAAACCACAACGGTGATATGCAAGTTGCTATTTAACCTTCTCCAAGGATCACCTCGGTCAAATCCAATTCAATTAAAGTTGGAGAAATAGACACCGCCAGTCATCTTTATGCAACAAGTTGCATGTTATTCGATGAATACAGTCTCTCATAAGCGTACGAGTAATGTTGGTCCGGGCCGCTTCATCCAACAATACCATCGAATCAAGAAAAGACTAAGGAGGGCAGCAATCTGAATATCAACGCGCACAAACTCCTTTGTGTTCTACTCGAGATGTCATCTACGCATAGACCTAGCTCATGATGCCACTATTGGTGAATGTTGGATGGGAAACAAAAATTTCGTACGCACATGCAAGACCTATCCATGGCGACGATCATCTACGAGAGGGGAGATTGGATCCACATACCCTTGTTGATCGCTAAGCGGGAAGTGTTAAGAAACACGGTTGATGTAGTCGAACGTCTTCGCGATCCGAATCGCAAGCCGTCCCACGAACCCTGTCCTGATCTAGCGCCAAATGGATGGCACCTCCGCGTTCAGCACACATACAACTTGATGACGATCTCCGCCTTCTTGATCCAGCAAGAGGGGCGAAGAGGTAGATGACTTCTCCGGCAGCATGACAGCGTGGTGGTGGTGGTGAACCAATCCAGCACGACTTCGCCAAGCTATGCCGGACTAGTCTAGACGAGGGAGACGATCTATGGTGGAGAGGGTAGCACGTGGCTTTTCTGGTGGTGTTTGCCCTCAAAATCTCCACTATATATAAGAGGAATAGGAGGGAGGGCTGCCTTGCCTCTATTCCAAGGAGGAGGGTTCGGCGAACCAAGGGAGGAGAGTCCTCTTCCAATTCGGTTTGGTGGAGGACTCCCTTCCTACTTGGTTTCCTCCTTCCTTTTTTGTTTTCCTTTTCTTTTTGCACCTTGGCCGAAATAGGTTTATTGGGCTAGCCGCACCATCCCACTAGGGGCTGGTGTGCCACCTCTAGGCCAATTAGGTCCTCTCCGGGTGGGTGGCCCCTCCCGCTAAAACCCCAGAACCCATTCGTCACTCCCAGTACTTTACACGGTAATGCTCGAAATCTTTCCATAAGCTAAATGCAACTTTCCTATATATCAATATTTCCTTCCGAACCATTCTAGAGCACCCCGTGATGTCCGAGATATCATCCGGGACTCCAAACAACTTTCGGTCACCAACATACATAACTCAATAATACTGAAACGTCGCCGAACCTTAAGTGTGTAGACCCTGCGGGTTCGAGAAGTATGCAGACATGACGTGAGACACTCTCTGGTCAATAACCAATAGCGGGACCTGGATGTCCATATTGGCTCCTACATATTCTACGAAGGTCTTTATCGGTTGAACCTCTATGTCAAGGATTCAGTTAATCCCGTATAACATTCCCTTTGTCCTTCGGTATGTTACTTGCCCGAGATTCGATCGTCAGTATCTCTATACCTATTTGAATCTTGTTACCGGCAAGTCTCTTTACTCGTTCTGTAATACAAAATACCATGACTAACTCTTTAGTCACATTGCTTGCAAGGCTTGTTGTGATGTTGTATTATCGAGTGGGCCCCGAGATTCCTCTCCGTCATACGGAGTGACAAATCCCAATCTTGATCCATGCTAACTAAACGGACACCTTCAGAGATACCTGTAAAGCATCTTTATAGTCACCCAGTTATGTTGTGACATTTGATACATATAAGGCATTCCTCCGGTGCCAGTGAGTTACATGATCTCATGGTTATAGGAATATATACTTGACATGCAGAAAACAGTAGCAATAAAATAACACGATCACATGCTACATTCATAGTTTGGGTCTTGTCCATCACATCATTCTCCTAATGATGTGATCCCGTTATCAAGTGACAACACTTGTCTATGGTCAGGAAACCTTAACCATCATCGATCAACGAGCTAGTCAACTAAAGGGTTACTAGGGACAATGTGTTGTCTATGTGTCCACACATGTATCTGAGTTTCCATTCAATACAATTTCAGCATGGATAATAAATGATTATCTTGAACAACAAAATATAATAATAACTATTTTATTATTGCCTCTAGGGCATATTTCCAACATGGATCACAAGACTATGATGGTCTATGGAGTACAACAAGGTTCTTTGTGGTTGATGGCGGAAGCGGTTCGTGGATCTCCAGCGTCTATAGGACTCCATTTCCCACAGGAACAACTGACGTGGATAACTCCTATCTTGCGAGGCTGCTATCTTCAATATCTAGGTTCCGGGGTTGTCATCAGAATTTTCCTCTGTAAATACACAATATATCCAAGACAATAGCCACGGACAAGCCTGTGAGTACGCTTGAATGTACTCGCAAACATCATGAAATCAGATATAATACAACGGTGAGTTTCATGCACCGAGATTTTTATCGATATTCAATTCACCATAATATAAATTCATGAGTGCAGGTATGCAAATAATTTATAGACATAGAGAGTAAATAAACAATCAGGGATAGAGAATAAAAACAGAAAGGGAACATTGGGTGGTATTCCTCCCAAAAATTTCAAAAAATAAAATGGCATGATTGGGTGTGTGAAGCGACACATCAAAAAGAAAAAATATATAAAACAAGCCTTAGTCGGGTGCCTTTGCGACGCCACATAAAGGGCTTATAAAAATATAATAAGTGTTGCAATAGTCGGGTGGCTCGAGCGACACCACGTAAAGGGCCTAGAAAAAAGCAATAATAATTATTGCCACTGTCAGACGTCTGGAGCGACATTGCATAAACGGCTCATAATGAAAATAATAACTTGCATGCCATAGTCGAGCGTTTCAGCGACGCCACATAATAGGCTTACAAGAAAACAATAATAATGAGTATCCAGGAGGTAGAACCTTCCTAGGGACACTAAAAAATTCATATACAAGAAGAGTACTCCATAACAAAATTTATAATAATAATGATCATCCATCACGATTCATGATTAACATCATGGTTCAATTTATTCCTCCAAAGACCGACACTAAGACCGACACTTGACCTACCCCACACTATAGTCCTTAACCGCGGACATGACTATTCAAATAGATGTTATACTCTATAGAGGGTGTACTTTTTACCCATGAGTAAAATATTTCTTTATTCAACTAGATATGTCAACTAATTCCGATTACAATCTTTGAGTTGAAAACATACCTAACCGGTGCACACCAGTTTAACTTCCCGATACCTGGGATCACCCACAATATTCGTTGAGTGAAACTCTAAGTGGGGAGACCACAATCTCGATTAGCATGGGATATAAATATTTATAATGCACGCAGACAAGGGCGCTACCCCATCGCTCCAACTAGAACAATCATGCCCCCGGACCAGGTGACATGGCTACCAGGGGCCACTAGTATCTTTCACTATGGCCTCTCTATATGGTGCGTGCCAAGAAAGGGGTTGACGACTTACTGAACCGTACCGTAGTTGTGGCAGGGACAAGTGGTAGTACAAAAACAAGCATGGGGTTGCTGGAACAAGATTCGATCTACGATTGACTCAGGAGGTTCATGTTTTCCCTGCAAGATTAGCACAACACAGTCGCTTCACAATTTCTGACACGGTCACCCCCATCAGGCCCCAATATGCCTCCACTGATCATCCCCCTCATAATGGGATACCCGCTCCATTGTCGTGTCTACTCAAGACATAATCTTCCTCGAGATTTCATTCGGACTAGAACAGGCATGCATGGCATGGATTAGTGACTACTATCACATGTAGCTCAAGCTTAACAGAAAATAATCCTCACCATTTGCATTCATGCATGAATATTTTCTATATGAAATATTTATCTCACTAAGCATATCTATGAAAGTTATTATTCATAGAAACAACCCTCAACTTATATCATATCAGAGTTCAAGATGCTTGCCTTGAGTATGCAGAAAGGCAGGATGCACTCCAAAACTTTTGAAAGTTTGTTCTTTCCTCCAATTTCCAATTTTGAAAATATTCAATCAACACACAATCAAACAGTTCTAAATGTTGGTCGTAAAATTTTCAAATAAATAATAAAATAAACTAGATGAAATTAGAAGAATGTGGGAAAAAGAATCAACTCATTTGGAGTTGTAGTTTAAAAGTTAGATGTGGTCAAAGTTGTGGTCAACATTTGATTTTAAAAATAATCAGAAAAGGAAATGCTTCACTGAAAATACGCTTCCAGAAGAGAGGATACATACTTCGAGGGATTACGCCTAAACTTAAAACGGAGTACGATGGCGTGGGCCGCTCATAGTGGGTCCTCCTGGCCCACTCGTCAGGTTTGACTCGTCATCTCGCTCCTCTCTCCCTCGCGGTTGACACAGGCGGGGCTTCGACGATCCTCGCCGATGAACGATGGATCCCTCGGGGTCCTTGGCTTGGAAATGAATGGGGATTACCTGGGTCATCCTCACTGTGGTCTCCATGGTCGGGGAGATGGAGTGAATCACCGGCGGCGAGCTCTCCGGTGGGCGATTGCATCGCAAAAAAGAGGAACTCCTCCTCCCACAGCACTCGAGCTATAATAGCTAGGGGAATGGCTTTGAGGATCTCTTGAGGGTCTCTGGGGAAGGTTTTAGGGAGGGGGCTGCTCTGGAGGCTTTGAATTTTAACCGAAGGGTGACGGCGATTGTTCTGGCCGGAGGCGGGGAAGAAGATGAGCTCTGGTCAAATTGGTGCCAGTGGGGCTTTCTACGGCTAGAGAAGGGTTGATGACGAGCACATGGAGTTCGGGGCCTCCTATTTATAGGAGGGTGAAGTCGGTTCGCTGCTCGAGAGAGTGGACATGGTAGTTCGCCAATATTGTCGCCAAAGAGGCGACGTGGCGAGGCGAGCATGACCAGATGAGCTTGAGGATGAGGTCGCGCTCTTCCACGAGGCAGCTGGCGCTTGGGGAGTGTCTGGACGACACCGACCACGGCAGAGGCAGTTAGGGCCGGACGCTAGCCACCAAGGGGCTATAGCGGCAGCGCTGTGAGGTGCAGGGAGGCAATCAGGGCGCCGCAAGCGACTTGGAGGAGAGGCGGCATGGCTCTGTGAGCGGGGAAAGGTGAGGGGAGGGGGGTTGGTGGGGCACGGTGGCTCGAAGCGGTTGCATGCAATATGCACACTCTGGACACGCACACCAGGTGCTCGACAAAATGCCAGGGCATCCTACAAGGCTCGGATGCAAAATGGGACTTAACATGGCTGAGGGTGTGGTTAATATATGGCTAATGTACATGTTGGTTTGGCTAGATGGACTAATTCCTAATGCAAGATCTGGAGTATGCCAAAACCAGCCATGCACGCAAGTTGTTTGGCAAAATTCTAGTACAATATAGAAAACTTTGTTAGCAATCAAATTTTCCAGAGTGGAGTCTCTTTAGATGGTAAAGATGATGGTGAAGTTAGTATGGGAAGGAAAGCAATTTGTTAGCGCAAGATTTACAAAACTTCACTTATGGATAGAAACTCCACGAGTTAATTTCATGAGCTAAAAATGTAACAAAGGGGCTGAACTCGTGGACTTATCGGTTTGGTATGATGGACTACAAGCAGGAGAAATCTAATGGTCATTGAAGCAAAATAAAATAGGGTTGTAGTTCAAACTAGCAAACCGGACCAGAATAGAAATGAGGATAGTTTGCTCAAATTTTTCAAAAGTCCAAGTTGATTTTTTTGCATAAAAGTCATCTATAGGCATCAGATGACACCTCCAAATTTTTATGGAATTGCTAAATGAATAATTAAAATGGTTGTAGTGCAAGAAAGACCCTTTAAAGAATGAAGAACTCATTTAATAGAAATAAAGCATGGCAAGTTTTGTTATAAAAATATTTCCCCTTGAATTCACAGAATGAAATGAAATGTTTTTAAGCAAACACTCAAGTCCCAAAAAATTATTGAAAGGTTTCTACTTGGAGGAAAAAAAATAGAATTTTACGGAAAAGGTTGGTTCTGAAATCAAGCGAGGATCCAGAAAATAAAAAAATTATATACCTCACAAACTTTAATTAATAAAAACATGGGAAACAATTTGGGGTGTTACAGAGGCCCAACAATGTCTACAAGTATAAAGTTGCATAGTAGACATCACCAGCCTCAAGCCATCAGGGCGTGCCTACCCCCTAGGCGCGCCCTGTTGGTTTGGCGCCACCCTGTGTGGCCTTCGGTCTCCCTTCGAAGCTTCCAAGTCTTATTTTTGTCCAGAAAAAATCATCAAAAAGTTTTGGGGCATTTGGACTTTGTTTGGTATAGTATTCCTAAAAGGCCAAAAACAAGGAGAAAACAACAACTGGCACTGTGCAATGGGTTAATAGGTTAGTTTTAAAAAATAATATAAAACATCACCAAAATGCTTATACAACATCCAATATTGATAATCCAATAGCATGGAACAATCAAAAATTATAGATACGTTGGAGATGTATTAGCATCCCCAAGCTTAATTCTTATTCATCCTCGAGTAGGTAAATGATAAAAACAATTTTTTTGATGTGACATGCTACCAAACATGTAATCTCTTTCAGATATGATCATTGAGAAACGATGAATCAATAAACATTAACATAGTAATATCCATAAACATAAGTAACATAATCATCAACTTTCAAAATATACAATCCCTAAAGAATGTTTACTCCGCATTCATTATATCGTATTAGCATGGCATGGCTTCGTCTTCACAACATAAATCAAAATGTCAAGCACCATAGTGTTAGTCCAAGCAATTGGATCGTACTTTTTAACATGCTTCAACATTTTATACCTCACTCAATACATGAGCATGAACAATTAACATAACATATATGTGGAATAGAATATGGTGGAAGGTTTCTAAGGAATCAAAGTGGATAAGAAAGTCTTGCATCCACTAGGCGGACCAACGGGCTATGGTGATGCCCATCAATCGATATCAATGCCAGGAGTAGGGGGATTTCCATGCAATGGATGCACTAGAGCTGTATAAAAGCCCAACAGAAGCTAAGTGGGTGTGCATCCAACTTTCTTGTTCATGAATACCTCGAGCGTTTCAGGAAGCCCGTCATTGGAATATACGTGCCAACTTCTATAATGAAAAAATACCCATTAGCATATGAAAATGACAAAACATGAGACTCTCTATATGAATAACATGGTGCTTTCTCTAAGCACAAGTGCGGAAAAGAGGTGGTAGCATTGCCCCTTCTCTCTTTTCTCTCGTTTTTTCCTTTATTTTTTCTTGATTTCCCTTTTTTCTTACCTTTTTTTTGTTTTTTTTGTCCGCAATCTCATCCCGACTTGTGGGGAAATCATTGTCTCCATCATCCTTTCCTCATCGAGACAGTGCTCTAATAATGATAAACATCACACTTCTATCTACTACAACTTAATATGAAAAACTACTGAACAAGATGACTCTATATGAATGCTTATGATAGTGTACCAGGATGGGCAATTATCTAGCATAACATGTAAACAATGATGAATGGTAGATTTTCCATAAATACTATGCGAGCTACATGATCATGCAAAGCAATATGACAATAAACACAAGTCATGAGACGTAATGGTGGAAGTTGCATGGAAATATATCTCGGAATGGTTATGGAAATGCCATGATAGGTAGGTATGGTGGCTGTTTTGAGGAATATATAAGGTGTCTTATGTGCAACAGAGTGTATCAGGTCGAAGGGTTTGGATGCGCCGGCAAAGTTTGCACCGATCCTCGAGGTGAGAATGGGCGATGCACGATACCGAAGAGGCTAGCAAATATGAAAACGTGCGAGTGCATATATCCATGGATTCACATTAGTCCTAAAGAACCCATATACTTCTTATACATATTTATTAGCTCTCTCCAAGCAAAGTACCACTCGCATTTCCCGAGGGACGAGGTTTGTAGGAGTTAACCATCGCGCGCACCGACCTAAACAATACTAGTATTTCAATGAGGAATAAGAATGCCCACACATCATCATCATTCCATAACCAATATTTAGATGAAAAACATGTTAACACCCTTTAACTATCGATATTTCTACTAACCAACAACCATGTACTCATGCCCTTTAATATTACCACATCAATATCATTAACCCACATTTTCTCTTTTGTGTGCTATATGAAAGTTTTTATTATATTAACCTTGAATACCTATACTTTTTGGACATGTCTTATAACCCATGAAAATTCTCGTTGCTATTTATTAAATTCTCAAACAAATTTAAGTCAAGGATGAGATTGCAATTATTTCTATGAAATCTACACGCCACCGTGCTAAAAAAGATATAAGTAAAGCAGTAGAGCAATAGCTTGTCTCAAAAGATATAAGTGAAGCACATAGAGTATTCTAACAAATCATGGTGAACACATGTCTATCTCAAATAGGTGTGTACATTAAACAATGATTGTGGAAAATTAATAAAAAATAATACTATAATACATGATGCTCCAAGCAAAACACATATCATGTGATGAATAAAAATATAGCTCCAAGTGGCATACCGATGGAATGGAGACGAAAGAGGGGCTACCTTCCGGGACATCCCGAAGCTTAGACAGTCAACTATTGCTAGTATATTACCTTGGAGTTCCTTGGGCATACCCAATATTAGGATCTTGCTACTCCTTATTCTTCACAATCGTGATCGCACCCAAAACATGAGAACTTCAGCACACAAAACTCAACAGAAAACTCGTGAGATCCGTTAGTACAATAGGAAAATCATAAACAATAGGTATTTTTATACATTAATTATTATTTAATTATTGAATAAGGTACTATATTTTACTTCTCCATGGATTATACCCCTGATACAATCCATAGCATCATCAAAACAAGCAAACCATGAAAGCAAAAAACAGAATATGTTTGAAACAGAACAATCTTTTGTGATCAGCACTTAAACGATACTTATGTAACTATCAAAATTCTAAGAAATTAGGACAACCTCAGGAAATTTTATAACAGTAATTTTTAAAAAACTCACATCAAAAAGACGTTTCAGTATAATCACAAAAAGTCTGCACTCGATGTAAAAGTTTCTGTTTTTGCACCATATCAATTCTACTTATCATCCAAATCATTCCAAAGAATTTTCTTGGCACACACACTAATTTAAATGTAAAGACACAATCCTTATAGTATAAATAATTATTGAAACTCACAATGACAAGAATTAAAATACAAAAAATAATATAGCTATTTGATTGCCTCACAACAAGCGCTATTGTTTTATGCCCCTACCTAGGCATAATGCATAGTTTCAAGTGATGTCATCGTTGAAATTCGGTCCATAAGTGGACGTTATGATAGACTCATAATGTGGTTTAATTATCTTTCTAGGGAAATGTTACATCCCTTTCATTAATGGGAATTGGAATCTTATGGTTCCCTCTTTCATATCGGTAATGGCACCTATAGTTCGCAAGAAGGGTCTATCAAGTATAATTGGACAAGATGGATTGCATTCAATATGAAGAACATAATTTATATTAGCAAGAATAAGCACATAATTTATTCTATCCAATGGTCTATTGATGGTAGAATCAGCAAGATGCATGTTAAGGGAACAATCTTGTATATCGGTGAAACCAAGCACATCACAAAGAGATTTAGATATAGTTGAGACACTAGCACAAAGGCCACGGAAAGAATTACATTAATACTAGTCGTCAACCCGTGCATTTGCACGGGCTAGTGTACAAAATACTGATGAATATTTATGGTTTGGGTTTATTGTTGTCATTTGACCATGGCTACTTCAAACTTATGCCTCTTTCCAAACTGATTTTGCTACAACGCTATATTTTCATGTTTATAATTAAATCAATATAATTTCCATCGATTTTACATTCCAATTTTGTCATTACTTTTGATATTTATCGTCTTTTATGTTTCCGGTGCGTCATTCTGCATGTTTCAATTTGTGGAAATTTTTATTTGCATAGTTCATTACGTCTAGAATTTTTCCTGTAGTATGTAAATTCCTTAAAAGTGTGAATTCACATAAGACTTACAGAAAATGTAATTATCTAACTATGCATGACTTGATAAATATGCTGTCTTCTCCATGTGTGACATCGTATAGTAGATTTATGAAAATAACCCCCGTTGAACTTCTGTTTGATTATTTAAAAGATGTTCATATATTTATTTCAATGTACTTGTTTCCTCAGAAATGGCTCCGAAGGCATATTTAAACTCCTACTTTCCTCATAGACCATAGTCTAATTGTTTTTTACCTAAGTAAATAGTCTTGTATAAGAAGCATTAATATAACTCCGAAGAGATCTCTAAACTTGTACTTTGCTCATAGATCATAGTCCAATTGTTTTGTTTACCGGCCGGAATTGCTCGTTCGTACGAGATCGCCTTTACTTGCTTGCTATCATATGCACCATTTAAACAAATCGATTGAAAACATCCATCGGATCTCACGAAAAAGCCATCAGCTGGGGCTAGATATTAATATGTATAAAACACTGGCTTTTTTGGTGTCAAAATGATGAAGTCGAGCCTTTTGTCCACTGTATACCATCTATTTAGAAATAGTATAGTATTGTTTTTTCATATAGACAGTGGCCATGATTCGCTTATACACATACGTCAACAACATCAAAAGATTAATTAGCCATGTACCGTTCCTTGCTATAATAGCATCAGAAGTTAAATAGGTTTATTTGTGCGCATGTCCCTAGATCAAAGCAATTGAAAACTGTATGGAAATTTATTATATATTAATAATGTTTTTTACTTACAAAACAAAATATGTATTTGAAACTCTAGTTTTACATTTCCCCGAATATCGGCATGCTTTTGGAATTTGTATTTGTAACTATGTAGTGTATGACCCAATAATGCGTTAATTTTTTTCTAAACAAAACATTGTGTACATCTGAATTTTGCATAACACATCATTTTTAACAGACTATTTTTAGCTGAATTTATTTGTAGTTGTTCCGAGAGGCCAAGAGCATCGTGTTGTTTTCCATTATTACTCATGCTTATATAATATAATAGGTGAAGCAAACGATAGTCAGAATACATTAATACATCCACCTAACAATAACTAAACTGGGTTTAAAACTGATTATTGATTCTCAAAGAGAATCAAAATGTTTGGTAAGAAAAGTGTCGAAGGGATCATTAGTTCCTCTGAGAAAGGTAAATGAGAAACGTCCAACCGGTTAGTTTCATAGGATTAATTAAGATCCAATCTCTACAGAACGTTCAGGGCATAAGCATCACCATAGGATTAATTAAGGTCCAACTTGTTTGTCTTCTCTAATCTGTCTGTTGTCCCTCTTTCGCTCATTTGTGCTTTGCTTGCAAGTTCCGTGGTCCTGCTTCAATTTGCATGCATTGCCTTTGATGATTGTTCTGTTGTGTCACTGCATATAGCTTGTCAGGTGCCACCAAGGCCTGGGAGGCATGGAAAGTGTGATCTGGCCAACTTGCACAACAGAAGAGGCCTAGGTCTCCCTTGGGACATGGGAATTACAACATATCCTAATTCTTCTACAGAGGCAACATGTTGTACGAACCACCACCACCTGGGAATCTTCTACAGTACCATGGTGGACTAATAGATGCAATGATATGGCAGTTACAACGGTTCGGTGGATAGATGAAAAATAAATGACTTAATTGGCATCTAATGACATGGTCCCACAAGCTAAATGACTTGTGATTTTTTTATTAACTATGGATAATATATCTCCTGATCTAAACCGTAATAACTTGGTCCCACCGAGATTAACGGCTCCTATTTACTGATTAAAATGGTAATTTCTTGGAAGTCTCTAATTAGTATAGGTATAGATTATTTAAGCTTGATTTCTATAGTAGGTTCCCACTCATCATGTAATTTTATAGGTACAGAAACTTCTAACGCAAGTTTCTCATCTAAAGCTTTTATTATTGCTTCTACAATATGTTTAGTAAAAGCTTTATTTTGCTCATAGGCATTGGGTGAGTTAATATTGGTTGTAACAAGGAAATAAATTCAACCTAAGAAAAACAGCCATAATTAAATTCCTTGTTATCCAAGATAGTGGTCACATCACTGTTAAAGATTTTACCTCTCCAAACCCACTTTTTCATTTTTATCTTTAAGATCATCACCCTTCGAACAAACGTGACAACTTATAGCTAATGTTGACTCATATCCATTCAATTTATCATCAAATTTCAGAGTACTAAATAAATATTCGATAGGACAAACACCAATTATTTTAAAATCTTCATCATGATTACGCTAAAAATCGGGTGGAAGAGCTTTTTCTAAGAATTCTCGCTTAGCTCTCAGCCTAGCAGTCCCCTCCATACTTTCGTTGATAGACACACGGATAGATTTAATGGAATCATTAATACCAAGCTTAGGTGGAAAAAATATATTTTTAAGAATTTCCACATCATGAGCAATCCTATCCATATTCCTGGCCATATCATCAACTTTGTGCAACTTTTCTTCTACCATAGTATTGAAAACATTTTTAGAACTAATAAATTATTTAATGGTGTTCTCAAGATCGGAGGGAATCCTATTATTATTAGTATAAGCATTTCCATAGGAATTACCATAATTATTAGAGGAGTTACTCGGGTACCGTCTAGCATTGAAATTTCCTCTACAAGCATTGTTGTTAAAATTATTTTGAGAGACAAAGTTCACATCAATAGCATCATTATTTTTCTAAATCAAAGTAGATAAACGCATATCATTGGGATCAACATGAGAATGTTTACTATCAATCATATTCATAAGAGCATCCATTTTATCACTAAAAATAGCAATTTGCTCACCATAATTTACCTTCTTACTAGTTGGAGCTCTTTCGATATGCCATTGAGAATAATTTGTCATGATATTGTCCAGGAGTTTCGTGGCCTCCCCTAGTGTCACCTCCATAAAGGTACCACCTACAGCAAATTCTATAAGATTTGTAGACACAAAGTTTAGTCCCACTTAGAATTTTTGTATAATGATCCATAGACTTAATCCATGCGTGGGACAATTTATAATCATCAATTTAATTCTATCCCATGCTTTTGCAACATGTTATTACTCATGTTGTATAAAATTCATAATTTTATCACAAGAGAAATAAGAGGGAGGAAAATACTTGGCAATGAAAGCATCTTTAGAATTATCCTATGTTCCGATACTATTACAAGGTAAAGATGAAAGCCAAGTTTTAGAATTGTCTATTAGTGAAAAAGGAAATAATTTCAATTTGACTACATCATTATCCATATTCTTTTTATTTTGCATATCACATAGTTCAACAAAAGTATTGAGATGCGAAGCTGATTCCTCATTGTGACTTCTGGAAAATTGCTCTTTCATAACAAGATTTAGCAATACAACACTAATATCATAAAACTCCGCACTAGTGCCGGGTGGTATAGGAGTAATAATGAAATAATTATTATTAGTATTTGAGAAATCACATAACTTGGTATTGTCTTGAGACATAGTGTCCAAACTAGCAAAGTAACAAGAAAAACAAGTAAACTATCAAGTATAGCAAGCAAACAAGTAAACTGACAAAGATACATATTTTTGTATTTTTGATATTTCTATGCAAACAAAGATAACAACAAATAAAAAGTAGAAAATTGAATGATAATTTGTGTGAAGGTACTTGACAGGTATTTGGTGATAGTCCCCAAGAACGGAACGGAAAATTCTTCCTCCTACTTGTAAACTGCGTTGGGATTTTCCCTGGAGAGAAGACGAGATGGAGCACAATAGAGATAAGTATATTTCCCTCAGTGAGAACCAAGGTTATAGAACCAATAGTTGGACCACTCAAATGTCCATGTTCAGCACCTACACGCAAAAGAGCACACACTCACACCCAACACGGGGAAGAGGGTTGCCAATCCCCTTGAACTCGTTACTTGAAGGAGATAAGAAGTGATATATAGGTAATATAAATATAAAATAATGTAAAGTAAAATTACAAAATACAAATAACAGAAAATAATTAGTGTTTTTGGAATTTAATTTCTCGAGACCAGGGGCCATAGTTTTACCTAGAGGCTTCTCTCTCGTAGAAAGCATATGATGGTAGACAAATTACTGTTGTGCAATTGATAGAAAAGTGGATAGTCATGCAATATGTATTCATGGAAACAATCACACATATAGGCATCATGTCCATGAGAAAGTAGCCCAACTCCTGCGTGCATCTACTACTATTACTCCCTTATCTATCGCTATCCAACATGCATCCAGAGTATTAAGTAAAACAGAGTAACGCCTTAAGCAAGATGACATGATGTAGACAAAGTAAATCCAACTAATATGAATAAACACCATTGCTTTATCCTGAATTGCAGTGATACAAATACATGTCATCTCCCTTTATGCCACTAGGATTGAGCACTTCAAGATTAAACCCATTACAATGCACCACTCCAGCTGAAGATAAATCAATCTAGTTGGCCAAACTAAACTGATAGATCGGGGAGAAATACGAAGCTATCATAACCATGCATATATAAAAGAACAGCAAAGACTCCATATACTTTCATGAATAATCTAAACATAAACCCAAAATTCAACATATCCCAACGAACACGTTGCACAAGAGTGATTACATAAGATAGATCAATGTGGGAATCGAAGTGAACTTGGCAATGGAGAACATAGAGAGAGAGAGAGAGAGAGAGAGAGAGAGAGAGATAGCCATCTAGGTACCTCACACATCACCATGGGAGTAGCAAGGTTGATGTACATGCCCTCAGTGATCAATCCCCCTCCAATAGGGCACCGGAACATGGCGCTTATGGGAACATGGCAAAACAGAAGGTTGTGGTAGTGGAAAACGTGTTTGGGTAGGATATCTAGGGTTTTCCAAAAATATGTGAATTTATAGCGAAGATACCAAGGCCAGATGCCGTGGGAGGTATCTCCAAGGTATCAGGGTACGACCACCCCCCTGGGCATGCCCTATCGGCTCGGCGCCAACCCGTGTGGCCTCCGGTCTCACTCCGAAGCTTCCATGTCTTATTTTTGTCCACAGAAAATCATCAAAAAGTTTCGGGGCATTTGGAGTTCGTTTGCTAGTGTATTCCTAAAAGGCCAAAAATGTAGAAAACAACAAGTGGCACTGGACATTGGGTTAATAGGTTAGTCCTAAAAATGATATAAAAAAATAAAAATGCTTCTATAAAATCCAAGATTGATAATATAATAGCATGAAACAATAATTTTTTAATAGATACATTGGAGAGGTATCATGTCATGATGACATTCACGTGAAGACTTTCTAAGGAGCTCTTGAGAACCCAGATTTTCTTCATCGGAGGACCATTCCTCGTTTTAGTTACAACATATCTAGGAAATACCTCACCATTCTGATTTTTAATGGTTTATAGTTGGAGTCAAATGTCTCATCAGAAGAATATGTAGTTTCACAGTTGAAGACAAATAAAGTTGATGGGTCTACAAGAGGTCCTTTCACAGCTACCCTTGTGTTATTGGGATACTTCCCAGGTTTCGATACGTCTCCATCATATCTATAATTTTTTATTGTTCCATGCTATAATACTATCATACTAGGATACTTTTTGGGTGTTTATATGCCAATTATTATTATTTTGAGCGCTAACCTATTAACCTAGTGCCCAGTGTCACTTGTTGTTTTTTGCGTGTTTTTTGGCTTTTCAGGTTTATAGTACTAAACAAAGTCCAATTGCCCCAAAACTTTTTTATGAATTTTTCCGGACCAAAAGAAGACCTCGAAGCTTGAGGAGGAGTTCGGAGGTTGCACGAGGGAGGCAGCACACATCAGGGCACGCCCAGGGGTGGTCACGTCCCGTTGTGTGCTTCCCCCTCGGGTGTCTCCTCGCGTATCTCTTCCTCCTATAAATTATTAAATACACCAAAAACCTAAGGGATGACACCCAAAACACTTTTTCAGTCACCGCAAGTATCTGTTCTGTCGTGAGGCCATCTGGAGCCCTTTTTGAGTGCCCTACTGGAGGGGGATCAATCACGGAGGACCTCTACATCAACCTTGTGGCTCCCATGGTGATGTGTGAGTAGTTTACCATAGACCAACAGGTCTGTATCTAGTACCTAGATTGATATATACCCCCCTTGATCTTCAATACAATTATCAGTGCGTCTTCGCTGTGATCTATCTGATGTAATCCTATTGTGCGGTGCATTTGTTGGGATCCGATGAAGTATGGGTTTATGTTCAGATTATTCATGGTAAAGATATGAGTCCTCTCTGAATTCTAATTATGTTTCTTATTTGCATATTATGATAGCTTCATAAATCTCTCCGATCTATTGAAATGGTTTGGCCGACTAGATTGATATTTCTTCGGTGAGAGGGGTGCTTTGTAGTGGGTTCAATCTGACGGATTTCGATATCCCAGTGATAGAAGGGGACAAGATATGTCTTCGTATTGTTGTCACTAAGGATAAAATGATGGGGTTAATTCATATTGATGGAGTTCTCTTTGTTTACATCATGTCATCGTTGTCCAAGCATTACTGTGTTTGTCATGAACTTAATACGTAGATAGGCAAGCATAGAAGCGCTTTTGAAGTGGAGTAATAGTAATAGGTGCAGGAATGAGTCGCCTATTTGCTTATGGACGAGATTCCTATATACATATGATCATTCCCGTGAGTATCACATACCTAAGCGCTTTTCTACCAGTTGCCCAACAGTAATTTGTTTACCCACCGTATGCCTACTACAAAAGAGATGCCATTAGGGAACACTATGGCCCCGGGTCTATTCACTTGTTTACAAATGCTACAATACCTCACTGCCTTAATTTACTTTTTGTTTACTTTGCAATTTACAACTTCTATCTATACACTTTACTTTCTTGCAAATAACGAGTCCAAGGAGATTGACAATCCTCTTGCCCGCATTGGGTGCAAGTGTTTGTTTCTTTTGTGTGCAGTCGCAGAAGATGGGGCTGGTTGTTACTCCTATTGGTTCTATAAACCTTGATTCTCAACTGAGGGAAATACTTACCTATATTTTGCTGCATCACCTGTTCCTCTTCACGGAAATCCCAACGCAGATCACCAACTTACTATCTAGCGCCGTTGTCAGGGAGTACCACCAACTTACTATCTACTAACTTCACACAAAGTTTCTTTCACTTGTTCTTCTTTTTATTTGCTTTTATATTTAGATTTCTCCATGCAAATAAAAATACAAAAATATTTATCTTTGCTTGTCACTAGTTTGCTTCTTTGCTCGCTAGTTTACTTGTCCTGTTTGTTACTTTACTTGGTCGGTCGCCATGTCTCAAGACACTATTAAGTTGTGTGACTTCTCAAATGCTAATAACAATGATTTTATTATTACACCTATACCACCCTCCACTAGTGCAAAGTCTTACGATATAAATGTTGCATTGCTGAATCTTGTGATGAAATAACAATTTTTGGAAGTCCTGATGAGGATCCTGATACTCATCCTACAACCTTTGTTGAATTTTTTGATATGCAAAACAAAAAGGACTTGGATAATAATACTATAAATTAAAGTTATTTCACTTTTGTTTACGAGAAAAAAGCTAAATCTTGGTTCTCATCTTTACCACGGAATAGTGTAACAACATGGGATTAGTGTAAAGATGCTTTATTACCAAGTATTTTCCTCCCGCTAAGATCATCTCCCTTAGAAATCATATTATGAAGTTTAAGCAACATGACCAAGAACATGTTGCACAAGCTTGGTAGAGGATGAAAATAATGATTAGAAATTTCCCTACTCATGGTTTAAATTTGTGGATGGTTCTTCAAAATTTCTTTGTTGGGCTAAACTTTGTCTCTAGAAATCTTCTAGACTCTGGTGCATGTGGTACCTTCATGGAGGTCACAATAGGATATTCCACCACACTCCTTGGAAACATCATGACAAACTACTCTCAATAGCGTACGGAAAGAGCTCCAATTGGTAAGAAGGTAAATTCTCCTGAGGAAATCGCTACTTTGAGTGGAAAAGTTGATGCTCTTATGGTTGCTAGTAAAAATGCTCATGTTGATCCTAATGACATGCCCTTGTATTCTTTTATTGAGAAAATTTATAATGCCATTTATGTGAATTTTAACTCAGGAAACAATTTTAATAACAATGCCTATAAGGGTAATTTCAATGCTAGGCCATATCCCGGTAACTCCTCTAATGGTTATGGCAACTATTATGGCAATTTGTATGGAAATCCTTCTACAAATAATTCATTAGTTCTCAAAAAAATTCAATACCATGGTAGAGGAAAAGTTGCATAAGATTGATGATTTGGCTAGGCACATGGATATGATTCCTCTTGATGTAGAAAATCTTAAATGTAAGGCTTTTCCAACAAAGAATTACTATAATTATACTATTAAATCCATACAAATATCTATAAATGAAAGTAAGGACATGACCGCTAAGTTGGAAGCTCACTGGGAATTCCAAGAAAAAGCTCTTCCACCCGGTTTTTACCAGAATCATGTTGAAGATCTTAAGTGCTTGGTATTTCTCCTATTGATTCTTTTTTACTAATACGAATATGAGTGATAAATGGACTATATATGAGTCAACTTTAGCTAGAGAGCATACAAATTTCTTGGAGGGTGATGACTATAGTGATAAAACTAGAAAAGGTGGGTTTGGAGAGGTCAAAATTTTAACTAGTGATGTGCACTATCTTGGATCACAAGGACTTTAGTTATGATAATTGTTATTTAGTAGAATTTATTTTCTTGATGCAATACATCATTATCTCACCCAATGCTTATGAACAAAATAAAGCTTTTACCCAACATATAGTAGAAGATATGGTAAAAGCGTATGATGAAAAGCTTGAGTTAGAAGTCTCTATTCCTAGAAAGTTGCATGATGAGTGTGAAACTACTATAAAAATTAAATCAAAGAACATGAATGCAATGCCTTGTGTGACCTAGGTGCTAGCGTTTCAACCATACCTAATCTTTAGGGATTTTTACATCTATGCCCCTGGTTCCTTAGCTCTACTCATTCATCCCCACGCTCTTAACTTTTGCTCACATTTACCCACTCCCTTGTATGAAACCCTCATGAATGGTCACAAATGGTGGATGCCGTTGGGTAAGTGCTTTGACCGTTAACTCTGATGAGTGGGGCCACGCTAGACTATGTCACCCATTGGACCTGACAATTGGGTCCGCGTCAGACGGTGTCGCTATTCACCCATTTGGTCGTGGTTAGATTGTTGGGCCCTGCGCGCACCGCAATGACATGAGTCAGCTATGCATGCATGTAGCTAGTCTACTTGCATGCGCTAATGCCCGCCACCATGATGCGCTGACCTCCCCTCTTTCTACACGTGAGCCGCCATGGACGCTGACCGGCCTCTTTTTGCATGCGAGCCGCCACGGATGCAGGGACGATCACTGTTGTTGATTTGTCTCATCTCGCACGCTTGTATCCTTGATCCACTCGCATCTATTCAACATGGCAATTAAAGTGGCATATCGATCGACGCCACTTGTTTGAACGTAGCGAATCCAAAGCGCGGCCATGCCACTCCCCTTCCCTTCCCCTTTCTCTATTTAAACCGCCCATGCCTCCACTTATTCTCCACACATCCATTTGTGCACCCCTTCTCTTCTTCACCCAAACCCAGAGAACTCTCAAAGCCAAGAGAGGATGCAGTACAATGGCCCCACCTTTCAGCTCCCAGCGACCATGCCGGAGAGGCGGTATCCCACCGGTGTCGTCGTGGAGATGATGCTCCGCGTGTGGGTGTTCTCATGCTGGAGGGGTGGAAAGAAGTTTGCCCAGTGGTTCCTTGGTGCGGGCTTCGCCCACCTCCCGGTGGGTGATACGCTCCAACGTATCTATAATATTTTATGGTTCCATGCTATTATCTTGTCAAACTTTGGATGTTTTGTATGTCGTTTATATCTTTTTTGGGACTAATTTATTAACTCAATGCCAAGTGCCAGTTCCTGTTTTTTTCGTGTTTTTGACCCTTTTCAGAGGAGAATTTTAAACAGTGTCCAAACGGAATAAAACTTCTGAAAAGATTTTTTTCCGGAACAGAAGATACGCAGGGGACGTGACAACCAAGGCAGAGGCCACCAGGGGAGGCCACAAGCCTCCTAGGCGCGGCCAGGGGGGCTGCGCCTAGCAGGCTTATGGGCCCCCTATGGCTCGTCTGCCCTACCTCTTCCGCCTATAAATTCAGGAAAAATCCAAAACTGCGCAAGAGATCCATGAAAATACTTTTTCGCCGCCGCAAGCTTCTGTCTCCGCAAGAACCCATCTGGGGCACGTTCTGGTGCCCTGTCGGAGGGGGGATTCGGATACAGAGGGCTTCTTCATCAACACCATGGCCTCTCCGATGATGCGTGAGTAGTTGACCATAGACCTTCGGGTCCATAGCTAGTAGCTAGATGGCTTCTTATCTCTCTTGGATCTTCAATACAAAGTTCTGCACGATCTTCATGGAGATCTATCCAATGTAATCTTCTTTTGCGGTGTGTTTGTCATGATCCGATGAATTGTGGATTTATGATCATATTACCTATGAATCTTATTTGAGTTTCTTCTATTCTCTTATATGCATGATTTCACATCCTTGGAATTCTCTTCGAGTTGTGGTTTTGTTTGGCCAACTTGATCTATGATTCTTGCAATGGGAGAAGTGCTTGGTTTTGGGTTCATACCGTGCGGTGATCTCAACCAGTGACAGAAGGGGTAGCGAGACATGCATCGTCTTGTTGCCATCAAGGGTAAAAAGATGGGGTTTACATCATTGGTTTGAGTTTATCCCTCTACACGATGTCATCTTCCTTAAGGCGTTACTCTGTTCGTCATGAACTCAATACACTAGATGCATGCTGGATAGCGGTCGATGTGTGGAGTAATAGTACTAGATGTAGAAAGTATTGGTCTACTTGTCTCGGACGTGATGCCTATATGTATGATCATTGCCTCAGATATCGTCATGACTTTGTGCGGTTCTATCAATTGCTCGACAGTAATTTGTTCACCCACCGTAATATTTGCTATTTTGAGATAAGCCTCTAGTGAACACTATGGCCCCCGGGTCTACTTCACATCATATTTTCAGCCTTACACTTTTACTTCGTTGCACTTTCCGCCTTCAGATCTCACTTTGCAATCAATCTTGAAGGGATTGACAACCCCTTTATAGCGGTTGGGTGCAGGCTTGTTTGTGTTTGCGCATGTACTCTGGACACTTGGCTTGATTCTCCTACTGGATTGATACCTTGGTTCTCAAAACTGAGGGAAATACTTACTGCTCATGTGCTGCATCACCCTTTCATCTTCAAGGAAAAACCAACGCAAGCTCAAGAGGCAGCAGTGGCCTCGCTAGTGATGTTCCGACTGGAGGAAGAGCATCCAAACTCCACCACTCCGACGATAGGGCTCATCGCCAACTTCACCAACAGATGCGATGCATACTACCTCCTCGACAAGGTGTTTTGGTGTGGGTGCGAGTTCATCGCATTTAGCACCTACAACATTTTCATGGACTTTGATAACATCTTCCCCACCCGCAACGGTATGCACAACCTCCCCTACTACCTCGGCGAGGACGACATGGAGGAGGAGCACTGAAGAGAAGGCGAAGTGAAGATGGTGGTGAAGGTCCGGCCGGTCTCGTGAAGCTTGTCTTTCCAGTTAGGTCTTTTTATATATTTTTATGTTATGTCGTTGGTTGTACGTGAACTCTTTTATGTACAACATGTTATATATTTATGTTATGTCGTTGGCTACCCTTGAAGCTGAACTATTTAGCGTGTATGGATGGTTTGTCAGTATCTCTTCTAGTTATGATCTAGATGGACTCCCTTGTTGCAGTGAAGTTGATCCAGGCAAAAGAGGTGGATAGATCTATCTACGCATCGCATATTAAGGAGATTAGATACTTTATGTCTCTTCTTGAATCTTGCGTTACTCATATCAATTGTAGCCAAAATAAAGTTAGTGATATCTTAGGTAAGTTTGCTCATTAAGAAGGCAGAACTATGACTTGGATAGGGTTGGGGACTTTGGTAGGGACAGAGCTAGCTGTCATTGATTGTTTGAACCTTTCGTGATGAGTATTACATTATTTCATTCGCAATGTTTTAGGGCACCCTATGTTTTATGTAAGAACTATGCTATGGTTGCCACTTTCTATGTTATGGATGTATGCTTGCTACGTGAGATATCAGTAGATGGATATGGTGCTGTAGCTGAGCCCTAGACATGCTCTCTAGATGGATATGGTGCCGTAGCCGAGCCCTAGACATGCTCTCTAGATGGATATGGTGGCTAATGGTGCCATCGAACTTTTTTTTAGACGTGGTTTTAGATGGATATCATAATCTACATAATTAAATCTAACATGCTCTTAATAATAAAAATGAAAACAAAAAATCGTGTATACAATATTTTTCTTGCAACAAAAACATGTTTAAAATACCCGCATGTCAAAAAATCAAAGTGTTGTGCCGTAGGCTATATACAGAAGGAAATTTCCACGATATGTACAAATAAATTGACATGGGCAAGTCCAACAATAGATTGATTTACAATCATGCACTATTTTTGTTCGGCATGTCAATAAAAGGATTTACCATGGCAATAATCAAGCAAAGAAACAGAGCCAGCGCGTGCACTATTTCCTAGGCCTCTTTTATCTTTGTGGGCCTTCGACACTCAACTCAATGTGACGACCCAACCAAAGCTTAGTTTAAAGTTGGGCCCTAGAACTACGTTTTTTTCTATCTATGGTCGGTGTTGTCTGACGAAACTGAAGAAACTGAAAGTGTACAAAACTGACGAAACTGACATGATCCACAAATTAAGCAACACGGAGCATAGAGCACATGATCTACAAATTTAAGAGAATCCTAAAGCACATTATCCATAGATTTAAGCAAATCCTAGAGCACATGATCCACAAATTTAACCAAATCCTAGAGCACATGACACTACACTAATAACATATCTAACGAGTGATGACCAACAAGTAAGCAAATCCTAGAGCAACTATACAAAAATAAAAGGGATAAAACCGTAAAGCTATCAGATTCACCTGCTTGTTCAATTCAATAATCTGCTTCAAGTTCTTGTTCATCTTCTTTAATTCCTCTTTAGATCTGCATCCCCAACTGCCAGAGCTGCACTTTCAGAGACCAAATTCGTTTGTGCTGATGACAGATTGAGCTCCCGGGTTGGGCCATCATTGAATTGAATCCTCTTAACGTAGTCATCCATCCATTCAAAATGTGTGCATTTCTTCACGATCTGAAACGAAAACATGAACCCTAAATCCTAGATCCAAGGAAAAATAATTAAAAGAAAATGGAAAAAGAAATCAGAGAAAAATCATGAGATCTAACCTGCCCCTCTGGCTTGCTCTTGCATTTCATGAACTCGCACCCATAGTTCCCATTCTTGACCTCCTTTGAAGTCAACTGTATCAGTGGCGCATTGCATGGGCAATCAGGACATCGCTCCATCAGAAGGGGACCATACTAGGTCCATGAGGGTCGGGAGGCTGAAGTGCAGCTCGACATATCGCCCAAAGTCGTCAGAGAAGAAGAAGCAGAGGAGTGGCTCCTCTCATCGCCCGAGAAGAAGAAGCATAGGAGTGGCTCCTCTCGTCGCTGCAGAATAAGAATCAAAAGAAATTGGAGGCAAGGGTGGGCGAGCACAACCAACAACCCTCGTGGATCGCCTCTCGTGGATCGCCCATGATCCAACGATGCGGAGCCGTCCATGTGATCCAACGGCGCGAAGCCTGCACGCAGCCTGTCAATGTGATCTAAGGGCTGTCACTTGGCGCTAGCGTATGATCAGACGGCTGACGTTCGGAGCTAGGGTTAGGCGAAGCACCGCGGGGTTTACACGAGTTTTGAGCTGGTCAACGGGGTTTCCAAGGCTTTGACTAAGCATAACTAATTTAAAATAATCAGAAAAATATGAAACCTTCGCCGTTCGTTGTTTTATAAGACACACTAACAAGGAAAAATACTAAACTTGGTATGCGGACATTTACAAAAAAAAACTAGCTAGCACGATCGAGGTCAAATGAGCACCATTAATTAAAAAAACCTGCACACAATGTTGTCTTGTGTGACATGTTACCAACCAAAAATCATAAACTTTGTCTATGCACATTTCACGAAAAAACCTTCACACATATGAGCTATCACGTACAACATTTCATAGAGTCCGAGGAGAGGAGGTATGGTTCTCTTCGGTTTTTGAATTTTTCTAAAAAATCAAAAAATCACCGAAGCTTGATTACAAAGTGAATAAGCAGGACCTGAACATAGTTTTCCATTTTCATATTTAAAACATGTTTTTAACGGTTTTTTGTTAAAGTATATTATTTTCAAAAATGTAAAAATATGAAGATTAATTCAATAAATAGTGATACTTCGAATCTACACTATATAGATTGAATAGGTGTTAATAAAAAATATTTTGCTCATTTAGAGTAGGTCCAAAAAAACTTGATTACAAAAGCTTGGGAGCTCATTTGGAGCACATTTCTCATAACTACAAGTTTTACCACGAAAAAGAGATCGGATTGATCACCTAACGTTTATAATAGTTCACCAAATTTGCAACTCACACCACAGCGCAATGGACTTCAAGTGTTGGTTCAAATTCAAAGTTTGCCTAAAATGCAAATTCCACCTCAACTTTGTATTCTACATCAAATTACAAATAGAATTATTACACCTTGCAAGTTTTCACAGTAGTTCAAATTGACGACATAATCCTTATTACAAATCCTTAAAGTTAAAATTTTATTACTTGCATTCAAGTTCAAATTGAAATCTTTGCCTTGCTCCTTGTGTTCCGGGATGGGTTAACCGTCTTGCTCCTGGTTTCCCTAGGTGGGATATTTTGTGCTTTTGAAAGCTTTGTCTTGTTGCTTCTGATCTTCACTTTTGGTGGTGGCGGTTTTGTTGAGCTTTGACTGACCGAGCAAGTGATGACCAGTTGATGGTCATATGTGGGTCCACTAATCCTTATGGGAACTTCAGAAAAAATAACTTCCTCCTCTCTTATAGCATCAAAACCTTTATAAGCCATGTTTTCAAATTCTGCATCAGATGATGGTTCAACTGAAGTTTCTTCCTCTCTAGGTCTTTTCCTTCATGTGCCTCTAATTATCCTAGAGCTGGGTCAAACAGGAATAAGCTTAGCTATCGATAAAAAAGAGAACAAATGCAAAAAAGGGAAAGGTTGCACACATACCAAGCTGCTACTTCAGTTGCTTCTTCTCCTCTAAACTTGTTGCATTCTCCTCTGCTGCTGCATTCTCCTATGCTTTTGCTGCAACCCATTGTTCCTCTTCTCCAAATTGTGCATCAACTGGATTGGTACAAAGCCTAGCAATATGCCCTAGAATATCACATCTTTTGCACTTATGCCGTTTTTTTGCACGACACTCTTCACCAGCTCTTATCCTATTTTTTCCTTGGTCTTCCTGGTGGTCTAGTCAGTACAGAAGAATAGAGTTTGAACTCTCGGTCTACTATGTTCCATTGGTCTTTTCCTAAGAGTGTAGGCACATTTTCACCATAAGCAGCCCTAAATTTGGCAACAGATAAATATTCAGAGCAATACTGATCAACTTCACCATCTTCACCTCCAATAAAAGTCATGAGATGTCGGGCATGTATGCACGACTTGCAGCGGATTTGCCATTGCCTACAACTGCATTCCCGAGTTGCAAGGTTCACTAAATATCTCCATTCCCTATTTTTACTGTTATTGTATGTCACCTCAGCCTCGTATGTCGACGATCGAATGCAGTTCATCCTTAGTCCTCTTTCCATGGCATGCAATGCCTTAATCAGAGATGGGAGCATAAGATGGCCAACATATTGTGTTTCTGCAATTATTTTACGAAGATCCGTCTTTATCATGATCATCTGCCTGATCTTATCAAATGCTTGCCACAACAAAAGCCCTTTTACTTACTTGAACTTTGCATTGAAACACTCAGCAAGGTTATTGGTCACATAGTCTACTTTGCATATTTCATTGAATTTTCTTCTTGACCACACCTTTCCATGATGTTCATCCATGTACTCCTTCACCAAAGGATTGTGAGCATACAACACTCTCAAATGGTGCTCATGCTTCCTCAAGCTGCATGTGTATGATGCTGGCCATAGGTTCTCATCATCAACTTTGCCTTTGAATTTCTTTTTAAAATTCTGCGCTAGGTGTCGCATACATTCCCTATATTCCACTCTAGGGAATACAATTTCTACTGCACTCTCTAAACCCTTGCAAGCATGTGTGTGTATCACTAAAATTGAGGGTGTACCTATAATGTTGCGCAACTGCTGTAGAAACCAGACCCAACTCTCCTTGGACTCTGCCATCAACACACCAAATGGAACTGGGAATAGCCATTTGTGCCCATCAACTTCAGAAGTTGCTACTAGCTGGCCTCTCCATCTTCCATTCAAAGCAGTTGCATCGACAGCCAAATAGGGCCTACAACCATTCAGAAACCCCTGCCAGCAAGCCTTGACACAAACAAAAGCCGTCCTGAAGCACTCCCTCTCCACTGTCTTTCCTTTTAATTTGTATTGAACTGTATGCTTGTCAATCTCTACAACACTCCCTGGACTAGCTGTCTCCACTTCAACTTTGAAGGTGTAAAGCAACTGAAGACTCTTATTCCATGGACCATTAATCCTATCAAGAGCCCTTTCCTTAGCATAGAAAATCTTCATGTAAGATATATTAATCTTGTACTTCTCAAATAGCTTCCCATGGAGTGTTGTTGGACCAATTGTTGGTGTTTCCCTCACCCAATCCAAGATTGGATCTGCCACTGATACGTCTCCAACGTATCTATAATTTTTGATGGTTTCATGCTATTATCTTGTCAAACTTTGGACGTTTTGTATGCCTTTTATATCTTTTTTTGGGACTAACTTATTAACTCAGTGCCAAGTGCCAGTTCCTATTTTTTCCGTGTTTTTGACCCTTTTTAGAGGAGGATTTTAAACGGAGTCCAAACGGAATAAAACCTGCGGAATGATTTTTTCCATAACAGAAGACACGCACAAGACTTGAGAACCAAGGCAAGGAACCTCGTAGGAGGTCACAAGCCCACCATGCCCGTCCTAGGGGGGAGCCTAGCAGGCTTGTGAGATCCCCGTGGCTCCCGTGCCCTAGGTCTTTCGCCTATATATTCCCTAAAATCCCAAAAAAAATCAGGAGATCATTGAAAGTACTTTTCCGCCGCCCCAAGCTTCTGTATCCGCAAGATCCCATCTGGGCACGTTCTGGTGCCCTGCCGGAAGGGGGATTCGGATACGGAGGGCTTGTTCATCACCACCATGACATCTCCGATGATGCGTAAGTAGTTCACCATAGACCTACAGGTCCATAGCTAGTAGCTAGATGGCTTCTTCTCTCTCTTGGATCTTCAATACAAAGTTCTCATGATCTTCATGGAGATCTAACCGATGTAATCTTCTTTTGCGGTGTGTTTGTCGAGATCCGATGAATTGTGGATTTATGATCAGATTATCTATGAATCTTATTTGAGTTTCTTCTGATCTCTCTTATGCATGATTTCATATCCTTGTAATTCTCTTCGAGTTGTGGGTTTTGTTTGGCCATCTTGATCTATGATTCTTGCAATGGGAGAAGTGCTTGGTTTTGGGTTCATACCGTGCGGTGACCTCACCCAGTGACAGAAGGGGTAGCGAGGCACGCATCGTGTTGTTGCCATCAAGGGTAAAAAGATGGGGTTTTCATCATTGGTTTGAGATTGTCCCTCTACATCATGTCATCTTGCTTAAGGTGTTACTCTGTTCGTCATGAACTCAATACACTAGATGCATGCTGGATAGCGGTCGATGTGTGGAGTAATAGTAGTAGATGCAGAAAGTATCGCTCTACTTGTCTCGGACGTGATGCCTATATGTATGATCATTGCCTTAGATATCGTCATGACTTTGCGCGGTTCTATCAATTGCTCCACAGTAATTCGTTCACCCATCGTAATATTTGCTATTTTTAGAGAAGCCTCTAGTGAACACTATGGCCCCTGGGTCTACTTCACACCATATTTTCAGCCTTACTCTTTTACTTCGTTGGACTTTCTGCCTTCAGATCTCACTTTGCAATCAATCTTGAAGGGATTGACAACCCCTTTATAGTGTTGGGTGCAAGCTCTTTTGTGTTTGCGCAGGTACTCTGGACTCGACGAGATTCTCCTACTAGATTGATACCTTGGTTCTCAAACTGAGGGAAATACTTACTGCTCCTGTGCTGCATAGCCCTTTCCTCTTCAAGGGAAAAACTAATGCAAGCTCAAGAGACGACAGAAGATTTCTGTCGCCGTAGCAGAAGAATTTATGGCGCCGTTGCCGGGGAGGATCAAGTCAAGAACTCATCCAAGTAAGTGTCGCAAACTCATCTCTTGCATTTACTTTTTTTTGCCTCTCGTTTTCCTCTCCCCCACTTCTGAAAAACAAAAAATTACAAAAATATTTGCCCTTTTCTTCGTTTGCCTTTTTTGTTTGCCTTTTTCTCTCGTTTGCTTTCTGTCCACTTGTCTGTCTGCTAAGACCTGTATGGCCCAACCAAGGGATTTTGATGCTCACTTTGCAAGGTTGGAAGAGATTGAAACTAGTGTTAAAGGCTTAATGTCTACACATTTTGAATACAACAGTTACTTTCGTAGAGAACTGAAGGAGCAAAATTCTTTTCTTGCTTTTATGAGTAAAGAAGTTGATGTTATGGCCAAAGAATTCCTTGCACTAGATTCTCAGTTTGCTCGTCTTGAAAAATTGGTAGGCCAAATTTCTGATAAACACGCTACTTTAGTCAATAAAATGGTTGCTAAACCTGAAATTTTTGATGAGAATTACGACGATCTTAAAGTGCTTGGTGTGACTCCCACTAAATCTTTGTTTTAGTATGTCAAACCTAAAAGCATTGAAAGTGGAGTAGAAGATATTAAAACTTTGAGTAGTAATGAAATAACTACTTTGTATTTCAAGGAATTCAATTATGATAGTTGCTCCTTGATTGAATGCATTTCCTTGATGCAATCCATGCTAAACTCTCCACACGCTTATAGCCAAAACAAGGCCTTTACCGATCATATCGTCGAAGCTATGATAAAATCTCTTGAAGAGAAACTTGAATTGGAAGTCTCTATACCTTGAAAGCTTCATGATGAGTGGGAACCTACAATCAAAATCGAAGTCAAAAACTATGAACACAATGCTTTGTGTGATTTGGGTGCTAGTGTTTCTGCGGTTCCAAAGTCTTTATGTGATGTTCTAGGTTTTTAATGAGATTGAAGAGTGTTTTCTTAATTTGAATCTTGCGGATTCTACTGTCAAGAAACCCATGGGAAGGATCAATGATGTTCTTATTATTTCAAATAGGAACTATGTACCCGTGGATTTCATTGTGCTTGACATTGATTGCAATACTACATGCCCTATTATTCTTGGTAGACCTTTCCTAAGAACTATCGGTGCTATCATCGATATGAAGGAAGAGAATATTAGATTTCAATTTCCCTTAAAGAAGGGCATGGATCACTTTCCTAGAAACAAAATAAGATTGCCTTATGAATCCATGATGAGGGCTACTTATGGTTTGAGCACCAAAGACGATGATACGTGATTCTACCGCTTTATGCCTAGCTAAGGGCGTTAAACAATAGCGCTTGTTGGGAGGCAAACCAATGAATTTGTCTTTTTCTTTCTGTTTTGTTGCGTCCACACCATCATAATTCTTTTATGATTGTGTTTTTGTGTTTCTTTTTATGTTTGAGCCAAGCAAAACCTCTATGACTAGTCTTGGTGATGGTTGTTTAATCCTGCTGGAAAAAGACAGAAACATTTCGCTCACGAGATGATTTTTCATTTTTATTCAGAAAGAGATTTTGACTTTATTCTTTTTGCTGCTGGTTGATATGCCTTTTGCCCACGCAGTCGTAAGTTTTCAGAATTTTTGAGGTGCCAGAAGTATACGAAGTACACAGATTTCTACAGACTGTTCTGTTTTTGACATATTCTGTTTTTGTTGAGTTGGTTGCTTGTTTTGATGAAACTATGTATAGTATCGGGGGGGGGGGGGCGGGGGTACTAGGCATGGGAAAGTGAGAATACAGTAACCTAACACCAATATAAATAGAAATCAAGATTGCTACAGTACCTAAAGAGGTGGTAGTTTGTTTTCTTGTGCTAATGTTATCACGAGTTTCTGTTTAAGTTTTGTGTTGTGAAGTTTTCAAGTTTTGGGTGATGTTCTCATGGACAAAGAGATAAGGAGTGGAAAGAGCTGAAGATTGGGGATGCCCCAGGCATCCCAAGACAAATTCAAGGACACCAAAAAGCCTAAGCTTGGGGATGCCCCGGGAAGGCATCCCCTCTTTCGTCTTCAATCCATCGGTAAAATTACTTGGGGCTAGATTTTTATTCACCACATGATATGTGTTTTTCTTGGAGCGTCTTGTATCGTAGGAGTCTTTTCTTTTTGTTGTGTCACAATCATCCTTGCTGCACACCTTTTAAGAGAGACATGCACTCATCGTGATTTTGCTAGAATGCTCATCATGCTTCACTTATATCTTTTGAGCTAGATAATTTTGCTCTATGTGCTTCACTTAGATATTTTAGAGCACGGCGGTGCGTGACTTGGTAGTTGGCTTATGCTATGAAAGTAGTCCCAAAGCTGATAGGTACCCAAAGAGGATACAAAAACCTCCATCTTCATGTGCATTGAGTAGAAAGAGAAGTTTTGATTCCTCTCAATTAGTTTTGATACGTGGATTTGGTAATATTAAGAGTTATGTTAGTAGGGTGTTGTGAATCTAGAAATGCTTGTGTTGAAGTTAGTGATTCCCCTAGCATGCACGTATGGTGAACCGCTATGTAGGAAGTCGGAGCATAATTGATCTATTTATTGTCATCCTTTGTGTTGAGGTCGGGATCGCGATGGTTAACACCTACCAACCCTTCCCCTAGGAGCATGCGTTTAGCACTTTGTTTCGATTACTAATAAAAACTTTCGCAACAAGTATGTGAGTTCTTCATGACTAATGTGAGTCCATGGTATAGATGAACTTTCACCTTCCACCATTGCTAGCCTCTCTAGTACCACGCAACTTTCGCCGGTGCACAAACCCACGATATGCCTTCTTCAAAACAACCACCATACCTACCTACTATGGCATTTTCATAGCCATTCCGAGATATATTGCCATGCAACTCCCACTGTTCCGTCTCATGACTTGTGCCATCACTCTCATATTGCCATTGCATGATCATAAGATAGCTAGCGAGATGTTTCAACGTCATACGCCAAGCTAGATCGTTGCACATACCGGTACACTGCCGGAGTCATTTTCTATAGAGTCATCATCATTTTGAGCTTTTGAGCTGTGAGTAAATAAAAGTGTGATGATCATCATTATTAGAGAATTGTCCCATGTGAGGAAATAAATAAATAAAAGAGGCCAAAGAGCCCAAATAAAAAAAGAGAAAAAGAGAGAAGGGACAATGCTACTATCTTTTTCCACACTTGTGCTTCATAATAGCACCATGTTCTTCATGATTGAGAGACTCTCGTTTCGTCACCACCATATGCTAGTGGGAATCTTTATTATATAACTTGGCTTGTATATTCCAATGATGGGCTTCCTCAAAATTGCCCTAGGTCTTCGTGAGCAAGCAAGTTGGATGCACACCCACTAGTTATCCTTTTGAGCTTTCACATACTTATAGCTCTAGTTCATCATTTGTATGGCAATCCCTACTCATTCACATTGATATCTATTAATGGACATCTCCATAGACCTTTGATACGCCGAGTCAATGTGACCATCTCCTCCTTTTTATCTCACAACCACCACCACACTCTATTCCACCTATAGTGCTATATCCATGGCTCACGCTCATGTATTGCGTGATAGTTATAAAAAGTTTGAGAAAGTAAGAGTGTGAAAACAATTACTTGGCCAATACCGGGGTTGCGCATGATTTAAATTAGTTGTGTGAGGATGATGGAGCATGGCCAGACTATATGATTTTGTAGGGATAACTTTGTTTGACCTTGTTATTTTGAAAGTTCATGATTACTTTGCTAGTTTGCTTGAAGTATTATTGTTTTCATGTCAATAGCAAACTATTGTTTGGAATCTTACGGATCTGAACATTCATGTCACACGAAAGAAGTTGCAAAGCACAACTATGCTAGGTAGCATTCCACATCAAAAATTCAGTCTTTATCACTTCCCTACTTGAGGACGAGCAGGAGTTAATCTTGGGGATGCTTGATACGTCTCCAACGTATCTATAATTTTTGATGGTTTCATGCTATTATCTTGTCAAACTTTGGACGTTTTGTATGCCTTTTATATCTTTTTTGGGACTAACTTATTAACTCAGTGCCAAGTGCTAGTTCCTGTTTTTTCCGTGTTTTTGACCCTTTCCACAGGAGGATTTTAAACGGAGTCCAAACGGAATAAAACCTGCGGAATGATTTTTTCCATAACAAAAGACACGTAGGAGACTTGAGAACAAGGCAGGGAACCTCGGAGGAGGTCACAAGCCCACCAGGCCCGGCCTAGGAGGGCAGGCCTAGCAGGCTTGTGAGCTCCCCGTGGGTCCCCTGCCCTAGGTCTTTCGCCTATATATTCCCTAAAATCCTAGAAAAAATCAGGAGATCATCGAAAGTACTTTTTCGCCGCCGCAAGCTTCTGTCTCCGCAAGATCCTATCTGGGGCACGTTCTGGTGCCCTGCCGGAAGGGGGATTCGGATACGGAGGGCTTCCTCATCAACACCATGAGCTCTCCGATGATGCGTGAGTAGTTCACCATAGATCTACGGGTCCATAGCTAGTAGCTAGATGGCTTCTTCTCTCTCTTGGATCTTCAATACAAAGTTCTCCATGATCTTCATGGAGATCTATCCGATGTAATCTTATTTTGCGGTGTGTTTGTAGAGATCCGATGAATTGTGGATTTATGATCAAATTATCTATGAATCTTATTTGTGTTTCTTCTGATCTCTCCTATGCATGATTTCATATCCTTGTAATTCTCTTTGAGTTGTGGGTTTTGTTTGGCCAGCTTGATCTGTGATTCTTGCAATGGGAGAAGTGCTTGGTTTTGGGTTCATACCGTGCGGTGACCTCACCCAGTGACAGAAGGGGTAGCGAGGTACGCATCGTGTTGTTGCCATCAAGGGTAAAAAGATGGGGTTTTCATCATTGGTTTGAGATTATCCCTCTACATCATGTCATCTTGCTTAAGGCGTTACTCTGTTCGTCATGAACTCAATACACTAGATGCATGTTGGATAGCGGTTGATGTGTGGATTAATAGTAGTAGATGTAGAAAGTATCGGTCTACTTGTCTCAGACGTGATGCCTATATGTATGATCATTGTCTTAGATATCGTCATGACTTTGCGCGGTTCTATCAATTGCTCGGCAGTAATTCGTTCACCCACCGTAATATTTGCTATTTTGAGAGAAGCCTCTAGTGAACACTATGGCCCCCGGGTCTACTTCACACCATATTTTCAGCCTTACCCTTTTACTTTGTTGCACTTTCCGGCTTCAGATCTCACTTTGCAATCAATCTTGAAGGGATTGACAACCCCTTTATAGCGTTGGGTGCAAGCTCTTCGGTGTTTGCACAGGTACTCTGGACTTGACGAGATTCTCCTACTGGATTGATACCTTGGTTGTCAAACTGAGGGAAATACTTACTGCTCCTGTGCTGCATCGCCCTTTCCTCTTCAAGGGAAAAACCAACACAAGCTCAAGAGACGACAGAAGATTTTTGTCGTTGTAGCAGCCACCCACCTAGTCTTTGCAAGCTTTGATCTATCCTTTCCCCCTCCCCCTCTAGGCGGGCAAGTGTGCCCGTGTGGGTTGTTTTTATCTCAAAGAAAATGAAAACTGATGTCAAATACAATTAAGAAACAATACACATGATTTGAATATAGAATGGATAAATAATCTGAAAAAATATTCAGTTGTAACACCTGAATCAATTTGCTCTTTAGCATAGTGGATGCATGCAACCTACACCTACACCTGTCATAAGGGCAATGAACAGTGAATCTTCTTGGCTCACTCCTATCAACCTCATAGGAGTTTTCAGTGAGAATGCAATATGTAGTCACTGCATTATGATAGTCTACTATCGATTCGAGTACGGTTCATGGAGTAAGCTGAGGATTTTTCACGTTCCACTCAATTGTTGGCATCAAATCTAACACGTTCATGGAGTAAACTAACGAGTCGATGTTCTCCTTCCTCTCTTCATTGTCAGTGACATCAAATCTACCACGATAGCTAGGCTCCTCTGGATATTCATCTTCGATTTCCTGTTGACTGACTCTATCTACCAGTTCAGGGAATGGAATCTCATCCTCATCATCATGTCGAGGCACTTCTTCACCAGGCTCTGCATCTACTTCTACATCAGGTGTAGAAGGGAGAGGAGAAGTGGTAGAATTTGCGGCAGCCGACATGTTGTGGCTTTCAGAAGCACTAGGTTTACTTGGTCTTGACCTACAAAGAATGCGAGGACGATCGCTATTAGCAGAGACAGAGGATGTCTGAACACCCTTCCCCTTCGGGATACGTTGTTTGCGTGCCTGAAGCACACCAATATGGATTTTACCGAAATGGCTGTCAGCATTCAAACTAAATAGCAATCCCACATGCTCATCATAAGTTAATGGGACAAATCTCTTCTTGGCACTGTTGAAATATCTTAGTTCAACAGCTTTGGCACGGCTCCAGGATACTCACAACAGAGTGCCTCGCGGAAATCTGTGAATGAAACGCTAGTTTCTACCACTTTCGGATAGAAAAATCCAGAAATCAGATACGGTTTAGTTCCACGCAGCTCGCTAGTTTCCATCCTAACTGCCAGCCAAAAAGCAAGTGCAGGATCAACCCTATTCGATTGAAATAAAGGGTGCAGTTAGGCCAAACATTTTCAGAAAAATTGCACTGATTCATGCCAACGGTGGTCAAATTCAGCCTAATTTACGGATCTCCTAATGAATTTGAGAGGAAAACGATGTTTACCCACGTGGAATCCATGAATTATCCGCCTCTGATTCGACCCAATCATCTCCACGGTCGATGGGCCGGACGGGGTGCTCCCCCGACATCGCTTCCTAATCCTAGATGGGGAGAGAGGGTAGATGTGGCGGAGGCGGCACGACATCGGCAGAGGCGGCACGACGGTTGCGGAGGGGGCGGCGCGGAAGCGACTTAATTTCATTCAGGTTACAATGAGAGTTAACGGTCAAGCCATTGACCCGACGTCAACGTCTGCTGTGACCAGTACTGAGGGTTTCAGGCAAGGGAGTGGGGAAAAGTGAGCAAAAGTTAAGAGCGTGGGGATGAATGAGTAGAACTAAGGAACCAAGGGCACAGAAATAGAAATCCCAAATATTCATGCGATGTACTTGGTCTGACTAACATTCATGAGTGTTCCCTTAATTTACATCTTGCAAACTCTACTATCAAGAAACCTATGGGAAGCATACATGATGTTATCAAAATTGCTATTCGAAATTATGTGCATGTAGATTTTATAGTTCTTGATATTGATTGCAACCCATCCTGTCCAATAATACTTGGGAGGCCTTCTCTACGAACTATACGTGCATTAATTGACATGAAAGAGACAAACATACGGTTCCAATTCCCATTAAGGAAAGGGATTGATTCCCATTACGGAAAGGGATGGTACACTTCCCCAGAAAGAGAATCAAACCACATTATGAATCTATCATGAGGGCTACTTATCGGTGGAGTGTCAAAGATGACAACACTAGAATCATATGCATTATGCCAAACTAGTGGCGTAAAACAATAACGCTAGTTGGGAGGCAACCAAATAGTTATTTTTATACTTTTTCTTTCTATTTATGTTTGTGTGTATTAACATGCTTGTTGACTATGTAATGATTGTGTTTTTGTGTTTAATTTATTATTTGTGCCAATTAAATCCTTTGGGATGATTTGAATGATACTAGAATTGATGTGGTGCAAAAACACAAACTTTATCGTCCAGTGCAGATTTTCTCTGATTTTACTAGAACGACTTTTTGATCTAATTTTTTACACAATATTTCCGCACATATTCCTGAGGTCTTCCCAATGTTTCAGAATGTTTGGAGTCACACATGTATGGTAACTAATTATATCATTACATATTGTTCTGTTTTATACACATTCTGTTTTTTGCTTGCATATTTTTCTTGTTTCGATGATGCCATGGATTGTATCGTGGAGTATAAGTCATGGAGAAGTTAGAATAAAGTACATTATGCAATAATAAAATATGAATCAATTATAACAGTACCTAAAGTATTTGTTATCTCTATTATACTAATGGATCTCACAAATTTTATGTTGAGTTTTGCGTGCTGAAGCTTTCAAGTTTTGGGTGTTATCACGATCGATGAAGGAATAAGGAGCGGCAAGAAACTAAGCTTGGGGATTCCCTCAAGGGAATCCTCCCTTTCCTATCAATCCATCAGTATGTCACTCGGAGCTACATTTTTTATTCATCACATGATATGAGTTTTGCTTGGAGCATCGTTTGCTTTAGTTTGCTTTTGTGTTTTAGTTGTCCACAATAATTTTTCTATGAATACACCCACTTGAGAGAGACATAAGATCACCATGTTTTATTAGAGTACTCTATGTGCTTCACTTATATCTTTTGAGCTTAGCAGTTGCTCTAGTGCTTCACTTACATCTTTTAGAGCATGATGGCATATAGATTTTAAAGAAATAATTGCACTCTCGTTCTTCACTTATATTTGTTTGAGAGTTAATAAACAACGATGGTAATTTTCATGGGCTATAAGACTAGTTCAAAAATAATAGGTATTCAATGAGTGCATAATCAAAACCACATGTAGCACATAAAAGAGAAATAATGGTTAATGATAGTAATGTCGTAATGTGAAAAAGCATAAGTGCATGATCATGGGTTAATATAAGTATCATGAATTAGAGGTTTAACTTGATGTTCGTCCAAATATTTTTATCGCATGGTGATGATGTGTGAGCATATTTATTCCTCGTTGAAATCCTAATGTTGTTTAAGTTGGGAGCGCGCGATGGTTAACTCCTACAAACCTCCTCCCCTGAGGCATGTGAGTAGTGCTTTGCTTTGAGAGAACTAATAAAATCTTGCAATAAGTATGTGAGATTTTCATGACTAATGAATCCATGGATATACGCACTCTCACCTCCACATATTTGCCAGCCTCTTCGGTACCGTGCATTCCCTGTTCTCACCTCAAGGATCGGTGCGACCTTCGCCGGTTCATCCAAAACCCGTGACATGATACACTATGTGATAACCCACAAATATATGGGATCGCAACAATTTTTTAGGGTAGATTATTCAAGCCAAATTTATTGATTCGACACAAGGGGAGCCAAAGAATATTTAAAAGTATTAGCAGCTGAGTTGTCAATTCAACTACACCTGGAGATTAAATATCTGCAGCACCGTAATATGATAGTTTTGAAGGAGTCATAACAGTAGAAGTAATAGTAACAGTGATAGCACTAATTTTGTAGCAGTTGTAATAGTAGCAGCAACAGTATTAACTTAGCAAGAATAATATATTGGAAATTCGTAGGCATTGGATCTGTGGATTCGTTGGATGATATTCATCATGTGACAGTCATAACCTAGGGCGATACAAAACTAGCTCCACTTCATTAATGTAATGTAGGCATGTATTCCGTAAATAGTCATACGTGCTTATGGAAACAACTTGCATGACATCTTTTGTCCTACCCTCCCATGGGAGCGGGGTCCATAAGGAAACCATGGTAAATTAAGGCCTCATTTCAATAGACAACCGTAACAAAGCATTAACACATAGTGAATACATGAACTCCTCAAACTACGGTCATCACCGGAAAGTATCCCGAATACCGTCACTCCGGGGTTTACGGATCATAACACGTAATAGGTGACTATAACTTGCAAATTGGATCTAGAGCATAGATATAATGGTGATAACATGAATGGTTCAGATCTGAAATCAAGGCACCAGGTCCCAAAGTGACAAGCATTAAGCATGGAAAAGTCATAGCAACATCAATCTCAGAACATAGTGCATACTAGGAATCAAGACCTAAAAAACTAACTCGATTACATGAGGAATCTCATCCAACTCCTCACCGACCAGCGATCCTACGAAGGTATTACTCACTCCCGGTGTGGAGCGTCATGGAATAGGCGATGAAGGAGTGTTGGTGATGACGAATATCGAAAATCTCCCTCTCCGGAGCCCCAAACGGACTCTCGATCTAGCCTCCTGGTGAAGAACAGGAGGTGGTGGCGGCTCCGTCTCGTGAAACGCGATAATTCTTCCTCTCCTTTTTTCTCTCCGAATATGAATTTATAGTGTCGGATATAGGGTTATTGGGGCCACCAGGTGGGCATAACCCACCTCGGCACGCCTGGAGGAGGGGGGCCCATGGTGGGTTATGCTCACCCAGGGGGCTCCCTCCGGTGTTTCTTGGCTCTAGTATTTTTTCTTTTATTGTATAAAAATTCTCCAAAAAGTTTCGTTCCATTCTGAGAACTTTTATTTCTTCACAAAAGCAACACCATGGTAGTTCTGCTAAAAACAGCGTCAGTTCGGGTTAGTTTCATTCAAATCATGCAAATTATAGTCCAAAACAAGAGGAAAAGCGTTAACAAAAGTAGATACGTTGGAGACGTATCAACTCCCCAAGCATAAACCTTTGCATGTCCTCAAGCAATTTGGTTGATAAACTGAAAGGGAAAAAGAAAAACTTTTACGAACTATTTTGCTCTTGTTTACATATATAAGCTTAAGTAGCACCCAAGTTTTCAACAAAGATCATGACTAACCATGTCAACAATAACTCTAAAAAATTATATTAACTCGTATCAATGGCTTAAGCAAGTAGCGAGCAATAATAAAGCATCTCAAACGACAACACTTTGTCAAAACAATCATGATATAATATGATAGTAGTGGTATCTCGCTAGCCCTTTCTGAGACCGCAAAACATAAATGCAGAGCACCTCCAAAGTTCAAGCAGCGACTAAACATCGTAATTCATGGTAGAAAATATCTAGTCATGATGCATCCAACATGAACTATACACAATGCATGAGGATTACAATAGTGCTCTCAGAACTGGCGCTTATTTGAGAAGGTGATGACTCAACAAAAAAAGTAAATAGATAGTCCCTTCGTAGAGGGAAGAAGTGATTTGCAGCGGTGCCAGAGCTCAATTTTTAAAACAGAGGTAATTGAAATTTTGAGAAATGCACCCTTCTTGTTTACTTCGTGACCATTAGTTATCGCTATCTTCCATGCTAAACACATTAGTGGTGGTTCCCAAGTGATAAAGTAAAGGTTTACTCCCCCTCCACCAACAATCACACTCCAGGCGAGCCAAATCCACGGGTACTGTCCATACCAACGTCAATCCTGGGGGAGTTTTGTTTAATTATTTATGATTTTTTCTTTATTGCGGGATTGGGCATCCCTTTTTACCGCCCCTCTCGTGTAAGGACGAGTGAATGACCACTCATCATGAGAATAACCCGCTTAGCATGGAAAATATCAAACACCTCCGGTCACTCTATGAACAATCTAGGCACACAAAAACGGAAATTTATTTGAAGTTTTTAGAGGTGACACATGCAAATTTACTTGGAACAGTGGGGTAATACCGCATATAAGTAGGTATGGTGGACTCATATGGAATAACTTTGAGTTTAAGAATTTTGATGCACAAGCAATATTCCCACTTAGTATAGGCAAAGACTAGCAAACAGGTTGGGAAGCGGCCAGCTAGAGAGCGAAAAATTTCATGAACATGCATTATGCATAAGTAACATTGAATACTAGCATGAGTAGGATATGAACACCATGAACATAAATATTATAGAGGCTATGTTGGTTTTCATTCAACTACATGCATGAACATGTTCAAAGTCAAGTCACTCGAAACATTCGAAGGCCATATCATCATACTATATCACAATCATTTTAATGCATGTTAACGTCCAAGATAAATCATTACCCACTCCTAGCTACTTAAGAATGGAATGAGAAATTATAATCTCTAATTGTCATTTCAAACATGTTTGATCATAATAAGCTGAATCATGGATACTAGGTTAAACATATTTACAAAAATGGAACAAGTTGAGTTCATACCCGTTTCTCTCTGCCACAGCCAATTCATCAAATATCATCATTATTGCCTTTCACTTGCACGACCGAATGATATGAAAATAATAATAGTGCAAGAGTGCCATGGACTAAGTGGGAATCTACAAACACATTTTATTCCAAAGTAAAAGACAAGGTAATTTGAGCTCTTTATTAGATCAACAATTATTCAAATGAGAGCCACTCAACATTTTCATCGTGGTCTTCTCCTTGGTACAAGTCAACGAAAAGAAAAGTAGGTTTAGAGAAACACACTGAAATATTTTTGGAGTTTTTAGTTTTTCTTGAAGGACGCAAACTACAGAAAGAAAACAAAAACAAGAAAAACTATTTACACGGGAAAGCTCCCAACAAACAAAAGAAGAACTAGGAAATCCTTTGGGTTTTCTTTTTAAAACTACAACTGATTAAAATAGAAAGAAAAAATGAAACGAAGCAAGACATATTTTTAGGTTTTCTCAAAGTTTTTCAAACACACAAGAAGAAGGTGAGGAAATAAATCTAGCATGGATAATACAATGAAAAAGTGTGGACACCGACAACTGGAATGAAATGTGTGAACATGAATGTGATGACGGTGGGAATACGTACCCCCCCAAGTTTAGGCTTTTGGCCTAGCTTGGTAATCACCATCTGTAGTAGCCATCCGGGCCTATGTCGAAGGGTTGTGGCGGCGGCACCTGAGCGTCCCACTCCTCAGGCTCTTCCTCCGCCGCTGCGTGGGCGTTCCGGTAGGCAATAATGTCGTTTGGCATAATCCTATATCCGCCCCTGGCAATAGGATCAAACAAAGCACGTGCAGGCAACAAAATAATATCTAGGGTATCCACACTGAAAACTAGGTTATAAGGAATATTATGAATATAATTTTTAATATCGATGAACCGATGATGCTCCATCACCTGGTGATCTAGATAAACTTTGGGTAAAAGAGGGTCATCCTCGCGTATCGGGACGTTAAGCTGAGTCGCTAAGCGAGTAGCATAAATACCACCATGAATCTTACCCCTAGTCCCGTTAAGGTGCAAACGTCATGCAATAATGGCCCCAAGGCTAAAGGTTTTATCCTTGTAAAGCGCATGGCGTAAGATAGAAAATTCAGGGGCACTACCAACCTTCTCTCTAGCAAGTAAGCATTCAGCAACAAATAGAGCAAAGTAATGCACAGAAAGAAACTGCAATATAGTGGCGTGACACCCAGAATAACCCTCTCATCCCCCACAGTTAGAGTACGGCAAAAGTCCTCAAACTCTGCAAGCCTAGGATCTCTTATTTCCCCATCAATAGGAATCAAGCATATGTTGAAAAAGCCAGTGAGTGGTAACTAATGGGTTTCAGAATATAAGTTAAAGTGCACCTCAGGGGGATTATGCCTACATAGGAAGCAAAAATTTTGCACAAAGGAATTTGTAAGGAGATGGTATTGTTCACACACAGCTGCGATGAAGTTGGTGAGCCTCGCATTCGCAGTAAATTGTCCGAATTCTTGATGAATCCCACGCCCCTCCGTGAAGGGATTATGCGGCCATTCGCAGAGTCGCACTTCTGCCCTTCTACGAAAATGGAGGTCATTGTCCGATGATTGACAAATGACTCCCTTGGCATTTTTCTTCAAGGAAAACTTCCTAAATAAAATCATCTTATTCCTATAAATAAAACTCTGAAATCTTAGTCCTCAAAATTTTTGTCAATAAAACTCCACAGAATTAATAGGAGCTACTCATAAGCATGCATAGAGACCATTTTTAGCATTCAAACTACTTAGAACTCTAAGCATTCAACATGCAAGCACATCTAGAGCAGCACCAAGAGTAGCTAATTATTATTAGTATAATACACTACAGAAAAAACTAATTTGAGCAATGGAGGAGTCACATACCAAGCAACAATCCCTGATAACAGTTTTGGAAACGGAGCTTCGAGCAAAGAGATCGAAATCCACGGGTTTGAGAGCAAGAACACGAGAGAAAGAGAGCTATGTTGATTTTTTTCTCGAGGTAGGAGAAGGAGTGGGATGAATAGATAAGTGAGGGGCCATATGGGGATCATAACCCACCAGGTTGCCTGGGATTGTTGGCGCGCCCTCGTCTCTTAACATCACCAGGTGCACCCCCTCTGATGTTATTTGCACTAAAAATTCATAAATATTCAAAAAAATCATATTAAATTTTCACGACATTCTGACCACTTTTATTTTTGGGTCATTTTTGTTGCACGGGTAAAATAGAAAATAGACAAAACATGACATTTCATTTTATTTAATTAAGGAAAACAGAAAATAAAATTAAGGACACAAAGTTTGTGCTTGCTAAATTCATCAACTTCATACTATCTCAAAAATGACCCATTAATAAGGTTCATCAAGTCTTATTAACAACCACCTTCGATTAGCATGACACCGAAGAACTTTCGTGAAACACTAAGTTACCTCAATGGGGATGTGCATGATCCCAAAAATAAGCATTTCATATTCCTTTTTGGTAGTAGGTAGAGGTAGATAAAAACTTCCAATAATAAGTTACGAAGATTTTTGAATAACATTTACAGCATTCACGTGAAATTGTTTCCTTCGGAAGTGCATCGTATGCTTATTATCATTGATATGAAAAGTGTCCTTTCTTTAATTGAAATCAATAACATCCCTTACAGTGTTCAAAAAGGGTCTACCAAGGATAATAGACATGTTGTCGTCCTCGGGCATCTCAAGTATAACAAAGTTAGTCAAGATAGTAACATTAGCAACAACAACGGGCACATCCTCACAAAATCGATAGGTATGCTAGTTGATTTGTCAGCCATTTGCAAAGATATTTCAATAGGTATGTGTTTATTCAAATCAAGTTTGTTTTATAAAGAAATAGGCATAACACTAACGCCAGCTCCCAAATCACACAAAGCAATATTAACATAGTTTCTTTTTATGGAGCAAGCTATAGTAGGTATTCCCAAAACTAAAAGTTTTTTAGTGTCACATCCCTGACACCTTAAGCAAGTTAGTCTTGTGCTCATGTATTCTTTGCATTTTCATCTAATAAATTTCAACAAGAACAAGAAAGTGGCAAAGGAAAAACTCAAAACCCTAGCCACTACTTTAAATAAAGAAAATCTCAAACTAGTTAAAATCAATGAACCCAAAATGGCCTCAAGAAATGTTCAAACTTTGTGATAAATCATGAAAGTAAATAAGCATTGGAGAAAACTATTTTCTTGACACTTGAAGCATTTTAAATTAATGCAAAAGCCACTGGTTTCAAACTTTAAAATTGAAATCAGAAACTATAAATTTTCAAAAATGTTGAAAACTTTGGAAATGGTTGGGAATATTATAACAAATATTCAGGTGTGTTTAAAATAATTTTTACAACCTTTTTGGAGCTGAAATAAATAGCAAATCAATGTCAGAAATTAAAACAGAAATAAAACAGAAGGAAATGGAAAGAGCTTACATGTCGCCTAGCCTGGCCCGGCCCATCCCAGCTCATGTCGTCTCCCTCGCGCCAGTAGGAGCAGGAGGTGGCCGCCGCCTTCTCCGGCGCGGCCACGCACCTGTGCCCCTGCCTGGCCGCCGCCTCGCGCTGGCAAGGCCGGGGATAAGCTCCCCGAGGCCACCGCTATCCATTCCCAGTGTCGGTTCCTTCCCCTCCTCCCGGATCTCTCCTCCCCCTCCTGCCGCCATTGGAGCCGAGCAAAGCTCGAGCTGCCCGTGCCCCTAGCCTTAGCCTCCTCTTGCTGAGCACGCCGTTAGCTCTGCCTCGTCGAGCCGATCCTCCCTGCAGAAGCCAAAGTCTCCCCGAGCTCTACATCGCCCCCAACGCCATCGTCTTCCACCTCCGGCCGCCGGACCTCTCCCATCAATTCGCTCCCTCCGGCGCACCCCCGAGCCCTTCATCAACACCATCGGAACCGCCGTGAGCTCGTCGTCATTTCCACTCTCGCCCCACGCTCTTTCGTGCATCGTAGCCCCGTTCCCCACCAAGGCCGAGAGCTTCTCGCCACCGGTCATGTCGTCGCCGTCGCTGTGGTGTCTGATCCACGCGCTCGAGCTAGGGATCGAGCTCCTCGAGCGTCCAGGAGCGTGATGAGCCCCTCAGCTGCCCTCCCCATGCCCTAGAGCCATCGCTCATAGAAGGCCGAGCTCCGGCCGCCGCTTCGGCTCGTCGCCGGCGCCTCTTCCGGCGACCCTAGCCACCCCTGATGCCCGTGCTAGATCGGCTACTTCGCCAGCGTCCAGTAGCTGCAAACCGCGTTCGAATTGGTGTTGTGCAGCGCCATTTAGGTCGTCTCTGGCGAGCCCTCCGCCGCGGGCTTGGTCGCCGGCGACCACCCTCCGTTGGGCGTCGACGTGGCCGACCATTAGGGCGTAATTGCCCTCCCCTCAGTCACTGCCAGAGGGCCCCACGCCTGGTCAAACCCCAATTAGGGGCTGGTCAGCGCGGGGTTAGCCCCTGGGTCACTGACCAGTGGGTCCCCCCTGTCAGGTTTGACCTGAACAGGTCGGCTGACCTGCTGACGTCAGTCTGATGCAATAAATAGAATTTCCAGTATAGAAATAATTCCAGTAAATTTATAAAACTTGTAAAAATCATAGAAATTAATCTGTAACTCCAATAAAAATAATTTATATATGAAAAAGTATCAGAAAAATTCAAGGATTCTGATTATGCTATTTTCAACCATGTTTGAAAAAGTTACAGAACCCTAAAATGTGGAATAAGGAATAATTCAATTCTTATAACTACTTTTTAAATGGAATTTGGAAAATTAATCAAATTTCATTATGAATGCCATGATCACACACTGTCCTAATTACAAATCATTACCTTAACATGACATCTCATGCCTGCTAACATCAAGTTGATCTGAGCATCAGGTCGAATCAATTAAACCGGTATCCGAGACTACCTCGTTTGAATTGATATTCGAATGTGATTCAAATCAATCTCAAACCCAATACATGATGATTATATTAGTTTGTCACTTTGCATTCTCATGCCATACTCATGCATCATTTTGTTTGCATATGATTGTTATTGATTGCTTCCCTTCATTTCGGTAGGCTCCGCACCCTCGGATTCCATCAAATATCCGTCTGACGGATATCGTCCCTCCTCGGAGCAACAAGGCAAGCAACCATTTTGATCATCCCGATAATTCCCATGTTCTTGCTCCTGCACTTATTTATTGCATTAGGATCAAATGCTACAACTGCTTTTGCCACGTTAGTTGAACCCGCTTCCTTTGCATGACCTAACCTTGTCACAGTAAATAGCCGAACCTTGCAACCTAGCATACCTGGTAGTTGCTTGAGCTATGATGTGCCTTATCCTGCTATGCATGCTATGCTTAGAGTTGTGTATGGTCTGTCATCTGGGAGATGAACAGAATTGTGAGAACGTGTTCGGTGAGCAAAGGTTGTGTGTTGAACTTGATTTGGTAAAGGTACCGGTGAAAGGCTGTGTAGGAGTACATGGCGGGTTGTTTCATTGGAACCGTCCTTAGGAACTGAGTTCCGTGTATGTAATCCAAGACTAGATACTACCACATGCTGGGCCCTGAAATATGACCCCGCTCGGCCTATTAATCGCTTAGTACTCGGTCCAGGAGTTGCAAGTAGTTTCTGGTGTTTCTAGTAATGCTGGAGGCCGTGCATGGTGCTAACCTGAGAGGTGGACCGTGATGCGGTAGGCAGTGGCACGGTGTACCAAGTGGCACCCGGATGGTGGGCTTGGGAACCCTGCGCACATCGTTTGAGGCCGTGGCGGAAACCTCGGCCGGACTTCCGTACGGGTTACTCTCAAATAGGCGATAAACCTGGACTAGGCACTAATGTGGTTAACGGTCGTGGCCGACTCCCTCGCTGGGCTTCCGCTTGAAGGTTGCCGAGGTGCATGACGTGCACATGGCGATAAGTGGCAAGAGCGTGTGTGACGAAGTACACCCCTGCAGGGTTATGATCTATTCGAATAGCCGCGTCCGCGGATATGGACTACTTGGAGACATATGTTGTTCATAGATAACTTCAATGGCTACTCATAAAATTGCCAAGATAAGCGTGAGTGTCGTGGATGGCATTTCTGTACGGAGATGGAATGATTCCACGATAGTGTATTGTTGTGGTGTTAGTGGACTCGTGTGCGAGAAGTCAAGTTGTCAAAATTATTTAAAAATGCAAGTTGTCTAGCCACCAGTCAAATGCTAGCTTTCCGCATGAAACCCCACAATACCTTTTGATACCTTGCATGAGTAGTTAGTTGTCCTAAAGTCTTGTTGAGTACCTTCGTACTCATGTTTGCTTAATAAATGTTGCAGAGGTTGCTAATGACCCTAATGGAGGGTTCTTCGTAGACATCGACGACGGCGAGTAGCTGGTGTCCCAGCTCCGATCTGGCCCTACGTTGGATCTGTAGTATAGTCAGGCCATGTGCCTTCTAGTTGCCCTGTCTGTACTCAGATAGTTTATAACTCTTCCGCTGGCTTGTAACTGAATGACTGCTATTATGGGTCGTGAGACCCTTAATGTGTAATACTATGTGTGTGGCTCTTCCGAGCCTCTTAAATAAAGCTTGTATGTTTATGGTTATGTTGTGATGCCATCGATGTATCTATACATATCGGTATGCCATGCGTATGTGTGTCGTACTTGATATGTATGGGGTTCGATTCAATGAGCCTTGGTAGTTCGCTACTGCTCCGGACACATTGGTTGACCGGCATGTGTCCTTCTTAGCTGCTGTGTTTGTCCCCTTTGGGGAAATGTCACGCGATGTAATGGAGTCCTTGTAGCTTGCTACGACTCGTCTACATTCGCTGATGACCGACACCTGCTTTGTTGGGTCATGTATGCTGTCCTTGTACGATACTGCCACTTTGGTTTATGACTAGACATGTCGATCCGGGTTCTTTGACATTGGATTGCTAGCGACACTATCGCATACGTGAGTCAAAAGACGCAAACGGTCCCGGCTAAGGTAGGGCTACAGCCGTGGAGTTAACCGTGCGTGAGACCACAAAGGGATGCAGTGTGTTACAGGCTGGATTCCTATGGCTTAGGATCGGGGTCCCGACATTTAGGTACTCCATCCTTAAAAGAATAATTAGCAACCATAGTGGAGATTCCAGCTTCTGTTATTTTTCTCTTATTTGTGATGATGTCTTTCATATATTTTGCATAAGGGGCCATCTTTAGAATATCAGCCAAGCGAGTGCGCAAAAAGACTGGCCTAATCATTTCAGCAAAACGTTAAAATTCTTCATCATCCTTTTTCGTAGTTGACTTAGGTGGAAAGGGTATGGGTTTTGAACCCATGGTTCTCTTTCTCTTTCATGTTTTCTAGCAACAAAGTCTGTTTTATCATATCTTTTATTTTTGGGTTGTAGGCTATCAAGATCAACAACTGGTTCTATCTCAACATCATTATCTGATTCATTATCTTTGTCTGGTTGATTATTCCATGAACATGTTCATTATCACTAGATTAATGTTCATTACAAGATTGAGTTTCAGCATCATAGATAGAGACATCGTTATCATTAAGGAGGTTTATCTATTTCAGGTTCACTAGAGGTATGCAAAGTCCTACCATTTTTCTTTTTCTTTCTATTTCTAGAGGACGAGGCGCATCAGTGTTGACTCTTTTGTGAATATTGATCAGTTTTTAGGGTGTCCTTCAGGATAACCTGGTTCCTGAGTCATTGTACCTCCTCTAGTTACTACTGTAATAGCATGATCATTCATATTGCCATTCATTTCATTAAGAAATTATGTCTGAGATTTAGCAACTTCTTCTAACTGAGTTTGTACCATAGAGGCATGTTTTCCTACACCTCTAACATCATTGGTGATTCTAAATAACAAGTCACTCAAGCGAGCAATCATATCATAGTTATATTTCAATTGTTTCATGGCATTGGCATTGAAGTGATATTGTTTCATCATGTAGTTATCAAACTCATATAAGCATTGGCTAGGATGTTTATCGTAAGGGATATCTTTCTCATTAAACTTTAATGAATAATTTACCTGTACCTCCTGTGGAGGTGGTGTATTCAATCCACGTATTTCTTCAATAGGTGGTAAGTTCTTGACATCCTTAGCTTTAATACCTTTTTCCGTTATGCATTTCTTTGCCTCTTGCGTATCTTCAGGACTTAAATACAAGATACCCCTCTACTTCGGAGTGGGTTTAGGCGGTGGTTGAGGAAGAGTCCAATCATCATAATTTTTCAATACATTACTCAATAGTTCCTCAGCTTGTTCAACAGTTCGTTCCCTGAAAACAGAAGCAACACAACTATCTAGGAAATCCCTAGAAGCATCGGTTAGTCCATTATAGAAGATATTAAATATTTCATTTTTCTTAAGTGGATGATCAGGCAAAAAATTAAGCAATTGGAGAAGCCTCCCCCAAGCTTGTGGGAGACTCTCTTGTTCAATTTGCACAAAGTTAAATATTTCATGTAAGGCAACTTGTTTCTTATGAGCAGAAAAATATTTTTCAAAGAACTAATAAATCATATCTTGGGGACTACGCACACAAGCTGGAGCAAGAGTATTGTACCAAGCTTTAGCATCACCCTTTAATGACAACCGAAATAACTTGAGAATATAATAGTAGTGAATCTTCTCATCATGAGCAAAAAGGGTAGCTATCTCATTAAGCTTAGTAAGATGTGCCACTATGGTTTCAGTTTCATAGACATGGAAATGATCATATTCAACCAAAGTAATCAACTGTGTGTCGACAGAGAATTCATAGTCCTTATCAGTAACACAGATAGGTGAAGTAGCAAAATGAGGATCACATTTCGTTCTAGCATTCGAAGATTTTTCTTTCAGTTTGCATAATATTTTCTTTAGATCAACTCTATATTTGCAAGCAAGAAAGTCTCTAGATATCTCTTCATCCATAACATAACCTTTCAGACACCTTAAGCAATTAATATCTAAGAGAACTATATCTAGAATGTGTTTTAAGATTTTCAACTTAAAGAACTTCATCAGTTTCAACAATTTCATTAGTTTCAGCATTATCAATATTGCATCAGATTCTAGCAAGTTGTTCATCAATTAGTTCACCTAATGGCACATTCTTATCAAGCAAGGTACTAGCATCATCATAAGCATCAAGAGCATCATTCATAGAAGAAGTAGCACCATCAATAAATTGTGACATATAAGGATTAGTAGCATATAGCGGTGTTGCAAGTTTACTTATAACCAAAGGAGAATCAAGTGTGGAGCTATTTGGCAATTCCTTACCTCCCCTCGTTTTCGAGGGAAAGATCTTGGTTCTATCGTCCTTCAGATTCCACATAGTGATATATAAATAATAATCCCAAGTGACTCAACAAATATAGCTATGCTCCCCGACAACGGCGACAGAAAAAGGTCTTGATAACCCACAAGTATATGGGATCGCAACAGTTTTTGAGGGTAGAGTATTCAATCCAAATTTATAGATTCGACACAAGGGGAGACTTAGAATATTTGCAAGTATTAGCAGCTGAGTTGTCAATTCAACCACACTTAGGTATTAAATATCTGCAGCAATAGGATCAGTAGTACAGTAATATGATAGTTTTGATAGTAGTGATAACAGTAGAAGTAACAATAACAGTTGAAAGGACGTGGATGTCACCTAGAGGGGGGTGAATAGACGCTTTAAAGTAATTACGGTTTAGGATTGAACAAATGCGGAATAAAACTAACGTTTGATATGTCAAGCACAAAACCTAAAACAACTAGGCTCACCTATGTGCACCAACAACTTATGCTAAGCAAGATAAACAACTAAGTGATAGCAAGATATATGACAAGAAACAATATGGCTATCACAAAGTAAAGTGCATAAGTAAAGGGTTCGGGTAAGAGATAACCGAGGCACGCGGAGACGATGATGTATCCCGAAGTTCAAACCCTTGCGGATGCTAATCTCCGTTGGAGCGGCGTGGAGGCACAATGGTCCCCAAGATGCCACTAAGGCCACCGTAATCTCCTCACGCCCTCGCACAATTCTATATAGCCCTGGCGTTACTACCGCTAGCCCATGGCGGTACTACCGCTAGAGAAAGTCTTCCTAGGATGTCCGACAGAGAACAACCACTCACAGAGAGGTACTACCGCCCACCCGGAGCGGTACTACCGCTGCCCCTCGCGGTACTACCGCTAGGACTGGAGCGGTACTACCGCTCGCCACTGAAACAGCCTTAACTTTCGCATACGGACTCCGAATTCAACGAAACCAAGTTTGTTGGAAAGATAACGACATGGGATAACACATTCTTGATAGAAATATCAATAAGAATCAAGTGAGAAAAGGTCCATAAGAAAATAGTGACAACCCTTCCTCGAATAAGACTGGTAAAAACTCCCAACATCGAAAACATCATAAAAGATGCATATGGACTCCGTTTTCGATGAACTCAAGCTTGTCATGAAGATGACCACAAGCTATAGAACTCACAAAGAGAAACACCAAACAAGAACCAAGAAGTATGATGCAAGGATGCAAATGGTTTGATCTCTCAACTAACGATACGATCGAGCTACTCACTTGAGAGCCCCCCTTGACAGTACGACAATCTATCCTAAAACAGAAAACCTATCAAGAAAACCTATACCTTGCACCTTGTCCTCTTGAGCTAGATGACGATGATCTTGGCTTCATCAATATGGACCACCTTCTTGATTGTGTTGGCTTGATGAATACTAGTTGATTGCCCCCCATGCACAACATGGGTGAGCCGCTCTTCAGCATATCTTCACAAGTCCATTGCCACCACAATGGATGGCAAGCTTCAAGCATGATATCTTCGTGCTGATCCACTTGAACTTGCACACCGCAGTCTTGATGATGATCACCACTTGACGTCATCCTTGATGGGTTGTATGAGATCTTCCTCTACACGCAAGCCCATGGAAACATACCTAACCCCAGATAGAACTCTCACGAAGACCATGGGATAGTACACAAACACGTAATGGAAAATGCTTACCATACCATGGGATCACTTGATCCCTCTCGGTACATCTTGTATGCTTTGTGTGTTGATCATCTTGATTTACTCTTTTTCTGAGATCTTGATCAACCTCGTGTCTCTATGACCATTCTTTGGATAATACCTTGAATACCTCCTTGGTCCTCATATAAACTCTTTGAACCCAACAGATGGACTTCAAGAAGTGCCTATGGACAAATCCTATAAATAAAACTTAAGGAAACCATTAGTCCATAGGAATTGTCATCAATTACCAAAACCACATATGGAGAAATATGCTCTAACAACAGTGATAGTAGTAATTTTATAGCGGTTGTAACGGTAGCAACAACAGTAGTAACTTGGCAAGAACACTATATTGGAAATTCATAGGCATTGGATCGGTGGATTCGTTGGATGATATTCATCATGTGACAGTCATAACCTAGGGCAATACAAAACTAGCTCCACTTCATCAATGTAATGTAGGCATGTATTTCATAAATAGTCATACGTGCCTATGGAAAGAACTTGCATGGCATCTTTTGTCCTACCCTCCCGTGGCAGCGGGGTCCATAAGGAAACTAAGGGAAATTAAGGCCTCATTTTAATAGAGAACTGGAACAAAGCATTAACATATAGTGAATACATGAACTCCTCAAACTAGGGTCATCACCGGAAAGTATCCCGAATACTGTCACTCTCGGGTTTACGGATCATAACACGTAATAGGTGACTATAACCTGCAAGATCGGATCTAGAACATAGATATAATGGTGATAACATGAACGGTTCAGATATTACATCATGGCACCCGGGCCAAAGTGACAAGCATTAAGCATGGCAAAGTCATAGCAACATCGATCTCAGAACATAGTGGATACTAGGGATCAAACCCTAATAAAACTAACTCGGTTACATGATGAATCTCATCGAACTCCTCGCGACCGGCGAGCCTACGAAGGAATTACTCAGTCCCGGTTTGGAGCATCATGGAATTGGCGAGGAAGGAGGGTTGGTGATGGCGAATATCAAAGATACCCCTCTACGGAGCCCCAAACGGTCTCCACATTTGGCCTCTCGATGAAGAATAGGAGGTGGTGGTGGCTCTGTCTCGTGAAACACGATAATTCTTGCTCTCCTTTTTTTCTCTCCGAAGATGAATTTATAGCGTCGGAGATAGGGTTATTGGGGCCACCAGGTGGGCATAACCCACTTGGGCGCACCTGGAGGGGGCGTGCCCTGGTGGGTTATGCTCACCCAGGGCCCCCCTCAGGTGGTTCTTGGCTCCAATATTTTTCTTTTATTTTATAAAAAATCTCCAAAAAGTCTCGTTCCATTCCAAGAACTTTTATTTCTGCACAAAAACAAGACCATGGTAGTTCTGCTGAAAACAGCATCAGTCCAAGTTAGTTTCATTCAAATCATGCAACTTATAGTCCAAAACAAGAGGAAAAGCTTTAGGAAAAGTAGATACGTTGGAGATGTATCACTATGTTGCACATAAACCTCGTTATATATTCCTCAAAACATCAACCATACCTACCTATCATGGCATTTGCATAGCCATTCCTAGATATATTGCCATGCAACTTCCATCGTCGCATCATATGACTATTGCTTCCATTGTCATAATGCTTTGCATGATCATATAAGATGACATAGTGTTTGTGGAAAAGCCATCGTTCATCACTTTTATACATGTTATGCTTGATCATTGCACATCCTGGTACACTTCCAGAGGAATTCATATAGAGTCATACTATAGTTCTCATGTTAAGTTCTAAGTAAATAAAACTGTGATGATCATCATTATTAAGGCACTGTCTCAGTGAGGAAAGGATGATGGAGACAATGATTCCCCAAGTTGGGATGAGACTCCTAACAAAAAATAAAATAAAAAAGAAAAAAGAAAAGAAAAAAGAAAGAATAAAAAGGAGAAAGAAAAAAAGAAAAAATAATAAATGAGAGAAAAGAGAGAAGGGACAATGCTACTACCTCTTTTTTCACACTTCTGCCTCAAAGTGGCACCATGTTCTTCATATAGAGAGTCTCATGTTTTGTCACTTCCATATGCTAGTGGGAGTTTTTTTTGTTATAGAACTTGTCTTGCATATTCTATTGGCATACTTCCTCAAATGCTCGAGGTCTTCATGACCAACACCACTTAGCTTCAGTTGAGCTTTCATACACTTATAGCTCTAGTGCACCCGTTGCATGGCAATCCCTACTCCTTGCATTAATATGTATTGATGGGCATCTCCATAGCCCGTCGATATGCCTAGTTGATGGGAGAATTTCTTCTCCGCTTTCACTCCTTTGAAACCTACCACCATATTGTATTCCACCCTTATGCTATATCCATGGTGCACACTCATATATTGATTGAGTAATAAAAAATTGAAGCGCGTTAAAAAGTATGATCCAATTTCCTGAGTTGACACCGTGGTGCTTAGCATTTTTATTTTGTGGTGAGGACGGAGCCATGCTATACTTATATGATAAAATGAACAGGGGTTGAACATTCTTTAAGGGTCATATATATATTGAAACTTAATGATATGTCGCTTATGTTTATGAATATTACTATGTTAATGTTTATTGATTGATCGTTTCTGAGTGATCAAACCTGAAATAGATTACATGTTGGGTAGCATGTCACATGAAGAAAATTATTTTTATCATTTACCTACTCGAGGACGAGCATTAATTAAACTTGGTGATGTTGATACATCTCCAACATAATTATATTTTTTGATTGTTCATGCTATAATACTATCATCCTAGGATATTGTTTGGGTGTTTATACATGAATTATTATTATTATTTTTGAGCATTAACCTATTAACCCAGTACCCAATGCCAGTTGTTATTTTCTGCACGTTTTTGGGTTTTCAGGTTTACAATACCAAATGAAGTCCAATTGCCCCAAAACTTTTGTATGATTTGTTCTAAACCAAAAGAAGACCTGGAAATTTCATAGGAGACCGTACGCTACACAAGGGAGGCAGCACACATCAGGGCCCACCTAGGGAGGATGGTCGCGCCCTGTTGTGTGTTGGGCCCCCTCGAGCGTCTCCTAGTGTACCCCTTCATCGTGTAAACTCTTTAATACCCCCCAAACCCTAGGGAGCCACCTCAAACACTTCTTCCGCTGCCGCAAGTCTCTCTTCCACCGTGAGGCCATCTGGAGCCGTTTTTTGGTGCCCTGTCGGAGGGGGGATCGATCACGGAGGACCTCTACATCAACCTTGCTACTCCCATAGTGATGTGTGCATAGTTTACCACAGACCTACGGGTCCATATCTAGTAACTAGATGGCTATCTCTCTCTCTCTCTCTCTCTTGATCTTCAATACAATGATCCTCACATCTTCACTTTGATCTCTCCGATGTAATCCTGTTGTGTGGTGTGTTTATTCGGATCCGATGAATTATGGGTTTATGTTCAGATTATTCATGATAAAGATATGAGTCTTCTCTGAATTCTAATTATGATTCTTATTTGCATGATTATCATAGCTTCCTAAATCTCTCTGGTCTATTGAAATAGTTTGGCCAACTAGATTGATATTTCTTGTGTGAGAGGGGTGCGCTGTAGTTGGTTCAATCTGACAGGTTTCGATATCCCAGTGACAGAAGGGACAAGATACGTCTTTGTTTTGCTGCCACTAAGGATAAAACAATGGGGTTAATTTATATGGATTGAGTTCTCTTTGTGTGCACCATGTCATCGTTCTCCAAGCATTACTCTGTTTGTCCTAAACTTAATACATATAGCGGCAAGCATAGAAGCGCTCTTGAAGAGGAGTAATAGTAATAGGCGCAGCCAGGAGTCAGCCTATTTTCTTATGGACATGATTCCTATATACATATGATCATTGTCGTGAATATCACATAACTATGCGCTTTCCTATCAATTCCCAACAGTAATTTGTTTACCCACCGCATGCCTACTACATGAGAGATGCCATCAGGGAAAACTACGGCCCGCGGGTCTATTCACTTATAAGTTTACAAATGCTACAATACCACGTTGACTTAATTTAATTTTTATTTACTTTGCACTTTACAACTTGTATATACACAATTTACTTGTTTGCAAATAATGAGTGCAAGGGGGTTAACCCACGTTGGGTACAAGTGCTTGTTACTTTTGTGTGCAGTCGCTGAAGACAGGGGCTGGTTGTTACTCCTATTGGGTTGATAAACCTTGATTCTCTACTGCGGGAAATACTTACATATATTGGGATGCATCACTCGTTCCTCTTGATGGAATACCCAACGTAGATGACAAGCATCAGGTTCCAAGTAGGATCCATCAACATTCAGTTTCCTTTCGAATGCAATACCCTCTTTCCCGGGGTTCCTGTTCAGAATCTTATTTTTGAGCACATCACAAAGAGTTTGATTCCCTTTGAGGATTTTGTACATGCGTGTCACATACAATTCCTTCAACCCTGCATTTTCGTTAGTGACACTAGTGGTTTCCTCAGATGAAGAATGTCTAACCACACAGACCATTGAAGAAGTTGCGATAATGGAAGCATTTGAACATTCAGGTGAAGAATTTGCAATTTCAAGTTAGATACATTTCTAGCAAGGTGGTACAAATTCTTCCTAAGCAGAATTGATCTCTTGAGCAAGTAAAGAATTGTTTTCCCTTCGAAGATCATCGTGAGACACCCTTAGTTTCTCAAGATCTTGCTTTCTTTGAACAAATTCATAGGAAAGCTTCTCCTGATCAACTAAGAGAGTTTCATGATAACATTGAAGGTTATCATACTTAACCTGAAGACTTTGAAAGTCATGAGTCAGAGTTTGAGTTCGATCAATTTCCTCATTCAACTCGTCATAACATTTATCTAGCAGTTTCTGAATCCTTTCCATAGCACTTTATTGCTTAGTAGAAATATTACCAAGTTTGGAATAACTAGGTTTCAGATTATCATTAGATTCACCTTCACTTGATTCAAAAGAGGAAGGATATTTGAGTACCTTGGCACCTTTATCCATGAGGCAATAGGTAGGAGAAAAGTCATCATCACCGTCATGAGTGTTGTTGATGATGTCATTTTATTCACTATTGAAGATGGACTTGCTGACGAATGCAGTGGCAATAGCTAGGTTTGCCACACTAGAGCCTGACTCCTCCTCAGATTCCTCCTCTTCCTCATATCCCTCAGATTCTTCTTCAGAATCCATTTCCTTGAAAAGAAGTGCCCGAGCCTTTCTCGAACTTGTCTTCTTATGTGACGAGGACTTTGAATAGTTCTTCTTCTTCTTGTCGTCAGAACTATCATCCATGTACTTCTTGTTCTTTGATTTCTTTTCCTAGATAGGGCAATCGGCAATGTAGTGGAAAGACTTTTTGCATTTGTGACAGGTTTTTTTCTTGTAGTCACCGATGAAGATTCTGATTTCCAAGCAACACTTCTTGAAGATTTTCCAGACTGACATGTTCTGGAGAACTTCTACATTTTCCTCACGAACATTGCTAGCTCCTGACTAAGTTCTTCAGGATCACCAAGGTTGTTGTGAGAGTCTTCTTCAGATGAGGAAATTGCATCTGTCTTGAATGCACAAGATCTTCCATAGCTTGGCCCATGGTAATATCTCTTCTCAGCTTGGTGTAATTCATGAGTATTGAGCCTCTCAAAAATATTAGCAGGCTCCAATGACTTGTAGTCTCCACGCTCTTGAATCATCAAAGTGCTTGTATCAAATGATGAATCAAGAGATCTCAACAGTTTCTTCACCACCTCATGTTGGGTGATGTCAGTGTCACTAAGAGCATGAAGCTCATTGGAGATATCAGAGAGGTGACCAAAAGTTAGCTGAACATTTTCGTTATTGAGACTTTTGAAGCGGTTGAAGAGATTGCAAAGAACATCAACTCGAGAATCACGTTGAGTTGAGACCCCTTTGTTGACTTTGGACAACCTGTCCCAAATGAGCTTAGTTGTATCCAAAGTACTCACTCTGCCATAATGTCCTTTTCTCAAATGGCCACATACGATATTATTCACATGAGAGTCGAGTTGCTTGAACCTCTTTACATCAGTAAAGGTGACATCGGGAGTAACAGATGGAACACATGTTTTCACAACATACTAGAGATCGTTGTCAATTGCCTCGAGATGCATACGCATCTTGTTCTTCTCATAGGGGTAGTTCATCTCATCAAAGGTAGGACACCGAGTAGAGACCTTGATCATACATGTAGTCGACATAACTAAACTCCAGGTGGTTAAACCAAAATCACACAGAACAAGGGAGTACCTTGCTCTGATACCAATTGAAAGGGTGTTACATCGGCCAGAAGAGGGTTATTGGGCAATTTGTATAAATTCTTCACTGAGAAATTACTAGATGAGGAATTGTTAAAGCATATTTGTCCATATGTGGTTTTGGTAATTGGTGACAATTCCTATGGACTAATGGTTGCCTTGAGTTATATTCGAAAGATTTGTCCATAGGCACTTCTTGAAGTCCATACGTTGGTTTCAAGGAGTTTATATGATCACCAAGGCGGTATTCAAGGTTTTATACAAAGATTGGTCATAAAGAAACAAGGTTGACCAAGACTAAGTCAAAGAGTGAATCAAGTTGATCAACACACAAATCATGCAAGATGTATCGAGAGGGATCAAGTGATCCCATGGTATGGTAAACATTGTCCATTAAGCTTTGTGTACTAACCCATGGTCTTCGTGAGAGTTTTATGTGGGGTTAGCTGTGTTTCCATGGGCTTCCGTCAAGAGGAAGATCTCATACAACCCGTGGAGGATGACATCAAGTGGTGATTGTCATCAAACTTGCAGTGTGCAAGTTCAAATGGAGCATCACGAAGATATCATGTTTGAAGCTTGTCGTCCATTGTGGTGGCAATGGACTTGTGAAGATGTGAGCAATCAATTAGTCTTCGTCGAGCCAACGCAATCAATAAATGTGGTCCATCTTAAGGAAGTCAGGATCATCATCATCTATCTCAAGTGTTCTATGTGCAAGATATAGGTTTTCCATTGATAGTTTCTCTATTTTACCGGTCTCACGGTGGTAGTTGGGAGATTGGGTTATAGGATAGATTGTCATACTGTCAAGGGGCTCTCAAGTGAGTATCTTGATTGTATCGTTCGTTGAGAGCACAAACCATTTGCATCCATGCGTCATCTTTCTTGGTTCTTTTTTGGTGTTTCTCTTTGTGAATTTTAGAGCTTATGGTCATCTTTATGACAAGCTCGAGTTCATCGAAAACCGAGTCCATATGCATCTTACATGAGATTTACGATGTTGGAGTTTTTGCTGGTTCTTCACTCATAGAGGTTTCACATCTATATATCATTTGCATTTTTATATTGGTTGTTGGATAGATCTTGTTGTCCTAAATCCAACAGTCTTGAGTTTGCTCAATTCAGAGCTCATTTGCAGAAGTTATGGTAGTTCTGATGTCCATGCGTTCATATGTTTCTTGTTCTTGTTTTGCAAGGTTGTAAGTAGTAGTACCACTGCAGCAAGTGGTAGTGCCGCTGTGGCGCGGTAGTACTGGCTCCTCGCTGATTCAGTTGCTTTCCCTCCAAGCCTAAAGGGTGATGTTGCATAGCGACAACAAGTATTTCCCTTAGTTATGAAACCAAGGTATCAATCCAGTAGGAATATCCACAAGACTATGTAAGCGGTACGTGCCCACAAATAACAAAGCCTCGCAACCCAACGCGTGTAGGGGTTGTCAATGCCTCGTGTGTAAAATAAAATGGTAAAAGGATAGTTTGAAAGATGCAAATAAAGTAATGGTAAATAAAACACACCAAGGTATTTTGGGGGTTTTGATGATACGGATCTGAAAATAAAACAACAAAAAATTGCAAAGCGAATAGCAAAATAGATCTTGCAAATAGATGATGTAAAATAGACTCGGGGGCTGTAGGTTTCACTAGTGGCTACTCTCGAGAAAATAGCAAACGGTGGGTAGACAAATTACTGTTGGGCAATTTACACAAGAGCGAATAATTATGACGATATCCAAGACAATGATCGTGTATATAGGCATCATGTCCAAGACAAGTAGACCGACTCTTGCATGCATCTACTACTATTAGTCCACATGTCGACGGCTATTCACCATGCATCTAGTGTATTAACTTCCTGGAGAAACGAAGTAATGCTTTAAGAACGATGACATGATGTAGACAAGATCTATTCATGTAGGATTAGACCCCATCGTTTTATCCTTAATAGTAACGATACATGCGTGTCATGTCTCTTTTTGTCACTGAGATTGAGCACCGCAAGATCAAACCCATCACGAAGCACCTCTTCCCATTGCGAGATAAAAAGATCAAGTTGGCCAAACAAAACCCAAATACCGAAGAAGAAACACGAGGCTATAATAATCAAGCATGGATATAATTTCATAGATCTGATCATAAATTCACAATTCATCGGATCCCAACAAACACACCGCAAAAGAAAGAGTTACATAAAATATATCTCTAAGAGACCATTGTATCGAGCAGAAAAATGAGAGAGAAAGCCATCGAGCTATTGGCTACGGACCCGTAGGTCTGATATGAACTACTCACACATCATCGCAGGAGCACCAATGAGGATGATGAAACCCTTCGTGGCCGTCTTCCCCTCCGAAAAGGGCTCTAGATCGGATCTCGTGGCTTCTGGAACTTGCGGCGGCTGAAACAATTTTTCGTCTTCTCTTCTATGGTTTCTTGAATATTTGGGGTATTTATAGAGCTCAAAGGCGGTGGAGGAGATGCTCGAGGCCCCCACTAACCATCAGGGCACACCCTGGTACCTAGTGGGCCGCCTGGACCTCCCCTAGTTGGCATCCTTGGTCCTCAAAGTTCCCTTCTCATCCAAAAAAATCTCCAAAAAGTTTCATAGCATTTGGACTTAATCTCACAATTTTTTTCTGCGAAGGAGAAAAGAAGCAAAAAATAAGGAACTGGGCACTATGTCAATAGGTTAGTTCCAAAAAATGATATAAAGTTGCTATAAAATGATTATAAAACATCCAAGCATTATAATATAACAACATGGAACAATCAAAAATTATAGATATATTGGAGACGTATCAAGTATCGCTCGGTACTACCGGCTAACCTTCTCTAGCCTCGTTTCTGCAGAAGGTTTGCATGGTAGTAGCATGGTAGTAGTCAGCGGTAGTACTGCCCTAGGGCGGTAGTATCGCTCGCTACTACCGGCTATTCTTCTATTCTCCAGAACCCCATGCTACCCTTGTGAGGGAGTTCCTGATTAAGGGGTCCTCGGGCAGTCGGGTTGTCCATTATGGGCCGATCATATGGGTTGCGTCCTTGAAGACTGGATTATCTGGTAACTGCGTAATCAAGATGGAAAACTCCGAAGACTAGGAGTGCACTCCAAGGCAGAAAGACCAGTTCGGCCCATCTACCCCCGATCTAAGTCGGTAAGATGTAATCCTAGAGGCCTTGGTGTCTATATAAACCATAGGCCCTTATGCATAGAGGCGGGTTATCTCATCTAGGGTTTAGCTCGTACGATCTCGAGGTAGATCAACTGTGTAACCATTGTTCTCTATCAATACAATCAAGTAGGACGTAGGGTTTTGCCTCTTGAAGAGGGCCCGAACCTGGGTAAACATCATCTCCCCTCTCTCCTGCAACCCATTGATCTATGCTAATGGTTCGGGACCCCCTACCGAAGATCTGCCAGTTTTGACGCCAACATTGATGCTTTCATTGAGATTTCTGCCCTTGGATCACTTGAAGGATTGATGGCTTGCTTGATCATTAACGATAAAGTCCGCAACGGGGTCATCTTCTCCCCCGAATCAGTTCCGGCGCTCGGCAGCTTCATGCCGCACGCGGACCTAATCGGCCGCACTAGCCAGATCGAAGGTTTTGTCCCTGGTCACCAGATAAGGTTCAGAGACTTTGAAGTCTCCACCGACTCGCGAGGCAATCTGTTCCCCGCCTACATCATGGGCCCGGCCGATGAATATGAAGACCCCGAAGCCTTGACTCTGGATCCGTTGTCCGGCCACGGTCTCGGTCCCCTCGTCTTCGGATAGGAGGCTTTGATCTCGGAACTGATCATGGCTTCTGGACAGCAAGAAACAACTACTACCGAATTGTCTTTCTCTCTAGAAGTCGCAGAGGTTAACTCCAAAAACCTACAAAGGATTTTCCAGGTCAGCCTCTCGATGTTCAACGAGACGCTCGACCAGATCCTGTCGCTTCATCTAGTTTACCCGAATTCTAACCGATTCGAAGATCGGCTCCGAGGTGGATTATGGGAGCTTTTATGACCCACCCACCACCCACTTGATTGCCACCGTCGAATATCTAACCGACGCATTGTATAATGCGCGAGGAGAGCTCCACGATATGGATGATGAGGCCTACTACCTTAACACCGAGCGGTGGACCAGAACATCTACCTATGATGTTTACATGGTAGACACGTCCCGTGATACAGATAACATCACACCCAAGCAAAACAGCGATAAGCCCACAGAAGAACCCTCCAAATAAATAAAGTCGCGTAAGCGCTCCAAGGCAAATAAGGGAAGGGGCTCCGCACAAGCCATAGGGGAGAATGCGACCCTGGATAGGCACGGCAACCCCGAGGCTCCTGAACACCAACCAGAGGAACCGGACAATGAAGATCCCGATGACCGCAACAATTCGGACGTCGACAACGATTACCACCCTCTCGTCGATGATCTCGACGGCCTTGCAGCCGAAGTAATTCCCGAAGACCCCGAAGGCCAGGAGCAATTCCGGCAGCGGCTTATAGCCACATCCCAAAGTTTAAAAGCAAAGCAACAACAACTCTAGGACAACAAGATACCATCAATAATAGGTGGACCAAAATCCGAGCGCCCGAAGAGGGATACGACACAGAATGGCCGGACCAGAAGAAAACAGATCCACACCGACGACTGCTCCCATAGTTAGATGATGAGGCCCCAGAACACGTGTCCCCCCGACGCACTAACTATGACTTGCCCGATCGCCCACCCAGAGGGCGCGACAAGACGACCGAAGAGAACGGGTATAGACCCGAGCCTCCGCACAGAAAAAGTAAAGAGCATATGCACCAGAGGACAGACCCGACCCACAATACGTCAAATCAGGTTGCAACAGGTCCATCTACGGATCCAGGAGGTACTCTCCCACTCTATGGCATGACAAACTACCTCAGATCGCTTACAAGCGCAGAGGACGGGAAATGTACCAGGCTCAACTGGAGCCGATCTCCGGCACAACATATCCTGGATCAGAGGCGCCGGTCACCCATTGTGTTTCACTGACGAGGTCATGCAGCACTAGTTCCCGGAAGGGTTTAAACCCGTAAACATTGCACAATATGACGGGACAACAGGCCCTCCCATGTGGATAGAGGATTTCCTTCTTCACATTCATATGGTTAAAGGACATGATCTCCACGCCATAAAATATTTACCACTAAAACTCAAACGACTGGCACAACACTGGCTAAACAGTCTACATGAAGGTTCTATTGGATTCTGGGAAAACCCCAAGGAGGCTTTCCTATCTAACTTTCAGGGAACATATGTTTGGCCACCAGATTCATCAGATCTAAGAAATGTCGTCTAGAAGACAAGGGAATCAACCAGAGAATTCTGGAACCGGTTCCTCACCAAGAAGATTCAAATCGTAGACTGTCCGGATGCTGAAGCAATAGCTTCTATTCGGCACAACATCCGGGACGAATGGCTAGATAGCTTGGCCAGACAAGCCGAGAACCATGTCCGCCCTTACCACCCTCATGACCCGTTTTTGCGCATGTGAGGATAATTTGCTGGCTCGGCGCAGCAATAATGCGGATGACCTCGAATCCTCGTAAGTTCGGGACGGAAACAACAAGCCAAGGAAAAACAAGAACAAATGCCGCCACAGTAACAGTGATACTCACGACACAACAGTAAACGCTGGATTTCATAGTACATAGCATGGCCAGCGGAAGAAACCCTTCAAAGGGAACAGGGATGGACCACCTCCATGGAATAAAATCATGGAGCGTCCATGCCAGATTCATGGCACCCCAGACAAGACCGCCACCCTACTACCTCTTGAGCTTGCGTTGGTTTTTCCCTTGAAAAGGGAAGGATGATGGAACACAGTAGCAGTAAGTATTTCCCTAAGTTTGAGAACCAAGGTATCAATCCAGTAGGAGTATCAAGCCAAGTCTACAAAGTACCTGCGCAAAAACAGCAAACTTGCACCCAATGCTACAAAGGGGTTGTCAATCCCTTCACGATTGATTGCAAGGCGAGATCTGAAGGTGGAAAGTGCAACAAAGTAAAAGTGTGGAGATGAAAATATGATGTGAAGTAGACCTGGGGGCCATAGTGTTCACTAGAGGCTTCTCTCATGATAGCAAATATTACGGTGGGTGAACGAATTACTGTCGAGCAATTGATAGAACTGCGCAAAGTCATGACGATATCTAAGGCAATGATCATACATATAGGCATCACGTCCGAGACAAGTAGACCGATATTTTATGCATCTACTACTATTACTCCACACATCGACCGCTATCCAACATGCATCTAGTGTATTGAGTTCATAACAAACAGAGTAACGCCTTAAGCAAGATGACATCATGTAGAGGGATAAATTCATGCAATAGATATAAACCCCATCTTTTTACCCTTGATGGCAACAACACGATGCGTGCCTCGCTACCCCTTCTGTCACTGGGTGAGGTCACCGCACGGTATGAACCCAAAACCAAGCACTTATCCCATTGCAAGAATTATAGATCAAGTTGGACAAACGAAACCCACAACTCGAAGAGAATTACAAGGATATGAAATCATGCATATAAGAGATCAGAAGAAACTCAAATAAGATTCATAGATAATCTGATCATAAATCCACAATTCATCGGATCTCGACAAACACACCACAAAAGAAGATTACATCGGATAGATCTCCATGAAGATCATGGAGAACTTTGTATTGAAGAGAGAAGAAGCCATCTAGCTACTAGCCATGGACCCAAAGGTCTGTTGTGAAATACTCACGCATCATCGGAGAGGCAATTGTGTTAATGAAGAAGCCCTCCGTGTCCGAATCCCCCCTCCAGCAAGGCACCAGAACGTGCCCCAGATGGGATCTTTCGGAGACAGAAGCTTGCAGCGGCGGAAAAGTATTTTCGTGGCTCTCTCCCGTGGTATCAGATTTTTTGGGGATTTATAGCCGGAAGAAGTAGGGCAAAGGAGCCACGGGGGGCCCACAAGCCTGCTAGGCGCCCCCTAGGCCATGGCTAGGGGCTTGTGGCCTTCCCTAGTGCCCTTTTCCTTGGTTCTCAAGCTCCCTGCGTATCTTCTGTTTCGCAAAAAATCTTTTCAGAGGTTTTATTCCGTTTGGACTCTGTTTAATATTCTCCTCTGAAAAAAGGTCAAAAACACGGAAAAAACAGGAACTGGCACTTAGTTAATAGGTTAGTCCCAAAAAAGATATAAAAATGCATACAAAGCATCCAAAGTTGACAAGATAATAGCACGGAACCATCAAAAATTATAGATACGTTGGAGACGTATCAAGCATCCCCAAGCTTAACTCATGCTCGTCCTCGAGTAGGGAAGTCATAAAGACTGAATTTTTGATGTGGAATGCTACCTAACATATTTGTCCTTTGCAACTTATTTCATGTGACATGAATGTTCAGATCCGTAAGATTCAAAATCATAGTTTGCTATTGACATGAAAACAATAATACTTCAAGCAAACTAGCAAGGTAATCATGAACTTTTGAAATAACAAGGCCAAAGAAAGTTATCCCTACAAAATCATATAGTCTGGCTATGCTCCATCATCCCCACACAACGAATTTAAATCATGCACAACCCCAGTATTGGCCAAGTAATTGTTTTCGCACTCTTACTTTCTCAAACCCTTTTCAACTCTCACTCAATGTATGAGCGTGAGCCATGGATATGGCACTATAGGTGAAATAGAGTGTGGTGGAGGTTGTGAGGCAAAAAGGAGGAGATGGTCACATCGACTCGGTGTATCAAAGGGCTATGGAGATGCCCATCAATAGATATCAATCTGAATGAGTAGGGATTACCATGCAACGGATGCACTTAGAGCTATAAGTGTGTGAAAGCTCAAAAGGAGAACTAGTGGGTGTGCATCCAACTTGCTTGCTCACGAAGGCCTAGGGCAGTTTTGAGGAAGCCCATCATTGGAATATACAAGCCAAATTATATAATGAAGGTTCCCACTAGTATATGGTGGCGACAAAACAAGAGACTCTCAATGATGAAGAACATGGTGCTATTGAGAAGCACAAGTCTGGAAAAAGATAGTAGCATTGTCCCTTCTCTCTTTTTCTCTTATTTTGGGCTCTTTGGCCTCTTTCCATTTTTTTGTGGGCATATTTGGCCTCTTTTTTTTATTTCCTCACATGGGATAATTCTCTAATAATGATGATCATCAAGCTTTTATTTACTCACAGCTCAATGCTTAGAACAATGATGACTCTTATAGGAAATGCCTCCGGAAGTGTACCGGGATGTGCAACGATCTAGCTTAGCGTATGATGTTGAAACATCTCGCTAGATATCTTACGATCATGCAATGGCAATATGGAAGTGAGGGCACAAGTCATCTGACGGAACAATGGGAGTTGCATGGCAATATATCTCGGAATGGCTATGAAAATGCCATACTAGGTAGGTATGGTGGCTATTTTGAGGAAGGTATATGGTGGTTTTGTGCACCGGCGAAAGTTGCGCGGCACTAGAGAGGCTAGCAATGGTGGAAGGTGAAAGTGCATCTATACCATGGACTCACATTAGTCATGAAGAATTCACATACTTATTGCGAAAGTTTTTATTAGTAATAGAAACAAAGTGCTAAACGCATACTCCTAGGGGAAGGGTTGGTAGGTGTTAACCATCGCGCGGTCCCGACCGCAACACAAAGGATGACAATCAATAAATCAATTATGCTCCTACTTCCTAACATAGCGGTTCACCATACGTACATGTTACAGGAATCACTAACTTCAACACAAGTATTTCTAGATTCACAACACCCTACTAACATAACTCTAATATTACCATATCCATGTCTCAAAACTAATTGAGAGGAATCAAACTTCTCTTTACTAATCAAAGCACATGAATATGGAATTTTTATTATATCCTCTTTGGATGCCTATCATCTTAGGACTACTTTCATAGCACAAGCCAATTACCAAGTTACTCAGAGAGAGCACTCTCTAAAAGATATAAGTGAAGATCGAGATTTCTTATTTCTCCAAAATATGAAACCTCCGTGCTCTAAAAGATCTAAGTGAAGCACTAGAGCAAAGTTATCTAGCTGAAAAATATATAAGTGAAGCACATGCGAGCTAAATTGCCTAACTCAAAAGATAGAAGCGAAGCTCAATGAGTATTCTAGAAAACTCACGATGAGTGCATGTCTCTCTCAAAAGGGTGTGCATCAAGGATGATTGTGACACAACAAAAAGAAAAGACTCCTATGATACACGATGCTCCTAGCAAACCACATATCATGTGGTGAAAAAAATATAGCTCCAAGTAACGTTACCGATCGATTGAAGACGAAAGAGGGGATGCCTTCCCGGGGCATCACCAAGCTTAGGCTTTATGGTGTCCTTGAATTTGGCTTGGGATGCCTTGGGCATCCCCAAGCTTGAGCTCTTTCCACTCTTTATCCCATTGTCCATGAGAACATCACCCAAAACTTGAAAACTTCACAACACAAAACTTAAACAGAAACTCGTGATATCATTAGCACAAGAAAACAAACTACCAACTCTTTAGGTATTGTAGCAAACTTTATTTCTATTTATATTGGTGTTAGATTAATGTATTCTCATTTTTCCATGGCTAGTAACCCCCCCCCCCGATACTATCCATAGTTTCATCAAAACAAGCAATCAACAGAACAAAAACAGAATCGGTCAAAAACAGACCAGTCTGTAGCAATCTGTATACTTTGTATACTTCTTGTATCTCAAAAATTATGAAAATTATGGCAATTTGGGAAATTGTCATATCAACCAGAAGCAAAAAGAATCAACTCAAAATCTCTTTCTGGATAAAAAATAAAAAATAATTTCGTGAGCGAAAAATTCTGTCTTTTTTCAACACGATCAAACAACCATCACCAAACTAGTCATAAAGGTTTTACTTGGCTCAAACAAAAAAAGAAACACAAAAAACACAATCATAATAGAATTATGATGGTGTGGACGCAACAAAACAGAAAGCAAAAACGCAAAGATAAATTCATTGGGTTGCCTCCCAACAAGCATTATTGTTTAACGCCCTTAGCTAGGCATTGATAATTCAATGATGCTCACATAAAAGATAGCAATCGGGCTCGAAGAGAGCATCATGGAACATGTGAAAATCACATCTAAGTCTAACATACTTCCTATGCATAGGCATTTTATAGGAAAAAAGATTGTCAAGACAACCAATAGTTACCATATGTAAGGAAGAACAAAGAGATAATAGCAATCTCAACATAACGAGAGGTGATTTAGTAACATGAAAGTTTCTACCACAATATTTTCCTCTCTCATAACAATTACATGTGGGATCATATTCAAATTCAACAATATAGCTATAACATAGGATATTCTTTTCATGATCCACATGCATACAAAGTTGACGCTCTTCAAAAATAGTGGGATTATCATCAATTAAAGTCATGAGTTCTCCAAACCCACTTTCAATATTATTGCAAGTATCATATTCATCATGAGGCTTAAACAAATTTTCAAGATCATAAGAAAAATCATTACCCCAATCATGATCATTGCAAGAAGTAGTGGACATAGCAAAACTAGCATCCCCAAACTTAGGGTTTTGCATATTTTTAGCATGATTGACATTAATAGAATTCATAGTGAAACCATTGCAATCATGCTTTTCATTAAAGGAGCCCTTGTGAATCACTTCATAAATTTCTCCATCACAATTTTCAGATTCACGCATCTCAAGCAAAACTTCATAAAGAAAATCTAGTGCACAAAACTCACTAGCAATTGGTTCCGCATAATTGGATCTCTTAAAGAGATTAGCAAGTGGGCGAGGATCCATATCAATAGATTTTCAGGAAGCGAACATGCAAGCATATTGAAGGCACATAGCACACAAGCAAAGGAGAGGCAAACGAAAAAGGCAAAAAAATGTAAATTTTTGTTTTTCAGAAGTGGGGGAGAGGAAAATGAGAGGCAAAAAAAGTAAATGCAAGAGATGAGTTTGCGACAGTTACTTGGATAAGCTTCATTTAGAACAGTCCCCGGTGCCAGAAATTGACACGTTGGAGGAAGACTGTTCTTGACATGATGCTCCCCGGCAACGGCGCCGGAAATTCTTCTTGCTACCTCTTGAGCTTGCGTTGGTTTTTCCCTTGAAGAGGAAAGGGTGATGCAGCATAGTAGCAGTAAGTATTTCCCTCAGTTTGAGAACCAAGGTATTAATCCAGTAGGAGTATCAAGCCAAGTCTCCAAAGTAACTGCACAAAAACAGCAAACTTGCACCCAATGCTACAAAGGGGTTGTCAATCCCTTCATGATTGATTGCAAGGTGAGATCTGAAGGTGGAAAGTGCAACAAAGTAAAAGTGTGGAGCTTAAAATATGATGTGAAGTAGACTCGGGGGCCATAATGTTCACTAGAGGCTTCTCTCATGATAGCAAATATTACGGTGGGTGAACGAATTACTGTCGAGCAATTGATAGAACCGCGCAAAGTCATGATGATATCTAAGGCAATGATCATACATATAGGCATCACGTCCGAGACAAGTAGACTGATACTTTCTGCATCTACTACTATTACTCCACACACCGATCGCTATCCAGCATGCATCTAGTGTATTGAGTTCATAACAAATAGAGTAACGCCTTAAGCAAGATGACATGATGTAGAGGGATAAATTCATGCAATAGATATAAACCCCATCTTTTTACCCTTGATGGCAACAACACGATGCATGCCTCGCTACCCCTTCTGTCACTGGGTGAGGTCACCGCACGGTATGAACCCAAAACCAAGCACTTCTCCCATTGCAAGAATTATAGATCAAGTTGGCCAAACAAAACCCACAACTCGAAAAGAATTACAAGAATATGAAATCATGCATATAAGAGATCAGAAGAAACTCAAATAAGATTCATAGATAATCTGATCATAAATCCACAATTACGGATCTCGATAAACACACCGCAAAATAAGATTACATCGGATAGATCTCCATGAAGATCATGGAGAACTCTGTATTGAAGATCCAAGAGAGAGAAGAAGCCATCTAGCTACTAGCTATGGACCCGAAGGTCTGTGGTGAACTACTCACGCATCATCGGAGAGGCCATGGTGTTGATGAAGAGGCCCTCCATGTCCGAATCCCCCCTCTAGCAGGGCACCAGAATGTGCCCCAGATGGGATCTTGCGGAGACAGAATCTTGCGGTGGCGGAAAAGTATTTTCCTGGCTCTCTCCCGTGGTTTCATATTTTTCGGGGATTTATAGGCGGAAGAAGTAGGGCAAAGGAGCCACGGGGGGCCCACAAGTCAGCTAGGCGCCCCCCAGGTCGAGGCTAGGGGGCTTGTGGCCTCCCCTGGTGCCCTTTGCCTTGGTTCTCAAGCTCCGTGCATATCTTCTGTTCCGAAAAAAATATTTTCGGAGGTTTTATTCCGTTTGGACTCCGTTTAATATTCTCCTCTGAAAAAGGTCAAAAACATGGAAAAAACAGGAACTTGCACTTGGCACTGAGTTAATAGGTTAGTCCCAAAAAAGATATAAAAATGCATACAAAGCATCCAAAGTTGACAAGATAATAGCATGGAACCATCAAATATTATAGATACGTTGGAGACGTATCACACCCACACCAATCGTAATTGTTGGGTGTTCAAACAGGCCGGCAAGCTTGCCACCGATGAACAAAATAGGGGCCCATGAAGCAAAGACGACGAGGAGCCCCGTGGCCCAAACAATGGAGGCCAAAAATAGTTCCCTCGCAAGGTCAAGATAGTGAACATGATCTATGTCACCCATATACCAAAAAAGGAAGGAAACGGGCCCTTCGGGAGGAATACGATGTAGATCTCGTAGCACCTAAATACAACCCATGGTCGGCTTGCCCGATAACTTTCGACCATAGGGATCAACCGACCAGTATATGTCATGGAGGGCCGGCTGCCCCAGTCCTCGACCCCGTCGTCAATGGTTTCCACCTCACTCGAGTCCTCATGGACGGAGGAAGTAGCCTTAATCTGATTTACTTGGATACCGCGAAAAAGATGGGCATAGACCCATCACGAATCAAACCAAGCTACACTACCTTTAAAGGAGTCATTCCAGGCGCAGAAGCCCGCTGCTCGGGCACGACTACACTGGAAGTCGTGTTAGGTTCTCTCGACAACTTCCATAGCGAAGGCTTAATCTTCGATATCGTCCCCCTTTGCAGTGTATACCTTGCCCTGCTCGGTCGCATAGCTTTTGCCCACTTTAACTCCGTACCCCACTACGCCTACATGACGCTCAAAATGCCCGGACCCAAGGGAGTCCATCATGGTGAATGGAAATATAGAGCGTCTCTCCAAACCGAGGAGCCCATGCCCGCACTGGTAGCTGAGTGCCAACACGACAGTGACACTTAAAGCCAAAGGCCGGAAAAAAAGGCATGAAGGGAAGGCAAATGAGCCCGAGCTCAATCCGACCAGGCGGATACATCTTCGGCTCAGATTAAATAGGGATACGGCTCCCACGGCACGGCCCGAACACTGTCAACGTATGTGGCTCGTAAATAAAATTTCATCCTTAAAATTCCATGGGCGGCCGTGGGAGTAACCCACCAGGGATCATGTGATTGGATCAACCAAGTTGTGGTCCAAAACACTCTTACGAACCAAAGGTAGGGCATCTTGAAAATCCCAAAGCATCAAGCTCCTCCTTTTCATCAGCAGCTCCTCAAGGCCCACTATTCTGGGCGTGCACGCTGACAACAACTCCATGTAAAGGATAGTACCTCCACCCCTGGCAAGGGCAATAGATATAGTATGCCCGAAAAAGGGCGTACGTCAAGCCACCCATGTAAGGTCACGAGGAAAAGTTGCTTTAAAAACTTGTATCGATAGTTGCCTGTAACAGTTTCCTTTGTGCTGCGAGTTATAAAAATTCATCGCACACATTATTTCAAGTACTTTAATATACATACATTTTACGCTTATCGGCACTGACAGGTCAAGGTTACTTTTTACACACCCCAAAGTACTATCGATCACAGGCCGGGGGCTTGGATGGTAACACCACCCCGATCACTATACCTTCACTTCTTCTTAAGTGTTTGGTCTCTTGGGTCTTGCATATATGCATCGGTTCCGAAATGTGTCTTGGATCTACAGTTGGGTTGCCCTGATCCTATGCTTACCTCCCTACGTTATGCTAGTTCGGCTAAGAGGTAAAGGGAGAACCACTGCGATTGTATTTCCGATTAGTTTGGCTAAAAATACCTCAATGCAGAAAGTCGAAAACTGACCGTCATAATTAGCGAGAACTGGTCTGCAACCCGAGCTCAACAACAAAAGGCCGTTGGAGGCTATTTCGTGTTATACGGAGGGTTTACACCTTTGTGGACCCTATGGTAGCTATTTCTAAATTCGGTTTACCTGACTACCATCCAAAAACATATGGTAGCTAAGTGAACGCGATAAAATCGCAGGTCTGATTGCCTCGTTTCCTCCACACACTACCATCTTTGGGCGCTAAGGGTAAAATTGCGATGAAACACCCCGAGTAGTATCTACGTGGAGTTCCAGATTAAGGGGTCCTCGGGCAGGTGGGTTGTCCCTTATGGGCCGATCATATGGGATGCGTCATTAAAGACTGGATTACTGGTAACTGCGTAATCAAGATGGAAAGCTCCAAAGACTATGCATGCACTCCAAGGCAGGATGACCAATTCGGCCAATATACCCCCGATCTAAGTCGGTAACATGTAACCCTAGAGGCCTTGGTGTCTATATAAACCAGAGGCTCTTATGCGTAGAGGTAGGTTATATCATCTAGGGTTTAGCTCGTACAATCTCGAGGTAGATCAACTCTGTAACCATTGTTCCCCATAAATCTAATCAAGCGAGACATAGGGTTTTCCCTCTTGAAGAGGGATTGAACCTGGGTAAACATCGTCGTCCTCTCTCTCCTGCAACTCATCGATCTAAGCTCCACGGTTCGGGACCCCCTACCCGAGATTTGCAAGTTTGACGCCGACACCTGGGAGGCAGTATGTACAAGATGCAACACTAGCCGTGTTTGGGGATGAGGCCTTAATATGGATAGAGATGCATCTCGGCATTTTGCAAGTACAAAAATCATTGCAGATACATGTATGAAGAGATGAGTATATGGATTGGCTTACACTCGCCACAAGTTAAGTTACAGGCCACATAACATTTATTTCAATCATTCAGAAGACAAGGTCCGACTACAGACGAAAACAAACAATAAAATGCAATGAGTCTATCTCGCTAGCCCAGGAGACAACCAAGGCCCTCTACTCGTCGGGGTACGTCACATACATGCGCCTGCTCTCCTCATCAAGCTCCCACCGGAGCTGTGAACCGTCGTACGCCTCCGGATTTGCGGTACATGAACCTATGGTGTTGCTGTAAACTATGAGCCACGGGGACTCGGCAATCTTGAAACCATAATATCTGGATTATTTGGCGAAGGTCTTGTGCACTCGGATACCGGTGATACTACGGGCTTAGCTGCAGCAACCTCACCACCTTACCATACCTCAATGGGCTTAGCTGCCATGGGGACTCGGCAATCTGGATTAGCGAAGCCCACACCGATATCCCAGTGCACAAGACCTTCGCTAATGGAGCTAAACCCATTAAGGTTGTTGCGGCTAAGAGTAACTAGATTTGTCTTACTCTTAGCGAAGGTCTTGTGCACGGGGATATCGGTGTCTTACTCTTAGCTGCCCGTAGTATCGCCGATATCCCAGTGCACAAGACCTTCTCTAAGAGTAAGACAAATCCAGCAAGGCCGCTGTCGGGGGGATAACCCCGGGGTAGGCTAATCGAGCCTGCTCCGTCATCTCCTGCCCAAAAGGAATGACCAAGTATAATTCTCCGAGGCCCAAGTCATGTGGCCAGCTAGGCTGCACCTACCGGCTGGAGGACGAGACGGCCAACTCTCTGGCCGGCCAGGCGACCCCTGCCGGCTAGGGGCAAGACGGCTACCTCTTCCTGACCGCCTAGGCCGAGCCAGACGGCTAGGAATGAGGCAGCCGTCCCCAAGACGGCTAGCCAAGCAGGTTAGCCGGCCAGGGATCTCAAGTCACATCAGATCATAGGTCATGATGAGACCCTAAGGCTAAAGGTGGCTACACGTCAGCAAAGGTACTAGATCGGAGTGCACGACAGGTACTAGCGACGGCGGCCACGCCGCTGACCTACCCCGGCTCTGATCCATCACCCAGCATAATGTCAGTTGTCAAACTCCCACTCCATTACTGCACTCGGCGTGGGAATAGTTGAGGCGGCCGTACCGACTACCCATGACGAATCTCGCTGGAAAACACCGGACGTACCGCGTGTGCCTTGCATCAACCTTACGTGAGGGCTCCATTGGCTAGCCGGCGGGTCCCACGGCCAGACGGGACCTCGCAGCCGGCGGGCCCCTCTAGAGACAAGACAAGACCCTCGTGGGCCCCATGGCCAGTCGGCGAGGCTGCCATCCGATTCCCACTCTTGTACCCCTTTATCCATATTGTAGGCCGGCGGGTTCGTCTATAAAACCCCCTAGTCCCCTCCATGCAGAGGGTCGGTCAACAGATTGCACACACACACTCACCAACCACATAGGAGAGGCAGAGACGAGCCGGCTGCTCCCCTCTTCCTCCTCCGCAACACAGCTCCAGGAGCAACCTTGTTATCCATCCATATACATCATACACTCCAGCAGGACTAGGGGTATTATCTCTACGGAGAGCCCTGAACCTGGGTACATCATGCGTTCCATGCTTGTACCAACCTCGCCCCCAGCGCCCTCCCTTGCCACTTCGATTCTCACCGACTTTAGCCTACCTATTGCATATGTTGTGAGTATTCACCGACATTTGGCGCCCACCATGGGGCCGATCGCGGCATCGACTGGCTTTACGCGTTGGGCGGGGCCCCACACCTACACCACAGGATGCATCGCGTTCGGATCGATCTGCATGCCCGTGGAGCCCACCTTCGAAGAGGCAACGCCAATGATGATCGACGTCCCCGTCCGCCATGCGGATTCGGACAAAGATACCGATCACGAGGCACCTCCTAGCGTCATCGTCACTGCTATGGAGAACCTCAGCGTTCTCTTTAGCGACCTGCGTCTCAACGATGGTCCTCGCTACTTCGGCCAGGACTTCGATGTCGAGGCATTGTGCGCCAGCTTCAGTAGGCCCTCTATCGCTGAGATGCATGCACATGACCTGTACCCCAGCAATGTACTCGTCTTCGACGACCCTCCACCGTCGGTGGGGTTCTTCACCCCATACCATGTCGCCACCGTCTCCAACATCGTGGAGGTGATGGTCATCGACGCTGGCACCAGCACGGCTCATGGCAAGGCGTCAACAGACGCTGGTGAGCCTGCTGCTGTCACCGCTGACACTCTTCAGGACGCGCTGGCTGGCCTGAAGACGCCCATCGCCGCCTCCACGAACCCTAACGACGCCTGAGCCTCGCTGGAGGAGGCTCGCAAGCAGATCTTGGAGGAGGGCATTGTCGTCGCCTCGGCAAAGCACCGAATGGAGGCCACGCACCACAAGTATAACTCCGCATACGGGCTCACTCCGGTTTCTGAGGCACTAGACGGCTTGGGTCGGTCCGCGGCAGCGGTCGGTTCATTACCGAGATTCTAGGCGGCAAGCAGCCCATCTACGAGACCCCTGCAGCCAACTTGCGGGTGGTGCAGGATGCCATGGAAGAAATGCCGAGCTTGGAGGGCGAGGAGCGCGCCTTCCAGGAGAAGCGGGTCAAGGATCTCCTTGACGCCGCCAACGAGCAACAAATACGGCTTGACCCCGGTCAGGCCCCGTGAGAGTCTCCGGGACCCAACCCCGGAGCGCGCCGCAACCCTAGTGGTCCTCACAATGCAGAGGGATCTTCCTCACATCGCACGTCCGGCCGGAGGAGCGAAGGAAGTCAAGACATGCGCTCCCAGCGCCAGAGCGAGCATACTTCGAGCAGGCGTCGCGGAGGCGATGAGAGCGACTCGGTGCATGAGGTTCCTCGTCCAGGGAGGACCCATGCCACCGGTTTGGAGGGAGCACTTCCGATCGTAGCTAGGATCGGCGCTCGCATTCCCCAGGGCGACCAGGACGCCCGCAGGCGTCTCAACGCCCTCGCCCAGTCAGCCCTCCTTGAGGAAGACGGCCCCATCGGTCCGGCCTGCTTCGGCCCCCGAATCCGAGGGTAGCCATTTCCCCAAGGCTTCACCTTGCCTCAGGACAGTCCCAAGTACAACGGCACCGCCAAGCCAGAGGACTGGCGGATCGACTACACTACCGCCATTGGCATTGCCTGGGGCAACAAGCGCGTAGCAGTCCGCTACGTACCACCCATGTTGGCCGACTCGGCTCGGACTTGGCTCAACAGCCTTCCAGCCGGCAGCATCAACTCATGGGTGGACTTCGAGGAGGCGTTCGTCCGCAACTTCACTAGCACCTCCAAGCTCCCTGCCGGCCTCGCGAGTTGGCCTTGTGCGTCCAGAGGCCCGACGAACCCCTTCGCGACTACATCACTCGCTGGACGGAGCTTCGCAACTCCTGCGAGGGGGTGCATGAGGTACATGCCATTCAGTACTTCATTGACGGTTGCCGAGACGGCACCCTCCTCAAGCACAAGCTCATGTGCTCCGAGCCCACCTCTCTGGCGGTGCTCATGACCAAGGCGGACAAGTACGCCATGGCCGACTCTGCGATGCGGGTCAAGGTAACTGCCTCGGACCAGGCTGTCCCCACGCCGGCTACTCCCAAGCCGGCTGGAGACAGTCCAGGCGGCCAGAACAACAACAAGCGCAAGGCGGATCAGCTAGATTCGCGCTCCAACATCAAGTTGGTAGCCAGCATGTAGGGTGAGGCGTCGGCTTCTCAAGCCGGCTCTCAATGGAAGCGACCCAACAGGGGCAACAAGAACTGGTTGCCCAAGCGGACTTTCGAGCAGCTGCTCGACGCCCCCTGCAAGATACATTCGGGGGCACAGCCTTCTACCCACACCCTTCGACAGTGCAGTTTTGCACGACGGTTGTCGCAAGGGAAGGGCCTGCCGGCTGCCCCAGGTGCACAGGCTGCGCCTCAAGCCCCGGCTCTGGGTCCTGCTCCGGTTCCATCGCCGTCGCCTCGCGACGACGGCCGCCTTCATGACGACTACCCCCATCAAGACGGAGCATTCGTTGTCTTCACCAGTGAAGGCGACAACAAGCATAGCCTGCGCCAGTGACGGCGTGAGGTGAATGCCACGGTCCCCCCGGTTCCCCAATACATGCATTGGTCTGACAGACCAATCACAAGGAGCTGGGTAGACCATCCTACGATGATGCCCAACCCGGGCTCATACACGCTCGTCCTCGACCCCACCTTCACCTCCAAGAGGCTCACCTACCGGTTCTCCCGGGTGCTGGTCGATGGCGGCAGCAGCATCAACAACCTCTACCTCGACACTCTTCGCAAGCTCGGGCTCAAGGAGACGGACGTCCTGCCGACCAGCACTGTCTTCCACGGCATCGTGTGTGGGCACTCCTGCTCGCCTATCGGCAAAATCCAGCTCGACGTCCTCTTCGGCGACAAGGCTCACTTTCGCCGCGAGTCCATATGGTTCGAGGTAGTGGACCTCAGCAGCCCGTATCACGCGCTACTGGGCAGACCGGCTCTGGCCAAGTTCATGGCTATCCCGCACTACGCTTACCTGAAGATGAAGATGTCGAGTCCGAAGGGCATCATCACTATTGCTGGCGACTATAAGAAGTCGCTCGAGTGCGCCCAAGACAGCAGCCGCCTGGCCGACGCCATGGTGATTGCTGAGGAGAAGAGACAGATCGACCGGCTCGTGGCTCAAGCTACGAGCAGCCGGCGATCCCTTCTCCTCCGTCCGAGTCGTCCAGCGAAGGCTCCTTCAAGCCGGCCAAAGAGACCAAGCAGGTGCCACTAGACCCTGCAAACCCCAAGCAATGTATCACCATCGGGGCTGGCCTCAGCCGCAAATAGGAAGTCGAGCTCGTCGACTTCCTCCATGAGAATCGGGACATCTTCGCATGGTCCCCCAAAGACATGCCGGGTGTTCCGAGGAAGTACGCCGAGCACAAACTTCACGTGTGACCGGATGCAAAGCCGGTAAAACAGCCTTTGCGCCGCTTTGCCGAGGGGAAGCGGCGCACAATTGGAGAAGAGATTACCCGGCTCCTTGCAGCCGACTTCATCATGGAGGTTTTTCAACCGGACTGGTTGGCCAATCCAGTCCTGGTGCTGAAAAAGAACAATACCTAGCGAATGGGTATCGACTACACTAGCTTGAATAAGGCCTGCCTGAAAGACCCTTTCGCATTGCCTAGGATAGATCAAGTGATCGACTCCACTGCAGGCTGCGAAATGCTGTCATTTCTGGATGCTTATTCAGGCTACCATCAAATCAAGATGGATCCAGCTGATCGCCTGAAGACCTCCTTCATCACGCCATTCGGGGCCTACTGCTACACCACCATGACGTTTGGTCTGAAGAACGATGGTGCGACGTTCCAACGCTGCATGCAGCAGTGCCTACTACCACAGATCGGCAGAAACATCCACGTCTATGCGGATGACATCATCGTTAAGAAGAAACAGGACTTCAGCCTCCTCGACGACTTGCGGGAGACGTTCGCCAACCTGGGTGAATACAAGATCCGGCTCAACCCGGAGAAGTGCGTCTTTGGGGTTCCAGGCGGCAAGCTCTTGGGGTTCTTCGTCTCCGTTCGTTTCATCGAGGCGAATCCCGAGAAGATCGGCACCATTGAGCGGATGGTGAGGCAGGCTCGGATCCTAGACGTCCAGAAGTTCGCCGGCTGCCTGGCGTCACTTAGCCGGTTCGTCAGCCGGCTCGGCGAGAAGGCCCTTCCACTACCAGCTCATGAAGAAGATGACGAAGTTCGAGTGGAACGACCAGCCAGACGAAGCCTTCCACGACCTCAAGCGGGTCATCTCGAGCCTGCCAATCTTGGCAACGCCGGCTGAAAGGGAAGCCATACTCATATACATTGCAGCAACCACTCGCGTGGTTAGTGTAGTGCTGGTAGTTCAACGCAAGGAGGAGGGCAAGGTACTGTTAGTGCAGCGCCCTATCTACTACCTCAGGAGGTCTTGTCCGCCTCCAAGCAGAACTATCCCCACTACCAAAAAATGTGTTATGGTGTCTACCTTGCTGCAAAGAAGTTGAAGCAATACTTCCAAGAGCATGCTATCACCGTGGTGAGCACTGCTCCGCTTTCAGAAATCATGGGCAACCGTGACGCAACTGGCAGGATCGCCAAGTGGTCCATCGCCATGGCGGACCACGATATCCGCTACGAGCCTTGCACCGCCATCAAATCTCAGGTGGTGGCCGACTTCTTGGTCGACTGGGACGAAACCCAGTTCAAGCCACCACCTCCAGACTCTACGCATTGGCGGATGCACTTCGACGGCTCAAAGATGTGGACTGGTCTGGGAGCCGGCATCGTCTTGACGTCTCTGAAAGGAGACTAGCTCAAGTATGCTCTCCAGATCCACTTCGCCGCCTCCAACAACGTCGCCAAGTATGAAGCGCTCGCTCATTGCCTCTGGCTCGCCAAGGAGATTGGAATCCGGCGGCTCATCTGCTTCGGCGACTCAGACCTAGTGGTGCACCAAGTTTCTGGCGAATGGGATGCCAGGGACGCCAACATGGCGAGCTACCGCGTCCTCATCCAGCAGCTCAGCGGCCCCTTCGAGGGTTGCGAGTTCCACCATGTTCCCAGGGCAAACAACGAGGCGGCTGATAGATTGGCCAAGCTTGGCTCCATGAGACAGGCTATCCCAGCCGGCGTCTCCCTCGAGCAGCTCCACAAACCATCTATCAGGCCGTCTCCAGAGTCGGCATCGATCTTCGTGCCGGCTGATTCTTCGGTGTAAGCGTCGTCGGCTCCACCAGCTACGCCGGCTACAACTCCTGTGCTGGCTAGGCTGGCTCTACCAACTCCAATTGCAGCACCGGCTGAATCTTCGGTGCAAGCGTCAACGGCTCCACCAGCCATGCCGGCTACAGCTCCTGTGTCGGCTACGCTGGCTCTGCCAACTCCAATTGCGGCACCGGCTACAACAACAACTCCGGCTCCGCCCTACCTCGAATCCTGTCGTCTCGACACCCAGTGGGTGGACGTCATGGAGGTGGACGGCGAGCCAGCCACCACGACAGCGTCAGAGACATCTTGTCTCGAGCCCACTACTACTGCTTCATCAAGCGCGGGGGCTGCAGAAGCCCCTGATAGTCCGGTCGAGATGGAGCCACCCTTGTGTCGGCTCCGTCATGGGCTCAAACCATCCTGGCCTTCCTCCTTCGCGGCGAGCTTCCTCAAGATGAAGCGAAGGCAAGGCAGATCCAACGAAGATCTGCAGCCTACGCCATCATCAATCGCGAGCTGGTTCGGCGTAGCGTGACTGGCGTGTTCCAGCGCTGCGTCGAATAAAAAAAGGGACAGGAGATCCTCAAAGACATTCACTAGGGGGAATGCAGGCATCATGCCGCCTCTAGAACCCTGGTGGCCAAGGCGTTCCGCCACGTATTATACTGGACCACGGCCCTTGAGGAGGCAGTGGACTTGGTCAACAAATGCGAGGGCTCCAGTTCTTTGGCACACAGAGCCACATGCCGCCTTCGGCCCTCAAAACCATCCCCTAGTCATGGACTTTCGCCGTCCGGGGGCTGGACATGGTGGGGCCTTTCAAGACGGCTCGTGGTGGCATGACTCACCTCTTGGTGGCCGTCGACAAATTCACCAAGTGGATCGAGGCTAGGCCCATCAAGAAGCTTGATGGCCCCACGGCTGTCAAGTTCATCACGGACATCTCTGTTCGATATGGCGTCCCCCTCAGCATCATCGCCGACAACGGCACTAACTTCCCCAAGGGCGCTCTGGCGCTCTACTGCTCCAAGGTAGGCATCCGGCTCGACTTTGCGTCAGTGGCACAGCCCCAGTCCAATGGCCAGGTGGAGAGGGCCAATGTCCTGATCCTGGCCGGCATCAAGCCAAGACTGGTGGCACCACTTGTCAAGTCAGCCGGCTGCTGGATCGAAGAACTGTCGGCTGTACTGTGGAGTCTCCGCACCACGCCAAACCTGTCAACCAGCTTCACTCCGTTCTTTCTTGTATACGAGTCCGAGGCCATCATCCCTATGGATATTGAGTTCGACTCGCCTCGGGTCACCCTGTACACGGAAATGGAGGCAAAGGAGGCAAGAGAAGACGGTGTTGATCTCCTCGAGGAGGCAAGGGACTTGGCCTTGAGTTGGACGGCCATCTATCAACAGAAGCTGAGATACTACCACAGCAAGAAGATCAAGCCTCTCTCTTTCAGAGAGGGAGACTTGGTGCTCAGAAGAATCCAGCGCACCGCCGGCCAGCACAAGCTCTCATCCCCATGGGAGGGACCCTTCATCATCAGTAGGGCATTGCACAACAACGCATACTACTTGATCGATGCCCAGAAGCCAAGGAAGCACAAGAGGGACGACTCCGGCCACGAGACGGAACGTCCATTGAACGCGGTGTTGCTTCGCCCGTTCTATTGCTAGAAGGCAAGTATCAAACATAGAAAGAGCATGCACATATGTATCTTTCTCCCTTTTCAGGGATTTCTAAGTGAATGCAATGAAAAGAGCATGCATTATGCTTCTTTTTAAGTTCATATCTAGAGTGCTCACTCTGCAAAGCCCCTTGCTGGCTCTAATAAGCTCGGGGGCTCTCTAGCCACCCGGACGCCTTCCTTATGTTGTAGAAAAACACATAGTGTACGCCGGACCGATCCCTGGTCACCTCGTAACAGCTACAGACCGGCTCCCGGCTATCCGGCTAGCGAGGCGACGCCAGGTAAGGCCGGATGCATGCAAAGTTTGACTACAAAAAGGTTACCGGATCGGGTTGGCTTGATCTATTTTACGATCTCATTCTAGACGGCCTCTGCTAGTTTATGTCTGAATCTTTAAGTCTTGATGGCTTTGAAAAATCTAAGTCTTATATTCTCAAAGTCAGATACCTCGACCCAGTCATAGACCGGCTCCCGGCTGTCGGGCTGGTGGGGTGGAAACTTGGGGGGTACAGGAGTTGGAGAAAAAGAAGTCAAACAGGAATCAAAAGATAAAGATATAAAGCAACACGCATGACAATACGAATATAATGTTGAATCCATACATTCAAAATGCATTGGCCCACGGCCGAAGTTCATTACACCCCCCAGTGGGTGGAACTGTTGGACTGACAAGATAATTTCAGACAACTAAAAGAAAAAACAGGATCGGCTAAGGGGTTGCGGCCTCGTCGATCGCCCCGGCTGCTGCTCCTGAAGTGGTGGCTTCACCATCGCCGGCTGCTCCCGAGGCGGTGGCACCGTCTCCTTCGCAAGGGCTTCCGGCACCGTCCGCCTCGGAGTCGGCGTACGCCGCGCCGCTGGAGGCGGCATCATTCTCCACCTCATGGAGCGCCTCACGGAGCTGCCATCGGCGTCATAGGGCTGAAGGCCATGCAGATCCTGAGGGATCACATTGCCGCCTTCGCCCCACTCCAAGTTGAGCTAATCCCAGGCGGCGTACGAGGCGATGTCGCTAGCCCTCACGCGCAGCTCCTCCACAGCCTGCAGCTCCACCTCCGAGCCGTCGCGCTGAGCGACGAGCTTGCCCAAGTCGAGGTTTCGGTACCAAGACTTGGCCAAGCGCAGGGCCATGTAGGCTCCAGCGCGCGCAGCCGAAGTGCGCCAGGCGTCAAGATGGTCCTCGCTAGCCGCAAGCCAGCGGGAGAGCCAGCTCATCGACGCCGGCTCCACGCCATCAGGCCACGGGGCCGCCACCATCGACGAGCTTGCAATCTGGAGCCGAGCCATGGACTCGCCCAGGACGCGTAGGCGGTCCCTGAGGCCCACCCCGATCTCCTCCACGCTCCAGCCGAAGGTAGCGTCTACCTCCTACCCGGCCGTGCACTGCTCCTCGCGGCTCACCTCGACGATCGTGTCGGTCGCGTCCCGTGTCGCAGGGAAGAATCCTGAGATGGGGGAGGGGGCGCAAAGACGAGTAAGAAGAGGAGACGACAAAGAAAATTCAAGACAAAGCGAAAGAAGACTCATGATCAAAATCGCTATTAGTCTCATGGGCGCTCTCTAGGGCCTCGAGCTCCCGCACCTTGCTCGCTTGAGTAAGGCGGGCGACTTCTTCCTGGAGGGCCGCCGCCGCGTCCAGGGCCTTGTCCAGCTGCGTCTGCTTCTGGACCAAGGCATCCTCCTTCTCCTTCAAGGCAACGTCTCAAGACGTTCCACGTCGGCAGTATGGGAGCGCCCTTCTCCTATAGAGAGGCACACAGCTGCTCCAGCTCGGCCCGACTGGCCGCCTCAAGCTCCTTCTTCTTCGTCTGGAGAAGAGGCAGCTGTTGCTGAAGCCAGTCGTCTGCGTCATGTAGGGCGTTCCGCTCCAAGACAACCTCTCCCAGCCGGGCTTGAAGCTCGGCAACCTGGCCATCAGCCGCCTGGTTTTCAGCCCGCAGCATGTTGTAGGCTTGCACCTGGGCATCATAAAGATCCTACAAAGCAAGGAAAAAGCAGAAGTAAGATTCGGCCTGGTTAAGTCATAACCATCCCGATTCTCGGGGGCTACACCCAGTGGGTGCGCTAGCGCGCCCCCACTAAAGAAGCAAAGCAAGAAAAGAAGCTCAAAAGAGATTCGGCCCGGCCGATGCTCGGCCGGCCCGACTCTTAGGGGCTACACCCAGTGGGTGCACTGGCGCGCCCCCACTGATTCAAGAAGAAGAAAAGAAAAAATTAAAGACAGAGGCGTAGCAATTACCCTGGTGCGTTCCTCGAAGCGCTCCAGATCGCTGCTCACCACGCGGGCCGCCTGGTCCCCCTTGAACCGGCTGCTGGCAAACATTGACACCGGCTCCGGGATGCCGTGGAGCCCGATGCCTACGGGCAGCTTCGAGCGCTCTAGGTTAGCCGCTCGCCAGGCCTTCATGGGCCGTCTCACGACTCTCGGACCGGCTCCTGGAGCGGCCGGACCGTGGTTGGAGACGACGATGGTGCCGTCTCCAGGTGCTGGCATGGCGGCCGGCTCCGCCAACGTCCCAGCCGGCGCCGCCTCCTCGGCAGGAGGTGGATGGGACGCGTCCGACGCATCCATGTTCACCCCTGGCGCATACGGGACCACGTCTGGCTCGTCCAGGATCAGTTCTGGCGCGTTGGGCGCCGCTTCCGCCCTAGGTGAATCAGGGATCACCTCAAGATCCACCGGTGCCGAGGCATCCGGCTCGGAGGGATGGGCCTCCTTGGTCCTCGGGGTGCGCCTCAGGGCTGCCTCGCTAGCTGGCTCCTCCACGCGAGCACGCGTGGAGGGGTCATGTTTAGCCTTCGTACGCTTCTCCACCGGCTTCTCGGCCCGGCTGGGGCGAGACTGGCCCTCGGTCGTCTTCCCCGTGGCCGCATCCCACCGGCGGGTGGACTGCACCTCAAGCTCCTTCTCGGCAGCGTCAGCCGCTGTCCAGCCGGCTCGCTCGGCTACGGAGGCGGTGTATTCCTCCACGTCTTCCGCCTCCATGTCGTGCGACGTTTTGAGGAACGAAGCTTCACACAAGACAAAATAAAAAGAAGGGAGAGGAACCCTTACCCTGCGACAATGGGCACCTACCCCCTGCCGCCGCCACGGCGCTTCTTAGCGCCGCCTTCTCGTGTTCCGGCTGGAGGACCCGTCGCCGGGCGCTTAGGGGCCGACCTGGAAGCTGTGGCACCCTTGCCCTTCTTCCTGGCCACCTCGTCAGGTCCGGCCGCCTTGGCCCTATGACGCCATCCGCACGTCAGAGGCGGGCTGGTGACCACCTCCACCCCGTCGGAGTCTTCCTCGAAGGCTGCATCAGATAGGGAGGAAGGAGTCTCGTCATCGTGTTTCCAATCTACGATGGAGGGCCGCAGATGCTCACCAGACGGCTCCGTCCCTTCCGACTCCAGCGCGTTCTCCAAACCTTCGGAGGAGGTAGAGCGGGACTCGATCATGCCCTCGTCCTCGATCTCCGAGGCGTCAGATGTCGCCACGTCAGGGGCAGGCGGGTTGAGTGCTGCCTGCAGCTTCTCGAACACCTGCGCGAAGGAGTTGACGGCCGGCTCAACAAGGCGGCCGGTCACGAGACAAACATCAAGAGCAGAGCAACAAAGAATGCTTACCACCGAAGGTGGACGAGACCTGCTGTAAGGGATCATCCCCCACGCCCAGTTCCCGCTGTCGTCCATGCGGGCGGTGGAAATCGGGTTCACCCCCCGCGCCACCGCGCTAGGGGCGAATCTCTTGGTGGAGGTCCGACAGGGGTCGTGTCGGCCGCTCATCTGACAGACCATATGGGGCCGCCTCTGTAGTGGAAGTATCCTGCGGGTAACCATGGTGGTAAGTAGGTCGCGGCCAAGGAGGCCGCGATCCAGCAGGATGGCCAGGTGGCCGCCAGTCTGCGCCACCTCGGGGATCGGCTTCGGGAACTTAGCCCCCCAATTCAACTTCATCGGAGGATTGATGTTGAACGGGGGCATGTTGAGGGCGTCGTGTGCGGGGTCGGCATTCTTCACGTAGAAGAAGCCCTTCTTCCACTGCTTGATGGACTCCTGCAGCGGCATTTGGGGGAAGCCGGACTTCGAGCGATGATGCACCAGTGCGGCTCCGCACGGCGTCATCGGGCATGGCCCGGTGAGCTTCTCCAGCTCGGCCTTGTCCATCGCAATGGACTGCTACTTGAAGAAAAATAGGCTTCGCCAGAGATCGAGGCGGGGCTCGATCCCTAGGAAGCCCTCGCACAAGACTACAAAGGCCGACAGCTGCAAGATGGCGTTCGTCGCCAGGTGGTGCGGCTCCAGGCCGAACAAGTGGAGCCATTCAGAGAAGAAGGGGCTCGCCGGGAGCCCAAAGCCCCTGTAGAAGTGCTCTTCGAAAATGACGATCTCGCCCTCTGCCGGTGTAGGGGCTGTCTCGGCGCCAGGGATCTGCACCAGCACCTGGGAGGCCGGGGGCAACATTCGGCGATGGCGGAGCGCCTCGAGGTGGCCTTCACATATCTCACTGCCAAGCCAACCTCCCTGCGACGAGGTCTTCTTCGAGGAGGATCCACCGGCCATGACTACGGGCAGCGAATGCTCGGGGAGGTTGGTGGCGCAACAGCGACGGAGAAGAAGAAGGCGAAGATGTACGGGCTCTTTCTCTCTGGGCTCAGGGAAGAAGAGGGCGTCGATGCGGGGCGAGAAGGGGGCGAGTGGATCCGGTGCGCGCTGAGCCCCACTAACCCCGTGTATTATGGGTGGTAACGCTTCCCGAAACCCAACCGTCGCGGAGTAAATCCGCAGAGGATCTTCCACGCGGAGGCCGAGGAGGCGTCATGGCGGGATCCAGGGCCTGGTCCCGTCACGAGTAATAACCATCATTACGTCAGGCCGGGCCTGACACACAGCGCGTTCTACGCAGCCTACGACGAAGCCGAGGCATCGGTTCAAAGACAACCAGCTTCGGAGCCGGCATTCCCTGCCGCGGGTGGCGGCAGGAATACAAAGACAGAAAATCAAGCCGGTGAGGCCACCCGTCCGCAGACAGCGGGCCTCTCCAGCTTCGGGGACTACTGTCAGGGGGATAACCCCGGGGTAGGCTCATCGAGCCTGCTTTGTCATCTCCTGTCCAAAAGGAATGACCAAGTATAATTCTCCGAGGCCCAAGTCCTCTGGCTGGCTAGGCTGCACCTACCAGCTGGAGGACGAGACGGCCAACTCTCTGGCCGGCCAGGCGACCCGTGCCGGCTGGGGGCAAGATGGCTACCTCTTCTTGACCGCCTAGGCCGAGCCAGCCGGCTAGGAACGAGGCGGCCGTGTCCAAACCGGCTAGCCAACCAGGCTAGCCGGCCAGGGATCTCAAGTCACATCAGATCGTAGGTCATGACGAGACCCTACGGTTAAAGGTGGCTACGCGTCAGCAAAGGTACTGTATCAGAGTGCACGGCAGGTACTAGCATCGGCGGCCACGCCGCTGACCTATCCCGGCTCTGATCCATCACCCAGCATAGTGTCGGCCGTCAAACTCCCACTCCATTACTGCCCTCGACGTGGGAACAGTGGAGGCGGCCGTACCGTCTGCCCATGACGAATCTCGCTGGACGACACCGGACGTACCACGTGTGCCCTGTATCAACCTTACGCGAGAGCTCCATTGGCTAGCCGACGGGTCCCACAGCGAGACGGAACCTCGCAGCTGGCGGGCCCCTCAAGCGACAAGACAAGACCCTCGTGGGCCCCCTGGCTAGTCAGCGAGGCTGCCAGCCGGGTCCCACTCTTGTACCCTTTATCCATATTGTAGGCCGGCGGGTTCGTCTATAAAACCCCTCGATCCCCCTCCATGCAGAGGGTCGGTCAATAGATTGCACACACACAGTCACCAACCACATAGGAGAGGCAGAGAAGAGACGGTTGCTCCCTCGTCCTCCTCCGCAACACAGCTCCAGGAGCAACCTTGTAATCCATCCATATACATCATACACTCCGGCAAGATTAGGGGTATTATCTCTACGGAGAGCCCTGAACCTCGGTACATCGTGTGTGCCATGCTTGTACCAACCTCGCCCCCACCGCCCTCCGTTGCCACTTCGGTTCTCACCGACTTTAGCCTACCTATGGCATATGTTATGAGTATTCACCGACAACCGCCAGGCAGACCAGATCCCAATAGGAGCCTCGCGTATCACTGTCTTAGGACACTGCTGGATGGGAAAGCCTACGATTAAAACCAAACCCTGAGTTTCCTTGCGGTGGCCCCGCAGTCTTCCCGTTTTGGACCAACACTCATGAGGAGCACAAGCCGGGATTGCTGATTAATTATCCACGGGGTAGCTATTTCCTGTGAATTTTTATTAAGTTGTTTAGCAAATGTAATACTAGTGTTGGGACTTGCTAGAAGAATCTTAACACAAAACACATTATCAATGGGGTCCCCATAACAACCCCAAGCGTGTTAGGAGCGCTCAATATGGAACATAACACCGGTAATAGGAAACTAGGGCGGAAAAAGCAGAACAAAACACCTAGCAAAAGGCCAAGCCTTCCGCCTTCAGAAAGTACATATGTGCATTAAATTAAATAGTAGTAATAATATTATACTCAAAATATCCATGTCAACACATGGATCAACCTACACCTACAACTAGCAATGCTATAAGATGGTTTGAGCAAGCGCTAACTTAGCAAATCAATGTTTTGCTAGGATGTGGAGGGGTTAGAGGGTTTTCATTGAAATTTTTAGAGGCTTGATATTCATGTGGTAGGCAATGGTAAATAGCGATGGAAATGAGACAACTATGCATAACAAAATTAGAAACGATATCAAGGTCACAATCATTTTGCCTAGCACATCTTTTGAGGGATAAAACTCTTGCTCTTTAGGAAAGCTCTCAACAGGATCCGCGTACTCGTTATTGGCACCCATGCTACCCAAAATAAAATACAACATCCAATGAACACACATCTATGGCATGATTCTCAAACATATGATGCATGAATATGGTATGAATGAAGAATGGCAATGCTACACTAGTCATCTTTCTCATGCAATTATTTAGTTGTTACCAATCTATATAGAACCTCAAGATTAATTATTTGGACATGCATGAACATGGAAAAATGAATTCATCATGATAAAAAGATACAAATGCATATAAAGAATCTCGCAAACCGAGTTACGGAGCTCTCCGAACTCACACTAGAAGATACGGAAGGCAACGACGTTAAAACCAAATTTAAGAGAGGCTATGGGCAATTACTTGGCATCCCAAGTATTCTGCTGGATTGGGCACTAAATTCTAGGTGAAATAGACCTAAAGTTTGTCCAAAACAAAGGAGCACAACTCACACAAAGCACATAATAATCCAACAAACAATCTGTCCACAAACAGTAACATACCACTTTGTTCATATGAAAACTAATAGCTACAGCCACCCATCAAGTTCAACCAAGAAATGAATATGAATTTATCAAATAGTACAATAACCCTAACTACCATCAACATGGATATGTTCAAGGATCAATGGAATCAAGCTCACAACATGGCAAAATTTATAATAGATTAAGACATAGTGAAATTCTGAGTTTTAGACAAGCAGAATTATCATGATGTTATGTTGACAACAATAAAACTCTAGTCTCCAGTAGCTTGCATGGCATAACATTTAACAGGGTGATATAGGGCAACAATTACTACAAATAACTCCGACTAAACATGAGCTAAAATTGCACAGAAATCAAGATAGCATCCTCTAAACATGGCATGATGATAATAGCAGATTCTCAGACTTAGTCATATTTCACAAAGTAAATTCATAGCAATTTACATCATCATGGCATGTTTGACACGAAGAATAGTGAAGATGCAAAATCTATTTCGCAAAGTAATGGCACCATTTGACAAAGGGAAACGTGCTCTTTAGTTCACACCAAAGTACCAGCACAAAAACTTGTATAACCACGTCAATCATCATGGAAACACATCCACTTGAAACTGTTTTCGGACTTAGTCATATTTCAACATATCAAAAAACAACATTATTTGGATGGCATGTTTACAACAAGAAAACCACAAATACACAAGATTTTCATGGCAAAGAAACTTGGTACTCTCAGAACACTACAACTTTCATGTTCACAAGTTTGACAAAGCGTGCAAGGATTAAATCATACAAATTTAACAAAATGGCATCTTAGCACACAATGAAATTTTCACAAACTTGCTCAAATGACAAACCTAATGCCACCATTTGATTCCTTAGATATTTCTACCCCAAATTCATATATCACAAACCTATGTTACTATGGAAAATAATGTCGCAAACCAATTGCAAAAATTGCAACTACTAGGTATAAACTAGTATATGCCACATTAGTCATATGCCCAAAATGGACATGGATAGAAATGGAAAATTACTCTATTTGGCATATTACAATTTAGGAAATAAAATAAAACAAACTTGAAACAAAAAATAGAAATGCCCACGGGTCCACTCGTTAGTCACACACGAGCCCGTGAGGGGTTGACAAGTGGGACCACGGCCCACTATCACCCTTGGAAGAAATCCACAACCAAGGGAAAATAAAAGAGGCTCGGGGGGATAGAACCCGAGACCTCCCGTTGTTGACTCGCGCCGCGAACCAGTCGAGCTTGTGGGTCTAACTTGACCAGAAGGGTGGCTCAAGCCTTTTTACTCCACCCTTGTGCTAGACAGGGCCCACGAAACAGCGTCACACACATACACACAACAAATGCATTCACCAACAGCGACAGAAGAGGACACACGACAACGGTGGCGCTACTACGATGACCCAACGACATGGTAGAAGGCACGAGACACTCCGTCTTCCTTCCGAATGCATGCACGCACTCCTAACACCTATTGCACAACGGGACGTCGCCGATGAGAAGAATCCGAGGCGGCGATGACGAGATGACTAGCTGACCACCGTTGGGCTTATGGCTAACTGACTACAAAAAAAAATGTAACCACACAACAATGCTGACGCTTAACGCGCTGCCGCACATTTATGACAAGGTCGAAGGCACTCGTCGGAGACGAGGTTCCATGGTGGCGCACTCGGGCTCGAAGGTCATGTCGGGCACATGGTGTAATTGAAGGGGAAAACCACTGGGGACACGCGGATGCAAACGAGGAGGGGCTCGATGTCGGCGATCGGGCTCGAGGACGACGACGCTATGCGAATTGCTGCTGGCAACGGGCGTGTGCCGAGGAAGACGATCGCCAATTGCTGCCTCGCCTTGACGTCCCTAGACGAAGCAGAGGACATCGTGGAAGCACCACAAATGGGCGCCGCTCCTGGACGGTCGGCTCCGCCTTGGGGTCATTAGAGGACTCACGGACGATAATGTACTCGCAACCTCTCTCTCTCTGGGCAGGGCGAAGTGGTGGATCTATAGGGTCTAGGCTCACCTGGCGGCGACGGAGAGGGGGGAAGAGGAACCCTACAATGCCCATATGCCGAGGGAGGGTTTAAATAGAGGGGTGAGAGCGCTAGCTGGCTGGTACGAGGACTCAATAACACCGGCGCGAAGAAAATTATTGTGAAAGAGTGAGGAAGGGGAAAGCAAGCTACACTCACTCGCAGGTGGGGTCACCCATGTCATCCACGTTGGAAAGGTGCGTGCGCACGCGAGGCTAGGTGCGGGCTGAGCGCGAGCTGAGCCAGTTCCGCTGGTTGGGTCACGCTGATGTTGGGTTGCATGCTCCTACTATTGCTGGGCTGCAAGCTGCTGCTGCTTAATAAATACCAAGATTTTGAAACAAAAATGAAATGACCAGGGAAAATGGAGGCTTTTAAAATAGGAAACAACTTTTTAAAACACACAAAAAATAAGCCTTGTTATATAAGATTAGTTAGGCATTTTTTAGGAAACAAAAATTAAATGGCCTAAATTAATATTAGCAAGGCAATGGGGTTTTCATAAAATAGGCAGAGAGGTGCACAAGGCCAAACTTAACTTTAAAAACCCAATCATACTATTTGCAACCATCGCAGCATTTTAGAGAAGGGGTTTGGCAAACAGAAAATCACCACATTCCTAAATTTGAAATGAAAGAGATAGAGGGGGGTATTCCAAGCATTTGTATGGAGGGTTTTCGCTCATGAACAACCATTTGAAGCAATCACATAATAAAACACCTCACCACATTCAATCATCATGTAAGCAACAAGAAGAAATAAATAAAATGAACACCATGATGATGTGATGACATGATGGAAATGTAGACATGAAGCACCAAATGTTATTAAGTGAACGGAAGGCTGACATGGCATACAATGTTCAACATGCAAATGTTATAGGGAATGCACTTGGGATGTTACATATCGATCTTGGAGTTCTTTGTGTTCTTCATTATGCCTCTCATTTTATTACATAGCATTAGTTGTTGTGGGGGATTTGGGAGAGAAGGACTTGGGCACTCCGTTAGCACTTGCCATTGCATTTGGTGCATAGGTTTGAGTTCTCCACGGTGATATGTGGAAGTGCAGTTTGAAAAGCTTAATACTCTTGAGTGTTTGAGCACCCTAGAGCATGTTCCTTTTGGGTGCCTTGGCGCCCTAGACGGTTGGTGGTGCCTTGGAGCTCAATCATTGTGGTGTAAAGCTCAGGCAAGTGTCGGGGTCTCCAATTAGGTTGTGGAGATTGCCCATAGCATTTAAGGTTTCCTCAAAGCCATATTCCATTATGGTGAAGCTTCATGGTGTTGTTAGGAGCCTCCAATTAAGTTGTGAAGATTTCCCTAACCTTGTTTGTACGGGTTCGGTGACCGCCCTCAAGGGTCCCTTAGTGGAATCACGACATATTGTATTGTGCAAGGGTGTGAGGAGATTAGGGTGGCCCTAGTGGCTTCTTGGGGAGCATTGTGCCTCCACACCGCTCCAAACGAAGATTAGCATCCACAAGGGTGTGAACTTCGGGATACATCATCGTCTCCTCGAGCCTCGGTTATCTCTTACGCGAGCCCTTTACTTATGCACTTTACTTTGTGATAGCCATATTGTTTCTTGTTATATATCTTGCTATCACTTAGTTGTTTATCTTGCTTAGCATAAGTTGTTGGTGCACATAGGTGAGCCTAGTTGTTTTTGGTTTTGTGCTTGACTAATTAAATGTTAGTTTTATTCTTCCTTTGTTCAAGCCTAAACCATAATTATTTTAAAGCGCTAATTCAACCCCCCCCAGTCTAGGCGACATCCACATCCTTTCAAGAATTATTGGAGTGGCAAAATACAAGCAGCGGATAAAGTACTCAAGGGCATGCTTAACATGGTAGTAGCAAAGTCGTCATGATGAAATGAAGCACACACAAAATACAAGTAGCGACTAAACATGATAAGCAAGCAAAATACAAGGTGATTGAAGAATTTGGATTGAGGAAATCGAGAAAGTATTAAGTCAAAGTCTTCAAACAGTAAGGATCAATTTCATCAACATGTAAATGAGGAAATGGAACGTTGAGGAAATAGAACCAATTTCTAGGTAAAGACACTGATTTGGTCTACCGGTTCCAACTGTTGTGACAGTCGTACATCTGGTTTGGAGCGGCTTGGTATTTAAACCAAAGGTCACACAGTTTCGGGACACGGTCCTTACCGTATTCTCCTTGAGATAGAGTCACACAGAATCCACGTGAAAGCACAATTACTCCCTAGGGTGGTTTAAATAATTGACCACAACATATGCATCATTGGACTAATGTCTTTTCCAAGTATATCTCAGAAAATTTCAAAAGATCCTATGGTTTAAGGTTTATGTGGAGATGCCCCTGAATGCAAGAAAGGAATAATATTGGCTCAAGCTTCAAGCTAGAAGACTCTTCATTTTATATTTGTGAGAGATCACTTTTGAGTCCATGGGAAAGACAATACTATTAAAAGGGGGTGATGTAGTAAAATGAACAGATTGCTCAAATGCTCAAAGTTAGCCACAAAACACTCAGTCATTTTCCCCACATGTCCACTGTGTCAAGTTCCACATACACAAATTCGGTGTAACCAACATTGCCACATCAGGCCCACTGAGTTTGAACATAAGACAAAACCCTAGCCATTTCCACCAAATCGGTGCAACCGAAACTGCATCGATGCTACCAAGTTCAGTGTGACAAACATTTTGTTGCCAAGATACACAAAATCGAAAAATTTTAGTTTGAGTATCGGTGCCACCGAGTTTGGCCATCTGACCGTTAGTCACATTTTTGATGCCACAGAGTTCTATATATCAGTCTCACCGAGATTCAAAAGGTCACACCTTTAGTGCTAATCGGTACCACCGAGTTGTCCACTTCGGTGTCACCGAGTTTGCTCTTTTCTGTGTAACGGTTGGATTTTGGCTGTTGCCTATATATACCCCTTGACCCACCTCTCATTCGTGGGAGAAGCACTCAGAACACACACTTCATTTCCAGATCCATTTTCTGAGAGAGAACCGCCTACTCATGTGTTGAGACCAAGATATTCCAATCCAATCATTTGAATCTTGATCTCTAGCCTCCCCAAACTGCTTTCCACCAAATCAACCTCTCCTACCCATGCATATCCTATGTGAGAGAGATTTGTGTTGAGGAGACTATCTTTAGAAGCACAAGAGCAATGAGTTCATTGATCTACCCCATCTATTACCTTTTGGAGGGTGGTCCCTCCTACATTGGTTAGGTGTCGCTTGGGAGCCTCCTACTTCGTGTTGTGGAGTTGAACCAACATGTTTGTAAGGGCAAGGAGATCGCCTACTTCGTGAATATCTACCGTGAGTAAGGCTAGTCCTCCGTGGACGGAAGCCGTGGTGGGATAGACAAGGCCGCTTCTTTGTGGACCCTCCGTGGGTGGTACCCTCCATGGAGTCTCGCAGTCGTTACCCTCCGTGGGTAGAAGTCTCCACTAACATGAACGTACTATAGCGCTACCTATTAGAACCATGCCAAAAATCGCCGTGTCAACCTTATGGGTTTGATCTACCTTCCTTAATCCTTTATTTACACTTGCATGTTTACTTTCACTGCTATACTATTAGAACTGCATGTGTAGGGTGTACTTGACTTGTTATAACTGTCGTAGCTGCCTCTCAAGTAAAATTGGGAAAAGGCAAAAAAATTATCTTGTCAAGTAGACTAATCACCCCCCCCCTTAGACATACTTTCGATCCTACACCACGCAATCACTCGTGGTAAGTATCCAAGCTAGACTTTCAAACCTTGACAAACTTGGTCACTCGACAATCCACAATCACTCTTGGATGCTCTAGACCATGACACCTATCCATCTGGATGATACACATTCTTCAAAGGTAACAAACGTCGGTTCCACATAGGACAATCTCTTCGGTGATGCTCAATCACTTTGGTCTTTGGGTGTTTTGGTTTTTCCTCACATATGATTCCCTCAAAGTCGTCGGAGGAAGGGTTCCTCTAAATGACACTTTTCAATCTCTCTCAGAGCAGCCAACCAGCTACTCGTTGTAGGGGTGGCTATTTATAGTGAGGGTGCAAACTGACATGATAAGACATAAATGCCCCTAATCATATGACCATTGTAAGGATAAGATCCTTTGGATGGCTCGCGCTAAGCACAGTAATGGTCGGTGATTTGAACCCTCGAATTCCTCAGGGCAATCAATTTCCTCACGATAGGCAATTCGCACTGGCGAAATCCTAACTCCTAAGTGAGACCAATTTCCTTAGAGACAAAAAGAACTTTGTACGTGCCACTAAAGAATTTGACTGAACAGTAAGAGATTCCCAAAGGCTTCACTCGAAGGATTTGGTATGTGTAGGTTTTGAGATTACCATCACATGGAAATTTTCTGTAGTATTACCACGACCCCCTTTAACAATAGGGTGTTTCCTATGACTCAAGAAGAAGAAAAGGAACAATGAAAATAAAGTCTTCAAGCTTTAAAGTCCCCGCGTCAATATCTTCAGGGTCACATCGAATTCCTCACTTTGAAAGTCTTCAAGAAGAGTGCCAAAGTCTTCAAATGAGGACATACATTTATAGGGGTCGTCTTTCATCGGTTAAACCAAAATCCTCAAGGTCTTTATCACCCGTGTACACTCACAAACATATTAGTCCCTTAACCCATCTGCCTTCAATACTTCAAAACCACTAAGGGGGAACTAGATGCACTTACAATACCATGACATACTTGTACTATTGTGTGCGAGCCATAACAATTTTATATACCATGACATGGTTGTAGTGGTGCCATAAGCGGTACTCATGTGACTTCTAGACTTCCGAGGTCACAAGATGCAACATACATGGGTAGAAAACACTAAGCAAGAGAGAATGTGCTTGTTGTTGTGATTTTGGTCTCAAGTTCACATATGTGTTAGCTAGATGGGAAGTGTCAAACTCATGATGCTAACATTCTTGCTGATAGGATGGGTTGACCTGATGGGATCAAAATCCTGATAAATTCTACCTATCTGATGTTGGATATGCATGTTGTCCTGGTGTTCAGTCACCCTGTAAGAAAACCAGGTACCATCTCAATGAGTCCTCTTCTAGGAACTATCATAGGACTGTTGCAGAATTGTTAAATCTCAGATAGTCTAGACTTAGATTTACAATTGAGTGGTCATTTGGTGCTTGGAAGAACAAAGTTAAGATCATGTATTAGAATGAATTCCACCCTTTGCCCACCCAAGTTCGGATCTCTATTTCATATTACATTTTCCATAACTGGATTTTAGAATGGAGTTATAATGAGTTTATGCTGGAGGAGGAGAATGTGACGGCTGATATGTTGATGACTCTGATCATGGTGTGAAGGCACACGACAATGAACTTGGAAAGAACAAAAGATTGAACTGTGCTGAGGCAATGTGGGATAACAGAGGTAACGCATGGATCTAGAGCAGAAGAAGGCGAGGATGGTGAACTTCCCCACTAATTCGATATTAATGAACTTTCCAAGTGAGACAAGTTGAGCCATGTGATTCTTAGTTCGTATCGCCATTTATTAGTAGCTAGAAGAAATATTGACCACAACATTCGTCCGGAAGCAACCAAACGTTATATTTTGCATCTTCACAACTATAATTATCAATTGTTGTGAATGAAGCATCATGCATCATACTACCTTGCGATGTAAAGAAATCAACGAAACCATGTGGAGAATATGGTCTATAGCATTTATTTATTAGAATGAGACAAACCACAAATGAAAAATTGCAAAAATAACCAAACAGGATAACAAAACATTTGGCTAGATTCTGGGAAGATACTTGGTAGGGGGAGATACATCTAGCCTTATAGTATTCATTGATTTATAATATTGTACAACTTAAAGATTGATTTGTTAGTACAATATTATGTTGAGTTTCCCTAAATATATTGTTCGCGCGATGGGATTTGTAGCTGCATTTAGTTCCTAGGTTGATGGAGACCAATTTGTCAAATGAGTCAGATGTATTTCGATGGATCCTTGTTGGTTTAGGCATGTTCTCCAATCCCAAAAACTAAGGTGCCTTTAAAAACTAAGATTTTTATGTGATTTGTTCATAAGGGAGTGATTCTAATAAAGGACAATTTCGCAAAACATCGATATAAAAGGAGTAAATGGTGTTTCCTTGTGACCACAATAGAACGATTCAAGATTTATTTCTCACATGCCCACTATGTTATGGCGAACAATACATGTATCTTTTAATGTACCTCGACTTAATAATATCTCCAATGTGTTTGATTACTGACTAGGTGGGGTTGAGCCCAGTACAGCGACACGAATTCGCCTGAGAGTTTGTGCATTACCTTGAGCCATTTGAAATAGTCAGAATAATTGTGTATTTAACAGGATCAATGTCACAAACGTTTTACATGTTATCTACTCATCATCCGGTTCGTTACTATACTATGCACAAGTGAGGGAGCTTATGGCATTTGAGTGCAACCGGTGAGAGATGGTAGCAGGGGGTAAGGGCATCTCCAACGCTGATCCTCAAACATCCCTTAAACATACAGATCACGCTATCCAGACCGTGGAAACTATCCAACGCGGGCTTGTATCGGTCCGCTATGCGGTCCAAATGCGATTTCTCTCGTAAATTGGAGACAAACGTGGGGGAGGCTTGTGAGATCCCGAACACATGAAACGTCACTATCTGACACCCCCGAGACACCCAATTCCCCTTCCTGGTCCCATTTCCTTGCACTCCACCACTTCTCCCCCTTGCTTTACACACTCCGCCTCCACCTTCGCTGCTCCTTGTATGTCTCCGTCTGCCACACAGGCATTGTCCGACGTTCACAACCAGCACCAACGCGTCCGCTCGCCATTACGATGGAGCTTTTCACCCTGGAGCCATTTGTATCGAGGTACAATCCACCCTTTATCAATGACCTTCATGGAGGACACCACACTCGACAGGTGTTCATTAAATTCCACTGAGCTTATTTTGATATGTTATAGCATTTTTTAGAGATCAAAGGATGGTGTCACGCCCAAGATGCAACCCTATCCTCAATTTAGCTCGAAGGTCTCGTTAGGGATAGAAGCGCATCTCGTCGTGTCGCAAGAATGGATATCGTTACAAGTACATGTACTGAAAAGAAGAGATATATATATAGAATTGGCTTACACTCTCCACATGCTACATCAGAGTCACAGCAGTACAATACATTAACATCATGAAGAAGAGCAGGGTCCAGCTACGGAAGAAAACAAAACGAGAAAAGAAGAACGACGTCCATCCTTGCTATCCCAAGCTGCCGGCCTGGAACCTATCCTAGATCGATGAAGAAGAAGAAGCAACTCCAAATGAACAATCAACGCGCCTTTACCTGTACGTGCAACTAGTGTTATAGTAATCTGTGAGCCACAGAGGACTCAACAATCTCATTTCCAAAGGTATCAAGACTAGCAAAGCTTAATTGGGTGAGGTAAGGTTAAGTGGTGAGGTTGCAGCAGCGGCTAAGCATATATTTGGTGGCTAAACTTACGAGTACAAGGAATAAGAGGGGGAGATCTACGCAAAGCGGACATGAACTACTGATGATCAAATGAATGATCCTGAACACCTACCTACGTCAGACATAACCCCACCGTGTCCTCGGTCGGAGCAGGAGCTCACGAAAGAGACGGTCACGTTTACGCACACAGTTGGCATATTTTAATTAAGTTAACTTCAAGTTATCTAGAACCAGTGTTAAACAAAGTTTCCACGTTGCCACATAACCGTGGGCACGGCTTTCCGAAAGATTTTACCCTGCAGAGGTGCTCCAACTAGTACATCACAAATTACCACAAGCCGCATAGAAAACCTCAACCACGAAGCTCGCGATCTCGTCGGATTCCCTAATGGAAAACCTCAACTCTGAGATTACCCAAAGCATCACCGGAATCCCGATGCACAAGATATTTCGTCAAAGGTAAAACTAATCCAGCAAGGCCGCCCGACGTGTCGACGATCCCGATAGGAGCCGCGTATCTCGTTCTTAGGACACGACAGATGGGTCACACTAGGAGAACCAAACCTCGGGTTGCCCCGCGGTGGCCCCGTAGTCTGCCAGTTTGGACCAACACTCATGAGGAGCACTGGCCCGGGGGTTGATTTAATTACTCCGCGGGTGCCGACGGGTCCCTATGCATTATTATTAGGTTATTAGGCAATTGTAGTACCTAAGTTGGGCCTTGCCAGACAAGTCTTAATCTAAAACGAATTATCAAGGGGGTCCCCATAACGACCCCGATCATGTTAGGAGCGCTCATTTATGGAACATAACACCGGTAGTCGAAAACTAAGGGGGCAAAGGTGGAACAAAACACCAGGCTAGAAAGGCCGAGCCTTCCACCTTTTACCAACTATATAGGTGCATTAAATTAAATAGCATTTAATATGGTGATATAACAAGGAACCCATGTTTTCACATGGAAGCAACTGCACCTGCAACTAGCAACGCTAACACAGGGTTAAGCAAGCAGTAACATAGCCAATCAGTGGTTTGCTAGGTTGAACAGGTTGAAGGTTTTCATGGCATTGTTGAGAGGCTGATATTTAACATGTGGTAGGCAACGAGACATAATCGATAGCATCGAAATAACTAGCATGGCAATGATAGTAATGGTATCTGGGGAAATGGTCATCTTGCCTGAGATCCAGCTTGGAAGAAGAATGCCTCTGTGAAGCCGACGAACCGACGTAGTCGAACGGGTCCTCACATCCGACACGCGTGCGGAGCTCTATCGAGATGGGGGAAACCGGAAACAAACATCAACACACGATATTCACCACACGATGCACAACACAAATGATGCATGAGCAACTGAATACATGCAAGTCACGGCATGACAATTCACACAAACAGACACTACACATTAAGTAAAGTTCAATATGCAACGAGTTGCATATTGACGAAACTCCACGTTAATTTATTTAGTTCTATCCCGATTAGGTACACGGCAATATTAAATGTGGTTAAACATGGCAAGAGGTGAAGCGCAGTTAATCTACCTCTCTAGGCATTTTAAATGAGGTCGGAAATGACATATAGCACCTCCGAGACGACCTCACATGTTAATTTACAATTCTGTCCAGAACTGAACTAACGCGTTTAATTAGTTGTCAAACAGAAAAATAAATAGGATCACGTGATTCTACACGTCGTTACAAGCAATTTACACATAGAGATCATCTCCAACGGAGCTACGGGTCAAAAGATACAAGCACCGCAAGATATGATGGCATGAATGCAATATGTGTGCAACGACGGTCACGAGCACTTCAAAACATACAACCAGCAAGAGAAAATGAAACTACACAAGATTCTAAGCAAGTTTCATGTAGGACACGATCAAATCGGAGCTACGAATCAAAAGCTACGAGCAAAACAAGAAATCACTACAATCTGCCAAAATCAGCCACATAGCATTTTCTACACCCCACAACTACGAGCTACAAAACTCCGATAAACTCAAGCAAGGCATGACACGAAAGAGGGCAAGAAGCACTACAACAAACAACTAACAACAACTAGCATGTCATCATGGATCACTAGGGAAAGAAGTCACAAAATGGCATCTCACACACTATTTCAGACTGAGTGAAAATAACACTTCATGAAAGTGTAGTTTTCGATCTGAAGCCATATTGACAGCAGCAAAACCATAAGCTACATGACTCCAAATGGCATGAAAATTCACAACATGCTAGAGAAACACAAGGTCTACAACTAACTCCATTGCACCAACCTCAAAAGAGCTAAAGATCACAAGATACAAGCAAGACAAGACATCAACAAAATATAACAGATCTCAGACTTAGAAATATTTCAGCATCACTAAAACTACACTATTTCTAGCAACCTGAGAGCAAGCAAACCACACCTAAACATGCATTTCTATTGCAACCAAAAATACCAGGGGCTAGACTAAACATCAAAAATCAACTCTCTAGTTGACAACTCCTTCAAACGAAGCACGGAATAAATCCTACGAAAGAGACTAGAGGGTAACATAGCAAAATATCGCGCCAACTAACTTGCTCAAAAGCTACAAATAATTACACAGAAAAATTCTATGGATTTTTCTACCCCGAAAACATATATAATATGTGGGGTTGCACAACAAAAATAATACCACACGTAAATGCGAGAAATAATCCTAAACACGGAAAAATAAACTAGCGGCAAATCCCTACACGCAAAAATACCAATGACCGCTCTAAAATACATGGAAAAGGGGTTCCTAAAACGTGAACATTCCTACTACGGCATTCGAGCTATTCAAACACGCGCGGAAAATAAATACGAGCGCAAACATATTAGGACAGCACGTAAATCTATGCATACGGCACGCTAAACAACGTCAAACAAATATGCAAGTTGTGAAATCGGATTCTACGTGTAAAACTACATGAAAACTATATGCTACATGTCGCGATCTGATTTACGGATTAAAAGATACGGGAATTATATATTCGTCCATTTTTCTGGAATTCAAATAAAATCCGAAAATTCCTAATCAAACTGACGGGCCAAACTGGGGGCGCAACATAACAAGAAAAGCTCGGGCAGGGAAAGCCTCAGGCTCACCTTGGTTGGGCTTCTTGGCCTGGCACTTGGGAGGAGGCCGGCCGAGGCCTGGGCCGGCTCGAGGTGACCTGGTACCTGCTGCTGCTGGACCGGGACGAAGGCCCACGGGGCTGCAGGGACGCACTCGGCCGTGGGCGAGGCCCAGGGCGGCGAGGCCGAGGGGGCGTCGGTCGGGGCGAGGCAGCTCCTCGTCGTGCCCGTCGTGCCCGAGGGCACGGGACATGGCGGCGCCGATGCCTACCGTCGTACGGGGAGGAGAATCCCGCAGGAGACCGGCGTGGGCTGCCGCGGGACCAGCGGGGGGCGCGGTGGCCGGATCAGAGCGGCGGCTCGCCGGATCTGGCGGAAGGCGGGCGTTGTAGGGGGCTCGCAGCGAGCGGCGACCACGGGGGTCCTGGCCGGCGACGAAGGCGGACATGGCGGCGGCGCTTGAAGGTCTCGACCGGCGGCTCAGGCACGGGTCACGGGGCAGGCCGGCGACGAGGGCGGCCTGGCGAGGTCAAGGCAACCCCTCAAGAGCAGGGGACCTCCCTCGGGCGTGCTCGAGCACTGCCGCGGCACAGGCCGGATGGGCCTGCCAAGGCCCGATCTGGGCTCGGCGGGCCCGCGGCGGCTGGTGGGTGGGAGGCTGCGGATCTGGCTAGGGTTAGGGGTAGGTGGGGCGCGGAAAACGAGGCAGGAGGGTTTGGGTGTCCAAAATAATAGGAGGAGGTCCTATATATAGACAAATGGGGGGCTAGGTTAACCGGAATTTCGTTCCGGATCCAACCGTGCGGTCGGATTCGGACGATTCCTCACATGGGAATGGGTAAGTGGCCGTGTAGTGTAGATATCTGGAGATGAGAGGGGAAACGGGCGACGCGGCAACAATTTTTAAAACACCAATAACCGTCCGATGGTAGACCGAATCCGGCGCCGCTACGGTCGACCGTTCGGGTACCAAATGAACTCCAATCGCGACGAAAATTCGACAGGCGGCCTAGCTATAACTAATTACGACCGCATGCCAAGTTTCACCCCGATCAGAGAAAGTTTTCAACACACTTTTAAAAACAGGATTTAGCGATGCCGCGAGCGCGTGCGTGTGTGGTCGGGCTCAGAACGGACAACGACGTGAACCGGCAACTAACAACGGATGCAAGTTTCGAAAACTGGCGGCAACGGAATGTCGATGCAATGCAGATGATGCGCATGATGCGATGATGATGTGACAAATGAAACTAATCACACGACGGAAACAGAAATAAAGGGGAATCTTCTGGAACGTCGGTCTCGGGCTGTCACAACTCTCCTACACTACAAGAGGATCTTGCCCCGAGATCCAAGAATGAAAGGGGGAGAGGATGAGAAAGAACAAGAGGTAAAAACTTAGTAGCTTCTTTGACAAACGAGTGAAACCAATGATTCTTGAAGGTTGCAAGGCGATGAGGAATGATATGAGAAACAAGCAAGAATTCACGGAAAATTTCGGCAACACTTTGGTAGGAAAAGGGGACAAAAAAATTGATAAGATGGAAGAATTAGACAATATTCATAACAAACAGCTAATTAGAACAAAGGAACACCATGATCTTGATAGAACAACAAGATTGACCCAAAAGAGCAACATCACAGTGCCTCCGGACCAATTGAATAGGAACTAGCTCATACGGAAGAAGAGAATGAAGAAAAGAATGACAACTATCATCACAATATAATTGAAGAGCCTCCGGACAGAGAATTGACGTAGTAGTTGGAAAACCAACAACGAAAAAAACAAGATAGTAGTGGGCTTATGAAAATCAACTCAGCATAAATGAGGTGACAACCACCCACTAAAAGAAACAAGGATTGATTGGGAGAAACAAGATATGAACAATTTCTTACCCAAGAGGATACATTGAGAACTTGGATTAATGACAAGCACCATGATAGCAACAATCCATAGGAAAAGCTTTAGGTGAAATCCAAACCAAGATAGCTCAATGAAGAAATCATGGGTTGAAATATCTCATGATCATAGAATTGGTGGGTTTAATTATCTCGTTCTTGAGAGGCAATCTCTTCGAGACTCCTACACTAACAAGAATGCTATAATACCACCTCAAAGGATAAAGGAAGAACAATTGCACATATAAATGCAAGAGAAAGGATACTTGAGGTTCTCCAACAAGAATCTTGAAGAACACTTGAGAATGGATTGAAACCTTCATGAACCACCATGAAGGACCTTCGTATACAAATGAATGATGCAATGATTTGAAGGTAGAAAATAATAAGATTATGACCTTGCCAGGGTTTAGATGAAGCCTCACAAAGAGATACTTGATAGAACTTGGAACTCCGGAAAGAAAGATAAGCACATGAGAAAAGAATTGAAACCATGAGCCACTCCGGAAGAAGAATTCAGATTACTATGAACAAGAATAAGAATTATGTTATGCTCATCCTTCATCAAATTTAATTGATCACAAGCAACGGATTTAGCATACCCCTTATTCTTCTTGAAATGAATCTTGAAGAGAGAGAGAGAGATAAGCACCACTTGAGGCATGATTGAAGGACGCACCGGTAAGAATTCACAACTGAATGGGAACACCATGAATTAATGGAGAAATATGAGAATGAAGAGCTCATGAACCACCTGAGAGAAAACTTGAACAAGGCACCGGATAATCGAGAGACGAACGAAGAAACAACAATGGAGAAGAATTAGAGAACGAAAGCTGCAAGCTGAGAACGAAGAAGTCTTCTGAAATGATGGCCTTCGGAGGAAGGAGAAATAAAAACAACTCAGAAATGCATCGAATAGCTAGAAAAGGATTACTCATGATTGACAATAATTAAGATGATGGCACCAAGCTGAAATGATGAATCTTCAAGAGAATGAACCAAAATTCGAGAGAAACACTCCTTCAAATTTGCAAGCTAAGAATGATGACGAGAAACAACACAAAGAATACTGAGACACTCCGGAATAAGAAGAATGAAAGTTGAGCCAAATCTGAGAATTAATTCAAATAGATCTTGGAGAAGGGATATGACTGAATAAATTCATACTTACATCATAGTTGAAAAGAATTAAAGATCTCCGGAAAAGATTAAAAGAGCTAGATAAGATCCTCGGAAAAAACTATGGGTTATGGGCCCACTCAAAGAAACCACCGTTAGAAAAGATTGCTTAGAAGAGAGATATTGCACCGGTATGAAGAACTAGATGAGGTTGAGAACCTCGAAATAATTGAAAAGACTGGAAAGACGAACTACGAAGATAACTTCAACGGTCCGGATCGAAAAGAGAGAAATAAATACCAAGATAGGCTCATAAAAATTTCCGACATGGGAAAGAATTACAAGGATAAATAGGATATGATGAACATGGACAACTGAATTAAATTCACCGGAAAAAAGATAACCAGGTTGAAGGAATGATGAACTGGAACTCCTGAAAATCTACACAATGAATCGCCGGGTAAGAGAGAAAAGAACAAACAGCGGAAGCACAATGAAAAGAAAACTCTTGGATGAAAATTGAATCATTGAAGAAAAAGGGTGGGAGGGCGGCGAAAAACAAAGACAACTTGAGACACATGAGACGAACTCCGGAAAGAATTGAGAGAATGATCTGCAAAAACTGGAGAAGATTGAATTCAGTTGCAGAGAAGCACACCGGTTGAAAAGAATTAGCATGATGACTCCGGTTGACAAGAAATGATAAGACAATCTGATTAAGCAAAAGGATTAGCATTACCATAAAATACAAGATAACCTCTTGGAAGGATATGAATTCACCACTTGACATCGAAGCAACCCGAATTACCATATTCCAACAAAACAAAGGTGAGGCTTATGAAACAAGCTAGAACAAAATCATGAGAAAGATTTCGTCCGATATTTTGTGGACAGGATCGCACGGGCTCGATCCTTACAGTAGCCATCAAGTTCAAGGCAGTGCACCCGACATACGAAGCGTCCCCGAGTCGTAGCAAGCTACAAGGACTCTTTAAGACACAACGAGAACCACTGTAAGTCGACCGTCAACAAACGAATCCACTAGATGTCGAACCCGAATCTAACATCATGCATTTGTTAGAAGATTGTCCTATAAGCAACTACTAGAATTCCCACCTATGAATTCCTGAAATATCTGGTCATGCAATCTGGTACACGGATACAAGGAGTAATAATCACACAACTCCTATACTAACCCGTCACCTGTATCACATCCGTCAACACACGACCAGAATCTCGGACCTTCATCTACAACAGACCCTCGTGATCACAACGATACAAAGTATGGCAGTACTCCCAAACAATCTGCACCAGTACTGGGGACATCGGGGTTATCTCGCCACTACTAGTATTGAAGCAATTACGAACATCCTTCGTACTGAGATACTAAGAAATCTAAATGATAACGATGTGCTCAAGAATCCCCTGGAGCTCAACTCCCAGAAAAAAATCAAGTCAGACAGGAGGCACCAAGACAGAACTCCGCCACATCGGCATCATATAGATTCCAAAAATATCCGCGTGATCCTAAAAAAATTTGAGTGAGAAGAGGAGTAGAATTAAATTATTACGTCAAGATTCCTCACCAGAGCATAGAAGAGGAGAAAAATGAATCCTACTCTCCGATATATAACTAGACTCAAAGCAGTTTTTCACTAGACTCGACTCGGCCAAGTTCGATCAATCAAGGGGGCTCCTAGGTCGGTACTGCTCACATACCAACTTGTCACGCCCAAGATGCGACCCTATCCTCAATTTGGCACGAAGGCCTCGTCAGGGATAGAAGCGCATCTTGTCATGTCGCAAGAATGGATATCGTTACAAGTACATGTACTAAAAAGAAGATATATATATATATATAATTGGCTTACACTCGCCAGATGCTACATCAGAGTCACAGCAGTACAATACATTAACATCATGAAGAAGAGCAGGGTCCGGCTACGGACGAAAACAAAACGAGAAAAGAAGAACAACGTCCATCCTTGCTATCCCAGGCTGCCGGCCTGGAACCCATCCTAGATTGATGAACAAGAAGAAGAAGCAACTCCAAATGAACAATCAACGCGCTCACGTCAAATAACCTTTACCTATACGTGCAACTGGTGTTGTAGTAATCTGTGAGCCACAGAGGACTCAGCAATCTCATTTCCAAAGGTATCAAGACTAGCAAAGCTTAATTGGGTGAGGTAAGGTTAAGTGCTGAGGTTGCAGCAGCGGCTAAGCATATATTTGGTGGCTAAACTTACGAGTACAAGGAATAAGAGGGGGAAGATCTACGCAAAGCGGACGTGAACTACTGATGATCAAATGAATGATCCTGAACACCTGCCTACGTCAGACATAACCCCGCCGTGTTCTCGGTCGGAGCAGGAGCTCACGAAAGAGACAGTCACAGTTACGCACACAGTTGGCATATTTTAATTAAGTTAACTTCAAGTTATCTAGAACCAGTGTTAAAAAATGTTTCCACGCTGCCACATAACCGCGGGCACGGATTTCCGGAAGATTTAACCCTGCAGGGGTGCTCCAACTAGTCCATCACAAATTACCACAAGCCGCATAGAAATCCTCAACCACAAAGCTCGCGATCTCGTCGGATTCCCTAGTGGAAAACCTCAACTCTAAGATTACCCAAAGCATCACCGGAATCCCGATACACAAGATATTTCATCAAAGGTAAAACTAATCCAGCAAGGCCGCCCGACGTGTCGACGATCCCGATAGGAGCCGTGTATCTCCTTCTCAGGACACGACGGATGGGTCACACTAGGAGAACCAAACCTCGGGTTGCCCCGGGGTGGCCCCGTAGTCTTCCAGTTTGGACCAACACTCATGAGGAGCACTGGCCCGGGGTTGATTTAATTACTTCGCGGGTGCCGGCGGGTCCCTATGCATTATTATTAGGTTATTAGGCAATTGTAGTACCAAAGTTGGGCCTTGCCAGACCAGTCTTAATCTAAAACGAATTATCAAGGGGGTCCCCATAACGACCCCGATCGTGTTAGGAGCGCTCATTTATGGAACATAACACCGGTAGCCGAAAACTAAGGGGGCAAAGGTGGAACAAAACACCAGGCTAGAAAGGCCGAGCCTTCCACCTTTTACCAAGTATATAGGTGCATTAAATTAAATAGCATTTAATATGGTGATATAACAAGGAACCCACATTTTCACATGGAAGCAACTGCACCTGCAACTAGCAACGCTAACATAGGGTTAAGCAAGCAGTAACATAGCCAATCAGTGGTTTGCTAGGTTGAACAGGTTGAAGGTTTTCATGGCATTGTTGAGAGGCTGATATTTAACATGTGGTAGGCAACGAGACATAATCGATAGCATCGAAATAACTAGCATGGCAATGATAGTAATGGTATCTGGGGAAATGGTCATCTTGCCTGAGATCCCACTTGGAAGAAGAATGCCTGTGTGAAGCTGACGAACCGACGTAGTCGAACGGGTCCTCACATCCGACACGCTTGCGGAGCTCTATTGAGACGGGGGATACCGGAAACAAGCATCAACACACGATATTCACCACACGATGCACAACACAAATGATGCATGAGCGGCTGAATACATGCAAGTCACGGCATGACAATTCACACAACTAGACACTACACATTAAGTGAAGTTCAATATGCAACGAGTTGCATATTGACGAAACTCCACGTTAATTTATTTAGTTCTATCCCGATTAGGTACACGGCAATATTAAATGTGGTTAAACATGGCAAGAGGTGAAGCGCAGTTAATCTACCTCTCTAGGCATTTTAAATGAGGTCGGAAATGACATATAGCACCTCCGAGACGACCTCACATGTTAATTTACAATTATGTCCAGATCTGAACTAACGCGTTTAATTAGTTGTTAAAAAGAAAAACAAAAAGGATCACGTGATTCTACGCGTCGTTACAAGCAATTTACACATAGAGATCATCTCCAACGGAGCTACGGATCAAAAGATACAAGCACCGCAAGATATGATGGCATGAATGCAATATGTGTGCAACGACGGTCACGAGCACTTCAAAACATACAACCAGCAAGAGAAAATGAAACTACACGAGATTCTAAGCAAGTTTCATGTAGGACACGATCAAATTAGAGCTACGAATCAAAAGCTACGAGCAAAACAAGAAATCACTATAATCTGCCAAAATCAGCTACATAGCATTTTCTACGCCCCACAACTACGAGCTACAAAACTCCGATAAACTCAAGCAAGGCATGACAGGAAATAGGGCAAGAAGCACTACAACGAACAACTAACAACAACTAGCATGTCATCATGGATCACTAGGGAAAGAAGTCACAAAATGGCATCTCACACACTATTTCAGACTTAGTGAAAATAACACTTCATGAAAGTGCAGTTTTCGATCTGAAGCCATATTGACAGCAGCAAAACCATAAGCTACATGACTCCTAATGGCATGAAACTTCACAGCATGCTAGAGAAACACAAGGTCTACAACTAACTCCATTGCACCATCCTCAAAAGAGCTACAGATCACAAGATACAAGCAAGACAAGACAGCAACAAAATATAACAGATCTCAGACTTAGAAATATTTCAGCATCACTAAAACTACACTATTTCTAGCAACTTGAGAGCAAGCAAACCACACCTAAACATGCATTTCTATTGCAACCAAAAATACCAAGGGCTAGACTAAACATCAAAGATCAACTCTCTAGTTGACAACTCCTTCAAACGAAGCACGGAATAAATCCTACGAAATAGACAAGAGGGCAACATAGCAAAATATCGCGCCAACTAACTTGCTCAAAAGCTAAAGTTAATTACACAAAAAAAATCCTATGGATTATTCTACCCCGAAAACATATATAATATGTGGGGTTGCACAACAAAAATAATACCACACGTAAATGCGAGAAATAATCCTAAACACGGAAAATTAAACTAGCGGCAAATCCCTACACGCAAAAATACCAATGACCGCTCTAAAATACATGGAAAAGGCGTTCCTAAAACGTGAACATTTATACTACGGCATTCGAGCTATTCAAACACGCGCGGAAAATAAATACGGGCGCAAACATATTAGGACAGCACGTAAATCTATGCATACGACACGCTAAACAACGTCAAACAAATATGCAAGTTGTGAAATCGGATTCTACGCGTAAAACTACACGAAAACTATATGCTACATGTCGCGATCCGATTTACGGATTAAATGATACGGGCATTATATATTCGTCTATTTTTTTTATGGAATTCAAATAAAATCCGAAAATTCCTAATCAAACTGACGGGCCAAACTGGGGGCGCGACATAACAACAAAAGCTGGGGCGGGGAATAGCCTCAGGCTCACCTTGGTTGGGCCTCTTGGCCTGGCACTTGGGAGGAGGCCGGCCGAGGCCTGGGCCGGCTCGGGGCTACCTGGTACCTTCTGTTGCTGGACCGGGGCGAAGGCCCACGGAGCTGTAGGGACGCACTGGGCCGCGGGCGAGGCCGAGGGCGGCGAGGCCGAGGGGGCGTCGGTCGGGGCGAGGCAACTCCTCGTCATGCCCGTCGTGCCCGAGGGCACGGGACATGGCGGCACCGATGCCTGCCGTCGGACGGGGAGGAGAATCCCGCAGGAGACCGACATGGGCTGCGGCAGGACCAGCGGGGGGCGCGGCGGCCGGATCTGGGCGGCAGAATGCGGGCGTTGCAGGGGGCTGGCAGCGAGCGGCGACCACGGGGGTCCTGGCCGGCGACGAAGCCGGACATGGCGGCGCCGATGCCTACCGTCGTACGGGGAGGAGAATCCCGCAAGAGACCGGCGTGGGCTGCCGCGGGACCAGCGGGGGGCGCGCCGGCCGGATCCGAGCGGCGGCTCGCCAGATCTGGCGGAAGGCGGGCGTTGTAGGGGGCTCGCAGCGAGCGGCGACCACGGGGGTCCTGGCCGGCGACGAAGGCGGACATGGCGGCGGCGCTTGAAGGTCTCGGCCGGCGGCTCAGGCACAAGTCACGGGGCAGGCCGGCTACGAGGGCGGCCTCACGTGGTCGAGGCAACCCCTCGAGAGCAGGGGACCTCCCCCGGGCGTGCTGGAGCGATGCGGCGGCGGCGGCCGGATGGGCCTGCCCGGGCCCGATCTAGGCTCGGCGGGCCCGCGGCGGCTGGTGGGTGGGATGCTGTGGATCTGGCTAGGGTTAGGGGTAGGTGGGCGCGGAAAACGAGGCAGGAGGGTTGGGGTGTCCAAAATAATAGGAGGAGGTCCTATATATAGACAAATGGGGGGCTAGGTTAACCGGAATTTCGTTCCGGATCCTACCGTGCGGTCGGATTCGGACGATTCCGCACGCAGGAATGGGTAAGTGGCCGTGTAATGTAGATATCCGGAGATGAGAGGGGAAACGGGCGGCGCGGCAACAATTTCTAAAACACCAATAACCGTCCGACGGTAGACCGAATACGGCGCTGCTACGGTCGACCGTTCGGGTACGAGACGAACTCCGATCGCAACGAAATTCGACAGGCGGACTAGTTATAACTAATTACGACCGCATGCCAAGTTTCACCCCAATCAGAGAAAGTTTTCAACACACTTTTAAAAACAGGACTTTGACGATGCCGCGGGCGCGTGCGTGTGTGGTCGGGCTCAGAACGGACAACGACGTGAACCGGCACCTAACAACGGATGCAAGTTTCGAAAACTGGCGGCAACGGAATGCCGATGCAATGCAGATGATGTGCATGATGCGATGATGATGCGACAAATAAAAATAATCACACGACGGAAACGGAAATAAAGGGGAATCTTCTGGAACGTTAGTCTTGGGCTGTCACAGATGGCGAGCTACTTGACCATGGAGGACGAGTTGTTATGCGATGCATGGTTGGCTATATACACGGATTTCGTACGCAAGACCAGAGGGGATCCCTTTTGGCATCAAGTGCACGAAACATTTCACGCACAAAAGCACATCGCACCCTACAACATGTACAAGATTCAACCACACAACATGAGGGCATTGTATCGTGGCATACGATACACATCAACGTCACCAAATTTTGCGACGTGGTTCGTCAGCTCGAGCCAAGGTGTCCACTTCACGCGATAGAGGATGGGGTCATAAGTTTTTTCCTTCCTATTTCTCAACTTGTTGGTTGATTCATTCGCTCAATGTTGGTCTACACATTATATATAGCCCGCATGCACTGTCGTAGAGTAGCACGGGAAAGAGGGACGATCATTTACGTGCACACACTATTGGATGAAGCTGAAGGGGCGGTATGCTTGGGATGACATCATTCGTTGATAAAAAACTTATTGGACATATGCTTAATTTTAGAACTTGTTATACTAGACTTAATTTTCATGGTATGTATGAATCATGTATGCTATTTCCTATCCAAACTTTGATGAATATCGTCTGGTTTGCATGAATTTCATCCTGTTTGTTAAAACACAGGTTCAAATATAAGTGGTTAGCATTGGATGACGTCCTTCCATATTCGTGCCTCCTCTTAACAGATTCACGGGAGAATTTACGGATTGCCATCAAAGATGCCCTAACATACAACCGGTACATTGAAGATGCCCTCACATACAATGGTATGAATGACGGTCCATGTGTCATGTTTTTGCCGGTTATTTGTTTACTTGTTTTTATTAGCTACTCGAGATGTTATTAAAGCAACTCCAACCGGCCGACCCAAATGGACGGCCATTTTGTCAGCTTTTTGTCCGTTTGAGTCGGCCCAACACACACCAGCGTCCGCTTCGGCTTTTGGGTCGGCGCATGCGCCCAATGCTAGCGTGGCCCATTTTTGCCAGCGTGTGAAAAAAATATAAAGCATTTAAGAAAATAATAAATAAGCATTAATTAAACATTAAAATCCGGCTACGAAGGCCGGGGCGAGTCCACGCGTCCCCATTACATTAATTAAACATAAAAAACCTAAACTAAGAGGCAGCCCTAGGCGGCGGCGGCGTCGGGGCAGGTGAGGTCGACCAGCGAGGCGCAGGGCAAGCCTAGGGGAACATCGTGTTCCAGACTGCAGCTTCCTCTGCCTCCATCGTGTGTCCCGCCAGCGCGGACTCTGCTAGTGGCGATGGAAGCGCAGCACGTGCGCGCTCCTCCTCCTCCATCTCCCGCCGTTCCTCCTCTACCTCCTTTCCAGCTCCATCTGCTGACGGACTTCGGCTCGCTTCGCCCATAGGTGTTGTGAATTCCAGTGTAGGAGGTAGGCTTCCTCCTGCTCTCGTGTCGCGCCCAACCAGCTGGCCGACACACTAACCCACTCGCGGATGCAGCTGGTCCATTGGTAGACCTCCCGCTGTGGCTCCCTGGGCTCGGTCTTCGGCGAAGGTGGCACGACGCAGTCGCCGGCGGCCGACAGTGCGATGGCCTCTGCGAGTCACTGCTGGTATGTCGTCTCCTCCTCGACGGTCTTGCACCGCTCTTCCTCCTCACTCTCGCAGAAAACAACTGCTAATGCTGCCTGGTAGGTGGCCTGAGCCTCCTCGTCCTCCTCGCTGCCGATGGGTGGGGCGGCGGAGGGCCTCCTAGCTGCACGTCGTGCACGCCACGCTGGTGCTGCTCCTCCTGCTCGACCGCGAACCAGAGCTCCCAGTGGGGAGAGTCGGCCGTGTAGGCAGTGTTGAGCCGCTGCTCCGGCGTCAGCAAACACCGACGACGACTCAGCTCCTCCGTATGCAACCGCACCGACCGTGGCACGGCCGACACCGGGATCCTCTCTGGATCCAAATGCCAGTGGTGCGGGAGGGTGACATTGGCGTATGGCAGCGGGACGCGGTGCTCTAGTGCCACCGCGCTTGGTGCACCAGGACGCTGACACGCTGGCGAGGCCGGCGGGAAGACGCTGGCGGGGAGATAGCGCGGGGGTAGATGGTGGCCTTGCTCTTATTTTGGCAGGAGACAACCATGGCACGCGGTGCTAGGGTTTGGTCACCGACGAGGTGGTGGGATGGGGACGAGTGGGTTCTAGAAGCAGATGAGGCGGAACCCACCGCACGCACGGACTAAAAAAGGACAATCACGGTCGCTGACGCGTGGGCCCGAGGAGAGCGACCATCATAAATTATGTTGACCGCGGGTGGTTGGGGCGGACACCAAGAGGGCGCGCGCACGTCCGCTTTGCGTCCGCACAAACGCATTTCAATCCCAAATTTGGGCCGGAAATGGGTCGGCGCGGACGCGTTTTGGCAATGGGTCGGCGCGTTGGGCCATCTGTTTGTCCGTGCGGCCCCAAATGGACGCGGCGGATGAAATGGGTCGCCCCATTGGAGTTGCTCTTATTCATACCTGAGTCTATTTGTTTTAGAAAATGACCTCCTTCTCGTGAGAAGGACGATGGAACACTGTGAAGGGGACAGAATGTATACGGTGATTCAGGACATCCCACAAAGAACATAACATATTTTTTTAAGGAAAAGCAAAGCTTTATAAACTTAACGGTGCTTGGGCATATCACCCAAACCACAATCAGCCACATGGGCCGGTACATCCGACTCCCATTCTACATAGTAGTTTGGTTCATACAAATGGCTTATACTAGCTAGTTCATGAGCAATAGAGTTTCCATTGCGACGACACAAGGAGATCTCATGTTTAGAGAACCAAAGCTTCAGATTGAGCTTCGTATCTTCTATAACAGCCGCGTAGGCCGACGAGTCCAGCTTGGTAAGATCAAGAGCCTCTTGTAGGAGCTTTGAATCCGTCTCAAAGACCACTCTTAATACCCCCCCCCCCGGCCAGCATGAGTCTCACCTGGTACCGAGGATCCATCAAGGTTGATTTTAATCCAGTCTTCCGCAGGCGGTCGCCACTGACACACGCTTGCCTTCTTCTATGTCAGAGCACAAACCTGCAAGTACTCAAGGACATTGCTCCTTGTTCACCTCGCCACTTCAGTAGCAGCAACGGGAAGCTCCCCTTCCCTCAGTTTATTTCTGTTGTTCCACCAGTGCCACCAGAAGGTCAAAATATGTACTCACTTTTGTTCCTCCAATTGCCACGGAAAGTTAAACATTGCATGCACAGATGAAATATGCTCCAGCCTCACTCTTCCTTTCTCCATATCTAGCTTCATCCACACTACTTTCACTGACTTGCACTTGATGAACATGTGTGCGCCATCTTCATCCACTCACCCACAGGACAAACATTTTTGGTCTTCAACAGGGATTCCTCTCTTTTTCAGGTTTGTTCGCAATGCCAACGACTCATACTTCAGTATCCAAGCAAACATATGGATTTTCCTGGGAGAAGGCAGCTTCCACAAATGCTTCCACGAGTCATCTCTCCAGCTATTGAGGTTTCTGGCAACTGCTGTGCTGCATCCAGCCTCACCCTGCCACGTCTGCTTCCCAACCTAAACATGACGCTTTTACGTGCTCTTGACCGACTGCAGGCCTTTACTACCATACTGCCAGGCAATAAAGTCTTGCACCCCTTCCCACATAGGGATCTGTAGGATAAGTCGTGCGTCATTAGCCCAAATGGTCTCCCGGACCAGCCGTTCATCCCATCCATCCAGACATGGATCAATCAGATCACTAACCACCTCAAGTAGGTTCCCCCTCCTCGGACTGATGACTCGCCACGACCAAGGATGCGGATGATGACCCACAAGTGTAGGGGATTTATCATAACCTTTTTGATAAGTAAGAGTGTCGAACCCAACGAGGAGAAGAAGGTACTAAGAAGAGATCTTGAGCAAGGAATAACTGCAAACACTGAAAGTTAACTTTTTATGGGTTTTCTGGTATAAGCAACAAGGAAAAAAATGCAGGGAAAGTAAATGGTGCTGAGGTGCAACAAGTGGCCCAATCCTTTTGAACACAAAGGATAAGTCGGGGGACTAAACTTATAAAGATTAGGCTTTCCTGAGGACACACGGGAGGGATAGTCAAGTGCTTTCGCCATATTCCGCCTAGTACTATGTTTTGTGTTGATAAGTGTTATGTGGGTGGATCTTTGCTAGTGCACCGTCTAGGCTAAGACGAGTACACTATTATGGTTAAACCCCTTGCAAGCATCCGCAAATACAAGAGAGAAATTACCGCAAAGTCTAACCATAACAATAAACTTTAGGATCCAACACTCCCTCGTGCAAAAGCATGCGAAGTGGGGTTCAGGTTTCTGTCACTCCGGCAACCCACCATAAGCATTCTTTATACACGATGAATTCCCCTAGGTCCTTAAAAAGGAGAAGTGTTATGTAGTCGACGTTCACATAACACCACTAGAAGAATAACACCACACCTTAAATATCAATCAACACATATTACTTCAACATCATATGACTACTACCAACTAGACTTCTCCCATGTCCTCAAGAACTAAAGGAACTACTCACAAGACATAAAAGATATCATGATCAGAGGGGATGGAAATATGATGAACAATCTGGTCATAACAATAATTCTCCAACAAAACTCAATATCATTCACCACAAAAGAGTAATCAACACCGGTAGAGTAAATGGGATGAATAGTCCAAGGTACAACTCCGATTGCAATGGTAAAGTGAGATGGGGTGAACATGGAGATGGTGCTGGTGATGAAGATAATGGTTATGATGATCTCGATGATGCCCGTGACGATGGCGATGACGATGAGGACGATCTCCCCCTCCGGGACGAGTTCTCCCCAGCGGAATCTTCCCGCCGGAAAGGTCTTTTCTTCTGTATAGGTTTCCGTTGTGGAGCGGCGTCAGAACTTCGGAAACTCTTCTTATCCTCGGGATTTTTAGGTCACGAGGGTCATATAGGCCAAAGGGGGGCATCGGAGGTGGGACCCACCGCCCAGGCGGTCACCTGGTGCGTCCTAGGGGGACCCACGCCACCAGGGCGCCTGGGTGCTTGGTGGCCCCCCTCCGGCCCTTCTTCGCCTGTCTTCGTGATTTGTTCGGAAACTTCTTCCCCGTAAATTTCAGCTTAGTTGGATATGTACTATATGGCAACTCTTCATGCTCTTTTCTCCGTTGAATCCTGCGTCTGCTGTTTCGGCACCGAAAAGTTGTAAACTGTGTAAAATAAACCAAAACACTATAAGAACAACATCATATTGTGAAATATATCAATGAATAGAGACAAATTATGATACAAAATAGTGATGCATTTTGGATGTATCAACTCCCCCAAGCTTAGACCTCGCTTGTCCCCAAGTGAATACTGAGCTCGGTAAACCTATCCACAAGTTTAGAGAGTGAAGTGTCGATAAATAAGAATACGGAAAAGAAGCATCATAATTTCTCTACTAAACTCAACTATCCTCAACATCAATTTCAACTTGTAAGGTTCATATGAAAGAGCAATATCAAATACAATCAAAAGTAGGGCTAAGGAAACTCATCATACCATGGCAAGCATGTCCTTGGTCAAAGAACAACTAATAATTTTTAACTTTTTCTCTTCCTCTTATATTTTGATGAGATCAATTGAAGCTTTTTGAAAGAACATGTTATTAGTCAAGAAGTGAAAATGCTAACACAAAGGAAGATGTTTTCTTTAGCTAGGCTTAACAAACAACTTACTTATATTAATGATAATGTCAAGAAAGTTGTGATATGTCAATTCTCAATGAAACAATATAAATGCATGCATCTTTGTCAACATAAGGTGTCTTCTCTTTTATAGCATAGAAAGAAGTAGGTTTACTGACTCAACATAAAAGTAAAGGATTAGCCCTTCGTAGAGGGAAGTAGGGAAAACTCATGTGCTAGAGCTTTTAGAGATTTTGAAATCAATAAGATTGTAAAACAAGCTTTTGGGAGGTGCATAATTCGTCAACGAATGCTAGATAACCCAATACTTCTCATGTTGGACAAGTTTTGAGGAACGGCTCCCAAAGTGGGGACGATCACATCACCTTAGTCTCCTTTGTTTATCACTACCAAAGTTTTCTGATTTCTCATAAACAAAGCATGAAGGAGGTTTTGTTTGTTGCTATTATCTTTTATGAGCTGGACGCACTCATGTCAGTCCCTCCTTGTATTAGGGGTTCGCAGATTAGACATGCAAACCCAGGATAAAGCTTGTCCAGTATGATAAGATCATGAATTATCTACTACTTCCTCATGAGCTAAAACAGAGGCACAAAATAGGGAATAATATTTTGAAGGTTTAAAGATAGCACATGAGTAATATACATTAGGAGTGGCGGTGAAATACCACATATAGGGAAGGTATGGTGGACTCTTGGGAAGGTTGAGGTTTCAAGGTATGGGTGCACAAGCAGTATTCCCGCTTAGTACAAGGGTTGGCTAGCAAAGGCTTTTGAATGCAGACAAATGATGTTGACTTGCATGCAAAACAATATAAATTTTAACATAAAGAATTGGCATGAAACATCAAGTTGTCTTCCTTGTCAACATAACACTTCAAGCATAAGAACATAAAGGTTTTGGCTATGTCGCTACTAGAAAAACTCATGCTTGTTGTTATGACCAATGCTACGTTTGCCAAGATTAAATAAAGTTTTCAAAGCCATACCTGATATATAAGATCAATACTCCCATAAGAATCAGCATATAAGGTCGATTGCATGAAGAGAATACCAAGTGCAGCGAAGAAACCAATAGACTTCTCATTAATATTCCATCATAGACAACTGCACACTCACGGATACAAGACTCTCCACAAAGGAGTGATAGACCTCAATGCAAACACCTATTTCATAAGATAACTTCCCTAGACATGATACGCCACTAGACTTGACCATAAAAGATAAAGGATAAAGATAAAGATACCGGGCACTCCCCCGAGCTTGCAACAAGCTAAGGGGATGCCATTACCCATGAAGATTTCATTCTTCATCCTTGTTCTTGTTCCTCAGGTAATCCTTAGCAAAAATCTTCCATGGCAAAGGTCCTCCCTCCACACATGATTCTTCAGTCTCCAGGATCCTGCTTTCGGCAAATAAGCGCATGCGCAAAAACTTTAGTTTATACTCACAGTTCTGGTTTTGGAGGTCATAGATGTGCCCTTGAAGTTCGAACACTTTTGTTTCATGTGCGGATATGCTTGATCGCACTTCCTTCATCTCCTCCTCATGTTGCTTCTTCAGCTCGACGATGATATCGAAGTTGGCCTCAACACCACGCTCGATCATCAACTTGTACTTGAAGACTTCTTGCTCCACTTCTTCCATCCTGGCCTTGGTGCTCCCCTCCTTGACAGGTCCTTTCAGATCTTCTTTGTGGAGGACACCATCCTCCAACCAAAGTGTTTGAGGGTGTCTATTTACCTCTGCGAGGTAATGGTTGATGATGTTGACGAAGAACTTATCCTTGGGGGAGTTTGGGGAAGCCATGGCACCTAGGTTTGCTGAAAGTTCTCCTGGCACAAACAGATCGAAAACAAAACGCATGGAATCGCAAGATACAAAACCGGGACGATCCGGTAAAATATATAGCAAAAATTTCTACAACAAAAGGAAGGTAACAAGCCAAAGTGGGGTCGGAGATGAACTCCTGGTGGTCCAGGAGTCCTCCTGGCGCGGCCAGGAGGTAGCCCGTGCCACCAGGGCGCCTGGAGCCCCTAGAGCTCCTCTCCGGCTCCACTTCGGCTCGGAATTTTCCTAATTTTGCAAAAACACATAATACGGAACTTTCATTGATGTTCGCAAAGTTTCCTTACCATATTACATACCTATTCTAATTCTGCTTCTGCTGGTGTGTGACACAGTATTGCAATATGTTCTTCATGAGTATCTATCTGTATCACATCCACCTCTACATTGATGCGGTCTCTTACCATGTAATGCTTGAGTCTTTGTCCATTCACAACTTGTGGTTTGGTGCCTTCAAAATTGTTAATCTTGACAGCACCGGAGCGGTAGACTTCTTCGATATGGTACGGTCCTTCACACTTGGAAAGTAATTTACCTGGAGAAAACCTGAAACGAGATCTATACAACAAAACTTTATCACCAACATTAAATTCACGTTTCAAAATTTTCTTGTCATGACACTTCTTTACCTTTTCTTTGAACATTTTTGCGCTCTCGTAAGCTTCACTTCTCCACTCATCTAGAGAAGTCAAGTTCATGAGACGCTTTTCACCAGCAAGCTTTGGGTCATCATTAAGCTCTCTAACAGCCCAAAAAGCTTTGTGCTATAACTCTAAAGGTAGATGGCATGCCTTGCAATAGACCATCTTATACGGAGACATTCCCATGGGATTTTTGTAAGCAGTTCTATATGCCCACAAGGCATCTCCTAACTTTTTGGACCAGTCCTTTCTAGAATTGTTCAATGTCTTTTGCAAGAAACTTGATCTCTCTATTTCTGAGCTCAACTTGCCCACTTGTTTGAGGGTGGTAAGTTGAAGCAATTCTATGATTAACATCATATTTGGCTAGAGCTTTTCTAAAAGCACCATGTGTAAAATGTGATCCTCTGTTGGTCATGAGGTACCTAGGTACACCAAACCTAGGGAAGATTACATCCTTGAGCATTTTCAAAGATGTCTTGTGATCAGCACTTTCAGTGGGGATTGCTTCAACCCGCTTGGTCACATAATCAACAGCCACTAAGATGTGAGTGTACTTGTGTGAAGGAGGAAAAGGACCCATAAAATCAAAACCCCAGCAATCAAAAGGCTCAATACCTAGAGAATAATTCATAGGCATCTCATTTCTCCTACTAATATTACCAACTCTCTGACACTTATCACAAGATAAAACATAATTTCTAGCGTCTTTAAAGAGAGTGGGCCAATAAAAACCTGACTGGTGAACCTTGTGTGCGGTCCTCTCACCGGCATGATGTCCTCCATAAGGACTGTCATGACACTGTCTCGAGATATCCTTCTGCTCATGCTCCGGTATGTATCTCCTCACGATCCCATCCGCACCTTCTCTAAAAAGATGTGGGTCATCCCAAAAGTAATACATCAGGTCGTGGAAGAATTTCTTCCTTTGCTGGAATGTTAAACCTGGAGGCAAAAACTTTGCAACAATAAAGTTAGCATAATCTGCAAACCATGGATCAGAATTACATTGTACCCTAAAAACAGCTAACTGTTCATTAGGAAAACTACCGTTGGATGAAATAGGATCATGTGGTATGTCCTCCATCCTGGAAAGGTTGTCTGCTACACGGTCGTATTCTCCCTTCATATCAACAATCGGAAAATCAAATTCTTGAAGAAGAAGGACCCATCTGATAAGCCTTGGTTTGGCATCCTTCTTTTCCATAAGATACTTAATAGCAGCATGATCAGTATGAATGATGACTTTGGAATCAACAATGTAAGGCCTAAACTTATCACAAGCAAACACTACCACTAAAAACTCTTTCTCAGTAGTAGCGTAATTCTTTTGAGCACTATCAAGGGTTTTGCTAGCATAATGTATAACATTCAATTTCTTATCAACCATTTGTCCTAACACAGCTCCAACAACAAAATCACTATCATCACACATGATTTCAAAAGGCAAATTCCAATCAGGTGGTTGGACTATAGGGGCGGTTATCAAAGCTTTCTTAAGAACTTCGGAGGCTTCCTTACAATCTTCATCAAACACAAAAGGAATATCCTTCTGGATAAGATTAGTGAGCGGTTTCGAAGTCTTAGATAAGTCTTTAATAAATCTTCTATAGAAACGAGCATGACCGAGGAAACTACGAATACCTCTGATGTCCTTTGGATAAGGCATCCTCTCGATTGCTTCGACCTTTGCCCTATCCACCTCGATTCCCTTTTCAGAAATCTTATGGCCAGGAACAATTCCATCATTGACCATGAAGTGGAACTTATCCCAGTTGAGTACCAAGTTCGTCTCCTCACATCTGTGCAAAACTTTATTAAGGTTGTGGAGAAAATGGTCAAAAGAGGTTCCATAGACGGAGATATCGTCCATGAAAACCTCCACAATTTCCTCACAAAAACCATGAAAGATAGCAGACATGCACCTTTAAGAAGTAGCAGGAGCATTGCATAAACCAAAATGCATACGTCTATAAGAATAAGTACAAAAGGGACAAGTAAAAGTGGTCTTCTCTTGATCGTCAGTGTTAACATGAATTTGAGAGAAGCCAGAATACCCATCAAGATAGCAAAAGTGAGTGTTTTTGGATAACCTTTCAAGCATTTGGTCGATGAACGGCAGCGGGTAGTGGTCCTTCATGGTTGCTTTGTTCAGCTTCCTGTAATCAAGACACATTCTATATCCAATAATAATTCTTTGAGGTATTAGTTCATTCTTATCATTAGGAACCACAGCCGTACCTCCTTTCTTGGGAACACAATGTACCAGACTTACCCACTTACTATCAGCTATAGGGTAGATAATACCTGCGGCTGGAAGCTTGAGGATTTCGGTCCTCACAACATCCTTCATCTTCGGGTTCAACCGTCGTTGATGATCAACAACCGGTTTAGTATCAGGCTCAAGATTGATAATATGCTGACAAATAGATGGACTAATCCCCTTAAGATCATCAAGGGTATAGCCAATAGTGCCTCGGTGTTTACGAAGGACTTCCAATAATTGCTCTTCTTCATATCCCAAAAGGTTAGCATTGATAATAACATGATATACTTTCTTTTAATCCAAATAAGCATACTTGTGCGTATTGGGAAGAGGTTTAAGATCAAACACCGGGTCTTATTTTGGTTTCGATAGAATCCCCAAAGTCTCAACCGGAAGGTTGTGCTTCAGGATAGCAGGTTGTCTCAAGAATATGTCGTCTAGATCATTCCTTTCCAACATATGCATATCATTCTCGTGGTCCTCCATAAATTGATGCAAAGGATCGTTAGGAGGAATAGCAATAGAAGAAATCTCTTCAATAATTTTATCATTACTAGGCAAATCAGTACCATGAGTTTGCTTTGAGAATTTAGAAAATTTAAATTCATATGGCTCACCATTAAATTCAACAGATACTTTTCCTTTCCTGCAATCTATAATAGCTCCATAAGTTTTGAGAAAAGGCCTACCAAAGATAATAGGGCAAAAACTATCTTGCACTGAACCGAGTACTAGAAAGTCGGTAGGATATTTTACCTTTCACATAGGACTTCAACATCTCGCACAATTCCAATAGGAGAGATAGTTTCTTTGTTTGCAAGATGAATAGTAACATCAACATCTTCAATTTCACATGGTAGAATCTCATTCATTATCTCTTGACAGAGTGAAAAAGGAATAGCACTAGCACTGTATCCCAAATCACGTAGCCCGTAATAATTATGATCTCCTATTTTAACACATACAACTGGAGTACCTGAAATTGGGCCTTTATTCTTGGTTGTAACAAGGTTAGTAGATACAGCACAAAAACTTATATTGGAATCCTCAGTATTACTAGTAACAAGATCCTTGACTAATGCAACTTGAGGATTGACCTTAATCAGGTCCTCATGCTCTCAGTCATTCTTTCACTTTTATTCAGTATGCTTGTGACAAAAGAATGCTCCCTCATCCTTGTGGGAAAAGGGGCTTTTCATATAAAACTGCAGGCAAGATAGGGTCAGCAATATTGATATCAACAGGTAATTCCTTAACATGTTTATGGTGCTGATCCTCCTTCTTCTTAGAGGAATCAATATGAGAGGCAAAGTCTTTGCGAAAATCAATTAGAAGCTGGGAATCAAGACCAATCTTAGCACAAGATGTATTGAAGTAATCAGTTTTCACATAGCTCTCAATATAATCATGCTCATAATTTTTAACGGGTTCAATACCTTTATCAATCTCCCAATCTTCAGTGTTCTTCTGGATCCTTTCAATAAGATCCCACCTAGCTTCAGTGCTTTTGTTGGAGAATGCCCCACTAGAGGAGGCATCAAGTATATCTTTATCTTGACGAGAACGCCTTGCATAAAAATTTGTAAGAATGATTTCCTTGGGGAGCTCATGATTGGGACATTTGAGCATTAGGGACTTCAATCTCCCCCAAGCTTGATCGATGCTTTCTCACCAAAAGTTATAAATATAGTTCCTGTCTCGATGTATTTCATGAAGAGGACAAAACTTTGCATAAAAGAGAGTCATAAGATCTTGCCAATTTAGCAAATGAGAGTTATCAGGAAGCATATACCAATCCAAAGCCTTATCTTTTAATGATAAAGAGAATAGCTTTCTCATAACAAAATCCATTGATATACCTGCAAGCTTAAATAAGGAGCATAGTTGTGAAAGATATAGCAAGTGTTCGCCTGGATGTCTATCTCGTGCATATCGATTAGCCAAGACACAATCAATAATATCAGTTGGTACTTTAAAGGGCACAATTTTCGTAGGTGGGGAGGCTTCTCCACCACAATAGCAGTGGGGCGGTTCCCCACAAGCAACAAACCAAGAGCAGAGTTGTCCATAGGGACAAAAAGCGGAAACAACAAAATAAAAACAGCATGTACAACGTAAAGGTTTCCTTACCAGTTTCACTTACCAATAGCGCTACACTCCTCGGTAACGGCGCCAGAAAATGGTCTTGATGACCCACAAGTGTAGGGCATCTATCCTAGCCTTTTTGATAAGTAAGAGTGTCGAACCCAACGAGGAGCAGAAGGTACTGACAAGCGATCTTGAGCAAGGAACAACTTCAAACACTCAAAGGTAACTTTTTATGGGTTTTCTGGTATAAGCGACAAGGACATAAATGCAGGGAAAGTAAATGTTGTCGAGGTGCAACAAGTGGACCAATCCTTTTGAACACAAAGGATAAGCCAGGGGACTAAACTTATAAAGACTAAGGCGTTCCTGAGGACACATGGGAGAGATAGTCAAGTGCTTTCGCCATATTTCGTATAGTACTATGTTTTGTGTTGATAAGTGTTATGTGGGTGGATCTTTGCTAGTGCACCGTCTAGGCTAAGAAAAGTACACTCTTATGGTTAAACCCTTTGCAAGCATCCGCAAATACAAGGGAGAAATTAAGGTAAAGCCTAACCATAGCAATAAACTTTAGGATCCAACACTCCCTCGTGCAAAAGCATGCGAACTGGGGTTCAGGTTTCTGTCACTCCGCCAACCCACCATAAGCATTCTTTATACACGATGCATTCCCCTAGGTCCTTAAAAAGGCAAAGTATTATGTAGTCGACGTTCACATAACACCACTAGAAGAATAACACCACACCTTAAATATCAATCAACATATATTACTTCAACATCATATGACTACTACCAACTAGACTTCTCCCATGTCCTCAAGAACTAAAGGAACTACTCACAAGACATAAAAGAGATCATGATCAGAGGGGGTGAAAATATGATGAACAATCTGGTCATAACAATAATTCTCCTACAAAACTCAATATCATTCACCACAAAAGAGTAATCAACGCCTGTAGAGTAAAGTGGATGAATAGTGCAAGGTACAACTCCGATTGCAATGGTAAAGTGAGATGGGGTGAAGATGGAGATGGTGCTGGCGATGAAGATGATGGTGATGATGATCTCTATGATGCCCGTGACGATGGTGATGACGATGAGGACGGTCTCCCCCTCCGGGAGGAGTTCTCCCAGCGGAATCTGCCCGCCGGAAAGGTCTTTTCTTCTCTGTAGGTTTCCGCCGTGGAGCGGCGGCGGAACTCCGGAAATCTTATTCTCCTCAGGATTTTTAGGTCATGAGGGTCATATAGGCCAAAGGGGGGCACTGGAGGTGGGACCCACCGCCTAGGCGGCCACCTGGCGCGGCCTAGGGGGGACCTGCGCCACCAGGGCGCCTCGGTGCCTGGTGGCCCCCCTCCGGCCCTTCTTCAGCCTGTCTTCGTGGTTTGTTCAAAAACTTCCTCCCCGTAAATTTCATCTCAGTTGGAGATGTCCTGATATGGCAACTCTTCATGCTCTTTTCTCTGCTGAATCCTGCGTGTGCTGTTTCGGCACCGGAAAGTTGTAAACTATGTAAAATAAGCCAAAACACTATAAGAACAGCATCATATTGTGAAATATATCAATGAATAGAGACAAATTATGATACAAAATATTGATGCATTTTGGACGTATTAGCGGAATCCAAGGATCGGTCCATATTTTAACTCATGAACCATCACCAATACGCCAAATGTATCCCTCCTGGACAAGGTTTAGTCCACGAAGTAAACTGCGCCAAGAATATGAAATACCTTCCTTCGGCCCGGCATCCAGAACATGGCTATGTGGAAAGTATCGAGATTTAAGGACCCTTGCGCAAAGACTTTCTGGATCCTGAATTAACCTCCAGATTTGCCTAGATAACATAGCAATGTTAAAGCTGACCATATCTTTGAAGCCAAGTCCACCTTACGCCTTGGACCTGGTTAGCTTCTCCCAGCTTATCCAGTGGAAAGTGTCGTCTTTATCTTGTTGGCTCCACCAATGTTTGCCAATAAGGGAGTTGATTTCTTCGCAAAAGGTTTTAGTCAAGTAAAAGCAAGACATGGCAAAGGTTGGAATGGCTTGCGCAACTGCCTTGACCAGAGTCTCTTTCCCAACATTAGCAATCAGCTTCTCTTCCCACCCATACACACGCCCAGCCATGGCCCCCTTGACGTATGCAAATGCCTTCCTCCTGAACTTTCCCACATGGACCAGAAGCCCTAGATATTTTCCGGTCCAAGACTCGCTATGGATCAGCAAAGCCTCTTTAACCTCATTTCTTACAGCCACCAAGGTATTTGGGCTGAACATAAGGGCTGATTTTTCGACATTGATGCACTGGCCAGAGTAGTCCTCATACAAATCCAGGATCCCTTTCAAGGCAACCGCTTCCTCATGATTTGCTTCCATCAGCAGGACCGAGTCATCACCAAAGAATAGATGTGAAATAACAGGCGCAGCCTGACATATTTTCACACCACTTATTCTCCTTGATCTTTCTGCATCATGTAACTGCGCCGAGAGGCCTTCCGCACAAATCACAAAGAGATATGGTGACACAGGGTCCCCTTGCCGAATCCCCCTAGATGGACTTAATTGTTGTGTTAGGGTCCCGTTGATCTTTATTTGATACCTAACAGACATTACACACTTCATAATGAGATCAACCCATCGCCTCGTGGGCCCTAACTTTCTCAGCATCGCACTCAAAAAGTTCCACTCCACACGATCATAAGCTTTGCTCATATCTGCCTTCACCGCCGCAAGACCCTCCTTCCCCTTCTTCTTGTTCAGCAAAAGGTGTGATAGGTCATATGCAATTAGCACGTTGTCAGTTATTAGCCTTCCCGGGACGAATGCACTCTGGTTCTCGGAGATGATCTTAGGCAGAACTAATTTTAGTCGATTAGCAATGACCTTAGACATGAGCTTGTAAATAACATTGCAGAGACTTATAGGCCGCAGGTCTTTGATTCTGCTCGGGTCCTTCACCTTAGGAATTAGCACAACCACAGTGTCATTCCAACCCTCCGGAATAGCACCACCATTCAGCACTGCCAACACCTCCTCAACTACTTGGTCACCCATAAAGTTCCAATGCCTCTTATACATGATGGAGGGCATTCCGTCCGACTCTGGCGCCTTCAGATCCGTAATTTGATCAAGCGATGCCTTCACCTCTTCCGGCGTAAATTTAGCATCCAGAGTTGCCTGCATTGCAACCGTGACCCATGGCTTCACCTTGTTAGTGACTTCATTCACACGGTTACTCGCTTGTGATGTGAAAAGTTCGTGAAAAAGGAGCAAACGTAGTTAGTCAGCTCCTCTCCCTCCTTCACCACCGATCCGTCTTATTTCTTCAGCCCCTTTATCCTATTCTTCTTCCTTATTGCCGAGGCAACCGCCATGAAGTAGCGGGTATTCCTGTTGCCATGTCTCATCAACGTGACTTGTGACCTTTTTTCGCTTTGGTGTTCTTTTTCTCCTCAAGATCATCAACTACACACCTCAGCCTTGCCTCCTCCCGGATTTTTTTCTTTAGAAACCGGTGCTCGCATGCATCTCTCCAGATCACTACGGGCCTTCTTCACTCTTCCCTTCAATTTTCCAGCCACTTCCTTATGCCATTTTCGCATCCTGCCTGCAACGTTTTTCATTGAATGAGCCATGCCCCCCTCGCCTTGGGTCTGGCCTTCCTCCCATGCACCCTAGATTACTTCAAAGCAACCTTCTTCTTGTAGCCACCAAGCTTCAAACCTGAACCCTTGTTCCCCGCCTCTCCCCCATGTGGCTTCTCTTTTAGTGCAAACAATCACTGGTCTGTGATTTGAGTGGAGCGGGAATTCATTCACCACCGAGAAATATGGAAATAGCTCACACCATTTGGCATTCGTTGTAGCCCTATCGAGCCTCTCACAGATATAATTATCAACTTCTTTGATGTGGTTTATCCAAGTAAATTTATCCCCCTCGAAGCCAATATCACATAGCTCACCCCACTCCAGCGCCTCCCTAAAATTATCCATGAATGATTGGGGCCGGTCCACCCCTCCCATCTTTTCATCACGCGACAAGATCTCGTTGAAGTCTCAAATGCTGAGCTAGGGTCTCCCATCCTGGTGTTGTTGGTTGAGAATTTTGAGGGTTCTCCAAGTTTCCTTTTTGCAGTCTGTGGCTGACTCATCATATACTCTTGTCAGTCTCCAAATCACCACATCCTCTTCCGACACATCCACATCAATGTGTCGTCTCCCATACGACCTCAACGTAACATCCATTCCTCTTCTCCAAAACAACGCAACTCCCCTACTCCTACTTTCGGAATTCCAAGCAACCATATGTGTCAACCCCAACAGCCACCTGAATTTTTGCAACTCCTTCTTTGAGAGTTTTATCTCAACCAAGAATAGTATATGGGGATCCTCCCTCCTCCCCAACTTGAGGAGGCTGCAAACTGTCGGGCCATTCCCGAGGCCACGACAGTTCCATCCTACTATTTTCATTGCTCCCGATGGGGCTGCTCTGGCAGCCCGGCCGATATGCTTCCATCTTTGTTCGTCTTCACTCCCTGGACTAGCTCCTCATCCACCTCTCGTTCATCCGATTTCCTCTTCTTCCCAGCCTTATCTTCATCTACGCCTATGCATCTTCATTTCAGGCGAATCACCTCTTCCCTCTTTTTTTAATCTCCTTCCCCCTCCATTTCTACCCACCTTCTTGTATTTTCTGCCTGCTTTGCTCCTCACTTTCCCTCCCCCTCTTCCCTTGCCCTCTTCTATCACTCCCTTGCCCGACCCCTTCTTACCAATCTGGACCAATTTTCCTTTGATATAGGGGTCCATCTCCATGCTATGTGTTTGACCAAGGCTAACTTTCTCCTCCCCCACCACCTCAGACCCTGCTCCTCCTTCGCCCCCCCCCCCCCCGCACCACTACAAGATTTCCCATCGCCCCGAGCTCCAGTTTCTTAGGAACCCCTCCCCTTGCTTGTCCTCCAATGGTTTTTGATGGACTTGTAACCTCCTCTCCTCCCTTTGTCTTGCCTTCCCCTCTTTCAGTTGCACGCGAGCCATCTTTCCTCCATGAAAGGCTATCACTCCCACTGCCCGATCTCCCACCAGATCTGTTGTATCCGTAGCTCCTGCTACTCCCACCGCCTCTACCACTGATCCTCCACAGCCCTTCGTCTGCATTGCCCCGTCTTTGCCCCATATTGGCCCTCAGCCAATTCCCAAATTGAGGGTTTTCTTCTTTCTTCAGCTTAGTCACACAGTCCTTTCCTCCATGCCCTATGATGTCGCATGTATAACCAAGGTCCGGGAGGAACTCATATTTGAATCGGCACCAGTCTCCTTCATCCTCTTCATCATTTCCTCCCCTACCCTTCCACCTTGTATTAGCTCCATTTGTCCCCTCATCATCATCATCCAGGGTGAATCTGTTGGAAATATGCCCTAGAGGCAATAATAAATTAGTTATTATTATATTTCTTAGTTCATGATAATCGTTTATTATCCGTGCTATAATTGTATTGATTGGAAACACAATACTTGTGTGGATACATAGACAAAACACTGTCCCTAGTAAGCCTCTAGTTCACTAGCTCGTTGATCAAAGATGGTCAAGGTTTCCTGGCCATAGGCAAGTGTTGTCACTTGATAACGGGATCACATCATTAGGAGAATCATGTGATGGACTAGACCCAAACTAATAGACGTAGCATGTTGATCGTGTCATTTTGTTGCTACTGTTTTCTGCATGTCAAGTATTTGTTCCTATGACCATGAGATCATATAACTCACGGACACCGGAGGAATGCTTTGTGTGTATCAAACGTCGCAACGTAACTGGGTGACTATAAAGATGCTCTACAGGTATCTCCGAAGGTGTTCGTTGAGTTAGTATGGATCGAGACTGGGATTTGTCACTCCGTGTGACGGAGAGGTATCTCGGGGCCCACTCGGTAATACAACATCACACACAAGCCTTGCAAGCAATGTAACTTAATGTAAGTTGCGGGATCTTGTATTACGGAACGAGTAAAGAGACTTGCCGGTAAACGAGATTGAAATAGGTATGCGGATACTGACGATCGAATCTCGGGCAAGTAACATACCGAAGGACAAAGGGAATGACATACGGGATTATATGAATCCTTGGCACTGAGGTTCAAACGATAAGATCTTCGGAATATGTAGGATCCAATATGGGCATCCAGGTCCCGCTATTGGATATTGACCGAGGAGTCTCTCGGGTCATGTCTACATAGTTCTCGAACCCGCAGGGTCTGCACACTTAAGGTTCGACGTTGTTTTATGCGTATTTGAGTTATATGGTTGGTTACCGAATGTTGTTCGGAGTCCCGGATGAGATCACGGACGTCACGAGGGTTTCCGGAATGGTCCGGAAACGAAGATTGATATATAGGATGACCTCATTTGGTTACCGGAAGGTTTTCGTGCATTACCGGAAAAGTTTCGGGCTCATCGGTAGTGTACCGGGAGTGCCGGGAGGGGTGCCGGGGACCATCGGGAGGGGTGTCACGCCCCAAGGGGTCTCATGGGCTATGGGAAGAGATAAACCAGCCCCTAGTGGGCTGGAATAAGTTCCCACTAAGGCCCATAAGGTTTGAGAAGGAAAAAACACAAGGTGGAAAGAGTTTCCAAGTGGGAAGGTGGAATCCTACTCCAAGTAGGATTGGAGTAGGGCTCCTCCACCTCCAATTTCGGCCAAACCTTTAGGTTTTGAGGCTGCCTCCTCCCCTCCCTCCCACCTATATATACGGAGGTTTTAGGGCTGATTTGAGACGACTTTTCCACGGCAGCCCGACCACATACCTCCACGGTTTTTCCTCTAGATCGCGTTTCTGCGGAGCTCGGGCGGAGCCCTGCTGAGACAAGGTCATCACCAACCTCCGGAGCGCCGTCGCGCTGCCGGAGAACTCTTCTACCTCTCCGTCTCTCTTGCTGGATCAAGAAGGCCGAGATCATCGTCGAGCTGTACGTGTGCTGAACGCGGAGGTGCCGTCCGTTCGGTACTAGATCGTGGGACTGATCGCGGGATTGTTCGCGGGGCGGATCGAGGGACGTGAGGACGTTCCACTACATCAACCGCGTTCACTAACGCTTCTGCTGTACGATCTACAAGGGTACGTAGATCACTCATCCCCTCTCATAGATGGACATCACCATGATAGGTCTTCGTGCGCATAGGAAAATTTTGTTTCCCATGCGACGTTCCCCAACAGTGGCATCATGAGCTAGGTTCATGCGTAGATGTCTTCTCGAGTAGAACACAAAAGTTTTTGTGGGCGGTGATGTGCGTTTTGCTGCCCTCCTTAGTCTTTTCTTGATTCCGCGGTATTGTTGGATTGAAGCGGCTTGGACCGACATTACTCGTACGCTTACGAGAGACTGGTTTCATCGTTACGAGTAACCCCCTTTGCTCAAAGATGACTGGCAAGTGACTGTTTCTCCAACTTTAGTTGAATCGGATTTGACCGAGGAGGTCCTTGGATGAGGTTAAATAGCAACTCATATATCTCCGTTGTGGTGTTTGCGTAAGTAAGATGCGATCCTACTAGATACCCTCGGTCACCACGTAAAACATGCAACAACAAAATTAGAGGACGTCTAACTTGTTTTTGCAGGGTATGATTGTGATGTGATATGGCCAATGATGTGATGTGATATATTGGATGTATGAGATGATCATGTTGTAATAGAAATATCGACTTGCACGTCGATGGTACGGCAACCGGCAGGAGCCATAGGGTTGTCTTTATACTAACGTTTGTGCTTGCAGATGCGTTTACTATTTTGCTAGGATGTAGCTTTAGTAGTAATAGCATAAGTAGCACGACAACCCCGATGGCAACACGTTGATGGATGATCATGGTGTGGCGCCGGTGACAAGAAGATCGTGCCGGTGCTTTGGTGATGGAGATCAAGAAGCACGTGATGATGGCCATATCATGTCACTTATGAATTGCATGTGATGTTAATCCTTTTATGCACCTTATTTTGCTTAGAACGACGGTAGCATTATGAGGTGATCTCTCACTAAAATTTCAAGACGAAATTGTGTTCTCCCCGACTGTGCACCGTTGCGACAGTTCTTCGTTTCGAGACACCACGTGATGATCGGGTGTGATAGACTCAACGTTCACATACAACGGGTGCAAAACAGTTGCACACGCAGAACACTCGGGTTAAGCTTGACGAGCCTAGCATGTGCAGACATGGCCTCGGAACACATGAGACCGAAAGGTCGAGCATGAATCGTATAGTTGATATGATTAGCATAGGGATGCTTACCACTGAAACTATTCTCGACTCACGTGATGATCGGACTTGAGATAGTGGATTTGGATCATGTACCACTCAAATGACTAGAGAGATGTACTTTTTGAGTGGGAGTTCTTAAGTAATATGATTAATTGAACTAATTGTCATGAACATAGTCTAATGGTCTTTGCGAATTACGATGTAGCTTGCGCTATAGCTCTACTGTTTTTTTTATGTTCCTAGAGAAAATTTAGTTGAAAATTGATAGTAGCAAACTTTGCAGACTGAGTCTGTAAAACCGAGGATTGTCCTCGTTGCTGCGCAGAAGGCTTATGTCCTTAATGCACCACTCGGTGTGCTGCACCTCGAGCGTCGTCTGTGGATGCTATGAACATCCGACATACACGTTTCTGATGACTACACGATAGTTCAGTGCAAAGTACTTAATGGCTTAGAAGCAAGGCACCGAAAACGTTTTAAAACGTCACGGAACATAAGTGATGTTCTAAAGAGATGAAATTGTGATTTCATGCTTGTGCCCTTGTTAAGAGGTACGAGACCTCCAACAAGATTCTTTGACCACAAAGTAAAGGAGAAAAGCTCAATCGTTGAGCGTGTGCTCAGATTGTCTGAGTACGACAATCACTTGAATCAAGTGGGAGCTAATCTTCCAGATGAGATAGTGATGGTTCTCCAAAAGTCACTGCCACCAAGCTTTGAGAGCTTCGTGATGAACTATAACATATCAAGGATAGATACAATGATCCTTGAGCGATTCGCGACGTTTGACACTGCGAAAGTAGAAATCAAGAAGGAGCATCAATAGTTGATGGTTTGAAAAACCACTAAGTTTCAAGAAAGGCGAGGGCTAGAAGGGATACTTCGTGAAACGGCAAAACAGTTGCTGCACTAATGAAGAGACCCAAGATTAAACCCAAACCCGAGACTAAGTGCTTCTGTAATAAGGGGAACAGTCACTGAGGCGGAGCAACTCTAGATACTTGGTAGATAAGAAGGCTGGCAAAAGTCGAGAGAAGTATATTTGATATACATAATGTTGATGTGTACTTTACTAGTACTCCTAGTAGCACGAGGGTATTGGATACTGGTTCGGTTGCTAAGTGATTAGTAACGCGAAATGAAAGCTACGGCATAAACGGAGACTAGCTAAAGGCGAGGTGACGATACGTGTTGGAAGTGTTTCCAAGGTTGATATGATCAAACGTCACACGCCCCCTCTACCATCGGGATTGGTGTTGAACCTAAATAATTGTTATTTGGTGCTTGCGTTAAGCATGAACATGATTGGATCGTGTTTATTGCAATACGATTATTCATTCAAAGAAAATAATGGTTACTCTATTTGCTCGAATAATCACCTTCAATGGTTTATTGAATCTCGATTGTAGTGTTACACATTGGTGCCAAAAGATACGAGTTAAATGATGATAGTACCACTTACTTGTGGCACTGCCGCTTGAGTCATGTTAGTATAAATTGCATGAAGAGGCTCCATGCTGATGGATCTTTGTACTCACCTGATTTCGAATCACTAGTGACATGCGAATCATACCACATGAGCAAGGCCTTGTTTTCATTGAGATGAAATAAGATAGTAACTTGTTGGAAGTGATACATTTTGATGTATGCAGTCCAATGGGTGCCGAGGCACGCAGTGGATATCATTATGTTCTTACTTCACTGACGATTTGAGTAGATACAAGAGTATTTACTTAATGAATCACAAGTCTAAAATGTTGAAAAGTTCAATTCCGTTTCAGAGTGAAGTTCGTCGTAACAAGAGGATAAACTGTCTACGATATGATCATGGAAATGAATATCTGAGTTACGAGTTTTGGTACACAGTTGAGACAATGTGGAAATTGTTTCGCAGTTCATGCCACCTGGAACATCATAGTGTGATGATGTGTCTGAACGTCATAGCCACGCACTATTTGGTATGGTACATACTATGATGTCTCTTATCGAATTACCACTATCGTTTATGGGTTATGCATTAGAGACAACCGCACTCACTTTAAATAGGGCACCGCGTATTTCCATTGAGATGACACAGTATAGACTGAGGTTTAGAGAAATCTAAACTGTCGTTTCTTGAAAGTTTGGGGTTTCGACACTTATGTGAAAAAGTTTCAGTCTGATAAGCTCGAACCCAAAGTGGATAAATGCATCTTCATAGGATATCCAAAACAGTTGGGTACATCTCCTATCTCAGATCCGAAAGCAAAGTGTTTGTTTCTAGAAACGGATCCTTTCTCGAGGAAAGGTTTCTCTCGAAATAATTGAGTGGGAGGGTAGTAGAACTTGATGAGGTTATTGAACCATCACTTCAACCAGTGTGTAGCAGGGCGCAGGAAGTTGTTCATGTGGCGCCTACACCAATTGAAGTGGAAGCTGACGATGATGATCATTGAGCTTCGAATCAAGTTACTACAAACCTCGTAGGTCGACAAGGTCGCGTACTGCTGCAGAGTAGTACGGTAACCCTGTCTTGGAGGTCATGTTGTTGAGCAACAGTGAACCTACGAGTTATGGAGAAAGCGATGGTGGGCCCAGATTCCGACAAATGGCTGGAAGCCATGAAATCCGAGAGAGGATCCATGTGTGAAAACAAAGTGTAGACTTTGGTAGAACTACTTGATGGTCATAGGACTATTGAGTAAAAATGGATCTTTAAAAGAAGACAGATGATGATGGTGATAAGTCACTATTAAGAAAAGCTCGACTTGTCGCAAAGATGTTTTCGATAAGATCAAACAGTTGACTATGATGAGACTTTCTCACTCGTAGCGATGCTAAAAGTCTGTTAGAATTATGTTAGTTGTTGATGCATTATTTATGAAATGTTGCACGTAGGATGTCAAAACATTGTTTTCTGGACGGTTTCCTTGAGCAAACATTGTATGTGATACAACCAGAAGGTTTTGTCGATCCTAAAGATACTAGCAAGTATGCAAGCTCCAGTGATCCTTCAATGGACTGGTGCAAGCATCTCGGAGTTGGAATATACACTTTGATGAGATGATCAAAGATTTGGGTTTGTACAAGGTTTATGAGAAACTTGTATTTCCAAAGAAGTGAGTGGGAGCACTATAGAATTTCTGATAGGTATATGTGGTTGACATATTGTGGATCAGAAGTAATGTAGAATTTCTGTAAAGCATACAAGGTTGTTTGAAAGAAGTTTTCAAAGGAGTACCTGGATTACGCTACTTGAATGTTGAGCATCAAAGATGTATGGAGATAGATCGAAAGCGCTTAATAGAAGTTTCAACAAGATGCATGCCTTGACAAGTTTTTGAAAGAGTTCAAAATAGACCAGCAAAGAAGGAGTTCTTGGTTGCGTTGTGAGGTGTGAGTTTGAGTAAGACTCAAAACCCGACCACGGCAGAATAAAGAGAATAGACGAAGGTCGTCTTCTATGCCTTAGCCGTAGAATCTAAAGTATGCCATGCTGTGTACCGCACCTGAAGTGTGCCTTGACTCAAAGTATGTTGAGAGGTACAGAGAGTGATCCATGATTGAATCACTAGCAGCGGTCGAAATTTATCCTTAGTAACTAATGGACTAAGGAATTTTTCTCGATTATGGAGGTGGTTAAAGAATTTGTCGTAAAGGGTTACGTCAATGCAAGCTTTGACACTAATCCGGATAACTATGAGTAGTGAAACGGATTCGTATAGTAGAGTAGATATTTGGAGCATTTCCGAATAGCACGTAGTAGCAGCATCTATGAGATGACATAAAGATTTGTAAATAACGCACGATTTGAAAGTTTCAAAACCGTTGACTAAAACCTCTCTCACGAGCAAGACGTGATTAGACCCCATAACTATATGGGTGTTGGATTCGTTGGAATCACATGGTGATGTGAACTAGATTATTGACTCTAGTGCAAGTGGGAGACTGTTGGAAATATGCCCTAGAGGCAATAATAAATTAGTTATTATTATATTTCTTAGTTCATGATAATCGTTTATTATCCGTGCTATAATTGTATTGATTGGAAACACAATACTTGTGTGGATACATAGACAAAACACTGTCCCTAGTAAGCCTCTAGTTCACTAGCTCGTTGATCAAAGATGGTCAAGGTTTCCTGGCCATAGGCAAGTGTTGTCACTTGATAACGGGATCACATCATTAGGAGAATCATGTGATGGACTAGACCCAAACTAATAGACGTAGCATGTTGATCGTGTCATTTTGTTGCTACTGTTTTCTGCATGTCAAGTATTTGTTCCTATGACCATGAGATCATATAACTCACGGACACCGGAGGAATGCTTTGTGTGTATCAAACGTCGCAACGTAACTGGGTGACTATAAAGATGCTCTACAGGTATCTCCGAAGGTGTTCGTTGAGTTAGTATGGATCGAGACTGGGATTTGTCACTCCGTGTGACGGAGAGGTATCTCGGGGCCCACTCGGTAATACAACATCACACACAAGCCTTGCAAGCAATGTAACTTAATGTAAGTTGCGGGATCTTGTATTACGGAACGAGTAAAGAGACTTGCCGGTAAACGAGATTGAAATAGGTATGCGGATACTGACGATCGAATCTCGGGCAAGTAACATACCGAAGGACAAAGGGAATGACATACGGGATTATATGAATCCTTGGCACTGAGGTTCAAACGATAAGATCTTCGGAATATGTAGGATCCAATATGGGCATCCAGGTCCCGCTATTGGATATTGACCGAGGAGTCTCTCGGGTCATGTCTACATAGTTCTCGAACCCGCAGGGTCTGCACACTTAAGGTTCGACGTTGTTTTATGCGTATTTGAGTTATATGGTTGGTTACCGAATGTTGTTCGGAGTCCCGGATGAGATCACGGACGTCACGAGGGTTTCCGGAATGGTCCGGAAACGAAGATTGATATATAGGATGACCTCATTTGGTTACCGGAAGGTTTTCGTGCATTACCGGAAAAGTTTCGGGCTCATCGGTAGTGTACCGGGAGTGCCGGGAGGGGTGCCGGGGACCATCGGGAGGGGTGTCACGCCCCAAGGGGTCTCATGGGCTATGGGAAGAGATAAACCAGCCCCTAGTGGGCTGGAATAAGTTCCCACTAAGGCCCATAAGGTTTGAGAAGGAAAAAACACAAGGTGGAAAGAGTTTCCAAGTGGGAAGGTGGAATCCTACTCCAAGTAGGATTGGAGTAGGGCTCCTCCACCTCCAATTTCGGCCAAACCTTTAGGTTTTGAGGCTGCCTCCTCCCCTCCCTCCCACCTATATATACGGAGGTTTTAGGGCTGATTTGAGACGACTTTTCCACGGCAGCCCGACCACATACCTCCACGGTTTTTCCTCTAGATCGCGTTTCTGCGGAGCTCGGGCGGAGCCCTGCTGAGACAAGGTCATCACCAACCTCCGGAGCGTCGTCACGCTGCCGGAGAACTCTTCTACCTCTCCGTCTCTCTTGCTGGATCAAGAAGGCCGAGATCATCGTCGAGCTGTACGTGTGCTGAACGCGGAGGTGCCGTCCGTTCGGTACTAGATCGTGGGACTGATCGCGGGATTGTTCGCGGGGCGGATCGAGGGACGTGAGGACGTTCCACTACATCAACCGCGTTCACTAACGCTTCTGCTGTACGATCTACAAGGGTACGTAGATCACTCATCCCCTCTCGTAGATGGACATCACCATGATAGGTCTTCGTGCGCATAGAAAAATTTTGTTTCCCATGCGACGTTCCCCAACAGAATCCCCCGCATAATTGTCTTATCAATCCTCATTTGATCTTGATTCTCATAAATTTTCCAATTGCACAGCCATCCGCCCCCGTGTCAGCCTGCACGAACAGCCCAATTATATTACCGATCTCTTCAGCCGAGTCCTCATTCATCATACCAAGAGGGAGGTTGAAGACCCGGACCCAGATGGGGATGTTGTTGAACTCATAATCCTCCAACCTTTTACTTGGCACATATTCCTCTATCACAACCAGCTCCTTATCAAACATCCATGGCCCATTGTCGATTACTTTCCTTTTTCCTGATTCTTGAAGGAAAGCGAACATGAATCGATTCTCACCAACCTCATTGCAGCGGATTCCCTTGCTAGGGCACCACATCCGACCCAGAGAAAGGCAGATTGCGTCCGGATGCGCAGGCCTCTCACACACCAGCTTCCCAGTCGTCTGCGCCTCCACACTCTTCCCCTTCTCCCTCGCCGAGATTTGAATCTTAATCCCCCTCTTCTCTTCCTCCGAGAGCTTCAGGCCCTTCAGCATCCCCGCCGCACCATCCATCCTACTCCCCCCCCTCCTCAGCCGCCCCCACCTCCACCCAGGGACGAGAGTCTTATGACCGTGCACCCACGGGAGCACAAGGAAGGTTCGCGGGTGGAAGGGGAATGAGCACACGGGGATTGGAGAGCAGGAAGGTTTGCGGGTGGAAGGGGAATGAGCACACGGGGATTGGAGAGCAGGAAGGTTCGCGGGTGGGAGGGGAATGAGCACACGGGGATTGGAGAGCAGGAGGAACGAGCACCGGAAAAGGATGGGGAACGAGCACCGGGAGTGGAAGGGGAACGCGCACTAGATCTACGGGGGCAAAGAACGGTGGGTGGCGGCTAAGAAAGACCTAGACACCAGATCCCCTCCGGATTCGCCGGAACAAGACGATAACCGTCACCCTAGGGGATGGACTGATGTGGCCGTAAAGAACATAACATCTGCCAACATGTACCACTTGTCCACTCCTTGTTCAAAAGAACCCATCGATTAAAACTAGATAACTTAGCATGCCATTCTGAGGTGCGCCATAAACTTCTTCAAGGAACTGCTCTACACGGCAGCCGACATATGCCGCTACCACCGCCCTTGGAGCTTCTTTCGCCCTGCTACCCCTATCACTTACCAGGAGCAGCATCTACTCAAGTTCACTAACTGGCTTTAATAACCTTTACACATAGAAGAGGACAACTGGAACCAAGCGGCACCAGTAACTATACCCTATGTTCAGGTGGTGAGTTCCAAACCAGCAGCAGCAAAATACTGTATCACCTCCCAGCTACCCAAGCCAAAACATCGCTGCACTTCCTCGCATGCATTTCCAAAAGCATGGGTCCTTCAGAGTAGAGAGACTAGACACTAGACGGCCGAGTTGGCTAGCTGAAGGATGCCACCAGCCACCTCCACCTTGCTGTCGAGCTGCACCTTCTGCTCAACGTCGCCGAACGGCCAGTAGAAGCTGGGCTCGCCGAAGCTGTAGCTCGAAAGCGGCAGAGCGTGCAGGGGCTGAGAGGCCTGGAGCTGCACAAGGCCGTGGAGGACATAAGGTGGCACTGGCATGTCGCTGCCCCACTGCTGCTCGGGAATCGGAGGAGCGGAGGGCGCGAAGGTGATTTGGCCTAGCGGTTCTGGTGCTGCTGCTGGCTTGTGGCTGCTCATCCGCCTCCCGTTGACCGGAAGGTCGCTGCAGGCGATCGCCTCCAGGTTGTACCGGCTGGGTTCGAAGTTGGTGACGGCGTTGTCGCCCCTGAACTTCAGCGCTGCGATGTCGTACGCCTCCGCCGCTTCTTCTTCAGTCGCTGAAAAGAACATTTTTGTTTAGGTCCAAATGAGCTGAGCAAATCAATAATTACAGTATGATATGCATCACAGAACAACAGAGCAGAAGAGCTTGCATGCATGATGCAACACCTTAATGGCATTCGGAGTTATCAGAGCAAGTACAATAGAGCTGAGTCAGTTGGCTATAAGAAATAAACTAACATATTTTTGTTTAGTTAGAGAAAAGAGAAGAGAGAAGGTAAGCGCAAGTACAACAAAGCTGAGTCAGCTGGCTATAAGGAATAAAGTAGTATATTTTTACTTAGTTGGAGGAGAGAGAAGAAGACAGAGAAGGTAACCGGGCTCTTAGTTAAGAGTCAGCTCTAGCACGTGCTCCTAGGCACTTTGTGAGAATGAAAGGTGGGTCATATAATGGCCCTGTTTGGATCCTAGGGTTAGAGTTAGAGTTGGTTAGATTGAACTCATCTAACCCTCAAAAATCCAAACAGGGTGGGTTAGAGTTGGTTAGATGCATCTAACCCACCCAAAAAATCTAACCCACCCAAGAGGTGCTTTTTTGGGTTAGAGTTAGGTGGGGCCCAGAAAAAGTTACTTTTCTCTCTCCCTCCATCACACAAAATCCTAGATAAAGGAGCCAAATGATTGAAAAAGGTGCATTTATTGGCAATCTAACCCTTCCATCCAAACACCTCCTTGGTTAGAGTTAGTTCAGGGTTAGTCTAGAGTTAGAATCTAACTCTAACCTCTAACCGAGTTAGAGTATCCAAACAGGGCCAATAAATAAGTAGTACACTCTTCTAACCAACTATTGTACATGTTAGCTATAAGGTGAGCTATAGCTGACATGGCATGAGCTTACAGCCGGCAGCCGCTCTACTATTGTACTTGTTGTTAGATGTTAATCCACACTTACGTGTAAGAGTAAGAGTTGGAAGCGTGTTTTTTCTTAAAGTCTGTGGCTTGCATGGCACTTATGTTTACGTGAGCGTGTAGTATTGGGAGTCCTAGTTTGAATCAGTTTAGGATTGCTAAGCTAGCTAGCTTCAGGTCGGTTTAGTCCCTTGTATATATGTGGGCATATACGTTGTAAAGAGTACCAGAATAAATAAAGAAAATAGCAAGGTACGAGACGTGCCTGTTGTAATACATCGGCGTGTGTGCGTGAGATCAATCTGGGAAAAGGCCGGCTAGAAGTGCTCGTATACGTACGTACTATTAGTTTATATCCACGTCCAGGAGCATCGATCAAGTTGATCGATTTGCCGAGGCCAACACTTGCTCTAAGCGGGCTCTTAGCTAAGAGCCAGCTCTAGCACGTGTTCCTAGGCCTTTTGTGAGTATGAAAGGTGGACCATATAATAAAAAGGTAGTACGCTTTTGCAATGAACTATTGTACATGTTGGCTATAAGATGGGCTATAGATGACATGGCAATGGCTTATAGCCAACAGCTGGCTATACTATTATACTTGCTCTCAGTATAACTGCAACGAACTGTTGACGGTGATCATTATTTAGCAATTTATACGGAAGACTCGTATCAATACTAGCGGTAGTATTAGATCTTAAAGTTCATGTCCTGGTATGAGAAACACAAGGGTATCTTACTCTATGTTCATGAAAAATACTCCAGTTAATAGGGACCATAGACCCCATGTATAAGCAATGCACAGTCTGCACAATGTTGTACTAAATTCCCACAGGAGGCTACATTCCCTCAGGATCTCTTTGGAATGAAGAGAGATATCACAGATTGTCAACTAGAGGCGCTTACCGAAAGTCCCCAGGTACAAGTCCTTGTTGCCTGCAACACGACCAATTCTTGCCTGCCAGCGTCCATGTTGGTGGTGCCTGACAAAACATATCACTATCAGGGACTAGGTCGAGCAGGTTGTAACTGACGCGGAACATATTGATCAAACTGATGGGCTCCTATAGTTGAAAATTACCTTGTGACACCTCTGTACACGGATGCACCCCTAGAGAAGCCACTGCTCTTCCTGCAGATTTACACCACGCAGTTCTTTTAGGATCACCAAGCAGACAGTTGTAAGCACAAAATATGATGCCTGGCATGAATATGACAAGTTATAAATACGAACCTCCTTAGTGAAGCTACAAGCTCCTGCCTGCTCATGTTTTGCATCTCCTCAAGCTCTCTGATGTAGTTTTCTTTCTGTAAAGCAAACAAACTCAATGTTAAGCAAATATTGCTGAATTCAGAACCAGCATAATGATTTTTTGTAACAGAAAGGAACCATTTAGCACAACAGAATAAAGTTGACACAGAATTCCAATTATTGACAATGGAATGCAAATATAATATATTGCACAAATGAACTTAGCAATATGAGGTGCACCAAACAAAAATTATGCTTCTGCTGGGATAACATGTGAGTTGAATTTATGTCTTTCAATCTTTACCACAACATGAGTTCAGAGAGGTGATAGGATAACAACAAAGTATTCAAAGCAAGTGCAGAAGAAACACATACATCAATTGCCTATTAGAGAATGACACTTACAGGGAAATTAGTGGTAGCATTGGAGCCCCAGTATTTCAGAGCAGCAAGATCATATGCCCTAGCAGCCCTATCTTCTTTTTCATAGCCACCTGCGCAGTACCAAACATTGCTTGTAAGTTTCTACCAAATGATGCTGAAAGACATGACACACTAATATAAAAGGTAGGAGGCAGCTGTTCATACCCAAGTAAACTGAAGGAAAGTCCCCGCATAATCGCCAGATTAGCAAGCATAAAAATGGTAGAGAATACAAGCCAAGTTAGTTCGAACTTCGAACTGATAGAGGAGAGAAAAAACAAACTAAATGCATAGAAAAAACATGCATAACTATCATGTGATTCTTATAAAGAGAACAGATGCACCACACTTAATCCGCACCTAACTGAGCAAATATTCACTTAGTTATGATTGGGTAGCCTACCATGGACACGTCGAGATACCGTTAATTAAAATCAAGTACCCATTGTGAGTTGAAGGTGGTTACTTACAAATAGACAGCATGTTCCTGTATTATGTAGATGTTGATTAACAACAAGATTGACATGTGATCTAAGCTAAATTGAAAGAGAGAGAGAGAGAGAATACTCTTCTGAATTTATGCTTATAGTAGTAGTAGTATCCAAGCCATGCTACCTTACAAAAATCAAGAGCAGTGGCTCCTCTAGATAACATAGGATGCAATGTGCACATTTCCACTCAGAGAATATTAATCTCCAAACAAAATTTCCTAAATGCAACATAGTGCTCCTACTTGAACTGTTCCTGGTCTGGTAGACAAGGACACCAGTCATGCACAATGCACACACAGAAGTGGCAAGACCAAGAGATGTTCTGTAGACGAGAATAAAGCCAACAGAATATTTACGGATGGCGGGTAGAGGATTTTTACAGCGAATATGCAAGATAAAAGAAGGTTGCTCACCGAAATGAAGTGTCCACAATAACAATAATGAAAAGAGGGCGGGGTTAAGTTTAGCAATCTGCCAAATTCTTACGAAAACACTAGAACGAAATAAAAAATTAATAATTAGTGCATAACCATGGTATACGATTTAAAACCATGAAATATTTTCGAATTCACTTTGACTGGCAATATTTCCTGACCATGTGCACCTGCACAATATTTAACTAGTTGAAGTTTGAACTTTTTTTTTGACGGGTAGTTGAAGTTGAAGTTTGAATTAAGAGGGTGTTTGGTTACAGGGACTTATTAGGGACTTAGAACTTATAAGTCCCTTTAAGTCCCATCTAAACCAAACGGGAGGGACTTATAGGGACTTAAAGTGGGCATTTGGGACTTATGAAATAAGACTCTCAAGGAGGGACTTATAGTTGTAATATGGTCTTTTAGTCCATGTTAAGTCCTAGGAACCAAACAGGTAGGAACTTTTTAGAAACTTAGGACTTATAAGGCCCTGTTTGGAACCACAATAGATTATAATAATCTAGATTATGAAGATAGATTATATAATCTGGTTTATAAAAATAATCTAGGTGGGCATGTTTGGAGGCCAGATTATATAAACTGTAATCTAGGTTTTATATTACACAATGACATGTCTACCCTCTGTTTTTAGCTGCAAAGGTAATAATCTAGGTGGACATGTTTGGAGGACGGTGGCGGTGGCAGTAGGTAATTATCTCCAACTTTCCAAGGGTAATGGGTCATTAGTAATCCATAATCTGATTTTAGCTGGGGTAGAGTAGATTATGAGTTTTTAATAATCTGGTCATCTGGTTTTTATAAACTGCAATATAATCTGTCCTATTTGGAGACATAATAGATTATAAAAACCGGATTATATAATTTAGGTGGTTCCAAACAGGGCCTAAGTTGGGACTAAAAAAAGTCATTGGACTTATGGACCAAACAGGGCCTGCCTAAATACTGGAGTACTAGTGAGCACACAAAGTTTACCCCCGTTCCAGACGGGGCCATATAGGTCTTCAGCAACCCATGCATTATGGTGGGCCCGTCCTTACGTTACTTACTAAACGGGCAAAATGAAACTGTTATAAGTAAATTAGTGATAAAAAAGAGCACATGCCAAACGGTAAGCAGACCCCGCAGGCACTAATGTTTGATTAGCTTTCCTACCAAAAATGTAGTGATCGATGATAAGCGTTTGCAGCCTGCGTGCAAGATGCAGAAGGCCAAATATGGGAATGCACGGGCATGCGCCAGACAGGTTTTGCTTGGATTGGAGTACATCAAATTTTATCTCTAAGTATATACGTACTACAACGTCGTCAAGTCCCGGCCACCTAGTGTAGTGCAAATGTGAGTACAAACCGTGTGTAGGGCCACACACGTACAACAAAACCCTCCTGGTCATCAACAAGGAGCAGGACAAAAGTCTGGGGCGTTCCCAAAAGTAGAAGTGGCCAGACATGCATGCCATGCCATGCCATGCCCATTTCAAAATTCGAAACCCCTCAAGAGGCTGGCAGATGAAAACAAAAAACAGATTGCTGGCAGATGAACGCAAACAGAGAGAGAAGAAGAAAGACTTGCAGCGGAAGAATAAAGAAGCTGACCCACCCCACGCACGCATGAATGAACGAACTGGCTAGAAACAGAAGACCCGAAGAAAGGCAAAAAAGCTGCGTGCTCACTGTACTGGCAAGCTGGCATGAACTGCCACCTACCCACGGCAAGATTAATCGTATTTTTTTCTCCAGCGAAACAAATTTTACCCCGGCCAATAAATTGTTTCAGCGAACACAATCAAAATCGTACTAGTACTACTACATTGCCTATATAGCCCCGAGATATATATACCAAAGAAAGAAGGAGAAGGAGAGAGAAAGAAAGCGGTCAAAGAGGTGGCGGTGGGTCCGCAGCGAATCCGGGCGAGCGAGTAGTCTACCTCGTCATCATCATACAGGGAGATGGCTGTCACCTCACGCACGCAGCACGCGACGTCTCCCTCTCTTCCCTCCGGAAACGGCGGCACGCCATCCCATCGAGGAGCCCTCCTTTTACCCCCCGTACAGATCCGAGCCCCGCAACCGCAAGCAAACAAAGATCTAATCTAATCGCCACCGTCGATGCTTAGATTAGATTAGCGGCAGCGAGATTATATGTTGGCTTAAGCTGGGGAGCATGAGATGGTCACCTTGGCGTCCCTTGCGTTTCTGGCCCTCCCGCCGGCACGTGTTGTCCCACAGGTGCGCCTCGTACCGTCTGGTCCACCGGTGCCTGCGCTCGCATCGCACGTGTTATTAGTAATAATAAGTACGAGTACTAGTACTACTTTGGGAGGGAGTGCTAATTAAACACACTCCTTAACCACACTTATCACTCGCTAAGCAGAGGCGCGTATACCTGGTCACCCCGCGGTAGCACGACGTCCTTTGCCCGCCGCTCGGCGTCAGCGGCAGCGGCCCCAGCGCGGAGGAGCTCCCGGTGGTCTCGACGGGTGCCGCGACGGCGAGGTCCGTGGAGGCGTGGACGTCGTCGTTGCGGGAGGAGGCCAGGAGGAGGCGCCCCGTGTCGGCGCCGAGAGGAGGAGCAGGAGGAGGGGGGGGAGGCGGGGCGGTGGCGAAGAAGTCGTCGGCGGAGAAGCCATCGAAGGGGAAGAGCAGCGCGTCTGACAGGCCCGCCATGGGAAGCGAGGTGGCGCCGTTCCCGTTCGTCGGCGGCGACATAGTCCTCGCCCACCGATGACCGATCACACACACACACGCAGAGAAGACAGAACCTGGGCTTTGAATGAGGATGAGCAAAAGGGGGCCGGGAAAGAGGGCGGCGCTGGCCGGGACACGGAAGCGGGGGCGGAGGAAAGGAGGCGGGCGGGGTTCCGTCGTATTTATAGGGGAGGCGGGTGATAATGACGGGCGAGACGGTCGCGCACTTCCCCTCTCGTCTGGTCTTCTTCAACCAAAGCGAGGTGGGGACGATGGAATTGGAATTGGAATGGAAGGAGAGGATGGGTGGTGGGGCCGCGCTGTGCTGTGCTGTGCTCTTTTGTCCCTGCTCTCCAGCCCCCGTTTTTTTTTTTTTTTTGCTCGCGAGCTCTAGCGCTGGTCTCCGCGCGCGCGGCGGTTCCGATTTTAATATTTGAAATCAGAGTTGGCAGCGTTGATGGTGGAATGGATATGCATCGAAATTTCGGAAATGACCCGTTGTCGACGTAAGGAGATTCAAGAATGGGAGCCAACCTCGTCCACGTGTCTTTTCTCTATCGACAGCAGAAAAAGAACAGTTGATCAGCAAAGAAAACGGAACAAAAACAGCCTACGTACCTTATAGCTTAAGAAAGGTGGTAAAAGCATGCTGTTTGGTCAAACCATTTTAAAAGAGTTATGTTCCAAAGAAGGTTAAACTTCATGGAACACCATCGGAAAAAATGTCCATTTTTTTTACCGTGCTACGGCGGGCTTACGCGGGCCTGAACCAAATTATTAAATTAAAAAAACAGTATAGATTAAAAAGAAGAAAGACAGGGGGTGGAGGAGGAAGAACAGGGTACATGGAATTTATGTTACAATCTTCCTGAAAGATGAAACAACATGGTGCCCCAACCTCTAAGCAGGAGTAATGGCTGCTCCTTTGAGCATCTGTTGGACCAGAGAATGATATCGTCTGCCGCAGCACGGGCAATCAGGTGGATAGGCTGCAAATCCCCTCTGAAAACCATTGCATTTCTTCTTTTCTAAATATTCCATAAGATGGCAATGATTATTGTGGAGTGAGTCTTGCTAGCATGGTGGACCTCCCAAAGCTGTCTAAAATTTGTTGGTGGCAAGGCAGAGATCGATGATAGCTCTTGCCACAGAGGTCCAAGATGGTTGCACAGAAGGAATAGGTGTTCTGCTGATTCAGGAGCAGGGCAGAACGGGCAGGAGCCGGAGTCCGATGGCCCTCTGTTGAAGCGTCTTTCATTGGTGAAGAGCCTGTTCTTGCATAGAAGCCAAAGGAAAATTCTGCATCTATTGGGTGCATAGTTTTTCCAGATGGACGAGGCAAAAGGATCGACGGGTTTGTTCGCCCAAACTGCCTTATAGGCAGCGTTGCAGGTGAGAGGCTTGCCATTGATCCGAGCCAGTCGTTTGTCTGAAACCTGTACATTCAAGGAGACAGTTGCCAACATAGTACGCAGATTAGCCAGTTCAATGTCTCCAGCATTTGAAAGTCTTGGGGCCAAATCAAGCTGTAACTGCAGGTTATTAAGCACGCGAGCAACAGAGGCCGAAGGCCGAAGAGAGTGAGAAAAAATGGCGGGGAAAATTGTTGCAAGATTTTGAGTGTGGTTGGGAAACCATAGGTCTAGCCAGAAAGCAGTATTTAAACCATTTCCGATCTTAATCATAGTAATGGACCGAAAGAAATCAATCCCTTTGACGATGTCTCTCCAAACATAAGATTGAAGGGGGTGAGTAGTGTCAATGTCACGGGTATCCGACCAGCCATATTTGGCCGTCAGGTGAAAGCTACTTGAAAATTGGCTGCTTGAGTGAAGTTTATTCAAGTGAGAGAGAAGAAGACAAGAGTTTAAGTGATCCAGAGACGAAAAACCTAGACCCCGACATGAGAACGGAGCACACACAAAATCCCATGCCACTTTACACTGGCCACCCGATACTTTGTCCTGTCCTACCCAGAAAAATGCATGGCAGCGCTTATCGATTTCCTGAACAACGCCCATAGGCAGCACAAGAGCCGACATTGCATAAATAGGGAAGGCTCTCAGAACCGCCCTAACCAGGATTGCACGACCGGCCATAGACAGTAGCACGCCTCTCCATCCTGCGAGACGCCGGTCAATCTTGTCAATGATGAAGAAAAAATCTTCAATGTTTAATTTGTGGGTGGATAAAGGCAGCCCCAGGTATGATTGTGGGAAGGAAGCAACCGCGCACCCCAGGATAGATGCCAGGGCAGATGCTAGGCCCAGCTCCACATGAATAGGAGCGAAAATGCTCTTGTGAAAGTTAATCACCAAGCCCGTAGCATTTGAGAACTGAAGAAGAATTGATTTAAGAGTTTGAAGTTGTTCCATATCAGCTTCCAGAATGATAAGAGTATCATCGGCGTAATGCAGCACCGGACATGAGATAGTCGGATCGATGGGATGGGATAGAAGGCCATTGGAGGAAGCCCGGTGAATAAGACGTTGCAGAACATCGGCTACAATAATGAAAAGGTAGGGGGGTGTAGGGTCTCCTTGTCGAAGACCCTTTTTGCAAGAAATCCAGGGTCCTGGCTTACCATTAAGGAGAACAGCCGATTGACTGGTTTGATTGAGATTCTGGATCCAATCACACCATATCAAAGGGAATCCTTTCGCAATTAGAATTGCCACCAAAGCCTCCCAGGAAACAGAATCAAATGCTTTATGGAAGTCTAATTTAAGAACAATCGCTGATTTTTTACGCTTGAAACAAGTTTGAATAATATCAGCAGCGTAAATAAAATTATCAGCGATACCTCTGCCTTTAATGAATCCAGATTGATCTTGATGAATAACTAAAGGAATAAGAGGTTGCGCACGAGACGCCAGGCATTTGGAGCTGATTTTGATAAGACAGTTTGGAAGAGAAACAGGTGTGAAGTTATCAGGAGACGAAGCACCAACGCGCTTTGGGAGAAGCACAATGAAGGCTTTATTGATCCTTCTAAGGTCAGCAGAGCCGCTGTGAAAATCATTTAGGAGGACTAGTAAATCATGCCGAATAAGATCCCAATTGACCTGAAGAAAGCTGGTCCGAACCCATCCGGACCCGGGCTTGCATTCACGTTCATGCTAAGGATTGCCAATTTTATTTCTTCCAAGGAGAAGGGTCTAATGAGAGAAAGGGCTTGAGAGCTGTTCAGCTTAGATCCAATCATGAGGCTGTCCAGATCAAAATTAATGACAGAGCTAGACTGAGTTCCAAGGAGATTTTTGAAGTAGTCATGAAGGATGGCGGCCTTGCCGCTGTGCAAGGTAACGACCGCACCGTTAACCTGTAAACAAGGAATTTGATTTTTGCGAAAGCGTACTGAAGCACAGGCATGCATGTAACTTGAATTTTCGTCACCGAGAGTGCATTCTCTGATCTTTGCACGTTGCTGCCAATATGCAGCTAGAAACTTGTTATGACGATGCAAAGCCAGTTTCACTGCAATGCGAAGGTTAAGCTCTAAAGGGGAAAGTTGGCGTCCTTCCTCTAGTTTGTCAAGCACCTAAATAGTGGTAGAGCAGTTGGAAGCAAGACGCCTAGGCGCTCTAGCATTAACCAGCCATTTTTTAGCCATACTGCGAGTACGCTTAAGCTGTAGGCAGATTCGGCCAGCAGAGCCGAGAGAATGGTGGTTAGGACCTACGCTTGCCAAAATACGGGCAATTTGTGCAATGAAGGACTGGTTCGATAACAACAGGTTATTCAGACGAAAGATGGTTGGTTTCGGAATGTCTGTGGAGGCAGAGAGGACAATTGGAACATGGTCCGAGGTGGTGCGAGTGAGGGACGTAAGGGTTGAGTCGAGAAATAGCGTAGTCTAGTCGATGTTAACAAAACTCTATCCATATGAACAAGCGTTGGATTATCTTGTTGGTTTGACCAGGTAAACAACCTATCAAGAAGAGGAATCTCCTCGAGTTGAATGGAATTTATCGTGGAGGCGAACATGCTTGCTTCGGAAGAATTAAAGTTTGCCGAAGATTTATCCGAAGGTCTTAAAATGAGGTTGAAATCCCCCCAAATCATCCATGGCATAGACACCGTCTTAGATAGAGTCGCAAGAGAGTCTAAAAAGATAGGTTTACTAATGTGGTCGCAAGGTCCGTAGACGTTGGTAATGATAAAAGAGGTCACATTGGCACGGAGGGAGAACCAACAGGAGATAGCAAAGCAATCTTGCTGGACCTTAGTGCACTCAAGATAAGTATCGTCCCAAGCTGTTAAGATCCCGCGAGAGGCACCGTTAGAAGGGAGGAAGTGAAAAGAGCGAAAGCCTGGGGGAGAAAGGAGGAAGCCTTAAAGGTTGACAATTGATCGAGCTTAGTTTCTTGAAGACAGATAATCGAAGCAGTCGCCGTTTGAAGACCCCTTTTAACATCGATACATTTGTTTGATCTTCCTAATCCCCAAACGTTCCAAGAGGCAATTCTTAGGTGTCTATTCATGGGAACTTAGGAGAAACGACTGCAAGCATTTAGGATTCAGGAAATTTAAAGATGAGGAACTGATACATAGAGAGAGACTGTTACATAGAGCAATAGTAGCGATTGGGAGAGGAAGGGAATAGAGGCCGCAACCAAGAGAACAGTGGCTATCAGAACTAACCCTCCGAGGGTAAAAAACAGAAAGAGAGGAGCAAGGATATGATCCCGCTGGCAGGTCCTGGCGAAGCGCTACAAAAAAACCAAAGCAAACACAGCAACAACCGGAGGCGTCACTGCAGGTAGAGGAGCTTCGCCGCTGGCGATGGCGCAGAGGGTCGTTACACATCAGAAAACTCCGGCGCTACTTTGTTGAGGTCAATCTCAGAGATGCCGCAAGCGTCGGCGAACTGAAGCACATCCTTGCGAGCGAGAGGAGGGGTGCCCGCCACAGCTAGCTCGAGAAGCTCGTCAGCCGGTAGCAGCTCAACGGAGGTCGCAGAAGACTTGCCGTTGAGCCTGCGTTTCTTGAGCAAGGTGGCCTTCTCGAGCATAGTGAGTCGAGTAGCCTGTTTCGATGCCTGTAGACGCGCGTACGCCTGGAGTATACCACGGAGGTTTTTCCTGGGGTAGGCAGCGCATGAGCCAGAGCAGCAGTAGGGCGGAAAAGATCATCCTGGACAGGCGAAGCATCGGCAGTAGGCATAGAAGCCTGGAGCAGCATAGCCGGGGCGTCCACGACGTCCGGAGCAGCCTGAAGAAGAAGTGGCGGCGCAGCTGCATCCAGCGCAGCCACGTCCAACGGAAGTAGCGACACAATGGAGTCAAAGTTCTTCATGACATGCATTACTCGCCGTCGGAATGATCATCGTCCCCACCACCGCCGTTAGAGTTGTCGTCGTTGTCGGAGTCCACAGGGAAGGAAGGATCCGGTGGCAGCATCTCGAAACGCACCACCATGACTGAAACTATCGCACCCAGGCTAGAGAAGCCATGCACCGGAATAGTGTGAGGGACATCAGTGAATGTGCGGCTTTTGACAGAGATCAAGACCACAGAGTAGTCGACTCCCGTAAGATAAACCGGATCGATCTGGATAGGGCACGTGAAAGGGACAACCGAGTTTGTTATGGTGTCGGGGAACCAATACTCAATGGGGAAGTCCTCCAGATTCAAGGCGGAGACAGTGCCAAGATGAAACAGAAAGCGGTTGTCCGTGTCATCGTGACGAACCAGATGCACTCCGTTTAAAGGGGAGATGAAAGGCCTGGAGAGGACAGAGACTTCCCTCTCATATGCAGAGCCAAAGACCACAAGTCCCGCCCCCTGGGAAGATGCCCTAATAGCTACCTGAGGGTTCCCAGCTCCAGTGAGCAAGGCCCTACGAATCATCACATGAGGAGAGGGTGGGGAGGGTTGACAAAGGCCAAGGCTAGATTATGAAAGTGTTCGAGAGGAACGTGAGGCATGAAAACATTGGAGTGGCTCCTACGATGAACCAGAGGAGAGGGAGGGATCATGAAAGGAACCTCGTCCGAGTCCGTTGATTCCTCCCCAGACTCGAACTCTACCTCTTCAGGATCCTCTTCCTCCGGCGCATCTGTCATGGCAATGTCTTCATGGTCGGTGGAGGAGTTGATCGTGAGGGATAGAGTTCCCTCTTCATCCGAGGAAGCTCCAGTTGACACAGGGATGAAGTCCGTCATGGCACGGGGATGGGAAATGGGTTGCGGGAGCAGAGGTGAAGTGTGGGCAAGCACAGGGGAGGTGGACCGAGTATAGCGAGAAGGGGTAGAAGAGGAGCTGGAGCCGAGTGTGATAAAATAGCCAAGCAATGGCGTTGAGTATGTCCCGAGCGCCAGCACCGTCTGCAGCGAATGGGGTCACGGCATTGCCTGACCTGATGGTCAAGAGCGAGGCACCTGTAGCAACGCTCCATGAAGTTTGCGTTCTTAGGAGGGGAGGTAGCAGCAGAATGCGGCTGAGGAGCTGAGGGCATGCTTAAAGGAGAGGAAGAGAGAGCACGGGCGTAAGATTTTGCCTGCGGGATCGAGGAGCAGGACGCTGGCTGGGTTGGCACAGGAGTCTGGGGCGTCGTGTTGTCAAATCCCGTGAGCGTCATCGGTTTTGTCTGATGTGTCTTAGCCAGCAGAACGTCCCCAGATGGCCATAGGTCTGCAGCAATTGACCAAGGTAATGGGCCCTCTGGTCTTGGCAAGATTCCCCTATCGCAAAGGTCCAAGATAACTATAGGTCGGGTCCGAACGAGCTTGGACACGTGGGAGGCGTTGGGTGGCTGCATGCCTAAAGCCAAGCAGCTCCTCACGTCAGGCTGGTCGTAGGAGCTAGCCAGCCGGTGTAGCGTTCCAGACGGTCGAGGGAGCAAACCCACACTACAGACATCCGGAAATGAGGCATGCATGGAAGGATCCGCTGAGGAGAGCAGGCACGCCGCATCGCAGTCTGCAGGAGTTAAGTGACAATGGACAAGGTGTTCGTCCCGAGGGGGTCTAGTGGTTGCATCACCCAAAGAAGCGCCAAGAGAAAGGAGACAGGCAGTGTCTTTGTCAAGCTGAGATGCGCTCGCAGCGCGCGAGGAGGAGGATGCAGATGGATGCATGCTACTTCTCAAACAACAGCGCCAGAAATTGACACGTTGACGGAGATTGGGCTTGTGTTGGTTTTTCCCTTGAAGAGGAAAGGGTGATGCAACACAGGAGCAGTAAGTATTTCCCTTAGTTTGAGAACCAAGGTATCGATCCAGAAGGAGGGTCTCGTCAAGTCCATAGTACCTGCGCAAACACAAACAAGCTTGCACCCAACGCTTCAAAGGGGTTGTCAATCCCTTCAAGATTGTTTGCAAAGTGAGATCTGAAGGCGGAAAGTGCAACGAAGTAAAAAGTGGAAGGCTGAAAATATGGTGTGGAGTAGATCCTGGGGGCCATAGTGTTCACTAGAGGCTTCTCTCAAAATAGCAAGTATGATGGTGGGTGAACAAATTACTGTCGAGCAATTGATAGAACCGTGCAAAGTCATGACGATATCAAAGGCAATGATCTAGCATATAGGCATCATGTCCGAGACAAGTAGACCGATACTTTCTGCATTTGCTACTATTACTCCACACATTGACCGCTATCCAGCATGCATCTAGTGTATTGAGTTCATGACGAACAGAGTAACGCTTTAAGCAAGATGACATGATGTAGAGGGATGATCTCAAACCAATGATGAAAACCCCATCTTTTTACCCTTGATGGCAACAACACGATACTTGCCTCGCTACCCCTTCTGTCACTGGGTGAGGTCACCGCACGGTATGAACCCAAAACCAAGCACTTCTCCCATTGCAAGAATCAAATATCTAGTTGGCCAAAAAAAACCCACAACTCGAAGAGAATTACAAGCATATGAAATCATGCATAAGAGAGATCAGAAGAAACTCAAATAAGATTCATAGATAATCTGATCATAAATCCACAATTCATCGGATCTCGACAAACACACCGCAAAAGAAGATTACATGGGATAGATCTCCATGAAGATCATGGAGAACTTTGTATTGAAGATCCAAGAGAGAGAAGAAGCCATCTAGTTACTAGCTATGGACCCATAGGTCTATGGTGAACTACTCACGCATCATCGGAGAGGTCATGGTGTTGATGGAGAAGCCTTCCGTGTCCGAATCCCCCCTGCGGCAGGGCACCAGGACGTGCCCCAGATGGGATCTTGCGGAGATAGAAGCTTGCGGCAGCAGAAAAGTGATTACAATGCTCCCCTGATTTTTTAGGAATATTTTGGGAATTTATAGGCGCAAGATCTAGGTCAGGGGACCTCCAGGGGGCCCACAAGCCTGCATGGTGCGGCCCTCCTGGCCGCGGGGTGGGGGCTTGTGGGTCCCCTGGGGCTCTTCTGGCTTGTCCCCCAAGCTCTCCGATCTTGTTTCGTTCTAGAAAAAATCTTTTTGGGGATTTTCTTCTGTTTGGACTCCGTTTCAAAATCTCCTCTGAAAGGGGTCAAAAACATGGAAAAACAGGAACTGGCACTTGGCACTGAGTTAATAAGTTACTCCCAGAAAATAAATAAAAGGCATGCAAAACATCCAAAGTTTGACAAGATAATAGCAAGAAACCATCAAAAATTATAGATACGTTGGAGACGTATCAAGCCTCCCCAAGCTTAACTCCTGCTCGTCCTCGAGTAGGGAAGTGATAAAGAATGAATTTTTGATGTGGAATGTGATGACCCACAAGTATAGGGGATCAATCATAGTCCTTTAGATAAGTAAGAGTGTCGAACCCAACGAGGAGAAGAAGGCTCTGATAAACGGTTTTCAGCAAGGTAATAACTGCAAGCACTGAAAGTAGCTTTAACAAGTGATGGTGTAGTGAGGTGAAACATAGCAAGCGAAAAGTAACAAGTAACAAGTAGTAGCAACGGTGCAGCAAAGTGGCCCAATCCCTTTTGTAGAAAGGGACAAGCCTGAGCAAAGTCTTATAAGAGGAAAAACGCTCCCGAGGACACACGGGAATTTCTGTCATGCTAGTTTCATCATGTTCATATGATTCACGTTCGTAACTTTGATAGTTTTATATGTGGGTGGACCGGCGCTTGGGTACTACCCTTACTTGGACAAGCATCTCACTTATGATTAACCTCTCTCGCAAGCATCAGCAACTACGAAAGAAGAATTAAGACAACGTCTAACCATAGCATTAAACTAGTGGATCCAAATCAGCCCCTTACGAAGCAACGCATAGACTGGGGTTGAAGCTTCTGTCACTCTAGCAACCCATCATATACTTACTACTCCCCAATTCCTTCCTCTAGGCCCAAATATGGTGAAGTGTTATGTAGTCGACGTTCACATAACACCACTAGAGGAAAAACAACATACAACATATCAAAATACCGAACGAATACCAAATTCACATGACTATTATTAGCATGACTTATCCCATGTCCTCAGGAACAAAAGTAACTACTCACAAAGCATAACCATAATCATGATCAGAGGTGTAATGAATAGCATCAAGGATCTGAACATAAACTCTTCCACCAAGTAATCCAACTAGCATCAACTACAAAGAGTAATCAACACTACTAGCAAGCTTACAAGTACCAATCGGAGTCGCGAGACGGAGATTGGTTACAAGAGATGAACTAGGGTTTGGAGAGGAGATGGTGCTGATGAAGATGTTGATGGAGATGACTCCCCTCCGACGAGAGGAGTGTTGGTGATGACGAAGGCGACGATTTCTTCCTCCGGGAGGGAAGTTTCCCCGGCAGGATCGTCCTGTCGGAGCCCTAGATTGGTTCTGCTCAAGTTCCGCCTCGTGGCGGCGGCGAATCCACAAAAAATCTCAGCCCTGATTTTTTCTCGGACGAAACCCTTCATATAGCAAAAGAGGGGGGCTAGTGGGCCACCAGGGTGCCCACAAGCCCTGTTGCCACGACCAGGGGGGTAGGCCGCGGCAACCAGGCTTGTGGGCCCGTGGCAGCTCCCCTCTGACACTTCTTTCTCCCAGTATTTTTTATATATTCCCAAAAAATTCCACGTTAATTTTTAGGGCATTTGGAGTTGCGCAGAATAGAGGACTCAGACTTGCTCCTTTTCCAGTCTAGAATTCCAGTTGCTGGTATTCTCCCTCTTCAAATAAACCTTGCAAAATAAGAGAGAAAAGGCATAAGTATGGTTCCACAAAGTATAATAACAGTGCATAAAGCGATAAATATCAACATGAAAGCATGATGCAAAATGGACGTATCAACTCCCCAAAGCTTAGACCTCGCTTGTCCTAAAGCGAAAACCAAGACCCAAAACATGTCCACGTGTTTAGGGATGAAGGCGTCGATAAAACATAATACGGACATGAGGGCATCATGATCACACATAGAATAGCAATACATCATAGAGATTCTTATGGGAAAGTAACAATTCCTTCACAAAGCAAAGTATGAAACAAAAATCTTACCAAGAAGTAGCCAACAACAGTCCATAGTCATTGAAGCAATTGCAATTTATCATATTATCAGAAAGAGTCAAATAAGAGCTTGCAAAGCAAATCCACATACTCAATCATCTCTTTTGTTTTCCACAATTGTTACAACTCACGTGGTACTCATGGTATCAAAGTTTTAGTTGGTCACAGAGAAAGATAGGGGCTTATAATTTTGCCTCCCAACCATTTACCTCAAGGGTAAATTCAACAATAATAAAGCATAAGTAGTCAACTCCAAGTTGATATATGAATATAGATCTTTCCCAAGCATATGACGTTCACCAAGAAAAAGGCTAAATACGGAATTGGTGAAGATCACCATGACTCTTACAAAGGCAAAAAGTAAAGGTACAAGATAGGCCCTTCGCAGAGGGATGCAGAGGTTGTCATGCGCTTTTGAGGTTTGGATGCGTGTCCTCTTAGTGTGGAGGAACGTCACTTTATATTGCCTCCTGTAATACAGAACTTTATTATGCAGTCTGTCGCTTTTATGTCTTCCTCATCACAGGTTCGTACAAAGCTTATTTTCCACACAGTAATAGATCATTCATATTAGAGAGCAATTTTTATTGCTTGCACCGATGACAACTTACTTGAGGGATCTTATTCAATCCATAGTTAGGTATGATGGACACTCATGGCAAAACTGGGTTGAAGGTTTATGGATGCACAAGTAGTATCTCTACTTGGTGCAGGAGTTTTGGCTAATATGAGGTGGAAGCAATCGTCACATGCTAAGGGATTTCTAATCATATAACATTGTTTGGAACCAAACAAACACAATTCATTATGTTGTCTTCCTTGTCCAACATCTACTTCTAAGCATGTAATAGTTTGGTGAGTGCTCACAATTATAGAAGGTGTCTAAGATGATATATTTATATGTGAACCTCTCTTTCCTTATTACTTCTTATTAATTGCAACAATGACCGAGGTCTATGTTGGTCTACTCTCAACAAATTTCAATCATCATACTTGTTATATGTGAAGCTATCACTTTCCATAAGATCATCTCATGATCTTTCATGCTATCGTTCTTTTCATACTTTTGATCACGGCACAAAACAAAGCCCTTGACTAAGATACTCTTTATTATATAGCTCGCAAGCTCGAATACATCGGGGGAGACACAAGGCAAAAGACTCAAACTAAAACACTGAAGATTTATTCCACTAAGAGAAGAAATAAAACTGAAAGGGAAAGAACTAAAACAAAGGTAAAAGCAAAATATATAAAGGTGATACGATACCGGGGCAACTCCCCCAAGCTTGGCATAAGCCAAGGGAGTTGCCCATACCAATGCTTAGTTGTCTTCCTTTGGTGGTGATGGTGGTGAAGTTGCAACATGAGTTTGATCCTCCGTCTTCCAAGGCATAGGTGCTCCATCATGGCAGGATGAACGAGTCGCCGGAATCCTCAAATCTGCAGCCAACCGTATTGATTTAAATCTATACTCATACTCACAGTTTTGATTCTGCAGGTCATAGATCTGGCCCTGGAGTTGATCAACCCTGTCATAGAGCGTGTAGAGGTGCTTCCCAATGTCAATGGCATCCAGCTTGTGATTGTTGGTGAACTCCGTGATCATCATGTGGTTGGCGTTGAGTCCACGCTCCACCACCCCTTGGCACTTGAAGACTTGTTGCTCCATTGCTTCGAGCCTCACCTCCACGCTTCCGGTCTTCTTAGGCCCCTCAACATCACGGATGTGCAACATCCCCTCGCTCATCTTGATAGATTGGGGGTGCTGCAATACTTTCGTGAGGTAGGGATTGATGACCTTCTCGAAGATCTTGTCCTTAGGAACTTTTGGGGAAGTCATGACGATCTAGATCTGCAACAGAAACAGGCTTGAAACGAAAATAGAGGAAAACTGCGTGATACAGAGATCAAATCCCTCGGACGTATATATAATGATTTTTTCTAGACCAGAAGGAGTGCTCCGCAAGAAAACGGAGTCCGGGAGGCACACGAGGTGCCCACAAGCCCTGTTGTCGCGACCAGGGGGAGGCCGCGACAACCAAGCTTGTGGCCGCCTCGTGCGCTCTTCGGACTGCTTTTTATTTTTCTAATTTTCCATAAATTCCAAAACGGAGAAAATTTCCTAATGGAAAAGTTTCGGAGTCCAATTACTTACCAAAACAGATACCTCTTCATTTTCAGGGTCTGAGACAGGATGATAAACATCCTTATGTACTCCTGTGGAGTTATGATATTGATGATATTGGTCTCAACATTTATGGGAGTACTAGAGATGTAATGCTTGATTTTTTGCCCATTTACCACTCTAGGAAAATTACCTTCCGTGTTATTGATTTTGATGGCGCCGGAACGATATACTTCCTCGACAACGTAGGGACCTTCCCATTTAGAGAGAAGCTTGCCTGCGAAGAATCTTAAACGAGAATTGTATAGCAGGACATAATCACCTACATTAAACTCTCGTTTTTGTATTCTTTTATCGTGCCATCTCTTAACCTTTTCCTTGAACAACTTGGCATTCTCATATGCCTGGGCCCTCCATTCATCTAATGAGCTAATATAAAACAACCGCTTCTCACCGGCAAGTTTGAAATCGAAGTTGAGCTCTTTGATTGCCCAATAAGCTTTGTGTGCCAGCTCAAGAGGTAAATGCCATGCCTTACCGTAAACCATCGTATACGGCGACATGCCCATGGGATTCTTATAAGCAGTCCTATAAGCCCATAGTGCATCGTCAAGTTTGCTAGACCAATTTTTTCGAGATCTATTGACGGTCTTTTGTAAGATCAATTTGATCTCCCTATTACTCAAATCCAATTGACCACTAGTCCGAGGATGATAAGGAGATGCAACTCTATGGTTGACATCATACTTAGCGAGCATCTTGCGGAAACACCATGAATGAAGTGTGAACCGCCATTAGTCATCAGATATCTAGGGACTCCAAATCTTGGGAAAACGACTTCTTTAAGCATCTTAATAGAGGTGTGGTGATCAACATTTCTAGTGGGGATAGCTTCTACCCACTTAGTGACATAATCCACAACAACTAAGATGTGAGTATACCCATTGGAACTCAGGAAAGGTCCCATATAATCAAAGCCCCAGACATCAAATGGTTCAATGACAAGTGAATAGTTCATAGGCATTTCCTGACGCTTACTGATATTCCCTATTCTTTGGCATTCGTCACAAGACAAGACAAACTTACGGGCATCCTTGAAGAGAGTGGGCCAATAGAACCCTGATTGCAATACCTTATGAGAAGTTCTGTCTCCAGCATGATGTCCTCCGTAGGCTTCGGAATGACACTTCTGCAGGATCTGTCCCTGTTCATGTTCAGGCACACAATGTCTAATAACACCATCTACTCCTTCCTTATAAAGGTGAGGATCATCCCAAAAGTAGTGTCTCAAATCAAAGAAGAATTTCTTCTTTTGGTGGTAGGTGAAACTGGGTGGTATGTATTTGGCTACGATATAGTTTGCGTAATCAGCATACCACGGTGCACTATGTGAAGTGCGGATGACATTCAATTGCTCATCAGGAAAGCTGTCATCAATAGGTCATGGGTCATCAAGGACATTCTCTAGCCTAGACAAGTTATCTGCTACAGGGTTATCAGCACCCTTTCAGTCAACAACGTGCAAATCAAATTCCTGTAGCAGGAGAACCCATCTGATTGGCCTAGGCTTAGCGTCCTTCTTCTCCATAAGGTACTTAATAGCAGCATGATCAGAGTGAATAGTGACTTTGGAGTCAACTATATAAGATCTGAACTTTTCACATGCAAACACGACTGCTAAAAACTCCTTCTCCGTAGTGGCATAGTTTCTTTGGGCACTGTCTAGAGTTTTACTAGCGTAGTGAATGACATTCAACTTCTTGTCAACTCTTTGTCCTAGAATAGCACCAACAGCATAATCACTAGCATCGCACATGATCTCAAAGGGCAAGTTCCAATCAGGTGGTTGAACAATAGGTGCGGTTATCAAGCCCTTCTTAAGTATTTCGAAAGCTTCCTCACAATCCTCATCAAAAACAAAAGGAACATCCTTCTGCAAGACGTTGGTAAGAGGCCTAGAAATCTTAGAGAAGTCTTTAATGAACCTTCTATAGAACCCAGCATGACCTAGGAAACTTTGTATACCTATGATATCTGTGGGGCAAGGAATTTTCTCAATGGCATCTACCTTAGCCTTATCAACTTCAATGCCTTTCTCTGAGATTTTGTGTCCTAAGACGATGCCTTCATTAACCATGAAGTGGCACTTCTCCCAGTTCAAGACGAGGTTGGTATCTTTGCATCTCTGTAAGACTCGATCAAGGTTGCTGAGGCAATCGTGAAAGGAAGAACCGTAAACGGAGAAATCATCCATGAAAACCTCAACAATCTTTTCACAAAAGTCAGAGAATATAGCCATCATACATCTTTGAAAGGTGGCAGGTGCATTGCACAAGCCAAAAGGCATGCGTCTGTAAGCAAAGGTACCGAAGGGGCAGGTGAAAGTGGTTTTATCCTGATCAGATTGTGCAACAGGTATTTGTGAGAAACCTGAATAACCGTCTAGAAAGCAGAAGTGTGTGTGTTTAGATAGCCTTTCTAGCATTTGTTCGATAAACGACAAAGGATAGTGGTCTTTCCTGGTTGCCTTGTTCAGTTTCCGGAAGTCTATCACCATCCTATGGCAAGTAATAATCCTCTGTGGGATTAGTTCATTCTTATCATTAGGAACGACAGTGATACCTCCCTTCTTAGGTACGCAATGTACTGGACTTACCCAATCACTATGAGCAACAAGATAAATGATTCCTGCTTCCAGAAGATTTAATATTTCTTTTCTCATGACCTCTTTCATCCTCGGATTTAATCTCCGTTGATGATCAACAACTGGCTTAGAATCAGGATCGGTTTTAATCTTGTGCTGACATAGAGTGGGACTAATACCCTTAAGATCATCAAGAGTATATCCAATAGCAGCACGGTGCTTCCTCAAAGTTTTTAATAACTTATTCTCTTCGTGATTCGAGAGGTGAGCACTAATAATTAGAGGATATATCTCCTTCTCATCAAGATAGGCATACTTAAGAGTATCTGGTAACTGTTTTAGCTCGAACACAGGATCACCCTTTGGTGGGGGAGGATCCCCAAGCAGTTCAACAGGCAGATTATTCTTGAGAATAGGATATTGTTCTAAAACAATTTTATCTATCTCATCTCTTTCATCCATATGCATATCATTTTCATGCTCAAGCAGATATTGCTCTAAAGGATCCGTAGGAGGTACGACAATAGAGGCAAGAGCAATGATTTCATCCCTACCAGACGACTCTTTTTCATGGGGTTGTCTTCCAAACTTGGAGAAGTTAAATTCATGAGACACACCCTCGAAACTAACAGTGACAGTCTGTTTAATGCAATCAATGTGAGCATTGACAATGTTGAGAAAGGGTCTACCAAATATGATGGGACAAAAGCTATCTTGTGCAGTAGCAAGGACGAGGAAATCAGTAGGATACTTTGTCTTACCACACACGACTTCTACGTCTCTCATAATTCCCAGAGGGCAGATAGTGTCTCTATTAGCTAGCGTAATAGTGACATCAATGGGTTCTAAGTTAGCAGGTGCAATCTCATCTTTGATTTCATCATATAGGGACCGGGGTATTGCACTAACACTAGGACCCATATCACATAAACCATGATAACAGTGATCTCCTATCTTGACAGAAACAACGGGAATGCCAACTACAGGTCCGTATTTGTCTTTCGCGTGAGGTTTAGAAATTCTAGCGGAGTCCTCATAGAACTTGATAACATGCCCGTCTATGTCTTCGGCTAAGAGATCTTTGATAATAGCAACACTAGGTTCAACTCTAATTTCCTCAGGGGGTGCAAGTGGTCTAGTGTAACCCCTACGTATCACAGTTGGAGCTTTAGAATAATCGTTTTTCCTAGCAGGTAAGGTGCTCAGCGTAGGCACAAGGAACAATAGGATCACTAAAGACAATGACTTTCTCTTCAACTAGATTGGGTTTAACTATGTTGACTTCTACAGGCGGATGATACTTAAACCACTTCTCCTTGGGAAGATCAACATGAGCAGCAAAACATTAACATAGAGAAGCTACTATCTCAGAGTCAAGTCCATACTTAGCGCTAAAATCCCTAGAAGTGTTTGTTTCAACAAAAGATTTAACGCAATCAAACTAGAAATTCATATCTGACTCCTTACCTTCTTCAAGCTCCCAATCTTCAGAGCTACGTTTGATTATTTCCAATAAATTCCATTGTGGTCAATATCCTTCTTCATAAAAGAACCGGTACAAGAAGTGTCAAGCATGGTACGATCTTCATGAGAAAGCCGAGCATAAAAGTTTTGAGTGATAATTTCTCTCGAGAGCTCATGATTGGGGCATGAATATAGCATTGATTTAAGCCTCCCCCCAAGCTTGAGCTATGCTTTCCCTGTGACGAGGCCAAAAGTCATAAATATAATTCCGATCACGATGTACTAAATGCATAGGATAAAACTTTTGATGAAATTCCAATTTCAACCGATTGTAGTCCCATGATCCAGTATCGTCACATAGCCTATACCATTTCATCGCCTTATCCTTCAAAGATAAAGGAAATAATTTCTTATTTACCTCATCCTCGGGCAAACCTGCAAGCTTAAATAAACCACAAACTTCATCTACATAGATTAGATGCAAGTCTGGATGTAAAGATCCATCTCCTGTAAAAGGATTAGCGAGCAGTTTCTCAAGCATACCTGAAGGAATTTCATAAAAGATATTTTCAGTAGGTACCTCAGGTTGAGGAACAACTCCTTGTGCTTCCGTTCGTGGTGAAGATACCCCGAACAAATTCCTCAAAGGAACAGTTTCCATAGTGATAAGTGACAATAAATTTCAGCACACTATATAAATGTTTCCTTACCAAATTCCACTTACCAAAGGCGCTTCACTCCCCGGAAACGGCGCCAGAAAAGAGTCTTGATGACCCACAAGTATAGGGGATCAAACGTAGTCCTTTCGATAAGTAAGAGCGTCGAACCCAACGAGGAGAAGAAGGCTCCGATAAACGGTTTTCAGGAAGGTAGTAACTGCAAGCACTGAAAGTAGCGGTAACAAGTGATGGTGTAGTGAGGTGAAATGTAGCAAGCGAAAAGTAACAAATAACAAGTAGTAGCAACGACGCAGCAAAGTGGACCAATCCCTTTTTTAGCAAGGGACAAGCGTGAGCAAAGTCTTATAAGAGGAAAAACGCTCCCGAGGACACACGGGAATTTCTGTCATGCTAGTTTCATCATGTTCATATGATTCGCGTTCGTTACTTTGATAGATTGATATGTGGGTGGACCGGCGCTTGGGTACTGCCCTTACTTGGACAAGCATCCCATTTATGATTAACCCCTCTCGCAAGCATCCGCAACTACGAAAGAAGAATTAAGACAACGTCTAACCATAGCATTAAACTAGTGGATCCAAATCAGCCCCTTACGAAGCATCGCATAGACTCGGGTTTAAGCTTCTGTCACTCTAGCAACCCATCATCTACTTACTACTACCCAATGCCTTCCTCTAGGCCCAAATATGGTGACACTACTGGAATTGAGAATTTTGCCGTCTGCCTTGCCTTTGCCGCCTGCTGACGCATGGCAAAGGTACTCTTTGCCGTCACTTGGCATAGTGCTGACGGCAAAGAGGTGGCTGATGGCAAAGGTTTTATTTGCCGTTGGCCACCTCTTTGCCGTCTGCTGGCGGACGGCAAAGGAGCCCTATGCGGACGACAAAGGGTGGGCAAACGGAAAAGCCCCCCAACGGCCGAAACCCCACCCCACCCACCCCGCCCCTTTGCCGTCCGCCACCTTCCCTTTGCAGACGGCAAAGGGGGCATGGCCCTAACGGCTCCGTCGCCTCTAACGGCTCCCACCCCGCACCCAATCCCTGCCCGCCTACCCCCCTCTCTCTCTCTCTCGCGCGCGCCGTCGTCTGCCCACCCCGCCGCCGCCGTAGCTCCCCTCCCCAGCCACCCCGCGCCGTCGCCCTCCCGGCCGCCGCCCCCTCCCACCTTCCTCCCGACCGCTGCCCCCCTCCCACCTCCCTCCTGGCCGCCGCTCCCCTCCCACCTCCCTCCCAGCCGCCGCCGCCCCCTCCCACCTCCCTCCCAACCCCCCTCCCACCTCCCTCCCGGCCGCCGCCGCCCCCTCCCACCTACTTCCCGGCCGCCACCCCCCTCCCACCTCCCTCCCGGTCGCCGCCCCAGCCTCACCTCCCCTGTGCCGGCGACCCCGATGCCCTCCCCTCCGGTTAGTATGGTTTTTATAATATTTTTTTCCTATTTTTTCTTCTTCTTTTTTGCTAGAAAGTCCGAATAATAAAAAGAAAAAGTAGAAAAGGTAGAAAAAGTAGAAGAATATGTAGTTTAGTGCTAGGTTTAGTTTTTTTCCTGTTTTTATGTTAAATTATATAGTTAGTTTATTAGGTAGAAAAAGTAGATAGAAAAGAAAAAAATAGATAGAAAAAAAACTTAGAAGAAAATAAGAGAATAATAAACTAGAAGAAAAAATAAGAAGAAGAAGAAGAAGAAGAATAAGAAAGAGGAGAGGAGGAGAAAGATAAAAGAAAGAAGAAGAAGAAGAAGAAGAGGAGGAGGAGAAAAAAGACGAATAATAATAATAATAAGATGATCAAGAAGAAGAAGAAGAAAAATAGGAGAGAGGAGAAGAAGAAAGAAGAGGACCCTGACCCCCGACCCGCGACCCCCGACCACCGGCGCCCGACGCCACCAACCCCCGACCCTCGACCCCCTACCTCCGACGCCACTGACACCCGACTCCCGACCCTCGACACCCGACACCACTGACCCCCGACATCCGACTCTCGACCCCCGACGCCCGACGCCACCAACCCTCGACGCCCGACGCCACCAACCCCCGACCCTCGACCCCCGACCCCCGACGCCACTGACACCCGACTCCCGACCCCCGACCCCCGATGCCCAACACCACTGACCCCCGACCCCCAACTCCCGACGCCCGACACCACTGACCCCCGACCCGCGACCTCCAACCCCCGACTCCCGACCCCCGACCCCCGACCCCCGACGCCACTGACCCTCGACCCCCGACCCCCTACCCCCGACCCCCGACGCCACTAACCCCCAACCCCGGGCCCCCGACACCTCTTTGGCCTCTTGTTGATCGAAAAGACCCCAACCCCCGACGCTAGTGACCCTCGACCCCCGATGACACTGACCCCCCGACCATCGACGCATTTAACCCGACTCCCGACCACCGACACCTGACATCACCGACCCTCGACGACACTGACTCCCGACGCCACTAAGGCCCGACCCCCGACACCTCTTCTGCCTTCTGTTGAACGAGAAGGTGCTTTTCGGCCTTCTAGAGTCCCACGGGGTCATAATTTTGTAAATTATGAGTTAGGTCACATATTTTCCGATTATGTTAACTATAAAAACATCGTATTTGTGTTGATCGTCTGAATTTCAATGTGCATTGTTCGACGACCTCCACGTGCGTTGGACGAGCTCCGCCCTTGCGTTTGTTGGTGAGCACAAATGACTTCTCCTCCTACCCCCTTAATTTGCTCTGTCCCGGTCTTCGTGCCGATGAAACTTGCTAGCCATAGGTTTCTTCAATCATGAGTATGCGTGACCAGTATGCGTCTCCCGTTCGAAAGGGAGACATCTATAAATATGCATTTCTTTGCATATTTATAACCGCCATCCTTTCGAATTGTCCAACATTATCCATGGACAACCCGAGTATGTGTAGATTGGGTTTGTTTTCCCGTATGCTGTGCTCCGGATCCGATGCGGAATTTTGTCAGTGCCTCCCCTTTTATTCTCCGGGTACACATCCTCTATGCTTATTGCCGAGACGTGTATCAAGAGAACAGCGGGGAGGTGCTGCCGAAATTCTGCATCGGATCTGGAGTAGAGCATGGGAAAACGAACCCAGTCTACACATACTCGGGTGGGATTAGGACCTATCTCTACCTATTAGTGTGTAGGTTGCATGGACGTAATAAAACTGACAAACTTGATTAGCGTATGAATATAGATGATGAATTATATATTTATTTCTTGTGCCCCCATAGGTAGCTAGGCAAAATGAGTGATCGTGCTTGGATGTACACTGGTCACCCTAGTTAGAAAGACATGACCCATGAATGGTTAACAAAAACCAGGGGGTTTGTGAGAGCCGCATTTGCAAATGGCCAGCATAAAACATGGTGCCCCTATCCCAACTGCGACAACTGGAAAAAGCAGACAGAGTTTGAAATGGGTAAACACCTGCAGAAGTGGGGTTTTACGCCTAATTATACAATGTGGACTTTTCATGGTGAGTCTGACCAACGTGCCAGAGATGAGGTGATTCTCATCGCACCGACGAGCATGGTACCGGGATTGAAGACATGGTGCAAGACTTTGATGATGCTTGTGATTCGGACGATGAGATGGAGGAATCTGCAAAGGCCTTCTATGAAATGCTGGAGTCTTCAAAACGTCCTCTCCACGAGCAGACTGAGCTTTGTCAGCTGGATGCCATCGCGCAAGTAATGGCTCTGAAGGCTCAATTCAACCTAGGCAGAGAATGCTACGACGCGATGATGACGATATTTGGACGCTTTCTACCCAAAGGCCATGTACTGCCTGCAAACCTGTACCAGTCAGAGAAAATCCTCCATGTACTTAAGATGCCCTATGAGAAGATACATTCCTGTGAGAATGGATGTGCCTTATTTAGGCTTGAGTATGCGGCCTTGAACTATTGCCCCATTTGCAATTCTTCCAGGTATATTGTGGTAGACAACGACATGGGTGAGAAGAATCAGACCAAAATCCCCATTAGTGTTCTTCGATATCTGCCAATCGTACCAAGACTTCAACGTCTTTTCATGGTCGAAGAGACGGCCAGACAGATGACATGGCACAAATTGGGCAAAAGAATTGAACTAGATGCGGATGGGAACAAGATGCTGGTACACACTTCAGATGGTTTTGCGTGGAGGCACTTCGATGCATTACATAAGGATAAATCGGAAAATCCAAGGCAACCTAGAGTTGCCATCAGCACGGATGGGTTCAATGTGTATGGTATGACGACAACACAATACAGTTGTTGGCCTGTATTTGTCATTCCACTAAATTTGCCACCCGGAGAGATTCTGAAAAGAAAGAACATTTTCCTGACGTTGATAATTCCAGGGCCCAACTATCCGGGGAAGAATATGAATGTGTACATGCAGCCGCTTAAGGATGAGTTGCAAGAAGCCTGGGATAATGGGATCAAGACCTACGACGCGACTACCAAAACAAATTTCAAAATGCATGTGTGGTACATGTACTCGACGCATGATTATCCGGCGTTTGTGCTATTCGCTGGCTGGTGTGTGCATGGAAGGTTCCCGTGCACCACATGTAAGGCAGCTCTTCAGTTCCGTTGGCTGCAGGCTGGTCGCAAGTATTCTTGCTTCGACATGCATAGACAATTCCTGGATCCTGACCATAAGTTCAGAAAAGACAAGCAGAATTTCATCAAAGGTAGAGTTGTCAAAAACACTGCACCAGCTGCGTTGACAGGCCAACAGACCCTTGATCAGTTAAACGCTCTCGAACCTGATCCTTTGCGTCCAGGATACTTCAAAGGGTATAATACGGAACACGCCTGGACTCACAAGTCATGCTTATGGGATCTCCCTTACTTCAAAGACCTCATTTGCCCACACAACATTGACGTGATGCACACTAAAAAGAATATTGCGGAGGCCATTTTTGGTACATTGTTCGGCATAGAGGGGAAGTCAAAAGATAATCCTAAGGCTAGAATCGACCTGGAGGCTCTATGTGATAGACCGTTGCAAAACTTGCGACAACGGAAAGGAAAGCAAAGCATAGCGAAGCCAAAGGCATGGTTCAATCTTGAAAGGCCAGCTATGAAGGAAATGCTATTGTGGGTGAAAATGCGGTTGATGTTCCCCAATGGGTATGCTGCGAATCTAAAGAGGGGAGCGAGTCTTGATAAATTGAAAATATTTGGGCTCAAGAGTCATGATTGGCACATATGGATTGAGCGGGTAATGCCGGTGATGTTGCGTGGCTTTATCCCTGAGGATGAATGGCTAGTACTGGCAGAGCTGAGCTATTTCTTCCGTTCTCTTTGTGCGAAAGAACTATCGCCTGGCGTGCTAGATGAAATGGAAGAGTTGGCGCCGGAGTTGATCTGCAAATTAGAAAAGATCTTTCCACCAGGCTTCTTTAATCCAATGCAACATTTGATTTTGCATCTCCCGACCGAGGCAAGAATGGGGGGGCCCGTTCAAAATCGATGGTGCTACTCAACTGAGAGGATGCAGAAGACGCTTCGAGCTAAGTGTAAAAATAAACGTAGAATTGAAGCATTGATGGCCGAGGCATTCATTACTGAGGAGGCGGCAAACTTTGTGACAGCACACTACGAAGCCAAAAATCATCATTTGCATAACCCGAAGCCTCGGTACAATGATGGCGATCGAGAAAAAGTTCGATCCAACCTCAGCCTATTCAAAGGTAAGCTCGCACCATCCGGTGCTTCGAAAGGGAAATCGTTGGATGTCGAAGAATGGTAGACCATTTCATTGTATATCTTCACCAACCTAACAGAAGTGCGGCCGTACATCGAGTAAGTTCTCGGTAATTTATTGTTACGCAACTTCTAATTGCTTTGAACTACTCTTATTCCCGGATATTTGATATAGTCGATACGTCGCCGAATTCTCGGATGGAGCGGACATCGAAAAGGATTCCGTCGAAGAGTATGAGCTTCTCGCAAAGCATGGAGGCGACTATCCCGGTTTCATCTCTTGGTTCAAAAAAAGGGTAATTAATTACCATTAAGGGCCCATTTGATTTATTGGTCTAATTTGCGGCTAATGCATCCATTCTTTCGTATTAAACTTGTAGGCTGATTCAGAGTCTATGGACGTCGAGTTGAGACAAGTCGCTAATGGTTTTGACTATAAGGTCCGTTCATTTGACAAATACAACATCAACGGGTATCACTTTCGTAACTTTGGCAAAGAGCTATCTATGCCCGACCTAAAGACTACAAATTGTTCTATCTCTGCTATCGGCGAAGGAGACACCGAGTATTATGGAAGAGTTGAAGCAATTTATGAACTTCTATTCTATGGTGAAAACCCACCGACCGTCGTAGTCTTCAAATGTTATTGGTTTGAGCCGAGGGAGACTAGAAGGACTCATGAACATATAGGACTAGTCGAAATCAACCAAAACACCCACTTAGATGTTCCCGATGTCTATATTACGGCTCAACAGGCGACACAAGTTTTCTATCTACTGTGGGCCTGCCAAACTGATCCAAATCTCAAAGGTTGGGATGTCGTTCATGAAGTGCCACCACATTTTAGACCACCTACCCTCAATGAAGAGGATTACGAACCTCACATTAACCCATACACATATGAAGGAGAATTCTTCCAAGAAACATGTATGTCCAAGAAACGTTTCAAGAACCTCTCTACTTCACCCCAGAACATTGAAGTAGACAGCGACAGTGAATCCGTCTTAACCCCTGAGCCCGAACAGGAAGAGCTGGAAGAAGAAGAGGTTACTGCTGTAGATGACCTGTCACTTCTTGACCGATTACATAATGGTGGCCTTCCACATGTTCTTCGTGATAGTGATGATGATGCATTTATTGATGATAGTGATGATCATGATGCATTTATTGACCCCGAAGCATATATAGACGAGGACGATTGTTATTAGTTCATGTCAGGTATTCAACTATTATACTATATATAAATTTTGAGTTCATGTTAGGTATTCAATTTTTATTAGTCATGTTGGTATTTATGACGATGATACACTTAAATTATATACATTTTATTACTCCTGTTGGTATTTATGTTGTACTAATTTCATTTACTCTTTGTCATGAGAGGTGTTGAAAGATGGTGGGAAAGGGTCGAAAGCACTCCGCGGCTGCTTCTTCGTCGGCGGGTGGAGGAGAGGACGACTGCATTGGTGGAGGCGGAGAGGGCACGGAATGATGCATCTACCAGGGCCATATACGAGTTCTTCGTGGTAAGTTTCTTCTTCATGTTATTTCAAATCTTGAATTTGAATGTCCGTTTCATTAATAAATAAAAAGTTTGACTTGTCGAAACCAAATGTACAGTCTATGTGCGAGAAGAACGGCCAAGTCCCTCCGCCGATGCCAGTCATTAACATGGAGGGGACGGTGAGTTTCATTTCAGTGGAGTGATCTTAAGAGTGTCCTCATGCTAACTACACATTGCAAACGATGTTTGGTGCAGAGTATCTCCCGAAAAGCATCGCACGACCCTTCTACAGTCGAGCCTTCTCCAGGTGAAACAAGCCAGAGCCACCGTGCTTGACCCTAACTTAGGTATGTTATTTCTAGTGTTTTAATAAAAGATAGCTAGATGACATAATTAGCTTAGTTAGCTCCAAAATGACCTATTTAATAAAAAATGACCTATACTTAGCTAATTATCCTTGAAATGACATAATTAGCTCCAAAAAGGCATTCTTACCCAATTTAGCCCGAACAAGGGGACACGAGGAGAAGAAAGAGGAAAAATGAAAGGAAGGAAGAAGAAGAAGAGGAGGAGAAGAAGGAGAGGGAGGAGGATAAGAAGAAGGAGAAGGAGGAGAAGAGGGAGAAGGAGCTCCTCCTTCTCCTTCTTCTTCCTCCTTCTTCCTCCTTCTCCTTCTCCTTCTTCTTTTCTTCTTCTTCCCCTCTCCTTCTCCTTCTCCTCCTCCTCCTCCTTTTACTTCTTCTTCTCTTTCTCTTCTTCTACGTAGCTTAGACTCATCCAAGAAAGGCTAAATTGGCTAATTATCCATCTAAATGACATAATTAGCTTAGTTAGCTCCAAAATGAGCTATTTAATAAAAATTGACCTATACTTAGCTAATTACCCTCGAAATGACATAATTAGCTCCAAAAAGGCATTCTTAGCCAATTTAGCCCGAAGAAGGGGACAAGACGAGAAGAAAGAGGAAAAATGAAAGGAAGGAAGAAGAAGAAGAGGTGAAGAAGAAGAAGGAGAGGGAGGAGGATAAGAAGAAGGAGAAGAAGGAGGAGAAGCTCCTCCTTCTCCTTCTTCTTCCTCCTTCTTCCTCCTTCTCCTTCTCCTTTTTATTTTCTTCTTCTTCTGCTCTTCCTTCTCCTTCTCCTCCGCCTCCTCCTCCTCCTCCTTCTTTTACTTCTTCTTCTCTTTCTCTTCTTCTACATAGCTTAGACTCATCCAAGAAAGGCTAAATTGGCTAATTATCCATCTAAATGACATAATTAGCTTAGTTAGCTCCAAAATGACCTGTTTAATAAAAAATGACCTATACTTAGCTAATTATCCTCGAAATGACATAATTAACTCCAAAAAGGCATTCTTAGCCAATTTAGCCCGAAGAAGGGGACAAGACGAGAAGAAAGAGGAAAAATGAAAGGAAGGAAGAAGAAGAAGAGGAGAAGAAGAAGAAGGAGAGGGAGGAGGATAAGGAGAAGGAGAAGGAGCTCCTCCTTCTCCTTCTTCTTCCTCCTTCTTCCTCCTTCTCCTTCTCCTTCTTATTTTCTTCTTCTTCTCCTCTTCCTTCTCCTTCTCCTCCTCCTCCTCCTCCTCCTCCTTCTTTTACTTCTTCTTCTCTTTCTCTTCTTTTATGTAGCTTAGACTCATCCAAGAAAGGCTAAATTGGCTAATTATCCATCTAAATGACATAATTAGCTTAGTTAGCTCCAAAATGACTTATTTAATAAAAAATGACCTATACTTAGCTAATTATCCTCGAAATGACATAATTAGCTCCAAAAAGGCATTCTTAGCCAATTTAGCCCGAAGAAGGGGACAAGACGAGAAAAAAGAGGAAAAATGAAAGGAAGGAAGAAGAAGAAGAGGAGAATAAGAAGAAGGAGAGGGAGGAGGATAAGAAGAAGGAGAAGAAGGAGAAGGAGCTCCTCCTTCTCCTTCTTCTTCCTCCTTCTTCCTCCTTCTCCTTCTCCTTCTTATTTTCTTCTTCTTCTCCTCTTCCTTCTCCTTCTCCTCCTCCTCCTCCTCCTCCTTCTTTTACTTCTTCTTCTCTTTCTCTTCTTCTACGTAGCTTAAACTCATCGAAGAAAGGCTAAATTGGCTAATTATCCATCTAAATGAGATAATTAGCTTAGTTAGCTCCAAAATGACCTATTTAATAAAAAATGGCCTATACTTAGCTAATTATCCTCGAAATGACATAATTAGCTCCAAAAAGGCATTCTTAGCCAATTTAGCCCGAAGAAGGGGACAAGACGAGAAGAAAGAGGAAAAATGAAAGGAAGGAAGAAGAAGAAGAGGAGGAGAAGAAGAAGGAGAGGGAGGAGGATAAGAAGAAGGAGAAGGAGCTCCTCCTTCTCCTTCTTCTTCCTCCTTCCTCCTTCTCCTTCTCCTTCTTATTTTCTTCTTCTTCTTCTCTTCCTTCTCCTTCTCCTCCTCCTCCTCCTTCTTGTACTTCTTCTTCTCTTTCTCTTCTTCTACGTAGCTTAGACTCATCCAAGAAAGGCTAAATTGGCTAATTATCCATCTAAATGACATAATTAGCTTAGTTAGCTCCAAAATGACCTATTTAATAAAAATGACCTATACTTAGCTAATTATCCTCGAAATGACATAATTAGCTCCAAAAAGGCATTCTTAGCCAATTTAGCCCGAAGAAGGGGACAAGACGAGAAGAAAGAGGAAAAATGAAAGGAAGGAAGAAGAAGAAGAGGAGAAGAAGAAGAAGGAGAGGGAGGAGGATAAGAAGAAGGAGAAGAAGGAGAAGGAGCTCCTCCTTCTCCTTCTTCTTCCTCCTTCTTCCTCCTTCTCCTTCTCCTTCTTATTTTCTTCTTCTTCTCCTCTTCCTTCTACTTCTCCTCCTCCTCCTCCTCCTCCTTCTTTAACTTCTTCTCTTTCTCATCTTCTACATAGTTTAGACTCATCCAAGAAAGGTTAAATTGGCTAATTATCCATCTAAATGACATAATTAGCTTAGTTAGCTCCAAAATGACATATTTAATAAAAAATGACCTATACTTAGCTAATTATCCTCGAAATGACATAATTAGCTCCAAAAAGGCATTCTTAGCCAATTTAGCCCGAAGAAGGGGACAAGACGAGAAGAAAGAGGAAAAATGAAAGGAAGGATGAAGAAGAAGAGGAGAAGAAGAAGAAGGAGACGGAGCAGGATAAGAAGAAGGAGAAGAAAGAGAAGGAGCTCCTCCTTCTCCTTCTTCTTCCTCCTTCTTCCTCTTTCTCCTTCTCCTTCTTATTTTCTTCTTCTTCTCCTCTTCCTTCTCCTTCTCCTCCTCCTCCTCCTTCTTTTACTTCTTCTTCTCTTTCTCTTCTTCTACGTAGCTTAGACTCATCCAAGAAAGGCTAAATTGGCTAATTATCCATCTAAATGACATAATTAGCTTAGTTAGCTCGAAAATGACCTATTTAATAAAAAATGACCTATACTTAGCTAATTATCCTCGAAATGACATAATTAGCTCCAAAAAGGCATTCTTAGCCAATTTAGCCCGAAGAAGGGGACAAGAGGAGAAGAAAGAGGAAAAATGAAAGGAAGGAAGAAGAAGAAGAGGAGAAGAAGAAGAAGGAGAGGGATGAGGATAAGAAGAAGGAGAAGAAGGAGGAGAAGAAGGAGAAGGAGCTCCTGCTTCTCCTTCTTCTTCCTCCTTCTTCCTCCTTCTCCTTCTCCTTCTTCTTTTCTTCTCCTCCTCCTCTTCCTACTCCGTCTCCTCCTCCACCTCCTCCTCCTTCTTTTACTTCTTCTTCTCTTTCTCTTCTTCTACGTAGCTTAGAATCATCCAAGAAAGGCTAAATTGGCTAATTATCCGTCTAAATGACATAATTAGCTTAGTTAGCTCCAAAATGACCTATTTAATAAAACATGACCTATACTTAGCTAATTATCCTCGAAATGACATAATTAGCTCCAAAAAGGCATTCTTAGCCAATTTAGCCCGAAGAAGGGGACAAGACGAGAAGAAAGAGGAAAAATGAAAGGAAGGAAGTAGAAGAAGAGGAGAAGAAGAAGAAGGAGAGGGAGGAGGATAAGAAGAAGGAGAAGAAGGAGGAGAAGAAGGAGAAGGAGCTCCTCCTTCTCCTTCTTCTTCCTCCTTCTTCCTCCTTCTCCTTCTCCTTCTTCTTTTCTTCTTCTTCTCCTCTTCCTTCTCCTCCTCCTCCTCCTCTTCCTTCTTTTACTTCTTCTTCTCTTTCTCTTCTTCTACGTAGCTTAGACTCATCCAAGAAAGGCTAAATTGGCTAATTATCCATCTAAATGACATAATTAGCTTAGTTACCTCCAAAATGACCTATTTAATAAAAAATGACCTATACTTAGCTAATTATCCTCGAAATGACATAATTAGCTCCAAAAAGGCATTCTTAGCCAATTTAGCCCGAAGAATGGGACAAGACGAGAAGAAAGAGGAAAAATGAAAGGAAGGAAGAAGAAGAACAGGAGAAGAAGAAGAAGGAGAGGGAGGAGGATAAGAAGAAGGAGAAGGAGCTCCTCCTTCTCCTTCTTCTTCCTCCTTCCTCCATCTCCTTCTCCTTCTTATTTTCTTCTTCTTCTTATCTTCCTTCTCCTTCTCCTCCTCCTCCTCCTCATCCTCCTCCTTCTTTTACTTCTTCTTCTCTTTCTCTTCTTCTACGTAGCTTAGACTCATCCAAGAAAGGCTAAATTGGCTAATTATCCATCTAAATGACATAATTAGCTTAGTTAGCTCCAAAATGACCTATTTAATAAAAAATGACCTATACTTAGCTAATTATCCTCGAAATGACATAATTAGCTCCAAAAAGGCATTCTTAGCCAATTTAGCCCGAAGAAGGGGACAAGAGGAGAAGAAAGAGGAAAAATGAAAGGAAGGAAGAAGAAGAAGAGGAGAAGAAGAAGAAGGAGAGGGATGAGGATAAGAAGAAGGAGAAGAAGGAGGAGAAGAAGGAGAAGGAGCTCCTGCTTCTCCTTCTTCTTCCTCCTTCTTCCTCCTTCTCCTTCTCCTTCTTCTTTTCTTCTCCTCCTCCTCTTCCTACTCCGTCTCCTCCTCCACCTCCTCCTCCTTCTTTTACTTCTTCTTCTCTTTCTCTTCTTCTACGTAGCTTAGAATCATCCAAGAAAGGCTAAATTGGCTAATTATCCGTCTAAATGACATAATTAGCTTAGTTAGCTCCAAAATGACCTATTTAATAAAACATGACCTATACTTAGCTAATTATCCTCGAAATGACATAATTAGCTCCAAAAAGGCATTCTTAGCCAATTTAGCCTGAAGAAGGGGACAAGACGAGAAGAAAGAGGAAAAATGAAAGGAAGGAAGTAGAAGAAGAGGAGAAGAAGAAGAAGGAGAGGGAGGAGGATAAGAAGAAGGAGAAGAAGGAGGAGAAGAAGGAGAAGGAGCTCCTCCTTCTCCTTCTTCTTCCTCCTTCTTCCTCCTTCTCCTTCTCCTTCTTCTTTTCTTCTTCTTCTCCTCTTCCTTCTCCTCCTCCTCCTCCTCTTCCTTCTTTTACTTCTTCTTCTCTTTCTCTTCTTCTACGTAGCTTAGACTCATCCAAGAAAGGCTAAATTGGCTAATTATCCATCTAAATGACATAATTAGCTTAGTTACCTCCAAAATGACCTATTTAATAAAAAATGACCTATACTTAGCTAATTATCCTCGAAATGACATAATTAGCTCCAAAAAGGCATTCTTAGCCAATTTAGCCCGAAGAAGGGGACAAGACGAGAAGAAAGAGGAAAAATGAAAGGAAGGAAGAAGAAGAACAGGAGAAGAATAAGAAGGAGAGGGAGGAGGATAAGAAGAAGGAGTAGAAGGAGGAGAAGAAGGAGAAGGAGATCCTCCTTCTCCTTCTTCTTCCTCCTTCCTCCTTCTCCTCTCCTTCTTCTTTTCTTCTTCTTCTCCTCTTCCTTCTCCTTCTCCTCCTCCTCCTCCTCCTCCTCCGTATTTTACTTCTTCTTCTCTTTCTCTTCTTCTACGTAGCTTAGACTCATCCAAGAAAGGCTAAATTGGCTAATTATCCATCTAAATGACATAATTAGCTTAGTTATCTCCGAAATGACCAATTTAATAAAAAATGACCTATACTTAGCTAATTATCCTCGAAATGACATAATTAGCTCCAAAAAGGCATTCTTAGCCAATTTAGCCCGAAGAAGGGGACAAGACGAGAAGAAAGGGGAAAAATGAAAGGAAGGAAGAAGAAGAAGAGGAGAAGAAGAAGAAGGAGAGGGAGGAGGATAAGAAGAAGGAGAAGAAGGAGAAGGAGTTCCTCCTTCTCCTTCTTCTTCCTCCTTCCTCCTTCTCCTTCTCCTTCTTATTTTCTTCTTCTTCTCCTCTTCCTTCTACTTCTCCTCCTCCTCCTCCTCCTCCTCCTTCTTTTACTTCTTCTTTTCTTTCTCTTCTTCTACGTAGCTTAGACTCATCCACGAAAGGCTAAATTGGCTAATTATCCATCTAAATGACATAATTTGCTTAGTTAGCTCCAAAATGACCTATTTAATAAAAAATGACCTATACTTAGCTAATTATCCTCGAAATGACATAATTAGCTCAAAAAAGGCATTCTTAGCCAATTTAGCCCGAAGAAGGGGACAAGACGAGAAGAAAGAGGAAAAATGAAAGGAAGGAAGAAGAAGAAGAGGAGAAGAAGAATAAGGAGAGGGAGGAGGATAAGAAGAAGGAGAAGAAGGAGGAGAAGGAGCTGCTCCTTCTCCTTCTTCTTCCTCCTTCTTCCTTCTCCTTTTTCCTTTTCTTCTTCTTCTCCTCTTCCTTCTCCTTCTCCTCCTCCTCCTCCTCCTCCTTCTTATACTTCTTCTTCTCTTTCTCTTCTTCTACATAGCTTAGACTCATCCAAGAAAGGCTAAATTGGCTAATTATCCATCTAAATGACATAAGTAGCTTAGTTAGCTCCAAAATGACCTATTTAATAAAAAATGACCTATACTTAGCTAATTATCCTTGAAATGACATATTTAGCTCCAAAAAGGCATTCTTAGCCAATTTATCCCGAAGAAGGGCACAAGACGAGAAGAAAGAGGAAAAATGAAAGGAAGGAAGAAGAAGAAGAGGAGAAGAAGAAGAAGAAGGAGAGGGAGGAGGATAAGAAGAAGGAGAAGAAGGATTAGAAGAAGGAGAAGGAGCTCCTCCTTCTCCTTCTTATTACTCCTTCCTCCTTCCTCCTTCTCCTTCTTCTTCTCTTCTTCTTCTCCTATTCCTTCTCCTTCTCCTCCTCCTCCTCCTCCTTCTTTTACTTCTTCTTCTCTTTCTCTTCTTCTACGTAGCTTAGACTCATCCAAGAAAGGCTAAATTGGCTAATTATCCATCTAAATGACATAATTAGCTTAGTTAGCTCCAAAATGACATATTTAATAAAAAATGACCTATACTTAGCTAATTATCCTCGAAATGACATAATTAGCTCCAAAAAGGCATTCTTAGCCAATTTAGCCCGAAGAAGGGGATAAGACGAGAAGAAAGAGGAAAAATGAAAGGAAGGAAGAAGAAGAAGAGAAGAAGAAGAAGAAGGAGAGGGAGGAGGATAAGAAGAAGGAGAAGAAGGAGGAGAAGAAGGAGAAGGAGCTCCTCCTTCTCCTTCTTCTTCCTCCTTCTTCCTCCTTCTCCTTCTCCTTCTTCTTTTCTTCTTCTTCTCCTCTTCCTTCTCCTTCTCCTCCTCCTCCTCCTTCTTTTACTTCTTCTTCTATTTCTCTTCTTCTACGTAGCTTAGACTCATCCAAGAAAGGCTAAATTGGCTAATTATCCATCTAAATGACATAATTAGCTTAGTTAGCTCCAAAATGACCTATTTAATAAAAAATGACCTATACTTAGCTAATTATCCTCGAAATGACATAATTAGCTCCAAAAAGGCATTCTTAGCCAATTTAGCCCGAAGAAGGGGACAAGACGAGAAGAAAGAGGAAAAATGAAAGGAAGGAAGAAGAGGAAGAGGAGAAGAAGAAGGAGAGGGAGGAGAAGAAGGAGAAGGAGGTCCTCCTTCTCCTTCTTCTTCCTCCTTCTTCCTCCTTCTCCTTCTCCTTCTTCTTCCTCCTTCTTCCTCCTTCTCCTTCTCCTTCTTCTTTTCTTCTTCTTCTCCTCTTCCTTCTCCTTCTTCTCCTCCTCCTCCTCCTCCTCCTTCTTTTACTTCTTTTTCTCTTTCTTTTCTTCTACGTAGCTTAGACTCATCCAAGAAAGGCTAAATTGGCTAATTATCCTACGAAATGACATAATTAGCTTAGTTAGCTCCTAAATGGTCTATTTGATGAAACATGACCTATAGTTAGCTAAGTTCTCTCCTAAATGACATAATAAGGCTTACGTAGCTGCAACATGACCTATTCCCCCTAACTTAGGTATTAAAGGGCCTATAATTAGCCTAGCTAGATCAAAAATGGTTAATAAGCATAGTTTGCTCCGGAATGACCTATTTTACCCAAGCTAGCTCTGAAACGACCTATAGTTAGTTAGGGTTTCACCTAAATGACATAATTAGCTTAGTTAGCTCCTAAATGGTCTATACTTAGCTAATTTCTCTCCGAAATAACCTATATATACACTACTTCATCTAGTATTATTCTTCTAACTTTCTTATTTGTCATTTTGCAGATTACCTTCACTTCACGGGAAGCTTGGAAAATATTGATGGAATGCTTGAAGATGATTTATTGTACCATGGGTTGTATTGAAACTATTGTAGTATATGAATATATGAAACTTTGTATGCACGTGGATGAAACTGGTGTAATATATGGTTTGGTACGGATGCAACTTGAAAGCTGGATATAAGAGGTTATTTTAATATGGTTATGAGTACGGAAAGAAATTTATTTATGTCAAATATATATATATATATCCTGATTATTGTTAAAAATGCTGGATATAACAAAAAATAAATAAAAAGGGGCTGGTTCCCCTCTTTGCCGTCTGCCCCCACATGGCAAAGGGGGGAAGGCAGACGGCAAAGGGGGGAATCTGCCCCCTCTCTCTCCCCTCTTTGCCGTCTGCGCCCACATGGCAAAGGGGGGAAGGCAGACGGCAAAGGGGGGAATCTGCCCCCTCTCTCTCCCCTCTTTGCCGTCTGCCCCCACATGGAAAAGGGGGGAAGGCAGACGGCAAAGGGGGGAATCTGCCCCCTCTCTCTCCCCTCTTTGCCGTCTGCCCCCACATGGCAAAGGGGGGAAGGCAGGCGGCAAAGGGGGGAATCTGCCCCCCTTTTCTCCCCTCTTTGCCGTCTGCCCCCACATGGCAAAGGGGGGAAGGCTGACGACAAAGGGAGGAAGCCTGCCGTTAACACTTAACGGGGACATTGCAATATGTGCCGTCCCATTTATTTTGCCGTCTGCCCCCTCATGGCAAAGATTCTTTGCCGTCCTCTTTGGGAAAGCAGACGGCAAAGAACCTCTTCACCGGATTTTTTTTACCGTCTACTTTGCCGTCAACTGACCGACGACAAAGCCTTTGCCGTCCGTGGTTGCACCCTATGCCGTCCACCTTGGCAGACGACAAATTTCTGAATTTCAGTAGTGTGAAGTGTTATGTAGTGGACGTTCACATAACACCACTAGAGGAAAAAAACATACAACATATCAAAATACCGAACGAATACCAAATTCACATGACTATTATTAGCATGACTTATCCCATGTCCTCAGGAACAAAAGTAACTACTCACAAAGCATATTCATAATCATGATCAGAGGTGTAATGAATAGCATCAAGGATCTGAACATAAACTCTTCCACCAAGTAATCCAACTAGCATCAACTACAAAGAGTAATCAACACTACTAGCAACCTTACAAGTACCAATCGGAGTCGGGAGAAGGAGATTGGTTACAAGAGATGAACTAGGGTTTGGAGAGGAGATGGTGCTGATGAAGATGTTGATGGAGATGACTCCCCTCTGACGAGAGGAGTGTTGGTGATGACGAAGGCGATGATTTCCCCCTCCGGGAGGGAAGTTTCCCCGACAGGATCGTCCTGCCGGAGCCCTAGATTGGTTCTGCTCAAGTTCCGCCTCGGGGCGGCGGCGAATCCATGAAAAAGCTCTACCCTGATTTTTTCTCGGACAAAACCCTTCATATAGCAAAAGAGGGGGGCCAGTGGGCCACCAGGGTGCCCACAAGCCCTGTTGCCGCGACCAGGGGGGTAGGCCGCGGCAACCAGGCTTGTGGGCCGCTGGCAGCTCCCCTCTGACACTTCTTTCGCCCATTATTTTTTATATATTCCCAAAAAATTCCACGTTGATTTTCAGGGTATTTGGAGTTGCACAGAATAGAGGACTCAGACTTGCTCCTTTTCCAGTCCAAAAATCCAGTTGCCGGTATTCTCCCTCTTCAAATAAACCTTGCAAAATAAGAGAGAAAAGGCATAAGTATGGTTCCACAAAGTATAATAACAGTCCATAAAGCGATAAATATCAACATGAAAGCATGATGCAAAATGGACGTATCAGAATGCTACCTAGCATAGTTGTCCTTTGCAACTTCTTTCACGTGGCATCAATATTCAGATCCAAACGATTCAAAACAATAGTTTGCTATTGACATGAAAACAGTAATACTTCAAGCAAACTAGCAAAGTAATCATGAACTTTCAAAATAACAAGGCCAAACAAAGTTATCCCTACAAAATCATATAGTCTCGCTATGCTCCATCATCCTCACGCAACTAATGTAAATCATGCACAACCCTGGAATTGGCCAAGTAATTGTTTTCACACTCTTACTTTCTCAAACTTTTTATAAATATCACGCAATACATGAGCGCGAGCCATGGATATAGCACTAAAGGTGGAATAGAGTGTGGTGGTGGTTGTGAGACAAAAAGGAGGAGAAGGTCACATTGACTCGGCGTATCAATAGGCTATGGAGATGCCCATTAATAGATATCAATGTGAATGAGTAGGGATTGCCATACAAGATATGCACTAGAGCTATAATTATGTGAAAGCTCAAGAGGAAAACTACTGGGTGTGCATCCAACTTGCTTGCTCATGAAGACCTAGGGCAATTTTGAGGAAGCCCATCATTAGAATATACAAGCCAAGTTATAGAACAAAGTTTCCCACTAGCATATGGTAGTGACAAAGCAAGAAGCTCTCAATCATGAAGAACATGGTGATATTATGAAGCACAAGTGTGGAAAAAGATAGTAGCATTGTCCCTTCTCTCTTTTTCTCTCATTTTTTATTTGGGCTCTTAGGCCTCTTTTTTTCTTTTCTATCCTTTTTTTGTTTTTGGGCTCTTTGGCCTCTCTTTTTTCCTCACATGGGACAATGCTCTAATAATGATGATCATCACACTTTTTAGTTACTCAAAGCTCAAAGATCACAATGATGATAACTCCATAGGAAATGCCTCCGGCAGTGTACCGGGATGTGCAACGATCTAGTATGATCATGCAATGGCAATATGAGAGTGACGACACAAGTCATTAGACAGAACAATGGGAGTTGCATGGCAATATATCTCGGAATGCCTATGAAAATGCCATAGTAGGTAGGTATGGTGGCTGTTTTGAGGAAGGAATTTGGTGGGTTTGTGCATCGGCGAGAATTGCGTGGCGCTAGAGAGGCTAGCAATGGTGGAAGGTGAAAGTGCATCTATACCATGGGCTCAACATTAGTCATAAAGAACTCACATACTTGTTGCAAAAGTTTTTATTAGTAATCGAAACAAAGTGCTAAACGCATGCTCCGAGGGGAAGGGTTGGTAGGTGTAAACCATCACGCGATCCCGACCTCAACACAAAGGATGACAATCAATAGATCAACTATGCTCCGACTTCCTAACATAGCGGTTCACCATACGTGCATGCTACAGGAATCACTAATTTCAACACAAGTATTTCTAGATTCACAACACCCTACTAACATAGCTTTTAATATTACCGAATCCACGTCTCAAAACTAATTGAGAGGAATCAAAACTTCTCTTTCTATTCAATGCACATGAAGATGGAGGTTTTGGCATCCTCTTTGGGTACCTAGCACATGGGACTACTTTCATAGCATAAGCCAACTACCAAATCACGCACCGTCGTGCTCTAAAGATATAAGTGAAGCACAAGAGCAAAAGTATCTAGCTGAAAAGATATAAGTGAAGCACTAGAGCAAAAGTATCTAGCTCAAAAGATAAAAGTGAAGCACTATGAGCATTCTAGCAAAATCACGATGAGTGCATGTCTCTCTCTCTGAAAAAGGTGTGCAACAAGGATGATTGTGACACAACAAAAAGAAAAGACTCCTATGATGCAGGACGCTCCAAGCAAAACACATATCATGTGGTGAATAAAAATATAGCTCCAAGTAATGTTACCGATGGATTGAAGACGAAAGAGGGGATGCCTTCCCGGGGCATCCCCAAGCTTAGGCTTTTTGGTGTCATTGAATTTGGCTTGGGATGCCTTGGGCATCCCCAAGCTTGAGCTCTTTCCACTCCTTTTCTCTTTGTCCATGAGAACGTCACCCAAAACTTGAAAACTTCACAACACAAAACTTAAAGAGAAACTTGTGATAAGATTAGTACAAGAAAGCAAACTACCACTTCTTTTGGTACTGTAGCAAACTTGAATTCCATTCATATTGATGATGAGCTACTGTATTCTCACTTTTCCATGGCTAGTACTCCCGATACTAACCATAGTTTCATCAAAACAAGCAAGCAACTCAATAAAAACAGAATCTGTCAAAAAGAGACCAGTCTGTAGCAATATGTATATTTCGTATACTTCTGGTACCTCAACAAATCTGAACAATTACGATGGTCTAGGGAAAATAATATCAATCAGCAGCAAAAAGAATCAACTCAAAAGCTCTTTCTGAATAAAAATGAAAAATCATCTCGTGAGCAAAACATTTCTGTCTTTTTCCAGCAAGATCAAACAACCATTATCAAGACTAATCATAAAGGTTTTGCTTGGCTCAAACACAAAAAGAAACACAAAAAACAAAATCACAACAGAATTGTGAAAGTGTGGACGCAACAAAACATAAAGAAAAAGATAAATTTATTGGGTTGCCTCCCAACAAGCGCTATTGTTTAACGCCCTTAGCTAGGCATAGAAGCGATAGAATCACGTATCGTCATCTTTGGTGCTCAAACCATAAGTGGCCCTCATCATGGATTCATAAGGCAATCTTATTTTCTTTCTAGGAAAGTGTTCCATGCCCTTCCTTAAAGGAAATTGAAATCTAATATTGCCTTCCTTCATATTGATGATAGCACCGATAGTCCTTAGGAAAGGTCTACCAAGAATAGTACGACATGTAGGATTGCAATCAATGTCAAGCACAATGAAATCCACGGGTACATAGTTCCTATTTGCAATAATAAGAACATAATTGATCCTTCCCATGGGTTTCTTGATAGTAGAATCAGCAAGATGCAAATTAAGAGAACACTCTTCAATCTCATTAAACCCGAGAATATCACATAAAGACTTTGGAATCGCAGAAACACTAGCACCCAAATCACACAAAGCATTGCACTCATAGTTTTTGATTTTGATTTTGATGGTAGGTTCCCACTCATCATGAAGCTTTCTAGGGATAGAGACTTCCAATTCAAGTTTCTCTTCAAGAGCTTTTATCATAGCTTCGACGATATGATCGGTAAAGGCTTTGTTTTGGCTATAAGCATGCGGAGAGTTTAACATGTATTGCATCAAAGAAATGCATTCAATCAAGGAGCAACTATCATAATTGAATTCCTTGAAATCCACGGTAGTAACTTCATTACTACTCAAAGTTTTAACGTCTTCTACTCCACTTTTAACGCTTTTAGCATCAAGATAGATGGACTCTGAATCATTGGAGCAGTTTTCAACCAAAGTGGATTCATATCTAGCCCCATAATAATTAGGTTTGACACAAGAAAACAAAGATTCAATGGGAGTCACACCAAGCACTTCAAGATCTTCGTGGTTCTCATCACGAGAACACGCCTTTTTAAGCCATTCATGTCTAGCACAAATTTGGGCAGTTCTTTCTTGACTCTCAATCATGGAAACACGCATAGCTTTCAAAGTTTCATCCATGTTGATTTTGGGAGGAGCACATCTAACTTTCAAATAATCAACATCACAAGAAATCCTATCAACGCTCTTAGCCAAATCGTCAATTTTGAGTAGTTTTTCCTCTATGGACACATTGAAAATCTTTTGAGAGTTGATGAACTCTTTGATATTACTCTCTAGATCAGAGGGTAATCTATTGCAATTTCCATGGGTATTGTTGTAGGAGTTGCCGAAGTTATTAGAGGAGTTACTAGGAAAAGGCCTAGGAACATAGTTTCCTCTAAAAGCGTTGTTGTTGCCAAAGTTATTCCTACCAACAAAATTTACGTCCAAGCTAGCGTTGCTACTCTCAATCAAAGAAGACAAAGGCAAATCATTAGGATCCAAAGGAGCACTTCTACTAGCAACCAAATTCATTAACTCGTCCATCTTAGTACTCAACGAGTTAATTTCTTCTATAACGTGTACCTTCTTACTAGTAGGTGACCTTTCAGTATGCCACTGAGAGTAGTTCGTCTTGATGTTGTCTAAGAGCTTTGTGGCTTCTCCTAACGTGATTTCCATGAACGGTCCACGTGAGGCGGAGTCCAAGATATTTCTAAAAGCAAAATTCAAGCCAGCATAAAAGATTTGAATAATCATCCAAAGACTCAAGCCATGAGCGGGACAATTTCCAATCATTAATTTCATTCATGATATCATTACAGAGAGAGATGATCTCAGCCAACGGAAAATACTTGGATATATAAGCATCTTTGCACTTATCCCAAGAATCGATACTATTTTTGGGCAAAGAAGAAAACCAAGTTTTTGCGCGATCTCGCAACGAGAAAGGAAAAAAGCTTCAATTTAATCACGTCATTATCCACATCTCCTTTCTTTTGCATATCGCAAAGCTTAATGAAGGTATTGAGATGGGATGCGGCATCTTCACTAGGAAGGCCAGAGAATTGCTCTTTCATAACAAGATTCAGCAAAGCGGCATTGATTTTGTATGACTCCGCACTAGTGGCGGGAGCAATCAGAGTACTAATAAAATCATTATTATTAGTATTCGAGAAGTCACAAAGCTTGGTGTTTTCGTTCATGGTGACTTTAACAAGCAAGCAAGCACGCGAGCAAACAAAAAGCGGGCGAGAAAAAGGGCGAACGAAAAAGCGAACGAAAAAAGGCAAATTGGTGAAGTGGGGGAGAGGAAAACGAGAGACAACTGGCAAACAAAGTAAATGCAAGAGATGAGTTTGCGACACCTACTTGGATGAGTTCTTGACTTGATCTTCCTCCCCGGCAACGACGCCAGAAATCCTTCTGCTACTTCTCAAATAACAGCGCTAGAAATTGACACGTTGACGGAGATTGGGCTTGCGTTGGTTTTTCCCTTGAAGAGGAAAGGGTGATGCAACACATGAGCAGTAAGTATTTCCCTCAGTTTGAGAACCAAGGTATCGATCCAGAAGGAGGGTCTCGTCAAGTCCAGAGTACCTGCGCAAACACAAACAAGCTTGCACCCAACGCTTCAAAGGGGTTGTCAATCCCTTCAAGATTGTTTGCAAAGTGAGCTATGAAGGCGGAAAGTGCAATGAAGTAAAAAGTGTAAGGCTGAAAATATGGTGTGGCGTAGACCCTGGGGGCCATAGTGTTCACTAGAGGCTTCTCTCAAAATAGCAAGTATTACAGTGGGTGAATAAATTACTGTCGAGCAATTGATAGAACCACGCAAAGTCATGACAATATCTAAGGCAATGATCTAGCATATAGGCATCACGTCCGAGACAAGTAGACCGATACTTTCTGCATCTACTACTATTACTCCACACATCGACCGCTGTCCTGCATGCATCTAGTGTATTGAGTTTATGAAAAACAGAGTAACGCTTTAAGCAAGATGACATGATGTAGAGGGATGATCTCAAACCAATGATGAAAACCCCATATTTTTACCCTTGATGGCAACAACACGATACGTGCCTCGCTACCCCTTCTGTCACTGGGTGAGGTCACCGCACGGTATGAACCCAAAACCAAGCACTTCTCCCATTGCAAGAATCATAGATCTAGTTGGCCAAACAAAACCCACAACTCGAAGAGAATTACAAGGATATGAAATCATGCATACGAGAGATCAGAAGAAACTCAAAGAAGATTTATAGATAATCTGATCATAAATCCACAATTCATCGGATCTCGACAAACACACCGCAAAAGAAGATTACATCGGATAGATCTCCATGAAGATCATGGAGAACTTTGTATTGAAGATCCAAGAGAGAGAAAAAGCCAACTAGTTACTAGCTATGGACCCGTAGGTCTATGGTGAACTACTCACGCATCATCGGAGAGGTCATGGTGTTGATGGAGAAGCCTTCCGTGTCCGAATCCCCCCTCCGGCAGGGCACGAGGATGTGCCCCGGATGGTATCTTGCGGAGACACAAGCTTGCGGCGGCGGAAAAGTGATTACGATGCTCCCCTGATTTTTTGTGGAATTTTTGGGGATATATAGGCGCAAACCCTAGGGCAGGCGTGGCCCAGGGAGCCCACAAGCCTGGACGGCGCGGGCCCCCCTCGCCGCACCATGAGGGCTTGTGTGGTCCCTGAGGACCCCCTGCCTTGGTTGTCAAGTCTCTCGACCTTCTTCCGCTTCGGAAAAAATCTTTTCGGAAGTTTTATTCAGTTTGGACTCCGTTGAAAATCCTCCTCTGAAAGGGGTCAAAAACATGAAAAAAACAGGAACTGGCACTTGGCACTGGATTAATAAGTTAGTCCCAGAAAATAAATAAAAGGCATGCAAAACATCCAAAGTTGACAAGATAATAGCATGAAACCATCAAAAATTATAGATACGTTGGAGACGTATCAGTGTTTTAAAATAATTACAGTTTAGGCTTGAACAAATGCAGAATAAAACTAACGTTTAATTGCTCAAGCACAAAACCTAAAAAAACTAGGCTTACCTTGTTGGGGACACAAAAAATTTCCTACGCACACGAAGATCTATCATGGTGATGTCCATCTACGAGAGGAGATTTGGATCTACGTATCCTTGTAGATCGCACACTAGGAAGCGTTCAGAAACGCGGTTGATGTAGTGGAACGTCCTCACGTCCCTCGATCCGCCTCACGAATCGTCCCACGAAACGTCCCGTGATCCGTCCCACGAACCATCCCACGATCCTCCCCAAGAACCGTCTTGCGACCCGTTGCACGAACCGTCTTGTGATCCGTCTCACGATCCGTTCCGATCTAGTGTCGAACGGACGACACCTCCGTGTTCAGCGCACGTACAACTCGATGATAATCTTGGCCTTCTTGATCCATCAAGCAAGACGGATAAGTAGATGAGTTCTCCGGCAGCGTGACGGCGCTCCGGTGGTGGTGAAGGATCTACTCCTAGAGGGCTCCGCCCGAGCTCCGCAGAAATACGATATAAAGGTAAAACTATGGTGTCTAGATCTGAGTTGCACGTGACAAAAGTTGTGTCCCAAAAACCCTCAATACCTCTAGTATATATTGGAGGGAGGGAGGGGAGGATCCAGCCTCAAACCCTCAAGGTTTGGCAGAAATTGGAGGTGGAGGAGTCCTACTCCAATCCTACTTGGAGTAGGATTCCACCTTCCCACTTGGAAACTCTTTCCACCTTGTGTTTTTCCTTCTCAAACCTTATGGGCCTTAGTGGGAACTTATTCCAGCCCACTAGGGGCTGGTTTATATCTTCCCATAGCCCATGAGACCCCTTGGGGCGTTACACCCCTCCTGATGGTCCCCGACACCCCTCCCGGCACTCCCGGTACACTACCGATGAGCCCGAAGCTTTTCCGGTGACCAAAACAGGACTTCCTATATATCAATCTTTACCTCCGGACCATTCCGGAGCTCCTCGTTATGTCCTGGATCTCATCCGAGACTCCGAACTACTTTCGGTTACCAACACCTATAACTCTACTATACCGAAACGTCACCGAACCTTAAGTGTGCAGACCCTACGGGTTCGAGAACTATGCAGACATGACCCGAGACACTCCTCGGTCAATATCAAACAGCGGGACCTGGATGCCCATATTGGATCCTACATATTCTCCGAAGAGCTTATCGGTTGAACCTCGGTGCCAAGGATTCATATAATCCCGTATGTCATTCCCTTTGTCCTTCGTTATGTTACTTGCCCGAGATTCGATTGTCGGCATCCGCATACCTATTTCAATCTCGTTACCGTCAAGTCTATTTACTCGTTCCATAATACAAGATCTCGTGACTTATACTTAGTCACATTGGTTGCAAGGCTTGTGTGTGATTTTGTATTACCGAGTGGGCCCGAAGATACCTCTCCGTCACACGGAGTGACAAATCCCAGTCTTGATCCATACTAACTCAACGGACACATCCGGAGATACCTGTAGAGCACCTTTATAGTCACCCAGTTATGTTGTGACGTTTGATACACACAAGGCATTCCTCCGGTGCCAGTGAGTTATATGATCTCTCATGGTCATAGGAACAAATACTAGACACGCAGAAAACAATAGCAATAAAATGACACGATCAATATGCTACATATATAATTTGGGTCTTGTCCATCACATGATTCTCCTAATGATGTGATCCCGTTATCAAGTGACAACACTTGCCTATGGTCAGGAAACCTTGGCCATCTTTGATCAACGAACTAGTCAACTAGAGGTTCACTAGGGACAGTGTGTTGTCTATGTATCCACACATGTATTTGAGTTTCCAATCAATACAATTCTAGCATAGATAATAAACGATTATTATGAACAAGGAAATATAATAATAACTAATTTATTATTGCCTCTAGGGCATATTTCCAACAGTCTCCCACTTCCACTAGAGTCAACAATCTAGTTCACATCACCATGTGATTTCAACGAATCCAACACCGATATAGTTCTGGGGTCTGATCTCGTCTTACTTGCGAGAGAGGTTTTAGTCAACGGTTCTGATACTTTCAGATCCGTGTGTGCTTTAAAAATATTTATGTCATCTAATAGATGCTGCTACTACATGCTATTCGAAAATACTCCAAATATCTACTCGACTATACGAATCCATTTTACTACTTATAGTCATTCGGATTAGTGTCAAAGCTTGCATCGATGTAACCCTTTACGACGAACTCTTTAACCACCTCCATAATCGATAAAAATTCCTTAGTCCATTAGTTACTAAGGATAACTTTGACCGCTGTTCAGTGATTCAATCCTGGATCAGTCTCTATACCTCTTAACAGACATGTAGCAAGGCACACATCAGGTGCGGTACACAGTATGGCATACTGTAGAGTCTACGGCTAAGGCATAGGGGATGACCTTCGTCCTTTCTCTTTATTCTGCCTTGGTCAGGCTTTTGAGTATTACTCAAATTCACACCTTACAACACAACCAATAACTCCTTCTTTGCCGATCTATTTTGAACTCTTTCAAAAACTTGTCAAGGCATGCATTTCATTTGAAAGTTCCATTAAGCGTTTTGATCTATCTCTATAGATCTTGATGCTCAATGTTCAAATAGCTCTATCCAGGCCTTCCTTTGAAAAACTCTTTTCAAACAACCTTTTATGCTTCACTGAAATTCTACATTACTTCTGATCAACAATATGTCAACCACATATACTTATCAGAAATTCTATAGTGCTCCCACCCACTTCTTTGGAAATACAAGTTTCTCGTAAACCTTGTACAAACCAAAAATCTTTGATCATCTCATCAAAGTGTATATTCCAACTCCGAGATGCTTGCACCAGTCCATTGAAGGATCGCTGGATGCATACTTGTTAGTATCCTTAGGATCGAAAAAACCTTCTGGTTGTATCACATACAACCTTTCCTCAAGGAAACCGTCGAGGAAACAATGTTTTGACATCCTATGTGCATTATTTCATAAATAATGCAGCAACTACTAACATAATTCCAACAGACTTTTAGCATCGCTACAAGTGAGAAAGTCTCATCATAGTCAACTCTTTGATCTTGTCGGAAACATATTTGCGACAAGTCGAGCTTTTCTTAACGGTGAATAGTCACCATCATCGTCTGTCTTACTTTTAAAAATCGATCTTTACTTAATAGTCCTATGACCATCAAGTAGTTCTTCCAAAGTCTACACTTTGTTTTCATACATAGATCCTCTCTCGGATTTCATGGCCTCTAGCCATATGTCGGAATCCGGGCCCACCATCGCTTCTCCATAGCTCGTAGGTTCATTGTTGTTCAACAATATGACCTCCAAGACAGGGTTACCGTACCACTTTGTAGTAGTACGCGACCTTGTCAACCTACGAGGTTTGTAGTAACTTGATCCGAAGCTTAATGATCACCATCATCAATTTTCTACTTCAATTGGTGTAGGCGCCACAGGAACAACTTCCTGCGCCGTGCTACACACTGGTTGAAGTGATGGTTCAATAACCTCATCAAGTTCCACCACCCTCCCACTCAATTCTTTCAAGAGAAACCTTCCCTTGAGAAACGATCCGTTTCTAGAATAAACACTTTGCTTCCGGTTCTGAGATAGGAGATGTATCCAACTGTTTTGGATATCCTATGAAGATGCATTTATTCGCTTTGGGTTCGAGCTTATCAGGCCGAAACCTTTTCACATAAGTGTCGTAGCCACAAACTTTCAAGAAACGATAGCTTAGGTTTCACTAAACCATAGTCTATACTGTGTCATCTCAACGGAAATATGTGGTGCCCTATTTAAAGTGAATGCGGTTGTCTCTAATGCATAACCCATAAACGATAGTGGTAATTCGATAAGAGACATCATAGTATGCACCATATCAAATAGGGCGTGGCTCTGACGTTCAGACACATCATAACACTATGGTGTTCCAGGTGGCATGAACCGCGAAACAATTTTCACACTGTCTTAAGTGCGTACCAAAAACTCGTAACTCAGATATTCATCTCTATGATCATATCGTAGACAATTTATCCTCTTGTCACGACGATCTTCACTTCCAAATAGCTTTGAACTTTTCAATATTTTAGACTTGTGATTCATCAAGTAAATACTCCTGTATCTACTCAAATCGTCAGTGAAGTAAGAACATAACAATATCCATTGCGTGCCTCAACACTTATTGGACTGCACACATAAAAATGTATTACTCCCAACAAGTTACTCTCTTGTTTCATGTGGCATGATTTGCATGTCTCAAGTGATTCAAAATCAAGTGAGTACAAAGATCCATCAGCATGGAGCTTCTTCATGCATTTTATACCAACATGACTCAAGTGGCAGTGCCACAACTAAGTGGTACTATCATTATTAGTTTGCATCTTTTGGCACCAATATTATGAACATGTGTAACACTACGATCGAGATTCAATAAACCATTGAAGGTAATTATTCAAGCAAATAGAACAACTATTATTCCTTTTAAATGAATAATCGTATTGCAACAAACATGATCCAATCATGTTCATGCTCAACGAAAACACCAAATAACAATTATTTAGGTTCAACACCTATCCCGATGGTAGAGGGAGCGTGCGATGTTTGATCACGTCAACCTTGGAAACACTTCCAACACGTATCGCCACCTCGCCTTTAGCTAGTCTCCGTTTATACCGTAGCTTTCATTTCGAGTTACTAATCACTTAGCAACCGAACCCGTATCCAATACCCTCGTGCTACTAGGAGTACTAGTAAAGTACACATCAATATCATGTATATCAAATATACTTCTGTCGACTTTGCCAGCCTTCTTATCTACCAAGTATCTAGGGTAGCTCCGCCTCAGTGATCGTTCCCCTAATAACAGAAGCACTTAGTCTCGGGTTTGGGTTCAATTTTGGGTTTCTTCATTGGAGCAACAACTGGTTTGCCGTTTCATGAAGTATCCCTTCTAGCCCTTGCCCTTCTTGAAACTAGTGGTTTTACTAACTATCAACAATTGATGTTCCTTCTTGATTTCTACTTTCGCAGTGTCAAACATTGCGAATCACTCAAGGATCATCATATCTATCCTTGATTTGTTTATAGTTCATCACGAAGCTCTAGCAGCTTAGTGGCAGTGACTTTGGAGAACCATCACTATCTCATCTGGAAGAGTAACTCCCACTTGATTCAAGCGATTGTTGTACTCAGGCAATCTGAGAACATGCTCAATGATTTGAGATTTTATCCTTTACTTAGTAGGCAAAGAATCTTGTCGGAGGTCTTATACCTCTCAATAAGGGCACGAGCATGAAATCTGAATTTCATCTCCTTGAACATCTCTTATGTTCTGCGACATTTTCAAAACGTCTTTGGCGCCTTGCTTCAAAGACATTAAGTATTACACACTGAACTATCATGTAGTCATCAAAGACGTGTATGCCAGATGTTTGCAACATCCACGGACGACGCCCGAGGTGCAGCACACCGAGTGGTGCACTAAGGACATAAGCCTTCTGTGCAGCAATGAGGACAATCCTGAGTTTTATGGACTCAGTCCGCAAAGTTGCTACTATCAACTTTCAACTAAATTTTCTCTAGGAACATATAAAAACAGTAGAGCTATAGCGCAAGCTACATCGTAATTCACAAAGACCATTAGACTATGTTCATGATAATTAGTTTAATTAATCATATTACTTAAGAACTTCCACTCAAAAAGTACATATCTCTAGTCATTTGAGTGGTACATGATCCAAATCCACTATCTCATGTCCGATCATCACGTGAGTCGAGAATAGTTTCAGTGGTAAGCATCTCTATGCTAATCATATCAACTATACGATTTATGCTCGACCTTTCGGTCTATTGTGTTCCGAGGCCATGTGTGCACATGCTAGGCTCGTCAAGTTTAACCCGAGTGTTCCGCGTGTGCAACTATTTTGCACCCGTTGTATGTGAACGTTGAGTCTACCACACCCGATCATCAAGTGGTGTCTCCAAACGACGAACTGTAGCAACAGTGCACAGTCGGGGAGAACACAATTTCGTCTTGAAATTTTAGTGAGGGATCATCTCATAATGCTACCGTCGTTCTAAGAAAAATAAGGTGCATAAAAGGATTAATATCACATGAAATTCATAAGTGACATGATATCTCCATCACAAAGCATCGGCTCGATCTTCTTGTCACCGGTGCCACACCATGATCTCCATCAACGTGTCGCCGTCGGGGTTGTCGTGCTACTTATGCTATTACTACTAAAGCTACGTCCTAGCAATATAGTAAATGCATCTGCAAACAAAAACGTTAGTTTAAAGACAACCCTATGGCTCCTTCCGGTTTCCGTACCATCGACGTGCAAGTCGATATTAACTATTACAACATGATCATCTCATACATCCAATATATCATATCACGTCATTGGCCATATCATATCACAAGCATACCCTGCAAAAACAAGTCAGACGTCATCTAATTTGTTGTTGCATGTTTTACGTGGCTGCTATGGGTATCTAGTAGATCGCATCTTACTTACACAAAAACCACAACGGAGATGTGCAAATTGCTATTTAACCTCTCCAAGGACTGCCTCGGTCAAAACCAATTCAACTAAAGTTGGAGAAACCCACACCCGCCAGTCATCTTTATGCAATGAGGTTACATGTCAAGCGATGAAACCAGTCTTTCGTAAGCGTACGAATAATGTCGGTCCGGGCCGCTTCAATCCAACAATACCACCGAATCGAGAAAAGACTAAGGAGGGCAGCAAATCGAACATCACCGTCCACAAAACCCTTTGTGTTCTACTCGAGACTACATCTACGCATGAACCTAGCTCATGATGCCACTGTTGGGGAACAGTGCATGGGAAACAAAAAATTTCCTACGCACACAAAGACCTATCATGGTGATGTCCATCTATGAGAGGAGATTTGGATCTACGTACCCTTGTAGATCGCACAACAGGAAGCGTTAAGAAACGCGGTTGATGTAGTGGAACGTCCTCACGTCCCTCGATTCACCACGCGAACCGTCGCACGAACCATCCCGCGATCCATCCCACGAACCGTCCCGCGATCCGTCCCACTAACCGTTTTACGATCCGTTGCACGAACCATCTTGCGATCCATCTCACGATCTGTTCCGATCTAGTGCTGAACGAACGACACCTCCGCGTTCAGCACACGTACAGCTCGACGATGATCTCGACCTTCTTGATCCAGCAAGTAAGATGGAGAAGTAGATGAGTTCTCCGGCAGCGTGACGACGCTCCGGTGGTGGTGAAGGATCTACTCCTGCAGGGCTCCGCCCGAGCGCTGCAGAAATACGATCTAGAGGTAAAACTATGGTGTCTAGATCTGAGTTGCACGTGGCAAAAGTTGTGTCCCAAAAACCCTCAATACCTCTAGTATATATAGGAGGGAGGAAGGGGAGGAGGCAGCCTCAAACCCTCCAGGTTCGGCCGAAATTGGAGGAGGAGGAGTCCTACTCCAATCCTACTTGGAGTAGGATTCCACCTTCCCACTTGGCAACTCTTTCCACCTTGTGTTTTTCCTTCTCAAACCTTATGCGCCTTAGTGGGAACTTATTCTAGCCCACTAGGGGCTGGTTTATCTCTTCCCATAGCCCATGAGACCCCTTGGGGCGTTACACCCCCCCCCCCGATGGTCCCCGGCACGCCTCCCGGCACTCCCGGTATAGTACCGATGAGCCCGAAGCTTTTCCGATGACCAAAACAAAACTTCCTATATGTCAATCTTTACCCCCGAACCATTTGAGAGCTCCTCGTGACATCCTGGATCTCATCCGGGACTCTGAACAACTTTCGGTTACCAACACCTATAACTCAACTATAACGAAACGTCACCGAACCTTAAGTGTGCAGACCCTGCGGGTTCGAGAACTATGCAAACATGACCCGAGACACTCCTCGGTCAATATCCAACAGCGGGACCTGGATGCTCATATTGGATCCTACATATTCTCCAAAGATCTTATCGGTTGAACCTCGATGCCAAGGATTCATATAATCCCGTATGTCATTCCCTTTGTCCTTCGGTATGTTACTTGCCCGAGATTCGATCATCGGCATCCGCATACCTATTTCAATCTCGTTACCGGCAAGTCTCTTTACTCGTTTCGTAATACAAGATCCCGTGACTTACACTTAGTCACATTGCTTGCAAGGCTTGTGTGTGATGTTGTATTACCGAGTGGGCCCCGAGATACCTCTTCGTCACACGGAGTGACAAATCCCAGTCTTGATCCATACTAACTCAACGGACACCTTCGGAGATACCTGTAGAGCACCTTTATAGTCACCCAGTTACGTTGTGATGTTTGATACACATAAGGCATTCCTCCGGTGCCAGTGAGTTATATGATCTCATGGTCATAGGAACAAATACTTGACACGCAGAAAACAATAGCAATAAAATGACACGATCAATATGCTACGTATATAATTTTGGTCTTGTCCATCACTTGATTCTCGTAATGATGTGATCCCGTTATTAAGTGACAACACTTGCCTATGGTAACGAAACCTTGACCATCTTTGATCAACGAACTAGTCAACTAGAGGCTCACTAGGGACAGTGTGTTGTCTATGTATCCACACATGTATTTGAGTTTCCAATCAATACAATTCTAGCATGGATAATAAATAGTTCTTATGAACAAGGAAATATAATGATAACTTATTTATTATTGACTCTAGGGCATATTTCCAACACACCTATGTGCACCAACAACTTATGCTAAGCAAGATAAACAACTAAGTGATAGCAAGATATATGACAATAAACAATATGGCTATCACAAAGTAAAGTGCATAAGTAAAGGGTTCGGGAAAGAGATAACCGAGGCACGCAGAGACGATGATGTATCCCGAAGTTCACACCCTTGCGGATGCTAATCTCTGTTGGAGCGGTGTGGAGGCACAATGCTCCCCAAGATGCCACTAAGGACACCGTAATCTCCTCACGCCCTCGCACAATGCAGATGCCGTGATTCCACTAAGGGACCCTTGAGGGCGGTCACCGAACCCGTACAAACAAGGTTAAGGCAATCTCCACAACTTAATTGGAGGCTCTGTGGGGACCCCGAGTGGTGAGTCGAGATCGCCGTGCCCAGTGATCCCAAGGTTCAATGCTCACTGAACACAGATACTGAATAATAGAGTCTTGCATCCATACATACCGTTTGATACAATAAATGACCACTTCGGTCGAGTCTTACATATATAGGGCCTTAAAGGCCAAAGCACCAAACTAGACCAATAGCGGAATTACTGGTTGAAAGCGTGAACCCAAGCCATCAGCCTTAACCTACAAGCATTCTGACTGGGAAGCGTCCTAGCTCGCAAGAACGTCACCGAGTTAATCTTCACCATATCATGTCTTTCACACCTGGTCAATGAAATAACCAGTGGCAAGCCAATGAGTACTTTGAATGTACTCGCAAACAGCCCATGATACGAATAATGAAAATGAAGGATAACAATATCATACATCTTTAGTGTAACTCATCTGGGTGGAATGATCATGAATACGCATCAAGTTAAAGAATTACTTTTGAAGAACAGGTTACGGATATCAACATATGTGCTAAGGGTTAAACCATCCGGGTTTACCCTATAGGCCAAGTCACCGAACTTGGTCGTATTATTATTATGGTAACAACACCTTTTTAACACCACACACACACTCACAGTTGGTTTATGCGGAAATATCAGGACATAGTTTAAGCAGGATTACCCAACTGTCCTTGACCGTGGACACGGCTATTCGAATAGTTTACACTCTGCAGAGGTAGTACGCTGGACCCACGAGATCCGGGAAACTTCCGTGTCATCCACGACTCGCGGTATATCACATATACCCGAGGTACGTACCCGATCATCATCTTTCCCCTGACGATACTAGACAAAGAGGTCCACTTGATTGGTACCTAGCCCACATGTTGTACGTCTTACGAGCACCGGCTTTGGACAGTATCAACCATGCGGGGACCAACGGTGTGCCTGGAACTCATAATAATGGCACAATCGTCCTACCCGGCACGACCCCATCACGAGAGTGACGACAATCACTCCCACCACTAGTAATGTGGCTCTTTGCTAGTACCGACCAGAGTAATCAACAAAGCCCCGTCCCATAAAGGGGTATCGTGGTCGTACTGGTAAGGTTGGGACGGTCGACACATCATAAATCTAATCCCATTTCCGAAACCATACTCACACAAAACACCGGTGCATCACTTCACCAAAAGTGATCACCAACTCATCATCACCCTCGGGCATTAGTGGCACCCGACGGGGTTTTCATAAACTCTTATTTAACTCATCATCATGCTCATGATAATATGCTTCTATCTTTACTTGTCAACATGGTATTAGCATGACCCTCAAGGGGTAGGGTCAAGCTCAATGCAATGGTTCTTTAATTCTACTAGCCACATGACAATAGCATGATCCTTATAGATGGTAGGGTCATACTCATCATGCTTATGCTCCGAAGAGCCAAATGAATAACATCACTGTCATGCAAGTGCTTCGAAGAAGCCTTCGGTACCATCACACTAATGATGAACCGGTATTATGATCACATGCAACGGAAAAGTACTTGCTATTCTAGCATGCATCAATTCATATGCTCAAGTCATGGTCAAAGGGCTGCTTGCCTTGCTCACATAAGTCCTCGGGGTCTTCGAGGTCTTCTGCTCCGTCTCTGAATACTCCGTCTACCGTCAACTATCGTCGGAAACAACCATAGTAAGCCACGTAGCAAACAAGATAAAAGTGCCACAAAAATAGAAGTTATATTTTCCTGGACCTCTCTGGTCATAAGAAAAATACCTGAACCTTTGCCAAGGGGTTTGAATCATCAGGGGTGTCTACATGGAAGGAAAGGAGGAATAGGTGATCATTGAAGAAGCTCATAGAAGTCATTCTGTTAAAAATGAGTGGAGGCACCCATTTAACAGAGAATTATTTTTGAAATTTTTAGGAAGTGGTTTCACTGGATTTGGAGTTGGTATGAATATACTAGGAATTTTCTAAGGTGGGATAAATAGCATTAGGAAGCTATTTATTATAATTAACAGAATGGAGTTTGATAAAAATGTTGACCAAGTCTCTAAAAATAGAGGATGGTTCTAGAAGACCCTAGGAATTTGAATCACTCCATTTGGAGTTGATTTGCATCCTATGTGAATTTCGAAAGTGGAGTCAAATATGGACAGATTTGGATTTAAATGAAAATGCCACAGAAAGTGGGTAGGGAAAAATGTGCAAAGCACTTATTTGGATAGGCCTCATTTTTAGGATCCTGCAGAAATTTGAATCAATGAAATTGGAGTTAGAATGATTTTATGGGAGATTTTAGAAGTTTGCAGATATATAAAAAAGACAAAAGGGCCTCCAGACTTGGCTATCTTGCGCACAAGGCGCTAGAGAAGGAGGTGGGTCGGCCCGGTTGCGCAGACCACCTGGGAGGTTGCTGACGTCGAAGGCGTAACCCTGCAAATGCGCCTTCGCGTGCGGGAGGCGCCAATCGGCGAGGGCGCCGCCACTTAAAGCCGGGGCCAACCGGTGAGGGGCTCACGATGGGCCCCGCCCGTCAGCTCCGTCCCTAACCTCCCGCTCAAGACGGGAGAGAGAGGAGGCAGAACAGGGTCGGGATCCGACGCTGCTTCCGACGGCTCGGGCTACATCTGGCGCCGCTCCGGCCACCAGGGCGCTTGGGGGAGGGAGCCGCGTCGGCCTAGGGGTCCATCCCTGCTGGTCCTCTTCCTCCTCACGCTGGAGCAGAGGAACCGCGGGAGAGGGAGAGGAAGCCGCGCGGTGCCGTGCCTCCGACCATCCCCTGACCAAGGGAAGGGCACCGGCGAGCTCAGGGACCTCGCCGCTCCCCATTCCCACATAGGGTGTCCGCATAGGGACCACGGGGAAAGCCGACGGCGGTGGTTGCGGGAGGCCGACGACCCTACTGCTCTCGGCATCAGCAGCGAGGGGGGAGGGTCTAGAGGTGCTAGAGGGATGAGATGTGGCGGCCCGGGGGTCTCCAGCAGGGCGGAAGGAGGCGAGGGGGCCCTGTGCATGCCAACCCATGCGGAGACCGGAGCTTTACCCTTCGGCCATGGCTATGACAGGAGGAGGGGAAGGATTGGGGATAGAGCAGGGAGGAGGAGAGGGCTCCAGGGAGAGAGGAGAAGCCCAATGGGAGCCAGGGGGCTCGGGGAAGAGAAGGTAAGAGGGAAGAGAGAGAGGGAAAGCTCGGGAGCTCTCTGGAGCTCTCGGTGCATGGATTCCATGCACCACAGAAGGACTTTGGAGGCTAGCTGATGGATGGAGATGCTTTGAATGGTCAAGGGGATCCTCTAAGACACACTAGGGTACGAAGAAACGGCTAGGCACGCCCTGGAGAAAGAAGACAAGGTGCAGAGCACCGTTTTTGCATGCTAGGGAGGTGGTCACCACCCCACCTGGTGCCCTGGGCCACCCCTTGGTGAGGCCAAGGTGTCAAGCATGCAAGGCATGCATGCCACAAAGCACTCGTGGAGTTTGGAGCCAAGTGAAGAAGATTTGAATGGGGTTTGACTGCTGTAAACATTTCAGTAGGAAACTAGGGCTAATACAAATGGTTTTTACAGGCAGGGATGGGAGCTGAAACCATGTCCTGGAGCATGTGGTATGAAAGGACTACACACGTGCAAAAATTCAGCTCAAGAAAAGAAGTGTAGCTAGCACTTGCTGTACAAAGCTACTTTTCAGCCAGAAATGAACTTGAGGAGGTGCTGCTCATTTTCTCCACATGAGCATGCCATCTCTTGGTCTGAAATGAAGCTTTGGCATACTAGAGATGCTGTGGAAAGAATTGGGACCCTTGGGTTAAGTAGAAGTGAAACAAGAGGGTAAAAACAGTGATCCCATGGGTGAAAATGAGAGAAGTTACAAAGGGTCCTTCCCTAATAATTGACCAGTGGTCATGGGAAAGTTACTCGAGGTGAAATGTAACAAGGTGAGGCTGTGGTAGAAAGTTGAGCTCAAGGAATAAAGTGGAAGGGGCAAAAGAAGCCAAATTAGTGAGTGCACACAAGGTGTTTGATATGTGGTTGGGCCACCAGATGAATTCCAATGGCTATGAAACTTAACCGGGTCAAATAATAGATGAAAATAAGCTTACACACCAAATTTGGGATTTGCTGGAGAAGTTTTCCAATGCAGACTTGAAAAACCCTAGGAATGGGCAGAAATGGGTTTCTTCTTAGAACCCTATTCAAATAAATTCCCATAAATCCAATATTTGGTGTAGGGGCATTATTTGAGCATTAAGTCATGCAAAAAAAGTTTGAGGATAATTGGAAAAATTTATAATGTAAACTTTACCAAAGTCAGAAATCGACAGAGAGAGTTTTGAGGGTCTTAGGACAAGTTCTTGCATTCTCCTTGGTGTACCACTTGGTGTGGATCCCTTATTGTAGTATTAGAACATGTCCACCAAATTTGAGCACACTTGTAGATACTTCACAATGTAGAGTTGCTCAAATTTGGTTCTGGACAGATAGGGTTTTAGAGTGATTAGGGGAGTCAAATCAACTTGGATTAAAATGAAACTTGGCAAGATCATCAAGAATATCATAGATGACATGCTATAATTTTACTCGAATTTATTGAGAATATTTCTTATAGAAATATTTCAAAAGTTTGAAATAGGCAGGAATGGTTTTGGAGGGGTTTGCCCAATATTTTGAACATGACCATGTGTTGAAACTCATAAATATGGAATAAATATATCCACTAAGTTTCCCTAAATTTTCTTAAATATTTTGAAGGCAATAAGAATAACTTTCCTTCATAGGAGACCATTTCTGGCCTCATAGAAGGGCTTTTAAATAAAATAAATATTTTTAAAATAGTATTTTGGTGGTTTTTGGAAGTCATTTTGATAATAGTTTTAAATAAAACAATTGGTGCCAAAGAAACTCCCTAATTTGAGGACTTGTAGTACAAACCTCATCTGAGGGGGTTTGAAAGTTTAATCCAAAGAAAACCTTTTTGGTGAAAATAATATTTGCTAAAAATAGATATTTGTTCTAAACACATGGCATGATCATTAGGCAGGAGATCATGGAAGGAGCAGGTGATTAGGAGGATGGCAAGAATTAATGGGGAGCAATCACATGCATTCAAACAAACAGGCAAACAATAGTCACTCCGAGAATCGCAAGCATTCTCAAAAATAAATTTAATTGGTCCTAAATTTTGAAATAAGTTAATTAGTCAGGGAAGCCAAAAACAGGGTGTGACAGGATCCCAACAACACCACAAAGCTTCACCACAATGGCATATGGCTTCAAGGTGACCACAAATGCTCGGGGCAATCTCCACAACTTAATTGGAGACCCCGACACTTGCCCGAAGCTTTACACCACAACGATTGAGCTCCGGGGCATCACCAAGCTTCTTGGGGTACCAAGTACCCAAGGGTAATCAGCTTCTCAAACTTCACTTCCACATATCACCGTGGGGAACTCAAACCTATGCACCAAATTCAATGGCAATAACACACAAAGTGGACAAGTCCCTCACACTCAAATCCCTCCATAACAACAAAAGCTATGGAGAAATAGGAGAGGAAGAACAAGGAGCTCACAAAGAACTCCAAGATCAATGTCCAAGGGGTTCCCCTCAAATAGAGGAGAAAGTGATTGGTGGAGATGTGGATCTAGATCTCCTCTCTCTTTTCCCTCAAGAACTAGTAAGAATCATTGGAGGGATTGAGAGTTAGCCAACTCTAAGAAGGTCAACAATGGGGGAAGAACATGAGCTCCACGGATAGATAGGTCCAAGGGGGAAGAAGACCCCCTTTATATAGTCGGGGAAGGAATCAGACCGTTACCCCCACTTACAGCCCACGCATAGCGGTACTACCGCTGGCGAGGCGCGGTACTACCGCTGCCTCTAACGGTACTACCGCTAGCGAGGAGCGGTACTACCATTGCCCCTAGCGGTACTACCGCTGGCAAGGAGCAGTACTACCGCTTGGCGCAAGCGGTACTACCGCTAGGCAAGGAGCGGTACTACTGCACAACCACGGTAGTAAATATATTACCGTCGGGCCTACCACCACTTGGAAAAGTATTTGCAAAAAGGTCTAACAAAGTACAACCGCTCAGAGAGACGTACTACCGCCCTAAAGTGGTACTACCGCTAGGGAGCGGTACTAGCACTTGGCAAAAGCGGTACTAGAGCTCGCCACTGAAACAACCATAACTTTCGCACACGAGCTCCGAATCGAGCAAACCCAAGCTTGTTGGATTTAGGACAACAAGAGCTATCAAACAGCGATATCGAAGCAGATATGAAAAAGCCAATGATATAGAGATGTGGATCTCTATGAATGAATAACCTGCAAAAAATCCAACATCGAAAACATCATAGAAGATGCATATGGACTCCGTTTTTGATGAACTCGAGCTTGTCATGAAGATGACCATAAGCTCTAAAACTCACCAAGAGAAACACCAAACAAGAACCAAGAAGTATGATGCAAGGATGCACATGGTTTGAGCTCTCAACGAATGATATGATCAAGCTACTCACTTGAGAGCCCCCCTTGATAGTGCGGCAATCTATCCTACAACAGAAAACCTATCAAGGGCAAAACTATACCTTGCACCTCGTCCTCTTGAGCTAGATGACGATGATCTTGGCTTCCTCAAGATGTACCACCTTTCTTGATTGAGTTGGCTTGATGAATACTAGTTGATTGCTCCCCCATACACAATATGGGTGAGCCGCTCTTCAGCATATCTTCACAAGTCCATTGCCACCACAATGGACGGCAAGCTTCAAGCAAGATATCTTCGTGCTGATCCACTTGAACTTGCACACTGCACGATCACCACTCGATGTCATCCTCCATGGGTTGTATGAGATCTTCCTCTTGACGCAAGCCCATGGAAACACACCTAACCCCACATAGAACTCTCACGAAGATCATAGGTTAGTACACAAACACGTAATGGACAATGCTTACCATACCATGGGATCTCTCGATCCCTCTCGGTACATCTTGTATGCTTTGTGTGTTGATCATCTTGATTTACTCTTTGTCCGACGATCTTGATCAACCTTGTGACTCTATGACCATTCTTTGGATAATACCTTGAATACCACCTTGGTCATCATATAAACTCCTTGAACCTAGCTGATGGACTTCAAGAAGTGCCTATGGACAAATCCTATAAATATAACTTCAGACAACCATTAGTCCAGAGGGATTGTCATCAATTACCAAACCACATATGGAGAAATATGCTTCAACACCTTCGAAATCCTTATTTTCACGGGTTTGACGGGGATGTTTTCAGTGCCCCTTAAAAAATTATAGGCCGCGGCCCGATACGGGGTCTCATCTGGCAGCTTTTTTCGCGTGGACCCGTATTTTGACGATTATTTTACGGGTTGGGACATTATACGAGATCTTCTAGAGATGCTCTTAGTTCGTCGAATGCCACCTGAAGTGCATGGTCCATGCAGGCGCAGCTTGCAGGTCACAACCAACTACCATGGTCGTTGGGTAAAGGGGAGGCTGCATGTTGCTAGGAGGCCTTAGGGGAGATGCGCTACTAGATGCTTCTACTTCCACTGCCTATTGTGTATGTGTTGTCACTATTAACTGAGAGAGAGAGAGAGGGAGAGGGAGAGGGAGAGGGATAGGGGGAGGGAGGGAGGGAGGGAGAGGGAGAGGGAGAGAGGGAGGGAGGGAGGGGAGGTTGATGCGGAGGAAGGGAGAGGGAGGGGGGAGGGGGATGGAGAGGGGGATGGAGATAGAGGGATAGGGAGAGAGAGAGCGAGAGCGAGAGAGGGAGGGAGGAAGAGAGATAGAGATTGGGGAAGCGGAATAAGGAGGACGCACACAACATGGAGACCTTGCGATATTCATTAAGCGATGAGAAAATCAAGATCAGTTAAAACCACAAATATACGTCATAATAGGTTACTATACCCACGACGAGACTTATGTGAGATGTGATGACAAACCAGACCACAACATGGAACCAACTGCACATCATACACACAAACTAATTTATGGTTGAATGGTTGGGAGGACAGTGATATCCCCAGTCCACCAAGATTCAAGTCCTAGACCCCACACCGGTGCTCGCATTTTTCTAGATTGATTTCAGGCCTTCTAACGATGTGTGGTCTTTTGGAGGAGATGTCCCCATCGACTACTAAGGTGACTCTCATGACTTCCTTAATCTCAAGATAATGTGCTCCCATAGTATATCGGAGGTGCTCATAGAAATAGGGTGTACGTGCATTTATAGGGGTGAGTGTGTGTGTGTGTGCATATATATGAGTGTGTGTGTGTTTGTACAATGTTAAGAAAATAGACTTGACACTAGTGCTTGCATTTTTCGGGATTTATTGTAGTCAATTCGGCGATTTGCGCTCATTTGGAGGAGGCATTTTGCATTTTTTTTAGATTTATTTCAGTCCATCCAGCTATGTGCATTCATTTGGAGGAGAGGTTTCCGTAAACTACAAAGGCATATGTCGTGACTTCGTTAATCTCAAGATTATGTGCCGCCTCAGTATCTCGGAGGTGCTGATAGAAATAGGGTGTGTGTGCATGCGTTTATAGGATGGGTGTGTGTGATGTATGTATGTAATTATGTATGAGCATATGTGCCTATATAGTGTTAAAAATAGGACTTGACACTGATGCTCGTAGTTTCCTGCATTTGTTTCAGGCCTTCCGGCAATGTGCCTTCATTTCAATAATACGTTTTCGTCGACTATAAAGGCGTGTGTCGCAATTTCGTCAATTTCAAGATGATTTGACGGATATGCTCATAGAAGTAGGCAATGCGTACGTGCGATGATAGGAATGAATGTATGCGCATATGTATGAGCATATGTGTATAATGTTCAAAAAATACATAACATAGAAAAACAACAAACCACTCACATAGGTTAATAAGAAAAACACATCACAAGACCAGAAGTGAACCATAGAAAAACTAAGAACACGTGTGTTAGAGCATATTTCTCCATGCGTGGTTTCGGTAATTGAAGACAATCCCTATGGACTAATGGTTGCCTTGAGTTATATTCAAAGGATTTGTCCATAGGCACTTCTTAAAGTCCATCTCTTGGTTTTAAGGAGTTTATATGATGACCAAGGTGGTATTCATGGTTTTATCCAAAGATTGGTCATAAAGACACAAGGTTGATCAAGACTAAGTCAAAGAGTGAATCAAGTTGATCAACACACAAAGCGTACAAGATGTACCGAGAGGGATCAAGTGATCCCATGGTATGGTAAGCATTGTCCATTACGTTTTGTTTACTAAGCCATGATCTTCGTGAGAATTCTATGTGGGGTCAAGTGTGTTTCCTTGGGCTGGCATCAAGACCAAGATCTCAGTCAACACGTGGAATATTGTGGTGTGCAAGTCCAAGTGGAGCATCACGAAGAGATCTTGCTTGAAGCTTGCCGTCCATTGTTGTGACAATGTACTTCTGAAGATTTGCCGGAGAGTGGCTCGCCCATAGTGGAGTATAGGGGAGAAATCAACTAGTCTTCATCGAACCAACACAGTCAAGAAAGGTGGTCCATCTTGAGGAAGTCAATATCGTCATCATCTTGCTCAATTGGACTATGTGCAAGGTATAGTTTTGCCCTTGATAGGTTTTCTATTTTACCAGTCTCATGGTAGTAGTTGGGACACCGGGTTATATGATTGGTTGTCGTACTATCAAGGGGGGCTCTCAAGTGAGTAGCTTGATCGTATCGTTCGTTGAGAGCTCAAACCATTTATATCCTTGCATCATCTTTCTTGGTTATTGTTTGGTGTTTATCTTTGTGAGTTTTTGAGCTTATCATCATCTTCATGACAAGCTCGAGTTCATAAAAAACGAAGTTCACGTGCATCTTCTATGATGTTTTTGATGTTGTATTTTTTGTCGGTTCTATATTCATAGAGGTTTCACATCTCTATATCATTGGTATTTTCATAATTGCCTCTTCTTAAGATAGATATTGCCGTCCTGAATCCAACAAGATTGAGTTTTCTCAATTTGGAGCTCATTTGTAGAAGTCATGGCAGTTCTTGTCTTACTTGTTTTCTTGATATGGTTGTACCGCTTATCCGAGCGGTTGTACCACTTGGCCGGCATGTCCAGTGCAACAACCACCCGAGGAGTGATACCTTGGGATTGCTGCTCTCAGGTTCGTGCCTGCGGTTGTACTGCTACCTCCGTGCGATTGTACCGTTTGATCTGGCCTTCGATGGAGAGAGTAGCTTCAGGCAGTTGTACCGACAGTACCGCCCTTCCACCGGACGTGTCTCTCTTTTGGTGCGTTTTTTGAGCGGTCGTGGTGCGGTTGTTCGGGTTACTTGTTTCCATCAGTACTATCACCCGCGCCAATGGTTGTACCGCTCATTACAGTTTCAGCAGGGTACCCGTGTTTTCCGGTTGTACCGGTTCGCATAGCAGTTGTATCACTCCTATGTTATTCTACACATAACGGGTAGATTCGCGGGGACCTATAAAAGGGGGTCTTCTTCCCCATTGCCCCGGCTCTTGTGCTCGTGTTCTTCCACCATTATTAACCTTCTTCGAGATTGCTAACTCTCAATCCCTGCAATGGTTCTTGCTGGTTCTTGAGGAAAAAGAGAGAAGAGATCTAGATCCACATTTCCACCAATCACTTTCCCCTCTTTGTGGGGGAATCCCTTGGATCTAGATCTTGGAGTTCTTCGTGTTCTTCGTTGTTTTCCTCTCATTTTCTTACATAGCATTAGTTGTTGTGGTGGGATTTGGGAGAGAAGGACTTGGGCACTCCGTGTGCCCTTGCCATGGCATTTGGTGCATATGTTTGAGTTCTCCACGGTGATACATGGAAGTGAAGTTCGAGAAGATTATTACTCTTGGGTGTTTGGGAACCCTAGATCTTGTGCCTCTTGGGTTCTTTGGCACCCTAGACGGTTGGGGTGCCTTGGAGCTCAATCATTGTGGTGTAAACGCATGAAGCAACTCCATGCAGATGGATCATTTGGACTTACTTTATTTTGAATCACTTGAGACATGGAAATCATGCCACATGGGCAAGATGACTAAAGACCTCGTTTTCAAGTGAGATGGAACAAGAAAGTAACTTATTGGAAGTAATACATTTTGATGAATGCAGTCCAATGAGTTCTCAAGCACGTAGTGGATATCGTTATGTTCTTACTTCACACATGATTTGAATAGATACTAGTATATTTACTTGATGAAACACAAGTCTGAATTATTGAAAGGTTCAAGTAGTGAAGTTGAAGATCGTCGTGACAAGAGGATGAAATGTCTACTATATGATCGTAGAGATAAATATCTGAGTTACGAGTATGGTACACATTTAAGACAATGTGGAAATTGTTTCACAACTAATGCCACCTGGAACACCATAGTGTGATGGTGTTTCCAAACATCATAGTCGCGCCCTATTGGATATGGTGCATACTATGATGTCTCTTATCGAATTAGCACTATCTATTTTGGGTTAGGCATTAAAGACAACCACATTCACTTTAAATAGGGCACCACGTAATTCCGTTGAGATGACATCATATGAACTATGGTTTGGATAAACCTAAGTTGTCGTTTCTTAAAAGTTTGGGGCTGAGACGCTTATGTCAAAAAGTTTGAGACTGATAAGCACGAACCCAAAGCGGATAGATGCATCTTCATAGGACACCCAAAATAGTTGGGTATTCCTCCTATCTCAGATTCGGAAGCAAACTGTTTGTTTCTGGAAACGGGTCCTTTCTCGAGGAAAAGATTCTCACGAAAGAAATGAGTGGGAGGATGGTGGAAACTTGATGAGGTTATTGAACCGTCACTTCAACCAATGAGTAGCAGGGTGCATGAAATAGTTCCTGTGGCTCCTGCACCAGTTGAAGTGGAAGCTGATGATGTTGATCATAAAGCTTCGGATCAAATTACTACCAAACTTCATAGGTCGACAAGGACATGTAATGCTCGAGAGTGGTACGATAATCTTGTCTTAGAGGTCATGTTGCTGGACAACAATGAGCCTACAAGTTATGGAGAAGCGATGGTGGGCCTGGATTCCGACGAATGGCTGGAGGCCATGAAATCCGAGATAGGATCCATGGATGAAAACAAAGTATAGACTTTGGAAGAACTACTTGATGGTCGTAAGGCTGTTAAGTACAAGTGGATCTTTAAAAGGAAGACGGACGATAATGGTAAATTGCACCATTAAGAAAGCTCGACTTGTCACAAAAAGTTGTTTCTGACAAGTTCAAACAGTAGAATATGATGAGACTTTCTCACTAATAGCGATGCTAAAAGTCTATTGGAATTATGTTAGCACTTACTTCATTATTTATGAAATCTTGCAGATGGATGTCAAAACGTTGTTTCCTCGATGGTTTCCTTGAGAAAAGATTGTATGTGATACAACGAGAAGGTTTTGTCGATCCTAAGGATGCTAACAAGTATGCAAGCTCCAACGATCCTTCTATGGATTGGAGCAAGCATCTCGGAGTTGGAATACACGCTTTGATGATATGATCAAAGTTTTTGGGTTTATACATAGTTTATGAGAAACATTGTATTTCCAAGAAAGTGAGTGGGAGCACTATAGAATTTCTGATGAGTATATGTGGTTGACATATAATTGATCGGAAATGATGTAGAATTTCTGGAAAGCATATAGGGTTGTTTGAAAAATGTTTTTCAAAGGAAAACCTGGATTGAGCTACTTGAACATTGAGCATCAGGATCTATAGAGATAGATCAAAACGCTTAATAGAACTGTCAAATGAATACATACCATGACAAGATTTTGAAGGAGTTCAAAATAGATCAGCCAAAGAAGGAGTTCCGTACTGTATTATAAGGTGTGAATTTGAGTAATACTCAAAACCCGACACGGTATAAGAAAGAGAAAGGACGAAGGTCGTCCCCTATGCCATAGCCGTAGGCTCTAAAGTATGCCACGCTGTATACAACACCTGATGTGTGCCTTGCCATGAGTCAGTCAAGGGGTACAAGAGTGATCCAGGAATGGATCACTCGAAAACGGTCAAAGTTATCCTTAGTATCTAGTGGACTAAGGAATTTTTTCTCGAATAGTGAGGTGGTAAAAGAGTTCGTCGTAAAGGGTTACATCGATGCAAGCTTTGACACTAATCATCATGACTCTGTGTAGTAAACCGGATTCGTATAGTGGAGCAGTCCTTTGGAATTGTTCCAAGTGAAGCATGGTAGAAGCATCTACGGTATGACATAGAGATTTGTAAAAGAACACATGGATCTGAATGTTTCAGACTCCTTGACTAAAAACCTCTCTCACGAGCAAAGATATGATCAAATCCCATAACCTTATGGGTGTTGGATTCATTACAATCACATAGTGATGTAAACTAGATTATTGACTCTAGTGCAAGTGGGAGATTATTGGAAATATGCCCTAGAGGCAATAATGAATTAGTCATTATTATATTTCCTTGTTCATGATAATTGTTTATTATCCATGCTAGAATTGTACTGATTGGAAACTCAAATACATGTGTGGATACATAGACAACACACTGTCCCTAGTGAGCCTCTAGTTGACTAGCTCGTTGATCAAAGATGGTCAAGGTTTCCTGGCCATAGACAAGTGTTGTCACTTGATAACGGGATCACATCATTAGGAGAATGATATGATGGACAGGACCCAAACTATGAACGTAACATATGATCGTTTGAGTTTATTGCTACTATTTTCTGCATGTAAATGTATGTATTCCTATGACCATGAGATCATGCAACTCCCGGACACTGTAGGAATACCTTATGTGTATCAAACGTCACAACGTAACTGGGTGACTATTGGGTTGGCATGAATCAAGACTGGGATTTGTCACTCCGTGTGACGGAGAGGTATCTCGGGGCCCACTCGGTAATACAACATCACAATGAGCCTTGCAAGCAATGTGACTAAGGAGTTAGTCACGAGATCTTGTATTACTCAACGAGTAAAGAGACTTGTTGGTAAGGAGATCGAACTAGGTATAGAGATACCGACGATCGGATCTCGGGCAAGTAACATACCGAAGGACAAAGGGAACAACATACGGGAATAACTGAATCCTTGACACAGAGGTTGAACTGATAAAGATCTTCGTAGAATATGTAGGAGCCAATATGGGCATCCAGGTCCCGATATTGGTTATTGATCGGAGAGTGTCTCAGGTCATCTCTACATAGTTCTCGAACCCGCAGGGTCTGCACACTTAAGGTTCGGTGACGTTTCGGTATAGTTCAATTATTGATGTTGGCCACCGAAGGTTGTTAGGAGTCCCGGATTATATCCCAGACGTCACGAGGGTTTACGAAATGGTCCAGAGACGAAGATTTATATATAGGAAGTATCCATTTGTCTTTCGGAAGGTTTTTGGGCATTATAGGTAAATTACCGGGAGTGACGAATGGGTTTCGGAATTCTACCGAGAGGGGCCACCCACCCGAGAGAGAACCAAAGAGGACCAAGGGTGGCGCACTAGCGCTTAGTGGGCTGGTGGCCAGCCCAAGTAAGCTTATTTCAGCCAAGGGAGAAAAAGGAAAGGAGGGTGGGCCAACACCGAATTGGGGAGGAGGACTCCTCCTCCACCTCTTGGCTCGGCCGAACCCTAGGACCTTTCCCTAGGGCGCCACCCCGCCACTCCCTCCTATATATAGTGGAGGTGAGAGTTGATTTTGGTACCTCAAGCCATAGCGCAGCCCTCTCTCCCTCCACCACTTCGTAACACCCTGTAGCTAGTTCGGTACGGTACGACGAAGCCATGCTGGAGTAGCTCCACCACCATCACCGCCACATCGTCGTGCTACTGCAGAATTCAGCTACCTCTTCCTCCCTCTTGCTAGATCAAGAAGGCGGAGATCGTCATCGAGCTACACGTGTGCTGAACGCGGAGGTGCCGTCCATTCGGCGCTAGATCGGGACGGAGTTCGTGGGATGCTTGTGATTCCGATCGCGAAGACGTTCGACTACATCAACCGCGTTTCTTAATGCTTCCTACTTAGCGATCTAGATCCGATCTCCCCTCTCGTAGATGATCACCACCATGGATAGGTCTTACGTGTTTGTAGGAAATTTTTTGTTTCCCATGCAACGTTCCCCAACAACGATGTGTGTTGGAAGTGTTTCCAAGGTTGATATGATCACCATCGCACGCTCCCTCTACCTTCGGGATTAGTGTTGAACCTAAATAAATGTTATTTGGTACTTTCATTGAGCATAAACATGATTAGATCGTGTTTATTGCAATGCGGTTATTCATTTAAGTGAGAGAATAATGGTTATTCTGTTTACGTGAATAATACCTTTAATAGTAATGCATCCAATGTGAATGGTTTATTGAATCTCGATCATAGTAATACACATGTTCATAATATTGATGCCAAAATATACAAAGTTAATAATGATAGTACCACTTACTTGTGGCACTACTGCTTAAGTCATATTGGTATAAAATGCATGAAGAAACTCCATGTTGATGGATCTTTGGACTCACTCGATTTTGAATCGTTTGAGACATGCGAACCATGCCTATTGGTGTAAACACATGAAGAAACTCCAGAATAATGGGTCTTTTGGACTCACTTGATTTTGAATCACTTGAGACATGCAAACCATGCCACATGGGCAAGATGACTGAAGGCCTCGTTTTCCAGTGAGATGGAACAAGCAAGTGACTTATTGGAAATAATACATTTTGATATATGCAGTCCAATGAGTGTTGAGGCACGCAGTGGATATCGTTTTGTTCTTACTTCACATATGATTTGAGTAGATACAGGTGTATTTACTTGATGAATCACGAGTCTGAAATATTGAAAAGTGTAAGCAATTTTAGAGTGAAGTTGAAGGTCGTCGTGACAAGAGGATGAAATGTCTACAATATGATCGTAGAGGTGAATATATGAGTTGCGATTTTGGTATACATTTTAGACAATGTGGAAATTGTTTCACAACTAATGCCACCTGGAACACCATAGTGTGATGGTGTGTCCAAACGTCGTAGCCGCACCCTATTGGATATGGTGCATACTATGACGTCTCTTACCGAATTACCACTATCGTTTTGGGGTTTTGCATTAGAGACAACCACGTTCACTTTAGATAGGGCACCATATATTTCTGTTGAGATGACACTTTATGAACTATGGTTTGGCAAGAAACCTGAGCTATCTTTTCCTAAAAGTGTGCTACGATGCTTATGACACTTTATGAACTATGGTTTGGCAAGAAACCTGAGCTATTTATAAGCTCGAACCCAAAGAAAATAAATGCATCTTCATAGAATACCTAAAACAGTTGGTTATACCTCCTATCCCAGAACCGAAAGCAAAGTGTTTGTTGCCAAAAACGGGTCCCTTCTCGAGAAAGAGTTTCTCTCGAAAGAATTGAGTGGGAGGATGGTGGAACTTGATGAGGTTTTTGAACCATCACTTCAACCAGAGAGTAGAAGGACACAAGACGTTGTTCATGTGGCGCACACACCAGTTGAAGTGGAAGCTGATGATGGTGATCATGAAGCTTCAAACAAGTTACTACCAAACCTCATAGGACGACAAGGACACGTACTGATCGAGAGTGGTACGGTAATCCTGTCTTGGAGGTCATATTTTTGTTGAACAAAAAATGAACCTACGAGCTCTAGAGAAGCGATGGTGGGCCCGGATTCCGGCAAATGGCTCGGGGCCATGAAATCCGAGATAGGATCCATGTATAAAACCAAAGTGTGGACTTTGGAAGAACTACTTGATGGTTGTAAGGCTATTAAGTACAAATGGATCTTTAAAAGGAAGACAGATAATGATGGTAAGTGTCACCATTCAAAAAGCTCGAGTTGTCGCAAAGAGGTTCTTGACAAGTTCAAGGAGTTGACTATGATGAGACTTACTCACTCTTAGCGATGCTAAAGTTTGTTGGAGTTATGTTAGCAGTTGTCATTTTTCGATTATGAAATCTCGGAGATGGATGTTAAAACATTGTTTCCTTGTCAGTTTACTTGAGGAAAGGTTGTTTGTGATACAACCAGAAGGTTTTGACATTCCTAAGGATGCTAAGAAGTATGCAAGCTCCAGCAATCCTTCTATGGAGTGGAGCAAGCATCTCGGAGTTGGAATATATGCGTTGATGAGATGATCAAAGCTTTTGGGTTTATACAAAGTTTATGAGAAACTTGTGTTTACAAGAAAGTGAGTGGGAGCACTATAGAACTTCCGATAAGTATATGTGATCGACATATTGTTGATCGGAAATGATGTAGAATTATTGGAAAGCATATAGGGTTGTTTGAAAGGTATTTTTCAAAGGAAAACCTGGATTGAGATACTTGAACATTGAGCATCAAGATCTACAGAGATAGATCAAGACGCTTGATAAAACTTTCAATGAATACAGAGCTTGACAAGATTTTTAAGGAGCTCAAAATACATTGGTCAAAGAAGGAGTTCTTGGGTGTGTTGTAAGATGTGAATTTGAGTAAGACTCAAAGCTCGACCATGCTAGAAGAAAGAGAAGGACGAAGGTCGTCTCCTATGCCTTAGTCGTAGCTCTATAGTATGCCATGTTGTGTACCACACCTGATGTGTGCCTTGCCATGAGTCTGTCAAGGGGTACAAGAGTGATCCATGAGTGGATCACTATACATCAGTCATAATTATCCTTAGTAACTTGAGGACTAAGGAAATGTTTCTCGATTATGGAGGTGATAAAAGAGTTCATCGTAAAAGGTTACGTCGATGCAAGCTTTGACACCAATCGGGATGACTCAGAGTAGCAAACCCGATTCGTTTTTGGAGTAGTCATTCGAAATAGTTGCAAGTGAAGTGTGGCAACAACATTTACAGTATGACATAGAGATTTGTAAAGTACACATGGATCTGAATGTTTTAGACCCATTGACTAAAAACCTCTCTCACAAGAACAACATGATCAAACCCTAGAACTCATGGGGTGTGAATTACATGGTGATGTCAACTAGATTATTGACTGTAGTGCAAGTGGGAGACTATTGTAAATATGCCCTAGAGGCTACAATAAATTGGTTATTATTATATTTCCTTCTTCATGATAATTGTTTATTATCCATGATAGAATTGTATTGATTGGAAACTCAAATACATGTGTGGATACATAGACAACACACTGTCCGTAGTGAGCCTCTAAGGGACTAGCTCGTTGGTCAAAGATGGTCAAGGTTTCCTGGACATAGACATGAGTTGGCATTTAATAACGGGATCACATCATTAGGAGAATGATGTGATGGACAAGACCCAAACTATGAACATAGCATATGATCATGTGAGTTTATTGCTACTGTTTTCTACATGTCAAGTACCTATGACCATGAGATCATGCAACTCACTGACACCGGAGTAGTGCCTCGTGTGTATCAAATGTCGCAACGTAACTGGGTGACTATAAAGGTGCTCTACAGGTATCTTCGAGGTTGTCTGTTGAGATGGCATGGATCAAGACTATGTTTTGTCACTCCGTGTGACAGATAGGTATCTGAGGGCCCACTCGGTAATACAACATCACAACAAGATTGCAAGCAATGTGACTAAAGAGTTAGCCATAGGATCTTTTATTACGTAACAAGTAAAGAGACTTGCCGGTAACGAGATTGAACTTGGTATAGAGATACCGGTGATCAAATCTTGGGCGAGTGACATACCGATGGACAAAGGGAACACTATACAGGATTGATTGAATCCTTGGCATCATGGTTCGACTGATAAAGATCTTCATAGAATATGTAGGAGCCAATATGGGCATCCAGGTCCCGCTATTAGTTATTGACCAGGGAGTGTCTCGGTCATGTCTGTATAGTTCTTGAACCTGCAGGGTGTGCACACTTAAGGTTCGGTGATGATTTAGTATTAATGAGTTATGTATGGTGGTAACCAAAAGTTGTTCGGAGTCCCGGGTGAGATCCCAGATGTTACGAGAAGCTCCACAATGGTCTGGAGGTAAAGATTAATATATTGGAATTTGGTATTCGTGTTCGTAAAAAGTTTTGGGATTTACCGGTTTTGTGTCGGAGGTTTTGGAAGTGTTCCAGGGGTCCACCGGGAGGATCCACCTGCCCCGGAGTGCCCCATGGGATGTGAGAGGTGGCGCACCAGCCCCTGGTGGGCTAGGCACCCCTCCGACATGAAGGCCCGTGCGGCCAAAGGGCTAGGGCAGCCCAAGGTAGGGCGCCACCCCATTCCTTGGGTGGCAAGGCAACCCACCCTTGGCCGTGACACGTCTCCAACGTATCTATAATTTATGAAGTATTCATGCCATGTTTACAATAATTATATATGATTTTGGTATGATTTGATTAGAACTAACCCAGAGTGACGTTATTTTCAGCAGAGCTATAGTGGTGTTGTTTTTGTGCAGAAATAAAAGTTTTCGGAATGGGCTGAAAATTTACGGAGAATACTTTCACATCCCTAGCTTCCATTTGATGTTTAGCAAGAATGTTCTCCTGTTTTATTCTTGCATTAAAAATGAAAATAGAAATCAAAGAAAAACCGTAGCACTTCTATATTCAACTCAATTCAAATCTTGTGATAAATCAATGAACCCAAAATGGCCTTCATAAAATCCCACCCTTTTTGATAAATACTGGAACAATATTTCAGGGGTGGAACTTAATTTAAAAATACTTTTGGCATTTTATTTAAATCATAAAAGCTACTGAAATGACCCAAATATGTGATTTTAAATATTTCGCAATATCATAAAATGTTGAAATATTTATGTGGGCTTGGAGATATTCCAAATAACACCCGAGAGTTTTATTCATTATTTATAGGAATAGTTTGGAGCCAAAATAAAATAAAACAAATGTCAGAAATGATTTAACAGAAATCAGAAATGGAAAAAATGGAAAAAATCTTACCTGTCGCTCACCTTGGCCCAGCCTAGGTTCTCCTGTCGTCTTCCTCCTCACCAGTCGGCAGCAGGAGGTGGCCGCCGCTTCCTGTGGCGCAGCCACGCACCTGGGTGCGTGCCTGGTCGCTCCGTCGCGCTGGCCGCGAGGGCATAACCCTCCTCAGCCCATTCCAATCCTCTCCCTCTCCCCATTCGCTCTCCTGCTCCCCCACCTCTCGATAGCCATTAGAGCCGAGCTCGAGCTCGAGCTAGCCGTCGTCTCGGCCATAGTAAGCCCCTCCGAGTGCCTCATCCTCTCCGCCTCGTCGAGTACGTCGTCCACGCCAATGGAATCAAGCTCCTGAGCCCTGCTTCGCCCCAACACCGTCGTCTTCTTCCTCGGATCGCCGACGTTCGCAGCCGTCGGAGCCCTATGAGATCCGCCGCGGGAGCACGTCGCCGGTGAGCCTCCGATGATGGGTTGATCCATCTGAGACCTCCAATAGCTTCAGCATGCCACGTAGGTGCTGTAGGAGCCAAACCCTGACCCATTTGCGCTTTGTTTCGATGACCTCGACGTTGCCCGAGCTCCGGCAGCCGTCGAGCTCGTTGCCGACGTCGACTCCGGCCGTTTCTACCCCAAAGACATGCAAAAATAAGCTCACGGGCAAAGGACCGTTCCTCTGGTGCCTTCCGTCGCTTGTTTGGTCGCCGGAGGAGCATTTCCGATGCCCTCCGCCGTCCCTGGAGCCACCAGCGGCTCATCGCCGGTGGGTTTGACTCCTAGCGCCGGTGGGTTGACTCCCCAGAGTCATTGATAAGTGGGGCGATCCCTTAGTTAATTAGGACTAACCTAATCAGAATTAAAGAAAATATTAAATTCTAACCAGTCACAGACATGTGGGCCAGCCACTCCTAATTAACTAGTTAACTTAAAGTTTTACTAAAAATTAACCAGAGTCACTAACTAGTGGGTCCCACTGGTCAGGTTTGACTTTCAACTCCAAAATTAAATATAACTCCAAATTTGACAAATAATATATGTAAGTTGATCAGAAAATTTAATGAACACAATGGTTCTACTTTCATGCATGACAAACAAAGTTATGAAACAGCATCAGGTCAAATCAAATAAAGGAATTTAATAAATGTCCCACTTTAAATAATATTTGAACTTGAATTGAAATTAGCGTCAAACCAAAGGTTTGATAGCCACTCTAGCTCATGCTACATTTCATTTCATGCCATGTTCATGCATCATATTGTTGCATATGAATGTTATTGATTGTCGTTATTATTTCGGTAGGCTCTGCCCTTCCGAATACGTCCGAATATCCGAATGACGGATTTAATCCTTCTGCTGAGCAATAAGGAAAGCACCCTTTTGATCATCCCGATATAATCCCATGTTCTCGCTCCTGCTCTCACTTATTGCATTGGGAAAAAATATTTCAAATGTTTTACTTCGGTAGCTGAACCTATTCCTTTGCATGACCTAACATTATCACAGTAAATAGCCAAACCTTGCAACCTAGCATACCTGGTAGTTGCTTGAGCAATGATGTGTCTTATCCTGCTATGCTTGCTATGCCTAGAGTTGTGTCAGGTATGTTTCATCTGGGTGATGAACATGAATGGATGAATGTGTTCTAGTGACAAAGAATAAGTGTGGAACCTCATTTGGTAAAGGTACCAATGAAAGGCTATGTAGGAGTTCATGGCAGGTTGTTTCATGGGAACCTTCCTTAGGAACTGAGTTCGGTGTACGTAATCCAAGACTAGTTACTACCACATGCTGGGCCCTGAAATATGACCCCGCTCGAGTTATTAATCGCCTAGTACTCGGTCCAGGAGTTGCAAGTAGTTTCTGGTGTTTATAGTCATGCTGGAGGCCATGCATGGTGCTGACCTTAGAGGTGGGCTATGATGCGGTAGGCAGTGGCATGGTGTACCAAGTTGCACCCGGATGGTGTGCTTGGGAACCCTGCGCGCAACGTTTGGGGCCGTAGCGGAAACTTCGGCCGGACTTTCGTGCGGGTTCACTCTCAAATAGGCGATAAACCTGGACTAGGTATTAGCGTGGTTAACGGTCGTGGCTGACTCCCTCGCTGGGATTCCGCTTGAAGGTTGCCGAGGTGCATGATGTGCACATGTGATAAGTGGCGAGAGCGTGTGTGAAGAAGTACAACCCTGCAGGGCTATGATCTATTCGAATAGCCGCGTCCGCGGATATGGACTACTTGGAGACATATGTTGTTCATAGATAACCTTAATGGCTACTCATAAAAGTATGAAAATAAGTGTGAGTATCATGTATGGCATTTCCGTAGGGAGACGGGAAGGAATCCACGATAGTGTATTGTTGTGGTGGTAGTGGACTCGTGTATGACTTAACAAAGTTGTTTAAAAACTATTTAGAACTCTAGTGTAGTCTAGCCAAGAGTCAAAGCTAGCTTGGTGCATGAAACCCCACAACCCCCCTGTTGTTGATACATGTGCATGAGTAGATAGATATGTTCTAAAGTCTTGCTGAGTACCTTTGTACTCATGTTTGTTTAATAAATGTTGCAGAAGATACCCACGAGCCAACAGGTGGGTTCTATCTAGACCTCGATGATGACGAGTAGCTGGTGTCCCAGCTACGACATGGCCCCTTTCATAAGGGATTTATAGATAGCCAGGCTTTATGCCTTTTCCTTTCAACTGCCTGTACTCAGACAACTTTAATGCTTCCGCATGGCTTGTATGACTTTGCTTGTATGACTTGAGTGTCGGGTCATGTGACCCCTACCTGTATGAACTTATTATGTAGGACTCTTCCGAGTCTTCTAAATAAATGTTGTGATGTTGTATGGTTATGTTGTGATGCCATTGTTGTATATATGCATATCAAGTATGTCATGCGTATGTGTGATGCACTATGATATGTATGGGATTCGACACTAGTCGTATGCCCTTAGTAGCTCTCTATATAGAGAAATGCCGCTTTGTGTTTCCACCGAGCCTTGCTAGTTGTCGGGACCCCGATCCTAAGCCATAGGAATCCAGCCTGTAACACATCGCATCCCTTTGCGGTCTCACGCACGGTTAACTCCACGGCTGCAGCCTTACCTTAGCCGGGACCGTTTGCGTCTTTTGACTCACGTATGCAATAGTGTCGCTAGCATTCCGATGTCAAAGAACCCGGATCGACAAGTCTAGTCATAAACCAAAGAGGCACTACCGCACAAGGACAGGCATACATGACCCAACAAAGCAGGTGTCGGTCATCAGCGAGTGTAGACGAGTCGTAGTAAGCTACAAGGACTCCATTACATCGCGTGACATTTCCCCAAAGGGGACAGACACAGCAGCTAAGAAGGACACATGCCGGTCAACCAATGTGTCCGGAGCAGTAGCGAACAACCAAGGCTCGTTGGATCACAAAGGGGCATTTCCTTGTAAGGAGTGCTACTAAACTTCACGACTAGGTAATAGAACCCCATACATATCAAGTACGACACACATACGCATGGCATACCGATATGTATAGATACATCGATGGCATCTTAACATAACCATAAACATACAAACTTTATTTAAGAGGCTCGGAAGAGCCACACACATAATATTACACATTAAGGGTCTCATGACCCATAATAGCAGTCATTCAGTTACAAGCCAGCGGAAGAGTTTAAAACTGTCTGAGTACAGACAGGTGCAACTAGAAGGCACATGGCCTGACTATACTACAGACCCAACGTAGGGCCAGATCGTAGCTAGGACACCAGCTACTCGTCGTCGTCGATGTCTACGAAGAACCCTCCATTAGGGTCATTAGCAACCTCTGCAAAATTTATTAAACAAACATGAGTACGAAGGTACTCAGCAAGACTTTAGGATAACTAACTACTCATGCAAAGTATCAATAAGGTATTGTGGGGTTTCATGCGGAAAGCCAGCATTTGACTTGTGGCTAGACAACTTGCATTTTTAAATAATTTTGACAACTTGATTTCTCGCACACGAGTCCACTAACACCACAACAATACACCATCGTGGAATCATTTCGTCTCCATACGGAATTGCCGTCCATGACACTCACGCTTATCTTGACAATTTTATGAGTAGCCATTGAAGTTATGTATGAACAACATATGTCTCCAAGTAGTCCATATTCGCGGACGCGGCTATTGGAATAGATCATAACCCTGCAGGGGGGGGTACTTCGTCACAGACGCTCTCGCCACTTATCGCCATGTGCACGTCATGCACCTCGGCAACCTTCAAGCGGAAGCCCAGCGAGGGAGTCGGCCACGAGCGTTAACCACACTGGTACCTAGTCCAGGTTTGTCGCCTATCTGAGGGTAACCCGCACGGAAGTCCGGCCGAGGTTTCCGCCACGGCCCCAAACGATGTGCGCAGGGTTCCCAAGCCCACCATCCGGGTGCCACTTGGTACACTGTGCCACTGCCTACCGCATCACAGCCCACCTCTCAGGTCAGCGCTATGCACGGCCTCCAGCATGAATATAAACACCAGAAACTACTTGCAACTCCTGGAAAAAGCACTAAGCGATTAATAAGTCGAGAGGGTCAATTAAGTATCCCAACGTGTGGTAGTATCTAGTCTTGGATTACATACACGGAACTCAGTTCCTAAGGACGGTTCCAATGAAACAACCCGCCATGTACTCCTACACAGCCTTTCACCGGTACCTTTACCAAATCAGGTTCAACACACAACCTTTGCTTACCGAACACATTCTCACAATTCTGTTCATCTCCCAGATGACAGACCATACACAACTCTAAGCATAGCATGCATAGCAGGATAAGGCACATCATGGCTCAAGCAATTACCAGGTATGCTAGGTTGCAAGGTTCGACTATTTATTGTGACAAGGATAGGTCATGCAAAGGAAGTGGGTTCAACTAATGTGGCAAAAGCAGTTGAAGCACTTGATCCTAATGCAATAAGTAAGTGCAGGAGCAAGTGTTGGAATTATGCCCTAGAGGCAATAATAAATGTATAGTTATTATTATAATTCCTGTATCAAGATAATAGTTTATTATCCATGCTATAATTGTACTGAATGAAGACTCATTTACATGTGTGGATACATAGACAAAAACACCGTCCCTAGCATGCCTCTAGTTGGCTAGCCAGTTGATCGATGATAGTCAGTGTCTTCTGATTATGAACAAGGTGTTGTTGCTTGATAACTGGATCACGTCATTGGGGGAATCACGTGATGGACTAGACCCAAACTAATAGACGTAGCATGTTGATCGTGTCATTTTGTTGCTACTGTTTTCTGCGTGTCAAGTATTTATTCCTATGATCATGAGATCATATAACTCACTGACACCGGAGGAATGCTTTGTGTGTATCAAACGTCGCAACGTAACTGGGTGACTATAAAGATGCTCTACAGGTATCTCCGAAGGTGTTAGTTGAGTTAGTATGGATCAAGACTGGGATTTGTCACTCCGTATGACGGAGAGGTATCTCGGGGCCCACTTGGTAATACAACATCACACACAAGCCTTGGAAGCAATGTAACTTAGTGTAAGTTGCGGGATCATGTATTACGGAACGAGTAAAGAGACTTGCCGGTAAACGAGATAGAAATAGGTATGCGGATACCGACGATCGAATCTCGGGCAAGTAACATACCGAAGGACAAAGGGAATGACATACGGGATTATACGAATCCTTGGCACTGAGGTTCAAACGATAAGATCTTCGTAGAATATGTGGGATCCAATATGGGCATCCAGGTCCCGCTATTGGATATTGACCGAGGTGTCTCTCGGGTCATGTCTACATAGTTCTCGAACCCGCAGGGTCTGCACACTTAAGGTTCGACGTTGTTTTATGCGTATTTGAGTTATATGGTTGGTTGCCGAATATTGTTCGGAGTCCCGGATGAGATCACGGACGTCACGAGGGTTTCCGGAAATGAAGATTGATATATAGGATGACCTCATTTGATTACCGGAAGGTTTTCGGAGTTACCGGGAATGTACCGGGAATGACGAATGGGTTCCGGGAGTTCACCGGGGGGGGGGCAACCCACCCCGGGGAAGCCCATAGGCTTTTGGGGAGCCACACCAGCCCTTAGTGGGCTGGTGGGACAGCCCACAAGTCCCCTATGTGCCAAGGATAAAAATCAAAGGAGAAAAAAAGGGGGAAGTGGGAAAGGGGAAGGACTCCCTCCCACCAAACCTAGTCCAACTCGGTTTGGGGGGGGGGGAGAGTCCTCCCCCCTGGCTCGGCCGACCCCTTGGGGATCCCTTGGACCCCAAGGCAAGGTCCCCCTCCCTCCTCCTATATATATGGGGCTTTTAGGGTAGATTTGAGACGACTTTCTCACGGCTGCCCGACCACATACCTCCATAGTTTTCCCTCTAGATCGCGTTTCTGCGGAGCTCGGGCGGAGCCCTGCTGAGACGAGATCATCACCAACCTCCGGAGCTCCGTCACGCTGCCGGAGAACTCTTCTACCTCTCCGTCTCTCTTGCTGGATCAAGAAGGCCGAGATCATCGTCGAGCTGTACGTGTGCTGAACGCGGAGGTGCCGTCCGTTCGGTACTAGATCGTGGGACTGATCGCGGGATTGTTCGCGGGGCGGATCGAGGGACGTGAGGACGTTCCACTACATCAACCGCATTCTCTAATGCTTCTGCTGTACGATCTACAAGGGTACGTAGATCACTCATCCCCTCTCGTAGATGGACATCACCATGATAGGTCTTCGTGCGCGTAGGAAAATTTTTGTTTCCCATGCGACGTTCCCCAACAGTGGCATCATGAGCTAGGTTCATGCGTAGATGTCTTCTCGAGTAGAACACAAAAGGTTTTGTGGGCGGTGATGTGCGTTTTGCTGCCCTCCTTAGTCTTTTCTTGATTCCGCGGTATTGTTGGATTGAAGCGGCTTGGACCGACATTACTCGTACGCTTACGAGAGACTGGTTTCATCGTTACGAGTAACCCCCTTTGCTCAAAGATGACTGGCAAGTGTCGGTTTCTCCAACTTTAGTTGAATCAGATTTGACCGAGGAGGTCCTTGAATGAGGTTAAATAGCAACTCATATATCTCCGTTGTGGTGTTTGCGTAAGTAAGATGCGATCCTACTAGATACCCTTGGTCACCACGTAAAACATGCAACAACAAAATTAGAGGACGTCTAACTTGTTTTTGCAGGGTATGATTGTGATGTGATATGGCCAACGATGTGATGTGATATATTGGATGTATGAGATGATCATGTTGTAAAAGAAATATCGACTTGCACGTCGATGGTACGGCAACCGGCAGGAGCCATAGGGTTGTCTTTATACTAACATATGTGCTTGCAGATGCGTTTACTATTTTGCTAGGATGTAGCTTTAGTAGTGATAGCATAAGTAGCACGACAACCACGATGGCAACACGTTGATGGATGATCATGGTGTGGCGCCGGTGACAAGAAGATCGTGCCGGTGCTTTGGTGATGGAGATCAAGAAGCACGTGATGATGGCCATATCATGTCACTTATGAATTGCATGTGATGTTAATCCTTTTTGCACCTTATTTTGCTTAGAACGACGGTAGCATTATGAGGTGATCTCTCACTAAAATTTCAAGACGAAATTGTGTTCTCCCCGACTGTGCACCGTTGCTACAGTTCGTCGTTTCGAGACACCACGTGATGATCGGGTGTGATAGACTCAACGTTCACATACAACGGGTGCAAAACAGTTGCGCACGCGAAACACTCGGGTTAAGCTTGACGAGCCTAGCATGTGCAGACATGGCCTCGGAACACATGAGACCGAAAGGTCGATCATGAATCATATAGTTGATATGATTAGCATAGGGATGCTTACCACTGAAACTATTCTCAACTCACGTGATGATCGGACTTGGGATAGTGTAAGTGGATCATGAACCACTCAAATGACTAGAGAGATGTACTTTTTGAGTGGGAGTTTAGCATATAATTTGATTAAGTTGAACTCTAATTATCTTGAACATAGTTTAAGTCCACTTTGAATATATTTGTGTTGTAGATCATGGCTCACGCAAGTGTCATCCTGAATTTTAATACGTTCCTAGAGAAAGCTAAGTTGAAAGATGATGGAAGCAACTTTGTAGACTGGGCTCGTAATCTTAAGCTAATCTTACAAGCTGGAAAGAAGGATTATGTCCTTAATGCTGCGCTAGGAGATGAACCACCCGCTATGGCTGATCAGGATGTTAAGAATGCTTGGTTAGCACGTAAGGAGGACTACTCAATAGTTCAATGTGCAGTCTTGTATGGCTTAGAACCGGGACTTCAACGTCGCTTTGAGCGTCATGGAGCATTTGAGATGTTCCAGGAGTTGAAGTTTATCTTTCAGAAGAACGCCCGGATCGAGAGGTATGAGACCTCCGATAAGTTCTATGCTTGCAAGATGGAGGAAAACTCGTCTGTCAGTGAACATGTGCTCAAAATGTCTGGGTACTCAAATCGTCTAGCTGAACTGGGGATTGAACTCCCGCAAGAAGCTATCACTGACAGAATCCTTCAATCACTGCCGCCAAGCTACAAAGGCTTTGTGTTGAACTACAACATGCAAGGGATGAACAAGTCTCCTGGCGAGTTGTTTGCGATGCTGAAAGTCGCAGAGTCTGAACTCCGTAAAGAGCATCAAGTGTTGATGGTGAGCAAGACCACTAGTTTCAAGGGAAACGACAAAGGCAAGAAGGGCAATTCGAAGACGAGCGGCAAGCCTGTTGCCAATCCGCCGAAGAAACCCAAGGCTGGACCTAAGCCTGAAACAGAGTGCTTTTATTGCAAGGGTATGGGTCACTGGAAGCGCAATTGCCCCAAGTATCTGGCAGATAAGAAGGCGGGCAAAGAAAAATCAGGTATATTTGATATACATGTTATTGATGTGTACTTAACCGGCTCTCGTAGTAGTGCCTGGGTATTTGATACCGGTTCTGTTGCTCACATTTGCAACTCGAAGCAGGAACTGCGGAATAGACGAAGGCTGGCGAAAGACGAAGTGACGATGCGCGTAGGAAACGGTTCCAAGGTTGATGCAATCGCCGTCGGCACAGTGTCACTTCAACTACCATCGGGATTAGTGATGAACTTAAATCATTGTTGTTTAGTGCCTGCGTTGAGCATGAACATTATATCTGGATCTTGTTTATTGCGAGACGGTTACTCTTTTAAGTCTGAGAATAATGGTTGTTCTATTTCTATGAGTAACATATTTTATGGTCATGCACCGAATGTGAGAGGATTGTTCATATTGAATCTCGATAGCGATACGCATATACATAACATTGAGACCAAAAGAGTTAGAGTAAACAATGATAGCGCCATATTTTTGTGGCACTGCCGCTTGGGTCATATTGGTGTAAAGCGCATGAAGAAACTCCATGCTGATGGACTTTTGGAGTCACTTGACTTTGATTCACTTGACACGTGCGAACCATGCCTCATGGGCAAGATGACTAAGACTCCGTTCTCCGGAACAATGGAGCGTGCAAGTGACTTGTTGGAAATCATACATACCGATGTGTGTGGTCCAATGAGCGTGGAGGCACGCGGCGGATATCGTTATTTTCTCACCTTCACTGACGATTTAAGTAGATATGGTTATGTCTACTTAATGAAGCACAAGTCTGAAACATTTGAAAAGTTCAAGCAATTTCAGAGTGAAGTGGAAAATCATCGTAACAAGAAGATCAAGTTCCTACAGTCTGATCGTGGGGGTGAATATCTGAGTTTCGAGTTTGGTACTCACTTAAGACAATGTGGAATTGTTTCACAGTTAACACCGCCTCGAACACCACAGCGTAATGGTGTGTCCGAATGTCGTAATCGTACTTTGTTAGAGATGGTGCGATCTATGATGTCTCTTACTGATTTGCCGTTATCTTTTTGGGGTTATGCATTAGAAACAGCTGCATTCACTTTAAATAGGGCACCATCGAAATCCGTTGAGACGACACCATACGAACTGTGGTATGGCAAAAGGCCAAAGCTGTCGTTTCTTAAAGTTCGGGGATGTGATGCTTATGTCAAAAAGCTTCAGCCTCAAAAGCTGGAACCCAAAGCGGAAAAGTGCGTCTTCATAGGTTACCCAAAAGAGACAGTTGGGTACACCTTCTATCTCAAATCCGAGGGCAAAGTGTTTGTTGCTAAAAACGGAACTTTTCTCGAGAAGGAGTTTTTCTTGAGAGAATTGAGTGGGAGGAAGATAGAACTTGACGAGGTTGTCGAACCTCTCATCCCTCTGGATGGTGGCGCAGGGCAGGGGAAAACCCCTATCGTTGCGACGCCGGTTGAGGAGGAGGTTAATGATGATGATCATGAAACTCCAGTTCAAGTTTCTGTTGAACCACGCAGGTCGACGAGATCACGCGCTGATCCAGAGTGGTACGGTAATCCCGTCTTATCAATCATGTTGTTAGACAACAATGAACCTGCAAATTATGAAGAAGCAATGGTGGGCCCAGATTCCAACAAATGGCTAGAAGCCATGAAATCCGAGATAGGATCCATGTATGAGAACAAAGTGTGGACTTTGGAGATACTACCTGAGGGCCGCAAGGCTATTCAGAACAAATGGATCTTTAAGAAGAAGACGGACGCTGATGGTAATGTGACCGTTTATAAAGCTCGACTTGTGGCAAAGGGTTTTTCACATGTTCCACGAGTTGACTACGATGAGACCTTCTCACCCGTAGCGATGCTTAAGTCCGTCAGAATCATGTTAGCAATAGCTGCATTTTTCGATTATGAAATCTGACAGATGGATGTCAAAACGGCATTCCTTAATGGTTTCCTTAAGGAAGAGTTGTATATGATGCAACCCGAAGGTTTTGTCGATCCTAAAAATGCTGACAAGGTGTGCAAGCTCCAGCGATCCATTTATGGACTGGTGCAAGCATCTCGGAGTTGGAACAAGCGCTTTGATGAGGTGATCAAAGCATTTGGGTTTATACAAGTGGTTGGAGAATCTTGTATTTACAAGAAAGTGAGTGGGAGCTCTATGGCGTTTCTAATATTATATGTGGATGACATATTATTGATTGGAAACAACGTAGAGCTTTTGGAGAGCATAAAAGGTTACTTGAATAAAAGTTTCTCTATGAAGGACCTAGGAGAAGCTGCTTACATTCTAGGTATTAAGATCTATAGGGATAGATCAAAACGCCTGATAGGACTTTCACAAAGCACATACCTTGATAAAGTTTTGAAGAGGTTCAAAATGGAACAGTCCAAGAAGGGGTTCTTGCCAGTATTACAAGGTACGAGATTGAGTAAGACTCAGTGCCCAGCAACTGATGAAGATAGAGAGCATATGCGCTCCGTCCCCTATGCTTCAGCCATAGGTGCTATCATGTATGCGATGCTGTGCACTAGACCGGATGTTAGCCTGGCCATAAGTATGGCAGGTAGGTTCCAGAGTAATCCAGGAGTGGATCACTGGACGGCGGTCAAGAATATCCTGAAGTACCTGAAAAGGACTAAGGAGATGTTTCTCGTGTATGGAGGTGACGAAGAGCTCGCCGTAAAAGGTTACGTCGATGCAAGCTTTGACACAGATCTGGACGACTCTAAGTCGCAAACCGGATACGTATTTATTCTTAATGGGGGTGCAGTAAGCTGGTGCAGTTCCAAGCAAAGCGTCGTAGCAGATTCTACATGTGAAGCAGAGTACATGGCTGCCTCGGAGGCGGCTAAGGAGGGTGTCTGGATGAAGCAGTTCATGACGGATCTTGGAGTGGTGCCAAGTGCACTGGATCCAATAACCTTGTTCTGTGACAACACTGGTGCCATTGCCTTAGCAAAGGAACCAAGGTTTCACAAGAAGACCATACACATCAAACGACGCTTCAACCTCATCCGCGACTACGTCGAGGAGGAGGACGTAAATATATGCAAAGTGCACACGGATCTGAATGTAGCAGACCCGCTGATTAAACCTCTTCCACGGCCAAAACATGATCGACACCAGAACTGTATGGGTGTTAGATTTATTATAATGTAATTCACATGGTGATGTGAGGGCTAGATTATTGACTCTAGTGCAAGTGGGAGACTGTTGGAATTATGCCCTAGAGGCAATAATAAATGTATAGTTATTATTATAATTCCTGTATCAAGATAATAGTTTATTATCCATGTTATAATTGTACTGAATGAAGACTCATTTACATGTGTGGATACATAGACAAAAACACCGTCCCTAGAATGCCTCTAGTTGGCTAGCCAGTTGATCGATGATAGTCAGTGTCTTCTGATTATGAACAAGGTGTTGTTGCTTCATAACTGGATCACCTCATTGGGGGAATCACGTGATGGACTAGACCCAAACTAATAGACGTAGCATGTTGATCGTGTCATTTTGTTGCTACTGTTTTCTGCGTGTCAAGTATTTATTCCTATGACCATGAGATCATATAACTCACTGACACCGGAGGAATGCTTTGTGTGTATCAAACGTCGCAACGTAACTGGGTGACTATAAAGATGCTCTACAGGTATCTCCGAAGGTGTTAGTTGAGTTAGTATGGATCAAGACTGGGATTTGTCACTCCGTATGACGGAGAGGTATCTCGGGGCCCACTCGGTAATACAACATCACACACAAGCCTTGCAAGCAATGTAACTTAGTGTAAGTTGCGGGATCTTGTATTACGGAACGAGTAAAGAGTCTTGCCGGTAAACGAGATTGAAATAGGTATGCGGATACCGACGATCGAATCTCGGGCAAGTAACATACCGAAGGACAAAGGGAATGACATACGGGATTTTACGAATCCTTGGCACTGAGGTTCAAACGATAAGATCTTCGTAGAATATGTGGGATCCAATATGGGCATCCAGGTCCCGCTATTGGATATTGACCGAGGAGTCTCTCGGGTCATGTCTACATAGTTCTCGAACCCGCAGGGTCTGCACACTTAAGGTTCGACGTTGTTTTATGCGTATTTGAGTTATATGGTTGGTTACCGAATGTTGTTCGGAGTCCCGGATGAGATCACGGACGTCACGAGGGTTTCCGGAATGGTCCGGAAACGAAGATTGATATATAGGATGACCTCATTTGATTACCGGAAGGTTTTCGGAGTTACCGGGAATGTACCGGGAATGACGAATGGGTTCCGGGAGTTCACCGGGGGGGGGGGGGGGGGCAACCCACCCCGGGGAAGCCCATAGGCTTTTGGGGAGCCACACCAGCCCTTAGTGGGCTGGTGGGACAGCCCACAAGTCCCCTATGCGCCAAGGATAAAAATCAAAGGAGAAAAAAAAGGGGGAAGTGGGAAAGGGGAAGGACTCCCTCCCACCAAACCTAGTCCAACTCGGTTTGGGGGGGAGAGTCCTCCCCCCTGGCTCGGCCGACCCCTTGGGGATCCCTTGGACCCCAAGGCAAGGTCCCCCTCCCTCCTCCTATATATATGGGGCTTTTAGGGCAGATTTGAGACGGCTTTCTCACGGCTGCCCGACCACATACCTCCATAGTTTTTCCTCTAGATCGCGTTTCTGCGGAGCTCGGGCGGAGCCCTGCTGAGACGAGATCATCACCAACCTCCGGAGCGCCGTCACGCTGCCGGAGAACTCTTCTACCTCTCCGTCTCTCTTGCTGGATCAAGAAGGCCGAGATCATCGTCGAGCTGTACGTGTGCTGAACGCGGAGGTGCCGTCCGTTCGGTACTAGATCGTGGGACTGATCGCGGGATTGTTCGCGGGGAAGATCGAAGGACGTGAGGACGTTCCACTACATCAACCGCGTTCTCTAATGCTTCTGCTGTACGATCTACAAGGGTACGTAGATCACTCATCCCCTCTCGTAGATGGACATCACCATGATAGGTCTTCGTGCGCGTAGGAAATTTTTTGTTTCCCATGCGACGTTCCCCAACAGCAAGAACATGGGATTTATCGGGATGATCAAAATGATTGCTTGCCTTGTTGCTCAGAGGAGTGACAATATCCGTCAGACAGATATTCGGTGGAATCCGGGGGAGCGGAGCCTACCGAAAGGAATGACAGTAATCAATAACAAACATATGCAATCAAGATGATGCATGAGCATGGCATGAGAATGCAAGGTGACGAACTAATATAGTTAGCATATATTAAGTTTGAAGTTGATTTGAATCAAATTCAAATATCACTTCAAACGAGGTATTCTCGGATACCATTTTAATTGATTTGACGTGATGCTCTGATCAACTTGATGTTAACATGCATGGGATGACATGTTAAGTTGCTGGTTTGTAATTAGAACGGTGTTTGATCTTGCCATTCATAGTGAAATTTAAATATTTGCCAAATTTCATTTATAAAGTATTTATAAGAATTAACTTATTCATTAAACTACATGTTCTGGTTCTGTAACATTTTCAAACATGTTTGAAAATGACATATTCAGATTCCTTGAATTTTTCTTATACTTTTTCATATATAAATTATTTTCATTGGAGTTACAGATTAACTTCTATGAAGTTTTGAAGTTTTAAACATTTCTGGAATTATTTTTATACTGGAAAATCCCTGTACTGCATCAGCATGACATCAGCAGGTCCAACTGGCCGTTGAAAGTCAAACCTGACTAGTGGGACCCACTGGTCAGTGTCTGTGGTCAATTTTAGATTAAAATTAAACTTAATTTGCTGATTAATCTTACTGGACCCACATGTCAGTGTCTTCTAAACTTATTTGATTTTATTTTTATTATTCTTAATCTCCCAGAGGCTGGCCCCACAAGTCAGTGGCTCAGGCCAGCTGAGATCCACCGGCGGCGAGGTCGTCCTCGCCGGCGGGGAGCCTCCGGCGACCACCAGTACGGTGGAGGGCATCGGAAACTCGCCTCCGACGGCCAAACTCACGACAGAGACCACGGGGAGAACGGCCACTCGACGACGCGCACGATGGAACAAGCCCCAGGGGCTGGGGTGGCCGGAATCAATGCCGGCGACGAGCTTGGCGGCGACCAAGTTCGGCCATCGTCGAAGCCTTCAAATACAGGGTCAAAACGCGTGGGGCTGGGCACCTAAAGCATCTACGTGATGTCCTGAGGCTGTTGGTGGCCTCAGACGGACCAACCCTTCACCAGAGGGCTACCGGCGACGAGCTGCACCGGCGGTCCTCGTCGGGCTCCGATGGAACTAAGCCTAGAGGAGGGGATCGACAGGGAGAGCTTAGGGAAAAGATGCGCAAGCTCACGAGGAGTGCAGAGAAGGGCTTAGACGGCTCGGGGAAGCACCGAGGGCGACGAATCGAGCAGAGCTCGCCGACGGCCGAAGGTTGAAGATGACGGTGCCGAGGGCGTTGCAGGGCTCGGGAAGGCTTCGGCTTCTGCAGGGAGGACCAGATCGACGAGGCGGAGCTAACGGCACACTCAGAATGAGGATCCTATGGCTAGGGGCACGGGCAACTCGAGCTCGAGCTCCTGTCAATGGCGGCAGAGGGGATCGAGGGAACCGAGAGGAGAGGGGGAGGAATGAGCTGAGGAATGGATAGCTACGAGCTCGGGGAGCTTATCCCCGTGCTTGCCAGCGTAAAGCGGCGGCCAGGCAGGCGCACAGGTGTGTGGCCGCGCCGGTGTACGCGGCGGCCACCTCTTGCTGTCCACTAGCGGGGGAGGAAGACGACAGAAGAAGATGGGCCAGGCCAGGTGAGCGTTAGGTAAGGTTTTCTCATTTTCTTTCTGTTTTGTTTCTGTTTTAAATACTGAAATTGATTTGCTATTTATTTCAGCTCCCAAATAGTTTGTAAAAACTATGTTGAGCACCTTAGAATATTTGTTGGAATATTTCCAATCATTCCTAGAGTTTTCAACATTTTTGAAAGTTTAAAGTTTCTAATTTCAAATTTAAAACTTGAAACCAGTAGTTTTTTGCATTTATTTAAAATGCTTAAAGTGTCAAGAAAAAGGTTTTCTTCATTGCTTATATACTTTCATGATCTATCAGAAAGTTTGAACTTTTCTTGAGGCCATTTTGGGTTCATTGATTTTAACTAGTTTGACATTTCCTTTATTTAAAGAAGTGGCTAGGGTTTTGAGTTTTCCTTCACCACTTACTTTATTCTTGTTGAAATTTCCTAGATGCAATGCAAAGAAAACATGAGCACAAAGCTAACTTGCTTAAAGTGTGAGGGATGTGACAACTCACCCCCACTCAAAATAATCTCGTTCCGAGATTTGGAAGTCGTCGGGAATAACGCAGGATACTCAAGTCAGAGACGGTCCTCTCTTTCCCAAGTTGCCTCCTTTTTAGAATGATTTGACCATTGAACTTTGAGAAACTTGAGGTTTCGACGTCGAGTGGTACGCTCAGCTTGATCAAGAATACGCACGTGGTATTCTTGGTATGAAAGGTTATCTTGGAGATCAAGCGTTTCGTGGTCCACTTCACGGATAGGATTCGAAAAGCAACGCCTGAGTTGCGAGACGTGGAAGACATCATGAACCTTGGAAAGATGCGGAGGAAGTTCCAACTGGTAGGGAACTTCTCCTCGTTTGGCAAGAATGCGAAAAGGACCAATGTAACGAGGAGCCAACTTTCCCTTGACAACGAATCGATGGGTACCCTTCAAAGGTGTAACCCGAAGGTAAGCCTTCTCGTCAACTTCAAAGGTCACGGCCTTATGATGACGATCATATTGGCTCTTTTGACGAGACTGGGCTGTTTTCAACTTTTCACGAATAATGCGAACCTGCTCTTCTGCATCCTGGATCATATCCAGGCCAAAGAGTTGCCTCTCCCCGGTTTCTGACCAATTAAGAGGTGTTCGACATCTTCGTCCATAGAGAACTTCAAAAGGAGCTTTGCCCAAGCTTGATTGATAACTATTGTTATAAGCAAATTCGGCGAATGGAAGGCACTTCTCCCAATTCATACCGAATGATATAACACAAGCTCGGAGCATATCTTCTAGGATTTGATTCACTCTTTCTACTTGACCACTTGATTGGGGATGGAAAGCAGTGCTAAAAGATAAGTGAGTCCCCATGGCATTCTGAAAACTTTCCCAGAAGCGAGAAGTAAAGATACTCCCATGGTCCGAGTTAATCTCTAGGGGAACACCATGAAGAGACACTATTCGAGAGATATATAACTCTGCTAGCTGGCTAGCTGTTATACTCTCACGAACGGGAAGAAAATGAGCCACTTTGGAAAGACGGTCAATGACCACAAAGATAGCATTATTTCCTTTCTTGGTCTTGGGAAATCCGGTAATGAAATCCATACTAACTTTATCCCATTTCCATTCAGGAATAGCTAGAGGTTGAAGGGTGCCAGCAGGCCTTTGATGTTCTGCCTTAACTCGACGACAAACGTCGCAGTTAGCAATGAACTCAACAATTTCTCTCTTCATCCTAGTCCACCAGAACCTATGGCGTAGGTCCTGATACATCTTAGTACTACCGGAATGAATGGTGAGAGGAGAATCATGAGCCTCCTTAAGGATCAATTTCTGCAGACGTTTGCTCTTAGGAACCACTAAACGGTTCTGAAAGAACACAACACCTTTCTCATTGATGGAGAAATCCCTAGCGTTACCGCTAGCAATATTCTCCTTGATCCGGGATATACCCTTACCATAAGCCCGCACGGCTATGATTTGATCCTTAAGAGTAGGCTTCGCCACCAGGGTAGAAAGGAATCCTTGAGGAACAATACAAAGATTCATCTTCCGAAATTCCTCATAGAGATGTGGTTGACCTTGTTGTAGCATCAAATTGTTACAATAAGATTTACGACTTAGTGCATCGGCCATAACATTGGCCTTCCCCGGGGTGTAAGTTATCCCTAAGTCGTAATCCAAGATCAACTCAACCCACCGTCTTTTCCTGTGATTCAAATCCGGCTGGGTGAAGATATATTTCAGAATTTGGTGATCAATGAATATTTCGCAACGATTACCCAGAAGGTAATGTCGCCAGGTTTTTAGTGCATGGACCACAGCTGCAAGCTCAAGGTCATGTGTGGGATAATTATCCTCATGTGGACGCAACTGTCGAGATGCGTATGCGATCACATGACGATCTTGCATGAGAATGCAACCTAATCCTTGTCGCGAGGCATCATAATAGATAACAAAGTCCTTAGAAAAATCTGGTGGTAGCAACACAGGTGCGGAAGTCAAGCGTCTTTTCAGTTCCTGAAAACTATGCTCACACTATGGTGTCCACTCGAACTTTTTATCCTTCTTGAGGAGTTCAGTTAGAGGCTTTGCAACCTTGGAGAAATTCTCGACAAAGCGGCGACAATAGCTCGCTAGACCAAGAAAACTCCTAACTTGCTTAACCGATTCAGGTTGAGTCCAATCAAGGACAGCTTGAACTCTCTCGGGATTTATAGCAATACCCTTACCAGAGATTACGTGACCTAGATAGGTCACTTCTAGTAACCAAAATTCACATTTTGAAAACTTGGCATAAAGGCGATGCTCTCGAAGTTTCATCAATACCGGCCTTAGATGCTGGGCATGTTCTTGTTCATTCTTCGAGTAGATGAGAATATCATCGAGGTATACCACGAAGAATTTATCCAAATACTCCATGAAGATTGAATTCATCAAACGAGAGAAGGTGGCTGGGGCATTGGTTAAACCGAAGGACATGATGGTGTACTCGTATTGGCCATAATGAGTAACAAAAGCCGTTTTTGGAACGTCCCCGTTCTTGATCTTGATTTGATGGTATCCCAACCTCAAATCCATTTTGGAGAAGACTGAGGATCCAGCAAGCTGATCGTACAGATCGTTGATCCTGGGGAGCGGATACTTGTTCTTTATGGTGACCGGATTGACTGATCGGTAATCTACAACCATCCTATCCGTTCCGTCTTTCTTCTTGACGAAGAGGACGGGGCAAGCCCAAGGAGAAGAGCTAGGACGAATTAAACCTTTATTCAAGGCCTCATCTAGTTGCTTCTTAAGTTCGGCTAGCTCCAGGGGTGCCATATTATATGGTCTTCTGGCTATTGGGACAATTCCCGGAACAAGATCTATCACAAACTCTACATCTCTGTCAGGTGGAATTCCTGACAGTTCCTCTGGAAAAACATCCGGGAAGTCACGGACTACCGGAATGTCTTCAAGTTCCGAAAGAGGGTTGACATTTAAGGAATAGAGTTGGCATTTGGCAACTCGAGTAGAGACATTTACTATCTCACCCGAGGGATGGGTAAGCTGGACATTTCTAGAATGGGTATCAATCTTGGCATAGTGAGCTGACATCCAGTCCATGCCCAAGATGATATTAATATCCGAAGATTTCAAGGCTATGAATGAGGCTAGAAAAACTAGCCTGTCTACTAGAATTTCATTGTCATAGGTTATCCTAGAGGTTTGCCATTTACTACCAGGAGTTTGGACGACCAATGGAATTGGCATATCACAAAAAGACATGTTATGCAACTATGCATAACTTTCTGAAATGAAGAAATGAGAAGACCCAGTGTCAAAGAGAACAGACGCTGGGTGATGATTAACAAGAAGCGTACCCAGCATGACGTCGGGATCCTGTGCAGCTTCCTCTGCTGGCACATAGTTCACACGGCCACGTGCAGGAGTTGGCTTCACATAGTAAGCTTTGCCCGACTTGGCTTGCCCGACGGACTTTCCGGGTTGCTTGGCACCCACATTTTGAGGACACTCACGGGAATAGTGCCCTGGTTCTCCACACTTGTAGCATATCACTTGGTTGGCACGTGGTGCAGCATTGCTAGCTGGACCACCGTAAGTTTTTGCTGGAGGGTTGGTTTGATTCGTCTGAGGCGCCACGTAGGATGGCCTCGGAGTGTATCTTGACGGCAGAGAACTGTTTGGAACCCACAGCCTGCATTTTGGAAACGCGGAACCGGAAGACGAGCCAAAGTCATGGGAGTGCTTCCTTGTGGCTTCAAAGTCAGTATGACCAGTCTCGGCACTGATCGCCTTGTTGACCAGGGCTTGAAAGCTTGCACACTCGTGGAGGCGCAGATCACGACGAAGCTCAGGGCTCAGACCCTTATGGAATCTTGCTTGCTTCTTGGCGTCAGTAGACACCTCCTCTGTTGCATAGCGGGTGAGGTTACCGAACTCGCGGCTATAGGCATCCACGGTCAACTTGCCCTGAGTGAAGGCACAAAACTCCTCTCTCTTTCTGTCCATCAGGCCCTCTGGAATATGGTGCAGACGAAAGGATGCACTGAAGTCTGCCCATGTGGCTACTGGTTCAGCAGGACGCATAGCTTCAAAGTTCTCCCACAACAGATTGGCGGGTCCTTCCAGGAAATATGCCTAAAAGGTCACCTTGTCGGCCTCAGAAACATTCGCAGAGCGAATGCGTGCGATGCTGCACAACCAGTCATCAGCGTCGAGGGGATCGACGGAATGATGAAACTTTGGAGGATTCAGCTTCACAAAGTCGTTGAGGGACACTACATCATTCCTAGGCTGACGAGCCGTATTCTGCTCAATACGCTCTAACAGTCGGTTGGTCTCCCTTTTGTTTCTCCCTGCCTCAAGCATAACTTCCGCCAGAGAGGGCGGGTGAGGCAGGTCTTCCTGCGACACTTGACTACCCTCGCCTTGCTCATGACCAGGGGCACGGTTCAACCTGGTGAACACCATCCTGACAAACAAACTCACAGCTTAGACCAATATCATATCAATACTAGCTATGGATTAAGAATGTACTGAACACACGGAATGCGGAAATGAATATCCTATAACAAGCATCTGCTATATATACACCATGGTTCATACACACCCTTACATAGTTCAGTACAAACTTACTCGAAGAGCAAACTACTGAAATTATGAAACTACTCATCAGAGGCTTACAAGCTTCCTATACATTATTTATATAGGCCTCCGGAATTCATTTCACATCACAGGAATACTTCACAAGTCACGCATGACTGGGAACGTACGGCTACTACCATACTATCCTTCCGCTCACAGCTCAGGCATCCGCATTGAACATCTCACAGAGATTACCTCCATGACCTGGAAGCTAAACCTGCGGATCAGGAAACACTCTGGCCTGAGATCCCTGGGATCCATAAGGACACGGATGTGGCCTTGGTCCCTTGACTGGTGGTAAGAGGGGTCCCCGAAGAGGGGTGACTCCTCCTATAGCTGGCCAGTCAACGTGGGCCGGAAGATGGGTCCTAACAGGGTTCAGCATCTCCATATCTCTGTACCCTGTCTGGACTACCGGTGCGAGCTGCGTCAAAGCCGTCCACAGACGGGCACGGGTAGCATAAAGCTCCATGCGGAGAGCACGAGCATCCCTGTCTCTGTTCTCTAGCATCTCAACAGTGGACTGTAGTAGTGGATCCTCCATAGAAGAATCAAAATAGACTCCACTGAGGTATCCCTCTTCACCAGGCTGAGAGGCCGAAATGTAGCAGAACTCTGAATTCTGCAGTAGTGCATGTCTCGCTCTCATAATGGTCAGCATTGAATAGGCAACATCTTGTACTACCATGTCAACAGTGACTCCCAACCCATAGGACCAATGGATTGGCTCCTCAGCTCCAGGGTAGTCTGGAAATACCCTAACAGTGCAGATGTACTGGCTCTGGTTGAAGTCTCGGTACTGTTCCTCCACTGTGTACTCGGGGTACCAACGGTAACCGCACACTGACATCACCCTGACCAGCATGGCCGTATGCCCGGGTACATCAATGCACCTGGTCAGACGTACCACCTGACGAGAAGGACGACCAGGCATCTGCAAATAGAGAGTAATGCAAAAGCATTAGAGCTCCGAATGCAAAATTGGGCAGCATAACGGCTGTAAATGCTCAAAAACAAATTTTGAGACAACCCAAAAATGGAATAGCGTAACCACTCAACTATCAAGTTCAACTCTCTGATCATCAACTTACTTCCTTTTTCCTAGGAATGAAAGAAACCCAATATCTCTTGACTCGTAGTCCTATAATCTACCGATCAGAAACACGAGCCTAGAAGAAGATGAGTAACCTAGTCCTTAATTCCCGCAGAAAAGACGAGGATGATCAGAATAGAATAACTTGAGGAGAGAACAAGAGTCTTACGTTCCCTTCCACAAACAATTCCCTTATATATAACTAAAGCAATTCTAGACTCAACTTCGACCAGTTTGGCTTAGTAATCCTACAGTCAGTCAGGCTCTGATACCAACACTGTCGGGACCCCGATCCTAAGCCATAGGAATCCAACCTGTAACACATCGCATCCCTTTGCGGTCTCACGCATGGTTAACTCCACGGCTGCAGCCTTACCTTAGCCGGGACCGTTTGCATCTTTTGACTCACGTATGCAATAGTGTCGCTAGCATTCCGATGTCAAAGAACCCGGATCGACAAGTCTAGTCATAAACCAAAGAGGCAGTACCGCACAAGGACATGCATACATCACCCAACAAAGCAGGTGTCGGTCATCAGCGAGTGTAGACGAGTCGTAGTAAGCTACAAGGACTCCATTACATCGCGTGACATTTCCCCAAAGGGGACAGACACAACAACTAAGAAGGACACAGGCCGGTCAACCAATATGTCCGGAGCAGTAGCGAATAACCAAGGCTCGTTGGATCACAAAGGGGCATTTCCTTGTAAGGAGTGCTACTAAACTTCACGACTAGGTAATAGAACCCCATACATATCAAGTACGACACACATACGCATGGCATACCGATATGTATAGATACATCGATGGCATCACAACATAACCATAAACATACAAACTTTATTTAAGAGGCTCGGAAGAGCCACACACATAATATTACACATTAAGGGTCTCACGACCCATAATAGCAGTCATTCAGTTACAAGCCAGCGGAAGAGTTTAAAACTGTCTGAGTACAGACAGGTGCAACTAGAAGGCACATGGCCTGATATACTACAGACCCAACGTAGGGCCAGATCGTAGCTGGGGCACCAGCTACTCGTCGCCGTCGATGTCTACGAAGAACCCTCCATTAGGGTCATTAGCAACCTCTACAACATCTATTAAACAAACATGAGTACGAAGGTACTCAGCAAGACTTTAGGATAAATAACTACTCATGCAAAGTATCAATAAGGTATTCTGGGGTTTCATGCGGAAAGCCAGCATTTGACTCGTGGCTAGACAACTTGCATTTTTAAATAATTTTGACAACTTGATTTCTCGCACACGAGTCCACTAACACCACAACAATACACCATCGTGGAATCATTCCGTCTCCATACGGAATTGCCGTCCACGACACTCACGCTTATCTTGACAATTTTATGAGTAGCCACTGAAGTTATCTATGAACAACATATGTCTCCAAGTAGTCCATATCCGCGGACGCGGCTATTCGAATAGATCATAGCCCTGCAGGGGGGTACTTCGTCACACACGCTCTTGCCACTTATCGCCATGTGCACGTCATGCACCTCGGCAACCTTCAAGCGGAAGCCCAGCGAGGGAGTCGGCCATGACCGTTAACCACACTGGTACCTAGTCCAGGTTTGTCGCCTATCTGAGGGTAACCCGCGTGGAAGTCCGGCCGAGGTTTCCGCCACTGCCCCAAACGATGTGCGCAGGGTTCCCAAGCCCACCATCCGGGTGCCACTTGGTACACCGTGCCACTGCCTACCACATCACAGCCCACCTCTCAGGTCAGCGCTATGCACGGCCTCCAGCATGACTATAAACACCAGAAACTACTTGCAACTCCTTGACCGAGCACTAAGCGATTAATAAGTCGAGAGGGTCAATTAAGTATCCCAACGTGTGGTAGTATCTAGTCTTGGATTACATACACGGAACTCAGTTCCTAAGGACGGTTCCAATGAAACAACCCGCCATGTACTCCTACAAAGCCTTTCACCGGTACCTTTACCAAATCAGGTTCGACACACAACCTTTGGTTACCGAACACATTCTCACAATTTTGTTCATCTCCCAGATGACAGACCATACACAACTCTAAGCATAGCATGCATAGCAGGATAAGGCACATCATGGCTCAAGCAACTACCAGGTATGCTAGGTTGCAAGGTTCGGCTATTTACTGTGACAAGGATAGGTCATGCAAAGGAAGTGGGTTCAACTAACGTGGCAAAAGTAGTTGAAGCACTTGATCCTAATGCAATAAGTAAGTGCAGGAGCAAGAACATGGGATTTATCGGGATGATCAAAATGGTTGCTTGCCTTGTTGCTCAGAGGAGTGACAATATCCGTCAGACAGATATTCGGTGGAATCCGGGGGAGCGGAGCCTACCGAAAGGAATGACAGTAATCAATAACAAACATATGCAATCAAGATTATGCATGAGCATGGCATGAGAATGCAAGGTGATGAACTAATATTCAGATTCCTTGAATTTTTCTGATACTTTTTCATATATAAATTATTTTCATTGGAGTTACAGATTAATTTCTCTGAATTTTTGAAGTTTTAAACATTTTTGGAATTATTTTTATACTGGAAAATCCCTTTACTGCATCAGCAGGTCCAACTGGCCGTTGAAAGTCAAACCTGACCAGTGGGACCCACTGGTTAGTGTCTCTGGTCAGTTTTAGATTAAATTTAAACTTAATTTGCTGATTAGTCTTACTGGACCCACATGTCAGTGTCTTATAAACTTATTTGATTTTATTTTTATTATTCTTAATCTCCCAGAGACTGGCCCCACACGTCAGTGGCTCCGGCCAGGTGAGATCCACCGGCGGCGAGGTCGTCCTCGCCGGCGGGGAGCCTCCGGCGACCACCAGTACGGTGGAGGGCATCGGAAACTCGCCTCCGACGGCAAACTCACGGCAGAGACCACGGGGAGAATGGCCATCGTCGAAGCCATCGAATACAGGGTGAAAACGCGCGGGGCTGGGCACCTAAAGCATCTACGTGATGTCCTAAGGCTGCTGGTGGCCTCAGACGGACCAACCCTTCACCGGAGGGCTACTGGCAACGAGCTGTAGCGGCGGTCCTCGTCGGGCTCCGATGGAACTAAGCCTAGAGGAGGGGATCGACGGGGAGAGCTTAGGGAAAAGATGCGCAAGCTCACGAGGAGTGTAGAGAAGGGCTTAGACGGCTTTGGGAAGCACTGAGGGCGACGAATGGAGCAGAGCTCGCCGGCGGCCGAAGGTTGAAGACGACGGTGCCGAGGGCGTTGCAGGGCTCAGGAAGGCTTCGGCTTCTGCAGGGAGGACCAGATCGACGAGGCGGAGCTAACGGCACACTCAGAATGAGGATCCTATGGCTAGGGGCACGGGCAGCTCGAGCTCGAGCTCCTGTCAATGGCGGCAGAGGGGATCGAGGGAACCGAGAGGAGAGGGGGAGGAATGAGCTGGGGAATGGATAGCTACGAGCTCGGGGAGCTTATCCCCGTGCTTGCCAGCGCGAAGCGGCGGCCAGGCAGGCGCACAGTTGCGTGGCCATACCGGAGTACGCGCGGCCACCTCCTGCTGCCCACTGGCGGGGGAGGAAGACGACAGAAGAAGATGGGCCGGGCCGGGTGAGCGTCAGGTAAGGTTTTCTCATTTTCTTTCTGTTTTGTTTCTGTTTTAAATAAGGAAATTGATTTGCTATTTATTTCAGCTCCCAAATAGTTTGTAAAAACTATGTTGAGCACCTTAGAATATTTGTTGGAATATTTCCAATCATTCCTAAAGTTTTCAACATTTTTGAAAGTTTAAAGTTTTTGATTTCATATTTAAAACTTGAAACCAGTAGTTTTTTGCATTTATTTAAAATGCTTAAAGTGTCAAGAAAAAGATTTTCTTCATTGCTTATATACTTTCATGATTTATCAGAAAGTTTGAACTTTTCTTGAGGCCATTTTGGGTTCATTGATTTTAACTAGTTTGAGATTTCCTTTATTTAAAGAAGTGGCTGGGATTTTGAGTTTTCCTTCACCACTTACTTTATTCTTGTTGAAATTTCCTAGATGCAATGCAAAGAAAACATGAGCACAAAGCTAACTTGCTTAAAGTGTCAGGGATGTGACAGTAGTTCGCTACTGCTCCGGACACATTGGTTGACCGACATGTATCCTTCTTAGTTGTTGTGTCTGTCCCTACGGGGAAATGTCATGCGGTGTAATGGAGTCCTTGTAGCTTGCTACGACTCGTCTACACTCGCTGATGACCGACACCTGCTTTGATGGGTTATGTATGCATGTCTCTGTACAGTTGAGCCACTTGAGTTTATGACTAGTTATGTCAACCCAGGTTCTTTGACATTGGCATGCTAGCGACACAATTGCATACGTGAGTCAAAAGGCGCAAACGGTCCCGGTTAAGGTAAGGTGGCAGCTGTGGGGTTAACCGTGCGTGAGACCGCAAAGGGATGCGATGTGTTACACGCTGGATTCCTATGGCTTAGGATCGGGGTCCCGACAAATACTTTTGGAAAATATGAAAAATAATGGAGCAAAATATACCGGAGAGGAGTCCCGAGGCAGCCACAAGCCACTAGGGCGCCCCTAGGGCGCGCACCTGGCTTGTGGGACCCTCGATCACTCCCATCACGTGATTCCAATGCCATATATTCTTATATATACATAAACCCCCGAAAAGAAACCTATATCTGGAGTTCCGCCGCCGCAAGCCTCCAGAGCCACGAAAACCAATCTTGGCCCTCTCCGGCACCCTGCCGGAGGGGGTCACCATCATCAGAGACCATGGAGGAGGAATGCGGAGGGGCCATCATCACCACAGAGGCCAAGGACTAGAGGGAGAATTTCTCCCCACCTTGGGGGCGGCCATGGAGGAGGAGGCACAAGGGGGAGACCTTCTCCCCCTCTCTCCCGGTGGTGCCAGAGTGCCACCGGGGGAACCAACGCTGCGGTGATCGTCTTCATCAACATCACCTTCTTCATCACCATCCTCATCTTCTTTTAGCGGTCCACTCTCCTACACCCTGCTGTAATCCCCTACTGGCACATGGTTCTTTATGCCACATATTATGATCCAATGATTTGTTGCCATCCTATGATGTTTTGAGTAGATTCCCTTTGTCTTATGGGTAGATTGATGACCTAGATTGGTTTGAGTTGCATGTTTTAGTATTGGTGCTGTCCTATGGTGCTCTCCATGTCGCGCAAGCGTGAGGGATTCCCGCTGTACGGTGTTGCAATACGTTCACGATTCACTTATAGTGGGTTGGTTGAGTGACAGAAGCATAAACCTGAGTAGGTGTGTTATTGCGTATGGGATAAACGGGACTTGATGCTTTAATGCTATGGTTGGTTTTACCTTAATGATCTTTAGTAGTTCCGGATGCTTGCTAGAATTCCAATCATAAGTACATATGATCCAAGTAGAGATTGTATATTAGCTTATGCCTCTCCCTCATATAAAATTGCAATAATGATTACCGATCTTGTTAACAATTGCCTAGGAAAATTCCTCACACCAACCCGTCATTATTCCACACTCGCTATTTGTAATATATTCTAACTTTATGATAAGACACCTATTTTTATATTTTAGTTCTCTAATGTCATGCAAAGCTATTCTCTTCATACCCACAACGTAGTTTTATTTCTCGTTCCTAGTTGGAAGCAAACGTTCGACGTACGTAGAGTTGTATCAGTGGCTGATAGGACTTGAGAGAATATTGTTCTTACCTTTATCTCCTTGCGGTTTCGACACTCCATACTTATCATTTCCACCTTTGTAAATTTCTATGATGATTCCTTGCACTTGGGGATTATCAAGCTCTTTTCTGGCGCCGTTGTTGGGGAGCAATAGCGTGGGGTTGATATTCTCGTGTGTGATTGTTTGCTTTCTTCACTAAGTAGATTTTGTTTTCCCTTTTTGCTTTATTTGTTAGTCGTTGAAACAAACAAAAAATAAATAAATAATGAAAAATACAAAATGAATTACTTGCCTCTTATGCCTAAGACGTTTTCAAAAAGAGAACTGATTGGAAGGTTGTGCATTGGATAAGTGAGGGTCGACCTTGAACACTTGTGTTCATGCTCATGGAAGCAATGTAGAATTTTTCATGGTAGTTTCTCAAAAAAATTACCCCCTTGTGTATATCCATTGTATTATAAAAATAATGTGCCAAGATTTGCCTTTAGGATGATTAGATTGCTTGTTTAGTGTGTGCAGTGCAAAAACATAAACTTTGGCAGTAGTGCATTAATTTTCGTTTTCTACTAGAATGCCAAAAGTTTCTGAATTTTTTACACAGTACTTCTATGCAAATTTTTTATTTCGTCCTAAGTTTTCATAACTTTTTTGAGTTAGAGAAGTAGACGAAGTTTCCAGATTGCTACAGACTGTCCTGTTTTTGACAGATTCTGTTTTCTATGCATATTTCTCTAATTTTGATGAATCTATGGGTAGTACCGGGGAGGGGAGATATGAACCATGCTGAAATTGGAATACACTAGATATAATGCTAATATGAATTTGGAATGAGTTGACAACAGTACTTAAAGTAGTTTTTTGCTTTATTATACTAACGGATCTCACGAGGATTTTGTTAAGTTTTGTGTGAATAAAATGTTCGAAGTTCGAGGAGGCATTGGGAAAAAGAAGAATACAGAGAGACAAGAGTTCAAGCTTGGGGATGCCCAAGGTACCCCAAGTAAATATTTCAAGGAGGCTCAACCATCTAAGCTTGGGGATGCCCTGGAAGGCATCCCATCTTTATTCTTCAACAATTATCGGTATACCTTGATTTTTGTTTTGTTCACATGATATGCGTCTTTAGTGTTTTTCTTCTCCTTTTATGCACCCTTCTAGTATGACATAGTCCTTCATTGATTTATAGAATGCTTAATGTGCTTCACTTAAATCTTTTGAGTATGGCCTTATAGAATGCTTCGTGTGCTTCACTTATATATTTTGAGCTTGGATATTGGTTGATCTGTATTAATTGTAGAATGCTCTATGAACTTCACTTATATATTTTAGAGTATGAATAAAATCATCATCATAATTACGCTTGGAAGAGTATCATTGAAATAACCATGCCTGGCTAAAAGGCATTAAAGAAAAGTGCTTGTCGGGAGACAACCCGACACTTTTACCTTCTGTTTTTGTGAGTTCACATGATTAAGCTACAGTAGTAATCATGTTTTGTGTCTTTTATTTCAATAAAGTGCCAAGTAAAGCCTTTGGGATGACTCACAAGATGAGTAGAATTGATGCTGAACCAACACAGAAACTTTTGACTCTAGTACAAGAATTTTCATTTTTTACTGGTGCTTCATAATGATCTGAAATTTTTACACAGTCTTCATATACAAATTCTTCTGGTTTTCCTAATGTTTAGGAATTTTTAGAGATAATAAAGTATGGCTATACTACAGATCTTCACAGACTGCTCTATTTTTGACAGACTCTATTTTGCATGCATAGTTTGCTTATTTTAGTGTTCCCATAGCTTATATTCAGTAATATTAATTATGTAATGATAGAATACAGTAGTTACCATGTGGGACAACTATTAATCTTGTCTTGACAGTACCTAAGTGAATGATCTATCTTTATTACACTAACCCTTCTCATGAAGTTTCATTAAGTTTTGCGTGATTGAAGTTTTCAAGTTTTGGGTGAGACACCGATATGAGGAGAACAAGGAGTGACAAGAACCGAAGATTGGGGATACCCAAGGCCCCCCCCCCAAGGTAATATCCATGGAATACTCAAGTGCCTAAGCTTGAGGATGCCTCGAAAGCATCCCCTCTTTCGTGTCCAACGCTATCGGTGATCTTACTTAGAGCTATATTTTTATTCATCACATAATATGAGTTTTGCTTGGAGCGTCATTTTATTTTGTTGATTTATGTTAGGTGTTATTTATAACTTTGTTTTCAATAAGAAAAAGTTCCAAGAATTGCATTAGGATGCTTGCATTGCATGGTTTAATGTGTGATGTGTAAAGACAGAAACTCTTGCTATAGTGTTTGAATTTTCATATTTTACTGGAACATGGAAAGTTTCTGAAATTTTAACACAGTGTTGTCAAGTAAATTTGATAACATGTGCTAAATTTGAATAATTGTTTGAGTTACAGAACCACACTGTTTTCATAAATTTCTAGAGACTCATCTGTTTGGACAGATTGTTGTCAATGTTTTATTATCTACTTATCCTATAGTTTCCATAGCCTATATTTGTAGATATAAATTGTGGAAACGATAGTAAATAGTCGATGATGTTTGAAAATTATTATACAACTTGTCTTGGCAGTACATGAAGAGTTGATTTATTATTGTGTGTACTAACCTATCTCACGAGTTCTTTTCGAGTTCTGTGTGGATGAAGTTTTTGAGAGTAGGTGAAACCATGATATGAGAGGATTGAACGAGATACAAAAGCTCAAACTTGGGGATGCCCAAGGCACCCCAAGTAAATATTTCAAGAACTCTCAAGCATATAAGCTTGGGTATTCTACACATCCCACCTCTCTTCGTCAACTATCAGTTAGCCTATGTTGAGCCTAAATTTTTATTCATTCACATGACACGTCCTATTCTTGCAGTGCTATTTTTCTTTTGCTCGATGTTTAAATAAAAAAATCAGATCTGAAAATCTTTATTGAGATAGAGGGAGAAAATCCTCACATAGCTACTTAATTGTTTGACTAATGATTGATCTTCACTTATATATTTTGGAGTAGTTTTGTCATTTACTCTCATGCTTCACTTATATCCTATGAGTAAATAATTGAATGAATTGAATATCATAAATCTGAAATTATATATGTTTTAAATGTTTATCCCATGGGGAGTAATGACTGCCCATATAAGAAGTATAAGTCGTATAATTTATTGAAAGTTAGCAAACACCGCATTGGTCACTTGAACAATTCATGAGAGAATATTGAAGGAAGAGAGATTCCACATATAAATATACTATCTTGGACTTCTTCTATGATTGTGAGCCCCATTAATTATTTTCAAACTTTAGAAAATTAGTTGAAGTTGGACAAGGAAGACAACTTAATGAGTTATGTTTGGGTATATTTGCATAGAAGCTATATTGTTATGGATCCTCCAACATGTGGTGCTTGTTTAGAACCTTTTGCTAGCCAACACTTCGTACTAAGTATAGATACTACTTGTGCATCCAAAAACCCTTAAACCAAGTTTCTTGCCATGAGAGTCCACTATATATACCTATATGTGGTATTTAACTACCGTTCCAAGTAAATTTACATGTGCCAAACTCTAAACCTTCAAATAATATTCTTTTTTGTATGCCTGAATCGCTCATGTGGTGACTATCGGCTGTAAGTATCTTCCATGCTAGGTGGGTTATTATCACGATATGTGTTGATTCACTATCATTCACGAGAAAGTGGCTGGTATTTGGATGCCCAGTTCCATGCTGAAAAATCAAATCAAAATATAATGACACAAAACTCCCCCAAGATTATTGTTCGTATGGACGGTACCCGTGGATTCGGCCCGCCGTGGAGTGTGATTAATTGGTGGAGGGGGATTATAGACATTACTGTTCTGTTTGGGAACCGCCTATAATGTATATAGCATGGAAGATACCGAGATCTCTTGGTTGTTATGTTGACAATGAAAGCATACCGCTCAAAATTATTATTCATCTCTGTTTTAGAAGCTCGAGCTCTCACACATATGCAAATCACTGCTTCCCTCTGCGAAGGTCCAATCTATTTACTTTCATGTTATTTACTATTCTAGTTGAGTTAACTTCTTATTCCAACCTCAAAGTATTAGTTGGGAAGCATCATGTGGTGGGGAAATATCCAAACATATATATCCATACAAATATATTTGATCATGAATTATTATTGTTGACAATTATATATATGATAAATAAGTTGGGAGACAAAACTTTAAGCCCCTATCTTTCTCTGTGTTCTAAAAATATGCTTTGAGTGTCAATAATCATGGAAGACTATATGATAGTTGAGTATGTGGAATTTGCTAAATAAAAGCTCTTACATAGACCCTTCCTGAAAATAAGATGAATTGCAATTGTTTGGTGACTGAAAGCATAGCTTATTAGTTTTCAAGAAACTTTATGGTCTACACTTTAACACGTGAATAGCTTGTTACTTCAGCATGAGAAGTTTTATGAGATGAGCTACTGTTTATGATATATAATGATGCTAGAAAAAGTGTTTGGAACTGTCATTGATCAAATTTATGCACTATGCTAGCATTCACACTTCATAAATCATTTCTTTTATCATTTACCTACTCGAGGACGAGCAGGAATTAAGCTTGGGGATGCTGATACGTCTTCAATGTATCTATAATTTATGAAGTATTCATGCCATGTTTACAATAATTCTATATGATTTTGGTATGATTTGATTAGAACTAACCCGGACTGACGCTGTTTTCAGCAGAGCTACCGCGGTGTTGTTTTTGTGCAAAAATGAAAGTTCTCTAAATGGGCTGAAAATTTACAGAGAATATTTTTGGAAAATATGAAAAATAATGGAGCAGAAAGATATCGGGGAGGAGTCCCGAGGATGCCACAAGCCACCAGGGCATGACCCCCTAGGGCGCGCCCCTTGGCTTATGGGCCTCCAACGCCAAATATTCTTATAAATACAGAAACCCCCGAAAAGAAATGTAGACCGAGAGTTCCGCCGCCGCAAGCCTCTAGAGCCACGAAAACCAATCTTAGCCCTCTCTGACACCCTGCTGGAGGGGGTCGCCATCACCGGAGACCATGGAGGAGGAAGACGGAGGGGCCATCATCACCATGGAGGCCAAGGACCAGAGGGAGAAACTCTCCCCACCTTGGGGGGAGGCCATGGAGGAGGAGGCACAAGGGGGAGACCCTCCCCCCTCTCTCCCAGTGGTGTCGAAGTGCGCCCGGGGGAACCATCACCGCGGTGATCGTCTTCATCAACATCACCTTCTTCATCACCGTCCTCATCTTCTTTTAGCTGTCCACTGTCCTGCACCCCACTGTAATCCCCTACTTGAACATGGTGCTTTATGCCACATATTATGATCCAATGATGTGTTGCCATCCTATGATATTTTGAGTAGATTCCCTTTGTCTTATGGGTTGACTGATGATCTAGATTGGTTTGAGTTGCATGCTTTATTATTGGTGTTGTCCTATGGTTCTCTCCATGTTGCGCAAGCGTGAGGGATTCCCGTTGTATGGTGTTGCAATACGTTCATGATTCACTTATACTTGGTTGCTTGAGTGACAGAAGCATAAACCCGAGTAGGTGGGTTGTTGCATATGGAATAAAGGGGACTTGATGCTTTAATGCTATGGTTGGGTTTTACCTTAATGATCTTTAGTAGTTGCGGATGCTTGCTAGAGTTCCAATCATAGGTGCATATGATGCAAGTAGAGAAAGTATGTTAGCTTATGCCTCTCCCTCATATAAAATTGCAATAATGATTACCGATCTTGTTAACAATTGACTAGGACAACTCCGCAGAGTGACCCGTCATTATTCCACACTTGCGATTTGTAATATATTCTACCTTTATGATAACAACACCTATTTATATATTTTAGTTCTTTAATGTCATGCAAAGCTATTCTCTTCATACCATCAACGTAGTTTTATTTCTCGTTCCTAGTTGGAAGCAAACGTTCGGTGTACGTAGAGTTGTATCAGTGGCAGATAGGACTTGAGAGAATATTGCTCTTACCTTTAGCTCCTTGTGGGTTCGATACTGCATACTTATCACTTCCACCTTTGGAAATTGCTATGATGATTCCTTGCACTTGGGGACTATCAGCCGACGCCCCTCCTAGGGGAATCCCTAGGCCGACCACCTCTCCACCCTCCCCTTATATATATGAGAGGAGAGGGAGGGCTACAAGACACAAGGCACAACGCAACCCGCTCCCTCTAAATAAGCCTTTCCTCTAGTTCGTCACGGTAGTGCTTGGCAAAGCCCTGCCGGGACAGCTCCACCACCATCTCCTCCACGCTGTCGTGCTACCGGAGAACTCATCATCTCTCCACCCTCGCTTGCTGGATCAAGGATACAGATACGTCATCGGGCTATATGTGTTCTAAACACGGAGTTGCTATTCATTCAGCACTAGATCGGGACGGATCGTGATGGGATAACGGGACGAAATGCTATTTGGATCGCGAAGATGTTCGACTACATCAACCGCGTTATATACGCTTCCGCTTAGCAATCTACAAGGTTATTTAGATTCAATCTCTCCTCTTGTAGATGGGCATCTCCTATATCGATCTTGGTGAGCATAGGAATTTTTTTATTTCCCATGCAACGTGCCCCAACACTAACCCCTCTTCCAAGGGAGGGGGCGGCGGCCAAGAGGGAGGAGTCTTCCTTCCCCAAGGCACCTCCTAGGTGTCTTCTCCTTTAGGGTTTCACTACTAGGAAAAAGCTTATACACAGAATATTAGCAGTAGCGCGTGTTAAAACAAAGCGGTACTGCTAAATAACTGTAGCGCGTGGAGAACAAGCCTGCTACTTCTACCCAAATAGCAGTAGCGCCCTCAAATAAAACGTGTTGCTATGATGACTGTTCAAACCGTTGATGCCATGCTTGTAATAGTAGTACCGCTCTCCTCAGAACCGCGCTATTACTAAGTTTTACAGCAGCAACACATTTTTAAATAACGCAGTATAGCTAAGTAGCTATAGCGCTTGCTGGGTAAGAGCGCTACTACTCAGTTTGACTTGCCCCCTCATGCGGGCGTCCCTCCCCTAATTCCCCATTCTTCCTCGCCGCCCCTGCTCCAACTTTTCCCTCACCGCCCCTGCTCCCTCGTCGCCCTCAACGTCACCCTCCGTCTCCGTCAATGGAGCCGCCATCGGAGCCGTGCGCCATCGATGCCACCGGAGCCGCGCGCCCCCGGATCCACCCTCGTCCCCTACTAGCCACCCCTTCTTCCCTCGTCATCACCAGAGCGCCTCACCGCCACCGGAGGTACCCTCTACGCCACTGCTACTTCTCAAACAACACCACCATAAATTGACACGTTGATGGAGAATGGGCTTGCGTTGGTTTTTCCCTTGAAGAGGAAAGGGTGATGCAGCACAGGAGCAATAAGCATTTCCCTCAGTTTGAGAACCAAGGTATCGATCCAGAAGGAGGGTCTCGTCAAGTCCAGGGTACCTGCGCAAACACAAACAAGCTTGAACCCAACGGTTCAAAGGGGTTGTCAATCCCTTCAAGATTGTTTGCAAAAGTGAGATCTGAAGGCGGAAAGTGCAACGAAGTAAAAAGTGTAAGGCTGAAAATATGGTGTGGAGTAGACCCTGGGGCCATAGTGTTCACTAGAGGCTTCTCTCAAAATAGCAAGTATTACGGTGGGTGAACAAATTATTGTCGAGCAATTGATAGAACCGTGCAAAGTCATGACGATATCTAAGGCAATGATATAGCATACACGCATCACATCCGAGACAAGTAGACCGATACTTTCTGCATCTACTACTATTACTCCACACATCGACCGCTATCCAGCATGCATCTAGTGTATTGAGTTCATGACGAACAGAGTAACACTTTAAGCAAGATGACATGATGTAGAGGGATAATCTCAAACCAATGATGAAAACCCCATCTTTATACCCTTAATGGCAACAACACGATGCGTGCCTCGCTACCCCTTCTGTCACTGGGTGAGGTCACCCCACGGTATGAACCCAAAACCAAGCACTTCTCCCATGGAAAGAATCATAGATCTAGTTGGCCAAACAAAACCCACAACTCGAAGAGAATTACAAGGATATGAAATCATGGATAAGAGAGATCAGAAGAAACTCAAATGAGATTCATAGATAATCTGATCATAAATCCACAATTCATCGGATCTCGACAAACACGCCGCAAAAGAAGATTACATCGGATAGATCTCCATGAAGATCATGGAGAACTTTGTATTGAAGATCCAAGAGAGAGAATAAGCCATCTAGTTACTAGCTATGGACCCGTAGGTCTATGGTGAACTACTCACGCATCATCGGAGAGGTCATGGTGTTGATGGAGAAGCCTTCCGTGTCCGAATCCCCCATCCGACTGGGCACCAGGACGTGCACCAGATGGGATCTTGCGGAGACAGAATCTTGCGGTGGCAGAAAAGTGATTACGATGCTCCCCTGATTTTTTTGGGAATATTTGGGAATTTATAGGTGCGAGATCTAGGTCAGGGGACCTCCAAGGGGCCCACAAGCCTGCATGGCGCGCCCCCTGGCCGCGGGGTGGGGGCTTGTGGGGCCCCTGGGGCTCTTCTCGCTTGGCCCCCAAGCTCTCCGATCTTCTTCCGTTCCAGAAAAAATCTTTTCGGGGATTTTCTTCCGTTTGGACTCCGTTTCAAAATCTCCTCTGAAAGGGGTCAAAAACATGGAAAAAATAGGAACTAGCACTTGGCACTGGATTAATAAGTTAGTCCCAGAAAATAAATAAAAGCCATGCAAAACATCCAAAGTTTGACAAGATAATAGCATGAAACCATCAAAAATTATAGATACGTTGGAGACGTATACAACATCCCCAAGCTATAAGCGTGCGGAGAGTTTAACATGGATTGCATCAAAGAAATGCATTCAATAAAGGAGCAACTATCATAATTGAATTCCTTGAAATCCACGTTAGTAATTTCATTACTACTCAAAGTTTTAACGTCTTCTACTCCACTTTTAATGCTTTTAGCATCAAGATAGATGGACTCCGAATCATTGGGGCACTTTTCAACCAAAGTGGATTCATATCCAGCCCCATAATCATTAGGTTTGACACAAGAAAACAAAGATTCAATGGGAGTCACACTAAGCACTTTAAGATCTTCGTGATTCTCATCACGAGAACACGCCTTTTTAAGCCATTAATGACTAGCACGAATTTGGGTGGTTCTTTCTTGGCTCTCAATCATGAAAACACACATAGCTTTCAAAGTTTCATCCATGTTGATTTTGGGAGGAGCACATCTAACTTTCAAAACATCAACATCACAAGAAATCTTATCAACTCTTTTATCCAAATCGTCAATTTTGAGTAGTTTTTCCTCTATGGACGCATTGAAAATCTTTTGAGAGTTGATGAACTCTTTGATATTACTCTCTAAATCAGAGGGTAATCATAATTTCCATGAGTACTGTTGTAGGAGTTGCCAAAATTATTAGAGGAGTTACTAGGAAAAGGCCTAGGAACATAGTTTCCTCTAAAAGCGTTGTTGTTGCCAAAGTTATTCCTACCAACAAAATTTACGTCCAAGCTAGCGTTGCTACTCTCAATCAAATAAGACAAAGGCAAATCATTAGGATCCAACGGAGCACTTCTACTAGCAACCAAATTCATTAACTCATCCATCTTAGCACTCAATGAGTTCATTTGTTCTATAGCTTGTACCTTCTTACAAGTAGGTGACCTTTCAGTGTGCCACTGAGAGTAGTTCGTCATGATGTTGGCTAAGAGCTTTGTCGCTTCTCCTAACGTGATTTCCATGAACGTTCCACCTGAGGCGGAGTCCAAGATATTTCTAGAAGCGAAATTCAAGCCAGCGTAAAAGATTTGAATAATCATCCAAAGGCTCAAGCCATGAGCGGGACAATTTATAATCATTAATTTCATTCTCTCCCAAGCTTGTGCAACATGCTCATGATCAAGTTGCTTGAAATTCGTGATATCATTACGGAGAGAGATGATCTTCGCCGGCGGAAAATACTTGGATATATAAGCATCTTTGCACTTATCCCAAGAACAGATACTATTTTTGGGCAAAGAAGAAAACCAAGTTTTTGCGCGATCTCGCAACGAGAAAGGAAAAAAGCTTCAATTTAATCACGTCATTATCCACATCTATTTTATTTTGCATAGCGCAAAGCTCAATGAAGGTATTGAGATGGGATGCGACATCTTCACTAGGAAGGCCAGAGAATTGCTCTTTCATAACAAGATTCAGCAAAGCGGCATTGATTTCGTATGACTCCGCACTAGTGGCGGGAGCAATCGGAGTACTAATAAAATCATTATTATTAGTATTCGAGAAGTCACAAAGTTTGGTGTTTTCGTTCATGGTGACTTCAGCAAGCAAGCAAGCACACGAGCAAACAAAAAGCGGGCGAGAAAAAGGGCGAATGCAAAGGCGAACGAAAAAGGCAAATTGGTGAAGTGGGGGAGAGGAAAATGAGAGGCAAGTGGCAAAAAAAGTAAATGCAAGACATGAGTTTGCGACACTTACTTGGATGAGTTCTTGACTTGATCTTCCTCCCCGGCAACGGCGCCAGAAATCCTTCTGCTACTTCTCAAACAACAGCACCAGAAATTGACACGTTGACGGAGATTGGGCTTGCGTTGGTTTTTCCCTTGAAGAGGAAGGGTGATGCAGCACAGGAGGAGTAAGTATTTCCCTCAGTTTGAGAACCAAGGTATCGATCTAGAAGGAGGGTCTCGTCAAGTGCAGAGTACCTGCGCAAAAACAAACACGCTTGTACCCAACGCTTCAAAGGGGTTGTCGATCCCTTCAAGATTGTTTGCAAAAGTGAGATCTGAAGGCGGAAAGTGCAACGAAGTAAAAAGTGTAAGGCTGAAAATATGTTGTGGAGTAGACCCTGGGGGCCATAGTGTTCACTAGAGGCTTCTCTCAAAATAGCAAGTATTACGGTGGGTGAACAAATTACTGTCGAGCAATTGATAGAACCGCGCAAAGTCATGACGATATCTAAGGCAATGATCTAGCATATAGGCATCACGTCCGAGACAAGTAGAGCGATACTTTCTGCATCTACTACTGTTACTCCACACATCGACCGCTATCCAGCATGCATCTAGTGTATTGAGTTCATGACGAACAGAGTAACGCTTTAAGCAAGATGACATGATGTAGAGGGATAATCTCAAACCAATGATGAGAACCCCATCTTTTTACCCTTGATGGCAACAACGTGATACGTGCCTCGCTACCCCTTCTGTCACTGGGTGAGGTCACCGCATGGTATAAACCCAAAACCAAGCACTTCTCCCATGCCAAGAATCATAGATCTAGTTGGCCAAACAAAACCCACAACTCGAAGAGAATTACAACGATATGAAATCATGCATAAGAGAGATCAGAAGAAACTCAAATAAGATTCATAGATAATATGATCATAAATCCACAATTCATCGGATCTCGACAAACACACCGCAAAAGAAGATTACATCGGATAGATCTCCATGAAGGTCATGGATAACTTTGTATTGAAGATCCAAGAGAGAGAAGAAGCCATCTAGTTACTAGATATGGACCCGTAGGTCTATGGTGAACTACTCACGCATCATCGGAGAGGTCATGGTGTTGATGGAGAACCCTTCCGTGTCCGAATGCCCCCTCCGGCAGGGCACCAGGACGTGCCCCAGATGGCATCTTGCGGAGACACAAGCTTGCGGTGGCGGAGAAGTGATTACGATGCTCCCCTGATTTTTTTGGGAATATTTGGGAATTTATAGGCGCAAGATCTAGGTCAGGGGACCTCCAGGGGGGCCACAAGGCTGCATGGCGTGGCCCCCCTGGCCGCGGGGTGGGGGCTTGTGGGGACCCTGGGGCTCTTCTGGCTTGTCCCCCAAACTCTCCGATCGTCTTCCGTTCCAGAAAAAACCTTTTCGGGGATTTTCTTCCGTTTGGACTCCGTTTCAAAATCTCCTCTGAAAGGGGTCAAAAACATGTAAAAAACAGGAACTGACACTTGGCACTAGATTAATAAGTTAGTCCCAGAAAATAAATAAAAGGCATGCAAAACATCGAATGTTTGACAAGATAATAGCATGAAACCATCAAAAATTATAGATACGTTGGAGACGTATCAGCCACCGTCTCCCCTGAGCCACCCTCAATGCCCCTGCCTCTCGGTAAGCCCCATCCCTCCTCTCTAGGTGAATATTGTTCTCAATTGCTAGAGAAAGATGACATTTAGAAGATAGATCCTGTGAAGTTTGCAAGTTTCTCACTTGTGATGTTTAGAAGATGGCAACTTGTGAACTTTAGAAGATGACAACTTTTGGTAATTAGAACATTATAACGTGTGATGTGTCTGCTCACTACTTTTGGGAGTTGAACTTGTGCTACAACCATTACTTTTGGGAAGTGGATCTTTTGATGTGTAGTGAAACACTTTAATCTAACTTGGCTGGAACATGTGATATGGCTAGAACTATTACTTTGTGACATTGTTCTTGAAAACATCATTTCATGACTTTATGAATGATGCTTGAAACTTGCATGCATCTATCTTATTTTGTTTCTTTATACTGATTGGGGTTGCTTATTTTATGCTGATGGGATTAATAGAAAATGTTCCAATCTATTTTTTATTGTTGTGACCAAATATTCTTGCATTTATTAGAGCATGCTATATATGTGATTTTTGCCAAGTAATCTCACCACTCTAGCACTAAGGTGATTCTAACCATGTGTGGCAGGAAACCAAACACTAGGTGAAAATGGTTCAATTTGTGTAGAACCTTTGTTGCTTTAGGAAGACCCAATGAATTAACTTAGGTGAACACTAGTTCCAACCCTAGTTATGGACCTTTTTGAATTGAGTTGAGAGAGCATGAGATTTGTATCGATTTTCTTGAAGTGTAAAACACGAGGAGATGCAAATTTGAAGTGGTCATTTTGTATGAAAATTCCTTAACAGTGTTTGCTCATGTTTATCTATTGTTGTAGTTGCTCATGTACATGTTCTTAAGTGGTCCTGTTATATGCAACATTGAAGTGGTTCGATTGTGGCCAAGTGGCCTTTTGTTGTTTCAAGGGAATGAAGCCGAGTGGCCTATGTTTTGCTGGAATGTTGATTCATTTCCGTTCCGGCCAATTTCAGGTGCTCGATTTCTCCACTTTTTAGAAAAGGTGATGCCGAAATTTTTCGTGAATTTAGGCATGAATTGTGCTACAAACTAGGACATATCGAGTGCCCGGGATTTGCCGCACCGGGAATGCGTGAACGTTCCAGCAAAACATAGGCCTTTATTATGTCATTATTCATTTTATTAGGTCTAGAATTAATTGACTAGATTTAATCGTAGGAAACATGGCTAGCAACGATGAAGGACAGTGTTCTGGTGATTGCAACGTCTACGAGGCGGCACACGCTTATTTGAACCTTTTCGATGAGCAATGGTCGTTGCAGGGCCCACCTATCACATCTGAGACTGAGACCGACTTCGAGACCGGCGCCGAGACTGGCACTGAGACTCAGACCGGCACCGAGACCGGCACCGGTACTAGCGAAGCCGGTATAGAACCGAAACCGAAGAGGATACGATGCCCAAACATGCTCATCACTACTAGACTGGTGGTCGCAGAGGTGGACTCCGGCAATTTTGAGCCAAAATTGCATGCAGAAGTGCGTGCGTGCTATGACAATCAAATAGGCTGCATCCTATGGACAACCACCACCAACAATGATGAGAAACCAAAGAAGATAGCAGATGTGGAGCACTCCCTTATAACGAAGCTGCACCAGGTATTCTTGTTCCCGGGCTGGGCTGAAAAATATTATAATGATCCAGATAAAGACCCGACAATGAAGAAGATAAACTGACGCGCCATGCGCAAGTTTAGCGGTGCATTGGCCGCGTGGGAAAGTAAGGGTGAAAACAAGGATCATCGACAAAAAGGAACCCTACTCCAAGATTGTAAAGGATAATCCGACAATTACGGAAGAGCAGTTTGAAATATTCAAGACGGCTTGTGTCGCCGAAGCTACCAAAGAAAAGTCGGAGTACATGAAGGGGCTTCAAGAGAGGAACATGGGGTGCCACCACCTCGAAAGCGAGGGTTACGTGGGGAAGAGGTCCACATGGGCCAAGGAGGACGCGGAGCGTGAATGTCTGGGCATCCCAAACCCCTTGGCGGAGTTCACCGTCCTGCGGGAGCGTGACGTCAGTAGGGCCTGGTACCGCTGGGACCGAGTCAAGAAGGTTTGTGATACAGACGGGGTCACGAAGGAGTTCATGAGACTGTTGGTAATTATTAATTTACCCCTAATTTTAGCTTCTGATCAATTCACTTGCACTTTTAATCACATTTGTACATGGTCCACGTTCCTTTTGCAGAAAGAGCAACACATGATTACAGCCGAAAGCGACTCGCCGTCTGAGGCATTGGCGAGGCCCAAGTGGAACACCCCATTCAACCGGGCCTTTAACATATTGAAAGGACTCCCGATGGACACTCGGCCGTCGTATGGACGCGTGCACGGTGTCGGAGAAGGCGCCACGTGGAAGAAGTACTACCGTGAGATCACAAAGGAGAGAAAGCAAAGACGTAGGTTAAATGAAGAAAACATCGACAAGAAGGTTGCGATTGCGGTTGACAAGACTCAGCTCAGACAGTCAAAGCAGCGGTAGCTTCCGCAAAAGAGGAGATTGCAGCTTCGTATAGTTTCTTGGTTTCGGCTGTTGTCAGTTGGACCAAGGAAAATCCAAATAAGGATGCAGCGGACTTTCCCCTTTCCAACTTCTTGGCGAACAGATCGACTATCATTGCACGAGCACCTGCTCCAGCACCGGCTCCTGCACCGACTCCTGCACCAGCACCTACTCCTGCACCAGATCTCGCACGTGCTCCCACATTGGCTCCCGCACCAGCACCTGCTCCTGCACCAGCTCCCGCACCTACTCCTGCACCGGCTCCCGCACCTGCTCATAGCAGCCCGGTGGTACTTCATCTTCGGCTTTCTTCAATATATGTATAATCTCTCATTTCCATTGCCTTTCATATGTCTCACGTCGCATACATGTCTTTGCAGGCCGACTTAACCCCGTGCACCATACTGTACTCCATGAGCGGCCAGAAGGTGGACGTGGGGAAGGCGACAATAATGGAGTCGAAGGAACAAATGTTCCACAACCGACCGACCCCCCCTGACATCTTCAAAGCTTTCATGGACAGTGTCTAACCGGGCCACGAGAATTTGGCTCCTCTGGTAGCACTAGGGGGAGATGATGACAAGACCCCATGGCGGCTTGGCGATTGCAAGCGTTGGATCCTGTTGTGGCCGAAGAATCTGCTTCTTCTGGAGGTGGCCGGGAGCACACCCACGACCAAGCAGCCTCAGCAAGGTATGAATAACAACACCCCACCTACCCAATTAGCGTCGTCTATCATGCTGGGTGAGGAAGAGGCTCCATTAGTGGCTGATGACGCCGCCGCCGTCGAAGAAGCAATGAAGATGCCATCGACGAGGATGACGATGACGCTCTACAGTATCTGAATACTGGTGCGTCTGACGATGGAGGATTGATGGATCGGCAGTATGAGTACTCAGGGTTTGAGCGTGATGAGTTGGTGCCTGAATTGCCGGAGGATGAATGTATTATAAGCTCACCTCCACTAGCAAAGAAGCATATGAACAGACCGAGGAAGACAAGACAGCTGCTTCTATGATCCAGCCACCTCTGCAGCCTCAATTTGAAGACCGTATACCTATCCCCGATGCGGCAAAATTTCATATCCCCGGTGTTCCGATCCTACCTAAGGCAGCGGTAGAGGCCATATACGACGATCTAAGTAGACTTCATGATGATGTGCTGCGGAGAGAGAAAAGCAAGATCGTCTCGAAAAATCCAGGATACCCTCTCTACGTGGTTAACATGCCGCAACAAAGGTTGTACGTCAACACATTCCCGACGGAAAAGATCTTCCTTTGATTCAATTATGTCTTCGACATGTTTCACTTGAAAAGGCTGGATTTTACGTTTGTCTGCCTTTTTGCCTTGCACATGAACCACATCATCAGGATTGAGCAGATACCTTATATCTGTGTCGTTGACCCGTACTTCATGCACGAGGCTGCTACTGCAACAAAAGACATTCCAATGGCGCCAGAAATAGGCACGTCGATGGGAGAATACTTGGCTCGATCCTTCTGTTGCGGCTACGCCTTAAGGGACTTCCTGGGCAAGTATGCAAAGGATTTCCCCCGTGGCCTTGGAGCCTTACGTTGGTGTTCCATCGAAGCGGAAAGGGTGATGTAGCGTAGCGGTGGTAAGTATTTCCCTCAGTTTGAGAACCAAGGTATCAATCCAGTGGAGGAGTACCTCAAGATCCTGCACAAACACAAAAGCTTGCTCCCAACGCTATGAAGGGGTTGTCAATCCCTTATAGATTGTTTGCCAAGTGAGAACTGAAAGCAACAAAGTAACAAAGCAAAGTAAAAGCGGAGGTTTAAACGATGGATGTGAATAGACCCAGGGGTCATAGTGTTTACTAGTGGCTTCTCTCATGAAAGCAAGTAGACGGTGGGTGAACAAATTACTGTCGAGCAATTGATAGAACCGCACAAAGTCGTGACGATATCTATGCAATGATTATATCTATAGGCATCATGTCCAAAAAAACTAGACCGATACTTTCTGCATCTACTACTATTACTCCACATATCGACCGCTATACATCATGCATCTAGTGTATTAAGTCCATAAGAATAGAGTAACGCCTTAAGCAAGATGACATGATGTAGAGGGATAATCTCAAACCAACGATAAAAACCCCATATTTTTACCCTTGATGGCAACTACTTGATGTGTGCCTTGCTGTCCCTACTATCACTAGGAAAGGTCACCACATGGTAGAACCCAAAACCAAGCACTTCTCCCATTGCAAGAATCATAGATCTAGTTGGCCAAACAAAACCCAAGACTCGAAGAGACTTACAAGGATATTAAATCATGCATATAAGAAATCAGCAAAGACTCAAATATATATCATAGATAATCTGATCACAAATCCACAATTCATCGGATCTTGACAAACACACCGCCAAAGAAGATTACATCAGATAGATCTCCATGAAGATCATGGAGAACTTTGTATTGAAGATCCAAGAGAGAAAAGAAGCCATCTAGCTACTAACTACGGACCCGTAGGTCTAAAGTTAACTACTCACGAGTCATTGGAGGGGCGATGATGATGATGAAGAAGCCCTCCAACTCCAAAGTCCCCTCTGGCAGGGTGCCGGGAAGGGTCTCCAGATGAGATCTCGCGGAAACGGAAGCTTGCGGCGGCGGAAAAGTATTTTCGAGGCTCCCCTGATTTTTTAGTGAATATTTGGGAATATATAGGCAAAGGATCTAGGTCAGGGTGCGGCCAGCGAGGCCACAAGCCCTGACCCCTCCGCCTCCCCCTGGTGGCGGAGTGGGAGCTTGTGGGCTCCCTGGAGCCCACCTGGCTTGGCCTAGAGGCCCCCTGATCTTCTTCCGTTCGGGAAAAAACCATTTCGGGGTTTTTATTCCGTTTGGACTCCGTTCCAAAATCAGATATGAAAAGAGTCAAAAACATAGAAAAAAGAGGAACTGGCACTTGGCACTGAATTAATAATTTAGTCCCAAAAAAGATATAAAAGGTACATAAAACATCCAAAGAAGACAAGATAACAACATGAAACCATCAAAAATTATAGATACCTTTGAGACGTATCAAGCATCCCCAAGCTTAACTCCTGCTCGTCCTCGAGTAGGGAAGTGATAAAGAATGAATTTTTGATGCTTTCATGCTACCTAGCATAGATGTCCTTTGCAATTCCTCTTATGTGACGTGAATGTTCAGATCCATTAGATTCAAAACAATAGTTTGCTATTGACATGGAAACAATAATAATTTAAGCAAACTAGCAAGGTAATCATGAACTTTCAAAATAACAAGGCCAAAAAAAGTTATCCCTACAATAGCATATAGTCTGGCTATGCTCTATCGTCATTGCACAACGAATTTAAATCATGCACAACCCCGATATTGGCCAAGTAATTGTTTCACACCTTTACTTTCTCAAATCTTTTCAACTCTCACGCAATACATGAGCGTGAGCCATGGTTATAGAACTATAGATGGTGTGGAATGTGGTGGAGGTTGCAAGACAAAAAAAGGTGAAGATAGTCACATTAACTAGGCATATCAATGAGCTGTGGAGATGCTCATCAATAGATATCAATGTGAATGAGTAGGGATTGCCATACAAATGATGCACTAGAGCTACGAGTATGTGAAAGCTCGTAAAGAAAACTAGTGGGTATGCATCCAACTTGCTTGCTCAAGAAGACCTAAGGCAATTTTGAGGAAGCCTATCATTGGAATATACAAGCCAAGTTATATAATGAAAATTTCCCACTAGCTATATGGTGGTGACAAAACGAGAAACTCTCAATCATGAAGATCATGGTGCTTAATATGCACAAGTGTGGGAAAAGTGGTAGCATTGTCCCTTCTCTCTTTTTCTCTCATTTTTTTATTATATTTTTTTGGTGGGCTCTTTGGCCTCTTTTTTTGGGTGGTCTTCTTTGGTCTCTTTTATTTCCTCACATGGGACAATGCTCCATTAATGATGATGATCACACTTTCAACTCAAAACTTAGAGCAACTATGACTCTATATGGAATGCCTTCAGTAGTGTACCGTGGCAATGATCTAGCATGGCATAGACATCAATGGAAACATCATGCCAGCTATCTTACGATCATGCAATGGCAATGTAGACGTGGTGGCACATGTCATGGTGGTAGTAGCATGCCAATATATCTCGGAATGACTTTGAAAAAGCCATAGTAGGTAGGTATTGTGGATGTTTTGAGGGAGGCTAATGGTGGGTTTTGTGCACCGGCGAAAGTTGCACGTCACTAAGAAGATAGTGATGGTGGAAGGTGAAAGTGCATCTAAACCATGGATTCAACATTAGTCATGAAGAACGCACATACTTGTTGCAAAAGTTTTATTAGTAATCAAAACAAAGCATTCAACGCATACTCCTAGGGGAAGGGTTGGTAGGTATAAACCATCGCGCGATCCCGACCGCCACGCAAAGGATGACAATCAAAAGACTAATCATGCTCAGACTTCATCACATAGCGATTCACCATACGTGCATGCTACGGGAATCACTAACTTCAACACAAGTATTTCTAGATCTACAACACCTTACTAGCATGACTTCAATATTACCATAACCACAACTCAAAACTAATTGAGGTGAATCAAACTTCTCTAACTATTCAATGCACATGAAGGTGGAAGTTTTCGTATCCCTTTGGATAACTACCCCTTTTGAGACTACTTTCAAAGCATAGATCAACTACCAAGCCACGCACCGCTGTGCTCTAAAATATATAAGTGAAGCACAGAGAGCAAAAGTATCTAGCTCAAAAGATATAAGTGAAGCACATGTGAGCTGAATTGTCTACCAAAAGATATAAGTGAAGCTCGACAAAATCACGGTGAGTGCATGTCTCTCTCTAGGTGTGCAGCAAGGATGATTGTGTCACAACAAAAATAAAAGAGTCCTACGATACAAGACGCTCCAAGCAAAAACACATAACACGTGGTGAATAATAATATAGCCCCAAGTAACGTTACCGATGGATTGAAGACGAGAGAGGGGATGCCTTCCCGGGGCATCCCCAAGCTTAGGCTTTTACGGCATACTTGAATCTCTTTGGTTTCCTTGGGCATCCCCAAGCTTGAGCTCTTGCCACTCTTTATCTCTTTGTGCATAAGAACTTCACCCAAAACTTGAAAACTTCACAACACGAAACTTAAACAGAAACTCGTGATAACATTAGTACAAGAAAGCAAACCACCACTTCCTTAGGTGCTGTAGCAAACTTAAATTCTACTTGTTCTGATGTTGGGTTACTGTACTTTCAATCTTCCATGGCTAATAACCCCCGGTACTATCCATAGTTTCATCAAAATAAACAACCAACACAACAAAAATAGAATATGTTAACAAGAGAGCAGTATGTAGCAATCTGTATATTTCGTATAACTCTGTTACTTCAAAAATTCTGAAAAATTACGACAGTCTGAAATTTTTTCGTAGAAGTCAGCAGCAAAAAGAATCAACTCAAAATCTCTTACAGAACAAAAATTAAAATTCTTTTTGTGAGCAGAAAGTTTCTGTCTTTTCCAGCATGACCAAACGATCATCCCCAAGACTAATCATAACGGTTTTGCTTGGCACAAACGCAAAAAGAAACGCAAAAAACACAATCATAACAGAATTATGAAAGTGTAGAAAACACAAAACAGAAAGAAAAAGGGTAGATTCGTTGGGTTGCCTCCCAACAAGCGCTTTTGTTTAACACCCTTAGCTAGGCAAAAAGTGATGCTCTCACAAAAGACAAGAATTGAAGCACAACGAGAGCATCCTAAAGCATGTGAAAATCACATCTAAGTCTAACATACTTCCTATGCATAGGCATTTTATAGGAAAACAAATTGTCAAGGCAACCAATAGCTGCCGTATGCAAGGAAGAAGAAAGAGATAATTGCAATCTCAACATCACGAGAGGTGATTTGGTAACATGAAAGTTTCTACCACAATATTTTCCTCTCTCATAGAAATTACATGTGGGATCATATTCGAATTCAACAATGTAACTATCACATAGGATATTCTTTTCATGATCTACATGCATGCAAAGTTGAGGCTCTTCAAAAAATAGTGGGATTATCATCAAATAAAGTCATGACTTCTCCAATCCCACTTTCAATATTGTCGCAAATATCATATTCATCATGAGGTTTGAATAAATTTTCAAGATCATAAGAAGGATCATCACCCCAATCATGATTATTGCAACAAGTAGTGGACATAGCAAAACTAGCATCCCCAAGCTTAGGGTTTTGCATAATTTCAGCATGATTATCACTAATAGGATTTATAGTGAAACCATTGCAATCATGCTTTTCATCCAAGGAACCCTCGTGAATCACTTCATAATTTTCTTCCACACAATTTTCAGATTCACGCCTCTCAAGCAAAACTCCATAAAGATAGTCAAGTGTCCACAACTCACTAGCAATTCGTTCAACAATAGTGGGTCTCTTAAAGAGACTAGCTAGTGGATGAGGATCCATATCAATAGATTTTCAGCAAGCGAAGATGGAAGCATATTGAAGGCTCATGGCACACAAGCGAACAGAAAGCAAGCGAGATAAAAGGGTGAACGAAAAGGCAAACGAAAAAGGCAAATAAAAACGGCAAATGTGAAGTGGGGGAGAGGAAAACGAGGGGCAACTGGCAACAAAAGTAAATGCAAGAGAAGAGTTTGTGAGACCTACTTGGATAGATCTTGATTTCTCCTCCCCGGCAATGGCGCCAGAAATACTTCTGCTACGGCAATGAAAGACCTTCCAATGGCGCTAGAAATAGGCACGTCGACGGGAGAATACTTGGCTTGATCCTTCTGCTGTGGCTACGCCTTAAGGGACTTCCTGGGCAAGTATGCAAAGGATTTCCCCCGTGGCCTTGGAGCCTTGCGTTGGTGTTCCCTCGAAGCGGAAAGGGTAATGTAGCGAAGCGGTGGTAAGTATTTCCCTCAGTTTGAGAACCAAGGTATCAATCCAATGGAGGAGTATCTCAAGATCCGGCACAAACACAAAAGCTTCCTCCCAACGCGATGAAGGTTTGTCAATCCCTTATAGATTGTTTGCTATGTGAGAACTGAAAGCAACAAAGTAACAAAGCAAAGTAAAAGCCGAGGTGTAAACGATGGATGTGAATAGACCCGGGGGTCGTAGTGTTTACTAGTGGCTTCTCTCATGAAAGCAAGTAGACGATGGGTGAACAAATTACTGTCGAGCAATTGATAGAACCGCGCAAAGTCGTGACGATATCTATGCAATGATTATATCTATAGGCATCACGTCCAAAACAAGTAGACCGATACTTTCTGCATCTACTACTATTACTCCACACGTCGACCGCTATCCATCATGCATCTAGTGTATTAAGTCCATATTTTTACCCTTGATGGAAATTACTTGATGTGTGCCTTGCTGCCCCTACTGAAACTGGGAAGGGTCACCACATGGTAGAACCCAAAACCAAGCACTTCTCCCATTGCAAGAATCATAGATCTAGTTGGCCAAACAAAACCCAAGACTCGGAGAGACTTACAAGGATATCAAATCGTGCATATAAGAAATCAGCAAAGACTCAAATATATATCATAGATAATCTCATCACAAATCCACAATTCATCAGATCTCGACAAACACACCACCAAAGAAGATTACATCGGATAGATCTCCATGAAGATCATGGAGAACTTTGTATTAAAGATCCAAGAGAGAGAAGAAGCCATCTAGCTACTAACTACGGACCCGTAGGTCTGAAGTGAACTATTCACGAGTCATTGGAGGGGCGATGATGATGATGAAGAAGCCCTCCAACTCCAAAGTCCCCTCCCGCAGGGCGCCGGGAAGGGTCTCCAGATGAGATCTCACGAAAACGGAAGCTTGCAGCGGCGGAAAAGTATTTTCGAGGGTCCCCTGATTTTTTGCTGAATATTTGGGAATATATAGGCCAAGGATCTAGGTCAGGGGGCGGCCAGGGAGGCCACAAGCCCTGACCCCGCCACCTCCCCCTGGTGGCGGAGTGGGAGCTTGTGGGTTCCCTGGAGCCCACCTAGCTTGGTCCAGAGGCCCCCTGATCTTCTTCCGTTCGGGAAAAAAATCATTTCGGGGTTTTTATTCATTTTGGACTCCGTTCCAAAATCAGATCTGAAAAGAGTCAACAACAAAGAAAAAAACGGGAACTGGCACTTGGCACTGAATTAATAAGTTAGTCCCAAAAAAGATATAAAAGGTACATAAAACATACAAAGAAGACAAGATAACAACATGAAACCATAAAAAAATTATAGATACGTTTGAGACGTATCAGAGGCCTTCTCGGAAGTCTGGCCAAACCAACGTGAATACGCGAGTAACTACATCGCCGATTTCATGGTCGGCAATAAGGACAAGGAGACGATTCTCGTGCCTTATCATCCCATGTAAGTCGTCCGCGGATATCTTTCCTTCGATTTCAATCATTCATTTTGAACGTGTGGAGGCTAATTTGAGGTGTACTTATTTTGCGTAGCGATGGGTACGCCGTCCTCATCATCCTTTACCCCCGATTCTCCCACTCTCTTTACTTGGACTCGTCGAAGAACATCAAGAAAAAGGATTACATCCACATCAAGTCTATTCTCGATAGTGCTATATTTTTCTACAGCCTACGAGGTGGAGAGATCACGACCAAGAGGACAAGGAACCGTGCGCCCGCCTTCGCCCATAAGACCGACTTCTGCTGCATCCAGCAACCGAGTGGTACTCTTAGTGAAGGATTCTATGTCCTCCACCACATGCTGGAGTACAGACGAGATCAGCAGAACCTTCGCATCTCACCTTCATCCGACGATGCCCTTATTCTGCAATGAGCAAAGAACCTAGGAGATATCCCGAATAACCGACTTCGAGCTGAGTTCTATCACATCTAGTGTGAACTTGCCAAATCATCATGAAGGAGGTCGTCGAAAAAACAGGGATATTCTACGAAGAAGGGCAAATGTCGCAGGTAGACGTCAGAACACGCGTATTGGCTTTGCATCTCGACCTGAAGCCTTTCAGTGCGCTCGGGCACTATCTCCCTGACTTGGATGGATGGCACGACATGTTGGAGTGATTGACGATATATGACAAAGTGTCTGTTTAGTCCATACTTTCTCAATGAAGAAACTTTGAGTTATGCACGACGGAACTTTATTTGTGATGTAATTAAATCGTCCTCCTCAACTAGCAAAGATCACTCTAGTTACGACATTTTGGGTACTATGAACTTTGTTATCTATGCTTATGAGATGATGCTTCTATTTTTGCCCAGTATGCCTCTTTCTGTTGGTCAACTATATATGTTGCATATTATCAACTCATGTGACGATGCATGTACATATATCATCGATGGCGAAGAAGTGCTACGGGAGGAGTATATGACGAGTGACTGGAGTGTCCGGCCCAGGTGTACCGGTTTCCGAGCGACAACCAGAGAGGGTTAGATAGCAGAGCCAAATCAGAAAGTAGTTAGTTTAGGTTCACGCTAGTGCGAGAGGGGGATATGAACCAGTGCCTCAATAAATAGTACATTATGTATGATGAGACATGCCATGTAACTTGTATAGCTATATCATGATTATGATGTAACCACATGATTAGTGTTGGATGGTATGATGAGACTATTATTTGTATGATAATCATATCATAAACTAGCAATATGCTCATCATAGAATATTGTATAAAATATGTACGAAAACATCGCAAATACGTAGCAAAAAAAGATATGTGAAAATATAGTAGTTGCGCTCTTTAGTGCTGAAAAATAAAAAATGCTACTTCTCACCCACTTAGCAGTAGCGCTGGTAAGGAAAACGCTACTGCTAAGTAGCTATAGCAGTAGCGTCGGCCAAAGCGCTCTACTGATAAGCGTTAGCTGTAGGGCCGTATCAATAGTGAGGTACCCCGCACTACTGATAGCCCTAAAAAGCACGCTACTCCTAGGCTTTTCCCTAGCAGTGTTTCCTACCCCCTAGCCGCATGGGCCCTTGGAAGCTAGCCCAACATGGCTTGGACGCCCCGTTACACCCCTTGCACGTCCTAGGGGCTGGAGGGACCCTTCTAGACTCCTCTACAACCCTCTGGAAAGTTCCGGGACCTTCCGGAAGTTTCCCGGTACAATACCGATAACACGTGAAACTTTTCCGGTAGCCAAAATATGACTTCCCATATATAAATTTTTACCTCCGGACCATTCCGGAGATCCTCATGACATCAGAGAACTCATCTACGACTCCAAACAACATTCGGTGACCAACTTACATATCCCAATACTACTCTAGCGTTAACAAACGTTAAGCATGGGACCCTACGGGTTCGAGAATCATGCCGACATGACCGAGACATCTCTCCGGAAAATAACCAATAGTAGGACCTCGATGACCATATTGGTTCCTACATATGTTGGGGAACGTTGCATGGTAAACAAAAACTTTCCTACGCACATGAAGACCTATCATGGTGATGTCCATCTACGAGAGGAGATTTGGATCTATGTACCCTTGTAGATCGCACAACAGGAAGCGTTAAGAAACGCGGTTGATGTAGTGGAACATCTTCACGTCCCTCAAACCGTTCCACGAACCGTCACGCGATCCGTTCCACGATCCGTTCCGATCTAGCGCCGAATGGACGACACCTCCGCGTTCAGCACATGTACAGCTCGACGATGATCTCGACCTTCTTGATCCAGCAAGAAAGACGGAGAAGTAGATGAGTTCTCCAGCAGCATGACGGTGCTCCGGTGGTGGTGATGATCTACTCCTGTAGGGCTCCGCCCGAGCTCCGCAGAAATCCGATCTAGAGGTAGAACTATGTGGTCCAGGGTTGAGTTGCACGTGGCAAAAGTTGTCTCAAATCAGCCCTAAAAGTCCACTATATATAGGAGGGAGGGGGAGGGCTAGCATTGAGGGACAAGCCCTCAAGGTGCGCCGGCCAAGGGGAGGAGGAGGACTCCTCCTCCAATTCGGTTTGGGAAGGAAGAGTCCTCCTCTTCCATCCCACCTCCCTCTTTCCCTTTTTTTTTATTTTCTTTTGGTATTTCTTTATGTGGCACCATGGGCCCCTTGGGATAACTCCAGCAGCCCACTAAGGACTTATGGCGCCACCCTAGTGCCTTGGGCTCACTCCCGGGTGGGTGGGCCCTTCCCGGTGAACTCCTAGAACCCATTCGTCACTCCCGGTACATTGCCGGAATTGCCCGAAACTTTCCGGTGACCAAATGAAACCATCCTATATATCAACCTTTGTTTCCTGACCATTCTGGAAACCCTCGTGACGTCTGTGATCTTATCTGAGACTCTGAACAACATTTAGTAACCTCACATATAACTCAATGATAGTAAAACATCATCGAACCTTAAGTGTGCAAACCTGCGGGTTCGAGAACTATGCAGACATGCCCCGAGGCACTCATCGGTCAATATCCAATAGCGGGACCTAGATGCCCATATTGGATCCTACATATTCTCCGAAGATCTTATCGATTGAATCTCAGTGTCAAGGATTCATATAATCCCGTATGTCATTCCCTTTGTCCTTCGGTATGTTACTTGCCCGAGATTCGATCGTCAGTATCTGCATACCTATTTCAATCTCATTACCGGCAAGTCTCTTTACTCGTTCTGTAATACAAGATCCCGTGACTTACACTTAGTCACATTGCTTGCAAGGCTTGTGTTTGATGTTGTATTACTAAGTGGGCCCTCAGATACCTCTTCGTCACACGAAGTGACAAATCCCAGTCTTGATCCATACTAACTCAACGGACACCTTCGGAGATACGTGTAGAGCACCTTTATAGTCACCCAGTTACGTTGTGACGTTTGATGCACACAAGGTATTCCTCCGGTGCCAGTGAGTTATATGATCTCATGGTCATAGGAACAAATAATTGACACGCAGAAAACAATAGCAATAAAATGACACGATCAATATGTTACGTTCATAGTTTGGGTCTAGTCCATCCCATGATTCTCCTAATGACGTGATCCAGTTATCAAGTGACAACAATTTCATATAGTCTGAAAACCTTGACTATCATTGATCAACTGGCTAGCCAACTAGAGACTTGCTAGGGATATTGTTTTGTCTATGTATCCACACATGTATCTTTCTTTTCATTCAACAGTATTATAGCATGGATAATAAACAATTATCTTTAAACAGGAAATATAATAATAACTATTTATCATTGCCTCTAGGGCATATTTCCAACAATCTCCCACTTGCACTAGAGTCAATAATTTAGTCCTCACATCGCCATGCGATTTACATTGTAATAAATCTAACACCCATACAATTCTGGTGTTGATCATGTTTTGCCCGTGGAAGAGGTTTAGTCAGCGGGTCTGCTACATTCAGATCCGTGTGTACTTTGCAAATATTCACGTCTTCTCCTTCGACGTAGTCGCGGATGAGGTTCAAGCGTCATTTGATGTGTATGGTCTTCTTGTGAAACCTTGGTTCCTTTACTAAGGCAATGGCACAAGTGTTTTCACATAACAGAGTTATTGGATTTAGTGCGCTCGGCACAACTCCAAGATCTGTCATGAACTGCTTCATCCACACACCCTCCTTTGCTGCCTCCGAGGCAGCCATGTACTCTGCTTCACATGTAGAATCTGCTACGACGCTCTGCTTGGAACTGCACCAGCTTACTGCATCCCCATTAAGAATAAATACATATCCGGTTTGCGATTTAGAGTCATCTGGATCGGTGTCAAAACTTGCATCGACGTAACCTTTTACGACAAGCTCTTTGTCACCTCCATAAACGAGAAACATTTCCTTAGTCCTTTTCAGGTACTTCAAAATATTCTTGACCGCCGTCCAGTGATCCACTCCTGGATTACTCTAAAACCTACATGCCATACTTATGGCCAAGCTGACGTCGGGTCTAGTGCACAACATTGCAATCATGATAGAAACTACGGCTGAAGCGTAGGGGATAGAACTCATTTGTTCTCTATCTTCCACGGTTGCTGGGCACTGAGTTTTACTCAATTTTATACCTTGTATTACTGGCAAGAACCCTTTCTTGGATTTATCCATTTTGAACTTCTTCAAAACTTTATCAAGGTATGTGCTTTGTGAAAATCCTATCAGGCGTCTCGATCTATCCCTATAGATCTTAATGCCTAGAATGTAAGCAGCTTCTCCTAGGTCCTTCCTAGAGAAACATTTATTAAAGTAATCCTTTATTCTCTCCAAAACCTCCACATTGTTTCCAATCAGCAATATGTCATCCACATATAGTATTAGAAATGCCACAGAGCTCCCACTCACTTTCTTGTAAATACAAGATTCTCCAACCACTTGTATAAACCCAAATGCTTTGATCACCTCATGAAAGCGCTTATTCCAACTCCGAGATGCTTGCACCAGTCCATAAATGGATCGCTGGAGCTTGCATACTTTGTTAGCATTCTTTGGATCGACAAAGCCTTCGGGTTGCATCATATACAACTCTACCTTAAGAAAACCTTTAAGGAACGCCGTTTTGACATCCATCTGCCAGATTTCATAATCGAAAAATGCAGCTATTGCTAACATGATTCGGACGGACTTAAGCATCGCTACCGGTGAGAACGTCTCATCATAGTCAACTCCTTGAACTTTTGAAAAACCCTTTGCCACAAGTCGAGCTTTATAAACGGTCACATTACCGTCTGCGTCTGTCTTCTTCTTAAAGATCCACTTGTTCTGAATAGCCTTGCGTCTTTCAGGTTGTACTCCAAAGTCCACACTTCGTTCTCGTACATGGATCCTATCTCGGACTTCATGGCCTCCAACCATTTGTTGGAATCCGGGCCCACCATTGCTTCTTCATAATTCGTAGGTTCATTGTTGTCTAACAACATAATTGATAAGACAGGATTACCGTACCACTCAAGAGAGGTACATGATCTTGTTGACCTGCGAGGTCCGATAGGAACTTGATCCAGAGTTCCATGATCATCATCATCAACTTCTTCCTCAACCGGCATCGCAACGACACGGGTTTCCCCTTGCCATGCGCCACCATCTAGAGGGATTATAGGTTCAACAACCTCATCAAGTTCTATCTTCCTCCCACTCAATTCTTCCGAGAGAAACTCCTTCTCAAGAAAAGCTCCGTTTTTAGCAACAAACACTTTGCCCTCGGATTTGAGATAGAAGGTATACCCAACTGTCTCTTTTGGGTAACCTATGAAGACGCACTTTTCAGCTTTGGGTTCCAGCTTTTCAGGCTAAAGCTTTTTGACATAATCATCACATCCCCAAACTTTAATAAATGACAACTTTGGTCTTTTGCCATACCACAGTTCGTATGGTGTCGTCTCAATGGATTTTGATGGTGCCCTTTTTAAAGTGAATGCAGCTGTCTCTAATGCATAACCCCAAAACGATAACGGCAAATCGGTAAGAGACATCATAGATCGCACCATTTCTAATAAAGTACAATTATGACGTTCGGACACACCATTACACTGTGGTGTTCCATGCGGTGTCAACTGTGAAACAATTCCACATTGTCTTAAGTGAGCACCAAACTCAAAACTCAGATATTCACCCCCACGATCAGACCGTAGGAACGTGATCTTGTTACGATGATTTTCAACTTCACTCTAAAATTGCTTGAACTTCTCAAACGTTTCAAACTTGTGCTTCATCAAGTAGACATAACCATATCTACTCAAATCGTCAGTGAAGGTGAGGAAATAACGATATCCGCCGCGCGCCTCCACACTCATCGGACCGCACACATCGATAGTTATGATTTCCAACAAGTCACTTGCACGCTCCATTGTTCCGGAGAACGGAGTCTTAGTTATCTTGCCCATGAGGCATGGTTCGCACATGTCATGTGAATCAAAGTCAAGTGACTCCAAAAGTCCATCGGAATGGAGTTTCTTCATTCGCTTTACACCAATATGGCCTAAGCGATAGTGCCAGAAAAACATGGCGCTATCATTGTTAACTCTAACTCTTTTGGTCTCAATGTTATGTATATATGTATCATCGCTATCAAGATTCAATATGAACAATCCTCTTACATTGGGTGCATGACCATAAAAGATATTACTCATAGAAATAGAACAACCATTATACTCTGACTTAAACGAGTTACCGTCTCGCAATAAACAAGATCCAGATATAATATTCATGCTTAACGCAGGCACTAAATAACAATTATTTAAGTTCATAACTAATCCTCATGGTAACTGAAGTGAAACTGTGCCGACGGCGGTTGCGTCAACCTTGGAACCATTTCCCACGTGCATCGTCACTTCATCTTTCGCCAGCCTCCGTTTATTCCGCAGTTCCTGTTTCGAGTTGCAAATATGAGCAACAAAACCGGTATCGAATACACACGCACTAATAGGAGAGTTGGTTAAGTACACATCAATTACATGTATATCGAATATACCTGATTTAGCCTTGGCCGCCTTCTTATCAGCCAGATACTTGGGGCAGTTTTTCTTACAGTGACCCAGTCCCTTGCAATAATAACACTCCGTTTCAGGCTTAGGTCCAGCCTTGGGTTTCTTCATCGGATTGGCAACAGGCTTGCCGCTCTTATTGGAATTACCATTCTTGCCTTTGCCGTTTCTCTTGAAACTAGTGGTCTTATTCACAATCAACACTTGATGCTCTTTACGAAGTTCTGACTCTGCGACTTTCAGTATCGCGAATAACTCATCGGGTAACTTGTTCATCCCTTGCATGTTATAGTTCAACACAAATCTCTTGTAGCTTGGTCGCAATGATTGAAGAATTCTGTCAGTGATAGCCTCTTGCGGGAGTTCAATCCCCAGCTCAGCTAGACGGTTTGAGTACCTAGACATTTTGAGCATATGTTCACTGACAGACGAATTCTCCTCCATCTTGCAAGCATAGAATTTATCGGAGGTCTCATACCTCTCGATTCGGGCGTTCTTCTGAAAGATAAACTTCAACTCCTGGAACATCTCAAATGCTCCATGACGCTCAAAGCGACGTTGAAGTCCCGGCTCTAAGCCATACAAGACTGCACATAGAACTACTTAGTAGTCCTCCTTACGTGTTAACCAAGCGTTCTTAACATCTTGGTCAACCGTAGCAGGTGGTTCATCTCCTAGCGCAGCATTAAGGACATAATCCTTCTTCCCAGCTTGCAAGAGCAACTTAAGATTACGAGCCCAGTCTACAAAGTTGCTTCCATCATCTTTCAACTTTGCTTTCTCTAGGAATGTATTAAAATTCAGGGTGACTGTCGCGTGAGCCATTGAACTACAACACAAATATTTCAAACTAGACTTAGACTATGTTCAAGATAATTAGAGTTTAACTAATCAAATTACTTGCTAAACTCCCACTCAAAAAGTACATCTCTCTAGTCATTTGAGTGGTACATGATCCAAATTCACTAACTCAAGTCCGATCATCACGTGAGTTGAAAATAGTTTCAGTGGTAAGCATCTCTATGCTAATCATATCAACTATACGATTCATGCTCAACTTTTCGGTCTCATGTGTTCCAAGGCCATGTCAAGCTTAACCCGAGTGTTCTGCGTGTGCAACTGTTTTGCACCCATTTTATGTGAACGTTGAGTCTATCACACCCGATCATCATGTGGTGTCTCGAAACAACGAACTGTAGCAACGGTGCACAGTCGGGGAGAACAAAATTTTATCTTGAAATTTTAATGAGAGATCACCTCATAATGCTACCGTCGTTCTGAGCAAAATAAGGTGCATAAAAAGATTAACATCACATGCAATTCATAAGTGACATGATATGGCCATCATCTTGTGCTTCTTGATCTCCATCACCAAAGCATCGGCACGATCTTCTTGTCACCGGCGCCACACCATGATCTCTATCAACATGTCGCCATCGAGGTTGTCATGCTACTTATGCTATTACTACTAAAGCTGCGTCCTAGCAATATAGTAAACGCATCTGCAAACACAAATGTTAGTTTAAAGACAGGCTCCTGTCGGTTGCTGTAGCATCGACGTGCAAGTCGATGTTAACTATTACAACATGATCATCTCATACATCCAATATATCACATCACGTCATTGGCCATATCATATCACAAGCATACCCTGTAGAAACAAGTTAGACGTCCTCTAATTCGTTGTTGCATGTTTTATGTGGCTGCTATGGGTATTTAGTATGATCGCATCTTACTTACGCAAAAAACCACAACGGAGATGTGCAAATTTCTATTTAAGCTCTCCAAGGACCGCCTCTATAAAAACCAATTCAACTAAAGTTGAAGAAACCGACACCCGCCAGTCATCTTTATGCAACGAGGGTGCATGTCAATCGATGAAACCAGTCTCTCGTAAGTGTACGAGTTATGTCGGTCCGGGCTGGTTGAATCAAACAATACTGCCAAATCGAGAAAAGACTAAGGAGGGCAGCAAATCGAACATCACCGTCCACAAAACCTTTTGTGTTCTACTCGAGATAACATCTACGCATGAACCTAGCTCTGATACCACTGTTGGGGAACGTTGCATGGGAAACAAAAAAATTCCTACTCACACGAAGACCTATCATGGTGATGTCCATCTACGAGAGGAGATTTGGATCTACGTACCCTTGTAGATCACACAGCAGGAAGCGTTAAGAAACGCAGTTTATGTAGTGGAACGTCATCACGTCCCTCAAACCGTCCCACGAACCGTCCCGTGATCCGTGCCATGATCCGTTCCGATCTAGCAGCGAACGGACGGCACCTTCGCTTTCAGCACACGTACAACTCGACGATGATCTCGGCCTTCTTGATCCAGCAAGCAAGACGGAGAAGTAGATGAGTTCTCCGGCAGCGTGACGGCGCTCCGGTGGTGGTCATGATCTACTCTTGCAGGGCTTCGTCCGAGCTCCATACAAATCCGATCTAGCGGTAGAACTATGTGGTCTAGGGTTGAGTTGCACGTGGCAAAAGTTGTCTCAAATCAGCCCTAAAAGTCCACTATATATAGGAGGGAGGGGGAGGGCTAGCCTTGAGGGACAAGCCCTCAAGGTGCACCGGCCAAGGGGAGGAGGAGGACTCCTCCTCCAATTTGGTTTGGGAAGGAGGAGCCCTCCTCTTCCTTCCCACCTCCCTCTTTCCCTTTTTCATTTTATTTTCTTTTGGTATTTCTTTATGTGGTGCCATGGGCCCCTTGGCCTGACTCCACCAGCACAATAAGGACTTGTGGCACCACTCTAGTGCCTTGGTCTCACTCCCGGGTAGGTGGGCCCCTCCCGGTGAACTCCCGCAACCCATTCGCCACTCCCGATACATTGTCGGAATTGCCCAAAACTTTCCGGTGACCAAATGAAACCATCCTATATATCAATCTTCATTTACAGACCATTCTGGAAACCCTCGTGACATCTGTGATCTCATCCGGGACTCCGAACAACATTCGGTAACCACACATATAACTCAACTATACTAAAACACCATGGAACCTTAAGTGTGCAGACCCTCGGGTTCGAGAACTATGCAGACATGCCCCGAGGCACTCCTCGGTCAATATCCAATAGCGGGACCTGGATGCCCATATTGGATCCTACATATTCTCTGAAGATCTTATTGGTTGAACCTCACTGTCAAGGATTTATATAATCCCGTATGTCATTGCTTTTGTCCTTCGGTATGTTACTTGCCCGAGATTCGATCGTCGGTATCCGCATACCTATTTCAATCTCATTACCGGCAAGTCTCTTTACTCGTTATGTAATACAAGATCCCGTGACTTACACTTAGTCACATTGCTTGCAAGGCTTGTGTGTGATGTTGTATTACCGAGTGGGCCCTCAGATATCTCTCCGTCACACAGAGTAACAAATCCCAGTCTTGATCCATACTAAGTCAACGGACACCTTCGGAGATACCTGTAGAGCACCATTATAGTCACCCAGTTATGTTGTGACGTTTGATTCACACAAGGTATTCCTCCGGTGCTAGTGAGTTATATGATCTCATGGTCATAGGAACAAATACTTGACACGCAGAAAACAATAGCAATAAAATGACACAGTCAATATGCTACGTTCATAGTTTGGGTCTAGTCCATCACATGATTCTCCTAATGATGTGATCCAGTTATTAAGTGACAACACTTGCATATAGTCAGAAAACCTTGACTATCATTGATCAACTGGTTAGCCAACTAGAGACTTGCTAGGGATGTTGTTTTGTCTTTGTATCCACACATGTATCTATGTTTTCATTCAATACAATTATAGCATGGATAATAAACGATAATCCTTAAACAGGAAATATAATAATAACTATTTATCATTGCCTCTAGGGCATATTTCCAACAACATATTCTACGAAGATCTTCATCAGTCAAACCATGATGTCAATGATTCAATCAATCCCGTATGTAGTTCCTTTTGTCCATCGGTATGTTACTTGCCCGAGATTCGATCGTCGGTATATCAATACCTAGTTTAGTCTCGTTACCGGCAAGTCTCTTTACCCGATCCGTAATACAAGATCTGGTGACTAACTTCTTAGTCACATTGCTTGCAAGGTTCTTGTGATGTTGTATTACCGAGTGGGCCTAGAGATAACTCCCCGTCATACGGAGTGACAAATCCCAGTCTCGATCCACGCCGACCCAATAGACACCCTTGGAGATACATGTAGAGTACCTTTATAGTCACCAAGTTATGTTGTGACGTTTGATACGCACAAGGCATTCCTCTGGTGTGAGTGAGTTCCATGATCCCATGGTCGTAAGAACAGATACTTGACATGAATAAAGGAGTAGCAATAAACTGACATGATCATATTGTAGGATCGAATGTATGTCTAGAGGGGGGTGGTTGATTAGACTACTTGACAAGATAATTTTTTTGCCTTATCCCAATTTTACTTGAGAGGCAGGTACGATAGTTATAATAAGTAAGGTACACCCTACAAATGCAATTCTACTAGTATAGCAGCGGAAGGTAAAACATGCAAGTGTAAAGTAGAGGAGTAAGGTAGGAAGATCAAACGCATGACGTTAACACCAGCAATTTTCGGCATGGTTCCGATAAGTGGCGCTATCTTATGTCCATGTTAGTGGAGACTTCAACCCATAGAGGGTAACGGCTGCAAGACTCCATGGAGGGCTCCATCCACGGAGGGTCCACGAAGATGCGGCCTTGCCTATTCCACCACAGCTTCTGAACACGGAGGACTGGCCTTACTCATGGTAGATCTTCATGAAGTAGGCGATCTCCTTGCCCTTACAAACATCTTTGTTCCACTCCACAACACGAAGTAGGAGGCTCCCAAGCGACACCTAACCAATCTAAGAGGCATCACCCTCCAAAAGGTAATAGATGTGGTAGATCAATTAACTCCTTGCTCTTGTGCTTCTAAAGATAGTCACCTCAACACAAATCACTCTCTCACAGAATATGCATGGGTAGGAGAGGTTGATTTGGTGGAAAGCAGTTTGGGGAGGCTAGAGATCAAGTTTCAAATGATAGGATTCGAATATCTTGGTCTGAACACATGAGTAGGTGGTTCTCTCTCAGAAAATGGATCTGGCAATGAAGTGTGTGTTCTGAGTGCTTCTCCCCTGAATAGAGGTGGGTGAAGGGGTATATATAGGCAGCAGCCAAAATCCAATCGTTACACACAAAAGGGCAAACTCGATGACACCGAAGTTGAAAACTCGGTGGTATCGATTAGCACAAATGTGTGAACTTTTGATTCTCGGTGAGGACGATACATGAAACTCGATGCCATCGGAAAGGTGAATAATGGTCAGAAGGCCAAACTCGGTGGCACCGATACTCAAACTCGGAAATTCTGATTTTGTGTATCTTGGTAACAGAATGTTGGTCACAATGCACTCGATAGCACCGACTTGGTTTTGGTTGCACCGATTTGGTGGTAATGGCTAGGGTTTCTGTCTGAGGTCAAACTCCGTGGGTCCGATATGGAAATGTTGGTGACACCGAATTTGTGTATGTGGATCTTGACAGAGTTTGGTGGCTAAATTTGAGCATTTCAGTAATCAGTTCATTTTACTACCGCGCGCCCTTTAATAGTATTGGCTTTCCTATGGACTCAAAATTGATTTCTCACTAATATTAAATGAAGAGTCTTCTAGCTTGAAGCTTGAGCCAATATTATTCCTTTCTTGCAAGCAGGGGCATCTCCACATAAACCTTAAGCCATAGCATGTTTTGAACTTTTTCTGAAATATACTTGGAAACATACTAGTCCAATGATGCATATGTTGTGATCAATTATCAAAACAACCCTAGGGAGCAATTGTGCTTTCACATATGCTATGCTTATGTTTGTGTCTTGTCCATCACATCGTTATCCTAATGATGTGATCCCGTTATCAAATGACAACTCTTGTCTATGGTCAGGAAACCTTGACCATCTTTGATCAACGAGCTAGTCTACTAGCAGCTCACTAGGGACATTGGGTTTGTCTATATATCCACACACGTATGTGAGTTTCCAATCAATACAATTATAGAATGGACAACAAATGATTATCATGAACAAGGAAATATGATAAGAACTAATTTATTATTGCCTCTAGGGCATATTTCCAACAGCCTCCCACTTGCACTAGAGTCAATAATCTAGTTCACATCACCATGTGATTAACACCCAATAAGTTCTAGGGTTTGATCATGTTTTGCTTGTGAGAGAGGTTTTAGTCAATGGGTCTACAACATTCAGATCTGTGTGTACTTTTAAAATCTCCATGTCATACTATAGATGCTACTACCATGCCCACTTGGAAGAATTCCAAATGAGTGATCCACTATACGAATGCGGTTTTCTACTCAGAGTAATCCAGATTGGTGTCAAAGCTTGCATCGACGTAACCCTTTACGACAAAGTCTTTTATCACCTCCATAATAGAGAAACACTTCCTTATTCCTCTAGTTACTAAGGATAACTTCGACCACTGTCTAGTGATCCACTCCTGGATCACTCTTGTTCCCCTTAACACACTCATGGCAAGGCACACACCAAGTGCGGTACACAGCATGGCATACTATAGAGCCTACGGCTAAGGCATAGGGGACGACCTTCATTCTTTCTATTTATTTTGCCATGGTCGGTCTTTCAGTCTTACTCAAAGTCACACCTTACAATACAGTCAAGAACTCCGACTGATCCATTTCGAACTCCTTCCAAATCTTGTCAAGGCATGTCTTTATTGAAATTTTATGAAGTGTTGTGATCTATCTCTATAGATCTTGATGCCCAATATTTTAAGTAGTTTCATCTATGTTTTCCTTTGAAAAACTCCTTTCAAATTTATGTTTTACCAAATTTCTACATCATTTCCGATCAAAAATATGTCAACCACATATACTTATCGAAAGTTATATAGTGCTCCCACTCACTTTCTTGTAAATACAAGTTTCTTCATAAACTCTGTATAAAACCAAAGTTTTGATCACTCATCAAAGCACTTATTCCAACTCCGAGATGCTTGCACCAGCCCGTAAATGGATCACTGGAGCTCGCATGCCTTTTAGCATCCTTATGATCGACAAAACCTTCTGGTTGTATCACATTGAACCTTTCCTCAAGGAAACCATTAAGGAAACAATGTTTTGACATCCATTTGCCTGATTTCATAATTGAAAAATGCAGCATCTGCTAACATAATTCCAACAGACTTTAGCATTCCTACGGGCGAGAAAGTCTCATTGTAGTCAACTCCTTGAACTTGTCAGAAACCTCTTTGCGACAAGTCGAGCTTTCTAAATGGTGATGTTTACCATTATCGTCTGTCTTTCTTTTAAAGATCCATTAGTACTTAATAGACTTACAACCATCAAGTAGTTCTTCCAAAGTCCACATTTTGTTTTCATACATGGATCCTATCTTGGATTTCATGGCCTCCAGCCATTTGTCAGAATCCGGTCCGACCATCGATTCTTCATAGCTCATAGGTTCATTGTTGTCCAACAACATGACCTCCAAGACTGGATTACCGTACCACTCTGGAGTAGTACGTGTCGTTGTCGACCGATGAGGTTTGGTAGTAACTTGATCTGAAGCTTCATGAGCACCATCATTAGCTTCCTCTTCAGTTGGTGTAGGCGCCACATGAATATCTTCGTGCGCCCTACTACTCTATGGTTGAAGTGAAGGTTCAATAACCTCTTTAAGTTCCATCATCCTCTGATACGTCTCCAATGTATCTATAATTTTTGATGGTTTCATGCTATTATCTTGTCAAACTTGGGATGTTTTGCATGCCTTTTATTTATTTTCTAGGACTAACTTATTAACTCAGTGCGAAGTGCCAGTTCCTGTTTTTTCATGTTTTTTACCCCTTTCAGAAGAGATTTTGAAATGGAGTCCAAACAGAAGAAAATCCATGAAAAGTTTTTTTTGAACGGAAGAAGATCAGAGAGCTTGAGGGCCAAGCCAGAAGAGCCCCAGGGCCCCCACAAGCCCCCACCCCGTAGCCAAGGGGGCGCGCCATGCAGGCTTGTAGGCCCCCTGGAGGTCCCCTGACCTAGATCTTGCACCTATAAATTCCCAAATATTCCCAAAAAGAATCAGGGGAGCATCGTAATCACTTTTCCGCCGCCGCAAGCTTCTGCCTCCGCAAGATCCCATCTCGGGCACGTCCTGGTGCCCTGCCGGAGGGGGATTCGGATACGGAAGGCTTCTCCATCAACACCATGACCTCTTCGATGATGCGTGAGTAGTTCACCATAGACCTACGGGTCTATAGCTAGTAACTAGATGGCTTCTTCTCTCTCTTGGATCTTCAATACAAAGTTCTCCAAGATCTTCATGGAGATCTATCCGATGTAATCTTCTTGTGCGGTCTGATTGTCGAGATCCGATGAATTTTGGATTTATGATCTGATTATCTATGAATCTTATTTGAGTTTCTTCTGATCTCTCTTATGCATGATTTCATATCCTTGTAATTCTCTTCGAGTTGTGGGTTTTGTTTGGCCAACTAGATCTATGATTCTTGCAATGGGAGAAGTCCTTGGTTTTGGGTTCATACCGTGCGGTGACCTCACCGAGTGACAGAAGGGGTAGCGAGGCACGTATCGTGTTGTTGCCATCAAGGGTAAAAAGATGGGGTTTTCATCATTGGTTTGAGATTATCCCTCTACATTATGTCATCTTGCTTAAAGCGTTACTCTGTTCGTCATGAACTCAATACACTAGATGCATGCTGGATAGCGGTCGATGTGTGGAGTAATAGTAGTAGATGCAGAAAGTATTGGTCTACTTGTCTCGGACGTGATGCCTATATGCTAGATCATTGCCTTAGATATCGTCATGACTTTGCGCGGTTCTATCAATTGCTCGACAGTAATTTGTTCAGCCACCGTGATATTCGCTATTTTGAGAGAAGCCTCTAGTGAACACTATGGCCCCCAGGGTCTACTCCACACCATATTTTCAGCCTTACACTTTTTACTTTGTTGCACTTTCCGCCTTCAGATCTCACTTTTCCAAACAATCTTGAAGGGATTGACAACCCCTTTGAATCGTTGGGTGCAAGTTTGTTTGTTTTTGCGCAGGTACTTTGGACTTGACGAGGCCCTCCTTCTGGATTGATACCTTGGTTCTCAAACTGAGAGAAATACTTACTGCTCCTTTGCTACATCACCCTTACCTCTTCAAGGGAAAAACCAACGCAAATGAGAGAAGTAACAAGAAGAATTCCTAAGCGCTAGTGTGGGGACCTTGACTTACTAGTTGAGAATCGCCATGCTCAGTGATCCCCGAGATCAATGCTCACCGAACAAAGATACTGAATAAAGAGTCTTACATCCGAGTACCGATTATTACAACACGTGACCGAAGGGTCAAGTTCACCAGACAAGGCCTAAGGCCAAATCACATGAGTACACTAATAGCGGAAAGCAAAGGGGCTAAGCGGGTGCCCATGCCATCAAGCCTACACCGATAGGCATTCTGACTCGTAATCGTCCTAGTTCGCAGGGGTGTCGCCGAAGACGTACTCATCTCCAAACTCCGGTCCTTCCATGTCTGGTCAATAACATAACCAGTGGCAAGCCAATGAGTACTTTGAAATGTACTCATAAACAGCCCATGATATGAACAATGAAAGTGAAGGATACCAATATCATGCATTTCTAGTATAACTCATTGGGGTGGAATGATCATGAATATGCATCAAGTTAAAGAATTACTCTTGAAGAACAGGTTACGGATACCAATATAACTGTTGAGGCATGAACCATCCGGGTTCACCCTGTATGCCAAGTCACCAAACTTGGTCATAACATTGCTATCATAGCAACACTTTTCTTACCACCATACACATACTCACACTTACGCACACTTGGTTAATGCGGAAATATCAGGACGTAGTTTAAGCAGGCTTACCCAACTCTCCTTGACCATGGACACGACTATTCGAATAGTCTACACTCTGCATAGGTAGTACGCTGGACCCACGAGATCCGGGAAACTTCCGTGTCATCCACGACTCGCGGTATATCACATACCCGAGGTAAGTACCCGATCAATGCCTTTCCCCTCACGATACTAGACAAAGAGGTCCACTCGATTGGTACCCAGCCCAAAGGTCGTACGTCTTACGAGCACCAACTCTGGACAGTACCGACCATGCGGGTACCAACGGTGTGAATGGAACTCATAAAAATGGCATAGTCGTCCTACCCGGCACGACCCCATCACGAGAGTGACCACATATCACTCCCATCACTAGTAATGTGGCTCTTTTCTAGCACCAACCAGAGTAATTAACATAGCCCCGTCCCATCAGGGGTAATGTGGTCATAATGGTAAGGTTGGGACGGTCGACACATCATAAATCTAATCCCATTTCCGAAACCTTACTCACACAAATACCGGGTGCATCACTTCTCCAAAAGAGACCACCTAACTCATGATCACCCTCGGGCATTAGTGGCACCCGACTGGGTTTTCATAAACTCTTTCTTTATGACAACATCATGCTCATGATGAATCTACATCTATCTTTACTTGTCAACATGGTATTAGCATGACCCTAAGGGGGCAGAGTCAAGCTCAATGCATATGCTCTGGAGGAGCTTTCGGTAAAATCATATCAAATGATTACCCACACTTATGATCGTATGCAACGGGAATACTTGCTATTATAACATGCAAAGTAACATATGCTCAGTCATGGTCAAAGGGATGCTTGCCTTGGTCAGCTAAGTATCTGGGGTCTTCGAGGTCTTCCGCTCCAATTCCCTCGTCACACGGGGTTTCTATCGTAGATAAAACAATAAATAAGAAATAGCTCACACAGAAACAGTCCACAAAGTCATTTTAAAAATGTTCCCTATTTCTGATAAATCTAAGATATCATTTTAAAAATACTTGCCTTAATTTTCCTTGAAGGAATATTTTTAAAAACAACCAACCAGAAGCAAAACTATTCCATTTTAGCCCTTTTTAATATTGTAAAATAGATTAGTTGACAGAAAAATTCATCTAAGCATATCATTAAATACTACACATTTTTAGAAGAATAAAGTGGAAGAATTATATTCTTACACTGGTTAAATGTTCTTATAAAAAATATTAGAAATCCAGGTTTAAAAATAAAAGAAAACAGGCCTGCTCCCGGCCTGGCTCGACCCAGAGCTGGGCTGGCCCATGGCCAGCCGACGGCCTGCCCAGGCGCGCACGCCGTCAGGTTTGAACCTGACGCGCGGGGGCCCGCGGTCAACGACCGAGGCCAGTGCGGGGTAGGAGGTTGGGCCACCGACAGGTGGTGCACACTTGTCGGAGTCGTCTCCTACCTCCAGCCAAAGAGGAGGAGGAGAACGCCGACGAGGCGGCCGACGTGCTCAAGCTCCAATGAACACGGGAATGGGTCCGACTGACCGAAGCCTACCTGCTGGTGGTCGAAACAACGACGGGGAGGCAGGGTTCACCGGCGACGAGGAGGTTGTTGCGGAGCGGTTTCGGGAAGTGGTTGAGGGGGTGGCTAGAGACACGGAAAAGCTCGGGCGAGTTAGGGGAAAGCTTCCCGGGGTCAAGGGGGTTAGTTTGGTGGGTCGAGGGACGCAGGAGCCGTCGTGTAGCCGGAGATCGACCGGAGCTCCGAGGCGGAGGGGCCTCGGTCGATCTCGAGCACCGGGGCTCTGCTGGGTTGCTGGGGTGGCTAGGGGGATGCTAGTGGCTGCGGCGAAGCTATGTGAGGGGTGCTGGAGCGAGGGGGAGGGCTACTTATAGGCCCGCGACAGTGAGCAGACTCGGGAGCGCCGGTGACTCACCGTGGCGTGCATGGGGGTACAGAGAGACGTTGGGGTCGAAACCACGGTCTCAGGACGTGGTATTGGACTGCCCGAACCGTCTGCTGCACAGAGAGAGAGGACAGCCGTGCATTCGTGGCCGCGCAAGCTTAGCCGAATCTGGAGTGCGCGGGCACGCATCGCGCGAGCTGTAGCGCCAGAGATGAGGGGCCCTGAGGCTTGCCCGACGCAGAGGGGGTGTCGGGGAGGAGGTTGGACATCTCGGGGGAGGCTAGAACTGGCCGAGGGCGTCGCCCCTACCTCGGTGACTCCCTATAGCGCGCCCAGAGCGTAGTTTTGGCATGCCACAGCATGCTGGTGCGCTCTGAGGCACTTTGGACATGTCTAGCATGTCCTGGCACTTGCTGGGGGTGTGGCTAGCCGCTTGGTTTTAGTGGGAGCTTCGGCTGGTCAAAGGAGGCAAGAAATACTGGTGCTGTCAGTCATGAACTGAGGTCTAAATTGGGGTTTTTGGCCTTTCCACTTTGAACCAGTGAGGGGCTAATTGACTGGAGTTAGATACAGGTGTTGGCTGCTTAATCTAAGAGTTTGAAGCAAAGGAGTTTGGTTTAGCTGTGGCTAAGGTGGCTTTTCCCTATCTATCAGAAGGTGTTCGATAGTGGTCACAGGGGGTTGCACCCCACCACTGGTGCTGAGACTTAACAGGTTTGGTTTTGGGGATAAACCATGGAGTTCCACCAAATTTGAGCTCCAATAGACAAGTTTAGCTTTGTAAACTTGAAATCACTCCAATATGATCAGATATCTTCCTTCCAAAGGGAGTGTGGGCAAACTAAGTCCCACAAATCCCATTTTTGGTGTAGAACCCTCATTTGAGTTATTAGGCACTCCTGTAAACTTTTAGCCTCATTGGACAAACTTTGCTATGTAGAGTTGCTCTAACTTGATTCTGGACAGACAGGGTTTTTGGGTTATTTGGGGTCCTTACCCACCTTTGATCAAGGTGAAACGTTGTGTGGACACCAAACAAGGCTTTGGGACAACACTGGAATTTTCTAGGAATTTATTGAGAATATTTCCTTTGGAAATATCTCAAAATGCCAAAACAGACAGAAATAGCTTTTATAGTTTTAATCAATAAATATAATATAAAATGGGGTTTTCAATCCTATGTATGGAAAATATACATCCTTCTGATCATCTCTAAATTTGATCAGATTTTTCCAAAGTAGAAAAGTGTTTTTCCATGTTGGAATACCAATTCTGACCTTAGAAATGGACATGTTATTTAATTAGGAAAATACTCACAAAAATAATTATTTTTGTGGTTTTGAAATATAAAGATAGGTAGAAATCAGATTACCAAATATGAGTAGTAGCACTGCTTGCTATCAAGGACATGCAGTGCAACTCAAGGTGGTTTTACTATGGTTATCAAAGGTTTTTGGAAATTAGTAAAATAACAAAAAGGAATTTAGAGTTTTAAAAACCTCACATGATCAAGCATACAAGCATACAATGTCAATCATGGAACTCACAACATTAGTTTTGAAAAAGTTTTAACAAGCTCAGAATTATACAATAAAGACAAGTGATAGCAAAATCAGGGTGTGACAGACCTATCCCCCTTACAAGAATCTCGTCCCCGAGATTCCTAAGCTAGGTGTTAAAAAGGTCTGGAAACTCAGATCGGAGATAGTCTTCACGTTCCCAGGTAGCTTCGGCTTCGATGTGGTTGCTCCTTTGAACCTTGAAATACTTGATGGTGCGGCTTCGAGTGCATCGCTCTGCTTCATCCAGACTGCGGATTGGCCTCTCGCGATAGATGAGATCAGACTGAAGGTCAATGGCCTGGTGATCAATGTCCTTATAAGGATCAGAACGACTTGGCGTCTGGAGACACTTCCGAAGCCGTGACACGTGGAAAACATTGTGCACACCGGAAAGTTCCGGAGATAATTCCAGCTAATAAGCGCGCCTTGCCGTGATCTTGAATGGCCCAATGAACCTTGGAGCGAGCTTCCCCTTAACGTGGAAACGCTTGGTTCCCTTAAGAGGTGTGACTCGGAGGTACACCAGATCTCCGGGAATGAACTCCACATTCCTGCGGCGAGAGTCCGCATAACTATTTTGTCGCGACTTGGCTGCCTCTAGATTTTCTTTGACTAGTTGAACCTTCTCTTCTGCCTGGTGCAAAACTTCTGGTCCAAAAATCAGCCCGTCTCCGGTTTCTGACCTGTTGAGCGGGGTGCGGCATTTCCGTCCGTACAACACTTAGAACGGGGCCATCTGGAGACTAGACTGGTAGTTGTTGTTGTAAGAAAACTCAGTGAACGGCAGACAGTCTTCCCATTTGGCTCCATGCACTAGGACACATGTGCGGAGCATATCTTCGAGTATCTGATTCACCCTTTCCGTCTGTCCTCCCGTCTGCGGGTGGAAGGCGGTGCTGAAAGAGAGCTTGGTACCGAGGGCTTCCTGAAGTTTCCTCCAAAACCTCGAGGTGAACTGCGTTCCTCGGTCAGATACAATCTCCTTGGGAACTCCATGAAGGCTTACTATGCGCTCGATATAGAGACTAGCCAACTTGTTCCCGTCATATGTGGTGTTGACAGGGATGAAATGGGCCACCTTGGTCAAATGGTCGACAATGACCCATATCGAGTTATGGCCCTTGCTAGATCTTGGTAGACCGGTACTGAAATCCATCCCTACCTTGTCCCACTTCCATTCCGGCACTTGGAGAGGTTGTAGCAGTCCTGCGGGTCGCTGATGCTCAGCCTTAACTTGCTGACACACATCACACTTGGCCACATACGACGCGATTTCCCTCACCATGTCGTGCCACCAGAATATTTCTCGGAGATCTTGATACATCTTGGTACCACCGGGGTGAATGGACTAGGGTGTATCATGAGCTTCCCGTAGGATGATTTCCTTGAGTTCGGCCTTGTTGGGTACACATAAACGTTTCCCAAACCACACCACTCCTTGATCATCCTCCAAGAATCCTGGGGCCTTGCCTTCTGGAATCTTCTTCTTGATACCTTCGATGCTCTTGTGACCCTTCTGGGCCTCCTTGATGTCGTCTTCCAGCGTTGGTTTGACTTCGAGATTATCTAGGAATCCTGGTTCCACCAGTTCCAATCTGAAGTTCTCCAACTCTTCGTATAAGGCGGGCTGCCTTTCCTTAAGCATGACGTTTAAGGTGCTGGTCTTCCGACTCAAGGCGTCGGCCACCACATTTGCCTTACCAGGGTGAAATTGAATGCTGAGGTCGTAGTCTTTGATCAACTTCAACCATGTTCATTGCCTCATATTCAATTCCCTTTGGGTGAAAATATACTTCAGACTCTTGTGGTCGGTGTATATTTCACATCGCTTCCCCAGAAGGTAGTGTCGCCATGTCTTCAGGGCATGCACTACTCCTACCAAGTCAAGATCATGGGTGGCATAATTCTCCTCATGCGGGCGCAGTTGCCGCGACAAGTATGCCACGACCCTGCCATCCTGCATTAGAACCCCACCTAGCCCGGTCCTGGAGGCATCACAGTATATCACGAACTCCTTGCTGATATCTGGAGTGGCCAATATCGGGGCGGTGGTCAGCCTCTTCTTCAACTCTTCGAAGCTTGCCTCACATTCTGGCATCCATTCGAACTTCTTTCCTTTCTTCAAGAGCTGAGTCATAGGTCGCGCGATGCGGGAGAATCCTTCCACGAACTTGCGGTAGTACCCTGCGAGTCCGAGAAAGCTCCTGACTTCCTTCACGTCGATTGGCGATTCCCAGTTGGTTACCGTGGTAATCTTAGAGGGATCAACTGCCAATCCACTTGCCGTCATGGTATGACCTAGGAATCCAACTTCGTTCAGCCAAAACTGGCATTTAGTGAACTTGGCATACGGTTGGTGCTCTCGAAGCTTTTCCCATACTAACCTCAAGTGTTGCTCATGCTCTTCTTCAGACTTGGAAAATATTAATATGTCATCAATGAATACGACGACAGACTTGTCCAAATATTCCATGAAGACCTTATTCATGAGGTACATGAAGTAAGCTGGGGCATTCGTCAATCCGAAGGACATGACAGTGCATTCGTACAGACCGTACTGGGTCACAAATGCCGTCTTCGGAATGTCTTTGGGTCGAATATTTAGTTGGTAATATCCAGATCGGAGGTCGATCTTGGAGAATACCTTTGCTCCACTAAGTTGGTCAAACAAGTCTTCTATCTTGGGGAGTGGATACTTGTTCTTGATCGTGACCTCATTGAGTGAACGGTAATCAATGCAAAGTCGGATTGTCCCATCCTTCTTGGACACGGAGAGAACAGGTGATCCCCAAGGTGACGCACTTGGACGAATAAACCCTTTCCTGAGTTGCTCATCCAGTTGCTTCTTAACTCCGCTAGCTCTTCGGATCCCATCCTGTAAGGCTTCTTATAGATAGGCCTTGATCCGGGCATGAGCCCGATGATGAACTTGATGTCTCGGTCAGGAGGCATCCCTGGTAGCTCATCAGGAAAGACATCCGGGTACTCACAGACTATTGGCACTCGGCCGAAACCTTCCTTTGATAGGCTGTTAACTCGTGGCACTCGAGTGGGTACTGGCTCAGAGACATACTTGAATTTTACCCCTTGGTCACTTGTCATGGTAATTGCCCTGTTAGCATAGTCCAAGATACTCTGATGCTTGGCCAACCAGTCCATACCAAGGATTACTTCTAGGCCTTGCGACTTAAGTACAATGAGATCCGCTGAGAAGCTCGTCCCATTGATAACTATCCCAACCTTTCTACACCCTAGGTTGGTTCTCAAAACTGCTCCCGGGATTTGAATTGTCATATGCCCACGAAGCAAGGTAGGCTCTAGTCCACACTTTTCCGCAAACTTTTGCGTAACAAAGGAATACGAAGCACCACAATCAAACAATATTGTTGCTGGGGTAGAGTTGACAAGGAACGTACCCAGAATGCAGTCCGGGTCTTCCTATGCCTCTTCCGCGGAAATATGATTAATCCGCCCCTTGCTGTGATACTACTAACTGCGGGGAGCCTGGTTCCTGCCTTGTGCTCCTTGGCCTGGGTTTGGCGCATTGGGCGCGGAACGTCGGGTTTCTTATTGGGGCACTGCCTGGAATAGTGCCATGGTTGTCCACACCCGAAACAGGTAACTTGCGCTAGAAGATTGGTCTTGCTCCCACCGTTGTTTGGCGGAGTGCTTGCTGGCTTGATGCTAACTTGCTGAGGTTGGTAATTCTGGCGAAACGTTGGATGCTTGTACTGCTGCTGCTGATAGTTGGGTCTTGCTGGGGCTGACTGCCATGGTCGTGGTTTCGAGTTGATCGGTCCTCCACTACTTATTAGCTTGCGCTTACGGGTCTCGTCCATTGCACGACGCTTGTCTTCCAACATAAGAGCCTTATTAACCAGGTCATTGAAGGTCCGACATTCACAAACAACCAGTTGATACTGGAGTGACTGTTGCAGTCCTTCCATAAAGCGCTCCACTTTGGCAGCCTCAGTGCTGACATCTTCAGGTGCATACCTTGATAGAAGGTTAAACTTGTGCAAATACTCCTTGACTGCTCCACTGCCTTGCCTTAAGGCTCGGAATTCCCGCTTCTTAATGGTCATCATCCCCGGAGGAATGTGAGCGGCGTGGAATCCATCTTTGAACACGGCCCAAGTGATGACTTGCCCGGCTCGCATGATCTGAAATCCATCCCACCAAGCTCTGGTTGTGCCTCCGAGACAGTGGGTTGCATAGAGAACTTTCTCGCCGTCGTCAGTGCACTTGACCAACGCGAGAAGGTCTTCGATAGTGTGGATCCAGTCATCGGCATCCAAGGGCTCAGTCGTCTCCGTGAATATGGGCGGCGTAGTCCGCATAAACTCACAGAGAGTTGAGCGACTGTTGCCATTCCCGTTCTGCGGCGGGTGGTTCACCAAGGTTTGAGCCAGCTGACGGATAGCGGCATTGTTGGCTTGACGCTCCTCCCGAAGAGCTTGAAGGAACTGAGCCATGGTCAAGCTTTCAGGGGGAGGTGGTGGCGGAGGAACATCGTCTTGCTGCACATGGTGATCTCCAGCTTGAGCTTCCCCTCCGGTTCCCTGCTGCTGTCCTGAAGAGGCAGAGTCGGGGTTGCCGAAAGTGCTGTTGCGAGTTGCATTCACCATCCTGTCAGGGGAGTAGACAGGTCAAATTCTGCTGAACCGGCTGCACTCAAAAGGGATGACGTTCTAGTAAAGAGGGGGTCTGGTGTGTGCTAGTGTACAAGGTTTTATGACAAAGGTTTTTGAAAAGAACTACTACATTAATTTAAAAGCAAGCGATGCAGTCGCTCACAAGCTGCTCAAGGCAGAATGCGACTTGCATCCAACAGGTTCACACAACATCCGGGTCATAAAATCCTGATACAAGAACTCCTACGTTCCGTACATCCTACGCTGCTGCGCGATCGACTGCGCGGTCTCATAAGCCGGCTCTGTGGGACCTTCGTCTTCATCTTCATCTCTGTCTTCATCTTCATTAGTGCTCCCTTTCCTCGAAGGGGTAGGGGAAGGAAGTAGACCATCTCGACGTCTCTTGGTTGGTGAGGTAGCGAAAAGCTTGGTGTACTCTTCTGCGGTTAAGCGTCGACTCTAAAGAGGAACCGCCCGAAGCGGTGGTATTCCTCCTTGGAAAGCAAAGCGAGGTCATATCACAGGTGGTCCTTCTTTCTTCACCTTGTTGTTCTTCATCTTCTCCATACGAAGTAGGTCCTTAACTTGGTGCAGCTCTTGGCGAATCCTAGTTGACTCCTTGATCAAAAGATGCGTCAAGGTGTCTGAGGAGAGGCTGAAGTAGGTCTGAAACCTCAATGGCATCCCATCCTCAGATGAGGGGTTGAGTGTCCAGCTTCCGTCTATCTTATACTTAACAAAAGGTAAGTGACGAGTAGCGGGTTCGTTTGCCATCTCAGGAAGGATGTCGCGGAGTCGCACGAGTGCCTCTCGTGCTGCAGTCTCCACGGCCAACATCAGATCCTCCATTTGTGGCCCTTCGAAGAACCAGCTAGTTGGGGAGTCATTAGCCTTCACTATCACGTCCATGTGATACTCCTTGCTGTCGGCGTTGACCCAGTGTTCGTGGTAGAGAAAGATGGGTGTGCGACGCACTTGACACTTCTCGAGGCTATCACTCAAGAGCATAGGAAAGCCCGTTTCCAGAAGCGTCTTGGGTACAGTGGCCATCTACAAGGTGTAGATGAGAGGGTTAGAAATATTTAGTGGGTGCGGTTCTCGGGTCAATCTATGTGCACTAATTGTCTGGCTATCGCCCATGTTACCTAAGGCTTCCTATAGTCAGGATGGCTCTGATACCAGCTCTGTGGGGACCCGACTTACTAGTCGAGAATCACCGTGCTCAGTGATACTGAATAAAGAGTCTTACATCCGAGTACCGATTATTACAACACATGACCAAAGGGTCAAGTTCACAAGACAGGGCCTAAGGCCAAATCACACGAGTACACTAATAGCGGAAAGCAAAGGGGCTAAGAGGGTGCCCATGCCATCAAGCTTACACCGACAGGCATTCTGACTCATAAGCGTCCTAGTTCGCAGGGGTGTTGCCGATGACGTACTCATCTCCAAACTTCGGTCCTTCCATGTATGGTCAATAACATAACCAGTGGCAAGCCAATGAGTACTTTGAATGTACTCGCAAACAGCCCATGATATGAACAATGAAAGTGAAGGATAACAATATCATGCATTTCTAGTATAACTCATCGGGGTGGAATGATCATGAATATGCATCAAGTTAAAGAATTACTCTTGAAGAACAGGTTACGGATACTAATATATCTGTTGAGGGATGAACCATCCGGGTTCACCCTGTATGCCAAGTCAGCAAACTTGATCATAACATTGCTATCATAGCAACACTTTCCTTATCACCATACACATACTCACACTTACGCACACTTGGTTTATGCGGAAATATCAGGACCTAGTTTAAGCAGGATTACCAAACTGTCCTTGACCGTGGACATGGCTATTCGAATAGTCTACACTCTGCAGACGTAGTACGCTAGACCCACGAGATCCGGGAAACTTCCGTGTCATCCACGACTCGCGGTATATCACATACCCGAGGTAAGTACCCGATCAATGCCTTTCCCCTGACGATACTAGACAAAGAGGTCCACTCGATTGGTACCCAGCCCACATGTCATACGTCTTACGAGCACCAACTCTGGACAGTACCGACCATGCGGGGACCAACGGTGTGACTGGAACTCATAAAAATGGCATAGTCGTCCAACCCAGCACGACCCCATCACGAGAGTGACCACATATCACTCCCGCCACTGGTAATTTGGCTCTTTGCTAGCACCTACCAGAGTAATTAACATAGCCCCGTCCCATTAGGGGTAACGTGGTCATACTGGTAAGGTTGGGACGGTCGACACATCGTAAATCTAATCCCATTTCCGAAACCTTACTCACACGAATACCTGGTGCATCACTTCTCCAAAAGTGACCACCTAACTCATCATCACCCTCGGGCATTAGTGGCACCCGACGGGGTTTTCATAAACTCTTTCTTTATGACAACATCATGCTCATGATGAACCTACATCTATCTTTACTTGTAAACATGGTATTAGCATGACCCTAAGGGGGGAGAGTCAAGCTCAATGCATGTGCTCCGGAGGAGCCTTCGGTAAAATCATATCAAATGATTACCGACACTTATGATCGTATGCAACGGGAATACTTGCTATTATAACATGCAAAGTAACATATGCTCAGTCATGGTCAAAGGGCTGCTTGCCTTGGTCAGCTAAGTATCCGGGGTCTTCGAGGTCTTCCGCTCCGATTCCGTCGTCACACGGGTTTTCTATCGTAGATAAAACAATAAATAAGAAATAGCTCACACAGAAACAGTCCACAAAGTCATTTTAAAAATGTTCCCTATTTCTGATAAATCTAAGATATCATTTTAAAAATACTTGCCTTAATTTTCCTTGAAGGAATATTTTTAAAAAACCCGTGGCCCATGGCAAGCCGACGGCATGCCCTGGCGCGCGTGGCGTCAGGTTTGAACCTGACGCGCTGGGCCCTGCGGTCAGCGACCGAGGACAGCGTGGGGGAGGAGGTTGGGCCACCGACAGGTGGGGCACACATGTCGGGGTCGTCTCCTACCTCCAGCCAGAGAGGAGGAGGAGGACGTCGACGAGGCTGCCGACGTGCGCAAGCTCCAACGAACACGGGAATGGGTCTGCCTAACCGTCGCCTACCTGCTGGTGGTCGAAACAACGACGGGGAGGCAGGGGTTTATCGGCGACGAGGAGGCCGTGGCGGAGGCTTTTCGGGAAGTGGTCGAGGGGGTGGCTGGAGACACGGAAAAGCTCGGGGTCAAGGGGGTCAGTTTGATGGGTCGAGGGGCGCAGGAGCCGTAGTGTAGCCAGAGATCGACCGGAGCTCCGAGGTGGAGGGGCCTCGGTCGATATCGAGCACCGGGGCTTTGTTGGATTGCTGGGGTGGCTAGGGAGATGCTAGTGGCTGCGGCGAAGCTATGTGAAGGGTGCTGGAGCGAGGGGGAGGGCTATTTATAGGCCCGCGACGGTGAGCAGACTCGGGAGCGCCAGTGACTCACCGTGGCGCGCATGGGGGTGCAGAGAGACGTTGGGGGTCGAAACCACGGTCTCAGGACGTGGTATTGGACTACCCAAACCGTGTGTTGCAGAGAGAGAGAGAGAGGAGAGCCGTGCATTCATGGCCGCGCAACCTTGGCCGAATCTGGAGTGCGCGGGCACGCGTCGCGCGAGCTCTAGCGTGAGAGAGGATGGGCCCTGAGGCTTGCCCGATGCGGAGGGGCTGTCGGGGAGGAGGTTGGACATCTCGTGGGAGGCTAGAACTGGCCGAGGGCGTCACCCCCACCTCGGTGACTCCCTGTAGCGCGCCCAGAGCGCAGTTTTGGCATCCTGGTGCGCTCTGAGGCACTTTCGACGTGTCTAGCATGTCCTAGCACTTGCTGGGGGTGTGGCTAGCCGTTTGGTTTTAGTGGGAGCTTCGGCTGGTCAAAGGAGGCAAGAAATATTGGTGCTGTCAGTCATGAACTGAGCTCTAAATTGGGGTTTTTGGCCTTTCCACTTTGAACCAGTGAGGGGCCAGTTCACTTGGGTTAGATACAGGTGTTGGCTGCTTAATCTAAGAGTTTGAAGCAACGGAGTTTGCTTTAGCTGTGGCTAAGGTGGCTTATTCCTATCTGTGAGAAGGTGTTCGACAGTTGTCACAGGGGGTTGCACCCCACCACTGGTGCTGAGACTTAACAGGTTTGGTTTTGGGGATAAACCATGGAGTTCCACCAAATTTGAGCTCCAATGGACAAGTTTAGCTTTGTAAACTTGAAATAACTCCAATATGATCAGATCTGTTCCTTCCAAAGGGAGTGTGGGAAAACTAAGTCCCACAAATCCCATTTTTGGTGTAGAACCCTCATTTGAGGTATTAAGCACTCTTGTAAAGTTTTAGCCTCATTGGACAAACTTTTCTATGTAGAGTTGCTCTAACTTGATTCTGGACAGACAGGGTTTTTGGGTTATTTGGGGTCATTACCCACCTTTTATCAAGGTGAAACTTTACGTGGACACCAAACAAGGCTTTGGGACTACACTGGAATTTTCTCAGAATTTATCGAGAATATTTCCTTTGGAAATATCTCAAAATGCCAAAACAGATCGAAATAGCTTTTATAGTTTTAATCAATAAATATAATATAAAATAGGGTTTTAAATCCTATGTATGGAAAATATATGTCCTTCTGATCATCTCTAAATTTTAACAGATTTTTCCAAAGCAGAAAAGTATTTTTCCATGTTGGAATACCAATTCTGACCTTAGAAATGGACAGGTTATTTAATTAGGAAAATGCTCACAAAAATAATTATTTTTGTGGTTTTGAAATATAAAGATAGGTAAAAATCAGATTACCAAATATTAGTAGTAGCAGTGCTTGCTATCAAGGACATGAAGTGCAACTCAAGGTGGTTTTACTATGGTTATCAAAGGTTTTTCGTTCGCCTTTTCGTTCGCCTTTTCATTCGCCCTTTTTCCCGCCCGCTTTTTGTCTGCTCGTGTGCTTGCTTGCTTGCTGAAGTCACCATGAACGAAAACACCAAGCTTTGTGACTTCTCGAATACTAACAATAATGATTTTATTAGTACTCCGATTGCTCCCGCCACTAGTGCGGAGTCATACGAAATCAATGCTGCTTTGCCGAATCTTGTTATGAAAGAGCAATTCTCTAGCCTTCCTAGTGAAGATGTCGCATCCCATCTCCATTGAGCTTTGCGATATGCAAAAGAAAAGAGATGTGGATAATGACGTGATTAAATTGAAGCTTTTTTCCTTTCTCGTTGCGAGATCGCGCAAAAACTTGGTTTTCTTCTTTGCCCAAAAATAGTACCGATTCTTGGGATAAGTGCAAAGATGCTTATGTATCCAAGTATTTTCCGCTGACTAAGATCATCTCTCTCCATAATGATATCATGAATTTCAAGCAACCTGATCATGAACATGTTGCACCAGCTTGGGAGAGAATGAAATTAATGATTAGAAATTGTCCTGCTCATGGCTTGAGTCGTTGGATGATTATTCAAATCTTTTACGCTGGCTTGAATTTGGCTTCTAGAAATATCTTGGACTCCGCCTCAGGTGTAACGTTCATGGAAATCTCGTTAGGAGAAGCCACAAAGCTCTTAGACAACATCATGATGAACTACTCTCAGTGCCACACTGAAAGGTCACCTACTAGTAAGAAAGTACATGCTATAGAAGAAATTAACTCGTTGAGTGCTAAGATGGATGAGTTAATGAATTTTGTTGCTAGTAGAAGTGCTCCTTTGGATCCTAATGATTTGCCTTTGTCTTATTTGATTGAGAGTAGCAACGCTAGCTTGGACGTAAATTTTGTTGGCAGGAATAACTTTGGCAACAAAAATGCTTTTAGAGGAAACTATGTTCCTAGGCCTTTTCCTAGTAACTCCTCTAGTAATTTTGGTAACTCCTACAACAATACCCATGGATATTACAATAGATTACCCTATGATCTAGAGAGTAATATCAAAGAGTTCATCAATTCTCAAAAGATTTTCAATGCGTCCATAGAAGAAAAACTACTCAAAATTGACAATTTGGCTAAGAGCGTTGATAGGATTTCTTGTGATGTTGATTCTTGGAAAGTTAGATGTGCTCCTCCCAAAATCAACACGGATGAAACTTTGAAAGCTATGCGTGCTTCCATGATTGAGAGCAAAGAAAGAAATGCCCAAATTCGTGCTAAACATGAATGGCTTAAAAAGGCGTGTTCTCGAGAATCACGAAGATCTTAAAGTGCTTGGTGTGACTCCCATTGAATCTTTGTTTTCTTGTGTCAAACCTAATAATTATGGGGCTGGATATGAATCCACTTTGGTTGAAAAGTGCCCCAATGATTCGGAGTCCATCTATCTTGATGCTAAATGCGTTAAAAGTGGAGTAGAAGACGTTAAAACTTTGAGTAGTAATGAATTTACTACTGTGGATTTCAAGGAATTCAATTATGATAGTTGCTCCTTGCTTGAATGCATTTCTTTGATGCAATCCACGTTAAACTCTCTGCATGCTTATAGCCAAAACAAAGCATTTACCGATCATATCGTCGAAGCTATGATAAAAGCTCTTGAAGAGAAACTTGAATTGGAAGTCTCTATCCCTAGAAAGCTTCATGATGAGTGGGAACCTACCATCAAAATCAAAATCAAAAACTATGAGTGCAATGCTTTGTGTGATTTGGGTGCTAGTGTTTCTGCGATTCCAAAGTCTTTATGTCGTATTCTGGGTTTTAATTAGATTGAAGAGTGATCTCTTAATTTGCATCTTGCTGATTCTACTATCAAGAAACCCATGGGAAGGATCAATGATGTTCTTATTATTGAAAATAGGAACTATGTACCCATGGATTTCATTGTGCTTGACATTGATTGCAATCCTACATGCGCTATTATTCTTGGTAGACCTTTCCTAAGGACTATCGGTGCTATCATTGATATGAAGGAAGGGAATATTAGATTTCAATTTCCTTTAAGGAAGGTCATGGAACACTTTCCTAGAAAGAAAATGAGATTGCCTTATGAATCCATGATGAGGGCTACTTATGGTTTGAGCACCAAAGACGACGATACGTGATTCTATCGCTACTATGCCTAGCTAAGGGCGTTAAACTATAGCGCTTGTTGGGAGGCAACCCAATGAATTTATCTTTTTCTTTCTATTTTGTTGCGTTCACACTTTCACAATTCTGTTGTGATTGTGTTTTTGTGTTTCTTTTTGTGTTTGAGCCAAGCAAAACTTTTATGATTGGTCTTGGTAATGGTTGTTTGATCTTGCTGGAAAAAGACAGAAACTTTTCGCTCACCAGATGATTTTGCATTTTTATTCACAAAGAGCTTTTGAGTTGATTATTTTTGCTGCTGATTGATATGCTTTTTCCCTAGACCTTCGTAATTGTTTAGAATTTTTGAGGTACCAGAAGTATACGAAGTATACAGATTGCTACAGACTGGTCTGTTTTTGACAGATTCTGTTTTTATTGAGTTGGTTGCTTGTTTTGATGAAACTACGGTTAGTATCGGGGGGTACTAGCCATGGAAAAGTGAGAATACAGTAGATCATCATCAATATGGATGGAATTGAAGTTTGCTACAGTACCAAAAGAAGTGGTAGTTTGCTTTCTTGTACTAATGTTATCACAAGTTTCCGTTTAAGATTTGTGTTGTCAAGTTTTCAAGTTTTGGGTGACGTTCTCATGGACAAAGAGATAAGGAGTGGAAAGAGATCAAGCTTGGGGATTCCCAAGGCCCCCCAAGCCAAATTCAAGGACACCAAAAAGCCTAAGCTTGGGGATTCCCCGGGAAGGCATCCCCTCTTTTGTCTTCAATCCATCGGTAACATTACTTGGAGCTATATTTTTATTCACCACATGATATGTGTTTTGCTTGGAGCGTCTTGTATCATAGGAGTCTTTTATTTTTGTTGTGTCACAATCATCCTTGCTGCACACCTTTTTGAGAGAGAGAGACATGCACTCATCGTGATTTTGCTAGAATGCTCATAGTGCTTCACTTATATCTTTTGAGCTAGATACTTTTGCTCTAGTGCTTCACTTATATCTTTTGAGCTAGATACTTTTTCTCTAGTGCTTCACTTATACCTTTTGAGCTAGATACTTTTGCTCTTGTGCTTCACTTCTATCTTTAGAGCACGACGGTGCGTGATTTGGTAGTTGGCTTATGCTATGAAAGAAGTCCCATGTGCTAGGTACCCAAAGAGGATGCAAAAACCTCCATCTTCATGTGCATTGAGTGGAAAGAGAAGTTTCGATTCCTCTCAATTAGTTTTGAGACACGGATTCGGTAATATTGAGAGTTATTTTAGTAGGGTATTGTGGATGTAGAAATACTTGTGTTGAAGTTAGTGATTCCCGTAGCATGCACGTATGGTGAACCGCTATGTTAGGAAGTCGGAGCATAATTGATCTATTGATTGTCATCCTTTGTGTTGAGGTCGGGATCGCGTGATGGTTTACACCTACCAACCCTTCCCCTCGGAGTATGCGTTTAGCACTTTGTTTGGATTACTAATAAAAACTTTTGCAACAAGTATGTGAGTTCTTTATGACTAATGTTGAGTCCATGGTATAGATGCACTTTCACCTTCCACCATTGCTAGCCTCTCTAGCGCCGCGCAATTCTCGCCGGTGCACAAACCCACCAAATTCCTTCCTCAAAACGGCCACCATACCTACCTACTATGGCATTTTCATAGCCATTTCGAGATATATTGCCATGCAACTACCACCGTTCCGTCTAATGACTTGTGTCGTCACTTTCATATTGCCATTGCATGATCATACTAGATCGTTGCACATCCCGGTACACTCCCGGAGGCATTTCCTATGGAGTCATCATCATTGTGATCTTTGAGGTGTGAGTAAATAAAAGTGTGATGATCATCATTATTAGAGCATTGTCCCATCTGAGGAAATAAAAAAAAGAGGCCAAAGAGCCCAAAAACAAAAACAAAAAAGAGAAAAGAAAAAAAAGACGCCTAAGAGCCCAAATAAAAAAATGAGAGAAAAAGAGAGAAGGGACAATGCTACTGTCTTTTTCCACACTTGTGCTTCATAATAGCACCATGTTCTTCATGATTGAGAGCTTTTTGCTTTGTCACTACCATATGCTAGTGGGAATCTTCGTTTTATAACTTGGCTTGTATATTCCAATGATGGGCTTCCTCAAAATTGCTCTAGGTCTTCATGAGCAAGCAAGTTGGATGCACACCCACTAGTTTTCCCTTGAGCTTTCATATACTTATAGCTCTAGTGCTTCTCTTGTATGGCAATCCCTACTCATTCACGTTGATATCTATTAATGGGCATCTCCATAGCCTATTGGTAAGCCGAGTCAATGTGACCATCTCCTCCTTTTTGTCTCACAACCACCACCACACTCTATTCCACCTATAGGGCTATATCCATGGCTCGCGCTCATGTAATGCATGATAGTTATAAAAAGTATGAGAAAGTAAGAGTGCGAAAACAATTACTTGGCCAATTTCGGGGTTGTGCATGATTTACATTAGTTGTGTGAGGATGATGGAGCATAGCCAGACTATATGATTTTGTAGGGATAACTTTCTTTGGCCTTGTTATTTTGAAAGTTCATGATTACTTTGCTAGTTTGCTAGAAGTATTACTGTTTTCATGTCAATAGCACACTATTGTTTCGAATCGTACGGATCTGAATATTCATGCCACGTGAAAGAAGTTGCAAAGGACAACTATGCTAGGTAGCATTCCACATCAAAAATTCATTCTTTATCACTTCCCTACTCGAGGACGAGCAGGAGTTAAGCTTGGGGATGCTTGATACGTCTCCAACGTATCTATAATTTTTTATGGTTTCATGCTATTATCTTGTCAAACTTGGGATGTTTTGCATGCCTTTTATTTATTTTTTGGGACTAACTTATTAACTCAGTAACAAGTGCCAGTTCCAGTTTTTTCCATGTTTTTGACCCCTTTCAGAGGAGATTTTTTTGGAACGGAAGAAGATCGGAGAGCTTGGGGGCCAAGCCAGAAGAGCCCCAGGGGCCCCACAAGCCCCCACCCTGCGGCTAGGGGGGCGCTCCATGCATGCTTGTGGCCCCCCTGCAGGTCCCCTGACCTAGATCTTGCGCCTATAAATTCCCAAGTATTCCCAAAAAAATCAGGGGAGCATCATAATCAATTTTCCGTCGTCGCAAGCTTCTGTCTCCGCAAGATCCCAACTGGGGCATGCCCTGGTGCCGTGCTGGAGGGGGGATTCGGACACGGAAGGCTTCTCCATCAACACCATGACCTCTTCGATGATGCGTGAGTAGTTCACCATAGACCTACAGGTCCATAGCTAGTAACTAGATGGCTTCTTCTCTCTCTTGGATCTTCAATACAAAGTTCTCCATGATCTTCGTGGAGATCTATCCGATGTAATATTATTTTGCGGTTTGTTTGCCGAGATACGATGAATTGTGGATTTATGATCAGATTATCTATGAATCTTATTTGAGTTTCTTCTGATCTCTCTTATGCATGATTTCATATCCTTGTAATTCTCTTCGAGTTGTGCGTTTTGTTTGGCCAACTAGATCTATGATTCTTGCAATGGGAGAAGTGCTTGGTTTTGGGTTCATACCGTGTGGTGACCTCACCCAGTGACAGAAGGGGTAGTGAGGCAGGTATCGTTTTGTTGCCATCAAGGGTAAAAATATGGGGTTTTCATCATTGGTTTGAGATTATCCCTCTACATCATGTCATCTTGCTTAAAGCGTTACTCTGTTCGTCATGAACTCAATACACTAGATGCATGCTGGATAGCGGTCGATGTGTGGAGTAATAGTAGTAGATGCAGAATGTATCGGTCTACTTATCTCAGACGTGATGCCTATATGCTAGATCATTGCCTTAGATATCGTCATGACTTTGCGCGGTTCTATCAATTGCTCGACAGTAATTTGTTCACCCACCATGATATTCGCTATTTTGAGAGAAGTCTCTAGTGAACACTATGGCCCCTAGGGTCTACTCCACACCATATTTTCAGCCTTACACTTTTTACTTCGTTGCACTTTCCGCCTTCAGATCTCACTTTTGCAAACAATCTTGAAGGGATTGACAACCCCTTTGAAGCGTTGGGTGCAACTTGGTTTGTTTTCGCGCAGGTACTTTGGAGTTGATGAGGCCCTCCTTCTGGATTGATACCTTGGTTCTCAAACTGAGGGAAATACTTACTGCTCCTGTGCTGCATTACCCTTTCCTCTTCAAGGGAAAAACCAACGCAAATCAGAGAAGTAACAAGAAGAAGTCCTAAGCGCGAGGGAAGGACTTTTGTTGCCGCAACATCCTCCCACTAAATTCTTTCAAGAGAAATTTTTTCTCGAGAAAGGCCCATTCTTAGCTACAAACACTTTGCCTTCGGATATGAGATAGGAGGTATACCCAACCGTTTCCTTTGGGTATCCTATGAAGATGCATTTATCCGCTTTGGGTTCGAGCTTATCAACCTAATGCCTTTTGACATAAGCATCAGAACCCCAAACTTTAAGAAACAATAGCTTAGGTTTCTTGCCAAACCATAGATCATACGATGTCATCTCAACAGAATTATATGGTATCCTGTTTAAAGTGAATGTGGCTGTCTCGAATGCATAACGCCAAAATTATAGTGGCAAATCGGTAAGAGACATCATAGTATGCACCATATCCAATAGGGCATGGCTAAGATGTATGGACACACCATCACACTATGGTGTTTTAGGTGGCATGAGTTGTGAAACAATTTCCACATTGCCTTTATTGTATACCAAACACGTAACTCATATATTCACCTCTACGATCACATCGTAGACATTTCATCCTCTTGTCACCACGTTCTTCAACTTCACTCTCAAATTGCTTGAACATTTCAACATTTTAGACTTGTGATTCATCAAGTAAATATACCCATATCTACTGAAATCATGTGTGAAGTAAGAACATGATGATATCTAGTGCGTGCTTCAGCACTCATTGAACTGCATACATCAAAATGTATTATTTGCAATAAGTCACTTGCCCGTTCCATCTCACTAGAAAAAGAGGCCTTTAGTCATCTTCCCCATGTGGCTTGGTTTGCACGTTTCAAGTGATTCAAAATCAAGTGAGTCCAAAACATCTACCAGCATGGAGTTTCTTCATGCGTTTTACACCAATAGGCATGGTTTGCATGTCTCAAATGATTCAAAATCGAGTAAGCCCAAAGATCCATCAGCATGGAATTCCTTCATGCATTTTATACCTAATATGACCTGAGTGGTAGTGCCACAAGTAAGTGGTACTATCATTACTAACTTTGTATCTTTTTGCATAAATACCATGAACGTGTGTATCACTACGATCGAGATTCAATAAACCATTCACATCGGGTGCATGATCATGAAAGATATTATTCATGTAAACAGAATAACCCATTATTCTCTAACTTACATGAATAATCGTCTCGCAATAAACAAAATCAATATAATGTTCACGCTCAACGCAGACACCAAATAACATTTATTTAGGTTTAGCACTAATCCCGAAGGTAGATGGAGCGTGCGATGGTGATCACATCAACCTTGAAACACTTCCAATACACATCGACACCTGTCCCTTAGCTAGTCTTCGTTTTTCCGCAACTCCTCTTTTAGCAACCGAACCGGTATCAAATACCCACGGGCTACCACGAGCACTAGTAAGGCACATGTCAATAACATGTATATCAAATATACCTTTGCCGATATTGCCAGGCTTCTTATCTACCAAGTATCTAGGGCAGTTCCGCTTTCAGTGACCACTCCCCTCATAAGGGAAGCACTCAGTATTGAGTTTGGGTTCAACCTAGGGTTTCTTCACTGGAGGAACAACTGGCTTGTCATCCTCGAAGTTTCCCTTCTTGCCCTTACCCTTCTTGATATTAGTGGTTTTACTAACCATCAACACTTGATGCTACTTCTTGAATTCTACCTTCACGGTCTCAAATGTCGCGAATAGCTCAGGGATCATCTTCCCCATCCTTGATATGTTATAGTTCATCACGAAGCTCTAGTAGCTTGGTGGCAGTGACTTTGGAGAACTATGTCAGTCACTATCTTATCCAGAAGATCAACTCCCACTTGATGAAGCGATTGTAGTACCGAGGCAAAATGAGCACTTGCTCACCGATTGAGCTATTCTCCTTCATATTTCAGGCAAAGAATCTTGTAGGAGGTCTCTTAACTATCAACACGCACACGAGCCTGAAATCCTAATTTCAGCTCTTGGAACAACTCATATGTTCCGTGACGTTCAAAACATTTTGGAGCCCCAGTTCTAAGCCATAAAGCATGACACATTGAACTATCATGTAGTCATCCAAAAGTGCATGTAAGATGTTCGCAACATCCATAGACGATGCTTGGGGGGGGGGGTAGCACACTGAGTGGTGCATTGAGGACATTATCCGTCTATCTAGCAATGAGGACAATCCTCAGTTTATGGACCCAGTCCGCATAATTTCTACTATCATCTTTCAACTCAGCTACAGTGCAAGCTATTGCTCTACAATATACTTTGTAAATACAACTTAGACTATGTTCATGATATCGAGTTCAATTAGTCATATTACCTAATAAGTCCAACTAACCTCAACATCCATCAGGTTGTTCGAGTGTGACATGATCTAGATCCACCAACCGAAGTCCAATCATCACGTGAGATGAGGTGGTTTCAATGGTGAACATCTTCATGTTGATCATATCTCCTATATGACTCATGTTCGACCTTTCGGTGTCCTATGTTCCGAGTCCATGTCTGTACATGCTAGGCTCGTCAAGTTTAACCCAAGTGTTCTACATGTGCAAAATTGGCTTACACTCGTTGTATGCGAACAAGAGTCTATCACACCCGATCATCACATGGTGCTTCGAAACGACGATCCTTCGCAACGGTGCACACTTGGGGAGAAAAAAAATTATCTTGAAATTTTAGTGAGGGATCATCTTATAATGCTACCGTCATCCTAAGCAAAATAAGATGCTTAAAGGATTAACATCACATGCAAATTATATAAGTGACATGACATGGCCATCATCATCTTGTGCTTTTGATCTCCATATCCAAAGCACCGGCATGATCTCCATCATCACTGGCATGACAACATGATCTCATCATCTTGATCTCCATCATCGTGTCACCATGTGGCTGTCGCACCAACTGTTGCTTCTCCAACTATTGCTAACTCATAGCGATAAAGAAAAACAAATGGTACAAATTAATTAAATAAAACTCTCTGGCTCCTGCCGGTTGCCGTACTCATTAACATGCAAGTCATGATAATCTATGCAAAACATGATCATCTCATACATCACATGTAACATCACAACTTGGCCATATCATATCACATCATACCCTCCAAAAACAAGTTAGACGTTCTCTACTTCTTGTTGCATGTTTTAAGTGGTTCCTATGGGTGACTAGCAAGAACAGTTCTTACCTACATAAAGCCACAATGGTGATATTCAAGTTGCGATTTAACCTTCTACAAGAACCGCCTCTGTCGAATCCGATTAAACTAAAGTGGGAGAGACAGACACCCGCCACCCATGTTTATGCAACAAGTTGCATGTCAGCCGATGTGACCGGTCTCTCGTATGTTCACCAGTAAGGTTGGTTTGGGGCGCTTCATCCCACAACACCGCCAAATCAAAATAAGACTAAGGAAGTAACCAATCTAAACATCAACACCCACAAACTCTTTTGTGTTCTACTCGTGCATGTTATCTATCTATACACCTGGCTCTGATACCACTATTGGGGAACGTTGCATGGGAAACAAAAAAATTCCTACACGCACCCAAGATCTATCTATGGAGATCAACATCTATGAGAGGGGGAATGCGTATACATGCCCTTGTAGATCGCTAAGCGTAAGCATATATAAGCTGGTTAATGTAGTCGTACGTCTTCACTATCCAATCGCGATCCGTCCTGATCTAGCGCAGAACGAATGACACCTCCGTGTTCAGCATACGTCCTGCTTGATGACGTCTCCTCCTTCTTGATCCAGCAAGAGAGGAAGGAGAAGTAGATATGATCTCAAGAAGCACGTCATCATAGTGGATATGGTGGTGGTGCACTCCCAGCACGGCTTCGCCAAGCGCCTCCGGAACTGTGAACGAGGAAGAACGGGAGAAACGGGAGGGAGAGGTCTGCCTCAAGAGAGAGGACTTGATGTGTTCATCCTTCCCCTCCCTTCCACAATTTATAGGAGGAAAGGGGTAGTAGGGGGCGCAGCGCTAACCCCTACTCCAAGGGAGGGGCGGCGACCATGAGGGAGGAGTCCTCCTTCCCCAAGGCACCTCCTAGGTGCCTTCCCCTTTAGGGTTTCCTACCCCCTAGACGCATGGGCCCTTGGGGCTGGCACAACAAGGCTTGGACGCCCCTTTACAGCCCATGCACGTCTTAAGGGCTGGACGTACTCTTCCGGACTCGTTGGGAACCGTGTGAAACCTTCCGGAAGCTTCCCGGTACAATACTATTAAAACCCGAAACTTTTTTGGTAGCCAAAATATGACTTCCCATATATAAATCTTTACTTCCAGACCATTCTGGAGCTCCTCACGACATCTGAGATGTCATCTGGGACTCTGAACCACATTCGGTCACCAACGGACATATCCCAATACTACTCTAGCGTCAACAAACGTTAAGCATGCGGACCCTACGGGTTCGAGAATCATGTAGGTATGATTGAGACATCTCTCCGATCAATAACCAATAGCATAACCTAGATAAACATATTGGTTCCTACATATTCCATGAAGATTTTCATCGGTCGAACCATGATGTCAATGATTCAATCAATCATGTATGTTGTTCCCTTTGTCCATCGGTATGTTACTTGCCCGAGCTTCGATCATCGATATCTCCATACCTAGTTCAATCTCGTTACCAGCAAGTCTCTTTACTCAATCCATAATAAAAGATCTCATGACTAAATTCTTAGTCACAATGCTTGCAAGCTTCATGTGACGTTGTATTACCAAGTGGGCCCAGAGATACCTCTCCATCATACGGAGTGACAAATCCCAGTCTCGATCCATGCCAACCCAACAGACACCCTCAGAGATACCTGTAGAGCACATTTATAGTCACCCAGCTATGTTGTGATGTTTGACACACAAAAGGCATTCCTCTGGTCAGTGAGGTGCATGATCTCATGGTCACAGGAACAGATACTTGACATGAATAAAGGAGTAGCAATAAACTGACACGATCATATGCTATGCTTACGATTGGGTCTTGTCCATCACATCATTCTCCTAATGAGGTGATGCCGTTATCAAATGACAACTCTTTTCTTATGTCAGGAAACCTTGACCATCTTTGACCAATGAGCTAGTCTACTAGAAGCTCACTAGGGACATTGTGTTTGTCTATGTATCCACACATGTATGTGAGTTTCCAATCAATACAATTATAGCATGGATAATAAACGATTATCATGAACAAGGAAATATGATAATAACTAATTTATTATTTCCCCTAGGGAAAATTACCAAGAGCTATACCTTATGCTAAGACTCCTGATAAATGCATGGATGAATTTGATAATTACATTGTTAAGCACGAACACTTTAATAGCTATGTTAAGAATCAATTGAGGAATAATGCCATGATGATAGAACATTTGAGTGAATTGATTTTTAGAATTTATATTGATGTGAAAAGGTCTAGGTAAACATGACTCTATGGTTCACACCCAATTAGATCAAGTAGCTAATTCAGAAAATGATTTGCTTATGGAGATAAATAACATAAATGATCACACTATTAGAGTAGTGACTAGAGGAGGTAGAATGACTCAGGAACTTCTTTATCCTGAAGGACACCCTGAAAGAATTAAACAAGATTCTCAGAGAATGAATAATGATACACTTAATCCTTTTAAGAAGAAAAAGAAAAAGAAAAAGTAAAAATGATAAGACTTTGCATGCTCCTAGTGAACATGATATAGAGAAACCTTTAGAGAATCACCATGATGTTTCTATTTTTGACTTTGAGACAAAATCTAGTAGTGAACTTGCACCTAGTCATAATGAAAATGATGGTGAGAATAATAGGGTGCATGTGGATGTTCCACCGGATAGTAATAAAGAACATGATAATGATATAGAAATAGAACCTGTTGAGGGTCTTCATAACCCACCTCCTAAGAATAAATGCTATGATAAGAGAGACTTCATCGCTAGAAAACATGGTAAGGAAAGAGAACCATGGGTTCAAAAAACCTATGCCATTCCCTCAAAAGTCTTCCAAAAGTAGGTGTCGGTGTCAAAACCAGCGTATCTCCGGTAGGGGGTCGGAACTATGGATCTTGGATTGTGGGATAACAAGGGACGATGAAGATGATGTTTTACCCAAGTTCGGGACCTCTTGATGGAGGTAAAACCCTATGTCATGCTCTTGTTCTATTGATGCTAAAGTATTGATTACAGAGTTGATCTACCTTGAGATCGTATATTATGGTCTAAACCCTAATAATGTAGATCTTGTGTCTAATGAATATGAGATTGTCCATCGACAAGCCTGGCCTTGGTTTATATATGCACCAGAGGCCTGCGATAACAAGAGTCCTAGTCGGCTATATCGATGGAGAGGAGTCCTTGTCTTGATCACCAAGTCTTGTGGAATCTTCCTCGTGTATGTCATTGGCTGCCGGAAGTAGCCCAGGAGTTTGGCCCGTAGAGATACGCCGGCGGCCCGAGGACCCCTTAGTCCCGGACTCCCTCGGTAGCCCCCGAACTGGCCAACAATGTTGTAGTCTTGATCCTTAGCATCATGCATCCAAATTCTTCGACTTGCGGGGCGCGTTATTCTCCCCTTTATGTTCTACTACCACCAGTTCGGCCGCCAATGACTTCCCGATTTCTGAGCATAGGTCTTTAAGTTGGGGACGCTCCTCATTTCTTCCGAACTGCTCTTCATCTTTGGTCGCCATCCTTGAAAACTAATTCAACAAATCTTCCTAGCATTGATCTTGAGGATCACTAGGGTGAACCCGAAGAGTTCACACATCGGGCATCCGAGGATCCCCTTTAATTACCGGCCTTTATTAACGCCTTGTAACTTCTCAAGCCATACCTCGGGTCTGAATGTTTTCCATGCGGTGGTATCCTCTTGCGTCGGACTACATTCGAGGTGTCTTTATGTAGCTGAGTTCCAACGCTGGTCGGCGTTTGAGGTGTCATAGATTAGCCAAGTCTATGAAAATTTGAAGGAACTCATCGGACTTAAACACCGAAATAGTCTTCTATGGAGCCAGCCATTCACATCCTAACTATATATCGGACTACTTCTGTGGTGGTGCACCACCTCAGTGGTGGGCTTATTTTTTGTGGATATATAGCCAGTAGCCCTCAAGGTGTGTGTCGGTGTAAAACCCGAGACACACGTGAAGGAAAAAATAAAACCGCTGATCCCATTAGCCTGTGAGACTCAGTCCGATTAACGAAATCGGCGTGAGGATCAATTCCTTGCTCGGCAGCAAAATTGACGAATTAAAACGCAGTGTGCAGTACCCCCGAGACTTAGCTTGGGTGTGGCCGACCGACCTAAAGATCAAATCTTCTCAAAAACTGTATTACACTTATTTTGTACATTTTGACAATGCCAAGGTACAGATCGGTATGAAAGATGCCAAACTGCGATTCGGAAAAGAATCTCCGATTGGTCTAATTTAGTCTATGACGAGCTATATTACCAGTAGCCCCTGAGTCTTGGGTTAGGAAACATGGCCGACCCTAGGATCGTATCTCCCGGGGAGCTATTTCATCGATTAAGTGTGTTTTGACAAATACCAAGGTGGAGCTCAGTAGGGAAGATGCCAAACTGTAGGTCGGAAAAAAAAATCTCCGAGCAGAACCACCACGCGGAACACCTCGAACAAGAGGATGCCCCGCCTCCTAAAAGAAAAACATATAAATAGGTTAAAGCTGCCATAAGCTTGGCAATGCCAAACACTTGAGCAAAACATTACGTTTTGAACTAAATCAAGTTTCACTCAGGTGTGCAATAGCCTCCGAGACTGTGGTTGGGTGCATTGAATTTCCTCAAAAATCGTATTGCACTTTGAATTTGTTGCATTGAATAAGCAATGAAGTAGCCGCCGACCCTTAATTTGGTCACTGGTGGTCGAATTAAGGACTGATATTTGTTTGACACAAACTTTGTTATGTTTAACACAATTTATGTGTAATGATTCTATGTGCCCAAGTACTTTACATCATCAATGCTTGGATTCGCATTGTACAAGACGTTGTTGACCGACATCGGCTTAAGCTTCCTCGGCGATTAGTCGAGGACTGTTTGTCCTACTTAATGAAGTCTTTATACGCGCAAAGATTTATGACAAATAAGGCAACCCGGCCATACGATTTTATAAACAAAGGTACACACAGAGATTACTTATTTATCATAAAAATAAATTATCGGAAAAATAGTTCGTTTACTAGTTCCTTTTCCTAGGATATTATGTTTGACCATGATCTTGAAATCTCAACTCCAATCACTATGGCATGAAATATTTGAGGTTTTAATTTAAGAAATGTTCCCGAATTATGTGGTCTTTAATGAACCGAAATTTTCACTTCCGTCGTTGTAGACCAATTATAGTCTTAAGATGGCTAGCCTTCGGCTTCACCTAGTCTGAGGTACTAACATGGATGACCCGGAAGTAACAATCACAAAGGTGCTCCCTTTACCGCCTAGCCGAAAAATCAGGAACGTAGGGGGTAAGCACAGGAGCCACCCAACCTAGCTTGGCCAAAATAGTAAGTTAAATTGATGAATACTTATTGTTTTATAACTATGATTATGGAAGGCAGCACTCACATATTGAATACAAATGCTTTTATGCTATATGCTATTTTGACTCCATTGTGACTTTTTATAATCTGAAAGTGGCCCATCACCGGCTTCTCTCCCTTTGTAGATACTACGCATGATGTTTCCGTACTAACAAGACAACCCTGAGCCGATGTCTTGGTGCTCGGAGGCAGTTGTGTTTAGTGGAAACAAAGCAATCAAATATTCAGGCTTTATAAATTTCACATAGTCATAGGAGCTTTTAAGTAGGGAGGCAAGTTACTAGCCCCCGGTTAGTGTTTGGCATCAGCCGAGGTTAAGCCATTAACACTTTGGCCAATTTTATGTAATGCCCATGGGGTAACCACTATCGGTCTATAGTTTGACAGAGTCATCGGGTCGCTGACCAGCTTGCGCTCATTGTGATAGTTAGTTTTCGGCTTTCTCTACTGAGGTACTTGACCAGTGAAATCGGAAGTACAATCATAGTGGTTGTTCCTTTGCAAACCTAGACGACCAAAGTGGAATATCAGAGGCAATCACACGAGCCGGGCAACCCAACTATTGACAGAATACACAATTCGAAACTGATGCATATAGAGCAATATCTGAGAAACCGAGGTGCAGGTCGGCAGGGAAGATGCCGAACTACGGGTCGCTAAATATTTCTCCAGATGAATTATTACATAGGGAACCTCGGTGCATATGATATTCCTCCTCTTAAAAACATTCAAGAGGTAAAAAGTTTCCTAAGGTGGAAGAACCAAAAAATTATGTACGAACTTCGCGTCTTAATTAAATCAATTTTTTGGTGGCAATCCAAAATTCGAATTTTTAAAATTAATATATGCTTCGATTGTGCTTTAACATGATACATCCTATCTCCGGACTTCAAGCGGGTCAGCCTTTGGCTTCAACACCCATATCCCGAAGGCGGGTGTTTCTTTGAGGCCTGTTTAGCAAACTAAACTCGAGCAACTTTACAAAGAAACCAGGCCATCCGGCTATTGACCACACAGTAGTGTTGGAAAAAGGAGTGCTAGAAAAAGACTTTGCAATGACCAAGAAGAAAAACATTTATTTATAGGACGACTCATATAAATTCAAGAGCCCCCAGTTAACGGGGGAAAAGGAAGTGTTTGTAACAAACAATGCTTTTAACAAGCTAAGGTTTTAACAATCAGTTTTTGTGTTTAACATAAATATAATGCTTGGTTGAACCGTACAAAAATTAAAAATTGAAAAAAGTTGAGCATGAAATCGACTTCTCTAGTTAATGTGCTTGGTGTGAGGTGCTCCAAGCTTGTAGAGGTCCGAGGTCGCAACCCCCAAGCCTGTCATGAGGTAGCCGATGAAGAGTTCAGCTTGATGAAGTGACAACACAACACTTAGGAAAGGATGAGGAAAAACCCCCGTTCCCACCGAGGAGACAGAGTAGTTCGCTAGTGTGACGGTAAAGCGCCAATGTCAGTCGACCATGTCGACGATGGAATTCGGTTGAAGGAGGCGTGAAGATGACGTCAGCGCGCCGAGGTGACTATCTAACACGATTGGAGATGATCACATGTGCACATAAAATAGTGCAAGGCAAAAATTAATATCAAATAATAATAAAAATCCTCTACTTAATGAACTTAAGTGAAGTAAATATTTAGAAAAAAAATTAGCCTCACCGCCCGGGTGCCCGAGCAAAGAGCTCGGCTTGATGTAGTTGCGATGCGGCACGACCGATGTGGCGAGGTGAAGCCCTTGGACTACTCGAGGTGACGAAGTTGTTCGACTAGTGACGTCAAAGTCCTCGGAGCAGGTTGATGAAGAGGTGGTGAAGTCCTCGGTCTAGCCGAGGTGACGGAGCAGTTCAGTAAGGTGGCGCTATAGCCCCCATGCCGACCGATGTGTCGAAGCAGGCCGGCGAGTTAAACATCGGTTTGAAGAAAACGACGGTGCAGCAATGCCGATGCAGGTCAGAATTTGTGACGCAGCTAATACTGGCTTGATGAAGCAAAGGCACGCACAACCCGTGCAACCCGTGGGTGACAAGGTTCTCTTAATGATTATTCGGCCCTCGCGATGCCAAACTGTTGGTCAGCTAGCTGAGATGATTATCCGAGATGGTTATCGTTGGCTCGATAAAGTGGTGGCACATTCGATGCCGACACAACTCGGAAGTCGTGGGGCAATATTGTTGGACCGGTTTGACACCGGCGCGACGATGAAGATTGCCTTTAAAAGGGCTTAAAATTTATGGCATGTGTTTTAGAACAACACAATACCTTAATAAAATTCCTTAAAAAGGATATCCAAAACCCCGTTCATGGAGAAATATGAACTCGGGTCGGATTCATTTTCGCGAAGAAAATGAATCCAAAATTTGTTGTACTCATCGGATGTTTCCCAGAGTTTGGATGATCGATCGGGCTGAAATTTTGAGGGGTGGTTGATACAGGAATTCCGCACCGGTGACCGGTGGGATTTTCCAATGGATGTCCGAGCTGGATACTGGACCCCTCGCCCTAAACTCATCCAGATTCCCTCCTAGATTCGACAAGGCGTCGGTATATTGGAGATCGCCGGAGATTACTCCATCGGAATGCGAGGAAATTTTACACGGTTGTTGTAGATACAATTCGGCACTGTTTTACCAAATCAATCGTTAGAGAGATGCTCGAGGAAGCTATCCAGAAAAAACTGCAATCTGCATATGAGCCATCGGTCCTTCGATGATAACACAATGGAACTCTCAATGAAAGCACCAATGCTGGTGTCAAAACCGGTGGATCTCGGATAGGGGGGTACGAACTATGCTCTTGTTATATTGATGATGAAGTATCGAGTATAGCTTTGATCTACCCCGAAATTTTATGTTGTTGTCTAAACCCTAATGATGTAGACGTTGTGTCTAATGAATATGAGGTTGTCCATCGACTAGCCAGGCCTTGGTTTATATATGCACGAGAGGCCTAGGATAACAGGAGTCCTAGTCGTCTATGTCGGTGGAGAGGAGTCCTTGTCTTGATGATCAAGTTATGTGGATTCTACCTCGTATATTTCATCTCCTACCCAAAGAAGCCCATGAGTCCAGCCCGTAAAGATTGGTCGATGGCCCGAGGACCCCTTAATCCCAGACTCCCTCAGTAGGGATGATAAAGATTTTAAACGCTTTACTGAAATGATTAGACCTGTCTTTTTGTGCACTCGCTTGACTGATTTATTGAAAATTCCTCTGTCTGCTAAGTATATAAAAGATATTATTACGTACAAAAGAAAGATACATGAAACTGAAATTGCCACCATGCTTGCTAATTCTTATTTTGATGGTGGAGTACCTAAGAATTTGGAAGATCATGGTATCCCCACTAGACCTTGCTCCATTGAGAGACATTATGTTAAAACAACTTCATGTGATCTAGGAGCCGGTGTTAGTGTTATGACTTTTTCTCTTTACAAAAGACTTGAATTGAATAAGCTTACACCTACTAAGATATCTTTGCAAACGACTGATAAATCCATTGTTCTACCTATTGGAATTTGCGACGATGTTCTCGTTATGGTTCTAAACATTACTATCTTAACAGACTTTGTACTTGATATATCCGAGGACGACAATATGTCAATCATCCTTGGTGGACCCTTTTGAAATACTGCACGGGCTGTTATTGATTACAACAAAAGCATGGCTACCTTCAATGCCAATGGAAAGCAACATATTGTGCATTTTCTAAAAAAGCTAATTTGGATAAAAAATATTAATGTTATTGAGCTTTGTGCCATGGTCATCATCGGAGACTTTCAAATCCCTATACATACTTCTAAGAAAAAGAAATACTATACTCTTGTTGTTGGGGATATGCTAATTCCCATTGAGGTAACCTAGTGTCATACGAAAGTTATTTGTATTCATGTTAATCAGAATCGGTTATTAATAAGACTTGATCAACCTTATTAATGGATCCTCCTCGAAAGACAAGAGATTGATGAACTTAGCTTTCACATCTCCCAATACGCCAAGTTTATTTACCATTCTTTTAGGTGTATAACAATTTAATGCCATGAATTTCCTGTTTTCTGAGTTCTCCGTGCATTAGATACTGACCCAAAAATAAAAATTCTCATATCGCCACCAAATTTTAACAAGAATTTTTCTAGAATAAATAAGAATTTTTAGAGTCAAAATTGCAGCAAGGAGGTGCACCTGTGCGCCACAAGTCAATAGGGCACGACCCCCTGGGGCCGTAGCCTGATGGCTTGTGGGGCCCATAGGGCCCCTGCCTTATCTCTTTAGCCCACTTCGTTTCCTACCTCCGGAAAAAAATTCCTAACACTCTCTTTCCCGTGTTCTTCCCTTAGAAACTGAAATTTTCGATCTCTTTGCTCGCGACTCCGTTTCCAAAACTGTTTTGGGGGGATTGCTCCTTGGTATATGACTCCTTCATTCACTCCTAGTTTATATTTTTCTTAAAGTGCTTAACTTGGTATTGTAGAACATGAGATTGCATGTTGATATTTTTGAGTTCGGAGTAACGTGAATGCTTGATATAGCCTCTAAGTATACATATGAGTAGTTGCTACAAATCTTGCAAGTTTTTATTGACATAGTTTTTGTGGTCCAAAAATTTCAGAAATTGTGTGTAGGAAAATGAATTTCTTAAGGAGATGTTCCTCAAGGAATGGTTCTTCAAGCTGGAGTCCTAAAGGAGTTACAAGAAGAACGCTTGATAGCGACCTCAACATTTCTCACAACATGGAGGTTAGGCCATGTGAATGGCCACACACACCCTTCATGAGTGAAGCTCCTTTTATGGAAGAACTCATGCAGTTTATGGCGAATGCCGGACTGACCAACTTCCTCATAGATGAGTGTGACCAATAGTACCTCCTCCCTAATCCCTTCGCTCAGAACTTTTATTTCATAAACACTCCCGATGCTCTCACTATACGTTTTAATCTATATGCAAAAACTTATGAATTGCCTCTAGACCAATTTTTTGAAATAATTTTGCTTCCCTTTGATGGGGAAGTGCGTGATCCTAAGCCTGAGGGATTCTAGGATTTCCTCCTCACCTTAACTATGGGGGAAACTAGGAGAGTACCGAACGCTAGTGCCACTAGTCTGCATTTTCCTTTTGTGCATTATTTTTCTCTGTTCATAGGAAAATGCATAACTACTATGGAGCAGAGTGGCGGTCTTAGTGCCCCAATCCTTGCTATTTTGCGCCACACACTTAATTGTGATGACACTTACAACTTGGGAGCTATTGTTGCATGCTCCTTGCATCTTAACCGAACTAGAGGTATGATTCATGGTGGTATTTAGGCCACACGCCTCGCTAAGAGTTTTGAAGTGGCTATACACCCCACTCATTATTTATTGCCCCATGTTTATATTGACCATCAATCTATGATAGAACATCATTTCACGCATGCATCTGATATACCACAAGGCATTCATTACAACTTAGTATCTAGTGAGGTTAATCGTGATATTATTGTGTTGCTGATATCTACTACGCAACTTTATTCTTGTAGACTCGTGTTGGGCCTCCAAGCATAGAGTTTTGTAGGATAGTAGCAATTTCCTCTCAAGTGGATGACCTAAGGTTTATCAATTTGTGGGAGGCATAGGATGAAGATGGTCTCTCTCAAACAACCCTGCAAGAAAATAATAAGAAGTCTCTTATGTCCCCAACACACCAAATACAATGGTAATTTGTATAGGTTCACTAGTTTGGCCAAGAGATGGTGATACAAGTGTAATATGGATGGTAGAAATATATTTTTATAATCTAAATAAATAAAAACATCAAGGTAGAAAATAAAAAAAGTGATCACAAACGATATTGCAATGCTTGAAAATGAGGTGTAGGGTCCATTCTTTCGCTAGTGCGGTCTCTCAACAATGCTAATATAAATGGATCACATAACAATCCATCAACGTCGATAAAGAACCACTTTAAAGATCCTATCTGGCGGAGAACATAAGAATAAATTGTTTGTAGGGTACTGATATCCCACAAGTATAGGGGATCATGTGTAGCCTTTTCGATAACTAAGAGTGTCGAACCCAACGAGGAGCTAAAGGTGGGATAAATATTCTCTCAAGTTCTATCAACCATTGACACAACTCTATGCACACTAAACGTTTTGCAATATCTGGGAGATAAAACTAGAGTGACAATACGGGTATGAGAGAAAGCTTTGCAAGATAATAAATACAAGAAAGTAAATGTTAGTGCTGCAGTCATAAAAAATACTAAGTAACCATAAACTAACAGTACCATCAGTGCGGAGAACTGGTGGTAATTGTGGTGGAATTGTCCATGATCAAATAGTCAAATTCAAGGTTGATATTCCTCTTTTATGTGGGAGAGGCAAAGCTAACAAACTCTCACTATCCAATGATTGCAAGTACTTATGATTGGAACTCTAGCAAACATCCGTAAATACTAGAAGATACATTAAGGTAAAATTACCCAACCATAGAATTAAGATAAAAAGTTCATCTTTATCCCATATGCTTTGATCACTAGATTGGGGCTCATGTTTCTGTCACTCAAGAAACCCACCCTCTAGCTTTCTCCACATACTACAAACCCAATGGTGTGATCCATGTGCGCATAAACATATGATGGGTGCCATAGGACCGTAACAAATTAAATATATAGCGCAAACCATCCATGGAGGCAATAGATCATCTGCAAATAATTTATAACATCAAACACCATGTTTACATAGGGGATTATAGAGGTTTGTGGGAGAGTGGACCTCTGTAGCTATGGAGGATATGATGATGGAGGTGTTGGTCAAGGCGGCATCATGGCGGAGAGGATGGAGAAGGGGCAGCACGTGAGGTGCAGGGCGGCACCGGCGGCGGCGCACGGGGCTCCTCCTGCGCCGGGCGGCCATCATGGGGGAGGGCCGACCCTTAGCCTCCTTCCTCCATGGCTTCTTCGTGCTGTAGATGAGCCCTCGCCCATGGAGATGAGGCCACGGAGCAGGCAAAATTCGTGGCTTTTGGTGGCTGCCGAGAAATCAGGGTTTTCCTCCTTATATGAGCTGAGACGATCATCCTTGGCCCTCCGATGGATGCCCCTTTGATCCAAGGACTCTTGGAAACCTCTAGAACCTTCCTAGGGACCCCTCTCAGCCCTAATGAGGTCCTAAATTAGTGGCTTGGCCGAATCCATCAAATATGGTAAGAGTTGGACGCAATCACGTCACCGACTCCCATAATCCCGTAATCAGATATTTTGCCTCCAGTAAAAGGGGCTTTCCACGAGCGTCCGAACTTAAAATAGGCCGAATTGTATGTCTAGAATTATCCGTATAAAATTACCCACACTTTTGTCTTCTCCGAGATCTCCGTTTGAGGCCGTCTTCGACCCGTAACGTGGCAATCTTTAAAAAGAGTTTTCGAACAAATTTCAGGAAAGTCCCAATTCGACTCCAACAAGGTTTCCTCTTATATTTTTGATAGTCCCTACACATAAAAGTGTAAAACAAGAACATTGTGCAATTTTGCAACTATTAATAGGTTAGTCTAAATAAATCATAAACTTAATCTAAAAAAATTATCAAAAGCATAGAAGTAGCATGAAACCATCAAAAATTATAGATACGTTTTGGACTTATCAGGTACGAAACCACCTCAAAGTTATTCTTTCCGATCAATCTTTCCAAGTGTTTGTACTAAAATAACAAGTTATCCTTTACGATCGATCTATCCAAGAGTTCATACTAAAATAACATGAAAACAAATTCAGATTCATAATACTCAATCCAACAAAAAGAACCTCAAAGAGTGCCCCAAGATTTCTACCGGAGAAATAAAGACGAGAACGTGCATAAACCCCTATGCATAGATTACCCCAATGTCACCTCGGGAATCCGCGAGTTGAGTTACAAAACAAATATTGAGTGAATCAACATGATACCCTGTTGTCACCACGGGTATTCATGAAAAACATAAATCAAGTGCTCTCAAATCCATAAAAGTATTTAATCCGATAAAATGATATATCAAAGGGAAAACTCAATTCATCACAACAAGATAGAGAGGGAGAAACACCATATGATCCAACTATATTAGCAAAGCCCGCGATACATCAAGATCGTGCCATCTCAAGAACACGAGAGAGAGAGAGAGAGAGAGAGAGAGAGAGAGAGAGAGAGAATAAACACATAGCTGCTGGTATAAACCCTTAGCCCGGAGGATGGACTACTCCCTCCTCATCATGGTGGCCATAGGGATGATGAAGATGGCCTTTGGTGATGATCTCCCCCTCTGGCAGAGTACCGAAACGGGCTCCCAATTGGTTTTTCGTGCCTACACGGGATTGCGGTGGCGAAACATCGGATCTAGGGTTATTTCTGGGGGTTTCTGTATTTATAGGAATTTTTTGTGTTGGAATCACGCCAAGATGGGCGAGAAGGTGCCCATTACCCACCATGGCGCACCAGGTGGGTAGGCGTGCCCTGGTGCATAGTCAGCCCCACGTGCCTCCCCTCTTGTGCTTCCTTGACTCTCTGGATGTCTTGTGGGCAGAAAAAAATCTCCAAAAAATTTCGTGACATTTGGACTTCAAGTGATATTGATTTTTGGCGAAGGAAAAAAACAAGCAAAAAATAGCAATTGGCACTATGCACTATGACAATAGGTTTGTCCCAAAAAATGATATAATGTTGCTATAAAATGATTGTAAAAAAATCCAAGAATGATAATATAACAGCATGGAACAATAAAAAATTATGCATACGTTGGAGATGTATGAGTTGCATGCGCCCTCCTTGTTGAATTTCCATGCTAGGAATGGATATACCATCATGCAAGAGGACATAATTGCATACCGTAATGAGTTAGCTGTTGTGGAGGGTGAGGCCCTGGATTGGGATGCTTAGGTGCCGCAACAGAAATACTTTCCTAGACCTGACGGCTACTACCAGTGGTGATTAGCAAGCTAGGCGAAAGCCTAAGCTTGGGGGAGTACGTACTTCCCACTGACATTACATTCATGTCCACACATTCCATATAAATTGTCGGTGTTCATGCTCTTTCATTGTATATCCATGTTAGCTTTATTTTCCCACTTTCTTCTCGTCTGTTTCAAAAACTTTAGAAAATCCAAAAATATTTCTCACTTCTTTTCGGATTTTCTTTCCTGTTCAATTATTTGTAGTCTTGAAAGGAACCCCAAAAATATTTCCTCTTGCTTGTTGGGAGCTTTCCCGTGTAAATATTTTTTCTCTTTCTTGTTTTCCCGTAGTTTACTCTTCTTTCTTAAGAAAAACAAAAACTCCAAAAATATTTAGCTTTTTTTCTCTGAACTTATTTCCCGCTTGTTGAGTTATAAATGGAGAAGACCACGATCAAAATGTTGAGTGGCTCTCGTATGCCTTATTATTGATCTAACGAAGAGCCAATATCGCCATGTCTTCTCCTTTGTTTAAAATTGCCTTGTAGATTCCAGCTTAGTCCAAGGCACCCTTGCATTTTTATTATTATCACATCATTCGGCCGTGAAAGGCAATAATAACCATATTCGATGAAGTGATCGTGGCAAAGGAGACAGGTATGAACTCTTCTTGTTTTTCGTTTTTGTAAATATGTTGGATCGTTCGATCTTGATTGAGTATATCATGAGTGAACATGTTTGTTATGACAATTAGAGATCATAGCTTTTCATGCCATGCTTAAATATATAGGAGTTAATAATGATTTACCTTGGGTGTCAACATGCATGAAAATGGTTATGATGTACTCCCTCTGTTCCTAAATATAAGTCTTTTAAGCGATTTCACATGTTTCTACATACGGAGCAAAATGACTGACTGTACACTCTAAAGTATGTCTATATACATCCGTATGAAGTCCACTAGTGAAATCTCTACAAAGACTTATATTTAGGAACGGAGGGAGTAATATGGCAACATGTTATTTTCCTCTGAGTAATCCGAGTGGTTTGACTTGGCCCATGTGCAAACATTTAGTTGATTCAAAACCAATGCAGCCTTCACGATGTTTAAATTCAGAGTGCTCATATCCTACTCATGCTAGTGCTCAATGTTGATTATTTCCAATGCATGTTCATGACCGTTGTTGCTCTCTAGCTGGTCGTTTCCCAACCTATTTCTAGCCTTCACCTGTACTAAGAGGGAATGCTCCTTGTGCATCCAATATCCTGAAATCAAGTTATTCCACAAGATTCCACCAAACCTACCTATATGCAGTACTACTCTGATGTTCCAAGTAAATTTGCATGTGCCACCTCTAAAACCTTCAAATAAACATCTAGGTTTGGAGTCGTACCGCTCATGGAGCGAGTGGCAATTGGTATCTTCCATGCTAAGTAAGTTACTCTCAAGACAGGCATTTATTCAATGTCACTTCATGAGGGAGGTTGGTAACAAGGGTGCCAACACTTCTTAACCAAAACTAAATCAAGACAAAACTCCTTGGGCAAGATGATATGTTGGAGGGCACTCGTGAATTCGGCTAGCCATGGTAGTGCATGGATGGTGGATAGGAGTAAAACTTTACAATTCCGTTTGGGAACCACCTATAATGAGTTTAGCATGGAAGATACTGAGAACCTTTGTCGTAACATTGACAGTAAGGAGCACCACTCAAAATTATATTTTCAACTCTGCTTTAAAACTTGAGCTCTGGCACCTGTGCAAACAAATGCTTCTATCTATGAAGGGCCTATCTATCTACTTTTATGTTGAGTCATCACATCTTACTAAAAGCACATGACGAGAGACCACTATTGTCATTTTTATGCATTGAATCTAGTCAATATTGGTTATGAATATGAGTAGGATCTTTTCTATTCTGAATTATAATATTTAGTCACTTCTTGAATCTCACAGGTGCTCTGCATTTATGTTTTGCGGTCCGATAAAGGGATAGAGAGATACCATGTCACCATATTATATCATGATTGTTTTGACAAATTGTTGGCATGTGAGATATGTTATTATTTCTTACTCGTTGGTTATGTATTGCCATGATTGGATATAATGCTTAAATTATTATCATGGATGTGTTTATTTATGATTTATGCTAAAAACTTGAACACTAGCTAAGGATGTGTAAAATAATGACAACAAAAGAGTTTGTAAAAGTTTTCTTTATCACTTTCAGTTTATCAAGTGAATTTCTTGAGTACAAGCAATGAGTTAAGCATGGGGGAGTTGATACGTCTCCAACGTATCTACTTTTCCGAACACTTTTTTTATTTTGGCATCTAATTTGCATGATTCGGAGGGAACTAACCCAGAGTGACGCTGTTCTCAGCAGAACTACCTTGGTGTTATTTTTATGCAGAAATAAAATTTCTCGGAATCGGACAAAACTTTTTGTGAAATATTTTTGGGATTTATAAGGATTTATAGAGCGAAGACGTGTCGGAGGGGAAATGCCAAGGGGCCACAAGCCATTAGGGCGCCTACCACAGGCCACAGCGTGATGGCTTGTGGGGCCCTCGAGGCTCCTTTGACCCTAATTTCAGTCCTATAAATTTATATTCTCCGAGAAAAAAATAGGAGAGAAGTTTTCATCCTGTTTTACAAGAAGGAGCCGCCGCCAACTCCTGTTCTTCTTCCGGAGGGCTGGTCTGGAGTCTGTTTGGGGCACGAGAGAGGGTGATTCATCGCCGTCGTCATCACCAACACTTCTCCATCAACACCACCACTATGCTCACAATCGGGAGTGAGTAATTCCTTTGTAGTCATGTTGGATAGTGGTGGAATTGTATGAGATTGATCATGTAATTGAGTTAAGTTTGATAGGGCTTGATCCCTAGTATCCACTATGTTGTGAGATTGATGTTACTATGGCTTTGCTATGCTTAATGCTTGTCACTAGGGCCCGAGTGCCATGATTTCAGATCTGAACCATTATGTTTCCATGAATACAAGAGTGATTTGGGTCCTATCTTGCAAGTTGTAGTTGCCTATTACGTGTCTTGATACACATACTCCAAGGTGGCAATAATTGGGATTCTTTCTAGCGGTTGTCGTAGTTTGAGGAGTTCATGTATTCACTATGTGGTAATGCTTTGTTGCGGTTCTCCATTAAAAGGAGACCTTAATATCCCTTAGTTTCCAATAGGACCCCGCTGCGATGGGAGGGTAGGACAAAACATGTCCTGCAAGTTCTTATCGTAAGCACGTCCGACTATATATAGAATACATGCCTATATTATATTGATGAATTGGAGCTAGTTCTCTATCGCCCACGTGTGTAACAGTTATATGATCAATATAATCTAAATAATTATTCGCTGCTGATCCAAGTGCCTATGTGTTAAATATACTAAATCTTGCCGAGTTACTGATGTTGCTACTATTGTCTCACCTGCTACTACTACTAATGTTACCAAAATTGCCGCTATCACTATTACTTTTACTACTATCACTTGTTGTGCTACTAAATATTTTCTATAGTAGGATATCCCGAGTGCGGTTGAATTGATGACTCTGTTACGGCCAATAAATATTATTTGCCTACCCTTGTGTCAAATCCATAAATTAGGGTAAAATACTACCCATGAAGGCATCCGTGATCCTCTACACTTGTGGGTCATCAGTTATCATCAAGATTTCATTTCTCCCCATGCACATAATGACATATTCTTCGGGGGTGGCGTTTTATCGGCGCACTAAGGGGAACACCTGGCCTTTCAACAACCTATAAGAATTCAAAATTACAACCTAAGTAACTACACTCTCATTTTCTCATCCATCTACTGCTTCATCGAGCTCGAGCGCCTGTATCCAATCTCACACATTTCTTTCTAGCAGAATCTATTCCCCCCCCTCCAACCATGGCCGATACACTCCAAGGGCACTAGGGTGGTTCCTCCAAAAGAAACAGCACCATCCTGGAGCTGCGGCTCGTAGGGTATCTCCCCGACAACGCGAAGGCCCACGACCCCATGCTAGTTATGCCGACTATCAAGTGCCCGCTCCCAAAGAAGGGGAAAGGGTAGTCTTTGTCCCCACCTCATACGAGGCCTAGGGTTCCCACTGCACCCCTACGTGTGTGGGATAATGTTCTACTACGTTTGCAAACCTTTCCTACGCTGTGAGCCGCACTTTGGCCTCTGGCTGAAAACCTTTGGGATCAAGTCGAAATACAATGGCCTCAATATGGCGGAGTGCATAGGGGCTATGGTTAGTAAGAACCAAAATAATGATTGGTTCAAAGGCACCTTCATCAATACGGTGAAGGAGTGACATTGCGAGTGGTTTTATATCACCTAGTCGCTCACCCCAGGCCAAGCTGAGGTCCTTGCATTTTCGATCGGACCTCCCCGCAAGATCAAGCCCTGGATGGAGAAGCGCATCGTGTGGGGGAACGCTAGCAAGGTGAAGTCTCTGGTGGGGAGGATCTAGTCATGGTCCCTCAACAAGGACCTCAGGCTGCTTGACATGGTCAATGTCATGCTCAATCGCTAGATACTCCCACTCCAACTTCAGGCAAACCCGATGTGGGCGTACTGTCTCGAGGAGGTGAGACCAATTCTACACTTTTTCCACACCAACCTCTTTGGCATGTGGACATGTATATTTGAGCTGGGTGAGGATGACCTCCCCAAGAAGGAACAAGACCATGGCTTCTAAGCCAGCTATGAAGCCCCACCAGTAAGTGTACTAATACACGTGTTTGTATTCTTTCTTCCATAGACCGATCCTAAATGAATCATTTTGCTTGGCATGTACATAATTGGCCAACCTAAATGCAGGCCATGCATTGCCCGACCCCATTGCCAGAGGAGGAAAGAACTCCTGAACTCACATTGCTACTGGTTGAGGAACCACATGTGGTGGCCATGAGAAGGTAAAGCCCAAGTGGGGGTAGGCTTTCGGAAGCGGGAGTCCTCACTTTCCCGATCCGGGCAGACCCACTCCCCCGTCATTCACCAAGACGTGGCACAAGATGATCCTTCCCTTAAAGGGAAACGGACGGTGCCAGCTGACGTCGAGGTTGGCATGCGGCCACTACCGGCAAGCCCTCAGGGAAGGTCGTGCTTTTTGACGACTCTGAAGATGATCCCCTTGTTCTGGGGAGGAAGAAACTGGCGCCCCGATGGTACGACATCATTTTCCATGGTTGACATTCCATTAAGACAATGTTTGAATAGGAGTAAAATTACATAAGTGTTCTTGTCACAATCTTCCGAAGGTGTGACCAAGCGATTCTTCGAATAAGATGCCATCCCCCAGCGGATCTCCGGACCGCTCTCCTCCCTCGCCATCTCATGATGGGTAGGGTGATGTGACTTCTATTCTAGCCCCCAAGGTTGCACAATGGGGTCGGAAGGTCGACCATCTTGGACGAGGCGGACGCCTCATTCCTACAGGACCGAGGCGATCAAATCCTCGAGGATGCCAAGGAGACGCTAGGGTAATCATTGGCCCAGCTGGAGTCTGCCCCAACTTCAGCGATGCGGCCGAAGACCCCTCCGCATAGCACCCATGTGCTTGGGTCCAAAGACGTGACACCCCCACCTGCTGTGTAAGGGAGGGTTGTGGGAGTCCAAGACTAAGGGGTCCTCGGGCCGCCTACGTATCTCTATGGGCTGGAGGCATGGTCCACCTCCACCGATGTAATCGACAAGGACTCTTCTTATCCTAGGCATGCAGTGTATTATATAAACCGAGGCTAGGCTAGTCAATAGACATATTACACATTATAATACAATATCAATACTCCTAGGGTTTAGACCACATCATACAAGCTCAAGGTAGATCAACTCTCTACTTGCCACACCATCATCAATATAAACAAGAGCAGGATGTAGTGTTTGACCTCCTTGAGGAGGGCCCGAACCTGGGTAAATAGCATGCCCCTTGTACCCTGTTATGCATTGATCCAAGATCCACAGTTTGAAACCCCTTACCCAAGACTCCCCGGGTTGGTCACTGACGTTGGTGTTTTCATTCAGAGTTCCGTTGTGAGATCAATAGAAGGATCGACGGCTCATCTACTTATCGGTAGCAGTTTTTTCTCGATAGCAAATTCACGTTCGTTCTCGATGTTTGCTCGAGCATTGATATATCTCCAACGTATCTATAATTTTTGATGGTTCCATGCTATTATCTTGTCAACGTTGGATGTTTTATATGCATGAATATGTTATTTTATATCTTTTTTGGGACTAACATATTAACTCAGTGCCAAGTGCCAGTTTTTTTCCCTTGTTTTTGACCCTTTTTCAGACGGAGTCCAAATGGAATGAAACTTTACGATGATTTTTTTGGACCAAAAGATACCCCCGAAGCTTTGGAAGAAGGCCAGAACAGCCACGAGGGAGTCACAAGCCTTGAGGACGCCACCACCACCCTAGGCGGCGCCTACCAGGCTTGTGACCTCCTCGTGGGCCCAACCGACGTAATTCCACTGCCATAAATTCCTATAAATTCATAAACCCCCAAAAAGAAACCTAGATCGGGAGTTCCGCCGCCGCAAGCCTCTGTAGCCACCAAAAACCAATATGGAGCCCGTTCCAGCACCCTGCCGGAGGGGGCATCCATCTCCGGTAGCCATCTTCATCATCCCGGCGATCTCCATGGCGAGGAGGGAGTAGTTCTCCCTCGGGGCTGAGGGTATGTACCAGTAGCTATGTGTTTGATCTCTCTCTCTCTCTCTCTCTCTCTCTCTCTCTCTCGTGTTCTTGAGATGTCTTGATCTCGATGTACCATGGGCTTTGCTACTATAGTTGGATCTTATGATGTTCTTCCCCCTCTCCCTTCTTGTAATGAATTGAGTTTCCCCTTTGAAGTTATCTTATCGGATTGAGTCTTTGAGAACACTTGATGTATGTCTTGCACGTGTCTATCTGCTTTGATCAACTTGTGGGTTCGTGACATTGAGAACCTATGCATATGGGTTGGCACACGTGGATTCATGTGAGTACTTGATGTATGTTTTGGTGATCAACTTGCGGCTTCGTGACATCGGGAACCTATGCACACGGGTTGGCACACGTTTTGACTCTCTGGTAGAAACTTTGGGGCACTCTTTGAAGTTCTATGTGTTGGTTGAATAGATGATTCTGAGATTGTGTGATGCATATCGTATAATCATACCCACGGATACTTGAGGTGACAATGGAGTATCTAGGTGACATTAGGGTCTTGGTTGATAAGTATCTTAAGGTGTTATTATAGTACTAACTCTAGGAAAGATTGAAAGGAAAGAATAGCTTCGTGCTATTTTACTATGAACTCTTGAATAGATCGATCAGAAAGAATAACTTTGTGGTGGTTTCGTACCCGACAATAATCTCTTCGGTTGTTCTCCGCTATTAGTGACTTTGGAGTGACTCTTTGTTGCATGTTGAGGGCTAGTTATATGATCCAATTATGTTATCATTGTTGAGAGAACTTCACTTGTGAAAGTATGAACCCTAGGCCTTGTTTCCACGCATTGCAATATCGTTGGTGCTCACTTTTGTAACTAGTTACCTTGCTGTTTTTGTAATTTCAGATTACAAAAACCTATATCTACCATCCATATTGCACTTGTATCACCATCTCTTCGCCGAACTAGTGCACCTATAAATCTTACCATTGTATTAGGTGTGTTGTGGACACAAGAGACTCTTTGTTATTTGGTTGCAGGGTTGCTTGAGAGAGACCATCTTCATCCTACGCCTCCTGCGGATTGATAAACCTTAGGTCACCCACTTGAGGGAAAATTGCTACTGTCCTACAACCCTCTGCACTTGGAGGCCCAACAACGTCTACAAGGAGAAGGGTGCGTAGTAGACATCAAGCTCTTTTCTGGCGCCGTTGTCGGGGAGGTTAGCGCTTGAAGGTATATCTTTAGATCTTGCAATCGAATCTTTTTGTTTCTTGTTCTTTCGCCAGAAAAGTACAAAAAAATTGAATTGAGTATGCCTCATATGCTCCATCTTTTCAATGTCTTTCGTGAGCATGATGGGAAGGAAAATTGTGCTCAAGTGCTGAAAGAAGAATTACATAGAATGCTTGGCATAGAATATGTGAATGATGAGCATGATTGCAATGTTGTTAGCACGAATTCATTGAATACCCATGATGCTAATGATATGCAAAACCACAAGCTTGGGGATGCTATATTTGATAAAGATGATCTTTTTAGTTCTTCCACTTGGAATGATCAAAATCATTTTGCTGATGGCATGCCCCCTATCTATGATGATTATTGTGAGGATACTTATGCTTTAAAGAAGAGGGATGATAAAACTTGTCATACTCTCGAGAACCCTTTTGCTAAACCTTGCTTTTTCATTGTGGACACAATTTGTAGTGCTCAAGTCTTTTACGATACTCCCACTACTATTCTTGAGAATAGATTTCCTTATGTGGAGAGTACTAAAATTCCTATGCTTGTAGATCATGAAAAGAAAGCCTTAGGTGCTGGTTATGTTGTTGAATTCATTCATGATGCTACTGAAAATTACTATGAGAGAGGATCATATGCTTCTACTTATTGTAATAGTATCAAGCTTCCTCTCCATATGTTGAAATTTTTGAAGCTATGCTTGTTTTGCCTTCCTATGCTAGTTGATTCTTGCTCCAATAAATTGTTTGATCACAAAATCCCTATGCATAGGAAGTGGGTTAGACTTAAATGTGCTAGCCATTTGCTCCATGATGCTCTCGTTGTGTTTCAATCCTTACCTTTTATGTGAGCAACATTGAAATCAATACCTAGCTAAGGGCGTTAAACGATAGCGCTTGTTGGGAGGCAACCCACTGTTATGATTGTGTCTTTTGTGTTTATTTTTGTGTTTGTGCCAAGCAAAACTGTTATGTTTAGTCTTGGTGATGATTGTTTGATCATGTTGGAAAAAGACAGAAACTTTCTGCTCACGAAAAGAATTTTCATTTTTATTCTGTAAGAGATTTTGAGTTGATTCTTTTTGCTGCTGATTTATATGCACTTTCTTCAGACTGTCGTAATGTTTCAGATTTTTGGAAGTACCAGAAGTATATGAAGTATACAGATTGCTACAGACTGGTCTGCTGTTAACAGATTCTGTTATTGTTGAGTTGGTTGCTTATTTTGATGAAACTATGGATAGTATCGGAGGGGACTAGCCATGGAAAAGTGAAAATACAGCAACCCAACACCAACATAAGTAGAATTTAAGTTTGCTACAGTACCTAAGGAAGTGGTGATTTGCTTTCTTATACTAATGATATCACGAGTTTCTGTTTAAGCTTTGTGTTGTGAAGTTTTCAAGTTCTGGGTGAAGTTCTTATGGACAAAGAGATAAAGAGTGGCAAGAGCTCAAGCTTGGGGATGCCCAAGGCACCCCAAGTTGATTCAAGGATGCCGAAAAAGCCTAAGCTTGGGGATGCCCCGGGAAGGCATCCCCTCTTTCGTCTTCAATCCATCGGTAATGTTACTTGGAGCTATATTTTTATTCACCACATGATATGTGTTTTGCTTGGAGCGTCTTGTATCATAGGAGTCTTTTATTTTGGTTGTGTCACAATCTTCCTTGCTGCACACCTAGAGAGAGAGACATGCACTCACCGTGATTTTGTCGAGCTTCACTTATATCCTTTGAGTTAGGCAATTCAGCTCACATGTGTTTCACTTATATCTTTAGAGCTAGTTGATTTTGCTCTATGTGCTTCGCTTATATCTTTTAGAGCACAGCGGTGCGTGGCTTGGTAGTTGGCTTATGCTATGAAAGTAGTCCCAAAAGTGGTAGTTATCCAAAGGGTTATGAAAACTTCCATCTTCATGTGCATTGAGTAGAAAGAGAAGCTTGATTCATCTCAATTAGTTTTGAGATGTGGTTGTGGTAATATTTAAGTTATGTTAGTATGGTGTTGTGAATCTAGAGATACTTGTGTTGAAGTTAGTGATTCCCGTAGCATGCACGCATGGTGAACCGCTATGTGATGAAGTTTGAGCATGATTAGTTTATTGATTATCATCCTCTGTGTAGCATCGGGATCGCGCGATGGTTTATACCTACCAACCCTTCCCCTAGGAGTATGCGTTGAATGCTTTGTTTCAATTACTAATAAAACTTTTGCAACAAGTATATGAGTTCTTCTTGACTAATGTTGAGTCCATGGTTTAGATGCACTTTCACCTTCCACCATCACTATCTTCTTTAGTACCGTGCAACTTTCGCCGGTGCATAAACCTACCATATAGCCTCCCTCAAAACAGCCACCATACCTACCTACTATGGCATTTTCAAAGCCATTCCGAGATATATCGCCATGCAAATACCACCATGACATGTGCCACAGCTTCTACATTGCCATTGCATGATCATAAGATATCTAGCATGATGTTTCCATTGATGTCTATACCATGCTAGATCATTGTCACGGTACACTACTGAAGGCATTTCATATAGAGTCGTCATTACTCTAAGTTTTGACTTGTAAGTGTGATGATCATCATTGATGGAGCATTGTCCCATGTGAGGAAAAAAAAGAGGCCAGCGAAGCCCATTTACAAAAAGAGTCCAAAGATGCGCACCAAAAATAATAATAATAATAATAATAATAATAATAATAATAATAATAATAATAAGAGGCCAAAGAGCCCACCAACAAATGAGAGAAAAAGAGAGAAGGGACAATGCTACTATCTCCTTTCCACACTTGTGCTTCATATTAAGCACCCTGATCTTCATGATTGAGAGTCTCTCATTTTGTCACCACCATATAGCTAGTGGGAAATTTTCATTATATAACTTGGCTTGTATATTCCAATGATGGGCTTCCTCAAAATTGCCTTAGGTCTTCGTGAGCAAGCAAGTTGGATGCACACCCACTAGTTTTCTTTAAGAGCTTTCACATACTCTTAGCTCTAGTGCATCATTTGTATGGAAATCCCTACTCAGTCACATTGATATCTATTGATGAGCATCTCCATAGCACATTGATATGCCTAGTCAATGTGACCATTGATACGTCTCAAACGTATCTATAATTTTTGATGGTTTCACGCTGTTATCTTGTCTTCTTTGGTTGTTTTATGTACCTTTTATATCTCTTTTGGGACTAACTTATTAATTCAGTGCCAAGTGCCAGTTCCTGTTTTTTCCGTGTTTCTGACTCTTTTCAGATCTGATTTTGGAACGGAGTCCAAACGGAAGAAAAACCCCGAAATGATTTTTTTCCCGAACGGAAGAAGACCAGGGGGCTTTTGGGCCAAGCTAGGTGGGCTCCAGGGAGCCCACAAGCCCCCACTCCGCCACTAGGGGGGAGGCGGCGGTGGGCAGGCTCGTGGCCTCCCTGGCTGCCCCCTGACCTAGGTCTTTGGCTATAAATTCCCAAATATTCCGCAAAAATTCTGGAGAGCCTCGAAAATACTTTTCCGACACCGCAAGCTTCCGTTTCCGCGAGATCTCATCTGGAGACCTTTCCCGGCACCCTGCCGGAGGGGACTTTGGAGTTGGAGGGCTTCTTCATCATCATCATCGCCCCTCCAATGACTCGTGAGTAGTTCACTTCAGACCTACGGGTCCGTAGTTAGTAGCTAGATGGCTTCTTCTCTCTCTTGGATCTTCAATACAAAGTTCTCCATGATCTTGATGGAGATCTATCTGATGTAATCTTCTTTGGCGTGTATTTGTCAAGATCCGATGAATTGTGGATTTGTGATCAGATTATCTATGATATATATTTGAGTATTTGCTGATTTCTTATATGCATGATTTGATATCCTTGTAAGTCTCTTCGAGTCTTGGGTTTTGTTTGGCCAACGAGATCTATGATTCTTGCAATGGGAGAAGTGCTTGGTTTTGGGTTCTACCATGTGGTGACCTTTCCCAATGACAGTAGGGGCAGCAAGGCACACATCAAGTAGTTGCCATCAAGGGTAAAAATATGGGGTTTTTATCATTGGTTTGAGATTATCCCTCTACATCATGTCATCTTGCTTAAGGCGTTACTCTGTTCTTATGGACTTAATACACTAGATGCATGCTGGATAGCGGTCGACGTGTGGAGTAATAGTAGTAGATGCAGAAAGTATCGGTCTACTTGTTTCGAACGTGATGCCTATAGAAACAATCATTGCATAGATATTTTCACGACTTTGCGCGGTTCTATCAATTGCTCGACAGTAATTTGTTCACCCACCGTCTACTTGCTTTCATGAGAGAAGCCACTAGTAAGCACTACGGCCCCGGGGTATATTCACATCCATCGTTTACACCTCCGGTTTTACTTTGCTTTGTTACTTTGGTGCTTTCAGTTCTCACTTGGCAAACAATCTATAAGGGATTGACAACCCCTTCATAGCATTGGGTGCAAGCTTTTGTGTTTGTGCAAGATCTTGAGATACTCTTCCGCCGGATTGATACCTTGGTTCTCAAACTGAGGGAAATACTTACCGTCGCTGTGCTACATCACCCTTTCTGCTTTGAGGGACACCAATGCAAGGCTCCAAGGCCACGGGGGAAATCCTTTGCATACTTGCCTAGGAAGTCCCTTAAGTCTTAGCCGCAGCTGAAGGATTCCTGGTGCCGTTGCTGAGGATTATCAAGCATCACTCCTATTTCTGGTGTCGTTGGAAGGTCTTTTGTTGTAGTAGCAGAAGTATTTCTGGCGCCGTTGCCGGGGAGGAGAAATCAAGATCTATCCAAGTAGGTCTCACAAACTCTTCTCTTGCATTTACTTTTGTTGCCAGTTGCCTCTCGTTTTCCTCTCCCCCACTTCAAATTTGTCGTTTTCATTCGCCTTTCTCCTTCGCCGTTTTGTTTTGCCCTTGCCGTTTTCCTTTGCCGGTTTCTTCCTTGCTTGTGTGCTTGTTTGTTTGTTGAAGACATCATGTCTGAAAACACCAAACTTTGCGACTTCTCGAGCACTAATAATAATGATTGTATTAGTACTCCGATTGCTCCAGCCACTAGTGCGGAATCGTATGAAATCAACGCAGCTTTGCTGAATCTTGTTATGAAAGAGAAATTCTCTGGCCTTCCTAGTGAAGATGTCGCATCCCATCTCAATACCTTCATTGAGCTTTGCGATATGCAAAAGAAAAGAGATGTGGATAATGACGTGATTAAGTTGAAACTTTTTTCCTTTCTCGTTGCGAGATCTCGCAAAAACTTGGTTTTCTTCTTTGCCTAAAAATAGTATCGATTCTTGGGATAGATGCAAAGATGCTTACATATCCAAGTATTTTCCGCCGGCTAAGATCATCTCCTTACGTAACGATATCATGAATTTCAAGCAACTTGATCATGAACACGTTGCACAATCTTGGGAGAGGATGAAACTTATGATTAGAAATTGTCCCGCTCATGGCTTGAGTTTGTGGATGATTATACAAATCTTTTAAGCTGGCTTGAATTTCGCTTCTCACAATATCTTGGACTTTGCCTCAGGTGGAACGTTCATGGAAATCACGTTAGGAGACGCTACAAAACTCCTAGACAATATGATGACCAACTACTCTCAATGGCACACTGAAAGGTCGCCTCCTAGCAAAAAGGTGCACGCTATAAAAGAGATTAACTCGCTTAGTGCTAAGATGGACGAGTTGATGAATTTGGTTGCTAGTAGAAACGCTACCGTAGATCCTAATGGCATGCCACTATCTTCTTTGGTTGAGAGTAGCAACGCTAGTTTGGACGTGAATTTTGTTGGTAGGAACAATTTTGGCAACAACAATGCTTTTAGAGGAAACTATGTTCCTAGGCCTTTTCCTAGTAACTCCTCTAACAATTATGGCAATTCCTACCACAACACTTACGGAAATCGCAACAAATTACCCTCTGATCTAGAGAGTAATATCAAAGAGTTCATCAACTCTCAAAAGATTTTCAATGCGTCCATAGAGGAAAAACTACTCAAAATAGACGATTTGGCTAAGAGCGTTGATAGGATGTCTTGTGATATTGATGCTTTGAAAGCTAGATGCGCTCCTCCCAAGATCAACTTGGATGAAACTTTGAAAGCTATGCGTATCTCCATGAATGAGAGCAAAGAAAGAACCGCCCAAATTCGCGCTAGACATGAATGGTTTAAAAGGGTGCGTTCTAGTGATGCAAATCACGAAGATCTTAAAGTGCTTGGCGTGTCTCCTCTTGAATCTTTGTTTTCGCGTGTCAAACCTACTTATGGAGGGGCTGGATATGAATCCACTTTGGTTAAAAAACGCCCCAATGATTCGGAGTCCACCTATCTTGATGATAAAGGTGTGGAGAGTGGAGTAGAAGAAGTCAAAATTTTGGGTAGTAATGAAACTCCCACTTTGGATTTCAAGGAATTCAATTATGATATTCGCTCCTTGTTTGAATGCATTTCTTTGATGCAATCCATTGCAAACTGTCCACATGCTTATAGCCAAACCAAAGCCTTTACCGCACATATCGTAGATGCTATGATGAAATCTCTTGAAGAGAAGCTTGGACTAGAAGTCTCTATACCTAGAAAACTTCATGATGAGTGGGAACTACCATCAAAATCAAGATCAAAAACTATGAGTGCAATGCTTTGTGTGATTTGGGTGCTAGTGTTTCCGCGATTCCAAAGTCTTTATGTGATATTCTTGGTTTTCATGAGATTGAAGAGTGTTCTCTTAATTTGCATCTTGCGGATTCTACTGTCAAGAAACCCATGGGAAGGATCGATGATGTTCTTATTGTTGCAAATAAGAACTATGTACCCGTGGATTTCATTGTACTTGACATAGATTGCAATCCTTCATGTCCCATTATTCTTGGTAGACCTTTCCTAAGGACTATTGGTGCTATCATCGATATGAAGGAAGGGAATATTAGATTTCAATTTAGTTTAAAGAAGGGCATGGAGCACTTTCCTAGAAAGAAAATAAGATTGCCTTATGAATTTATGATGAGGACTACTTATGGTTTGAGCACCAAAGATGACTATACGTGATTCCATCACTTTCGCCTAGCTAAGGGCGTTAAACAAAAGCGCTTGTTGGGAGGCAACCCAACAAATCTATCCTTTTTCTTTCTGTTTTGTGTTTTCCACACTTTCATAATTCTGTTATGATTGTGTTTTTTGTGTTTCTTTTTGCGTTTGTGCCAAGCAAAACCGTTATGATTAGTCTTGGGGATGATCGTTTGGTCATGCTGGAAAAGACAGAAACTTTCTGCTCACGAAAAGAATTTTCGTTTTTTTCTGTAAGAGCTTTTGAGTTAATTCTTTTTGCTGCTGATTGCTACGCAAATTCTTCAAACTGTCGTAATTTTTCAGAATTTGTGAAGTACCAGAGATACACGAAATATACAGATTATGTCTTTGTTGTTTTGGTTGCTTATTTTGATGATACTATGGATAGTATCGGGGGGTATTATCCATGGAAGATTGAAATTACAGTAACCCAACATCAACACAAGTAGAATTTAAGTTTACTACAGTACCTAAGGAAGTGGTGGTTTTCTTTCTTGTACTAATGTTATCACGAGTTTCTGTTTAAGTTTCCTGTTGTGAAGTTTTCAAGTTTTGGGTGAAGTTCTTATGGACAAAAAGATAAAGAGTGGCAAGAGCTCAAGCTTGGGGATGCCCAAGGCAACCCAAGAGATTCAAGGATGTCGTAAAAGCCTAAGCTTGGGGATGCCCCGGGAAGGCATCCCCTCACTCGTCTTCAATCCATCGGTAGCGTTACTTGGCGCTATCTTTTTATTCACCACATGTTATGTGTTTTTGCTTGGAGCGTCTTGTATCGTAGGAGTCTTTTATTTTTTTGTGTCACAATCATCCTTGCTGCACACCTAGATAGAGAGACATGCACTCACCGTGATTTTGTCGAGCTTCACTTATATCTTTTGGTAGACAATTCAGCTCACATGTGCTTCACTTATATCTTTTGAGCTAGATAATTTTGGCCTTTGTGCTTCACTTATATCTTTTAGAGCGCAGCGGTGCGTGGCTTGGTAGTTGATCTATGATTTGAAAGTAGTCTCAAAAGGGGTAGTTATCCAAAGGGATACGAAAACTTCCACCTTCATGTGCATTGAATAGTGAGAGAAGTTTGATTCATCTCAATTAGTTTTGAGTTGTGGTTATGGTAATATTGAAGTCATGCTAGTAAGGTGTTGTGAATCTAGAAATACTTGTGTTGAAGTTAGTTATTCCCGTAGCATGCACGTATGGTGAACCACTATGTGATGAAATCTGAGCATGATTAGTATATTGATTGTCATCCTTTGCGTGGCGGTCGGGATCGTGCGATGGTTTATACCTACCAACCCTTCCCATAGGAGTATGCGTTGAATGCTTTGTTTCGATTACTAATAAAACTTTTGCAACAAGTATATGAGTTCTTCATGACTAATGTTGAGTCCATGGTTTAGATGCACTCTCACCTTCCACCATCACTATCTTCTTAGTGCCGTGCAACTTCCGCCGGTGCACAAAACCCACCATTAGCCTCCCTCAAAACAGCCACCATACCTACCTATTATGGCTTTTTCAAAGTCATTCTGAGATATATTGCCATGCAACTACCACCATGACATGTGCCACCACGTCTCCTTTGCCTTTGCACGATCGTAAGATAGCTATCATGATGTTTCCATTGATGTCTATGCCATGCTAGATCATTGCCACGGTACACTACCGAAGGCATTCCATATAGAGTCATAGTTGCTCTAAGTTTTGAGTTGAAAGTGTGATGATCATCATTAATGGAGCATTGTCCCATGTGAGGAAATAAAAGAGGCCAAAGAAGCCCACAAAAAAAGAGGCCAAAGAGCCCACCAAATAAAATTAAAAAAATGAGAGAAAAAGAGAGAAGGGACAATGCTACCACTTTTTCCACACTTGTACATATTAAGCACCATGATCTTCATGATTGAGAGTCTCTCGTTGTGTCACCACCATATAGCTAGTGGGAAATTTTCATTATATAACTTGGCTTGTATATTCCTATGATAGGCTTCCTCAAAATTGCCTTAGGTCTTCGTGAGCAAGCAAGTTGGATGCACACCCACTAGTTTTCTTTAAGAGCTTTCACATACTCGTAGCTCAAGTGCATCATTTGTATGGAAATCCCTACTCATTCACATTGATATCTATTGATGACCATCTCCACAACTCATTGATATGCCTAGTTAATGTGACTATCTTCTCCTTTTTTTGTCTTGCAACCTCCACTACATTCCACACCATCTATAGTGCTATAACCATGGCTCACGCTCATGTATTGCGTGATAGTTGAAAATGTTTGAGAAAGTAAAGGTGTGAAACAATTACTTGGCAATACCGGGGTTGTGCATGATTTAAATTCGTTGTGCAATGATGATAGAGCATAGCCATACTATATGCTTTTGAAGGGATAACTTTCTTTTGGCCTTGTTATTTTGAAAGTTCATGATTACCTTGCTAGTTTTCTTGAATTATTATTGTTTCCACGTCAGTAGCAAACTATTGTTTTGAATCTAATGGATCTGAACATTCATGTCACATAAGAGGAATTACAAAGGACACCTATGTTAGGTACCATGAAATTATCAAAAATTCATTCTTATCACTTCCCTACTCGAGGACGAGCAGGAGTTAAGCTCGGGGATGCTTGATACGTCTCAGACGTATCTATAATTTTTGATGGTTTCACGTTGTTATCTTGTCTTCTTTGGTTGTTTTATGTACCTTCTATATCTTTTTTGGGACTAAACTATTAATTCAGTGCCAAGTGGCAGTTCCTGTTTTTTCCGTGTTTTTGACTCTTTTCCGATCTGATGTTGGAACGGAGTCCAAACGGAAGAAACACCCCGAAATGATTTTTTCCCGAACGGAAGAAGACCAGGGGGCTTTTGGGCCAAGCCAGGTGGGCTCCAGGGAGCCCACAAGCCCCCACTCCGCGACCAGGGGGAGGCAGCGGTGGGCAGGCTTGTGGCCTCCCTGGCTGCCCCCTGACCTAGGTCTTTGGCCTATAAATTCCCAAATATTCCGCAAAAAATCAGGGGAGCCTCGAAAATACTTTACCGCCGCCGCAAGCTTCCGTTTCCGCGAGATCTCATCTGGAGACCCTTCCCGGCTTTGGAGTTGGAGGGCTTGTTCATCATCATCATCGCCCCTCCAATGACTCGTGAGTAGTTCACTTCAGACCTACGGGTCCGTGGTTAGTAGCTAGATGGCTTCTTCTCTCTCTTGGATCTTCAATACAAAGTTCTCCATGATCTTCATGGAGATCTATCTGATGTAATCTTTTTTGGCGGTGTGTTTGTCGAGATCCGATGAATTGTGGATTTGTGATCAGATTATCTATGATATATATTTGAGTCTTTGCTGATTTCTTATATGCATGATTTGATATCCTTGTAAGTCTCTCCGAGTCTTGGGTTTTGTTTGGCCAACGATATCTATGATTCTTGCAATGGGAGAAGTGCTTGGTTTTGGGTTCTACCATGTGGTGACCTTTCCCAATGACAGTAGGGGCAGCAAGGCACACATCAAGTAGTTGCCAGCAAGGGTAAAAAGATGGGTTTTTTATCATTGGTTTGAGATTATCCCTCTACATCATGTCATCTTGCTTAAGGCGTTACTCTGTTCGTATGGACTTAATACACTAAATGCATGCTGGATAGCGGTCGATGTGTGGAGTAATAGTAGTAGATGCAGAAAGTATCGGTCTACTTGTTTCGGATGTGATGCCTATAGAAACAATCATTGCATAGATATCGTCACGACTTTGCTCGGTTCTATCAATTGCTCGACAGTAATTTGTTCACCCACCGTCTACTTGCTTTCATGAGAGAAGCCACTAGTAAACACTACGGCCGCCGGGTCTATTCACATCCATCGTTTACACCTCCACTTTTACTTTGCTTTGTTACTTTGTTGCTTTCAGTTCTCACTTGGCAAACAATCTATAAGGGATTGACAACCCCTTCATAGTGTTGGGTGCAAGCTTTTGTGTTTGTGCAGGATCTTGAGATACTCTTCCGGATTGATACCTTGGTTCTCAAACTGAGGGAAATACTTACCGTCGTTGTGCTACATCACCCTTTCCGCTTCGAGGGAACACCAACGCAAGGCTCCAAGGCCACGGGGGAAACCCTTTGCATACTTGCCTAGGAAGTCCCTTAAGGCGTAGCCGCAGCTGAAGGATTCCTGGTGCCATTGCTGAGGAGTATCAAGCAACACTCCTATTTCTGGCGCCGTTGGAAGGTCTTTTGTTGTAGTAGCAACCATCTTCTCCTTTTTGTCTCACAACCTCCACCACTCCATTCCACGTATAGTGCTATAACCATGGCTCACGCTCATGTATTGCGTGAGAGTTGAAAAAGTATGAGAAAGCAAAGGTGTGAAAACAATTACTTGGCCAAAACCAAGGTTGTGCATGATTTAAATTCGTTGTGCAAGGATGATAGAGCATAGCGAGACTATATGATTTTGTAGGGATAACTTTCTTTTGGCCTTGTTATTTTGAAAGTTCATGATTACCTTGCTAGTTTGCTGGAAGTATTATTGTCTCCACATCAATAGCAAACTATTGTTTTGAATCTAATGGATCTGAACATTCATGTCACATGAGAGAAGTTACAAAGGACAACTATGCTAGGTACCATGCAACATCAAAAATTCATTCTTTATCACTTCCCTACTCGAGGACGAGCGGGAGTTAAGCTTGGGGATGCTTGATACGTCTCCAACGTATCTATAATTTTTGATGGTTCCATGTTATTATCTTGTCAACTTTGGATGTTTTATATGCATGAATATGCTACTTTATGTCTTTTTTGGGACTAACCTATTAACTCAGTGCCAAGTGTCAGTTTCTGTTTTTTCCGTGTTTTTGACCCTTTTTCAGACGGAGTCCAAATGGAATGAAACTTTACGATGATTTTTTTTGGGACCAAAAGAGACCCCAGAAGCTTTGGAAGAAGGCGAGAAGAGCCATGAGGGAGTTACAAGCCCTGAGGCCGCCACCACCCCCCTAGGCGGCGCCTACCAGGCTTGTGACCTCCTCGTGGGCCCAACCGACGTAATTCCACCGCCATAAATTCCTATAAATTCAGAAATCCCCAAAATGAAACCTAGATCGGGAGTTCCGCCACCGCAAGCCTCTGTAGCCACCAAAAACCAATCTGGAGCCCGTTCCAGCACCCTGCCGGAGGGAGAATCCATCTCTGGTGGCCATCTTCATCATCTCGGCGATCTCCATTTCGAGGAGGGAGTAGTTCTCCCTCGGGGCTGAGGGTATGTACCAGTAGCTATGTGTTTGATCTCTCTCTCTCTCTCTCTCGTGTTCTCGAGGTGTCTTGATCTCGATGTACCATGGGCTTTGCTACTATAGTTGGATCTTATGATGTTCTTCCCCCTTTCCCTTCTTGTAATGAATTGAGTTTCCCCTTTGAAGTTATCTTATCGGATTGAGTCTTTGAGAACACTTGATGTTTGTCTTGCACGTGTCTATCTTCTGTGATCAACTTGCGGGTTCATGACATTGGGAACCTATGCATATGGGTTGGCACACGTGGATTCATGTGAGTACTTAAATTATGTTTTGGTGATCAACTTGCGGGTTCGTGACATTGGGAACCTATGCACAGGGGTTGGCACACGTTTTGACTCTCTAGTAGAAACTTTGGGGAACTCTTTGAAGTTCTATGTGTTGGTTGAATAGATGATTCTGAGATTGTGTGATGCATATCGTATAATCATACCCCACGGATACTTGACGTGACAATGGAGTATCTAGGTGACATTAGGGTCTTGGTTGATAAGAATCTAAAGGTGTTATTCTAGTACGAACTCTATGAAAGATTGAACGGAAAAAATAGCTTCGTGCTATTTTACTACGGACTCTTGAATAGATCGATCAGAAAGAATAACTTTGTGGTGGTTTCGTACCCAAAAATAATCTCTTCGTTTGTTCTTCGCTATTAGTGACTTTGGAGTGACTCTTTGTTGCACGTTGAGGGCTAGTTATATGATCCAATTATGTTATCATTGTTGAGAGAACTTCACTAGTGAAAGTATGAACCCTAGGCCTTGTTTCCATGCATAGCAGTATCGTTCGTGCTCACTTTTGTTACTAGTTACCTTGCTTTTTTGTAATTTCAGATTACAAAAACCTATATCTACCATCCATATTGCACTTGTATCACCATCTCTTCGCCGAACTAGTGCATCTATACAACTTACCATTGTATTAGGTGTGTTGGGGACACAAGAGACTCTTGTTATTTGGTTGCAGGGTTGCTTGAGAGAGACCATCTTCATCCTACACCTCCCGCGGATTGATAAACCTTAGGTCACCCACTTGAGGGAAAATTGATACTGTCCTACAACCCTCTGCACTTGGAGGCCCAACAACGTCTACAAGGAGAAGGTTGCGTAGTAGACATCAAGCATCGCTTTGACGATTTCTTTGGTGAAATGTGAGAAACCGAATCTACAACAGTCCTGCAAAATAATTGTGTTCTGATCGAGGAATATTCAAAAATCTCAGATATAACGGAGGCCTATCGAATCTGGACGGGAATGTGGATGAGTTTTAGGCAAGATGTGCAACACCTAGCTCGGACATCTGTTAGAAAATCCCACCGTTCATCGGCTGTGGAATTACTATATCGATCACTTCTCAAGCTTTCTGCTCGATCCGACCATCCAAACTCCAGCAAATGTCTGATGAGTACATCAACTTTTGCATCTGTTTTTTGCATGAAAACGAATCCTGCCCGCGTTCATCTTTCTTCATGAACGGGGTATTGGACATCCTTTTTTCGAGAATTTTTGTTAGGGTAATGTGTGTTGTTGTCAAATACGTGAACACAAATTGTAAAGTCTTTTTCAAGGTAATATTAATCATCCCGTTGGTGTCAAACCATCTCAACAACGTTGGTCCACGACTGTCGATCAGTGCTAGACAGATCATCGCTTCGTCGAGCCAAGGTCAACCTCATCGAATCAACACCTCCGCGAGCGGAACAAGATTTTGGTATTGCGAGGGCCAAATAATCATCAAGAGAACCTCGCTCCCCATGGGTTGCACGGGTCGGGCACGTCATTGCTTCATCAGGCCAGCATTGCCCACGTCAAAAATTCCGGCTTGCGTCGGTATCATCGCGTTGTCGTTTGTTCAAGCCAACGTCCACCACGCTAACCTTCTTTAACATGTCCGCTATCATGGGGGCTCTAGCGTCACCTTACCAATCTACTCGATCACCTTGGCTAGACCGAGGGCTTCACCATCTCTTCATCAACCTACTTCGGTGTCACCAGTCGACCAACTTTGTTATCTCGGCTGGACTAGGGGTGTCGCCTCACCACATCGATCATTTTGCATCGCTACTTCATCAAGTCAATCTCTTTGCTCAATCACATCAGGACCGGCTTGGGGGCTGGGAGCTCGGCCCGCTACAAGCTCGGCCCAGGTCACCAACACAGAGCACATTAACGAGCTAAGTTGCTTTCGTGGTCATTTTTTCCAGTTTTTTTATTATTTCTATGTGGTTAAACCAAGCATTATATTTGTGTTAAAAAAATTTGTTTAAAACTTGTCTTGTCTAAAGCGTTGTTTGTTAAGAACACTTACTTTTCCCATGTTAACTCGGGGTCTTAAATTCATATGAGCTGTTTTATAATAAATGTGTTTTCTTGTTGGTCGTTGCAAAGTCTTTTTCTACCACTCTTTTCTCGACCTGAGTGTTTGGTCAATAGCCGGATGCCCTGGTTTCTCTCTAAAGCCGCTCGAGTTTAGTTGGCTAAACTGGCCCGAGTATTACTCCTCCTTCGGGATATGGAGGCCGAAGCCGAAGGCTGGCCCGCTTGAAGTCTTGAGATCGAAAGTTTCATATTAAAGCACGAGAGAAGCACAAACTAATTTCTAGACCAATTTTCATATTGGCACGATTTAGTTTGGACGTAAGGTTTTTGCTAAAAAAATTGGTTTTATGTATTTTATTTCAGTAGGTGGGGAATCCTCTTGTTCGAGGTGTTCTGTGTGGTGTTGGTGCTCGAGAAATCTTTTCTGACATACAGTTCGGCATCTTCCCTGCTGAGCTACACCCCGACGTTTTCAAAATACACTCAATTGATGAACTAGTTCCTAGGAGATATGATACAAGGATTGTCCATGTTTCCCAACCCAAATCTCGAGGCTACTGCATTCATTGATTCAATGCCATAAAATTCAAAGTGCAATATTGTTTGTGAGGAGATTATGATCCGGGGGTTGTTCGTCCGCACCCAACATGAGTCTCGGGGCTACTGCACATCGCATTTTAGTTCCTCAAGTATGATGTTGAGCAAGGAATTGATCCTCAATCCTATTTCGCGAATCAACCTGACTCTCACGGGCTACAGGGATTAGTGGTTTTATTTTATCATTCAGGTGCATCCTAGGTTTTAGATTGACACACACCTTAAGGGCTACTCGCTATATATCTCGGCACAGAATAAATTACACCAACCAGAAAAATCCACAAAAAATAGCCCATGGCCGAGGTGGTGCACCACCTCATATGTGGTCCGGCGTTAGAGCTTGGGTGCAGTCCGGCATAAAGCTCGGAAGCAAGTGGCTGGCTCCATAGGGGGAAAATCCGGTGTTGGAGTACGGGTGCAAAAAGACACCTCGGATGCAGTTCGACATTGGAGTTCGGACGCAAGAGGACACCGCCGCACGGGAAAAAATTTGAAACCGATGTGTGGCATGAAAAATTACAAGGCATTAATAAAGTCTGATAACTTAATGTTACTCCTCAGGTGTCCGACGTGTGAATTCCTCGGATACAACTCGACGATCCTCAAGACCAGTGAAGGGAAGATTTGTTGAACCAATTTTCAAGACCGACGACCTAAGATGAAGAATAGTTCAGAAGAACAATGGAGCATCCGCAACTCGAAGACCGGTTAAAGGGGATACTAAGGGAGTTTGGTACTAAGAGGTCCTCGGGCCATCGGCCTATCTCTACTCGTTGGACTCATATGCCACTTCATACAGCCAATGACATATATGAGGAAGATTCCACAAGACTTGGTGATCAAGCGAAGGACTCCTCTCCATTGACATAGATGACCAGGACTCTTGTTATCCTAGGCCTCTGGTGTAGTATATAAGCAGAGGCCATGCTAGTCAATAGACATATTACACATTATCATACAAGATCAATACTCTTATGGTTCTAGACCACATCATACAATCTCGAGGTAGATCAACTCTATACTTGATACACCATCATCAATATAAATACGAGCAATACGTAGGATTTTACCTCCTTCAAGAGGGCCCGAACCCGGGTAAATATCGTCTCCCTTGTCACCTATTACCCATCGATCCAAGAACCACATTTTGGAACTCCCTAACCGAGATTCGTCAATTTTCACACTGACAAGGGCCATCACGGGGTGGATCGAGGAGGTAGAGGAGGCCTTGAAGGACTCCTCCCTCAAGGAAGAGCATCATGCCTTGTTTATCATGGATCTAATGGGTGTCCGGTATATAGAGGCCGGATTGCATGAGGTCTTCAAAGGCTTCGTTACAAGCTCTGAGGTATTCCTTTACCCTTTGAGCAAATAGTTTTCTGTCTGAGTTTGAGTCAGAAATCCATAATATATCCGACGACATGTTCTCATGGCCTTTCATACGGCCTGGTCAATGAGTAGCCCCCGAGCTTGAGGCTGGTTTTGAAGAACGTGGGTTGGGATCAAATAGACTGGAAAATAGCCCCAAGGACACTGCCTAAAGCTCTGGTCCGAGGTTCAAAATTTGACCGCGAGGCTTATTCGGAGAACTCTTCATTGCAGGTTTCTGCCTCGGCTATGGGCTTTATCTCCGAGGAGATAGCGGAGATAAACCGAAAGCTTGAGAGGTTCGTGAATAACCTTGACCTGATGAACCAAAATTTTGAACAATCTTAAGGTAAATGAGTAGCACTTCATGTTTTTAATATTTCTTTAAGTTATGATAAGCATACTTCATGTTGCTATTGAATTAGTGGCTGACTCTGATCTGTTTGAATGACATCGGTTGTGATAGTGCTTGAGAAGCTCAAGGCTTAGCTTAAAGAGGCTCTACACGAGGCAGAGCAGCGGAAGACCATGACCGTGAAATCGGAGGAGGCCCGCGCCGCCAAGAAGGTGGCACGGGAGAAGGACGAGGCATGGGTCCTAGAGGTCAAGGAGACCCTGAAGGGCGTGTACAAAGCACGTGATAAACGTCTGGTAGAGGGAGCACCGACAAGGAATATCTCACGAAGCTTTAGCTTGCGCACTCCAAACTCCGGACCGTAGCGTGGTCCAACCATGAGGAGCTTCGGGAAGTGAAGCAAGTGGCCGCTCGTAAGCCATATTTACTGCAATGTCTGTTTGGCAGAAAAGGGTGGACTCATGCAGCGACGTGCTAAACAAACGGTTTTTAACCCCTTTCCCCGATGCCGTTTCAAATCGTCGCCTAGTATGTGTGGGCAATAGGGGGGTCCATCCCACATGGCACGGAAAACCTATCGGCGATGGAGACCAATGAACGCAAACGTTTGGCAAAACTAAGCATATGGGATGTCCACATCTAGCACACACGAGAGTCACCAGTCAAACATTTGAGATATGACGTACTTCCTGTATGGCCCATCCTTGCAACTTGTGTGAGATCACAGTGACATCACACACGCTATTCTATAGCGCATCGTTTACGATATGCACCGAACCGCAAACAGTTCACAATTATAAAGCGTGTATGATAAGAGGACTATCACACACATTTAGTTCCACTATGATCGTCTATGATAGGATATAAGAGTGCATACCTTTATCCTTATAAAACCGTCTACGAAGGTTGAATCTATCCCAGACACGACGCTTTTGATAAACTTTCGTGATTTATAAAATGTCCCAAACATGTCATCCTGACTAGCTTTGTCGGATGAAGGACTATCGCACACGTTCTTCTTTGACCAACGTTTATGATGGGCATGACATCATAAACAGTTCACGACACCAAATCGTGTGTGATAAGGAGACTGTCACAAACAGTTGATCACTACAAGAAATATGTTAATTTGGGACTCTCCATATTGGTCCCTAAAAGGTCATTGTGTATCATTTGTTACCTTTTTGTGACCAAAAATAGTTGGTCAAAAGTTGGTTGTCTTTAATGAAACTTAACGACCTTGTTTGTGAAATGGTCTTAGAAGGTTACTCATATGTCTCCAACGCATCTGCAATTTTTGATTGTTCCATGCTATTATATTACCATTCCTGGATGTTTTATGATCATTTCATAGCAACTTTATATCATTTTTTGGGACTAACCTATTGACGCAGTGCCCAGTGCAAGTTGCTGGTTTTTGTTGTTTCTTCCTTCACAGAAAATCAATATTAGAGGAAGTCCAAATGCCACGAAACTTTATAGAGATTTTTTGGACGAGAATGAAACTTGGGAGCTAAGGATGAGCACCAGACGAGGCCAACGCTGCCCACTAAACACCAGGACGCGCCGAGGGGCCCTGACGCGGCCTGGTGCCTAGTGGGTGCCTCGGGCGCCTCCTTCCCCGCCTCTGAGCTCTTTAAATACCCCAGTATTAAGAAAATCATAGAGGAGTCCACGAAAAATCATATCAACCACCGCAAGTTCCTGAAGCCAGGAAATCCAATCCAGAGCCCGTTCCGGAGAGGAACACGATCACGGAGGGGTTCATCATCCTCATTGGTGCTCTTCCGATGATGCGTGAGTAGTTTATATCAGACCTACAGGTCCGTAGGCAATAGCTAGATGGCTTTCTCTCTTGTTTTGTTTCTCAATACAATGGTCTGTTGGAGATCCATATGATGTAACTCATTCTTTTGCGGTGTGTTTGTTGGCATCTGATGAATTGTGAGTTTAATATTAGATCTATGAAACCATATTCATGCTTGATTAGTCTATCCTCGTATTTGTTCTCCGGTATTTGTTTTTTGTCTGTCCGGCTTGATATTTTATCTTGCAGTGGGAAGAGGTGCTTTGTGATGGGTTCGATCTTGCGGTGTTCAATCTCAGTGACAGAAGGAGACATGACACACATGTATCATTGCTGTCAAGGATAAAACATGGGGTCTATTCCTACATGAATAGATCTTGTCTACATCATGTCATCGTTCTTAAGGCATTACTCAGTTTCTCCGTGAACTCAATACACTAGATGCATGTTGGATAGCGGTCAATGTGTGGAGTAATAGAAGTACATGCAGCCAGAAGTCGGTCTACTTGTCTTGTACATGATGCCTATATACATGATCATTGTCTTGAATATCATCATAATTATTTGCTCTTATATAAATTTCCCAATAATAATTTTTCTACCACCGTTTGCTATTTTCTCGAGAGAAGCCACTAGTGAAACCTACGGCCCCCGAGTCTATTTCATGTCATCTATTTGCAATCTCTGCTTTGCTATCGTGTTTCCCAATAGTATCTTTTCTACCATTATTTCTATATTATCAAAAAACCCAAAAAATACATTGTTGTGTTTTATTTGCTATCACTCTTATTTGCATCTATTAATCTATCCTTACTTTACCCATGAGGGATTGACAACCCCTCCACGTGTTGGGTTGCGAGGATTTGCTATTTGTGTGCATGTGTCACTTACATAATCTTGTGGATCTTCCTATTGGATTGATACCTTGGTTTCATAAACGAGGGAAATACTTGTCGTTGTTGTGCTACATCACCCTTTAAGCTTGGACGGAAAACAACGCAATCAGCGAGGAGTCAAGATTTCTGGCGCCGTTGCCATGGAATATCAAGTCACATGATCTATCAAGTTCCTACACACAAATCTCATCTCCTTGAAATTACATTATTTGCCATTTGCCTCTTGTTTTACTCTCCCCCACTTCACAAAAAGTTGCCTTTTTACCTGCCTTCTTGCCGTTTGCCATTTTTTGCCGGATCTCTTGTTTTCTTGTGTGCTTGTTTGCATAGTCACGATGACTCAAGAAAACACTAAGTTGTGTGATTTTTCCAATACCAATAACAAGGATTTTATCAACACTACAATTGCTCGTCCCACCACTAGTGCGGAGTCTTATGATGTTAATGTCGCTTTGTTGAATCTTGTTATGAAGGAGCAATTTTCCGGTACTCCTAAGAAGGATGTCGCGTCCCATCTAAAGACTATCATAGAATTGTGTGATATGCAAAAGAAGAAAGATGTGGACAATGGTATTATTAAGTTGAAATTGTTTCCATTCTCTTTGCGTGATTGTGTTAAAGTTTGGTTTTCTTTTTTGCCATGAAATAGTATCGATTCTTGGAACAAGTTTAAACATGCTTTTATCACGAAGTATTTTCCTCTTGTGAAAATTATTTCTCTTAGAAATCACATTCTGAATTTTAAACAACTTGAGAATGAGCATGTTGCCCACTCTTGGGACAGGATGAAATTGATGATAAGAAATTGACCAACTCATGGTTTGAATTTGTGGATGATCATACAATTTTTTTATGCGGGATTGAATTTTGTTTCTATAAATCTTTTAGATTCCGTCATTGGTGGTACTTTTATGGAAATTACTTTGGACCATGCTACTAAATTTCTTGATAATATTATGGCTAATTATTCACAATGGCATACTGAAAGAGCTCCTACTAGTAAACAAGTTAATTCTATTGAAGAAATTGATGCTTCGAGTGATAAAGTTGATGCTCTTACGAAATTGGTTGCTATTAAGCATGCCCCTATTGATCCTAGTGACGTGCCTTTGTCTACTTTGATTGATCAAAATAATGACCCCGTAGATGTGAATTTTGTCTCACAGAACAACTTTAATAATAATTCTTATAGGAACAACTTTAATCCTAGGCCGTATCCTTGAAGTTTTTCAAATAATTATGGTCATTCCTATGGTAATTCTCATAATAATAATGTTAGGATACCTTCTGATCTTGAGAGTAATACTAAGGAATTTATCAATGCGCGAAAATCTTTAAATACTATGATAGAAGAGAAGTGGAATAAGATTTGATGATATGTCTAGAAGCATTGATATAATTTCGCATGATGTAGAAAATCTCAAGAATAAATATTTTTCCTAAGGTTGATATTAATGATTCAATCAAGGCTTTATATATTTCCATAGATGAAAGTAAGAAAAGCACCGCTATGCTTAGAGCTAACAAAGAATTTCTAGAAAGAGCGTTTCCCGATTTATTTAATAAAAATGATGAAGAGATTAAAATGATTGGTGTTTATTCTATTGATTTGTTGTTCAGTAAATGTTCAAATTAATGATGAGGGAACTGAGGAAGAGTTAACTTTAGCTAGAGGGTTTCCCATGATTTGGAGGGTGAAAATCCTATTGAAAAAATGATAACAGTTGGATTGAAGAGGTCAAAACTTTAGCTAGTGATGCACCAACTATTTCGGATTGCAAATTTTTTAATTTCGATAGTTGCTCTTTGATTGAGTGTATTTCTATGTTGCAATCTATGATAAATTCACCCAATGCCCATGAAAAAACAAAGCTTTTACTAAACATATTTCGAATGCGGTAATAAAAGCTATGGAAGAAAAGTTAGAATTAGAGATTTCGATTCCTAGAAAATTATATGATGAATGGGAACCCACCATTAAGATCAGAATTAAGAATTTTGAGTGCTATTATTGATGTGATTTGGGTTCTAGTGTTTCCAAAATTCTGAAATATCTTTGTGATGTGCTTGGTCTTACCAATATTGAAGAATGTTCTCTCAATTTGCACATGGCAGATTCTACCATTAAAAAGCCTATGGGAAGAACTATTGATCTTCTTATTCTTGCAATATGAATTATGTGCCCATAGATTTTATTATTCTTGATATTGATTGCAATCTGTCTTGTCCAATAATTCCTGGTAGACTGTTCTTGCGTACTATAGGGGCCGTGATTGATATGAAAGAAGAGAATATTAAATTTCAGTCTCCACTAAGAAAAGGCGTGGAACACTTCCCTAGAACTAATATTAATTTACCATATGAATCAATCATTAGGGCAACCTATGGATCAATCACTAAGGATGACATCACTTAAAATCTATGCTATATGCCTAGCTAGGGGCGTAAAACGATAGCACTTGTTGGGAGGCAACCCAATGAATAAAGTTCATTTTTAACTTTTGCTTTCTGTTCTTGAGTGATTGCACAATTATTTCCAAGCAAAGCCTTTACGATCATGTGGGTGATAGTTGCTTTGATCTTTTTGGAAAACAATTTTTTTTCATCTAGTACGAAAATTCTAAAAAAACAGAAGCATCAAAAGTGTGAATGTTTTACACAAGATTGATATAGAAATTTCACACGTTATATTAATTTTTCAGAATTTTTGGAGTTACATAAGTATGAGCAAAATTCGAGTCTTTACAGATTGTTCTGGTTTTTTTTAAATTCCATTTTCTTTGCGTTATGTGCTTGTTTTGATGATTCTATGGTTTGTATAGGGGGTATAAGCCATGTTGAAGTTAGAATACAGTAGACATAATGCAAAAACAAAACTGTAATAGGTTTTCAAGAGTACCTACAGTAAAGTTTGGTTTTCTTATACTAACAGATCTCATAGAAATTTTGTTGAGTTTTGTCTGATTGAAGTTTTCAAGTTTTGAGTGAGATCGCGATGGATGAAGGAATAAGGAGTGATAAAATCCTAAACTTGGGGATGCCCCATGGCATCCCAAGGTAACATCCAAGGAGTACCAAGCAACTAAGCTTGGGGATGTCCTGAAAGGCATCCCATCTTTCTTCTAACAACCATCGGTAATTTTACTTGGAGCTATATTTTTATTCGGCACATATCATGAGTTTTGCTTGGAGAGTCTTGTATCATTCTCGTCTTCGATTTATTTTCTTATTATTTTGTCATAATTAACCTTGCTAGACACACCCAGTTGAGAGAACCAAATTATGCTATGATTTGTTAGAATCGCTCTTTATGCTTCACTTAAATTTTTTGAGCCACAAAATTGCTCAACTGCTTCACTTATATCTTTTTGAGCGCGGTGGTGCTGTTATTTTGAAGAAATTTGGTCTCATGCTTCACTTAGATTATTTTGGGAGTAGTAGAAATTTTTAAGAAATCCTCTCTTGCTTCAATAAGATTATTTTGGCATTTGAAAATTTTAAAGAAACTTGTGCTCTCGTTCTTCACTTATATTTGTTTCAGAGTTTGTTATTTGCAATGGAAATTTCCTTTAAATGAAATAAGTCCCAAAGTGGTAAATATCAAGGAAGGATATAATAAGAACTTTCATGAGGATCGTTGGATGTCAAGCTTGATTCTTTGCAATAGTTTTGCGATATGAAGATAGTGATATGTGAGTTATGTTGACAAGTAATTTTGCTTTCGTAAGAATATTGGCGTTAAGGTTTGTGATTACCTATGTGAAAGGATCGATATGGTTGGCTAGAGGGGGGGTGAATAGACAACGACCACTTTTTAATTAATCTTAACAAGTTAAGGTAAACACTATACGGGTTCACAAATAATATGACAATGAGGTGAACCCTATAGAAGCTAACAACGAGAGCTATTAAGACAAGTAAGATATAGTCACAAGCATAAGCAAATACAAAGTAAAGGGTAGAGATAACCACAAGTGGAACCGATGGAGACGAGGATGTGTTACCGAAGTTCCTTCCCTTTGACAGGAAGTACGTCTCCGTTGGAGCGGTGTGGAGGCACAATGCTCCCCAAAAAGCCACTAAGGCCACCGTATTCTCCTCACGCCCTCGCACGATGCAAGGTACCGTGATTCCACTATAGGTGCCCTTGAAGGCGGCGACCGAACCTTTACAAACAAGGTTGGGGCAACTCCACACAAAGCTTGGAGGCTCCCAACTAAACCACGAAGCTTCACCACAATGTAATATGGCTTCGAGGTGACCTCAACCGTCTAGGATGCTAAAACACCCAAGAGTAACAAGATCCGCAAGGGATTGGTGGGGGAATCAACTTTTCTCTTGGTGGAAGTGTGGATCTAGGCCTTCTCAACCAATCCCTAAAGAATCAACAAGTTTGATTGGCTAGGGAGCGAGATCGGGCACTTTTGAGCTTGTGGAGCAACAATGGAGCTTAGAGAGGTAAGAGATAGGGTTCCTCAGCTAGAAGAACCCTTTATATAGTGGGGGGGGGGAAATCAGACCGTTTTCCCACTCTCTGCCCGAAATCCAGCGGTACTACCGCTGAGCCGGAGCGGTACTACCGCTGCCTCGCGGTACTACCGCTGGCTGCAGCGGTACAACCACTGGGCCTCCAGCGGTACTACCGCTGACACCAGCGGTACTACCGCTGGCCCCTTGGTAGTGCAAAAGCACTACTACCGCCGGGAAAGTCTTCGCAAAAGGGTCCGTCCACGAACTACCGCTAGGTAGGTGGAACAAAGCACCTGGAGCGGTACTACCGCTGACCAGGGGCGGTACTACCGCTGGCTGCAGCGGTACTACCGCTAGCAGTCCAGCGGTACTACCGCTGGGGACCATTTTGCAGAAATACTCAAGACGAAATAGGCGAGGGCCGCTCCAAACATGAGGAAGGGGAGAATGTGAAGTGTGCGTGTGCAAAGATAGATTCCACCCAAACCTTTCCACTACGGATCCCCTCTTAATAGTACGGCTTTCCTATGACTCAAATAAAGAGAATCGTAGAGAGCGTCGTGCTTCCGTTCCCGGAGAGAGGAGACGTGTCGTCTTGTGCCGTTGACGTGTGTTATCTGAAACCTTGACACACACGGTTAGTCCTGTACGGTACTGTCATCAATCACCAAAATTACTTAGGCATAAACTATGCCCCAACAATCTCCCCCTTTTTGGTGGATTGATGACAATACCGGATTTGCACAAAGAATAATATGAGAACAAAAAGATAGAGATATATGACAATACAGGACATATGACTCACAGCAGATGATGGAAATAAATCTCACATAAGATCATGTCTCACAAAAGATAGCTAACGAGAATCAAACCAAGTTCGAAGCAAACCATACGAGATAAAGCAAAGCAATGCAAAGTTCGAAATGAAAGCAAATCCTAGACTCTCTCCCCCTTTGGCACAAGACACCAAAAAGGGGGTACACCTAATGCCACAGGTAACTACTCCTCGTCTTCAGGATCACCAGACTCGTCTGTCCCCTCCTGGTCGGTCTGCTCCTCCTCTTCTGCCTCATCGCCAGACCACTGGTACCCGTGAGCCTGCATCCAAGTGGCCTCAGGAGTGATGTCGTCCTCTGAGCCGCTGGAGATGTCCACATCCAAGGTCCTGAGAACACGCTTATGCCTCTGGCGGCTCTGCTTCTGAGCCACGTGTGTCTGGTACTGACCCTTGGCCTGCATACAGAAAAGTGTCTTCATCTTGTCCTGCAGTTTGATAGCCCAAGATGGCATGGCAGACGAGCGGGACTGAGAGGCAGTTCCTCTGTCAACAGCGGTCTCTGTATCAGTATCCATGTGCTGAGAGGATGTAGATGGGTTGGCCCACTTGTCCTTGACGCGAAGCCTGATTGGGTCATGCACAATGTAATCAGACTGTGCGTAGAGCAACTCATCCGGAAAAGCCTGTTGCCACTTATGGCTGATGTATGCGAACAGGTAAGGCCCGTAGATAGGAACCTTACGATTGATGATGCAGTTCAAAAGCTCTGTGAACATCACATCTGAAATATCCAGCTGAGCAGACTCCTGAGACATAGCGTCCTCACAAAGTAACAGCATCTCAGCCAAGTAGCGATGGACCTCATCGAAGTTACCACTCCGAGGGAAGAGGGTGTTGCGAAAGATCCGATGCATGATGTCCAAGTGCTTGGGAAGCACCCCCTTCCTCAGATACAGTGACTGTAGTCTGTCCTTTGCGGGGGCCCTATCGGTGGGGGCTGCAGCATGGGGACGCAGCCCAAGAGGAGTGTCAGCACCCTGAAAGTCAATGTGAAGGAACTGCATGAACTCAGTCCAGGAACCGGTCATCTTCTGTGACCCAGTCATCCATATCATGGAACGCTGTGCATCAGGAGAGAAATGGACTGTGACATAAAACTGAGCAACTGCAGTGGGATCAAAGTCCGTCTTGAAGGTGATGATGTCTTTGATGCCCAGTTTGTCAACCAGAGAGAGGGCATCACCAAAGTAGTCCATGTTCCGCTGAAGATGTGCCAGATCAATCCACTGGACAGAGACATAGTTCTTCTTGAAGTGAGCAACAACATCCCGATAGATCCTGCACTGGTCCCTTGCCCAGACATTTTCAACACCATCGATCACTTCCCTCTCCTTGAGATAGAGGTTCTTGGTGCGAAATTGCAGAAAGTCCTTGGGGGACATTGTACGGATATTGACCCTCTTGTCCTTGTGAGCGACCTTCTTTAAGGACTTCTTCTTGGGAGGCAGACCAGACGTGGCAGACCCCTCGGGCGCCTCTGTGTTGCGAAACTGTTTGGACGCCGTGTCCCGTGGGGGGTTCGAACGGCGAGCAGAGCTACCTGTGACATAGACCACATGGCGAAAAAGAGGCGACAAGAGAAGTCAAGGCAATGAAACTTGAGAACGCAAAACAAGTAAACACGCATTGCTAAGCAAAAACAAGCAGAAAAAGTACATAGTGAACGCTCACGGCGGTAGTACCGCCACCCCTGGCGGTAGTACCGCTGGGGCCTGGCGGTAGTACCGCTGGGTCCTGGCGGTAGTACCGCTAGCCCTGGCGGTAGTACCGCTGGGGGTCATAGCGATAGTACCGCTACCCCTGGCGGTAGTACCGCTGGAGTCCTAGCGGTAGTACCGCTACCCCCTGGCGGTTGTACCGCTGGAGGTTTGACTTTCAGATCTGACATATAAGACTCGTTTTCGAGGGCATGGGCTGAATATGAACACTAAGACGTACACCCCAACCCTACTGTCATGAGGAACACTTAGCAACAAGAGATACATACATGCCTAGGCAAGAGATAGCACGTTTTAGATCTAATCCAAAAGTTCAAGTGTTCAATCTAAGACGAGTAAATCCTAGGACATGGGAGCAAATTCAACAACAAATCATCGGACCTATACTCCCCTCAAATACTTCCTTCATGCCATCCAATAACTAGCCATAGGATCAAAAATATGAATCCAATCCCCAATGCTCCTAACCCTAGAACACGAACAAAAACAAAGTAGAAGAAGGGAGGAGCCTTTTTACCGGGATTCATGGTTTTGGACGAGGAAGAAGAGATGAAGCAACCCTTCCACACCAACGGGGAGAAGGAGCTCCACGAAGTGAGATCCAAGCAGGGGGTTTTCAGGCTAGGGGAGGGAGGAGCCGCGAGGAAGAAGAAACAGATGAGAAAATCGGGCTCCCCCTCCCTTTATATAGCCCAAGGGGTACGGGCCAGCGGTAGTACCGCTGTGGCCCTAGCGGTAGTACCGCTGGCTGGCGGTAGTACCGCTGGGGTCCTAGCGGTAGTACCGCTCTCCCTGGCGGTAGTACCGCTCCCCCTTGAAACCCTAGAAATTTTCTAGCCGGTCGTGTTAGATTTTGAATCCTGGCGGTAGTACCGCTACCCCTGGCGGTAGTACCGCTGGGGTCCTGGCGGTAGTACCGCTACCCTGGCGGTAGTACCGCTGTACATGTTCCAACATGGCTAAGGAAAAAGGGAAACTTGGGCACATGACAAGTGAGTAAAAAGGGATGACATCCAAGAAAATGTACTGACTTGTCGTTGTATATCCTCTCCTTTATACGGAAGAGAGGATGGAGGGGCGGTGGCTGAGGCCACCTATGTTTGAGACAATGGTATGACACCGCGAAGAATTATCCTTGGGTTCATGACCAATGCTTGTCTTTGAAGCACAAGTGCCATTTGACAATGGCTAAAGTGAAAGACTAGATTGATTTACGCATAATGGGGGGAGGGAGAGTTCATTGAGAGAACAACACTCCCCCTATGTCCATGCCTACATCTAGACCAAGATGAAATGTAAAGTGAGGTGCAACATGCCTAGTTTCAATCCACATTACTTGAATCAATGATATTTAGCTCATGCCTTAACTCCCGGAACCTTGCTTCATCTAGTGGCTTGGTGAAAATATCTGCAAGTTGCTCTTCAGTGTGGATGAAGTGAACCTCAATATCACCTAGCTTGATATGTTCACGAATGAAGTGATGACGAATATCAATGTGTTTGGTTTTGCTATGTTGCACTGGGTTGAGGGAAATTTTGATGACGCTTTGATTGTCACATAGAAGAGGCACTTTGTCACAAGTGACACCATAATCCTTCAAATTTTGCCTCATCCATAGCAATTGTGCACAACAACTTGCAGCCGCCACATACTCAGCCTCGGTGGATGATAAGGAGATGCAGTTCTGCTTCTTTGAAGACCAACTTACCAAAGAGCGACCAAGGAATTGGCATCCTCCAGACGTTGACTTCCTCTCCACACAATCTCCAGCCCAATCTGAGTCAGAATAGCCAACTAGATTGAAGTTTGCTCCTTTGGGATACCAGAGGCCAAAGTTTGGGGTATGAGCCAAAACACGAAAGATTCGTTTGACAGCCATGTAATGACTTTCTTTTGGTGCGGATTGAAACCGTGCACATATCCCTACACTCAACATAATATCCGGTCTAGATGCACAGAGGTAAAGGAGGGATCCAATCATGGAGCCGTATACCTTTTGATCCACTGCTTTACCATTGGGATCACTGTCAAGCTTGCATCTGGTTGGCATGGGGAACTTGACCGGTTTGACATCTTCCAGCTCGAACTGTTTGAGCATGTCTTGAGTGTACTTGGCTTTTTTGATGAATGTCCCTTCTAGACCTTGTTTAATCTCGAACCCGAGGAAGAACTTCAACTCTCCCATCATGGACATCTGAAACTTCTCAGTCATTACTGCAGCAAATTCTTCATTGAATGAAATGTTAGGAGAGCCAAAGATAATATCATCAACATATAGTTGGCATATGAACAAATCCCCTTTAACCCTCTTAGTAAAAAGAGTGGGATCAATCTTCCCAATTTCAAACCCACGATCTTGTAACAACTCGGTAAGATACTCATACCACGCGCGTGGGGCTTGTTTAAGGCCATAGAGTGCCTTATTGAGTTTGTACACATGATTTGGGAGCTTGGGATGTTCGAATCCCGGGGGTTGTTTGATATATACTAACTCATTCAAAGGACCATTAAGAAATGCACTTTTCACATCCATTTGTTGTAATTTGAAGTTATGATGAGAAGCAAATGCAAGTAACATGCGAATAGATTCTAGATGAGCAACAGGGGCAAAGGTTTCACCGTAGTCGATACCCTCGACTTGAGAGTAGCCTTGAGCCACCAATCTTGCCTTGTTTCGAATCACAATTCCATTTGCATCTTGCTTGTTCTTGAATATCCATTTGGTCCCGATGACATTATGTTCCTCCGTTGGCCGAGGCACTAAATCCCAGACTTGGTTGCGCTCGAAGTTGTTAAGTTCTTCGTGCATGGCCATAAGCCAATCCTCATCATCGAGCGCTTCCTGTACCTGTTGAGGTTCACAATACGAGACAAACGCGTGATGCTCACAATAATTCCAAAGCTGTTGACGAGTGGATACTCCCCTTTTTAAGCTGCCAAGGACATTCTTCATAAGATGTGACTTGACTCTCAGCTTGTTCGCATTCTTGGCTGCTCGACGCTCCAAGAGTTCTTCATTAGATAACGGGGGAGCATAGACTTGTTGCTTCTGTTTGCCCTTGCGTCTTGAGCCGGTTGTTGGAGCTCCAGACGGGAATTGTGAGACAGTCTCCTGATCATCTTGTCCTTCGACTTGAGCAGGTTCACTAGTTTGATCTTGTATTAGTGGTTGCTCTTGATCTTGATCTTGTGCTTCTACTTGTTCTGGATCTCGGGGTCGCACTTGATCTTGATCATGAGTAGGTTCGGGGTCTTGGAGTAGTGCTTGAATATCATGGGGCACATCACCATTGTTAGGCAAGTGATCTTGACCGAGAGCTTGATCAACTTGTTGAGAGTCTTCTCTTTGTTCATCGGAAGCGTGTGGGGCTTGTGGGGGTGATGGCTCCACTTGAGTAGAGCATTGTCCTTCTCCTTCGGCCACAAGGGGTTCCTCAATGGGGAGTATTTGACCAATCCCCATTCTTATTATGGCTTCGGGAGGAATTTCATCACCTATATCACAAAGACCACTTTGCTCCACTTGGGAGCCATTATTTTCGTCAAACTCTACGTTACACGTCTCCTCAATTAGTCCGGTGGACTTGTTGAGGACAGGTAAGCATGAGAGTTTGTAGCATAACCAACAAAGATACCCTCATGTGCTCTAGAATCTAATTTAGCTAACCGAGCTCCCTTTTTGAGAATGAAACACTTACAACCGAATACCCGGAAGTACTTGAGATTGGGTTTGTTTCCAGTTAGAATCTCATACGGAGTCTTGTTCAAGCCTTTACGGATGTAGAGCCGATTGGACTCATGACATGCTGTGTTGATGGCTTCTGCCCAGAAGTTGTATGGAGATTTGAATTCTGCCATCATTGTTCTTGCCGCGTCTATCAAGGTCCGGTTCTTCCTTTCTGCCACGCCGTTTTGCTGAGGGGTGTATGGTGCAGAATATTGGTGTTTTATCCCCTCATCACGTGGAAACTCATCTAGGGTGTAGTTCTTGAACTCGGTGTCGTTGTCACTCCTAATCATCAAGATCTTTGCTTCATGTTGACGTTGCGCTTCATTAGCAAAGTTGATGACCGTTTGTTGAGTTTCACTCTTCTTTTTAAAGAAATATACCCAGGTATATCTTGAGTAGTCGTCAACAATCACTAAGCAATATTTTCTGCCTCCAAGACTATCAAATGTTGGAGGACCAAACAGATCCATATGGAGAAGTTCCAATGGCCTCTTAGTGTAGATAAGAGTCGTTGGGCGATGAGCAGTTTCATGAATCTTTCCTTCAATGCAAGCACTGCAAACACGATCTTTAGCAAAGCTCACATTTGTTAGTCCACGAACATGGTCCCCTGTCAGAAGACTTTGCAAAGATCTCATATTGACATGAGCTAACCGGCGATGCCAAAACCAGCCCACGTCAACTTTAGCCATTAAACATGTCGCAGTCTTAGTGGGTCGCTTTGAGAAGTTCACCACATAGAGACCATTTTTGACATGTCCAACGTAGGCTACTTTAAGAGTCTTGCTCCTTAGGAGGACCACAGTGTCAATATTAAAGAATGTGGAAAAACCCATGATTGCAAGTTGACGAACCGAAACTAAATTGTAGGCAAGTGACTCAACAAGCATGACCTTCTCAATAGATAACTCTTGAGAGACGACCACCTTACCAAATCCCAATACCTTTGACGAGGATGCATCGGCGAATTGGACATGGGTGGGCATAGATGGAGAAGGATGCACATCCACCACTAAGTCCTTGCTTCCGGTCATATGATTTGTTGCCCCACTATCGAGCAACCATGACACCCCACCGGAAGCAAACTCCTGCAATAGATCAAGGCTTGGTTTTAGGTACCCATTTTTAATGGGTCCTTTCATGTTAGAGACAAGGGTCTTAGGAACCCAGATAGCCCATTCAATATCTTCATCGTAGGAACCAACAAATCTGGCATAAACATGCCCATCACTAGCACAACATAAAACATAAGAAGAGTTGAGTTTGCCGGCTGTGTTAGTAGGAGCGGTTTTGCCCTTCTTGGGGTTGCCATAGTCCACCTTGTTCCTGTTCACCTTCTGAGTCCCCTCACCCTCTCTGACAAAGATGTCCATGAGGGTGAGAGATCGTTTGTTCTTGTTCTTCCTTTTACCTTTTGACTTGGAGATAATTCCAAGTCCTTCCTTTCCTACAACACCCTTTTGAGTGCTCAAGAGATCGTTCAGACTCTTCTCACCTTGTCTGCATGCCACAAGGCCCTTCTCAAGTTTCTCCTTTAACTTGGCATTTTCCTCCACAAGATGAACATGCTCACAACAGGGGTTAGTTGCACAAGTATTATCAATTAACACAAAGGGAGGACAAGTAGAGATCTCCTTGGTAAGCTTTGCCTGGAGTTGATCATGAGACTCTTTTAGAGAGAAATGAACACCTTTAAAGGCTTTGTGAGCCTTGTCAAGTATGTCAAATTCTTCTTTGAGTCTGTCACGGCCAACCTCAAGAGCATATTTTTCAGATTTAAGGATGCGAGTAAGAACAACATCATGATCTAGTTTCTTTTGCATTTTAGCGCAGTCATCGTTATATGACTCCTCAAGAGCCAAACGAAGAGTGCGCTCTTCTTCTAGAGCACTAGATAATTCGGCAATTTCATCGGCATAGTCACGACTATGTCCCTGAAGCTCGGAGATGGTCTCCTCATGAGACTCAATGAGGTCAGTGGCCTCACCCAGTTGTTCCAAGAGAGCAACAAAGTGCTTCTTGGGTTCTCCCTTAATAGTGCACATAAACTTATCAAGATCATGCTCATTAAGTTCTCCAACATCACTATTTTCAACACAATTTAACAATGAAGGAGCAGAAGCAGTGTTGGTCTTAATGATGGAAGTTACCTGATTGGTACCTTTTGCCATGAGACACTTGGTGATGTGGTTCTCGTTGGGGGCGTTGAAGAGAGACACCTTCTGGGAAGAGGTAGTGGCAATAGCAACAGTTGCCGTTGCCACTGTATCATCATCATCATCATCATCAGAAGGATACTCCTCCAGGGCCACCATCCCTTTTGGGTGAGGTTTCTTCACAAAGTTGTTCTTGATAGGAAATGATTTGGTTTTGTCTTTGCGAATGAGCTTGCCTCCGTTGTCTTCCCTTTTCTCATAGGGACATTCTGCCACGAAGTGACTCACGTTGCCATAGTTATAACATGTCCTTACTCGTTGTTTGGGTTTGAATCCACTCGAGTTGTTCTTGTTGAAGGTGGGTCTTGAGTTCCTTTTATTTCCCCAGAATTGCCTTGATGCAAGAGCCATGTGCTCATGATAGGCATACTTTGTGTCTTCAGGGCAGCTCTCCTCTTCCTCATCTTCTTCAAGCATTGCTCTTGCTTTCAATGCAAGGTTCGGTGAAGTTGTCTTTGATCGAACACGAGCAAGTGCATCGTCGGCTGTTTCATTCATGATTGACATTGCAATGAACTCATCCAACACTTCACTGGAAGACAAGGAGTGGAAGTCTGGCCGCTGACGAATGACAGATGACATGGCTTTATTGAAAGGCATGATGGCTTTGAGAAACTTGCGCTTGACCCATGTGTCATCCACATCCTTACTCCCATGGTCCTTTAGTGCCACAGCAATAGCAGTCACCCTCCGATAGAGATCACGAGGGTCCTCTTCTTCCTTCATCACAAACTCATCGGCCTTATCAAGTATTACTTCATAGTTGGATCGTTGAATACTTGAGCTTCCCTTATACAACACCATAATATGCTCCCAACAATCCTTGGCCAATGTGAAGGACGTAAGTGGGGAAGATCTTCAGGTGGCACAGCAGACTGGAGAATAAACAATGCAGAGTGATTATATTGATTGTCTGCATCTTCTCTTGGAGTGAGGTTGCTTGGGTCATGGGGATAATATCCTTGCTCGATAATTCTCCACAAGTTTGTTGAGCTATGATTCAAATGAGACTTAATAGAAAATACCCAGTTAGCAAAGTCACCTTTCACAAGTTTAGGAGGAGGACCAACAGGATTAAGACGAGGTGCGAGAACGGGTCCTCCATAAGTCATGGGAGGTGGAACAGAAGCATATGTTCCAGTCCCATACTTTTCGTGAGGTGAAGCATGTCGCATACCTTTAGCCGCTTCCTTAGAGGAGTTGGCCTCCGAATCGGAAATGGTGGGTTTAACCACTAAAGCCGGTTCGGGTGAACTCTTAAGACCATCAATTAATTCTTTAAGCATGGTTTTGACTTCGCTCGTCAAGGACGTCTTGAGGGCTGCCATAGCCGTATTCAAGTCGTCCCTTGTGACCGAAGTCAAGTCCATGTCCTCGGGTTGCTCACGGTTAACTTCCACTCCGCCTTCCATACTCTTCGGGTGGTTAAACCCTTAATAAAGAGACGTGGCTCTGATACCAATTGAAAGGATCGATATGGTTGGCTAGAGGTGGGGTGAATAGACAACGACCACTTTTTAATTAATCTTAACAAGTTAAGGTAAACACTATACGGGTTCACAAATAATATGACAATGATGTGAACCCTATAGAAGCTAACAACGAGAGCTATTAAGACAAGTAAGATATAGTCACGAGCATAAGCAAATACAAAGTAAAGGGTAGAGATAACCACAAGTGGAACCGATGGAGACGAGGATGTGTTACCGAAGTTCCTTCCCTTTGACAGGAAGTACGTCTCCGTTGGAGCGGTGTGGAGGCACAATGCTCCCCAAAAAGCCAATAAGGCCACCGTATTCTCCTCACGCCCTCGCACGATGCAAGGTACCGTGATTCCACTATAGATGCCCTTGAAGGCGGCGACCGAACCTTTACAAACAAGGTTGGGGCAACTCCACACAAAGCTTGGAGGCTCCCAACTAAACCACGAAGCTTCACCACAATGGAATATGGCTTCGAGGTGACCTCAACCGTCTAGGATGCTCAAACACCCAAGAGTAACAAGATCCGCAAGGGATTGGTGGGGGAATCAACTTTTCTCTTGGTGGAAGTGTGGATCTAGGCCTTCTCAACCAATCCCTAAAGAATCAACAAGTTTGATTGGCTAGGGAGAGAGATCGGGCACTTTTGAGCTTGTGGAGCAATAATGGAGCTTAGAGAGGTAAGAGATAGGGTTCCTCAGCTAGAAGAACCCTTCATATAGTGGGGGGGGGGAAATCAGACCGTTTTCCCACTCTCTGCCCGAAATCCAGCGGTACTACCGCTGAGCCGGAGCGGTACTACCGCTGCCTGGCGGTACTACCGCTGGCTGCAGCGGTACTACCACTGGGCCTCCAGCGGTACTACCGCTGACACCAGCGGTACTACCGCTGGCCCCTTGGTAGTGCACAAGCACTACTACCGCCGGGAAAGTCTTCGCAAAAGGGTCCGTCCACGAACTACCGCTAGGTAGGTGGAACAAAGCACCTGGAGCGGTACTACCGCTGACCAGGGGCGGTACTACCGCTGTCGAGCGGTACTACCGCTGGCTGCAGCGGTACTACCGCTAGCAGTCCAGCGGTACTACCGTTGGGGACCATTTTGCAGAAATACTCAAGGTGAAATAGGCGAGGGCCGCTCCAAACATGAGGAAGGGGAGAATGTGAAGTGTGCATGTGCAAAGATAGATTCCACCCAAACCTTTCCACTACGGATCCCCTCTTAATAGTACGGCTTTCCTATGACTCAAATAAAGAGAATCGTAGAGAGCGTCGTGCTTCCGTTCCCGGAGAGAGGAGACGTGTCGTCTTGTGCCGTTGACGTGTGTTACCTGAAACCTTGACACACATGGTTAGTCCTGTACGGTACTGTCATCAATCACCAAAATTACTTAGGCATAAACTATGCCCCAACACTATGCATGCACATGAAGTCAATAATTATGCTATGAAATTACATCCTACTTGTGCTGCATTATTCGGCATTAGTTATGTTTAATGTTCACTTATGATGATTTTCATTCCTTGGTTGGGCACTTCTCAATCTATTTGCCAGTCTTCACTTGTACTAAGCGGGAATACTGCTTGTGCATCTAAATCCTAAACCTAAAATTTTGCCAGATGAGTCCACCATACCTACCTGTATCTGGTATTTCAATGCCATTCTAAGTAAATTTGCAAGTGTCAACTCTAATGTTCAAAATAAATTTATGTTTTGTGTGTTGTACCGCTCATGAAGCGACAAGGGGTGGTCGGTATCTTCCATGTTAAATATATTATTCTCAAGATGAGTGTTTATTCACTTGTCATTGCATGAGAGTATGGCGGTAATAGGGATGTACAATCCCACAATGCAAAATATTCTTTATGTTGTCAAATAATAAATTCCTTGGAAACTGTTGGTATGGACGGTACCCGTGGATACGGCTAGCCGTGTGTCGGGGATATAACCCTAGGATTTAACCCGTCCTACAGAGGCGGGTCAAGCTGCAAGAGCAACGTGAGAAGATGGGCCGGAGGACTTAAATGACGAACCACCGAACAACCCATCACCAGAAGAAGGCGGCTCAAAGATGTACAAGGCAAGAGACTCCAGAAGCTTTCCTAACCTAGAAAGAAAGATAAGGTAGATTTGTTGTAGGAAATGGGTGTTTATTCCACCCGAACTCCATTGTAGACTTGGAGCCTCTACCTATATATAAAGGAGAACCCTCAAGCCAGAGAGATCAAGTAAGAAACCCTCGTGAGATAGGTTAGCGATTCTGCACCGTTGTAATCGAGATTCTCATCAATACAAACACAAACCAGGATGTAGGCTTTTACCTCCATCAGAGGGGCCAAACCTGGGTAAATTTGCCTCTTCTTTCGCAATCAACCCCTTCGAGTTGCCACACTGCAACGATGGCCTCACTACTAAGTCCGTTCACGAGGACATCTGCCGTGAAAAAACCACGACTGTTGGTGCCCATCGTGGGGCAATCTCAAGATGGAGTTGAGTTTTCCCAGGGAGCTCTTCCGGGATTCGAGAGCTACGTGGCGGGTCATATGACCAAAAGTTGCCGCAACAAGATCTACAACGACGATTCAAACTGGGTCCTGATGCCGACTCAATCGAGTACGGGTACTAGGTTACCTTCGGCAATATTCACATCTTCATTGGTAAGACCAACTGTTAGAGCATATTTCTCCATGTGTGGTTTTGGTAATTGATGACAATCCCTATGGACTAATGGTTGCCTTAAGTTATATTTGTTGGATTTCTCCATAGACACTTCTTGAAGTCCATTTGTTGGTTTCAAGGAGTTTATATGATGACCAAGGTGGCATTCAAGGTTTTATCCGAAGATTGGTCATAAAGACACAAGGTTGATCAAGACTAATTCAAAGAGTGAATCAAATTGATCAACACACAAAAGCGTACAAGATGTACCGAGTGGGATCAAGTGATCCCATGGTATGGTAAGCATTGTCCATTATACTTTGTGTACTAACCCATGGTCTTCGTGAGAGTTATATGTGGGGTTAGGTGTGCTTCCATGGCTTGCGTCAAGAGGAAGATCTCATACAACCCATGGAGGATGATGTCAAGTGGTAATCGTCATTAAGTTTGAAGTGTGCAATTTCAAGTGGAGCATCACGAAGATATCATCCTTCAAGCTTGGCGTCCATTGTGGTGGTAATGGACTTGTGAAGATTTGGTGAAGAATGGCTCACCCATACTGGAGTATGGGGAGTAGTTTACAAGTCTTCATCGAGCCAGCGCAATCAAGAAATGTGGTCCATCTTGAGGAGGACAACATAGTCATCATATATCTCAAGTGGACGATGCGCAAGGTATAAGTTTGTCCTTGATAGGTTTTTTTATTTTAGAATAGATTGTCATACTGTAGCAACCCGACTCAAAACGAGTCAAGCCTCTGTGTATCTATGCCATCCCTGGATCAGTATGCTGGCACACACAGTACATCAATGTATATATCAAAGTGCAATCACATGTAAATAGCGTAAAACTGATATATACCTTAAATATCTCAGCGGAAGCAGTCAAGGGAGTGGAGTTCCAATAAACACCAACGGCAAGTTGAGTGTAGACCGTAACCCTGAATTGTACTCTTACTCATCGAAGAAAAATATCTGCAACATAAGACGTTGCAGCCGTGTAGGTCAGCATATTGAATATGCCGGCAAGTCACATATGAGAGGGGGTAAAATATCATCTATACTATATGCATATATGGCCGGTGGTGTTGTAAGTTTTAGCGTAAAGCAAATTTTCTCCTACAACAAGAGGGGGCTAAAAGAAAAATGTTACTACTTTGTTGGTTGTTAACGAGATGGTTCCGCCAACGAGTTCTCGTACTCGAGTTGTCAATAATTACCTTCATCAAATATATTTAATGGTGTTGAGAAATCCAGATAACTTCAGTTCCGTTGGCTCAAGTTGTCCATGACCGTGGACACGGCTAATCGATTAGGTTTGAGTACTCTGCAGAGTGTTGCACACGTTCCCCACAAGATTTGATCGCCTCCGTGTATGTCCTCGCACTTCAGGGTGTTTGAAGACCGGATGATCAAAACATGGTCTTTCAACGGGTCCCTCTGAATCCCTGTCGGTGCCCATCCATTCCTACCGTTCGTCTACATCTGCTAGCACCGCCTGTCCAGAGTCGCCGCGTTGTCCAACCAAGCCAGAGCCCATAATGACTTGTGGCTGTGCAGGTAAGCCTTGGGTCTTGAAAATATCCGTCCGTCTCTTTGAGCCTGGGTGAAGCTTTCCGCAGGATGTCATGGCCTCTCTAGCATCCCGGGCATCCACTGGGTTCTCCAGGGAGCCGATCAACCGTCCTTCACCCAGAGTTGCACTGCGTCCGAGGTCTTTAAAAGTCTTGTCTTAACCGGTCTTGATTATTTAATCAACCTCACATCACTCGTGATATACACTCAACCGAAAACCCGTCTACTCAAGCATAGCATTAAGAAATTGTCGTCCCGGGGCCAAGTATCGGGGTTGTTGTGTGCCTACCACATGATACTACAACTTATACTAAAGTTTCCAAGTACCTAAGCAGCATGCAATTGGGCATAGGATGGTAGAACTACGATGCATAAAAACATAGGTGATAGTATGATCAAAGTGACTTGCCTGGTGATGTTGACGAAGAAGAATTTCTCGAGAAAATAACTTGATAGACTACTCGTCACTCTCCGATGAAATCTATATAACAACATATCATTCATATAAGCACTCATACTAGCAATCATTCTAACAATCAAAACAAAAGAGAGAGCGAATAGGAATCCGAAAGAAACTTCAAATAAGACTAGGGAGTCTTCTACTACGTCAAACACTAAATAGTTTTTGTCTAACAGAAAATAATAACAAGCAACTAAGATATAAGTTTATCTAAGATAAAATAAAGTATTTTTCACAAAACTTTTTGAAAGTATTCCCAAACGGTATTTGAAACAGTGCCGAAACCAATTGCAAGTTACTAAGGAACTAGAATTGATTTCGTGATAACAAATAAAAATAAAATATAAACTTGTTACAAAACTACTGTTTAACTAACAGAAACAAAACATAATAATCTTTCTGAAATAATAAAGAAAATATTATAAAACAAATATAGAAAATGAATTAGCCGAAATCTTAAAAGAGGTGAAACAGAAATTGTTTCACATGAAACAGTGCTCTAAAATACTCAAACAAATCTGAAATTTTTACCACTGATATATAAGATCACTAGTGATCAGTACCAAAAGGAATAAAACTAAAAGCTATTTTTAAACTCGTGGAATAGGCAAAACAAGGTTTAAACTAAATCTGATCTAACTTATATTTGACAATTTCAAACATAGACAACTTATATGTTTTTAAAAGCTACAGGAAATTTGTGAGCTACTGGAAAAGGAATCACTATCATTGGACTTTGGGATCAAAAGTTATGGCCAAAACAAAACAAAAACTTTCTGTTTTTGCAATTTAGACAGAAAAAACTGAAGTTAAATAGTATCTAACAGGGGGTACACGTGGCATGCTACTATAGGCTGCGGAGAGCGTTTGTTGCAAGGCTAGGAGCAAATGGCCGAAGCTAACCAAAAACTACTGGTTAAAAGAATAAGTGAAAATAAACCTCTGGTTTTCTACTCTAAACCGAAGGGGTATTCTAAGGATCTAATCTACACCATCTAAATAGGATCTAAGGGCTAAAACTAAAACAAAACAAAACAAGTAAGAAAATAAAGGAAGGAGGAGAGGTTACCTCACTGGGAGAGCTGCTCCCGTGACTGGCTGCTGGTGGCGAGGTGGGAAGGGGCTCCGGTGGGGTGGGAAGGGGGCCGGCGAGGGGTGGGGAAAGGGGGGGCCGAAGGTGGGGTGCTCCTGGGAGGGGAGGGGGCGAGGTGGAGAGGGGGGGGCTGCAGGGGCGAGGGGAGGGTTGAAAACTGCTGGTGTGCTGCTGCTCGTTGGTTTCCAGGGAGGAGCTGGAGGGTGGAGGGCGACGGGGTGGCAAGGGGGCGGCGGTGGAGGGGGCCGTAGTGGTGGGGAGAGGTGGCCGAAGGGTGGAGGTGGAGGAGGTGCAGGGAGGTGGCGAGGTGGAGGAGTTCTCTGGTGTTCTCCGGTGCCGACTCCGGCGAGGGGTGCACGAGCTAGGGGCGAGGAGAGGCGGCGGTTTCAACGGGAATGGAACGAGGAGGACGTGGGGCTTCTTATAGAGGCGACGGGAGGCGCTGGGAAGGAATGTGCGTCGCGAATCCCGGAGGTGGGGATATCCCTCTCCATGAATGGAAGGTTTCCTGTCACGTGAAGAAGAGATGGAGGTAGGAGATGATGTCTGTTGGTCCAGAATAGGGAAAGGTTTTAATGGGCGAGGAGGTATTCCTAATAAAAGTGATTTCCTTCCTATTTTCAAAACTAGGAAACTAAAACGTTAAAAAGGAAATCAAATCAATTCGGAATAAAGAGTTTTTATATACTAAAATTATCAGAAAAATAAAATATAGATGATGGGCATTTTTCCACGGCAAAAATAAAAACTTCAGAAAAAAAAATTCCAAAATTCCCTAAAAGCATTATTTCTTTTTGCAAATAATTTTCAAATGATCCTCTAAGTTTGAGGGTTCAAATACTTTCAAAATGCCCGTGGGTTCGAGGGTCATGTTCCTCCGCTCTAGAATGTATTTCCCGGCATTTTGTTGCACGAAGAAAACGAATGTAAATGCAAAAGAATTCAATGCAAATATCTCCGTTCAAATTCTTTATAGTTGAAGAAGTCATGTCATCTTCTCTCTTTGCTTCTAAAAGATTGAATTTGAATTCACCGGAGAAGGGGAAAGTCATTTTATTCCCTCTCATTCAAAATTTTTGAAAAGTTTCAAATTTCACACAAGTTTCAGTCACTCAGCAAACAAACAAACAATCAATCTAATAATTATACTAACATTCCAAAATTTATAATTTTGGGATGTTACACATACTGTCAAGGAGGATCTCAAGTGAGTAGCCTGATTATATCATTCGTTGAGAGATCAATCCATTTGCATAATTTCATCATCTTTCTTGGTTCTTGTTTGGTGGTTCTCATTGTGAGTTGTAGATATTATGGTCATGTTTATGACAAGCTTGAGTTCATCGAAAACAGAGTTCATGTGCATCTTGTATGACATTTTCGATGTTGTAGTTTTTTCTGGTTCTTCATTCATAGAGGTTTCACATCTCTCTATCATTGGCATTTTTCTACTACCTCTTCTTGCTATAAGCATTCAGTGTTTGGATAGTACTTATTGTCTGCTATCCAACAAGCTTGAGTTTGCTCAATCCAGAGCTCGTATGCGAAAGTTATGGTTGTTTTTGTCTTATCTGTTTTTCACTAAGAGGTTGCACCGCCCCTAAAAGAGGTTGTACCGGTCGACCGGCAAAACCGGTGTTTAGAGCGGTTGTATCGCTCCAGTACTGGTGTGGAGGTTTACCGTCCATGTGTCGCTCTACCATCGGACTAGGTTCTGTTTTGGAGCGGTTTTGGGGCGGTGGTGGACCAGTTCTACCGCTATAGTACATATCCCGGTTGTACCCCCCACATCACCGGTTGTACCGCCCCTGTGTTATTCTGCACATAACGGGCTATCTGTGGGGAACTATTTAAGGGGTCTTCTTCCCCAATGGTTCCCCAACTCTTGAGCTCATTTTATCCCCCACTGTTGACCTTCTTAGAGTTTGCTAACTCTCAATCCCTCCAATGGTTCTTGCTTCTTGAGGGAAAAGAGAGAGGAGATCTAGATCTACATTTCCGCCAATCACATTCTCCTCTGTGTGAGGGGAACCCCTTGGATCTTGATCTTGGAGTTCGTTGTGAGATCCTTATTCTTCCTCTCATATTCCTTCATAGCTTTTGTTGTTGTGGAGGGATTTCCATGTGAGGGACTTGACCACTTCATGTTTTCTTGTTATTGCATTACTTACATCGGTTTGAGTTCTCCATAGTGATACGTGGAAGTGAAGTTTGAGAAGCTTATTACTCTTGGGTGCATGGTACCCTAGTACTTGTTCTTCTTGGGTTCTTTGGCATCCTAGAAGCTTGGTGGTACCTCAGAGCTCAATCATTGTGGTGTAAAGCTCCGGGGAAGATTCGGGGTCTCCAATTAGGTTGTTGAGATTGCCCCGAGCATTTGAGGTTACCTCAAAGCCATATTCCATTCTGGTGAAGCTTCGTGGTATTAAGTTGTGTAGATTTGCACAACCTTGATTGTACGGGTTTGGTGACCGCCCTCAAGGGTCCCTTAGTGGAATCACGGCATCTTGCATTGTGCAAGGGCATGAGGAGATTACTCTGGCCTTAGTGCCATCTTGGGGAGTATTGTGCCTCCACACCTCTCCAAACGGAGATTAGGATATTCAAGGGTGTGAACTTTGGGATACATCATCGTCTCCGCGTGCCTCGGTTATCTCTTACCCGATCCCTTTACTTATGCACTTTACTTTGTGATAGCCATATTGTTTCTTGTTATATATCGTCCTATCACTTAGTTGTTTATCTTGCTTAGCATAAGTTGTTGGTGCACATAGGTGAGTCTAATTGGTTTAGGTTTCGTCTTTGAAAAAATAAACGTTAGTTTTATTCCGCATTTGTTCAAGCCTAAACCATAATTATTTTATAGCACCCATTCACCCCCCTCTAGGCGACATCCACGTCCTTTCACAAACGAAACAACGTCGAGCTGGATAACAACTCCAACCTCGTCGAGCCGACTCGCCGCAGCTGGAGAAGGGTTGACCGAAACCATGTCACAACAAAGGATGTCAAGTCACCTTATGACCATGGTGATAGGGACGCTGAAAGCCAAAGCGACAACAAGCAGAAGCATTTTGAGTTTTGGTTAGAATTTGCGGCTACTACCAATGCTCGCTCGAAAACCCACCAGCAGAACGGTCACCCTAAGGACCAACAGAGGAACAGGACACCCGATTTCGAGGCTGCGCTCAAATCTCCCTGCTCTAAGCATGGCACTAAGGAGAAGCCAGCCAAACATGCATGGGAGTACTATTATATCATGTAGGAATTCCAGAGGAAGATTCTCGAGAGACAAGCCAAGACGCGTTCGAGTTAGGATTCCACTGGCGGGTCGCATGGGGATATTTTTCAATCAAGCATCGGTCAGTATCATGTCTTCACCACCAATGCTTGCAAGCGAGATTCAAAGGTTAAAAGGAGGGATATTAGCATGGCCGAGCCGGCGGTTCCATAGTACCTCCGTTGGTGTGAGCAGCTAATCGCTTGGAGTCATTAGGATCACCTACCTCGGGTTGACAATCCTGGGGAGCTGGCTTTAGTGGTAGAACCTCAAGTTGGCATCTATAACCTCGCAAGGGTCCTCATGGATGGAGGAAGTAGCATCAACATCCTGTATTACGACACCTTTTGGCGGATGAATCTTCCTGACAGCAGTTTCAAAACTTCGACCATCGTTTTCCATGGCATCATTCTCAGGAAGTCGGCATATCCGGTTGGGCGGATTAAGATCAATGTAGTCTTTGGGGATGAACACAACTACAGGGTCGAGCCTTTGACTTTCGAAGTCATGAAAATACAAAGCCCTTATCATGCCCTCTTCGGAAGACCGACTTATGCACGCTTCATGGCCCGCCCCTGCTATGTTTAAATCAAGCTCAAGATGTCGGGTCCGAACAGTCCTATCAGGGTGAAGGGAGATAGGATGACGGCTCAAGAGTATGAAGAAGGATACAGATATTATGCAGAGTCAACTTATACTACCGAGGTGCTGAAGTTTTATAAAGCTAAGATTGACCCAACCGATATGAGTCCTCTCAAGATGCCAACTGTAGAGTCCAAAGAGCCACTCAAGTTTAAGGCGGCCAACGATACTAAGCAGATCGACTTTGTCCCACGCGATTGTTCCAAGCAGTTCACTATTGGGACCGGCTTGGATCCTAAATAGGAAAGCACGCTCATTGAGTTCATCCGTGAGAATCGGGACATCTTTGCATAGAAACCTTCTGACATGCCGGGAGTACCGAGAGAACTCGCTGAGCACCACCTTAATGTGGATCCAAAGATGAAACCAGTGTGCTCATACGTCTATCATTTTAACGAAGAGAGACGCAAGTCCATTGGGGAAGAACTAGCCCGACTCCTAGCTTCCGGTTTATCATTGAAGTATTTCATCCTGAATGGTTGGCTAACCGGTGCTCGTTCTAAAGAAAAATGGCACCTAGCACATGTGTGGATTGCACGGACCTCAACAAATCTCGCCCAAAAGATCCTTTCGCCCTCCTGCACATCGATCGGATCATTGATTCTACAGCAGGTTGCGAGTGATTATGCTTTTTAGATTCATATTCAGGCTATCATGAGATGAAAATGGCGAAGGAGGATCAGGAGAAAATGGCTTTCATAAGCCCCTTTGGTGCTTTCTGTTATGTTTCTATGTCGTTTGGGCTAAAAACCGCAGGGCGACTTACCAACGAGGTGTACAGAATTGCCTTCACCCACAGATTGGGTGCAACGTTCATGCCTATGTTGACGACATCATGTTGAAGTCTAAGAAAAAAAATAAACACTTCTAGATGATCTTAAAGAAACGTTTGATAACCTACGAGTATACCAAATGAAGTTGAACCCGACAAAGTGCGTGTTTGTGGTCCCTGCAGGCAAACTACTGGGTTTCTTAGTTTCAGAAAGAGGCATTGAGGCCAATCCAAACAAGATCAAGGCAGTAACCTCACTAGGTAAGCTGGCTAACATAAATCAGGTTCAACGCCTGGCAGGACGTATCGCAGTTTTGTGCCGATTTATAAGCCTTCTCGGGTAGAAGGCGATACCTTTATATTAGTTGCTGAGGAAAACAGACAATTTTGTCTGGACCGATGCAGCCAACAAAGCCTTTGACGCACTCAAGAAGCAGTTGGCCGAGCCACCAGTTCTAGATGTACCGGCTGACAAAGAGCATATGCTCCTATACGTTGCTACTAACTCTAAGGTAGTAACTGTTGCGGTCATTGTTGAACGGAGGGAGGAAGGGAAGGAATATCCAATCTAGCAGACGGTTTATTTCTTCAGTGAGGTTTTGACCCCATCCAAGCAACGATGCCCACACTGGCAGAAGCTCATCTTCGGGGTCTTTATGGCAAACCGGAAATTGAAACACTACTTCCAGGAACACCCAATCATGGTGGTTTGTTCAGCACCTCTTGGTGACGTAGTACAAAATTGAGAAGCGACTGGATGGATTGCTAAGTGGGCAATCAAACTTGGTCCACATCAAGTGAAGTACATGCCTCAGACAGCTATCAAATCTCAATCATTGGTAGATTTCATCAACGACTCGACGGAGTTGCAAATACCAGAAGACAAGTCGGGCAATACGTATTGGACCCTACACTTTGATGGGTCGAAACAGTTAGAGGGATCCGGGACTGAGGTAATGTTAACTTTTCCACGAGGTGACAAACTCTTCTATGTTCTACGGCTCATGTTTCCCTGCACCAATAACGCGGCGGAATATGAGGTAATGTTACACAGGTTAAGGATGGCTAAGGAAATGAGCCTTAGCCGGGTAAGATATCTGGGCGACTCAGCTTTAGTGGCATAACAGGTTTCAGGGACCTGGGATTCCAAAGATCCCTTGATGGCGGCTTATCAGTGAGATTTACTGAGGTGGCCGGTTACTTTCATGTATTTCAAGTCCACCATATAGATCGCCGGCTCAATGAAGCAGAAGACGCCTTATCACGGCTTGGGTCTTAGTGGAAGCCGGTTCCCCCCCCCAATGTTTTTCTGGATGTTCTTCACAATCCCTCAGTGAAATTACCATCTCAAGAGGACTTAGCAATTCCAGATCTAGAGTCAAAATTGGTGGCGGCTCTTCATGCGAGCCGAGAGTGGACTGTGCCATATTTGACGTATCTCACAAGAGGAGAACTCCCATCCGAGGAGGTTAAGGCTTGCCAAATAGTGCGTCGGTCTAAATCTATGACTATCATTAAAGGAGAGCTACATCGGTGGAGCAGTACTGGTGTGTTCCAGAGATGTGTCTCTCCCAAAGGGGGACAATAAATTCTAAGTGAAATCCACGCTGGTGATTGTGGGCATCATGCCGGCTCATGATATTTGGTAGCAAAGGATTTTCGACATGGGTTCTATTGGTTGACGGCTCATGCAGATGCGGAAGATCTTGTGAGCAAATGTGATGGCTGTCAGAAATTTGCATGACACGCTCACGTACTGGCTCAGGAATTGCGCATGATCCCAATCACGTGGCCGTTCGAAGTCTATTTAAATTGTTGCCAGATAAAAAGACCCACCTCCTAGTGGGCAGAACCTGTCAATACATGCGACGCAAAAACGACGGTGAAATTTCTTAAAGAAGCTAATCTATCGTTTTGGCTATACCCACAGTATTATCACGGACAATAGTACCAATTTATCAAATGGGGCTATGGAACAATTCTGCCAGAAGGAACACAACTGGCTTGATTTGGTAGTTGTGGCACACCCACAATCTAACGGGCAAGATGAAAGGGCAAATCAAGAAATTTTGAGAGGAATTAAACCCCGTCTTATGGTCCCATTGATGCGAACTCCAAGTTGTTGGGTGGAGGAGCTTCCCTCGGTTCTTTGGAGTATTAATACTACTCCAAATAGATCCACTGGGTATACGCCCTTTTTCCTGGTCTATGGTGGTGAGGCGGTGCTATCAAGCGACTTTCGACACGACTCTCCTAGAGTCGCAGCTTATTTCGAAGCCGACAATGTAGAGGCAAGGCAAGATTCTTTGGATGCTTTGGAGGAGGAACGAGACTTAGCAGCAGCTAGGTCAGCCATATACCAACAAGACCTATGTCGCTACCATAGCCATAGGGTTAAAAGCCGAACCTTTCAGGAAGGCGACTTGGTTCTCCGGCTCATCCAAGATCAAATAGGAATGCATGAACTTTCACCACCCTGGGAAGGACCACTTATTGTCAGAAAAAATCTCAACAATGTTTCATATTACTTGATCGATTTCCGGCCACGTAAAAACACCAATGAAGCAGAGACAACTCGCCCTTGGAACATTGCTCACCTATGGCCTTATTATACATACAGCCACCGCCTCACTATTCCTTGTAAAAAATTTGTGATATTTTGAATTTAATAAAGCTCATTTTCTATCCAGAAAATTGAGTATGAGCCTTTGTTATTTTCATACATGGGAGATTACGAGACAAAATAAAATTATCGTGATCAATAAGAATTAAGCCAGCTTATCTGGGGAGTACTGGTCCCCAGGTTGTTTACCACTAATAGCATTGTCTTCTGCAATCCTATGACAGGCCTTTCTATTGATCATAGGTCACTTGGGGGCTTCTAACTCATCGATTTTAGCTTTCTTACCCTCTTGATCGGCAAAGACGCCACAAAATGGTTAAACCTGCTGGTATACTTGGCGGCTCCGAAGAAGGTGACTCCATGTACTCTTGACTAGTCAATCCATTATGAACCCTGAATTAGCAAGGTTAAAACATGGGTATGTCATGTGAGAGCCAACATATTGAAAGCGAGGATAAACCATGGGTTATTATGCCCGCTTCATTGAAGCAAGACTAGAGCTTCAAAAGTTGGTCTATTTTTAATGTCTCAATGAGCCGGATTTTACTCGCTACCATTACTTAAGTTTTTCTTGTATAAATATAGTCTCTCTTCAACAAATAAGGGGGGTAAAGACAAGCAATGATGACTCAATTTGAGGGAAAACGGATTTAGAGCATACATGGTTATCTAGCTCATGTACTCGCAAAGATGCACGGAGGTGAGTCAAATATATTACAAGGCACTCCAGGCCCAAGTGATGCAAACTCAAAGTTTTTACAAAATTCGAGCTTAAGCTTTGTCTTGGTTCTTAGATTGGGATGTCTTTGACTAATCTTCTTCTTGAGGCGCCGACTCTGTTATTTGAAGGTCATCCAACTTCCAATTACAAAGAGCCAAGGCTTCAAACATGGCTTCCTCATTGAAGATTCGTGGTGGTCGACATCACTAGCAAAGAGTTTCTTGTGACGCCGCAGAGTCATACCAACCGATTTAAATTGAGGTGGTTGAATTTTAGCATTATTTGAGTCGTAGGCACGATGATAACTCTTCAATGACATGCTACTTACAAGCTGGTTGGCTAATTTCCGGCCCGCTGAGATGCTCTCACGATAGTCATCTTCTTCCAAGGGTGAGCCATCAGCCTTTAGTTGCGAGAATCCTTTCAACATTTCTGCCGGGTCAAGCTCAAATGAGTAAGCCAGAGCACGGGTTAAAGAATAAGTGGCTCCAGCGCGGGCAGCTGATCTTTTGAGCTCCCCAATCTGTCTTGGGATCGTGGAAAGGAACACCAGGACATCTTTTATAAGCGTTGTCGTCTCTTTATTCCCAACAACAACCTTTATGGTGCACAAACTCCCGATATATAGCTGCTGAGTCAAAACATACACAACTTTAAGCTTCAGCAAGCAATTGTCCTGGAGATTGCGTGTACGACGACCTGGAAAGGAAAAAACACATAAGGCGCCATAATATTGACTGTTGGCAGGCAAAAAGTCTAAAAACTCCACAAGCACTCACCAAAGATAGCATGAGTCATCTGGTCAATCTACTTTTTAAGGTTGGACAACTCTTTAGAGACAATTTTCAACTTACTTTCAGCATTAATGGAGCATTTTATCAAGACGGCCTTTTCATTTTCAAAAGACTCTCTCCAACCACAAAGCCACCCTCGATTTTCTCATTTTGATCCAAAGATAGATGCAGTTTTTTTTCAAGTTCTGCTCGGGCGAGTTCTCCCACTTCGAAAGCTTTGGTGAAATCCAAGATTTTTGATTTGGTAGATTTCAAGTTTTCCTACAAAAAGGGTAGGATGAAAATTATGATAACAAGTCCCAAGAAGATTACAAACAATATGCTTGGCACTTGGGGGTTAATGCATATCAGTTTCTTTTTTAGCTTACATAATGAATGAAAGACCCGACTCATCTCAAGAAGATGAGCCGGCCCTTAGGGGCTATAGGTCAAGTTCTAAATTTCAGATAAGTTATAAAGACCCGACTCATCTTGAGAAGATGAGCTGGCCCTTGGGGGCTACAGGCTGAGTTCAAAATTTCTAATAAGTTATAAAGAGCCGACTCATCTCAAGAAGATGAGCCGACCCTTGGGGGCTACAAGAGAATATGTGCATATGAGGTGCATATCTTACCTCACACTTCATCTTTATTGTGCTTACAAGGCCACCTTCCTATTTGACAGCTTGAGGAAAGATGCTCAAGATAACCAGCGTATAATTCTTCAACACAAAGAGGTAGAGGCTGAAGTTTAGCTTTCCCCTTATCATATGGGACAATTATTTCTTTCATGGATTGCTTTGCCAATACGTTAGAAGGCCCAGGAGCAGCATAGTCTGACCCAAGGATAACCACTTTTGCATCGGTATCACAAGGGACATCCTTGCAAGGAGGATTAGTGATTGTCGGGTTAGTTTCGACACCTAGAGAGGAAGAAATATTTTCGCAACCTTGGGCTCCAATAGATCAACTAGAATCTCCTGACAGTTTTACCTTGCTCAGCGCCTGCGGAAGCTATCATAACTAAATCCTCCGGCTTAAGAGTAGCAAAAGATTTGCCAACATTCCATGTCTTGGCCCAGGCTCAATAAAAAAAGAAAACAGAGTAAACTTTAGGAAAAACCACATAGGTAGGCATATACCACCAAAAGAGGGGAAACTTACCCTTGGTTAACAATGAAAGGCGACAACTTCATGGAAGAAGAGTTGCTAGACGAGGGAAACTTTTCTTGCTAATTCGTGTCAGCGGGATTGAGGGGTTGTTTTAAAAGACCAACCCATGGATGACATGGAGTTGGACTATGCGACACCTTTTCTTGGAGTTTTTGAGAAGCGGTTTGATCATATATACATGCTAAGGGAGACTCGTCTTGAAATGTTGTGGCGGTGATAGCCACCCTACTTTTCTTCTTGATAGAGGCAACATTTGGCTTACTAGCACGGACTTTCTTTTTCTTCTTCCAAAATGAAGAATCCTGCAAGATTTTGGCAAATTAAATTAATAGCAAAGGTGCTCAAGAAAATTGAAGAAGGTACTACAAAGGTAATCAGATCGTTAGTTCAGATTCTTACTGGAGCAACCGAGTTGAGAGCATTGAAAGGCTCCAAGCCAACTTGATCATTGACTGCTTGGGTTTCCCCAAGTAATTTCTTCACAAATTTATTTATACCATCTTCTATCAAAACTGTTGTGCTATACCTTTGAGGGTCATCTGTTGGGGAACGTTATATGGGAAACAAAAAATTTCTTACGCACACGCAATACCTATCCATGGTGATGATCATCTAAGAGAGGGGAGAGTGAATCTACATACCCTTGTAGATCGCTAAGCGGAAGCATATATAACGCGATAGATGTAGTGGAACATTTTCGCGATTCAAATCGCAGCCCGTCCCGCGATCTCATCACGATCCGTCCCACGATCCACCATGATCCATCCCGATCTAGTGCCGAACAGACGACACCTCCGCGCTGAGCACACATACAGCTCGTTGACGATCCCTGCCTTCTTGATCCGGCAAGAGGGGCGTAGAGGTAGATGAGTTCTCCAGCACGGCGGCGTAGTAGTAGTGGTGGTGAACTAATCCAGCAGGGCTTTGCCTAAGCACCGCCAAACTAAACTAGAGGAGAAACAGATCTAGAGGGAGAGAGAAGCAGCCGTGGCTGATTTGTGTGTCTCAAAACCCTCAAAACCTCTAGTACATATAGGACAAGGGGAGAGGTGGCAGCCTTGGCTCCTACTCCAAGGATAAGGGGTCAACCGAACCCTACAAGGTAGAGTCCACCTTCCCACAAGGGAGGTGGAATACTTTGGGAGGACTCCTCCTTCCTTTCCTTTTAAAAGACTTTTGCCTTTTATGTCCACTCCTAGCCGCATGGGATTTTGAGAGAGCCTTTGTCCAGCCCACCACGGGCTGGTCCACCTCCTCTCACAGCCCAAAAGGCTCTTGGGTCGTCACACCCCTCGCGGTGGCCCCCGGTACTTCCGGTACACTACCGATGAGCCCGAAACTTTTCCGGTGACCAAAACAGGACTTCCTATATATCAATATTTACCTCCGGACCATTCGGGAGCTCCTCGTGACGTCCAGGATCTCATCTGGGACTCCAAAAACCTTCGGTCACAAACACCTATAACTCAACTATACCGAAATGTCACCGAACTTTAATTGTGTAGACCCTGCGGGTTCGAGAACTATGTAGACATGAACTGAGACATTCTCCGGTCAATAACCAATAACGGGACCTGGATGTCCATATTGGCTCCTACATATTTTACGAAGATCTCTATCGGTTGAACCTCTATGTCAAGGATTCAGTTAATCCCGTATGTTGTTCCCTTTGTCCTTCGGTATGTTACTTGCCCGAGATTCGATCGTCGGTATCTCCATACCTAGTTCAATCTCGTTACCAGCAAGTCTCTTTACTCATTTCCGTAATACAAGATCCCGTGACTAACTCCTTAGTCACAATGCATGCAAGCCTTGCTGTGATGTTGTATAACCGAGTGTGCCCCAAGATACCTCTCCGTCACACAACACACACCTACGGAGATACCTATTGAGCACCTTTATAGTCACCTAGTTACATTGCAACGTTTGATACATGCATACCCAACAGTTACAAATCCCAGTCTTGATCCATGCCAACCCAACAGACACCTTCGAAGATACATGTAGAGCACCTTTATAGTCACCCATTTACATTGCGATGTTCGATACACACAAGGAATTCCTCCGGTGTCCGGAAGTTGCATGATCTCATGGTTATAGGAACAAATACATTGACATGCAGAAAATAGTAGCAATAAACTGACACGATCATATGCTACGTTCATAGTTTGGGTCTTGTCCATCACATCATTCTCCCAATGATGTGATCCCATTATCAAGTGACAACGCTTGTCTATGGCCAGGAAACCTTGACCATCTTTTATCAACGAGCTAGTCAACTAGAGGCTCACTAGGGACAGTATGTTGTCTATGTATCCACACATGTATTTGAGTTTTCAATCAATACAATTCTAGCATGGAAAATAAACGATTATCATGAACAAGGAAATATAATAATAACCAATTTATTATTGCCCCTAGGGAATATTTCCAACAGTCTCCCACTTGCACTAGAGTCAATAATCTAGTTCACATCACTATGTGATTGTAATGAACCTAACACCCATACAGCTCTGGGGTTTGATCATGTTTTTCTTGTGAGAGAGGTTTTAGTCAACGGGTCTGAACCTTTCAGATCTGAGTGTACTTTACAAATCTCTATGTCATCCTATAGGTGCTACTACCAACGTGCCATTTGGAACTATTCCAAATGACTACTCTACTATATGAATCCAGTTTACTACTCAGAGTCATCCGGATTAGTGTCAAAGCTTGCATCGACGTAACCCTTTACGACGAACTCTTTTATCACCTCCATAATCGAGAAAATTCTTTAGTCCACTAGTTACTAAGGATAACTTTGACCGTTGTCCAATGATCCATTCATGGATCACTCTAGTACCCCTTAACACATTCATGGCAAGGCACACATCAGGTGCGGTACACAGCATAGCATCCTATGGAGTCTATGGCTAAGGCATAGGGGACGTCCTTTGTCCTTTCTCTTTGTTCTGCCGTGGTCAAGTTTTGAGTCTTACTCAATATTGACACCTTACAACACAACCAAGAACCCCTTCTTTGCCGATCTATTTTGAACTCCTTCAAAAACTTGTCAAGGCATGCATTTCATTGAAAGTTTTATCAAGCGTCTGGATTTATCTCTATAGGTCATGATGCTCAATGTTCAAGCAGCTTAATCCAGGTTTTCCTTTGAAAAACACTTTTCAAACAACCCTTTATGCTTTCGTGAAATTCTCCATCATTTCCGATCAACAATATGTCAACCACATATACTCATCAGAAATTCTATAATGCTCCCACTCACTTCTTTGGAAATACAAGTTATTCATAAACTTTGTATAAACCCAAAAACTTTGATCATCTCATCAAAGCGTATATTCCAACTCCGAGATGCTTGTTCCAGCCCATAGAAGGATCATTGGAGCTGGCATAGTTGTTAGCATCCTTAGGATCGACAAATCCTTCTCGTTTTATCACATTCAACCTTTCCTGAAGGAATCTGTCGAGGAAACAATGTTTTGACATCCTATCAGCAAGATTTCATAAATAATGCAGCAACTACTAACATAATTCCAACAAAATTTTAGCATCGCTACGAGTCAGGAAGTCTCATCATAGTCAACTCTTTGAACTTGTCGGAAACATCTTTGCGACAAGTCAAGCTTTCTTAATGGTGAATTTTCACCATCATTGTTTGTCTTCCTTTTAAAGATCCATATGTACTTAACAGTCTTACAACCATCAAGTATTTCTTACAAAGTATGTATTGTACATGGATCCTACCTTGGATTTCATGGCGTCCAGCCATTCGTCGGATTCCAGGCCCACCATCGCCTCTCCATAGCTCATAGGTTCATTGTTGTCCAACAACATGACCTCCAAGATAGGTTTATCGTACCACTCTGGAGCAGTACGTGACCTTGTAAACTATGAGGTTTGTAGTAACTTGATCGTGAGGCTTCATGATAACTATCATCAACTTCCACTTCAATTGGTGTAGGCGCCACAAGAACAACTTCCTACGCCCTGCTACACACTGGTTGAAGTGATGGTTCAATAACCTCATCAAGTTCCACCATCCTCCCACTCAATTCTTTCGATAGAAACTTTTCCTCAAGAAATAACCCATTTCTAGAAACTAACACTTTGATTCCGGATCTGAGATAGGAGGTATACCCAACTGTTTTGGGTGTCTTATGAAGATGCATTTATCCGCTTTGGGTTTGAGCTTATCAGGCTGAAATTTTTTCACATAAGCATCGTAGCCCCAAACTTTTAAGAAACGACGGCTTAGGTTTCTCCAAACCATAGTTCATATGGTGTCATCTCAACGAAATTACGTGGTGCCCTATTTAAAGTGAATGCGGTTGTCTCTAATACCTAACCCAAAACGATAGTGGCAATTCGATAAGAGACATCATAGTATGCAACATATCCAATAGGGTGCGACTATGACGTTCGAACACACCATCACACCATGGTGTTCCACGTGGCATTAGTTGTAAAACAATTTCCACATTGTCTTAAATGTGTACCAAATTCGCAACTCAGGTATTCATCTCTACGATCATATTGTAGATATTTTATCATCTTGTCACACCGATCTTCAACTTCACTCTGAAATTATCTGAACCTTTCAATAACTCAGACTTGTGTTTCATCAAGTAAATATACCAGTATCTATTCAAATCATCTGTGAAGTAAGAATAGAACAATATCCACTGCGTGCCTCAACATTCATCGGATTGCATACATCAAAATGTATTGCTTCCATTAAGTTACTATCTTGTTCCATCTCACTTAAAACGAGGCCTTCAGTCATCTTCCCATGTGGCATGATTTGCATGTCTCAAGTGATTCAAAATCAAGTGAGTCCAAACGATCCAGCTGCATGGAGTTTCTTCATGCGTTTACACCAATAGACATGGTTCACATGTCTCAAACGTTTCAAAAACAAGTGAGCCCAAAGATCCATCAGCATGGAGCTTCTTCATGCGTTTTATACCAATATGACTTAAGTGGCAGTGCCACAAGTAAGTGGTACTGTAATTACTACTTTATATCTTTTGGCATCAATATTATGAACATGTGTATCACTACGATCGAGATTCAGTAAACCATTCATTTTAGGTGCAATACCATTGAAGGTACTATTCAAATAAATCGAGTAACCATTATTCTCTTTAAATGAATAACCGTATTGCGATAAACACAATCTAATCATGTATATGCTCAACGCAAACACCAAATAACAATTATTTAGGTTTAACACTAATCCCGATGGTAGAGGGAGCGTGCGATGTTTGATCACATCAACCTTGGAAACACTTCCAACACATATATATTCAGCTCGCCTTTAGCTAGTCTCTGTTTATTCCGTAGCTTTTATTTCGAGTTACTAACACTTAGCAACCGAACCGGTATCTAATACCCTGGTGATACTAGGAGTACTAGTAAAGTACACATCAATATCATGTATATCCAATATGCTTTTTTTGACTTTGCCAGCCTTCTCATATACCAAGTATCTAGGGTAGTTCCTCTTGAGTGACTGTTCCCCTCATTATAGAAGCACTTAGTATCGGGTTTAGGTTCAACTTTGGGTCTCTTCACTAGAGCAGCAACTGGTTTGTCATTTCATGAAGTATCCCTTCTTGACCTTGCCCTACTTGAAACTAGTGGTTTTACTAACCATCAACAACTGATGTTCCTTCTTTATTTCTACTCTCGCTCTGTCAAACATCGCGAATAGCTCAAGGATCATCATATCTATCCCTGATATGTTATAGTTCATCATGAAGCTCTATTAGCTTGGTGGCAGTGACTTTGGAGAACCATCACTATCTCATCTAGAAGATTAACTCCCACTCGATTCAAGCAATTGTAGCACTCACACAATCTGAGCACATGCTTGACGATTGAGCTTTTCTCCCTTACTTTATAGACAAAGAATATTGTCAGAGGTCTCATACCTCTCAACAAGGGCACGAGCCTAAAATCCAAATTTCATCCCTTGGAACATCTCGTATGTCCCGCGACGTTTGAAACGTCTTCAAGCGCCTCAATTCTAAGCCGTTTAAGCATTATGCACTGAACTATCATGTAGTCATAAAAAACATGTACGTCAGATGTTTGCAACATCCACACATGACGATCAGGGTTTAAGCACACCGAATGGTGCATTAAGGACATAAGCCTTCTGTGCAGCAATGAGGACAATCCTTAGTTTACAGATCTAATCCGCAGAATTGCTACTATCATCTTTCAACTATATTTTCTCTAGGAACATATTAAAGACAACAGAGCTACAACGCAAGCTACAACATAACTTGCAAAGACCTTTTGAGTATGTTCATGATAATGAGTTCAATTAATCATATTACTTAAGAAATCCCACTCAAATTGACATCCCTCTAGTCATTCGAGTGTTGCATGATCCAAATTCACTAACTCAAGTCCGATCATCACGTGAGTTGAGTTTAGCTTCAATGGTGAACATCTCCATGTTGATCATATCAACTATACGATTCATGCTTGACCTTTCGGTCTCTTGTGTTCCGAGGCCATGTCTGTACATGCTAGGCTCATCAAGTTTAACCCAAGTGTTCCGCGTGTGCAACTGTTTTGCACCCGCTGTATGTGGACGTTGGTTCTATCGAACCCGATCATCACGTGGTGTATCGAAACATGAACTGTCGCAATGATGCACAGTCGAGGAGAACACAATTTTATCTTGAAATTTTAGTGAGGGGTCACCTTATAATGCTACCGTCGTCCTAAGCAAAATAAGGTGCACAAAAGGATTAACATCACATGCAAATCATAGGTGACATTATATGGCCATGAACTTGTGCTTCTTGATCTTCATGATGAAAGCACCGACATGATCTCCATCGTCACCGGCGCTACACCATGATCTCCATCATTGTGCTGCCATCGAGGTTGTCGCGCTAACTATGTTGTTACTAATAAAGCTACTACTAGCGACAAAGCAAAGCATCTCCAAGTGCAAAAATAATTAAAGACAACCCTATGGCTCCTGCCAGTTGTTGTAGCATCGACGTGCAAGTCGATATTTAACTATTACAACATGATCATCTCACACATCCAATATATCATATCATGTCTTTGGCCATATCACATCACATGCATACGCTGCAAAAACAATTAGACGTCCTCTTATTTGTTATTGCATGTTTTACGTGGCTGCTATGGGTATCTAGTACGATCGCATCTTACTTACGCAAAACCACAACGCTGATATGCAAGTTGCTATTTAACCTTCTCCGTGGACCGCCTCAGTCAAATCCGATTCAACTAAAGTTGAAGAAACACGCACCCACCAACCATCTTTATGCAACAAGTAGCATGTTAGTCCATGGAACCGGTCTCTCGTAAGCGTACGAGTAAAGTTGGTTCGGGCCGCTTCAATCCAACAACACCGCTGAATCAAGAAAAGACTAAGGGGGGCAGAAAATTGAACATCAACGCCCACAAACTCTTTGGTGTTCTACTCGAGATGTCATCTACGCATGAACCTAGTTCATGATGCCACTATTGGGGAACGTTGCATGGGAAACAAAAAATTTCCTACGCACGCGCAATACCTATCCATGGTGATGATCATCTACGAGAGGGGAGAGTGAATCTACATACCCTTATAGATCGCTAAGCGGAAGCGTATATAACACGGTTGATGTAGTGGAACATATTCGTGATTCAAATCGCAGCCCGTCCCGCGATCTCATCATGATCCATCCCGCGATCCATCATGATCCATCCCGATCTAGTGTCGAACGAACGACACCTCCGCGTTCAGCACACGTACAGCTCGATGACGTTCCCCGCCTTCCTGATCTAGCAAGAGGGGAGGATACGTAGATGAGTTCTCTAGCACGGCGGCGTAGTGGTGGTGGTGGTGAACTAATCCAGCAGGGCTTCGCCTAAGCACCGCCGAACTAGACTAGAGGAGAAACAGATCTAGAGGGAGAGAGAGGCAGCAGTGGCTGATTTGTGTGTCTCAGAACCCTCAAAACCTCTAGTATATACAGGAGGTGGGGAAAGGAGGCAGCCTTAGCCCCTACTCCAAGGAGAAGGGGTTGTCCGAACCCTACATGGAAGAGTCCTCCTTCCCACAAGGGAGGTGGACTACTTTGGGAGGATTCCTCCTTCCTTTTCTCTTAAAGGACTTTTGCCTTTTATCTCCACTCCTAGCCGCATGGGATTTTCAGAGAGGCTTAGGCCAGCCCACCAGGAGATGGTAAACCTCCTCTCACAGCCCATAAGTCTCTTGGGTCATCACACCCCTCCCGGTGGTCCCCCGGCACCCTGTCGGCACTCCCGGTACACTACCGATGAGCCCGAAACTTTTCCGGTGACCAAAACAGGATTTCCTATATATCACTCTTTACCTCCGGACCATTTCGTAGCTCCTCGTGACGTCCTGGATCTCATATGGGACTCCAAAAAACCTTTGGTTACCAACACCTATAACTCAACTATACTGAAACGTGACTGAACTTTAAGTGTGCAGACCCTGCGGGTTCGAGAACTATGTAGACATGACCTGAGACATTCTCTCGTGAATAACCAATAGCGGGACCTGGATGTCCATATTATCTCCTGCATATTCGACGAAGATATCTATCGATTGAATCTCTATGTCAAGGATTCAGCTAATCCCGTATGTTGTTCCCTTTGTCCGTCGGTATGTTACTTTCCCGAGATTCGACCATCGGTATCTCCATACCTAGTTCAATCTCGTTACCAGCAAGTCTCTTTACACGTTCCATAGTACCAGATCCCGTGACTAACTCCTTAGTCACACTGCTTGCAAGGCTTGTTGTGATGTTGTATTACTGAGTGGGCCCCGAGATACCTCTCTGTCACATGGAGTGACAAAATCCAGTCTTGATCTATGCCAACCCAACAGACACCTTTGAAGATACCTGTAGAGCACCTTTATAGTCACCCAGTTACGTTGCGACATTTGATACACACAAGGTATTCCTCCGGTGTCCGGGAGTTGCATGATCTCATGGTTATAGGAACAGATACATTGACATGCAGAGAATAGTAGCAATAAACTGACACGATCATATGTTACGTTCATAGTTTGGGTCTTGTCCATCACATCATTCTCCCAATGATGTGATCCCGTTATCAAGTGACAACGCTTTTCTATGGCCAAGAAACCTTGACTATCTTTGATCAACGAGCTAGTCAACTAGAGGCTCACTAGGGACAGTGTGTTGTCTATGTATCCACACATGTATTTAAGTTTCCAATCAATACAATTCTAGCATGGATAATAAACGATTATCATGAATAAGGAAATATAATAATAACCAATTTATTATTGCCTCTAGGGCATATTTTCAACATCATCCTCACGATCGGAGTACTTACACATAAGAGAACTCCGGCGACTCAACAGAAGGATCATCCAAGATACCCAACAACGGGTGAAGTCTACTCCGATCACACCCTGATATTTGCGAGCTACCAATATTTGGAAGACAAAGGCAAACTTATCGCGTTCCTCCTGAGAAATCGAGCCAAGAAGCTCTAAATCCACTTGAAGGCGACTTGGTCTGTAACCCGACAGGGGATTTTCGTTCTGTGAGGCAGTGTTTTTACAGTAGAACCAAGTGTTGTTCCACCCTTTCGATGGCTCGGCAACGCAGCAGAAGGGAAAACATCGTTTCTACGTCTTTGAATCGACGTTACACCCAATTCCTGGTGAAGACTGTCTATGCACTCAGTCTGGCGGTTCAGATAGAAAAAATTCTAAGAAAAGTGGAACGATGGGTTCCATCTGCAAATATACCTCACACAAGACTTGAAATTGGCAAAGATTTGATATGGACTTAGATGTCATGTCTTGTGGATGAATGTGGAGAGAATAAAGGGCATCTCGAAAGAATCTTGACCCGGGAGGAGAAAAGCCCCTAAAAAGGTGATCCAGAGAAACCACAACCTCTCCTTCATCAGGGTTCCGCCTTGTCTCTCCCTGAGGAGCCCACCATCCAAGTCTTTCTTTAGTGGACAATAAACCTTGATCGACATATTCCTGCAGCAGATTTTCTGAAACTTGCAAAGACACCCAATTACAACTGGAATTTTTCGACATGATGACCTGCGTGGACACCGGTAGCAAGGTTACAAAAGTCATCTGTGTTATAAGCAAAGATTGAACAACACGAAGGGAAGAAGCACTATCAGGATAAGACGGAATCCAAAAGAAAGGAAATTTCTTCATATGGCGGGTTAAGGTTATCTAAAAGGTAAAGCCGGTAACCTTGGAGGCGCCTCACGAGTGGCTAAAAGTTCCCTTTACAAAATTCTACGGAATATAAGGCAAACATGTTTCACCAAACTTTGTAACAACCATGGATCTAGAAAAGATTTGGAAAAGGAAAAAAGTATTAAACCTTAATCATGGCAGGGGCAGTCAGTCTGTATCACGAAGATTTTGGGAGAAACCAAAACATACTGCCAGGAAGAAGAAGTTATCCATGCCTATTATCATGTTTCGATGGAAATGAAGGGTTCGAAATATGAAGAAAATAAGAGTGACGAGGAACAGAAAGAAGGATCCCTCGAGGTCTTCGATGGACGCCAGGGGTAACCCAGACGAGGTATTTACAAAGAGATAGAGTGACATACCTCGTCGATCAGTGAAGGTGTCGAAACAGCCCGAATAAAACGAGGAAGCAACAAGGAATCGTGGCAATGGTAGACGGTTGTTGAAAGCAAAACAACGACAATGGTCCAACTGGATGCTCGGGCTCGAGGAAGAAGACATGGTGAGAGGGTAAAAGTGAAAAAGAAAGGCTTTCACCCATTTTATAATACCTGAAGGGAGAGCTGCAAGGCGCGGGAATAGAGGAGCTGTAGTATAAACATTGACGGGATGACGCCTCAATTTTCGAGACAATGGTGCATGCAGGACCAGTTATGATGACGCTGCAATGGCATTAACTCTAGCGAGTGATGTCAAGAAACAGACAACTAAAGTTACAAGCCGACAATTGGAGAAATTGTGACACAATAAAAGGCAAAAGATAGTTGGCTCATTATTTCTTGATCAAAGTAGCTTGACATGAACGAAGCTCAAGTCAACTTGGGGCCTAATGTCGGGGATATAACCCCAGGATTTAACCCGTCCTATGGAGGTGTGTCAATCCGTAAGAACAACGTGAGAAGATGGGTCGGAGGACTTAGACGATGAACCACCAAACATCCCATTACCAGAAGAAGGCGGCTCAAAGATGTACAAGACAAGAGACGCGAGAAGCTTTCCTAACCTAGAAAGAAAGATAAGGTAGATTTGTAGTAGGACACGGGTGTTTATTTGACCCGGACTCCATTGTAGACTTGGGTCCTCTACCTATATATAAAGGAGAACCCTCAAACGAGAGAGATCAAGTAAGAAAACCTCGAGAGCTAGGTTAGCGATTACGCACCCTTGTAATTGAGATACCCATCAATTAATACAAACACAAAGAAGGACGTAGGATTTTACCTCCATCGGAGGGGCCGAACCTGGGTAAATCCGCCTCTCATTTCCCAATCAACCCCTTCGAGTCGCCACACCGCAACGATGGCCTCACCACTAAGTCCGTTCATGAGGGCATCTACCGTGATAAAACCACGACACCGTGGGATGTGAAAGAATGGTGGAAAAAGGAATGAACTTTATTTTCAGTTTGGGAACCGTCTATAATTTGTTTAGCATGGAGGATATTGGAAACTCTTAGTCGTTATCGTTGACAGGAAAATCATACCACCCAAAATACTTTATTTCTAAATTTTTCACTTTGAGCTCTCGCATCTCTACAAATCCCTACTTCCCTGTGCGAAGGGCCTATCTATTTACTTTATGCAATATTTATTTTTGAGTCTCCAACTTCTCTTATAAAGCACCAACTAAGGAACACCATTATCATACTTGAGCATTGGATGTATTTAATACTTGGGTGTGTTACATGAATGGATCAATGATGGAGCATGATGATGTAGTGAAAGACTTGGTTGCTTGTTGATATGCTTGAGTATTGAAATTTTCATGTCAAATTATAAACTATTGCTTTGCATCATCTACAAGTGTAACATCCCAAATTTTGGAATGTTATAATAAATAGTTGACTCATTGTTTGTTTGATTGAGTGATTTAATTTGAGTGAAAATTTGAAACTTTTAAAAAATTTGAATGAGAGGGAATAAAATGACTTTCCCCTTTTTCTATGAATTCAAATTCATTCATTTAAAATCAGTGAGAGAAGATAACATGGCTTCTTCAACTATAAAGAATTTGAAAGGTGAATTTGAAAACTACTAATTTTTTTCTATTTGGGTTTCATTTTCGTATTTGATCCTATTGCTATTTCAGAGTTTGAAAGAATTCAATTTTTTCTAGCAAAACAAAAAATCAAAAAGTATGAGAGGAGGTAATATGACACCCCAAACGTGAGAAGAAATCAGTGCCATTTTATTTGAAAGTCAAATTTGGTTTTAGTTGATTTTTTTTGGAATTTGTTTTTATAAAGTTTCTGTTTTACATCTAAAAAAATATTCATGTTGTAAGAATTATTTTTCCGATCGTTTTGGTATATAATATCCTATATTTATTTTTGTGTTTAGTATATGTTTTTGCCTTGTTTATTTTTTTCTGTAAAAATATATTAAAAAAACTGCTCGCAGGCCAGCGCACCCAGCTAGTGCATCAGCCAGCCACGTGCGAGCGCTCAGCCCAAGCGAGCACTAGGGCAAGCTAGCGATCGAGCGCTAGCTCTTTCCCAGGAGCCGCCGCCACACGTGAGTATCTCCCTCTTTTTTTTTTTTTCTGACAAAAAGGACCCACATCCATCTTCTTCCTCTGCACGAACAGGTTCTCAACTCCCGCACGTATGCGTACAAAGGCCGACCTCGTTTAAAATCCTTTTCAAATCCTATCCCGAGTCAACCCCTGACTCAAGTTTCTTGTCCTATAAATACCTACAACTCTCCTCGACCGATTCTCCTAAAAATCCCACGCTAAAACCACCTATACGTCGCGAGCTCGTTATTTGGATCTCGCCGCAAAAGCTACGGTTCATCGCCGGATTCCGACGCCCGTGAGCCATCCCAAGCCTTCATCTTTTGTATTTTGACTTCTTTCGATCCCTAGTTTCTTTTTGACAAGGACTAATCTTGTCGCTCCATCTAGAGCGACCACCTCGAGCTCACAACGCCGTTGTAGTTCACAGAGTTCACCTTGACGCCCCGCTCGCTTCGGTCACCACCAACTTTCACCTCCAGCAAAAAATCGGTCTCCCTCGACACCCCGCATCTGTTGGACAACTTCCTCGACCCCGTTGATCCTGCATACGTTATTTTCGTATTAGTTAAGTAGAGATCGTTCACCTTTTAGCCCTTGTAGCTCACGCTTCCACCAAACCAAGTGATAGCCATGTGTCGCGTGCCCGCAATCTAACGTTTTTAGAAAAATCCCATTTTGTATCTATAGTTTTATAACTGTGATTCAGTTGATTCTTTTTGCTACTAATTCACAAAAATACTCTCTATCATGCGGAACCATCAAAAACTATATTTTTGACCTTTTAAATTTCGAGTTCAAACAGATATGTATTAACCACTAATTTAGTTGTAACTTTTATTTAAATTTTTTTTGAGTAATTCTTTTTGCTGCTGATTTCTATAAGTTATATCTTTCCATAGAACTAATAAAAGTAATTTTGTTTTTGATAAAAAATTCGATCTCAACAGATTCAACATCTATTTTAATTAGGCCATAACTTTTATGTTATAAAACCTTTTTATTCGATTCTTTTTGAGTCAAAAAATTTAGGTAAAATACTTTCTGTTATTTATTTGTTTTGTATTTATTTGTTTTCTATATTTTTCTATTTTAGTTTTTTATTTGCTGTTAAGTTTAATTAGGACAAAAAAAACTATTTTGTGTTGTTGTAGTAGAAGACTCTATAGTTTTTCTTTGAAGTTTATTTTGTATTCTTATTTGATTTTTCTTATCGATTTATTGAATTAATTTTAAGTGTTGTTTGTTATACTGATTGTTAGGTTGATTGATAGTATGATTGCTTATGTGAATATTATGTTTGATTATATAGATTTCATCGGAGAGTAACGAATAGTTCTATCAAGTTATTTTCTGTGAGCATATTTATCTTCATCAACCTCGCCAAGCAAGTTCACGTTGATCATGTTTTTACCTATGGTTTTATTGCATTAGTTCAACCTCCTCCATCCAGTGCATGCAAAGTAGGTACTTGGAAATTTGGTTCTTGATATAGTATCATGTGGTTGTTGGGGAACGTCGCATGGGAAACAAAAAATTTCCTACGCGCACGAAGACCTATCATGGTGATGTCCATCTACGAGAGGGGATGAGTGATCTACGTACCCTTGTAGATCGTACAGCAGAAGCGATTAGAGATCGCGGTTGATGTAGTGGAACGTCCTCACGTCCCTCGATCCGCCCCGCGAACAATCCCGCGATCAGTCCCACGATCTAGTACCGAACGGACGGCACCTCCGCGTTCAGCACACGTACAGCTCGACGATGATCTCGGCCTTCTTGATCCAGCAAGAGAGACGGAGAGGTAGAAGAGTTCTCCGGCAGCGTGACGGCGCTCCGGAGGTTGGTGATGATCTTGTCTCAGCAGGGCTCCGCCCGAGCTCCGCAGAAACACGATCTAGAGGAAAAACTATGGAGGTATGTGGTCGGGCAGCCGTGAGAAAGTCGTCTCAAATCTGCCCTAAAAGCCCCATATATATAGGAGGAGGGAGGGGGACCTCGCCTTGGGGTCCAAGGGAACCCCAAGGGGTCGGCCGAGCCAGGGGGGAGGACTCTCCCCCCCCAAACCGAGTCCTACTTGGTTTGGTGGGAGGGAGTCCTTCCCCCTTCCCACCTTTCCCTTTTTTTTTTCTTTCCTTTGATATTTTCTTTCTTGGCGCATAGGGGATTGGTGGGCTGTCCCACCAGCCCACTAAGGGCTGGTGTGACCCCCCCAAATACCTATGGGCTTCCCCGGAGTGGGTTGCCCCCCTCCGGTGAACTCCCGGAACCCATTCGTCATTCCCGGTACATTCCCGGTAACTCCGAAAACCTTCCGGTAATCAAATGAGGTCATCCTATATATCAATCTTCGTTTCCGGACCATTCCGGAAACCCTCGTGACGTCCGTGATCTCATCCGGGACTCCGAACAACATTCGGTAACCAACCATATAACTCAAATACGCATAAAACAACGTCGAACCTTAAGTGTGCAGACCCTGCGGGTTCGAGAACTATGTAGACATGACCCGAGAGACTCCTCGGTCAATATCCAACAGCGGGACCTGGATGCCCATATTGGATCCTACATATTCTACGAAGATCTTTTATCGTTTGAACCTCAGTGCCAAGGATTCGTATAATCCCGTATGTCATTCCCTTTGTCCTTCGGTATGTTACTTGCCCGAGATTCGATCGTCAGTATCCGCATACCTATTTCAATCTCGTTTACCGGCAAGTCTCTTTACTCGTTCCGTAATACAAGATCCCGCAACTTACACTAAGTTACATTGCTTGCAAGGCTTGTGTGTGATGTTGTATTACCGAGTGGGCCCCGAGATACCTCTCCGTCACACGGAGTGACAAATCCCAGTCTTGATCCATACTAACTCAACTAACACCTTCGGAGATACCTGTAGAGCATCTTTATAGTCACCCAGTTACGTTGCGACGTTTGATACACACAAAGCATTCCTCCGGTGTCAGTGAGTTATATGATCTCATGGTCATAGGAATAAATACTTGACACGCAGAAAACAGTAGCAACAAAATGACACGATCAACATGCTACGTCTATTAGTTTGGGTCTAGTCCATCACGTGATTCTCCCAATGACGTGATCCAGTTATCAAGCAACAACACCTTGTTCATAATCAGAAGACACTGACTATCATTGATCAACTGGCTAGCCAACTAGAGGCATGCTAGGGACGGTGTTTTGTCTATGTATCCACACATGTAAATGAGTCTTCATTCAATACAATTATAGCATGGATAATAAACTATTATCTTGATACAGGAATTATAATAATAACTATACATTTATTATTGCCTCTAGGGCATAATTCCAACAGTCTCCCACTTGCACTAGAGTCAATAATCTAGCCCTCACATCACCATGTGAATTACATTGTAATAAATCTAACACCCATACAGTTCTGGTGTCGATCATGTTTTGGCCGTGGAAGAGGTTTAGTCAGCGGGTCTGCTACATTCAGATCCGTGTGCACTTTGCATATATTTACGTCCTCCTCCTCGACGTAGTCGCGGATGAGGTTGAAGCGTCGTTTGATGTGTCTGGTCTTCTTGTGAAACCTTGGTTCCTTTGCTAAGGCAATGGCACCAGTGTTGTCACAGAACAAGGTTATTGGATCCAGTGCACTTGGCACCACTCCAAGATCCGTCATGAACTGCTTCATCCAGACACCCTCCTTAGCCGCCTCCGAGGCAGCCATGTACTCCGCTTCACATGTAGAATCTGCTACGACGCTTTGCTTGGAACTGCACCAGCTTACTGCACCCCCATTAAGAATAAATACGTATCCGGTTTGCGACTTAGAGTCGTCCGGATCTGTGTCAAAGCTTGCGTCAACGTAACCTTTTACGGCGAGCTCTTCGTCACCTCCATACACGAGAAACATCTCCTTAGTCCTTTTCAGGTACTTCAGGATATTCTTGACCGCTGTCCAGTGATCCACTCCTGGATTACTCTGGAACCTGCCTGCCATACTTATGGCCAGGCTAACATCCGGTCTAGTGCACAGCATCGCATACATGATAGAGCCTATGGCTGAAGCATAGGGGACGGAGCGCATATGCTCTCTATCTTCATCAGTTGCTGGGCACTGAGTCTTACTCAATCTCGTACCTTGTAACACTGGCAAGAACCCTTTCTTGGACTGTTCCATTTTGAACCTCTTCAAAACTTTATCAAGGTATGTGCTTTGTGAAAGTCCTATCAGGCGTTTTGATCTATCCCTATAGATCTTAATGCCTAGAATGTAAGCAGCTTCTCCTAGGTCCTTCATAGAGAAACTTTTATTCAAGTAACCTTTTATGCTCTCCAAAAGCTCTACGTTGTTTCCAATCAGTAATATGTCATCCACATATAATATTAGAAACGCCACAGAGCTCCCACTCACTTTCTTGTAAATACAAGATTCTCCAACCACTTGTATAAACCCAAATGCTTTGATCACCTCATCAAAGCGTTTGTTCCAACTCCGAGACGCTTGCACCAGTCCATAAATGGATCGCTGGAGCTTGCACACCTTGTCAGCATTTTCAGGATCGACAAAACCTTCGGGTTGCATCATATACAACTCTTCCTTAAGGAAACCGTTAAGGAACGCCGTTTTGACATCCATCTGCCAAATTTCATAATCGAAAAATGCAGCTATTGCTAACATGATTCTGACGGACTTAAGCATCGCTACGGGAGAGAAAGTCTCATCGTAGTCAATTCCTGGAACTTGTGAAAAACCCTTTGCCACAAGTCGAGCTTTATAAACGGTCACATTACCGTCAGCGTCCGTCTTCTTCTTAAAAATCCATTTGTTCTGAATAGCCTTGCGACCCTCAGGTAGTATCTCCAAAGTCCATACTTTGTTCTCATACATGGATCCTATCTCGGATTTCATGGCTTCTAGCCATTTGTTGGAATCTGGGCCCACCATTGCTTCTTCATAATTTGCAGGTTCATTGTTGTCTAACAACATGATCGTCAAGACGGGATTACCGTACCACTCTGGAGCAGCGCGTGATCTCGTCGACCTGCGTGGTTCAACAGAAACTTGAACTGGAGTTTCATGATCATCATCATTAACTTCCTCCTCAACCGGCGTCGCAATCACAGGGGTTTCCCCTTGCCCTGCGCCACCATCCAGAGGGATGAGAGGTTCGACAACCTGGTCAAGTTCTATCTTCCTCCCACTCAATTCTCTCGAGAGAAACTCCTTCTCGAGAAAAGTTCCGTTCTTAGCAACAAACACTTTGCCCTCAGATTTGAGATAGAAGGTGTACCCAACTGTCTCTTTTGGGTAGCATATGAAGACGCACTTTTCCGCTTTGGGTTCCAGCTTTTCAGGCTGAAGCTTTTTGACATAAGCATCACATCCCCAAACTTTAAGAAACGACAACTTTGGCCTTTTGCCATACCACAGTTCGTATGGTGTCGTCTCAACGGATTTCGATGGTTCCCTATTTAAAGTGAATGCAGCTGTTTCTAATGCATAACCCCAAAACGATAACGGCAAATCAGTAAGAGACATCATAGATCGCCCCATATATATAGGAGGAGGGAGGGGGACCTTGCCTTGGGGTCCAAGGAACCCCAAGGGGTCGGCCGAGCCAGGGGGGAGGACTCTCCCCCCCAAACCGAGTCCTACTTGGTTTGGTGGGAGGGAGTCCTTCCCCCTTCCCACCTTTCCCTTTTTTTTTCTTTCCTTTGATATTTTCTTTCTTGGCGCATAGGGGATTGGTGGGCTGTCCCACCAGCCCACTAAGGGCTGGTGTGACCCCCCCAAATACCTATGGGCTTCCCCGGAGTGGGTTGCCCCCCTCCGGTGAACTCCCGGAACCCATTCGTCATTCCCGGTAACTCCGAAAACCTTCCGGTAATCAAATGAGGTCATCCTATATATCAATCTTCGTTTCCGGACCATTCCGGAAACCCTCGTGACGTCCGTGATCTCATCCGGGACTCCGAACAACATTCGGTAACCAACCATATAACTCAAATACGCATAAAACAACGTCGAACCTTAAGTGTGCAGACCCTGCGGGTTCGAGAACTATGTAGACATGACCCGAGAGACTCCTCGGTCAATATCCAACAGCGGGACCTGGATGCCCATATTGGATCCTACATATTCTACGAAGATATTTTATCGTTTGAACCTCAGTGCCAAGGATTCGTATAATCCCGTATGTCATTCCCTTTGTCCTTCGGTATGTTACTTGCCCGAGATTCGATCGTCAGTATCCGCATACCTATTTCAATCTCGTTTACCGGCAAGTCTCTTTACTCGTTCCGTAATACAAGATCCCGCAACTTACACTAAGTTACATTGCTTGCAAGGCTTGTGTGTGATGTTGTATTACCGAGTGGGCCCCGAGATACCTCTCCGTCACACGGAGTGACAAATCCCAGTCTTGATCCATACTAACTCAACTAACACCTTCGGAGATACCTGTAGAGCATCTTTATAGTCACCCAGTTACGTTGCGACGTTTGATACACACAAAGCATTCCTCCGGTGTCAGTGAGTTATATGATCTCATGGTCATAGGAATAAATACTTGACACGCAGAAAACAGTAGCAACAAAATGACACGATCAACATGCTACGTCTATTAGTTTGGGTCTAGTCCATCTCGTGATTCTCCCAATGACGTGATCCAGTTATCAAGCAACAACACCTTGTTCATAATCAGAAGACACTGACTATCATTGATCAACTGGCTAGCCAACTAGAGGCATGCTAGGGACGGTGTTTTGTCTATGTATCCACACATGTAAATGAGTCTTCATTCAATACAATTATAGCATGGATAATAAACTATTATCTTGATACAGGAATTATAATAATAACTATACATTTATTATTGCCTCTAGGGCATAATGCCAACAGTGGTAGGCACTCATAAACCCTTGTTACTTTGGCGGGGACGTTAATTTGCTATGCTCCTAGTAGACGGGGTTTGGTTTAGTGTTTATCATGAGTGTTGTGAGAACTTAATAATCAAGACCCGAAGACTTCAAGACTTTCAAGACCTCATGTTGCAATATACCTCTGGGTGAAGGATGGTTCAGATGGGCACCCTGGGGAAGCGAGTGGATGACCCGGGATGCATGGGGAATCGTCATGACATCTTGCAGAAAGCTTCACCCAGGCACGAATAGATGTATGGATACTTCAAGACCCGAGGCTTACCTGCATAGCCACAAGTCATATTGGGCTCTGGCTTGGTTGGACATTGTGGTGAATCTAGATGGGCGGTGGTACAAGATGTAGAAGAATGGTAGGATTTAATGGGCACCGACAATGTCTCAGAGGAACCCTTTGAAAGACCATGTTTTGATCATCCGGTTCTCAAACACCCTGAAGTGCGATGACTTCAATAGAGGTGATCAAATCTTGTGGGAACGTGTGCAAAACTCTGCAGAGTACTCAAACCTAATCGATTAGCCCTGTCCACGGCCATGGACAACTTGAGCCAAAGGAACTGAAGCTATCAGGAATTCTCAACACCATTAACTTATTGATGTGGGTAATATTGATAATTTGGGTATGCGAAATGGTTGGTGGAACCTTCTCATTAACTACCAACAATGTAGTAAATTATTATTTTACCCTCTCTCTTGTTCTAGGAAAAAAATTGTTTTACGCAAAAACTTAAACTACAGTCCATCCTGCCATTTATGCATATAGTATAGATGATATTTTCACCCCTTTCTTTTGTGAATTGTCGGCATATTCAATATGCTGACCTACACGGCTGTAACGTCTTATGTTACAGATATTGTCTATGATGAGTAAGAGTACGATACAAGGTTACGGTCTGCACTCAACCTGCCGTTGGTGTTTATTGGGGCTCCACTCCCATTGATTGTTTCCGCTGAGACTTTGAAGTATATATGAGTTTTATGTTATTTACATGTGATTGCACTTTGATATATATACATTGATGTACTGTGTGTGCCAGCATACTGATCCAGGGATGACACAGTTACACAGAGGCTTGACTCGTTTTGAGTCGGGTCGCTACAACAAGTCCATACGTCCATGCTAAAAAAGAAAGAGAATATGATGAACATGGGAGGCAGCATTCCACATCAAAAAAATCTATTTTTATCATTTACCTACTCGAGGACAAGCAGGAATTAAGCTTTGCGATGCTGATACATCTCCAACGTATCTATAATTTTTGATTGTTCCATGTTGTTATATTGTCATTCTTGGATGTTTTATGATCATTTTATAGCAACTTTATATCATTTTTTGGGACTAACATATTGACATGTGCCTAGTGTGAGGTGCTCATTTTTGTTGTTTTTTCCTTCGCAGAAAATCAATATCAGATGAAGTCCAAATGCGACAAAACATTGGGGGATGTAGTTGGCATCTTAGTTGATGGTGAGGCAGACAGGGCCATTGGCGAAGATGGATCGAGTAGCGAGGCGGACGGAGCAGTCGGAGGCTGCAATATCGAGGGAGGGTTTGACGGAAAACCTAACCCTAGCAGAGAAGGAGGAGAGGGGTGCCATGGCCGTGCCTAGACTAGTGGATATGGGGGATGAAGGTGAGGGGAGGGGGATGGCGGAGACGAGGTAGGCGGTGGTGGATGGGGATGGCAACAGTGGTGGGTGGGGATGGCGGTGGTGGAAATCATGGCAGGGACACGAGGAGAGGGAGAATAAGGGGGGCGACCTCAATCGGATCTGGAGAAAGATAGGGTGGGTGGGACGGTGGGTACGAGGGTCGGTGGATCGGGTGTGGGCGACATTTTTTGAGCGCAGCAATGCGAAATTGGCCTAGTCCCGCCTCCAAGGGGCCATTTTTCGGCGGCTTGGACCGAAATTGGTCCAGGCGGTCCTAGACCAAACCCAGCGTGCTCGGGTCGCCCGGGGGCGCCGGCGGAAAACGTTTTGGCGCGAAGAAATGTCGGGCCCACGGAGTGAGCGCCTGGCCATGTGGTCGTTGTCCTCATCACCTTGTTTCCCGCGGGAATCAGTGCGAAGGCTGCCACACGCTTCTCCCCGCCGACGCTCTCTCCTCTTCTTCTTCGCCACCGGCGCTTTCTCTCCTTCTCCTACCCAATGGTCGCACGCTACCCCGGTGATGGAGCTACCGCCAATGGCTTCGGCCGCCGGCACATGCGCGAGGATGAGGCCTGCCTCCTCTACGAGGCGGAGTACCCGACGCCGCCAAACATGCGGGTGCCGGGTCTTGGAGGCTCAGTCCAGGTGCCGCCACCGCCCACCGGACCTTAGTAGTGGGAAGATATTGTGCGCATCAGGTGAGGTTTGCCGGAGAACTCACACAATCTCCTGCGGTACGCCCCCAGCACCGACACGCTCCGGACGACGTTCTTCGACCATCGTCACGCCGACAAACTCGTCATCACCAATGTGGTCGAGCCCCGCATCCGGCACAACTCCGAGTGGCGGCGCCAATGGTGGGGCATCTCTAGCCACACCCTGGAGGCCGTCCTCGAGGACATCGAGGATGGCAATAGGCCTAGGTACGAGTACCATTCCTCGCCATCCTTCTCCCGCCATTGCGACATCTCCTGGACGCCGAGGAGGATGGAATCGACGATGTCATCATTGTCCGGCTCCCGCTCCCGCTCCATCGGATTGCCATCGTTGCTCCCAGTCAAGTCGGAGCCATAGGAGATGCCGCTGGGGCGGCGCACAAGCAGCGCCTGGATCGTCATCAACGAGCTTGGCGCTTCTTCCTCCCGCCTCGTGAGGCCGAAGACGGAGTTGAGGCTCCTGCCCGTAAAGCAGGAACACCTCGCCATGGCCATCGATGATGAGGCCGCCCTGAAATGGGCGCGGGATGACTACGTCCAGGAAGAAATGGAGCACGAGCGCCGTGCCCTGGAGGAGATCGCCACCCGTCGCCATGGCCGCGAGGAGGGCGGCGGCGTCATCCTTGACGAGAGCGACGAGGAGGCGTCGACGCCCGTTCGCCTCGGCAACCGAGGGCAGGGGAGGATCAAGGACGACGCTCCAGTGGGTGGCAACTTCGACGCTCCTGCGGGCGGAAACAGCGACGATGGCGACGACGACTACACCACCTTCTACAAGCTCCTCGTCATGTACAAGGCGGCGGCAACGGGCGACACTGGCGGGCGACGGCGACTTTAGCTTATTTTTAGTTTTATTTAATGTTTAATTATGTTTTTCCATTTTTTGTACAAATTTTTATGAACCTATGAATTTAACTGGGTTTTGTCCAAATTATTGGCATTTAAATATTTTTTAAACCCTTTCGGGCGACCATTGGGGGGAGGGCGACTGCGAACGCGAGCCCCCAGGGTAATTTTTCCGCCAGCGTGCCCCTAGGCGGCGCTATTTCACGCCCTTGGGGGGGGGGGGGGGCGAACGGCTAGAGATGCTCTTAGGGTTTTGGTTTTTCAAGAGAAGATGGATGGTTCAGATCGAGTCCAACTTGGTGAGCGGCGTGGAGGTGGTTCCTCGCATCTCATTAGCTAGCTGTCTCGCGCTCGAATAACCAAAATTTGGACCCAAACCTCTAATTTTTTTAAATGCCTACAAATTTGTGTTACACAATTGGGTCACATCATTTTCCAAATGGCGGTTGATAGGCGCCGGTCGATCGGCCTAAATTTGGGTCGGTCACCTAGCGACCCTATGTTTTTCTGTCTGTAAGCATTTCTTTCGCCCCCACTTTATACTTTCTTCCCTGTCTTGCCCGTTCTCCATCAGATAGAACACATTGTTGAACCTCCTACTGTTGCGCCCTCGCGCACAACCGCAGTCTCTCGCCTCACCGCCAGCATCACCACGACGTGCTCCAGTTGTATCATTCGCCAGTTCTAGCACCTCCCTGAGGCTTCTCACCACCGTGGATGAAGCATCCTGAATCAATAGTTCCAACAACCCAACTTGATTATTCCAGCAAATTACTTCACCACTTCCAGCACCTCCCTCGCAAATTTCTCAAAAATGAGCTATCATGTGTGAAGATGAATGGCTTTAAAACCAAATGATCAATCTTATGCCAACATCCATGCCATAGTTGGTTCAAATGATGTCATATTGTGCATGAGGGTGCATCTTGGAATGGCAAGCAATGTTGCCAAAGGGAGTTTTCATTTTCTTTGCACTAAAATCTCGTTTTCCATTTTCCAAGTGACCAAAATGAGTTTTGTGTGTGAAGAAACTACCAAATCTTTGTTGCAAAATGGTACCACACCATTTTTAGAAAATATCAGACCATACTTTATGTAAAATTAATCAAATTGTTGGGTGTCAAAAGTTTTGATCCACCTCTCATGAAAAAGAAAAAATTCCGTAGATTCAACACGAAATGGTTCAAGTTTGAACTACAGTTGCCTCATAGTTTGCTCATCATTTTTCCAAAAAGCCATCTTTAGAAACAAAAGTATCCATTTAATTAGAGAAACAATAATAATTTTCCAAGATTCATCCACTAGCTAGGAACGGTCATGCACGTCGTTTTGACCGCATTTTGAAATGGGCATGAAAAATTCAAAAAAATGAAAAATTGGAAAACCTTTGCATTGTCTCATTATATGTGACCAACTTACCAAAAAAACTTGTAATACGGCAAGTATTTTAAAAAGTGTGCTGAGAAATGAGCTATCACGTGTGAAGATTCATGGCTTTCAAGCCAAATGATTAATATTATGGCCACATTCATGGCATAGTTTGTTCAAATGATCTTATATTGTGCACAAGGGTGCATCTTAGAATGGCAAACAATGTTGCCTAAGGAAGTATTCATTTTCTTTGGACGAAAAATCCATTTTCAATTTTTGAGTGCCCGGAATGATTTTTTGTCAATGACCTACCATATATTTGTTGCTAAATGGACCAAATCAATTTACTAAAATATTAAACCATATTTAATGTATAACTGGCCAAATGGTTGGGTGTAAAAGGCTTTGATCCACCTCTCGTGAAAAAGAAAAAAATTGTTGATTTGTTGCTAAATTTTTGAGTTTCCTTTATTTTTTCCAAAAATAATTTCTAAGTACATAAGTATCTATTTAATCATAGAAACACAAAAAGTTTTTCAAGATTCAACCACTAGCTAGGAACAGTCATGCCCATCATTTTCACCACATTTTTAAATGGGCATGAAAAATTAAAAAAAAATTGAAAACCTTCGCATTGTGTCATTATATGTGACCAAGTTACCAGAAAAAAAATAAACATGTAATACGACAATTATTTTAAAAAGTGTTCTCATGAATGAGCTATCATGTGTGAAGATTCGTGGCTTTCAAGCCAAATTATCAATCTTATGACCACATTCATGGCATAGTTTGTTCAATTGATTTAATATTGTGCACAAGGGTTCATTTAGAATGGCAAGCAATGTTTCCCAAGGAAGTTTTCATTTTCTTCGAACGAAAAAATCATTTTCCATTTTTCGAGTGCCCAAAATGAGTTTTTTGTGAAGGACCTACCATATATTTGTTGTTAAATTTGATCAGACCAATTTACAGAAATATTAGTCCATATTTAATGGATAATTGACCAAATGGTTGGGTGTCAAAAGCTTTGATCCACCTCTTGTTAAAAAGACATATTTCCGTCGATTCAGTTGGAAGCGGATCATATTTGAACTCCAACTGCCTTATTGTTTGCTCTTTATTTTTCCAAAATAATTTCTAGGTACGTAAGTATCTATTTAATCATAGATACATGGTGTGGTGGCGATACGTCGAGGTTGGATGGTGGACAAGGGCCCCAACTCCAGAGCTTGTAAATTGGCATGCCAGCAGCATGGTCACCGCGTGACCGTGCTATTGCCATGCGTTCTGGGCATCCTAGTCATGTCTTGTGGGTTAGGCATTCCCCCGGTAGATGTTAGGAACAAAACGATAACAGAAGAATCTAACGAGGAGACTGAACTAAGCTCAAACATGAATTAGGAGCCAAGTGTTTGATTAGCGGTGGGGAAATGCACATGGCCAATGGGTGTGAGTTTCGGCTGAGGATGATCATCTACTAAGGAGACTGTATTGACAAACTTGTAGCTCAAATGGAGGAACCTAGGTGGCACTTTCTTTGCAAAGTACCATATTGGACAAAAGTATGAATGTTGAAGCTGGGCTCGAACAAATGAATGGATGGAGCTGAAATTTGATGGAGGATGGTCAATTGGGCATATGAAAGCACTATAAAAATTTGATACCATTTGGACATGCCAAAGTGGTACTTCCTTCACGATGCTCTTCTCTCGAGGGAAACTTGGGAAAATTATTGTGATAAATTGGCCACAATGAAATGGGCTCAAATTTGGTGGAGGGAAGTTATATAGGTATAAACATGCCCTCATAAAGTTGCAGCAATAATTAAGCAATATAAAATATAGTTGCTTGAGAGATTGAAAATATGACCAGAATAAAAGATTGGATGACAAGATCACATGGGTTGTTGGATAAAGCTCAAATTTGATTATTTGAGCATACGAAAGATTTGAAAAAAATTGAGATCATTTCGATAATCCTGGCTAGTACTTCCTTCACAAATTTTCTCTCTCGACAGGAACTTTGAAAATTTGTTGAGCACGATTTACTAGGAAAATGGAGCTGAATATTGGCATCTGGCAATGATTTGAGTATGCAAGAGTGCAAACAAAGTTAGAGGGCAATAGGAGGGGTCTAGACAGCACTTGCTTTGTGATAAGTTTCCAACGTATCTATAATTTTTTATGGTTTCATGTTATTATCTTGTCAAACTTTGGATGTTTTGCATGCCTTTTATATATTTTTTGGGACTAACTTATTAAGTCAGTGCCAAGTGCTAGTTCCTCTTTTTTCCATGTTTTGAGCCCTTTCAGAGGATATTTTGAAACGGAGTCCAAACGGAATAAAATCCCCGAAAAGAATTTTTTCCGTAACACAAGAAGATCAGGAGACTTGAGAGCCAAGGCATGGGGTCCCCAGGGGCCCCACAAGCCCCCTCCCCGCGGCCAGGTGGGAGGCCGCGGCCCCCAGGCTTGTGGGCCCCCTGGACCTCCTTTGCCCTAGGTTTTGCGCCTATATATCCCCAAAAATTCCATAAAAAATCAGGAGATCATCGAAAGTACTTTACCGCCACCGCAAGCTTCTATCTCCGCAAGATCTCATCTGGGGCATGTTCTGGTGCCTTGCCGGAGGGGGGATTCGGATACAGAGGGCTTGTTCATCAACACCATGACCTCTACGATGATGCGTGAGTAGTTCACCATAGACCTACAGGTCCATAGCTAGTAACTAGATGCCTTCTTCTCTCTCTTGGATCTTCAATACAAAGTTCTCCATGATCTTCATGGAGATCTATCCGATGTAATCTTCTTTTGCGGTGTGTTTGTCGAGATCCGATGAATTGTGGATTTATGATCAGATTATCTATGAATCTTATTTGAGTTTCTTCTGATCTCTCTTATGCATGGTTTCATATCCTTGTAATTCTCTTCGAGTTGTGGGTTTTGTTTGGCCAACTAGATCTATGATTCTTGTAATGGGAGAAGTGCTTGGTTTTGGGTTCATACCGTGCAGTGACCTCACCCAATGACAGAAGGGGTAGCGAGGCACGCATCATGTTGTTGCCATCAAGGGTAAAAAGATGGGGTTTTCATCATTGGTTTGAGATTATCCCTCTACATCATGTCATCTTGCTTAAAGCGTTACTCTGTTCGTCATGAACTCAATACACTAGATGCATGCTGGATAGCGGTCGATGTGTGGAGTAATAGTAGTAGATGCAGAAAGTATCGGTCTACTTGTCTCGGACGTGATGCCTATATGTATGATCATTGCCTCAGGTATCGTCATGACTTTGCGCGGTTCTATCAGTTGCTCGACTGTAATTTGTTCACCCACCGTGATATTTGCTATTTTGAGAGAAGCCTCTAGTGAACACTATGGCCCCCGGGTCTACTCCACACCATATTTTCAGCCTTACACCTTTTACTTCGTTGCAGTTTCCGCCTTCAGATCTCACTTTGCAAACAATCTTGAAGGGATTGACAACCCCTTTGAAGCGTTGGGTGCAAGCTCATTTGTGTTTGCGCAGGTACTCTAAACTTGACGAGATCCTCCTACTGGATCGATACCTTGGTTCTCAAACTAAGGGAAATACTTACTGCTCCTGTGCTGCATCACCATTTTCTCTTCAAGGGAAAAACCGACGCAAACAAGAGAAGTAGCAAGAAGAATTCCTGGCGTTGCCTGGAAAGGACTTCTGTTGCCGTAGCAGAAGAATTTCTGGCACCATTGCCGGGGAGGCAGATCAAGTCAAGAACTCATCCAAGTAGGTGTCGCAAACTCATCTCTTGCATTTACTTTGTTTTCCTGTTGCCTCTTGTTTTCCTCTCCCCCACTTCACCAATTTGCCTTTTTCGTTTGCCTTTTTCGTTCGCCTTTTTTCTCGCTTGCTCTTTGCCCGCTGGCGTGCCTGCTAAAACCCGAATGGCCCAACCAATGGATTTTGATGCTCACTATGCGAAGTTAGAAGAGATTGAAACTAATGTTAAAGGCTTCATGTCTACATAGTTTGAATACAACAGTTACTTCCGTAGAGAGCTGAAGGAGCAAAATTCTTTTCTGGCTTTTATGAGTAGAGAAGTTGATGATATGGCCAAATAATTCCTTGCGCTAAATTCTCAGTTTGCTCGTCTTGAAAAGTTGGTAGGCCAGATTTCTGATAAGCAGGCTACTTTAGTCAATAAAATGGCAGCTAAACCTGAAAACTCGTGATGAGAATCACGAAGATCTTAAAGTGCTTGGTGTGACTCCCATTGAATCTTTGTTTTCTTGTGTCAAACCAAATGATTATGGGGCTGGATATGAATCCACTTTGGTTGAAAAGTGCCCCAATGACTCGGAGTCCATCTACCTTGATGCTAAAAGCATTGAAAGTGGAGTAGAAGATATTAAAACTTTGAGTAGTTATGAAATTACTACTATGGATTTCAAGGAATTCAATTATGATAGTTGCTCCTTGATTGAATGCATTTCTTTGATGCAATCCATGTTAAACTTTCCACACGCTTATAGCCAAAACAAGGCCTTTACCGATCATATCGTTGAAGCTATGATAAAATCTCTTGAAGAGAAACTTGAATTGGATGTCTCTGTCCCTAGAAAGCTTCATGATTAGTGGGAACCTACCATCAAAATCAAAATCAAAAACTATGAATGCAATGCTTTGTGTGATTTGGGTGCTAGTGTTTCTGCGATTCCAAAGTCTTTATGTGATGTTCTGGGTTTTAATGAGATTGAAGAGTGTTCTCTTAATTTGCATCTTGCTGATTCTACTGTCAAGAAACCCATGGGAAGGATCAATGATGTTCTTATTATTGCAAATAGGAACTATGTACCGTGGATTTCATTGTGCTTGACATTGATTACAATCCTACATGCCCGATTATTCTTGGTAGACCTTTCCTAAGGACTATCGGTACTATCATCGATATGAAGGAAGGGAATATTAGATTTAAATTTACTTTAAGGAAGGGCATGGAACACTTTCCTAGAAAGAAAATAATATTGCCTTATGAATCCATGATGAGGGCCACTTATGGTTTGAGCACCAAAGACGACGATACGTGATTCTATCGCTTTTCTGCCTAGCTAAGGGCGTTAAACAATAGCGCTTGTTGGGAGGCAACTCAATGAATTTATCTTTTTCTTTCTGTTTTTTTGCGTCCACACCATCGCAATTCTGTTGTGATTGTGTTTTTTGTGTTTCTTTTTGTGTTTGAGCCAAGCAAAACCTTTATGACTAGTCTTGGTAATGGTTGTTTGATCCTGCTGGAAAAATACAGAAACTTTTCGCTCACTAAATGATTTTTAGTTTTTATTCAGATAGAGCTTTTGAGTTGATTCTTTTTGTTGGTGATTGATATGCCTTTTTCCCATGCAGTCGTAATGTTTCAGATTTTTTGAGGTACCAGAAGTATACGAAGTATACAGATTGCTACAGACTGGTGTGTTTTTGACAGATTCTGTTTTTTGTTGAGTTGGTTGCTTGTTTTGATGAAACTATGGTTAGTATCGGGGGCTACTAGACATGGAAAAGTGAGAATACAGTAGCCCAACACCAATATAGATAGAATTCAAGTTTGCTACAGTATCAAAAGAAGTGGTAGTTTGTTTTCTTGTGCTAATGTTATCACGAGTTTCTGTTTAAGTTTTGTGTTGTGAAGTTTTCAAGTTTTGGGTGATGTTCTCATGGACAAAGGGATAAAGAGTGGTAAGATCTCAAGCTTGGGCATCCCAAGCCAAATTCAGGAACACCAAAAAGTCTAAGCTTGGGGATGCCCCGGGAAGGCATCCCCTCTTTCGTTTTCAATCCTTCGGTAACATTACTTGGCGCTATATTTTTATTCACCACATGATATGTGTTTTGCTTGGAGCGTCTTGTATCGTAGGAGTATTTTCTTTTTGTTGTGTCACAATCATCCTTGCTGCACACCTTTTTGAGAGAGAGAGAGAGACATGCACTCATTGTGATTTTGCTAGAATGCTCATAGTGCTTCAGTTATATCTTTTGAGCTAGATACTTTTGCTCTATGTGCTTCACTTATATCTTTTAGAGCACGGCGGTGCGTGACTTGGTAGTTGGCTTATGCTATGAAAGTAGTCCCAAATGTGATAGGTACCCAAATAGGATGCAAAAACCTCCATCTTCATGTGCATTGAGTAGAAAGAGAAGTTTTGAATCCTCTCGATTAGTTTTGAGACGTGGATTTGGTAATATTAAGAGCTATGTTAGTAGGGTGTTGTGAATCTAGAAATACTTGTTTTGAAGTTAGTGATTCCCGTAGCATGCACGTATGGTGAACCGCTATGTTAGGAAGTCAAAGTATAATTGATCTATTGATTGTCATCCTTTGTGTTGAGGTCGGGATCGCGCGATGGTTAACACCTACCAACCCTTCCCCTAGGAGTATGCGTTTATCACTTTGTTTCGATTACTAATTAAAACTTTCCGTAACACAGGGGTCCAAACGGAATAAAATCCCCGAAAAGATTTTTTTCCGTAACACAAGAAGATCAGGAGACTTGAGAGCCAAGGCATGCCCAGGGGCCCCACAAGCCCCCTCCCCGCGGCCAGGGGGGAGGCCGCGGCCCCCAGGCTTGTGGGCCCCCTGGACCTCCTTTGCCCTAGGTTTTGCGCCTATATATCCCCAAAAATTCCATAAAAAATCAGGAGATCATCGAAAGTACTTTACCGCCGCCGCAAGCTTCTATCTCCGCATGATCTCATCTGGGGCATGTTCTGGTGCCTTGCCGGAGGGGGGATTCGGATACGGAGGGCTTGTTCATCAACACCATGACCTCTACGATGATGCGTGAGTAGTTCACCATAGACCTACAGGTCCATAGCTAGTAACTAGATGCCTTCTTCTCTCTCTTGGATCTTCAATACAAAGTTCTCCATGATCTTCATGGAGATCTATCCGATGTAATCTTTTTTTGCGGTGTGTTTGTCGAGATCCGATGGATTGTGGATTTATGATCAGATTATCTATGAATCTTATTTGAGTTTCTTCTGATCTCTCTTATGCATGGTTTCATATCCTTGTAATTCTCTTCGAGTTGTGGGTTTTGTTTGGCCAACTAGATCTATGATTCTTGCAATGGGAGAAGTGCTTGGTTTTGGGTTCATACCATGCGGTGACCTCACCCAGTGACAGAAGGGGTAGCGAGGCAGGCATCATGTTGTTGCCATCAAGGGTAAAAAGATGGGGTTTTCATCATTGGTTTGAGATTAACCCTCAACATCATCTCATCTTGCTTAAAGCGTTACTCTATTCGTCATGAACTCAATACACTAGATGCATGCTGGATAGCGGTCGATGTGTGGAGTAATAGTAGTAGATGCAGAAAGTATCGGTCTACTTGTCTCGAAAGTGATGCCTATATGTATGATCATTGCCTTAGATATCGTCATGACTTTGTGCGGTTCTATCAATTGCTCGACAGTAATTTTTTCACCCACCGTGATATTTGCTATTTTGAGAGAAGCCTCTAATGATCACTATGGCCCCCGGGTCTACTCCACACCATATTTTCAACCTTACACCTTTTACTTCGTTGCACTTTCCGCCTTTAGATCTCACTTTGCAAACAATCTTGAAGGGATTGACAACCCCTTTGAAGCGTTGGGTGCAAGCTCGTTTGTGTTTGCGCAGGTACTCTAGACTTGATAAGACCCTCCTACTGGATTGATACCTTGGTTCTCAAACTGAGGGAAATACTTACTGCTCCTGTGCTGCATCACCCTTTCCTCGTCAAGGGAAAAACCGACGCAAGCAAGAGAAGTAGCAAGAAGAATCCCTAGCGTTGCCGGGAAAGGACTTTTGTTGTCGTAGCACTTTGCATTGTGCAAATCTGGTCAGAAAATATAAATTGAAGCTGGGCTCACATATATTATTGGATTGAGCTGTAATTTGGAGGACGATGATAATTTGGGCATATAAAGCCACTTGAAAAATGGCATACCATTTGGATAAATAAAAATGGTAGTTCCTTCACAATGCTCTCCACTGAACAGAAAATTGGGGAAATATTGAGGGAAATTGGCTAAATTAAATGAGCTAAAATTTGGTGAAGGGAGGTTTTATGGTCAGGTTCATGTCTTGGTAAATGTTCAGAAGTTATAAAGCAATAGAAAATATAGTTGCTTCATACACTTAAAAAATTGTGAGACACAAAGATTGGACGGTGATCTCACATGGTTTGTTAGATGGTGCTCAAATTTTGAGGAGAGCTATGATTTGGACAAATAGAAGATGTGGCAAAAATTTAACGCATTGGGAGATGCCTAGCTAGTACTTCCTTCACAAAGCTTCTAGCTGAACAGAAACTTCCGAAATTTGCTGAGGAAGATTCATTAGGAAAATGGAGCTGAATTTTGTCATGGGGTAATGATATGGATATGAAAGAGTGCCCAAATTTTTTTACGGCAATCAAGAAAAAAAATATAAATAGCACTTCCTTCACAAATTGATGTTCTGAACCGAATAGGGAAATGAGTATTCCCAAATCATTTTTGAACCAGGCAAGGAAGGGGTTTGACATATTTGAGGAAGATATGATCCAAATAATTTATGACATTTTTTTGAATTTTGGCAATGACGGAAATGTAGGTTGCTTCACAACCTAGGGAAAAAAATTGACCCATGGACATGACACAGAGGCAAAACTGATGAGGTGGCTCCTAATCGTAGCAATGCACCACAATTTACAAGGCTATGACCATCTATATTGGTCGTGATTAGCTATAAACATGGCAACATACTAGTGATGTATTCTTTACAACCATCTCGTGTAAGGAAATTACGACCTTTCTGACCAAAATGGCGTTATGGTTTATGGTTAGGAGCCCCCCGAATAGCTTATGACAAATTGGTCTCAAATGGTCGTAGATTTACGTCCATTATTCCAGGGTCAGTGACACAATGTGACAAGTTGACATATTTCTTGTAGTGGATGATAAGTAATTGTGTGCACTGGTGTAGTTAATCTCACACGTTATTTCTTGGCTAACCCTATGTGCAGCAGAGATTCATCGCACACGGCGCGAGAGGAGAAGCGTGTATGATCTTGAAGTTGATGCAAACATTTTGCATTCCCAAACTGTGTTGATTGTAAAGGCCTATTGAGCATAATCTACCCCTAATTTAATACATGCGTTCATAATGCACATAATTTAAAATTGGAAGTAGGAAATCATGTATTTCATATTGAATCATGTTTAGATATAGGTTGAAGAACGAATGCATAATTCGATTCACATATGCATATACTCAAGAACTAATTAAGCATCAATTCGCAAAAAAGGAAAACTAAAAAAGGGACAAATAAAGAATGATGGAACCACGGTTGTATCAAAGACAGTAAAGAGAGAGACATAAGATATTCTGGTTGCTAGAGAAGGTGAAGCGAAATACCCATATTGTGCCCTCCTCCATGCCTAACACACGAACGACTCTAGGCCATCCCCTAGTGATGGTCGCCCGCCAATCCTTCACTGTCTTCACTACGACTTCTCGATACTCATTGTAGTCTCGATGATATACTTTAACCTTCATTTAATATCCGCCATTCATGTACTTTGCAAGGTAATCTTGAGTAAACTGCTTTGGAAACGACTAGAAAAGAAAAAGATTCGGAAATTGTTGTGTGACAACTCATTATAGGCAGTAGTAATAGAAGGCTGCAAAGTTCGTAGTTACCATCCTATAGCTCACTTTTGTGTTGGATAGAGCATAAAAAATAGTTTAATCGGCATAGTTCATCTATTTTCCCTAACAATCCTTATCAGTTTCCTCACTTGGTGCCGGATCAGAAATATTTTATTACCCCACACGCAAAAAGGGTCCAAGCATGGATCTTTTCCAAGGACATATGTATCGACAAGAAACAAGCCAATATTAGAAGCTAAAATGCAGTTGCCGAATGGTGTAATATATTACTCCATCAGTTCCACAATGTGTTGCGTATAAACATTTTGAGAAGTCAACATTTACTAACTTTGACCAAGTTTGTAGAGAAAAACATATACATCAAGAATTTCAATTCCATTTCATTAGATAGATCACAAAATTTACTTTCATATTGTATACATTTTAATGTGGTATATATAAATATTATTTTCTATAAATTTGTTCATAGTTTGCAAAGTTTGACTATTCAAAAAAATCTATATGCACTACATTATGGAACGGATGGAGTATAAGTGAAGGGATGAAAAAAACCTCGATGGAAAACATCGACCACTCCCATTGTTATCCTGTGCAAGTACATGGAAAGTCATAAAAAGTAGAACAAACGTAACATTAAGCGAATATACACGGTATCTGCTTGAAATAAACAAGGCATATATGCTCACTATAACAACCAAATATAGCCGGTAGAAATTGGACAAATGCTTAGTGCAACCAATCTAACAACCAGATACAGAATAGCAATGATTTTGCTCGAAAACTAGACAAATGCTCATTGTAATCAACCTAACAACAAAATCGAGAAAATCAAGGCATCTGTTTGAAAACTAGATAAATGCTCACTCCAACCAACGTGGCAACCAAATTCAGAGAAACAAGGCATACATTTTTAAAGCATGAGTTAAGGGCACTGATTAGCAACACGATGCATAATAGATACTTGTAGAGAACATCACACTGTGAATAACTAAAAGAAAAAGGCATATATGCTCATTGTAACAACCAAATATAGAATTGAAAACTGGGCAAATACTCAATGCAACCAACCTAACAACCAAATACAAAAAATCAAGACATGTCCTCGAAAACTAGTAAATGCTCAATTAAGCACTGCATGATTATGGCATGGAAAAAGCTAATACAACAACGGGTACGAGAGGGCTATCCAGGAAAAGTATGATTTTCTCACAGCATGTTACCTCGCTTGTCATGGATGGGCTCCTTCCACTTGGAATTTGTGATGCCCACGGTGCGCTCCCTAATATCACAAATGTGATGTTTCCCCTTGTAACAACCGAAGTGTGTGTTGTTATCTTGGTCGATGAGATCTGACTTTGGAGCTAAGGATCCTAAGTCACCGCCATAGAACGTTTCCTTCAAAATGACAAAAGGGTCTGATGGCGTATAAGGATCACAAATCCATGACCGCAAGGCGGAGGAGATCAGCGGCGTGGCCTTTCAAAAGATCATCGACGGTTGAACCAGAGGAATTGTCGGTGTACCACTTAACTTGTGACATGGCCTGAGTGAAGCCACCGATGTTGGCGAGCTTGGTGTCATAGCCGGCTCTCCTAAGATACAGGAATACGTGAGCATGCAGACTTGAAGCTTTCAGCATGGCAACATAGTCAACGTCCTCAACGTCTTCCACAGTGAGGTGTTCCTCCGGGATCGAAGGGTCGGCACGAATGACGCCCAACTTGCCAGCCTACGGCGGAGAGGCCATGATAGACCTCTTTTTTTCGTAGGCTCCTCAAGCTCCACGGGATATGTGGTCGGACTAATTAGGTTGCGACTCTATGGAGTACGGTATGCGGATTTTGGAGAACGGACACCAACGACCTCATCTAAAAACTCACAAAGGTGATGGTGTATGTGGATCGGTGGGTATCCTCGACTTGTTAGCTAGGAGGCACGTGCAAACCGGCTGAGGTTGGTTGTGGAAGGCGGCAACGGGGGTGAGCTATGGTTTAAGCGGGGGGAGGAAGAGGAGGGGGTAGGTGTTGTGGGGACTTTGGTGTGTGTGTGTTTGTAGATGTGTCGCTGCTACTAGAATTTTAATAGTAATGGTGTGGGAGGAGATGGTGGTGGATGAGGGATGGTGATGGTTCAAATGACTCAGCAGGTGAAATTTTACCATAGGGTCGGTGGTGGACGAGGAAGGGCGACAGTTCAAATGCCGCTTCCACTTAACTAAAGCGAGGTGGGAGCAACCAAGATCACACACAGTCCAAATATAATAAAGTGTATATGTTGTAACAAAATGTCGCGAAACCATGAATTTTTGCATCGCTCAAGGTGGGTTGATTTTTCTGAGATTTCTCAAGCCGGGTTCATCTCACACAGTTCATCCTTATTTTCAAACACAAATGTGAAATTCATCCAAAATTTCCACATGCTCGCAAACATATGAAACAAACATTTGGCTAATTTGAGCACAAAATGCCTTATTTTCCATAGTTGACATTAGTTCATATGCTCACTAATTTACAAATTGTGGGCCAATTTACATGAAGAGGAACCGCAAAAAATATTCGCTATGTCATGGATGCATACAAACACCATGCCTCCATCGTTGTCATGACCTTTCTCGGCTTAGAAGGGGTTTTCAGAGGAGCTCGTCAAGTCGATGGGCTCCACTGGTTCCATGGCGACGACCGACGGGGCTACCTTGACCGGAGCGACCATGGCGCCTCTCGACAGTTCTGCCGCTATCGATGAAACTACCATCACCGTGGTGGAATTCCCAAGGCATCCACCACTAGTACAATTACGTGTTATACAAACGGTTTTTAAGCCCTTTCCGCAATGCAATTCCAAACTTTCACCTTGCATGTGTGGGCGATAGGGGCCCATCCCACATGAGAACAAAACACCGTGTGCGACGGGGCAAGAGCTTGCTGACGATTCACCTAATGTCAGCATATGCGAAGTTGCAGCCTATCCTGGACGCCACACTTTGATGTTACGTTTGTGATCAACCACGCATCCGAGATTGCAGATATATTCGTGTCGAAATATGCATATCCCAAACATTTAATTCCATGACCTGTTTATGATAGGTACATTATAACACACAGTCCTGAACTTATAACTTTGTGTGGTGTCTCAACTATCGCCAATGTGACAATTTAATAATCGTGTGCGATAGTTATTGTGATCACACACACGCTTTGTGTGTCAACCGTCTTATTATTGTCCTACATTACACACGCATTCAGGATTGGAACCGTTTGTGCTACTGACGCCAATCACATTACGGCTTGCAAACGCGTGTGTGACATTGTGCACGTCCCACATGCGCAAAATATGCGACCGTGTGTTGTAAAGCAGATAATCACACACACTATTCAGTTCTAGGGAAAATCTTATACACACAATCTTAGCAGCAGCGCAGGACAGGAAGGAGCACTACTGCTACTTAGCAGCAATGCGTTCTAAATAAAGGCGCTACTGCTATAAACATAGCAGCCGTGCGGCTCGGTAGAACCCCACTGCTACTAAAATTGATAGACAGTTCCCGCCACGCTAGGTTTAGCAGTACGCGCTTAATATAACCGCGTGCTGGTAATGTGATAGTAGTAGCTTGCTTTTTTCATGTCGCTACAGCTAATTCTGAAACTGGCCACATGGTGGGCCCTGCTTAGCAGTAGCGCGTGGGACAAAGAAGTGCTACTTCTATAGTATTAGCAGCAGCGCGTTTTTCTACCAGTGCTACTGCTAAGTCGCAGCCATACCACCTTTTTCCTCCCCTCTCCCCTCCCCTCCTCTATTCCTCACTTTCCCCTAGCTCCCACCTCCTCTCCCCTCACGTTGCTTCTTCCTCACTACTTCTCCCCGCATTACTCTCCTTCTTCTACCTATCTTTCTCTCTTTATTACTCCTAGCTAACTACACTAACCTCCATTAATGCATCTCCTTTCTCTTTTTCCTTCCCCCTCCACTAGTTGAACTTTTCTCCTCCCAAACTAGCAAGCTAGGTAGATCTAGGTAGTATTTAGTGAAGTGACCTATGTACCTCCCTAACTAGATCTATAGGCTTGTCAAGAAGAGCTTTGTCCACTTTTGATCATTCCATAGGTGTGTGTGGCGACACCTATCGACATCATCATCACCATGCTCGATCTCGAGATAGGTGATTAAAAACTTATGCTTTTGCAAGAATGGAAATATGTGTATGTGTGCGATATGACATAATCGGGCGATATGATGGAAATTGTGTGTGTGGCATGAGTTGCCGCCGAATTGTGCTTGTGAGTTGCCTATGTTTTGCCGAAATGTCGATTTATTTCTGTTCCAGCGAATTCCGGGCAAACTCTATATGTCCTATTTTTAGGGAAGGTCATGCCAAATTTTTGTATGACTTTGATGCATGCATGCATTTTTATAATCAATTTGTTTATTATTACCGTTCAGGCGTTCATGATGGTTAGTGGAACGATGGTGGACAGGTGGTTGCGGTGGGTGGTGCAGGACATGAAAGAAAATAACCTTACAAAGGTTTTATGTCCATGTCGAAGATGCAAAGGACGAGCTTGGCTCGAACCCTATGACGATGGTCGTGTGATGGTGCGCCTGCTCATGACTGGTTTCATGGATGGCTATACTCAATGGATAATTGAAGATGAGGATGAGGATGTTGAGGACGCCGCCGGGATAGGCAATGATGACACGGGGCAAGATGAAGAGGTGATCGATAATGGCGGCGGAGAAGGGGCCGGACATGTCGGCGGGGAAGAGGCCAGACATTGCAGCGGGGAAGAGGCTGGACATGGCAACGGAGAAGGGGCCGGACATGGCGACGGGCAAGAGGGCGCCAGACACAGTGGCAGAGAAGGGGCCGGACATGGCGGCAGAGAAAATGTGGACTCCACGCCGCAGAATACCCTCATGTTTAAGCACTGCTTTGTAAGGAGACAAGTACTGAGAGAGCTGCTTGTAGAGAGGAGGCCAAGTTGTAGCAACTGGTGGTAGACTCGAACACTCCATTGTATCATGGTTGCAATCCCGAGGTGACCCTCTTGAGTTCCACGCTCGAACTCCTGAAGACGAAGGCTAACAACAAATGGACCGACACTAGTCTCGATGAGCTTCTCAGGTACCTAAAGGATGTTCTTCCCGCGGGGAATCTATGTCCTACTAGTGTGGATGAGGCCAAGAAGATCGTGTGCCCTCTAGATCTGCCGCACGTTATATACCACACATGCATCAACGATTGCATAATTTATCGGAAGGAGCACGTGGAAAAAACAAGCTGTTCGGTGTGCAATGCTTCTCGATACAAGAAGGCCGAGAACAAATCTCCCCAGAAAGTTGTATGGTACTTACTGATCACTCCCCGTCTCCAACTGTATTTCATAGAACCCAAGGAATGAAAGCTCATGCGCTGGCACGCAGAGAGGAAGAAGCCCGACGATGGAGATGATGCGACGCTGAGACACGTCGTGGATGGAAGCCAGTGGAGAGCGTTCAACGGTGAATATCGATATTTCGCATGTGATGCAAGGAACATCGTGCTCGGCGTGTGTACCGATGGCATGAATTCATTTGGCAACGAGAACACCAACCATAGCACATGGCTCATGTTTGTATGGATGTACAACCTCCCCCCCGGTTGTGCATGAAGTCGAAGTACATACACATGAGCATGCTCATTCACGGGCCGAAACAACCGGGAAATAATATTAATATGTATCTGGGGCTACTTCATGAGGAATTAGACACGTTATGGAAAACACTGGCCAAGACATGAGATGCCAGCAAAGGCGATTATTTCTATATGAGAGTCGCGTTGATCACGACGGTGCACGACTATCTCGGTTACGCATATGACGTAGGATAGGTGTGCCATGGATATTGCAGATGCATGCGGTGCATGGATGATACAACGTCTCAGCAGCTAACGTCAAGGAAATATGGCGGGTCTGGGAAAATCGTGTACATGGGGCATCGAAGATGGCTTGAGAAGGATGACCCATGGAGATCTATTCAATGGTGAGGCTGAGCATCGAGGACCTTCATGTAAGCGGGGCGGCGCCGAAAATGATGAGCTATTGAAAAACTGGGAACAGTGCCCAGCATCGGGAAAGACGATGAAAAAGGCGCCGGAGCCGTTGCTGAAGGTATGGAAGACGAGGTTTGTTTTCTGGGACTTGGAGTACTTGCACAAACTCGACACTCCTCATTGCCTTGATCAAATGCATATTTGTAAGAATGTCCTTGAGAGATTTCTTGCAACACTGATGAACATGTCGGATAAGACCAAGGATGGGCCGAAGGCAAGAAAAGACCTGCAAGATTTGGAGATCAGGGCAAATTTGCACATGCCGCCCCGTAAAAAGTCAGAGGAGACAGAGACGGAGACAGAGGCGCGGGAGAAGAAGGGCAAAAAAGTAAAGGAAGAGGATTATTGTCCCCCTTCTTGCTTTATCTTAAGTCCGACTGAGATCGATCAATTCTTCAAGTGCCTTACCGGAATGAAAGTTAGTTCCGGTTACTGTGTCGAGATAAGCAGATATCTGGACATGAAGAAGAAAAGGTTCAGCGGGATGAAGTCCCATGACTGTCAAGTGATGATAACACAGATATTATGTGTTGCCCTTAGAGGGATAATGGACAAGCACATTCGTGACACTCTTATTGGTCTCTGCAACATTTTCGACGTCATCTCTTGAAAGTCGATTAGTGTGAAGAAGATCCTAAGGCTACAGTAAGAGATTGTTGTCATATTAAATGAGCTTGAGATGTACTTCCCGCCCGCGTTCTTTGACGTCATGGTGCATTTGTGTGTCCATATTGTGGACGACTTAATAGACCTGGGGCCATCATTCGTGCACATCATGATGCCGTTTGAGAGGATGAATGGGATCATCAAAGGAATCGTTCATAACATGTACCGTCCGAATGGAAGCATCGTCCACGGCTATCTGACACAAGAGTGCATCTCTTTCTGCGAGAATTTTCTATATGGCGCAGACCGGCCGCCTAGTGTTGGTTTGCTCGTTAACAAGCACGATGGGAGGCTCGAAGGAGAAGGTCACGCCAACGGTCGCAGGGAACTGCATGTGGCCTACTCAGGTCGACACAACGACTTTGACAGAGCAAACTTGCTAGTGCTACAACACCTACACCAGGTAGATCCTTTCGCGACACTGCGCAAAGAAACTATCGTTAAGAATTATCGTGACCAGGGGGTATGCAGGATGTACGCTGAAGTTACTAGAGAGCACAACTCCACTTCTCTGCATTGGTTCAAAGAGCATATTATTGCTAATCCCCCGGAAGAGGGCTCTAAGGACGGATTGCTCATATACACCTTAGCACATGGCCCCTCGCCCAACCTCCTCACCTATCAGGCATACGATATCGACGGATACATGTTATACACGGAGGCCAGAGATATGGACAGTGATGATCAGAACTCAGGGGTGACGATGGAATGCATCACCGACAGCGACAACGACGCAACTAAGAGATTTTACGGAAGGGTCGAGGAGATCTGGGAGCTTGACTACTCTGCACTGCACAACGCGACGATGTTCCGTGTCAGATGGGCTAAGAATGTCGAAAGAGAAAACCAGTATTTCACTACCATGACAATACCTGACGCCAACAGCGTTACCGTGAACGCTATCGCAAAAAACGAGCCATGGGTACACGCTAAGCACGTGACACAATGCTTCTTCATAACTGACCCGTGCAATCCCAGCTGTGTTGTCGTGAGGAGAGGCAAAAGGAACATCACTGGAATGGATGGAGTCGCCAACGAGGAAGACTACAACCAGTACGGCAACCCAATGAGGGAAAATGACGATGACGATGATGTATACGTCAAAATAAGAATCAATACTACATTACCTAAGAAAGATTGTACTCCATGGAAAAGGAAAAGTCCCAATGAGGGGCTCAATTATTCTTCAATGAACAAGAAGGGAAAGAAGGTCACTCAAAAACGAAAACGTCGATGCTGAGGAACCGTTATCGGTCAAATGATGTGATATATATGTTCCTATTTTGTGTAAACACTTAACCGTTATGCATGGGTCAAATGATGTAATCTACATGTTCCTATTTTGTATACATACTTAACCATCAAAAGATGGAATATATATTGCCTTAGTTATACACATTGTATCACCCTCCCTTCGTTCTTGCTCTTGGAAAAAAAGAAAAGAAAAAGAAGTAAAGAAAAGGAACAAAAATAAAGGAAAAGACAATAGAAGAAACAAATAGGAAAACTGCTATAGGTACTGGTTATAGTAGTAGCGCTTTTCAGAAAAAGAGCAATAGCAAGTAGAAATAGCAGTAGCGCCGTTGGGAGAAATGCGCTATAGCTACCTGTGGTAGTAGTAGCACTTCTTTGTTAAACTCGCTACTGCTATGTTGACTTAACCCCCAAATCTGTTTCCCACCTCTGCTTGTTCCCCCCAAATCCCCACTCTCTCTTCTCCCCCTTCGTCGCCATCGGAGCCCGTGACCTCTCCCTCGACCTCGCCGTGCCCCTGCCTCAATGGCCGGAGCCCTGCCCTCGCCCTCGACCTCGCCGCAGTCCTGTCCTCGCCCCCGACCCCAGCGACCTCGCCCTCGCTCCCGACCATGGCCCCGGCGCGCCACGCCTCCCTCCTCTGGTTCCTCCCCTCCCAACCTCGGCTGTTGTCGGGCCTGCCTCCTCGCCCATGCAACCTCTGTAAGCCCCCCACCGCTCCTCCTCTCTTTGCTAGCTAGGGTTCTTCTGTTAATTTACTTAGGTTTTAGTTAGGGCAGTAGGTTAATTAGGTTATCTTTTTTAGTTATGAACCCTAGTTATCAAACTAGTATGTTTTTTGGCTATATTATGAACCCTAGTTAGTATGAAACCTAGGACATATTAGGTAAAGCAACTGTTGCTATTTAAAAAAACATAATTTGAAGTTGACAGATTTGTTAAAGCAACTGCTGCTATTTTTAATTAGTGCCAAATTTAGGTAGGCTGAATTCAGTTTCAAATATTGTGAAGAAAAATGGCTTCTTGCATTTTTCTTCATGATCTATATTTTTCTTCCTTTTTATGCAAATTTGAAGTGGACATGTGATATGTGGACATGTGATTTGGACATGTCATATTTGGAATTTGGACATGTCATATTTGGACATGTGATGTTTTGGACATGTCATATTTGGAAAATGATGATTATGTGCAGGGTAAATGATCCGAGTGGCCTATGTTTCACCGGAATGTTGATTAATTTCCGTTCGAGTGAATTTCAGGCGCTCCATATGTCCACTTTCTAGCAAAGGTCATGCTGAAATGTTCCATGAATTTTGCATGACTTGTGCTAGAAAGTAGGCATATTGAGTGTCGGGATTTTGCTGTGAAACGACATTCCGACAAACATAGCTCTTTTTTATGTCATTTCTCATTTTTTATAGTTATAGAATTAAATGAGGAGACTTAATCATAGGAAACACGAACAATGAAGAAACCGGGTCTTCTGACCAAGATGCACATGATATGGATTATGAGGGTGAACAACAGTACATCGAATTTTTGTCTCCTAAGCACAATCAAGGTTTGCAGGTCGGCCTAGATGATGCTACTGACGCCGACATCGACACCGACGGTGCCGACACTGATGGCGGCGCCGAGAACGATGGGGAAGATACCGGCGGGGAAGGTACCGGCGCCGATGCCGCTACCGAAAAGAAGAAGCAGAAGAAGCAGAGGATATGAAAACCTAACAAACTCGGCATCAAACGACTGGTGATCACAAAGATGGCCCGTGGCAAGTTTGAGCCATTAGAGCTAGAAGAACCTCTCAAGTGCTATGGGAACCAAGTAGGATGCATCCTATGGGAATGCGCGAGCATCAACGACGATGACATAAGGGGTAAAGAACATTTGATGCAGTTGCTCCTGACGAAGCTTCACAAGAGATTCAAGTTCCCCGACCGGGATGACGCCATAGAACACCCGTGGGATGATAATAAGATGAAAAACAATAACAATCACGCCCTGGGCATATTCAGCAATGATTTGGCCTCCTGGAAAGGGAGGGTGAAACGAGCTATTGAGGCTGAGGAACCCATGTCCAAGATTCTGGAGGAAAATCAGACACTTACGGAAGAGGAGTTCAAAAAGTTCAAGGACACTTGCGCTACCGAGGCAGCCAAGGCTAATGCTGCGAAATTCAAGAGCTTCAGCAAAGGAACACGGGGAAGCATCACCTCGGAAGCCGTGGCTACCTTGGCAAAAGGCCCATATGGGATAAGGAGGACGCGGAACATGAAGCCGCGGGTCTCCCAGACCCCTTCGCAAAGTTCACCAAACCCTTGGAGCGTGACTTCATCAGAGCCCGCTACAAGTGGGGCAAGGAAAAGAAGGTTTTTTACACAGACCAGATCATGAGGAAATTGATTAGAATACAGGTAATTATTCTTTTACCACCTTACATTTAGCTTCTGATCAAGTCGACTACACACTCGTAAATGGTTCACATTCCTTCTGCAGGAGAAGCAACACCAACTTGCAGCCGAAAGCCCTACTTCGCCGATGAGGCCCAAGTGGGACACCCCTCTCAACCAGTCCTTGAACGAACTTAAGGGACTCCCTTTGGGCCAGCGGTCGCAATATGGACGTGTGCACGGCGCAGGAGACGGCGCCACGTGGAAGGTGTTTTACAACGCGGGCCCAGAGGCCAAGAAGCAGAAAAAGAAGTTTAGTTAGACGGACATCAACGAGAAGGTGAAGCTTGCGTTCGAGAAAAAAGCAGCTGAGGACGCGGAAAAGGCAGCCGAGGACAAAAATGAGTTGCTACAACAGGTAGTCGATGCAGCTGTACATGCGTGCAGAAATGATTTTGCTACTAACTTGATCCTGGCTATCATCAATTGGACAAAGGAAAATTCAGACAAGATGGTACATGATTTCCCCATGCCCAGTTTTGTTGGGAGCAACTCGGTGAACAAACCACCGCACCATCACCTTCTCATGCAACCGGGCCCCCTCCCACATCCGCACCCGCACCGCTCATAGGAGCCCGTCCTCAGTCTCTCGCGCGCTAGGCGGGCCTTCGTCTTCGGCTCACCTTGACGACCTCACGGTAATTACATGTCGCACCAACATATATCTAGAATATTCCATTTTTGTTGCCTTTCAGATGTTTTACACCGTAGACATGTGTTTGCAGGCCGATGAAACCCTGTGCACCGTACTCTACTTGATCAAAGGCCAGGAGGTGGACGTGGGAAAGGGGTGATAACAAAGCCCTTGGAACTAACATTACATGGCCAACCGATGCTCGATGGGCACTTCAGGGTTACCTTGTCGAGTGTGAAATCGGGGCACGAGGATTTGCCTCCTCGAGTACGGCTAGGGGGAGAGGACGACGAGACCCCGTCGCGGATTGGAAGCTGCAAGGGTTGGGTGCTCCTATGGCCGAAGAATCTTCTTCGTCTGGAGCTGGCCGAGAGCACACCAATAACCACACATCAACAAGCAGGTACGGACACCGCCACCACGCCTACGCAACTACCAACGCATGTAGTGCCGGGTGAGAGCGGCGGACGACCTGATGAAGGGGGTCCAATAGTGGTGATGTAATCGCTCCCGTAGAACAAATAATGGATGATGAGATGGAGGGTGACCCTCTTCAGTTCCTCAATACAAGCACCGGTGACGATGACTTAGATATGATGAGTCAGCCATATGACGACTCGGGCTATCGACATGCTAATGAGGATATGGATGATCTGCCCGGGCAGGAACGTCCTAGCAGGGATTGCAAGAAGTCTCTCTTCATGCAATCCACACAGGACATGCTTGAAGATGCCGCCTCAACACAGGCTCAACTAGCCTAGGGTCGTACAGCAGTGCTTAGCCCGACAACACTGGGGCAGGGGTTAAGGAAGGGTCTGGAAGGTCAGCCCAAGAAAAAGGAGAGGAAGAGATCGGGGAAGATAGGCTCAGCTGCCTACAAACAAGCCAGAGCACATAGCAGCCAGAAGGTGGCGATGATCCATGTCACGGGCGAGCCGATGCTACTGTCGAAACCGCTGGAGGCAATATACGGGGATCTCAAGGGACTGCACGACCATGTGTTCTCGACTGAGAAAAGCCTACTAGCCTCGAAGGATCCAGGATATCTGACATACACGGATCGTGTGCCTGAGGGGAAGTGCTACGTCGACACACGGCCCGCGGAGGTGGTCTTCCTGTGGTTTGATCATATCTTCAATATGTTTCTGACAAGGCGGATCGATTGTACAATCGTCCGCCTTTTCGAGCTACATATGAGCTCCGTCATGAAGAAAGAAGAAGTCTCGCAGATCTGTGTGGCGAATCCATACTACATGCACGCGTCCTTCTTGAGTCTCGGCGACTGAGCGTAAAACTACTAGGGAGTACCTCGAAAACTTCAGGGTACAGAAGAAGGAGTAGGAAATTGTCCTCATGTCTTATCATCCAAAGTAAGTTAGTGTCGGACAACGCTTTCGTACATTTCAATCATTCCTTCACGCTCATATGGGGAATAATTTGAGGTGTTTTATTCCCCGCAGCAACGGTTGCGTCGTACTTATCGTTCTTTACCCGTGAGTCTCCCACGCCGTGTATTTCGACCCTACCAGAAACAACAAGAAAAAAGACTACACCCACGTAATGAATATTCTAGATGATGCTCTCCAAGGCTTCAGCTTCAGGGGTGGCCACATATAGATTATGACACAAAGGAACCGCAAGACGGGTTTCTCGCATAAAACCAACTTCTGCTGCATCCATGTCCCGAAATCAAGTACGAAAGATGGATTCTACCTCCTCCATCTCATGATGGAGTTAGGAAGGGATCACCAAAAGCTTTGCATGACAACCAGAAATGATGATCATATCCACAAGTGGGTAGAATCTCAAGGAGAAGCGGATTATAAACTTAAAGATGACTTCTTTCGCATCCAGAGGGACATTGCGACGATCATCATGAAAGAAGTCGTCGAAAGTGAAGGGGATGTTCCATCACAGCCCTATATCGCGAGCTGACGTTCGAACTTACATAGGCATGCAACGTTAGGACCTCACGTCGTTCAAGAAGCTAGGGTCCATCCTCGATGATCTGGAAGGATGGAAGGTCTAGTGATTTACGATGCCGATGATGATGACATGTGTTGGTAGAACTTGTATATACTTTCTGTAGCGATGAAACTTTGTGATGTCCATGGTCCCTACCGAACTTGCATATCGCTACTTTGTTAGTTTGCGTACAATGACCTGCCCACCTCTAGTTAATTAGTTTGCATACGATGCAACTGCGTTGACTATTTATGTTTACCATATGTTGCATCTAGTTCTAACCCTTTCTTTTTTGTGTTGCTCAAGTATATTTTGTTGCATATGATTGTACATTCTCTTGATGAAGATGCATCTCTAACAAGTACCTAGATTCTTGATGGTGAAGTACCGGTGCTATGTCATGTACAAAGGAAAGGTTTCGGGAGTATACGGCGAGTGGTCGGAGTGTTAGGCGCAAGTGGAGGGGGTCTCGGGCGCCCGTGATAAAGGCTTCAAAAGCAGACAAGAAACAAAAGCTAGTTACATGAGGCTCATGCTAGCGCGAGAGAGGGCTCATAACCGCCACCTCAAGTACTACATAGTTTCGCTCTTACTCATAGTGACAGCTCTTCTCGCGTATATCATTGTTTAGATGGACGACGATGTAGTTGCAAGTATTCGAGACTTGTATCGCTATTTTCGAGATGATGACGAGAGACCACTTTATGTTGGGTGATGATTATGACGATGACATGATTTGATGAGACTATTTGTATGTTTATGCTATGATTACATTTGTATGTGAATGATGATGACATTTGTATGTGCTAAAGATTAATGTATAAAGCCTGCTCAAATACAAAACAAATACGCAAAAAAATCAGAAACCCTTACAAGTAGCATGGCTTAGTAAAGCTCGCTACTGCTACATGTATAGCAGCAGCTCGTTTATATGAAGCTCGCTACTGTTACACATGTATAGCAGCAACACGTTTATGTAAAACCTGCTACTGCTACACATGTATAGCAGTAGCGCGGGCCAACACCCTCTATTGCTACATGTTAGCTGTAGCGTGGGAGAACCCGCACTACTGCTAAAGGTTAGTTGTAGTGCCGTATTAGTAGCGCGAGGGCCTGCGCTACTGATACGCCTAAAACCCGCACTACTGCTAGGCTTTTCCGTAGTAGTGATTCTTCAACAATCGTGTGTAATGTATGACACCATCGCACACAGTTTATTCATTCCAACCGTGTGCACTGTAATTTATTACCTAATAGCTTATTCTCGTTAATTTATTATTAGAATTGGAAATTTCAAATTTTAACTATGAATTGTGGATTTAATATCCATCAACACATACCCTAATTACAATGGTTCAACAACCAATGCATAAATCAAAAGCTTCGTACATGTTTGATGGTTACATAGTTCGAGACAAGATTAAATATGATGAACAACAATATATAGTACTAGATGCAATAAAGCTAAAGTGAGAACTGTAAATCCTTTCAGCTGTTAATGGTGTTGAATAAGTGGAACACCCATAATGTGCCCTCCTCCATGCCGAAAGTGCGCATAACTTTTGTCCAACCCCTTGTGATGATCGCCCGTCCATCCTTCACCGCCTTGTGGAAGACTTCTAGACCATTATCATGGTGGCATGAATTATATACTATGACCTTCATTGCCTCCATTGCGGTTAGGTAGTTTGCAAGGTACTCTTGAGTAAATTCCCTTGAAAACCACTGAAAAGAGACAACTTTCAAGTATTCATGTCTAATAGAGTAACTTATTCTAGGCAGGAAAAGAAGACAACTGATTACTTACCATCCTAAAGTTCATTGAAGTCCTGGATAAAGTGTAAATAAATAGTTTAATTCCAATCATATGTCTCTTCTGCATAATTTTTTTTCTTACTTTCTTCCCTGGATGCTTGTTCATGTTTATCTCATTGCCCCATATGCAAAGGGGGTCAAAGCGTGGATCAATACCGCTAACTTATATACCTACAAGCAACAAATAAATGTTAGAACCTAAGCTGCAATTGCACAATACTATAATGGGATGTGACTAACCTCGATGGTAAACAACATTATCGCACATTGTAGCCCTACATAAGCACATAGAAAGGCGTGTTAATACAACAGGGTTAACATCTATGAAAAATAGAAAATGTTAATTAAACGACAATATGTTTAGTGATATTTTCATTGCGAGGAATAGCATGGTAGTAATGGGACATGTATTAGTTAAATTGAACTCAAAAATTCATACTTGGTAAATTCGGATGGTAATTGCTCGGGCACTTCATCTCGGCCAGAGCCCACCCAATGTCGGTGGCGAGGTGTTCCTGCGGGTCGAAGCATGAATCAGTATAGCTAACATATGTACCTACAAGCAACAAATAAATGTTAGAAGTTAAACTGCAATTGCACAAATGATCTAAAATACTATAAAATACTGGGATGTGACTAACCTCGATGGTAAAATCATCATCATGCATTGTGACACTGTGTAAGTACATGGAAAATCATGTCAACTACAAAAGGGTTAACATCCAGTAAAAATATCTAATGGTAATTTAAGGATATCATCTCCACTCATATCTTCATTGCGAAGAGTAGCACGGTACCGAATGGATAACGTAAAAATGGATATAATTATTCACTACAAGAGGCTTAACAACAACCTAGCATAGGCATTGTATGTTTGTAACTAGTATTTTGGGAAATTGAATTGGATAATTCATACTTGAACAATGTAGTGCGCATAACTGAAATAAACACTGGACATGTTAACTGCAGTGTACAGGCAACCAACTTGTACCGATGGAATTGAAATTGACAGGGTTAAACATTGCAACTAGTATTGGTAAAATTGAACTAGGCAGTTCATACTTTGTAAATCCCGAGGGGTAGTTGCTTGGGAACTTCATCTCGACCAGAGCCCGCACCAAGTAGGTGGCATCGGCGACAAGGTGTTCCTCCGGGTCGATACGCACAACGGCCACTAAAACATCGATCGTCATGAGATCCTTGACATTCGCGTGATATGTGGTTGGGCTTACATAGGGATGCTCGGTGATAGGGGTGGGGATGTGGATACATGAGGGTGGTTCACAGGCTCCATCTTAGCAATCAGGTCTGGGCGGTGATGGAAATCGGTGGTTACCTCACTAGATCGACGAGCGAGGCTATGGCAGAACATAGATAGTGGGAAATGTGATGGGTGGGTATGGGGTGGGAGGAATAACTTCTCAAATAGCGCACTTACTAGAAGTTTGGCTGCGAAACTTGAACCTTATGCGAGGGAAACACACAACACAGACAAAGTGCATCAAATACCCGTCTGCTACAAAAGAGAAAATTGGTGATCCAACGTCAGGAAAATTGTACACTCGATTCACGTACTTAAATTCACAGATCATAATTTGTTATAAAAACTACTAGTAGGGGTAAGTACTAGTATTTGGATGCTCATAATCCATTAAACAAACATTCGGGCGACACACATGCAAACTACTTCTTCGATGCTGGCGGGACACCCTCGCTATCGTCCTTATCAGCGGGAGCCCACATCGTGCTTAGATATTCGGCTAGCTCTCATCAATAGATTTTGTAGCTACCTCTATGATCCTGATCGAAAGTGGAGGCATCGGGCCATGGTGGCCACAGGCCATCGTTCTCCTTCTCGGCCACGCCGGCGACAACCCACCATGCTCGGATCTCCGCCTAGCTCTCCTCAGCAGCGCGTACAACCGCTTCTTTCTTGGTACAGATGGACTCTCTTTTCTTGTGTGCTTTTTCCTTTTTCCGCTTGGCCTGTGCGGCTTTGGCCTGTGCTTCATGCTTCGCTCATTTGGCATAGGCAGCTTCATAGTCCGCCCACGTTGGTGTGCGGTCGCGAGCAGCGAAGAACTCGGCGTGGAGGGATGCCATCGCTTCCTTACCAGTTAGTGTGTGGTCGCGGGCTGTGATGAACTCGGCGTGGCGGCATGCCATCACTTCCTTACCAGTTAGTGTGCGGACCTGGCTGGAAAGCCATATAGTGTGGTTGTTTTTTATAGCACTCGATATCGATATATACGATGTCGCTGTCCGTGCTCTGGCTACTTAATTTGGCACGATGCGCCTTGGATGTGCTTGGAAGCATGCATGTTTGCAGAGCATATGCGGTCATCGAGAACTAGCAGAGTCATTGAGAACCTCAGTCGTCATTGTTGCATTCTACCAGACGCGCGGTCTCGTCGACAAACCACGCGCGGTAGCGTTGGCAAGGCACTTAAGTGGTCATGCAGCAGTCACTGCAAACAACCACAGGGTGGAAAAACTTTAGCATGCACAACTTGGCATTAAAAGCATGCTCGCACGCATATTACAAGCCTTCTCTCTCTTGTGTTATCGGATGTTTTTGTTGGGGAACGTTGCATGGGAAACAAAAAATTTCATACGCAGACGCAATACCTATCCATGGTGATGATCATCTATGAGAGGGGAGAGTGAATCTAGATACCCTTGTAGATCGCTAAGCAGAAGCGTATGTAACGCGGTTGATGTAGTGGAACATCTTTGCGATCCAAATCACAACCCGTCCCGTGATCTCATGACGATCCGTCCCGCGATCCCGTCATGATCCATCCCGATCTAGTGCCGAACGGATGGCACCTCCGCGTTCAGCACACGTACAGCTCGATGACGATCCCCGCCTTCTTGATCGAGCAAGAGGGGCGGAGAAGTAGATGATTTCTCCATCACGGCGGCATGGTGGTGGTGGTCGTGGATCTATTCCAGCAGGGCTTCGCCTAAGCGCTACTGAAAAACCGATCTAGAGGAAGAACATATCTAGAGAGAAGTAGGGGGAGCACGTGGCTGAAATTGTTTGTCTCAAAAACCCTCAATACCTCTAGTATATATAGGAGGGAGGGAGGGGAGGAGGAAGCCTCAAACCCTCAAGGTTTGGGCGAAATTGGAGGTGGAGGAGTCCTACTCCAATCTTGCTAGGAGTAGGATTCCTCCTTTCCACTTGGAAACCCTTTCCACCTTTTCCATCGTTGGGTTTTTGCCTCTCAAACCTCATGGGCCTTAGTGGGAGCTTATGTCAACCCACTAGGGGCTGGTTTGTATCCTCCCATAGCCCATAAGGCCCCTGGGGCGTGACACCCCTCCTGATGGTCCCTGGTACCCTCCCGGCACTTCCGGTACACTACTGATGAGCCCGAAACTTTTCCGGTGACCAAAAAATGACTTCCTATAGATCTATCTTTACCTTGGACCATTCCGGAGCTCCTCATGACATCGAGGATCTCAAATGGGACTCCGAACAACTTTCGGTTACCAACACCTATAACTCAACTATACCGAAACGTCACTGAACCTTAAGTGTGCAGACCCTGCGGGTTCGAGAACTATGCAGACATGACCTGAGACATTCTTCGGTCAATAACCAATAGCGGGACATGCATGTCCATATTAGCTCCTACATATTCTATGAAGATCTCTATAGGTTGAACCTCTATGTCTAGGATTCAGTTAATCCTGTATGTTGTTCCCTTTGTCCTTCGGTATGTTACTTGCCCGAGTTTTGATCGTCGGTATCTCCATACCTAGTTCAATATCGTTACCGGCAAGTCTCTTTACTCATTACGTAATACAAGATCCTGTAACTAAATCCTTAGTCACATTGCTTGCAAGGCTTGTTGTGATGTTGTATTACCGAGTGGGCCCTGAGATACCTCTCCATCACACGGAGTTACAAATCCCATTCTTGATCCATGCCAACCCGACAGACACCTTTGGGGATACCTGTAGAGAACCTTTATAGTCATCCAGTAACGTTGCGATGCTTGATACACACAAGGTATTCCTCCGGTGCACGGGAGTTGCATGATCTCATGGTCATAGGAATAGATACATGGACATGCAGAAAAACAGTAGCAATAAACTGACATGATCATATGCTACATTTATAGTTTGGGTCTTGTCCATCACATCATTCTCCTAATGATGTGATTCCGTTATCAGGTGACAACACTTGTCTATGGCCAGGAAACCTTGACCATCTTTGATCAACGAGCTAGTGTACTAGAGGCTCACTAGGGACAGTGTGTTGTCTATGTATCCACACATGTGTTTCAGTTTCCAATCAATACAATTCTAGCATGGGTAATAAATGATTATCATGAACAAGGAAATATAATAATAACCAATTTATTATTGCCTCTAGGGCATATTTCCAACAGTCTTAAACTTGCACTAGAGTTAGTAATCTAGTTCACATCACTGTGTGATTGTAATAAATCTAACACCCATATAGTTCTGGGGTTTGACCATGTATTACTTGTGAGAGAGGTTTTTAGTCAACGGATCTGAACCTTTCAGATCCGTTTGTGCTTTACAAATCTCCATGTCATCCTATAGATGGTGCTACTGCGTGCCATTTGGAACTATTCCAAATGATTGCTCCACTATACGAATCCGGTTTACTACTCAGAGTTATTCAGATTAGTGTCAAAGGTTGCATCGACGTAACCCTCTACGATGAAATCTTTAATCACCTTCATAGTCAAGAAAAAAAATCCTTAGTCCACTAGTTACTAAGGATAACTTTGCTCACTATTCAGTGATTCAATCCTGGATCACTCTTTGTACCCCTTGACAGACTCATGGCAAGGCACACATCAGGAGCGGTACACATCATGGCATACTCTATAGCCTACGACTAAGGCATAGGGGACGACCTTCGTCCTTTCTCTTTCTTCTGTCGGGGTCGGGCTTTGAGTCTTACTCAAATTCAAACCTTACAGCACAGCCAAGAACTCCTTCTTTGTTGATCTATTTTGAACTCCTTCAAAAACTTGTCAAGACATGCATTTCATTGAAAGTTCTATTTAGCGTTTTGATCTATCTCTATAGATCTTGATGCTCAATGTTCAAGTAGCTCTATCCAAGTTTTCTTTTGAAAAACTCCTTTCAAACAACCCTTTATGGTTTCCAGAAATTCTACATTACTTCCGATCAACAATATGTCAACCACATATACTTATCAGAAATTCTATAGTGCTCCCACTCGCTTCTTTGGAAATACATGTTTCTCATAAACCTTGTATAAACCCAAAAGCTTTGATCATCTCATCAAAGCGTATATTCCAACTCCGAGATGCTTGCACCACTCCAAGATGCTTGCACCAGTCCAACAACATAACCTCCAAGACAGGGTTACTGTACCGCTCTGGAGCAGTATGTGACCTTGTCGACCTACTAGGTTTGTTGTAACTTGATCCGAAGCTCCATGATCACTATCATCAGCTTCCACTTCAATTCGTGTAGGCACCACGGGAACAACTTTTTGTGCCCTGCTACACACTTGTTGAAGTGACGGTTCAATAACCTCATCAAGTTTCCCCATCCTCCCACTCAATTCTTTCGAGAGAAACTTTTCCTCGAGAAAGGACACGTTTCTAGAAACAAACAATTTGCTTCCGGATCTGGGATAGGAGGTATACCCAACTGTTTTGGGTGTCCTATGAAGATGCATTTATTCGCTTTGGGTTCGGGCTTATGAGGCTGAAACTTGTTCACGTAAGCATCTCCGCCCCAAACTTTTAAGAAACGACAACTTAGGTTTCTCCAAATCATAGTTCATACGGTGTCATCTCAACGGAATTATGTGGTGCCCTATTTGAAGTGAATGCGGTTGTCTCTAATGCCTAACCCAAAAACGATAGTGGTAATTCGATAAGAGACATCATAGGATGCACCACATCCAATAGGGCATGGCTATGATGTTTGGACACACCATAACACTATGGTATTCCAGGTGGCATTAGTTGTGAAACAATTTCCACAATGTCTTAATTGTGTACCAAACTCGCAATTCAGATATTCATCTCTATGATCATATTATAGACATTTTATCCTCTTGTCACGACGATTTTCAGCTTCACTCTGAAATTACTTGAACCTTTCAAAAATTCAGACGTGTGTTTCATCAAGCAAATGCACTAATATCTACTCAAATCATCTGTGAAGTAAGAACATAACGATATCCACTGCATGCCTCAACACTCATTGGAATGCCTACATCAAAATGTATTACTTCCAATACATCACTTTCTTGTTCCATCTCATTGGAAAACGAGGTCAGTCATCTTGCCCGAGTGGTATGATTTGCATGTCTCAAGTGATTCAAAATCAACTGAGTCCAAACGATCCATCTGCATGGAGTTTCTTCATGCATTTATACCAATAGGTATGGTTTGCATGTCTCAAATGTTTCAAAAATGAGTGAGTACAAAGATCCATCAGCATGGAGCTTATTCATGCATTTTATACCAACATGACTCAAGCGGCAGTGCCACAAGTAAGTGGTACTATCATTACTACTTTGTATCTTTTGGCATAAATATTATGAACATGTGTAGCACTATGATCGAGATTCAATAAACCATTGAAGGTATTTATTCAAGCAAATAGAATAACCATTATTCTCTTTAAATGAATAATTGTATTGCAACAAATACGATCTAATCATGTTCATGCTCAACACAAACACCAAATAACAATTATTTAGGTTTAACACTAATCCCGATGGTAGAAGGAGCGTGCGATGTTTAATCACGTCAACCTTTGAATTACTTCCAACACACATCGTCACCTCACCCTTGCTAGTATCCATTTAATCTGTAGCTACAATTTCGAGTTACTAACACTTAGCAACTGAACCCGTATCTAATACCCTCGTCCTACTAGGTGTACTAGTAAGGTACACATCAATATCAGGTATATCCAATATACTTTTGTCGACTTTGCCAGCCTTCACATCTACCAAGTATCTAGGGTAGCCTCAGTGACTGTTCCCCTCATTACAGAGGCACTTAGTCTCAGGTTTGATTTCAACCTTAGGTTTTTTCACTAGAGCAGCAACTGGTTTGCCGTTTCATGAAGTATCCCTTCTTGCCCATGCCCTTCTTGAAACTAGTGTTTTACTAAGCATCAACAATTGATGCTCCTACTTGATTTCTACTTTCGCGGTGTCAAACATCGCGAATAGCTCAAGGATCATCACATCTATCCTTGATATGTTATAGTTCAACACGAAGCTCTAGTATCTTGGTGGCAGTGACTTTGGAGAACCATCACTATCTTATCTGGAAGATCAACTCCCACTCGATTCAAGTGATTGTAACACTCAGACAATCTAAGCACATGCTCAACGATTGAGATTTTCTCCCTTAATTTGTAGACAAAGAATCTTGTCGGAGGTATCATACCCCTCAACAAGGGCACTAGCATGAAATCCCAATTTCGTCTCTTGGAACATCACATATGTTCTGTGACGTTCAAAACGTCTTCGGCGCCTTAATTCTAAGCTGTTAAGCATTACGCACTGATCTATCACGTAGTCATCAAAAACGTGTATGTCATATGTTCACAACATTCACAGACGACGCTCGAGGTTCAGCACACTGAGCGGTGCATTAAGGACATAAGCCTTTTGCACAGCAATGAGGACAATTCTCAGTTTACGGACCCAGTCCGCATAATTGCTACTATCAACTTTCAACTAAATTTTCTCTAGGAACATATCTAAAACAATAGAGCTACAACGCAAGCTACAACATAATTTGCAAAGACCTTTTGACTATGTTTATGATAATGAGTTCAATTACTCATATTACTTAAGAACTCCCACTCAAATAGACATCCCTCTAGTCATTCGAGTGGCGCATGATCCAAATCCACTAACTCAAGTCCGATCATCATGTTAGTTGAGATTAGTTTCAATGGTGAACATCTCCATGTTGATCATATCAACTATATGATTCACGCTCTACCTTTCGGTCCCTTGTGTTCCGATCCCATGTCTGTACATGCTTGGCTTGTCAAGCTTAACCCGAGTGTTCCACGTGTGCAACTGTTTTGCACTCGTTGTATGTGAATGCTGAGTCTATGACACCCGATCATCACGTGGTGTCTCGAAACAATGAACTGTCGCAACAGTGCACAGTCGGGGAGAAGAACATTTTATCTTGAAATTATAGTGAGGGATCACTTATAATGCTACCGTTGTTCTAAGCAAAATAAGGTGCATAAAATGATTAACATCACATGCAAATCATAAGTGACATGATATGGCCATGAACTTGTGCTTCTTGATCTCCATCACCAAAGCCCCAGCATTATCTCCATCGTCACCGGCGTCGCACCATGGTCTCCATCATCGTGCCGCCATCGAGGTTGTCGCGCTATCTATACTATTACTACTAAAGCTACAACCTAGCGATATAGTAAAAGCATCTCCAAGCGCAAACGTTAGTTTAAAAACAACCCTATGGCTCCTGCTGGTTGCCGTAGCATCGACGTGCAAGTTGATATTTAACTATTACAACATGATCATCTCATACATCCAATATATCATATCATGTCTCCGGTCATATCACATCACATGCATACCCTGCAAAAAAAAGTTAGACGTCCTCTAATTTGTTGTTGCATGATTTACGCGGCTGCTATAGGTATCTAGTACGATCGCATATTACTTACGCAAAGCCACAACTATGATATGAAAATTGCTATTTAACCTTCTCCAAGGACCACCTCGGTCAAATACGATTCAACTAAAGTTGAAGAAACAGACACCCGCCAGTCATATTTATGCAACAAGTTGCATGTTAGTCGATGAAACCGGTCTCTCGTAAGCGTACGAGTAAAGTTGGTCCGAGCCGCTTCAATCCAACAATAATGCCAAATCAAGAAAAGAGTATGGAGGTCAGCAAATTGAACATCAACGCCCACAAACTCGTTTGTGTTCTACTCGAGATATCATCTACGCATGAACCTGGCTCTGATACCACTATTGGGGAACATTGCATGGGAAACAAAAAAATTCCTACGCACACTCAATACCTATCCATGGTCATGATCATCTACAAGAGGGGAGAGTGAATCTACATACCCTTGTAGATTGCTAAGCAGAAGCGTATATAACGCGGTTGATGTAGTGGAACATCTTCGCGATCCAAATCGCAGCCCATCCCGTGATATCATCACGATCCATCCCCCGATCCCATCCCGATCTAGTGCCGAACGGACGACACCTCTGCGTTCAGCACACGTACAGCTCGATGACGATCCACGCCTTCTTGGTCCAGCAAGAGGGGCGGATAAGTAGATGAGTTCTCCATCATGGCGTCATGGTGGTGGTGGTGGCGGATCTATTCCAGCAGGGCATCGCCTAAGCGCTGCTAAAAACCGATTTAGAGGAAGAACAGATCTAGAGAGAAGTAGAGGGAGGACGTGGCTGAAATTGTGTGTCTGAAAAACCCTCAATACCTATAGTATATATAGGACGGAGGGAGGAGAGGAGGCAGCCTCAAACCGTCAAGGTTTGGCCGAAACTGGAGGTGGAGGAGTCATACTCCAATCCTACTAGGAGTAGGATTCCTCCTTTCCACTTGGAAACGCTTTCCACCTTTTCCACCTTTGGGTTTTTGCCTCTCAAACCTCAAGAGCCTTAGTGGGAGCTTATGTCATCCCACTAGGGGTTGGTTTTTATTCTCCCAAAGCCCATAAGGCCCCTCGGGGTATGACACCCCTCCCGATGGTCCCCTGTACGCTCCCGGCACTCTCGATACACTATCGATGAGCCCGAAACTTTTCTGATGACCAAAATAGGACTTCCTATATAACAAACTTTACCACCAGACCATTCCGGAGCTCCTCTTGACGTCCGAGATCTCATCCGGGACTCCGAACAACTTTCGGTTACCAACACCTATAACTCAACTATACCGAAACGTCACCGAAAATTAAGTGTGCAGACCGTGCGGGTTTGAGAACTATGCAGACATGACCTGAGACATTCTCCGGTCAATAACCAATAGCGGGACCTGCATGTACATATTGGATCCTACATATTCTATGAAGATCTCTATCGGTTCAACCTCTATGTTAAGGATTCAGTTAATACCGTATGTTGTTCCCTTTGTCCTTTGGTATGTTACTTACCCGAGATTCGATCATCGGTATCTCCATACCTAGTTCAATCTTGTTATCGCAAGTCTCTTTACTCGTTCCGTAATACAAGATCTCGTAACTAACTCCTTAGTCACATTGCTTGCAAGGCCTGTTGTGATGTTGTATTACCGAGTGGGCCCCGAGATACCTCTCCGTCACACGGAGTGACAAATTCCAGTCTTGATCCATGCCATCCCAACACACACCTTTGGAGATACCTGTAGAGCACCTTTATAGTCACCCAGTAACGTTGCGATGTTTGATACACACAATATATTCCTCCGGTGTCCGGGAGTTGCATGATCTCATGGTCATAGGAATAGATACATTGACATGCAGAAAAACAGTAGCAATAAATTGACACGATCTTATGCGTTTATAGTTTGGGTCTTCTCCATCACATCATTCTCCTAGTGATGTGATACCGTTATCAAGTGAAAACACTTAACTATGGCCAGGAAACCTTGACCATCTTTTATCAACGAGCTAGTCAACTAGAGGATCAGTAGGGACAGTGTGTTGTCTATGTATCCACACATCTATTTGAGTTTCCAATCAATACAATTCTAGCATGGATAATAAACGATTATCATGAACAAGGAGATATAATAATAACCAATTTATTATTGCCTCTAGGGCATATTACAACAATTTTACAAACGGTTCATTGTAAGAAAATGTTTGCGGTTAAAAGTGTATTTTTTGAAAACTAATACTATCAGATAGTACATGATACTTTGCTTGGTGTCCAAATATTTACCACAACATACTCGTGTCGTATAATGATAACACGCTAGGTATCTAGTTTTACACGCATGTTTTCATTTTTCTAGTGTTAAAAATAAATAAACGACACATATGTGGATGTCTCTTCCCACACATATCCTTTAAATTTCTATTAATTTAATGTATAATACATGAAAAATTATTCATGGACACAATATGAGTTTTTGAACTATTTTTGAACAACTTTTCATGTATAGAATGTTCGAACTTGAATTATAAGCAATAAATGCCTAGAAAGTGCACCTAAAAGACAAAATGTAATAAAAGAGCCTGAAAAAATGTTAAATTTGAGCACGGTGCATTGTAGTGGGTATGTTGGTTGTAGAATATAAATCAAGGAGAAACGATCAAGGAAATAGGAGTTCTCCTTCAAAACATAGTGATTTCTCTCCCAAAACAACGAAAATACCTAGGTGATGGTTCGATATATGAAGAGTGTGTATGACAACATTAGCCAAACCTTCTCAAATGTTCGACACATTGTATTCAAGTCATGCCAAAGGCAGCACACAAGGTATGAAGTTTTTTTTGCATGTTTTCCATTTTCTCTCGAGTTAAAAACCCAATAAACGAACATATCTATTTGTTTGCCTCTTCCAACACATATCCTTTAAATTTATATTAATTTTCCCACGAAATACATGAAAAGTTATTCAATGTCATGATTATGACTTTTTGAACTGTTTTTTCACATTTCCATATACATAATGTCCCGAACTTGAATTATGAGCAGTAAATGCCTACAAAGTGCACATAAAATCCTAAATATAGTAAACGACCTCGAAAAATGTCAAATTTAAACATGGTGCATTGTAGTGGGTATGTTGATCGTAGAAAATAAATCAAGGAGAAACGACAAAGGAAATATAAGTTCCCCTTCAAAACATGACGATCTCCCTCCCAAAACCATGAAACTTCATAGGTGATGGTTCGATATATGAAGACTGTGTATGACAACATTAGTCAAACCTTCTCAAATATTTGGCACATTATATTGAGGTCATGCCAAAGGCACCACACATGGTATCAAGTTTTTTTGGCATGTTTTCCATTTTTCTAGAGTTAAAAACCCAATAAAGGACCATATATATGTGTTTGCCTCTTCCCACACATATCCTTTAAACTTATATTAATTTTCCCGTGGAATACACGAAATGTTATTCAATGTCACGAATATGACTTTTCGAACTCATTTTTTTCACATTTCGTATACATAATGTCCCGAACTTGAATTATGGGCAGTATATGCCTAAAGAGTGCACATAAAAGCCTAAATATAGTAAACGGCCCAAGAAAAATGTCAAATTTGAACACAATGCATTGTAGTGGGTATATTGATCACAGAAAATAAATCAAGCATAAAGGACAAAGGAAATATAGGTCCCCCTTCAATACATGTCGATATCTGTCCCAAAACCATGAAACTTCATAGGTGATGGTCCGATATATGAAGAGTGTGTATGACGACATTAGCCAAACCTTATCAAATGTTTGATACACCATATTGAGGTCGCAATAGGAAACCACACAAGGTAGAAAGTTTTTAGGCATGTTTTCCATTTTCTAGAGTTTAAAAACCCATAAACAACAGATATATGGTTGCCTCTTTCCACACTTATCATTTTAATTTTTATTAGTTTCCTATAAAACAGACGAAATGTTATTCAATGACACAATTACTATTTTTAGAACCATTTTATTCAAAAATAAGTCATGCATAGATTGTCCGAAATTGAATTATAAGCACAAAAGGCCTAGAAAAATGCACATAAAAGCCTAAATATAGTAAACAACCTTGATAAAAAGTAAAATTTGGACATGGTGCGTTGTGGTGGGTATGATGATCGTAATAAATAAATCAAGTTGAAAGGACTAGGAAATATGGGTTCCCCTGCCAAAACATGATTTCGCTCCCCGAACCATGAAACTTCATAGGCGATGGTTTGATATATGAAGAGTGTGTATGACGACATTAGACAACCCTCCTCAAATATTTATCACATCATAGTGAGGCCCTGCCAAGGCACCACACGAGGTATCATGTTTTTTAGACATGTTTTACATTTTTCTAGAGTTACAAAACCAATAAATGACACATCTGGGGTCGCCTCTTCCAACACATATCCTTTAAAATTGTATTAATTTCCTATAAAATACATGAAAAGTTATTCAATGACACAATTTTGATTTTTTTCGAACCCTGTTTGAACACATTTTCATGTACATAACGTCCGAGCTTGAATTATAAGAAGTAAATCCTAGAAAGTGCACATAAAAGCCTAAATTTAGTAAACAAGCTCAAAAAAATGTCAAATTTGAACATGGTGCATTCTAGTGGGTATGTTGATCGTAGAAAAAATCATGGAGAAATGACCATGAAAATATGGGTTTCCCTTGAAACTTTGTGATTTTTTGGGCATAAGGTTACTTTGTGAAGGCCGTGTGCCTTCAAGAATCATGTCCATTCACCCTATTTTGTGCTATGTTTTGATTGGCCAAAACCTCAGCCACACGGATTGCGCATGCGCACCGTAGGATGCACCATGATTGAACGACAATCCAGACCTCTACCATCACACCTGTATACTGTAGTTGGGATTTTAGTTCGAACATGCACTAAATTAACCTACCAACAAAAACTTGCAATCAAATATATACTATATTATAATGACATTAATCACACACGCTTCCTATTTACGTACTGTTTCCGACGCAGACCCTCAGCCCCGACCCTCTCCCCCTTTGTCCTCATTCGCACTACTGTATAGTTGCTCGTTCTCGACCTCGGCACACCAAAATCTTTGAGCTCGATGGCGCATGTCGTAGCTGGCTGCCACCGACGAACACCACTGCATTTTATTTCATCCCCTCGCTAACGCCAATCGGCGCCGACTTTCGGGACACTGCTCGATTGGGGATTTTTGCGAGATTTTCTTTGGGACTAGACCGTTTTTTTCTAATGGAGAACCAACTAATTCATTTTGTGAAATATTTGAGCATCCCTTATCGTTGTTCGTATGTGTGTGTCAATCACACGGGGTAAATAGTCGTTGATGAATTTTTCTTGTAGCTTCTTTGAGGGTTTTCATTCTTAGTGTCCACAATGCAAGCACAAATCATGCAAGTGTGGTGGCGGCGTATGGACGGATGAGAAGTTCTATCTCACCATACGAGACAACTTGAGGGAAAGGATGGTATGTTCAGTCTCACCCTACCATGGTTGGCATGGTCTAATATTATGAGCTTGTACTATACATTGCTACATTTGGATAAAAGCTGTCACATGCAACATAGACATCAAAGAGGATTTTTTTCTTCTATACTAGGGAAATTTATGCTGTACTTGTCTTTCAATTACCCTCATATTTGCATGTCATCTTGGTTACATTATGTGTTTAATTACATATTTTTGTACTTTGATTTCATCTTTTGTTATGTTATGTTCTCTCAGTTTCTCCCATATTTACTTTATTCCTCTATTATATGTAACGATCTTATCATTTCCCGCGATACATCCCTTGATTTTCAAGAACACGCATACACGAAAATCTTGGACTTTAGTTGATGACTCCATTGATGTCATGTTAACCAAAAACCACGAATGTAAGATGAAAATATGGGAAAAATGATAATGTTCGCCTCCCCTATTTTGATGAGTGCCTTTGGCGGAAATTATCTCAGCTTTATGAATTTAAAGCTGGCAGTAAAATTTTAGTGCGTACACTGAAGCATGGTTTTAACATGGATGTTTACTTCCCCAATGGCATCATCCGACCAGATTCTAATCCATGTTAGTGTTCTTTCTACTCTGTTTCCTAGCCAACAAGCAATTGGGATTTCCTTTTTTGATTGTGTTTCCTAGCGAGAAACAACTTCTAATTACCAATGTATGCCCACTATTCTTCTCCACTATCCTCAATAAATAAGCACTTTCAACTTTTTACGCAGGATATGTTGGATGCATAGCTAAAATTCTGTACGTTACTCACCATACCAAATTTCAGGGGAAAGACTTTGAGCATGTCATAAAATTTGTTCATAAACTACCAGTAGAACATTTGAACGCTGGATTTCGAATGAGAAGAAATCTGCCACTCGTGCACACATTGAACAAGACAAATTGTGTCAACAAAATGCTAGTACAAAAATATTATTTTTATGTTGTTGTTCATAAACTATATATAGCTTCAATGGTTGGTTACAATTGATTTTTGTTCTTCGTTGCAACAGAAATTGCCCATTGGAGTTGTTTCTGAATGTATTCCCTGGTGTGGTCCCATCACACTTGTGCCTACTAGGAACGCCAAAGGTATTGCAAGGTCTGCATTTCCCGCACAAATGGAACCATTCAAATTAGTAGGTTCACCATTGTCCTCGGAATACGTCCACATTTGAAAATTGCAGAGGCTGTTATACTCATGCTTTATAAAGGTAGTGAAGGGATGTTCCTTTTCATTCACGAGATGCTGAAATGCCATGATTAAGCTGCTTCTAGTGTATAGTTGTGGTTGCTCGCCCTGTGCTTCATAAAATGCGCTTGTTTTTACTATCTTAAGTATGTATTTAGTGATCATATGGTTGTCAAGATTGTTGAGTTTGTATTTGTTAAGTACCGTGTTAACCTGCATACACTAAAATGATGTTTGTTAAGTTCATAATTTTTCATGGAAAATATTGGTATAGCAGAGAGTTATTTAGTTTAAGCATGTGATGGTTAGAGTATATGATATACATGTATTTCCAAGTGGTGATCACCGCCAATTTCAAGAAGGCATTGGTCATATTAATTGTTCACATTCCAAAATGAGATAATATATATAGATAGGACAACACATACAATTGACAGATTTCGCATGCATGAACAATTCAATCGAGCATTTACATACTCAAATTGGTACAGTCCATAGTTGGCGGAGTAATTTACAAGACATTAGCTTGCTATTTTACATGAATATAATATATATGAATTGCGCGTTGATACGTCTCCAACGTATCTATAATTTTTGATGGTTCCATGCAATTATCTTGTCAACTTTGGATGTTTTATATGCATGAATACGCTATTTTATATCTTTTTTGGGACTAACCTATTAACTCAGTGCCAAGTGCCACTTTCTGTTTTTTCCCGTGTTTTTGACCCTTTTTCAGACGGAGTCCAAATGGAATAAAACTTTACGATGATTTTTTTGGACCAATAGAGACCGCCGAAGGTTTGGAACAAGGCCAGAAGAGCCACGAGGGAGTCACAAGCCCGGGAGGTGCGACCACCCCCTAGGCCGCAACTACCAGGCTTGTGACCTCCTCGTGGGCCCAACTGACGTAATTCCACCGCCATAAATTTCTATAAATTCAGAAACCCCCAGAAAAAACCTAGATTGGGAGTTCTGCCGCCGCAATCCTCTATAGCCACCACAAACCAATCTGGAGCCCGTTCCGGCACCCTGTGGAGGGGGAATCCATCTCCGGTGGCCATCTTCATCATCCCGGCAATCTCCATGACGAGGAGGGAGTAGTTCTCCCTCGAGGCTGAGGGTATGTACCAGTAGCTATGTGTTTGATCTCTCTCTCATGTTCTTGAGATGTCTTGATCTCGATGTACTGTGGGCTTTTCTAGTATAGTTGGACCTTATGATGTTCTTCCCCATCTCCCTTCTGGTAATGAATTGATTTTCCCCTTTGAAGTTATCTTATTGGATTGAGTCTTTGAGAACACTTGATGTACATTTTGCATGTGTCTATCTGCGGTGATCAACTTGCGGGTTTGTGACATTGGGAACTTATGCATATGCGTTGGCACACGTTTGATTCATGTGAGTACTCGATGTATGTTTTGGTGATCAACTTGCAGGTTCGTGACATTGGGAACCTATGCATAGGGGTTGGCACACGTTTTGACTCTCCGGTAGAAACTTTGGGGCACTCTTTGAAGTTCTATGTGTTGGTTGAATAGATGATTCTGAGATTATGTGATGCATATCGTATAATCATGCCCACGGATACTTGAGGTGACAATGGAGTACCTAGGTGACATTAGAGTCTTGATTGATATGTATCTTAAGGTGTTATTCTAGTACGAACTCTATGAAAGATTGAATGGAAAGAATAGCTTCGTGCTAATTTACTACAGACTCTTGAATAGATCAATCAGAAAGAATAACTTTGTGGTGGTTTCGTACCCGACAATAATCTCTTCGTTTGTTCTCCGCTATTAGTGACTTTGGAGTGACTCTTTGTTGCATGTTGAGGGCTAGTTATATGATCCAATTATGTTATCATTGTTGAGAGCACTTCACTAGTGAAAGTATGAACCCTAGGCCTTGTTTTCACGCATTGCAATATCGTTCGTGCTTACTTTTGTTACTAGTTACCTTGCTGTTTTTGTAATTTCAGATTAAAAAAACCTATATATACCATCCATATTGCACTTGTATCACCATCTCTTTGCCGAACTAGTGCACCTATACAACTTACCATTGTATTGGGTGTGTTGGGGACAAGAGAGACACTTTGTTATTTGGTTGCAGGGTTGCTTGAGAGAGACCATCTTCATCCTACACCTCCCGTGGATTGATAAAGCTTAGGTCACCCACTTGAGGGAAAATTGCTACTGTCCTACAAACCTCTGCACTTGGAGGCCCAACAACGTCTACAAGAAGAAGGTTGCGTAGTAGACATCAAGCTCTTTTCTCGCGCCGTTGTCGGGGAGGTTAGCGCTTGAAGGTATATCTTTAGATCTTACAATCGAATCTTTTTGTTTCTTGTTCTTTCTCTAGAAAACTGCAAAAAAATGGAATTGAGGATACCTCATATGCTCCATCTTTTCAATGTCTTTCGTGAGCATGATGGGAAGGAAAATTGTGCTCAAGTGCTGAAAGAAGAATTATATAAAATGCTTGGCATAGAATATGTGAATGATGAGCATGATTGCAATGTTGTTAGCATGAATTCTATGAATACCCATGATGCTAATGATATGCAAAGCCACAAGCTTGGGGATGCTATATTTGATGAGGATGATCTTTTTAGTTCTTCCACTTTGAATGATCAAAATCATTTTGATGACAACATGCCCCTATCTATTATGATTATTGTGAGGATACTTTTGCTATAAGGAAGTGGGATGATAAACTTGTCATACTCTCGAGAACCCCTTTGCTAAACCTTGCTTTTTCATTGTGGACACAATTTGTAGTGCTCAAGTCTTTTACGATACTCCCACTACTATTCTTGAGAATAGATTTCCTTATGTGGAGAGTAGTAAAATTCCTATGCTTGTAGATCATGAAAAGAAAGCCTTAGGTGCTGGTTATATTGTTGAATTCATTCATGATGCTACTGAAAATTACTATGAGATAGGATCATATGCTTCTACTTATTGCAATAGTATCAAGCTTCCTCTCCATGTGTTAAATTTTTTGAAGCTATGCTTGTTTTGCCTTCCTATGCTAGTTGATTCTTGCTCCAACAAGTTGTTTGTTCACAAAATCCCTATGCATAGGAAGTGGGTTAGACTTAAATTTGCTAGCCATATGCTCCATGATGCTCTCGTTGTGCTTCAATCCTTATCGTTTATGTGAGCATCATTGAAATCATCATGCCTAGCTAAGGGCGTTAAACAATAGCGCTTGTTGGGAGGCAACCCAATGATTTTATCTTTTTCTTTCTGTTTTGTTGCGTCCATACCTTCATAATTCTGTTATGATTGTGTCTTTTGTGTTTCTTTTTGTGTTTGAGCCAAGCAAAACCTTTATGACTAGTCTTGGTGATGGTTGTTTGATCCTGCTGGAAAAACACAGAAACTTTTCGCTCACGAGATTATTTTCCATTTTTATTCAGAAAGAGCTTTTGAGTTGATTCTTTTTGCTGATGGTTTATATGCCTTTTGACCAGGCATTCGATATTTTTCAGAATTTTTAAGGTACCATAAGTTTACAAAGTATACAGATTGCTACAGACTGGTCTGTTTTTGACAGATTCTGATTTTGTTGAGTTGGTTGCTTGTTTTGATGAAACTATGGATAGTATCGGGGGGGGGTACTAGTAATGAAAAAGTGAGCATACAGTAATCTAACACCAATATAAATAGAAATAAAGATTTCTACAGTACCAAAAGAGGTGGTAGTTTGTTTTCTTGTGCTAATGATATCACGAGTTTCTGTTTAAGTTTTGTGTTGTGAAGTTTTCAAGTTTTGGGTGATGTTCTCATGGACAAAGGGATAAAGAGTGGTAAGATCTCAAGCTTGGGGTTCCCAAGGCAACCCAAGCCAATTCCAAGGACACCAAAAAGCCTAAGCTTGGGGATGCCCCGGGAAGGCATCCCCTCTTTCGTCTTCAATCCATCGGTAACATTACTTGGAGCTATATTTTTATTCACCACATGATATGTGTTTCGCTTGGAGCGTCTTGTATCGTAGGAGTCTTTTCTTTTTGTTGCGTAACAATCATCCTTGCTGCACACCTTTTGAGAGAGACATGCACTCATCATGAATTTGCTAGAATGTTCATCGTGCTTTACTTATATCTTTTGAGCTAGATAATTTTGCTCTATGTGCTTCCCTTAGATCTTTTAGAGCACGACGGTGCGTAACTTGGTAGTTGGCTTGTGCTATGAAAGTAGTCCCAAAGGTGATAGGTACCCAAAGAGGATACAAAAACCTCCATCTTCATGTGCATTGAGTATAAAGAGAAGTTTTGATTCCTCTCAATTAGTTTTGAGACATGGATTTGGTAATATTAAGAGTTATGTTAGTAGGGTGTTGTGAATCTAGAAATACTTGTGTTGAAGTTAGTGATTCCCGTAGCATGCACGTATGGTGAACCGCTATGTTAGGAAGTCAGAGCATAATTGATCTATTGATTTTCATCCTTTGTGTTGAGGTCGGGATCGCGTGATGGTTAACACCTACCAACCCTTCCCCTAGGAATATGCGTTTAGCACTTTGTTTCGATTACTAATAAAAACTTTCGCAACAAGTATGTGAGTTCTTCATGACTAATGTGAGTCCATGGTATAGATGCACTTTCACCTTCCAACATTGCTAGCCTCTCTAGTGTCGCGCATTTTCGCTGGTGCACAAACCCACCATATGCCTTCCTCAAAACAGCCACCATACCTACCTACTTTGTAATTTTCATAGCCATTCCGAGATATATTGCCATGCAACTCCCACCGTTCCGTCTCATGACTTGTGCCGTAACTCTCATATTGCGATTACATGATCGTAAGATAGCTAGCGAGATATTTCAACGTCGTATGCCAAGCTAGATCGTTGCACATCCCGGTACACTGCCGGAGGCATTTCCTATAGAGTCATCATCGTTTTGAGCTTTGAGCTGTGAGTAAATAAAAGTGTGATGATCGTCATTATTAGAGCATTGTTCCATGTGAGATAAAAAGAATCCAAAGAGCCCCAAAAAAGGGGAAGAGAGAATAAAAGAGAGGCCAAAGAGCCCAAATAAAAAAAAAGAGAAAAAGAGAGAAGGGACAATGCTACTATCTTTTTCCACACTTGTGCTTCATAATAGCACCATGTTCTTCATGATTGAGAGCCTCTCATTTTGTCACCACCACATACTAGTGGGAATCTTTATTATATAACTTGGCTTGTATATTCCAATGATGGGCTTCCTCAAATTGCCCTAGGTCTACGTGAGCAAGCAAGTTGAATGCACACCCACTAGTTCTCCTTTTGAGCTTTCACATACTTATAGCTCTAGTGCATCCTTTGTATGGCAATCCCTACTCATTCACATTGATATATATTAATGGGCATCTCCATATCCCTTTAATACGCCGAGTCAATGTGACCATCTCCTCCTTTTTTGTCTCACAACCACTACCACACTCTATTGCACCTATAGTGCTATATCGATGGCTCGCGCTCATGTATTGCGTGATAGTTGTAAAAGGTTTGAGAAAGTAAGAGCACGAAAACAATTACTTGGAAAATACCGGGGTTGTGCATGATTTAAATTAGTTGTGTGAGGACGATGGAGCATAGCCAGACTATATGATTTTGTATGGATAACTTTCTTTGGCCTTGTTATTTCGAAACTTCATGATTACTTTGCTAGTTTGCTTGAAGTATTATTGTTTCCATGTCAATAGTAAACTATTGTTTTGAATCTTACAGATCTGAACATTCATGCCACAAGAAATAAGTTACAAGGGACAAATATGTTAGGTAGCATTCCGCATCAAAAATTGAGTCTTTATCACTTCCCTACTCGAGAACGAGCAGGAGTTAAGCTTGGGGATGCTTGATACGTCTCCAACGTATCTATACTTTTTTATGGTTCCATGCTATTATCTTTTCAATTTGGATGTTTTATATGCATGAATATGCTATTTTATATATTTTTGGGGACTAACCTATTAACTCAGTGCCAAGTGCCAGTTTCTGTTTTTTCCGTGTTTTTGACCCTTCTTCAGACGGAGTCCAAATGGAATAAAACTTTACAATGATTTTTTTTGGACCAAAAGAGACCCCCGAAGGTTTGGAAGAAGGCCACAAGAGCCACGAGGGAGTCACAAGGCCGGGAGGCGCGACCACCCCCTAGGCAGCACCTACCAGGCTTGTGACCTCCTCGTGGGCCCAATCGACGTAATTCCACCGCCATAAATTTCTATAAATTCAAAAACCCCCAGAAAAACCTAGATCGGGAGTTCTGCCGCCGCAAGCCTCTGTAGCCACCAAAAACCAATCTGGAGCCTGTTCCGGCACCCTGTGGAGGGGGAATCAATCTCCGGTAGCCATCTTCATCATCCCGGCGATCTCCATGACGAGGAGGGAGTAGTTCTCCCTCAGGGCGGAGGGTATATATAAGTAGCTATGTGTTTGATCTCTCTCTCGTGTTCTTGAGATGTCTTGATCTCGATGTACCGTGGGCTTTGCTACTATAGTTGGATCTTATGATGTTCTTCCCCCTCTCCCTTCTTGTAATGAATTGAGTTTCCCCTTTGAAGTTATCTTATCAGATTGAGCCTTTGAGAACAGTTGATGTATGTCTTGCACGTGTCTATCTGCGGTGATCAACTTGCGGGTTGGTGACATTGGGAACCTATGTATATGGATTGGGACACGTTTGATTCATGTGAGTACTCGATGTATGTTTTGGTGATCAAATTGCGGGTTCGTGACATTGGGAACCTATGCATAGGGGTTGGCACACGTTTCGAATCTCCGGTAGAAACTTTGGGACACTCTTTGAAATTCCATGTGTTGGTTGAATAGATGATTCTGAGATTATGTGGTGCATATCGTATAATCATGCCCACGGATATTTGAGGTGACAATGGAGTATCTAGGTGACATTAGGGTCTTGGTTGATATGTATCTTAAGGTGTTATTCCATTACGAACTCTATGAAAGATTGAACGGAAAGAATAGCTTCGTGCTATTTTACTACGGGCTCTTGAATAGATCGATCAGAAAGAATAACTTTGTGGTGGTTTCGTACCCGACAATAATCTCTTCGTTTGTTCTCCGCTATTAGTGACTTTGGAGTGATTCTTTGTTGCATGTTGAGGGCTAGTTATATGATCCAATTATGTTATCTTTGTTGAGAGAACTTCACTAGTGAAAGTATGAACCCTAGGCCTTGTTTTCACGCATTGCAATACCGTTCGTTCTCACTTTTGTTACTACTTACCTTGCTGTTTTTGTAATTTTAGATTACAAAAACCTGTATCTACCATCCATATTGCACCTGTATCACCATCTCTTCGCCGAACTAGTGCACCTATACTACTTACCATTGTATTCGGTGTGTTGGGGACACGAGAGACTCTTTGTTATTTGGTTGCAGGGTTGCTTGAGAGAGACCATCTTCATCCTATGCCCCCCGCGGATTGATAAACCTTAGATCACCTACTGGAGGGAAAATTGCTACTGTCCTACAAACCTCTGCACTTGGAGGCCCAACAACGTCTACAAGAAGAAGGTTGCGTAGTAGACATCAAGCATGCACAAAAGTGCTACTGCCCCTAACGACCGACCCAACATGCACACTTGCCATCGTCCATTGTTATCGTGTTGTTCCTTGGATCAGGAGGACAAGAGGTCGCCAAGTCGATGACCTACACCTTGTTCGATCGAGGCAGGGTTAGCCTCCACATTGGTGATCCCCGGTATTGCCTCCGGCGTAGCTCTCACCAGGACTGCCACCTTGACCGAGTTTTCGTACATCGTCCCGAGGGCCGATGAGACCCTGGCTATCTCTAGTGCTGCAGCAATGACCGTGAGGCAACCCTGAGCGTCCGGAGCTGTGTCCTGCTCCATCTAGGAGATAAGCCTACACCTCGTGTGGGGGACACTAACGCAGTTGTCCTTGCGGCCTAGCGGTTCCTGCTCCGCCACCCACACCATCGGGCACACTCTGCACCGAGCCTACAATATCTCCCGCTCGCAATCCCTAGCTGCTTTCAAGACGACCCTGACAAACCTGCTAGCTTGCTCATGTCATGATTCCTCCCTCCTTTGCCTATCGTCGGGTGAGGTGGTGGCATGGCCGTCGACCCTCAAGACGACCATCGCGCCGACAGCCTCGATTCCTCTGTCGCCCAACTCCATCCTGTCATCGACCATTGGGGGTTTGACGGTATGTGTGGCAACTAGCCAGGGGATCATTGACTCGCCGCCGCTAGCCATCGTTGTGGTTATTTATAGCTAGCTGTTGCCAAGGGGTTTGGGGATTTTACGATTTACCGTTGTGGGTGGTGCTTGCGCTTGCGGGGGAAGCATTGGCTCGAGGGCGGGAAGACTAAATGGAGGCCATGAGCGACAACTAGCCACCATTGGTGAGGGTATAGGCGACAATGGGCGGCAAGTCGTGGCACATAGTTGTTACTTTACACCCGTGTGTGGTTGCATGACTCATCAGAGGCACTTCATATTTTACACCGGGGTGTGATATATCTATTCTGCATGGCACACGGTTTGTGGGGTGTATAACATCATTAATTTATGCACCGGGGTGTGGAGGCAGTTTCTGGGTAGCACACGTCATCTTTCATCAATTCTGTGTGCTCTTTAGTATGCTTCTTTTACTTGCACATTGCGCCCATTAGATCACAAAATACCCAACATTTTCATAGTTTTTTAAATCCTTTTTGGTGCACACCTAATCGCACATGGGAAAATGTGCAACTGTGTGCAATCATGTATGCAACATAGATGTCGTGCACAAAGAGAAAATCATAGTACACGTGGACTAAACTGTGAAACCCATCGGTGATGATTGCATCAATCCCTGACAATTGTATACCAGCAAGCGTTTCCCCACAACACACACAGGTTATTAACACCAATCGTCTGTGTTATTTCTTGCGTTCTCACACAATTATGATTACTTACTTGTTTCATGTATATCGTACATATCTTGTTATGCCGAATCATTTGTGATATGTTCTATCATCGCACACAGTTTATGGTACTGAACTGTGTGCCCTCTATCGCACACATCTCGATCTCTATAACCGCTTATGTTATTTTAGCTAATCGTAAACAGTTCGTATGGAACAACCGTATGGCATAAATCCCACACGTAAGTCTTTTCCGAATCATATTTGATGGGTATGCCATCGCACACAGTTGATGTTAGGGTTAATTGGATTCATGCCACTATAACTTTCATGACTTGGAAATATGCCATTACAAAAATCAAACTTGGAAATATGCCACTACAACTTTTCTATACCTCTGCATATGCCATTTTCTTCAATACATGACCAAATATTGTCCTTATACTACCCGTATCAGTTCGCGTTAAGGTACCCTTATACCGAACTGATGCCCTGGCCCAAACTATTCCCTCCTCTGCTGCCTACTCTCTCTCTCTCTCCTCGGCCTCACCTACCCAGCGCCGCCGCGAACTCCGCTCAACCTAGATGCTCACGCACCACTCGCTCGCTCGCCACGCGCCTCGGGAGCCTGCTGCCCCTGCCGGCCTCTCTGCTCATGGCGCTTGGGGATGGCATGCCTGCGCTCATCGCTGGGCCTGAGGAGGGGAAATACGCGGCCGCTGGCGCTGACCACGTCAACACTAGCGTCGTGTTCCACACCCTTGCAACGCCATCATTGCCCGTGTTGACCACCGGCGCTTCCTCCCCCGCCTCGTAATCCACTCACCTCCCCTCATCGCCGTCCTCATCATCGGTCCGCCGCGGGCGCCACGCTCGCCGACCACGACAGGGCTACCTCCACGCCTCCCCGCTGCTCCCTTCCCTCCCATTCGTCGATCCACTGCACGGTGGCCGCCAATGGCTGACCGTCGCTGCGCGTCGTCCTCGCCGTGACACCGTGGCATATTTGCCCTAGCCTCCGGCAACCTCCCATGGTCCGAAACCTTCAAGGCGGTTCCCAACTAGCTCTCCGGCCTCGCCATTGCCGCCATCGACGAGGTGGAAGGCCGTTGGTAAGCTCTTCGGCGGCGAGGGCGCCCCAGATGAAAAGGTCGATCTGCATGTCACGCACAGGAAGTGGAGAAGTGGACGGATGAGCTTGCGGTGCGGTTGGACTGGCTACCGGACACAGTCAACGGTGTGTTCGGCTCCCCGTTGTGCCTCCGCAAGGCTGAGCTAGGTAGTTTCATGGTGGACCGGCTGAGAAGACGCGATACAGGTAGTATAAGGGCATAATTTGGTCACGTATTGAAGGAGAATGGCATATGTAGAGGTATAGGAAAGTTGTAATGGCATATTTCCAAGTTTGGTTTTTGTAATGGTATATTTCCAAGTTATGAAAGTTGTAGTGGCAAGAATTCAATTAATCCTTCATGTTATTGGTGATGGAGCTTGAACAATACAGTTGTAGGATCAAAAGTATGTCTAGAGGGGGTGATTAGACTACTTGACAATATAAAACTTAGCCTTTTCCCGTTTTTTAGTGTGGCCCAGTTTTAGCAACTATGACTAGTCAAGTACAACATACACATGCATATCTAAGAGTATAGCAACAGAAAGTAAACCATGCAAGTGTAAAGTAGAGGATAAGGTAGGGAGATCAAACGCAGAAGGTTCCCACAACAATTTTTGGCATGGTTCCGATAGGTGGCTCTATCATAAGTCCATGTTAGTGGAGACTTCAACCCACAGAGGGTAACGGTTGCGAGAGTCCACACAGGGCTGCACCCACAAGGGGTCCACGAAGAAGCGACCTTGTCTATTCCACCACGGCTTTCGTCCACACAGGACTAGCCTCACTCACGGTAGATCTTCACGAAGTAGGAGATCTCCTTGCCCTTACAAACATCTTGGTTCAACTCCACAACACGAAGTAGGAAGCTCCCAAGTGACACCTAACCAATCTAGGAGGCACCACCTTCCAAAAGGTAATAGACGTGGTAGAACGATGAACTCCTTGGTCTTGTGCTTCAAAAGATAGTCTCCTCAACACTCAATCATTCTCTCTCAGATTTGGCAGGGGTAGGAGAGATTGATCTTGTGGAAAGCAACTTGGGGAGGATAGAAGCCAAGGTTCAAATGGTTGGAATAGAATCTCTTGATCTCAATACATGAGTAGCGACTCTCTCTTAGAAAAATGGATTTGGCAAGTGTAAGTGTGTTCTGAGTGCTTCATATATGAATGAAAGGTTGGTGGAGGGCTATATATATGCATCCCTCAAAATCTCACTGTTACAACATTATTGGCCAACTCTATGACACCGAAATGAATTTCGGTGGTACCGAGTTGCACTAAATGTGGCAAATTTTGAATTCTTGGTGAGACCAATATATGAATCTCGGTCGTACCGATACGATGACCTAGACTGGTTCCCAAACTCGGCGAGACCGACTTCAAACTCGGAAAATCTGAAACTTGAAATTATCTCAATAGAATGTTGGCCACCCAATCTAGATGGCACCGATAGAAATGTTGGTTGTACCGAGATGGAGGAATTAACATAGTATTTGTATAAGTGTAAAATCGGTATAACCGAGTAGGAAATGTTGTTGGCACCGATTTTGCTTATGTGGCTTGGGACAGATATTTTGTGGGAAGGTGGCTTAGTATTTTTGGTGGCTATCTCTAAGCACTTGAGCAACCAATTCATCATAATACCTCATCCCCTTTTAATAGTATTGGCTTTCCTATGGACTCAAAAATGAAGAGTCTTCTTGCTTGAAGCTTTAGCCAATCCTATTCCTTTTCTAGCATCAAGGGGGCATCTCCACACAACCCTATAGCCAAAGCATCTTTGAACTTTTCTAAAATGTACTTGAATAAATTCATTAGTCCAATGATGCATATGTTTTGATTAATTACCAAAACCACCTTAGGGAGCAATTGTGCTTTCAACCGTCTTCGACTCATGAATCGCACACAGTTTCGTCAAAGGGTCTCTGATTGATGTGTCATATTTGAACCATCATGTAGTAGTGCACCGTCCTCGACGAAGCTGCCATGGACTCCACGTGGGCCATCTGTGTCGGTGTTCTAGGAACGGGTGTACCCAGACTCGCCTGTCTGCGGCCTAGGGCTGGTCCACCCCATCAACCAAGCATCGGCAGGCTCGACAAGGCCCTCGTGAGGGGACAAGACTCACGAGGAGGAACGACATAAAGACCCGCAGGAGGTCTCCTCAGGACCCCTCCGGAGCGGTGGATATTCTGAGGCAAGGCCCAGCCTCAAGAGTCAAGGGTGTCGCCAGGAAAGGCACAACAGGAATTAGCTTCTTTGCCGTCTGCCATCACAGACGGCAAAGAGTAATCCACCGACGGCAAAGAGTAATACACAAACGGCAAAGAAAACTCCTGTCGGCAAAAATTCTGCGTCGGCCTACGACGACATTGTAGCTTCTTTGCCGTCAGCCTCGCCGAAGCGGATGACAAAGAGCTTTGCCGTCAGCTTTTCATAAGAGCAGTCGACAAAGATGTCGAGAGGGCAGCCGAAAGCCGTCTGCCTCGCCCTCTTGTTTGCCGTCTGCCTCCACCTCCTCCCCCTCCACTCTTTGTTGTCTGCCTCCACCTCCACTCTTCGCCGTCTGCCTCCACCTCCTCCCCCCTCCACTCTTTGTCGTCTGCCTACCCCTCCTCCCCCTTCCTCTGTGCCCTCTTCTTTTCCGTCTGCCCCCCAGGAAGCAGACGGCAAAGAGACTATATGGACACCCAGGGAGCACAGCTGGGTGCCATGTGGCACCTTTGCCGTCGGTCAGCTGACGGCAAAGGCCTTTGCAATCAGCTGGCAGACGGCAAAGAGCCTATATTATCACATTCTTGTTTATTTTTTCTATTTCACAGCACATATATATATATAAATCATAGCACATATATGATAAATAGGTCACAACACACATATGATATACATATAAAGCTCATCAATGCCATTTGTTCATCAACGTACATCCCATATATCAAAAGAACCAACTGTAAGTGCATCTAGTGCCCCTTAGTGATTTTGGTGGTTTGAAGACTTATAGGTTAAGTATCTAATGTGTTTGTGAGTGTACACAGGATCTGTAAGTCATTGAGGAGTTTGAGATATTTGAAGAATATCGACCCCTAAAAATGTATGTCTTCAGTTGAAGAAATTGGTCTGAAGCTGAAGAAATGAATCGCGAGGAATCTGCGATGAAATTGATATTCCTCATGAAGATACTGATATTGAGAAGTCCGGTGTGTCCCGAAGAAAATCACTCTAAAGAATTTGAAGCATGAAGATTTACACTTTGTGTTTTATTTTTCTTCGCATTTGAGTAATAGGACAACCGTACTTTAAAGGGGGTCGAAGTTACACTTTGGAATGAATTTCCTCATGATGCTCAACCCAAGCCTAATCCTACCAAAAGCCTCAAGTGAGGAATACGAGTGACATGAGGACTCTCACAGTTGAGGGTTCCGACCGTTTCGATAGCCACGCCAAGTCATTGGTCTTATCCACTCCAACGGTCATATTGTTTAAGGGCATTAGTGTCAAATCATGTCGGGATGCTCCCAGGCTATAAATAGCCACCCCCCACAACCACTAGTTGGTTGGCTGCTCCGTTAGAAACTGACACTTGTCATAAGAGCAACCCAATTCCTCAGAGTCTTCAAGAGTAATTCATCAGTGAGGAAATACCCCATACACCGACACCACAAACCAAACCTAGTGATTGAGCATCACTGAAGAAGTTGTTCCTGTGTGGGACTGAAGCCTTTTACCTTTGAGGACTGTGCATCCTCCAGACGGTTAGGCGTCATGGTCTAGAGCTCTCCAGCACTCAATTGTGGATCGTCGGGTGACCAAGTTTGTGAGGGTTTGGAAGTCTGCCCTGAAGACTTACCACGAGTGTTGGGCGAGGACTATGTGTCCTTAGCTGAAGGAGAATACGGTAGGGACCGTGTGTCCTGGGAGTGTGTGTCCTTTGGTTTCAATACCAAGCCGCTCCAAACCAGATGTACGACTGTCACAACAGTTCGAACTGGGTCATCAACGACTGTCTTCACTGAGAAACGGGTTCTAATTCCTCAACTCCTTACTTTCCTCGTATTATGTGTTGATGACTTTCACTGCGACTGTTTGAAGAATTTGCTGAAGACTTTCTCTGAATTTCCCCAACCCCAAATTCTTCACGTCAGTTAATCCTCATCTGTATTCTACGTGCCTGCTCACAGCGCAATCTGTTTTCACATTCTCCACTCCGAAAAACTGTTGTTGTGAAACTTTGCACTTCTGATCCTTTACTGTTTCCGCTGTAAGTTAGCCATCAGTGTGGAATTTCCTCAAAAGGAATTACCTCAGTGATGAAATTCTAAAAATCTCCTATTCACCGCCCCTCTAGTCGATATAACGCACTTTCAATTGGTATCAGAGCAAGGTACTCCCTTGTTCTATGTGATTTTGGTTTAACCACCTGGAGTTTTAGTTATGTCGACTGCATGCATGTTTAAGGTGACTGCAACATGTCCTACCTACGAAGGAAAGAACTTTCCCTTCTGGAAGAACAAAATGCAAATGCATCTACAAGCTATTGATAATGATCTCTGGTATATTGTGGAACATGGATTTTCCGAAACAAGCAAGATGAGGACGGTCAAGTGGTGAGGAACAAGGCACGACTTGTAACCCAAGGCTACACCCAGGTTGAAGGAATAGATTTCGATGAAACTTTTGCACCTGTTGCTAGACTTGAAGCTATTTGAATACTACTTGCTTATGCTAATCATCATAACATCATCTTATATCAAATGGATGTGAAAAGTGCATTCCTCAATGGTAAGCTTGAGGAAGAAGTATATGTTGCTCAGCCCCCAGGTTTTGAGGATCCAAAGAATCTAGACGAAGTCTTCAGTCTCAAAAAGGCTCTTTATGGTCTCAAGCTAGCCCCTCGGGCATGGTATGATACATTGAAGGAATTCCTCATGAAGAAAGGCTTCAAACCTGGTTCACTCGATCCAACTCTTTTCACTAAATCCTATGATAATGAGCTATTTGTGTGCCAAATATATGTCGATGATATCATATTTGGTTGTACTGACAAACGATACAGTGATGAACTTGCCTACATGATGAGTGAAGAATATCAGATGTCCATGATGGGGGAGCTGAAATTCTTCTTGGGTCTTCAAATTCGTCAACAAAGCAATGGAATCTTCATATCACAGGAGAAATACCTCAAGGATGTTGTGAGGAAATTCGACATGCATGAATGCAAAGGTGCCAAGACTCCAATGCCTACCAACGGCCACCTCGGCAATGATGAAAATGGTAAAGATTTCGATCAGCAGGTATATCGTTCTATGATTGGTTCATTATTGTATCTATGTGCATCTAGGCCAGATATAATGCTTAGTGTTTGCATGTGTGCACGTTTTCAAGCAAAACCGAAGGAATCACACCATAAGGTTGTGAAACATATTCTTCGATACTTAGCTCACACACCAACACTAGGATTATGGTATCCAAGGGCTCAAATATTCATCTGGTAGGGTATTCTGATTCTGACTATGCTCGTGACCATGTGGATCGCAAGTCAACTTCTGGCACATGCCATTTCCTCGGAAGATCACTAGTTTGCTGGTCCTCACAGAAGCAGAACTGCGTATCGCTCTCCACTGCCGAAGCTGAGTACATTGCTGCTGGTTCTTGCTGTGCTCAATTACTATGGATGAAGCAAACCCTCAAGGACTACGACATCAACACGAAGAATGTGCCTCTCTACTGTGACAATGAGAGTGCTATCAAGATTGCATACAACCCAGTACAACACTCGAAGACCAAGCACATCCAGATTCGTCATCATTTTCTTCGGGACCATGTCCTCAAGGGCAATATCCTCATTGACCATGTGAAGACTGATGATCAACTGGCAGATATCTTCACTAAGCCCTTGGATGAGAAAAGGTTTTGCGAGTTGCCATGTGAGCTAAATATCTTAGAATCTTCAAATGTTCTGTAAAAACATGCACACATCCTAACACTTATGCAAAATTGATGACTTAGATGTGCAACAAATGATGAATCGATTTTCTTCAACTAATGAAGAATGTCACTCTAAATGTGAAGAAATCAACGAAGAAATTGATTCTCAGGGCCCTACGACAATTGTACACTGCGTCTGTAATCAACATTCTTATATGGTGGGTCACGCCACCGCCCAATGTGAAATTCCTCAAGTTGATTTTCTTCAAATGTTCTATTTCCTCAAAATGTGTTTTTCGTCAAAACAGTTGTTCTTCATTGTGATGATTTATCACAAAATCTACAAAAACACTTGATGACTTTCATTTGACTATATAGACTGAGATTTCAAGTCCTCAACAGCATTCACTTATAGCTATTCCTTCAAGTTGACATTTCTGCTAAGTGAATGTGATCGGACCCTACTTTCCCTCTATGCTATACTCATCCAATCTATTCAATTCTTCATATGCGTTCTACTTGAAACTTTGTTCAAAATCCTCACTGCGTCCTTGTCAGCTGATGATTTTGTAACGAAAATCCTCAAATCTTCAAAAATTGTTTCTTTAATACACAGTAACTGAACCACACTTCCCACGATCGGATAACCACGATCTCCACTATCTCCACCGCACTGTTCGGGAGCTACACGTGTCCTGCGGAGACGTAGAGGCAGGGGATGTCTGGTCCAAAATTTTCGCGCCAACAGTAACTTTTGGCTATAAATATGTCCTTATCCCCCTCGGCATACTCTTCCTTGCTCCATTGCTCTTCTGCCACAGCAAACACCACCGAACCCTAGCGCCATCGCTGGTAGTCTCGTCGCCGGTGAGGAAGAGCTTCACTGCCTCGACTTCTCCGTCGCCTGAACCATGCCGGAGTCGGACCATCTTCGTTCGCCGCCACCGTAGACGTCCTCTGTCGCCGGGTTAGGGTGCATTGGACACGCGACTGAAGAGCTTCTCTACACACCTTTCTGTGTTCTTCGTGCGCACCTTCCAGGGTAAATAAATCCCATTTTTACCGCAAGTTAGATCTAAAATTTTACATCTTCTATGTGAAATCTGTTTTTCCTCAAGAATCGATAAGCACTTGATTCCTCAAACACTGCCTATGATCACATCATAGATGAACTATGCTAAGCATCTAAGATTTTCACGAGATTCCTCAATTGTGCGAATTTTCGGATCTGTACAACTCTGGAACCCAAGAACAGTATGCTTAGGCAAATTCCTCAACCACTAGTTATATTCCTCAAACTGTCAAACTTTTTCATTTTCTTCAAATCTGAGAACGCATATGACCTCTCCAAATTCCTCGCAATTATACTCTGTTCACAGGTACACACATGTCAGCTGATGAATCTCTCGGTTCTCATCACATTAACTCATTTGCAGCGTTTCTGGAAGAAAATCCTCAAGTCTCATCAGAATCCTCAAGAGTTCAATCTCATCAGCAAAATCCTCAGCTGAAGAAAATGGAGGATGACATAAAACAGAAGGGAGGAAAGAAACTTGAGCAAAACACAGCTGTGGATATCCCTGAGGATATCTACTTGGACTATTGCACGCCTGATGAAAATGAGACAATGGCAAAGAGAAAGATACGGCTGTAGAAGATAGAACGCCGATGGGCGAAGGAATGGAAGGAATACAGGTTTGTGACTCCCAAGTATGCGAAGAAATTCGCTCTGAAGCCCCTTGGCAGACGGGCCCCACTTGAGGATCATCAAGTAGCACATCCCTCAAGCCTCATGACCATTGATGACTATCCAGATGAGAAGGAAAAGCATCTGGCTAAGCTCAAGAAGCAGGCAGAAACTGCAGTGAGGAAATTCAATGAATCCTCAGCTGCTGCTACTTCCTCTGCCGCTGAGACCTCTGGCTCAGATATTCCTCAAATGCAGTCTGTACCGTCAAAACCAAGGGCTCCAAAGCCTCAAGAGAAGTGTGCTTAGGCTTCAGTCACAAAACCCTCAGCACCAAAACCTTGAACACCAAAACCATCAGCGCCAAAGCCCTCAGTACCAATCTCCTCAGCTCCAAAATCCTCAGCACCACCACCAAAGCCTCAAGAAAAACCAGTACAGAAGCAAGTCATGAAGCCTATGACCGCCAGCTCCAGCTCCTCACTCCCAGCTGCAACCAGCTCGGAGACAAAGTCTTCAACACCTCCTGCGAAGAATCAGGTATCTGTTGAACGTGCAACTCTGCCAAGCCCCAGCAAAATCATCACCACCCCGTCTGCATCAGAGGGCAGTGATGAATTTGATGATCAAACCCTGCAAGCAATCATCAGAAACAAGCAGGAAAGAGTAGCTCAAGCATCAGGCAGTACTATTCCTCTGGCAATGGACCCCAAGGTCCTCCTTGACTACATCAACATCTGGTATGAGGACCCAAACACTCCGCTTGATGATTTGAAACTTCCCCCTGACATCAGCCACATGGTGACCACTTTCATCAATGAAGCCAAGTGGAAAGAACAGCAGGCCAAGCAGGCCAAAGTTGCAAAGCTTAAAAAGGAGAAATTCCTCAAGCAGAATCTCCTCAAGTTGACTCCTGATGCACTGGTATCAATACAGGAAGAGCTGAAGAAATTGACTGACAAGTACTCCAAGCTGTCATATCGTAAGTCTCAAAAGCAATTTCATCAAGCTGGCCACTAGTGTTGTTGATGATTACAATAAGAAGGCTGCACCCCCAGCACCAACTTCTCAGCCCCTGATTGAGGAGCTAGCAGATGAATCTCCTCATGATGAGGAAACTCCTCAAGCTGAGGAAGTACACCAAGAACGTCATGTGGATGAACCGGCTATTGAAGAAATCATCATGGAAACTCCTGCTGATGAATTTGCTGCAGCTGAGGAGACTGCCCCTGACCCAGCTGCTTCGCCAAAGCAAGCTGATGACTCTGTTCCAGCTGGTTCCTCAATACCAGCTGAAGAATCTGTCAAGAGAACCCTTCACCAAAAGCTTCAACGGTGAAGAAGATGACTCTGTCTACATCAAACGCGAAGAAAACCAGGGTTGCTGAGAAGGAAGCCAAAAAGAGAAAGGCCTCCTCAGCAGAAGAAGAAACAGAGGCCAAGCGCCTCAAAGCACTTGAAGAAACTGCTCTTCTGGACCCTGTGCCACTGAATGTCGCAACTTCTTATGAAATGGTCATCATTGATGATCCAGCAAAAAAGGCAGATGAGGAAATGAAGGATGCCGCCTCTGAGGAACACACTGACGAGGAAATTCATATAGACGACAGCCCTCAGCCTTTCATTCCTTAGAAAGACACTGTTCAAGCATCAGCTGCACCAGCTGATGAAACTGCATCTGCCACCAAGCCAGCTGAGGAAGAACAAACTCAAAATCCTCAAACTGATGACATTCAATGCTCTGAGCAAAATTCTCAAGATGAGGAACAGGCTGAGCAAGCCCCTCAGCCTGAAGCCCAGCCAGCTCCATCCCCTCAGCCTGAAGTATCAGCCGCTGAAATTCCTCACCCTGAGGAAAACGCTGAGGAGAATGCACCTGACCAAGACAATGCATTCGTCGTGCTCAACCCAGAGACTGCCATTGTTGTCTCCCCTCCTGTTCCTCAGCAAAATCTTAAGCCAGTTCAGCGTCAGCCATTCTCCAAGCATCCTAAGTTTCAAAAGGAAAACTTCTTTGAAGAACGCATGTACTTCTTTGGAGAGAACCCATATGATAAGCCTCAAATGAGGCATCTGAAGTTTTGGACTAGGAGTCAGATGAATTACTATGCCTCTGTGCTATGTGGACGAAACAAGATTTTCCAGCATAGGCATATTCCTCATGTTAAACTTGAAGCAATACCGTGCCTGGAGCCAGTCCTCAGTGTACTCCATGATGCTGGTTTACTCCCAATGTGCTCCGACATCTCTGACTGGAACAGCAAGCTAATTCTTCAGTTCTAAGCCACTCTTCACATATCCGGCAAACCTGAAGACATTAACACTTGGGTGTTTGATTGGATGACACAAAACACTCACTACAAGGCTCCTGCTACTGAACTCCTCCGTGAACTTCCTGTACCAATTCCCTTAGATGAGGCCGTGAAGCTTTATGGTGAGCGTGAGCTGCCCAATGGGATGATGGAAGTCCTCATGAAGCCTTTGGTTGAAGGAAAATCTCCGAGAACAACCTTCCTCGTCCACGAGCTCAAGTACACACCCAGATCTGTTTACAGAATCCTCTGTAGTGTGCTCGCGCCGATCAAAGGCCATGATGATGAAGAAGATGTTGTAGGCCTCATGAAGAATATCCTCTTCAATATTATCCATGGTATTCCTATCAACATCCATGATTTCTTCTTGAGGACTTTGGCCGACAATGCTATGTGTCCTTTTGATCACAAGATATATGCCCCATGGATCTTGAGATTCATCAGGACAAGGACAGGCATCAACTTCCACGCTGATTTCCAAAACCATGTTGGTTATATGCCTCCTATCCGGGTCAACAAGAAGACTTTCAAGTCCATTGAAGGAAAAGGCAAATCAGTGATTGAAGAAGGCAGTAGGCCCCTTGATGGCCAGTTCAGAGAGCCAGAAGCTTATTCTTCATGGGATGATACTAAGACTCGTTCGGCAAGCCCCGTTCCTCCTCGCATGATGAATACAAGAGAGCTCCTCCTCAGTCTTCACCAGAAGGTGGATCGCAATCACAAGTGGGTCAAACGCCAGTTTGGCGCCATTGTGAAAACCCTCACTGAAACACAGAACTCTGTGAAGCTCAACCATCACTATCTGCATGAGTTTTTTGATCGCACCTGGGCTACACTTGCACATCTGAAGACTCAGACTGAGCTTGAAGAAATGGACTTTGAGCGAGACTTTGAATGGTCGTGGCCTCCCAACAAGAAGTTCAGACCTATTCCAGTGCCAGACCTTGAAGACAGCTCCTTTTCTTCATTCCGCACTGCTGAAACTGATGAAGAACAACTTGACACTGCTACCGGTCCAAGGAAGAAGACTACTCCCAAGAAGCATCACGACTCTTCCTCAACTGCCACGAAGTGCAATCTTCACGGACGTTAGTCCTCAGTTTGTCCCTTTTTGTCACTTGATGACAAATGGGGAGAAACTTGAGATTTAGTCTTCAAGCGGGATATTTTTGGGGCTTATGAATTATATTTAAGTTGCAAACTCTTGGCTCTTCTTAAGTTTTTATGTAATGAGTTGTAACTTAAGCCCGATGGTACTCTGACGCTTTTGAACGTTTTTCTTCGCATGCTTATTCCTCAAGTTTTAATGCACGCATGCTGGAATTCGTCAGATACCATTTGTCATCATGCATTTTCATTTTCTTCATATGATATGCTATATGTATGCATGATTTACAAGACTCAGGGGGAGATCTCCATGATATAAATCATCAATGTGCATTTGGTGTCAAAAGAAAAATCCTCAAGATATGCACATCTTCAGGGGGAGTCTCTCTGAATCTTGATTTCAAATTCCTCAAATGAGTATTTACACTTCATATTTTTGATCCCTGTTGAAGACTTAACCTAATTGTCATCAACCACCAAAAAGGGGGAGATTGCAAGTGCATCTAGTGCCCCTTAGTGATTTTGGTGGTTTGAAGACTTATAGGTTAAGTATCTAATGTGTTTGTGAGTGTACACATGATCTATAAGTCATTGAGGAGTTTGAGATATTTGAAGAATATCGACCCCTAAAAATGTATGTCTTCAGTTGAAGAAATTGGTCTGAAGCTGAAGAAATGAATCGCGAGGAATCTGCGATGAAATTGATATTCCTCATGAAGATACTGATATTGAGAAGTCCGGTGTGTCCTGAAGAAAATCACTCTGAAGAATTTGAAGCATGAAGATTTACACTTTCTGTTTTATTTTTCTTCGCATTTGAGTAATAGGAACACCGTACTGTTAAAGGGGGTCGAAGTTGTACTTTGGAATGAATTTCCTCATGATGCTCAACCCAAGCCTAATCCTACCAAAAGCCTCAAGTGAGGAATACGAGTGACATGAGGACTCTCACAGTTGAGGGTTCCGGCCGTTTCGATAGCCACGCCAAGTCATTGGTCTTATCCACTCCAACGGTCATATTGTTTAAGGGCATTAGTGTCAAATCATGTCGGGATGCTCCCAGGCTATAAATAGCCACCCCCACAACCACTAGCTGGTTGGCTGCTCCGTTAGAAACTGATACTTGTCATAAGAGCAACCCAATTCCTCAGAGTCTTCAAGAGTAATTCATCAGTGAGGAAATACCCCATACACCGACACCACAAACCAAACCTAGTGATTGAGCATCACTGAAGAAGTTGTTCCTGTGTGGGACTGAAGCCTTTTACCTTTGAGGACTGTGCATCCTCCAGACGGTTAGGCGTCATGGTCTAGAGCTCTCCAGCACTCAATTGTGGATCGTCGGGTGACCAAGTTTGTGAGGGTTTGGAAGTCTGTCCTGAAGACTTACCACGAGTGTTGGGCGAGGACTGTGTGTCCTTAGCTGAAGGAGAATACGGTAGGGACTGTGTGTCCCGGGACTGTGTGTCCTTTGGTTTCAATACCAAGCCGCTCCAAACCAGATGTACGACTGTCACAACAGTTGGAATTGGGTCATCAACGACTGTCTTCACTGAGAAACGGGTTCTAATTCCTCAACTCCTTACTTTCCTCGTATTATGTGTTGATGACTTTCACTACGACTGTTTGAAGAATTTGCTGAAGACTTTCTCTGAATTTCCTCAACCCCAAATTCTTCACGTCAGTTAATCCACATCTGTATTCTGCGTGCCTGCTCACACTGCAATCTATTTTCACATTCTTCACTCTGAAAAACTGCTGTTGTGAAACTTTGCACTTCTGATCCTTTACTGTTTCCGCTGTAAGTTAGTCGTCAGTGAGGAATTTTCTCAAAAGGAATTTCCTCAGTGATGAAATTCTAAAAATCTCCTATTCACCCCCCTCTAGTCGATATAACGCACTTTCACCAACACATACAAAGTTTCATCCATATATACATATACATATAGTTCCACATTGTTCATCAACTCAAATAAAAACGGGAACTAAATCACTCCAATGCCAGCTTCCATGCATTTAGTACATCCAATCTGCAAAATGGGAATAAGAAAGTCATAAGAAGAAGAACAATAACATATATATGCCAAATAAGCTAAATTGAAGAAAAAAAGAAGAAGCAAGAAGAGAAGAAGGAGAAGAAAGAAACAAGAATAAGGAGAAGGAGGAGGATGAGGAGAAGGAGAAGGATAAGGAGGAGGAGAATAGGAGAAGAAGAAGGAGAAGAAGAGGAGAAGAAGGAGGGAAGAAGAAGGAGAATAAGGAGGGCTCCTTCTCCTCCTTCTCCTTCTTCTCTTCTTCTTCTCCTCCTCCTTCTTCTCCTTCTCCTTCTCTTCTCTTTCTCTTCTTCTTTTTGTTCTTCCTTTTCATTTCTCCTCTTCTCCTCTTCTTGGAGCTAAATTAGCTAACTATGTCTTTTTGGAGCTAAATGGGCTAATTATGTCATTATAGAGGAAAACAAGCTAAGTATATAATATTAATGAGTTAACCAAGGTTCTTATGCCATTTTGAGCTTATAATGTCTTTTTGGAGCTAAATAGGCCAATTATGTCATAGTTGGGGAAATTAAGGCAAGGAGAATATGAAAGAGGAGAATAAAGAGGAGGAGGAGGAGAATAAGAAGAAATAAAGAAGAAGGAGGAGGAGGAGGAGGAGGAGAAGGACTAGAAGGTCCTTGGCCTTTTCCTCCTTCTCCTCCTCCTCCTTCTCCTTATTCACTTCTTCTTCCCCTCCTCCTTCTTCTCCTTCTCCTTCTCTTCTCTTTCTCTTCTTCTTTTTGTTCTTCCTTTTCATTTCTCATCTTCTCCTCTTCTTGGAGCTCAATTAGCTAACTATGTCTTTTTGGAGTTAAATGGGCTAATTATCCCATTTTAGATGAAAACAAGCTAAGTATATAATATTAATGAGCTAACCAATGTTCGTATGCCATTTTGAGCTTATAATGTCTTTTTGGAGCTAAATGGGCTAATTATGTCATTGTTGGGGAAATTAAGGCAAGGAGAATATGAAAGAGGAGAAGAAAGAGGAGGAGGAGGAGAAGAAGAAGAAATAAAGAAGAAGGAGGAGAAGGAGGAGGAGGAGGAGGAGGAGGAGAAGGACTAGAAGGTCCCTGGCCTTCTCCTCCTTCTCCTCCTCCTCCTTCTCCTTCTCCTTCTTCTCTTCTTCTTCTTCTGCTTCTTCATCTTTCTTTTCATTTTTCCTATTTCTTCTCCTCTCCTTGGAGCTCAATTAGCTAACTATGTCTTTTTGGAGCTCAGTGGTCTAATTATCCCATTTTAGAGGAAAACAAGCTAAGTATATAATATTAATGAGCTAACCAAAGTTCTTATGCTATTTTGAGCTTATAATGACTTTTTGGAGCTAAATGGGCTAATTATGTCATTGTTGGGGAAATTAAGGCAAGGAGAATATGAAAGAGGAGAAGAAAGAGGAGGAGGAGGAGAAGAAGAAGAAATAAAGAAGAAGGAGGAGAAGGAGGAGGAGGAGGAGAAGAACTAGAAGGTCCTTGGCCTTCTCCTCCATCTCCTCCTCCTCCTCCTTCTCCTTCTTCTCTTCTTCTTCTCCTCCTCCTTCTCCTTCTCCTTCTGTTCTCTTTCTCTTCTTCTTTTTGTTCTTCCTTTTCATTTCTCCTCTTCTCCTCTTCTTGGAGCTCAATTAGCTAACTATGTCTTTTTGGAGCTAAATGGGCTAATTATCCCATTTTAGAGGAAAACAAGCTAAGTATATAATATTAATGAGCTAACCAAGGTTCTTATGCCATTTTGAGCTTATAATGTCTTTTTGGAGCAAAATGGGCTAATTATGTCATTGTTGGGGAAATTAAGGCAAGGAGAATATGAAAGAGGAGAAGAAAGAGGAGGAGGAGGAGAATAAGAAGTAATAAAGAAGAAGGAGGAGACGGAGGAGGAGGAGGAGGAGAAGGACTAGAAGGTCCTTGGCCTTTTCCTCCTTCTCCTCCTCCTTCTCCTTCTTCACTTCTCCTCCTCCTCCTCCTTCTCCTTCTTCACTTCTTCTTCTCCTCCTCCTTCTTCTCCTTCTCCTTCTCTTCTCTTTCTCTTCTTCTTTTTGTTCTTCCTTTTCATTTCTCCTCTTCTCCTCTTCTTGGAGCTCAATTAGCTAACTATGTCTTTTTGGAGTTAAATGGGCTAATTATCCCATTTTAGAGGAAAACAAGCTAAGTATATAATATTAATGAGCTAACCAAGGTTCCTATGCCATTTTGAGCTTATAATGTCTTTTTGGAGCTAAATGGTCTAATTATGTCATTGTTGGGGAAATTAAGGCAAGGAGAATATGAAAGAGTAGAAGAAAGAGGAGGAGGAGAAGAAGAAGAAGAAATAAATAAGAAGGAGGAGAAGGAGGAGGAGGAGGAGGAGGAGAAGGACTAGAAGGTCCTTGGCCTTCTCCTCCTTCTCCTCCTCCTCCTCCTCCTTCTCCTTCTTCTCTTCTTCTTCTTCTTCTTCTTCTTCTTTCTTTTCATTTTTCCTATTTCTTATCCTCTTCTCCTCTTCTTGGAGCTCAATTAGATAACTATGTCTTTTAGGAGCTAAATGGGCTAATTATCCCATTTTAGAAGAAAACAAGCTAAGTGTAAAGTATTAATGAGCTAACCAAGGTTCTTATGCCATTTTGAGCTTATAATGTCTTTTTGGAGCTAAATGGGCTAATTATGTCATTGTTGAGGAAATTAAGGCAAGGAGAATATGAAAGAGGAGAAGAAAGAGCAGGAGGAGAAGAGGAAAAAGAAATAAAGAAGAAGGAGGAGAAGGAGGAGGAGGAGGAGAAGGACTAGAAGGTCCTTGGCCTTCTCCTTCTCCTCCTCCTCCTCCTCCTCCTTGTCCTTCTTCTCTTCTTCTTCTTCTTCTTCTTCTTCTTTCTTTTCATTTTTCCTATTTCTTCTCCTCTTCTTTGAGCTCAGTTAGCTAACTATGTCTTTTTGGAGCTCAATGGTCTAATTATCCCATTTTAGAGGAAAACAAGCTAAGTATATAATATTAATGAGCTAACCAAAGTTCTTATGCCATTTTGAGCTTATAATGTCTTTTTGGAGCTAAATGGGCTAATTATGTCATTGTTGGGGAAATTAAGGCAAGGATAATATGAAAGAGGAGAAGCAAGAGGAGGAGAAGGAGAAGAAGAAGAAATAAAGAAGAAGGAGGAGAAGGAGGAGGAGGAGGAGAAGAACTAGAAGGTCCTTGGCCTTCTCCTCCATCTCCTCCTCCTCCTACTTCTCCTTCTTCTCTTCTTCTTCTTCTTCTTTCTTTTCATTTTTCCTATTTATTCTCCTCTTCTCCTCTTCTTGGAGCTCAATTAGCTAACTATGTCTTTTTGGAGCTCAATGGTCTAATTATCCCGTTTTAGAGGAAAACAAGCTAAGTATATAATATTAATGAGCTAACAAAGGTTCTTATGCCATTTTGAGCTTATAATGTCTTTTTGGAGCTAAATGGGTTAATTATGTCATTGTTGGGGAAATTAAGGCAAGGAGAATATGAAAGACGAGAAGAAAGAGGAGGAGGAGGAGAATAAGAACAAATAAAGAAGAAGGAGGAGAAGGAGGAGGAGGAGGAGAAGGACTAGAAGGACTTCTCCTTCTCCTCCTCCTCCTCCTCCTTCTCCTTCTTCTCTTCTTCTTCTCCTCCTCCTTCTTCTCCTTCTCCTTCTCTTCTCTTTCTCTTCTTCTTTTTGTTCTTCCTTTTCATTTCTCCTCTTCTCCTCTTCTTGGAGCTCAATTAGCTAACTATGTCTTTTTGGAGCTAAATGGGCTAATTATCCCATTTTAGAGGAAAACAAGCTAAGTATATAATATTAATGAGCTAACCAAGGTTCTTATGCCATTTTGAGCTTATAATGTCTTTTTGGAGCTAAATGGGCTAATTATGTCATTGTTGGGGAAATTAAGGCAAGGAGAATATGAAAGAGGAGAAGAAAGAGGAGGAGAAGAAGAAGAAGAAGAAATAAAGAAGAAGAAGAAGAAATAAAGAAGAAGGAGGAGAAGGAGGAGGAGGAGGAGAAGGACTAGAAGGTCCTTGGCCTTCTCCTCCTTCTCCTGCTCCTCCTCCTGCTTCTCCTTCTTCTCTTCTTATTCTTATTCTTTCTTTTCATTTTCCTATTTCTTCTCCTCTTCTCCTCTTCTTGGAGCTCAATTAGCTTACTATGTCTTTTTGGAGCTAAATGGGCTAATTATCCCATTTTAGAGGAAAACAAGCTAAGTATATAATATTAATGAGCTAACCAAGGTTCTTATGCCATTTTGAGGTTATTATGGCATTTTGGAGCTAAATGGGCTAATTATGTCATTGTTGGGGAAATTAAGGCAAAGAGAATATGAAAGAGGAGAAGAGAAACTTACCGTAGTGGTCATGAAGGAGGAGAAACACTTGGAGAAGGGTCGTGCGATGCCGCTCGGGAGTTATTCTACACAAAATATATTTTGAAATGTCTCAGTTAGCATGATGACACTCAATTATTAATACTAGTTTATAATGAAACTCACCGTGCCAATCGAAGAGAAGACGGGAATCGGCGGAGGGACTTGACCGCTCTTCTCGCACAGACCATGAAGAGTGGGTCGTATTAGTTAGTAATGAAACAGACATTACACACATGATTTGGCTAATGTGAAAAAAAACTTTCCACAAAAAGCTCGTACAGGGCCCGTTGACCCGCCTCATTCCGGGTCCTCTCCTCCTCAATCAATCGTTCTATGGTCTGGTCCCTCTCATCAAGAGCAGCCTGAAGAGCAGCCTGGCTTGCCAATCTCCTATTCACCCCCCTCTAGTCGATATAACGCACTTTCACCAACACATACAAAGTTTCATCCATATATACATATACATATAGTTCCACATTGTTCATCAACTCAAATAAAAACGGGAACTAAATCACTCCAATGCCAGCTTCCATGCATTTAGTACATCCAATCTGCAAAATGGGAATAAGAAAGTCAGAAGAAGAAGAACAATAACATATATATGCCAAATAAGCTAAATTGAAGAAAAAAAGAAGAAGCAAGAAGAGAAGAAGGAGAAGAAAGAAACAAGAATAAGGAGAAGGAGGAGGATGAGGAGAAGGAGAAGGATAAGGAGGAGGAGAATAGGAGAAGAAGAAGGAGAAGAAGAGGAGAAGAAGGAGGGAAGAAGAAGGAGAATAAGGAGGGCTCCTTCTCCTCCTTCTCCTTCTTCTCTTCTTCTTCTCCTCCTCCTTCTTCTCCTTCTCCTTCTCTTCTCTTTCTCTTCTTCTTTTTGTTCTTCCTTTTCATTTCTCCTCTTCTCCTCTTCTTGGAGCTAAATTAGCTAACTATGTCTTTTTGGAGCTAAATGGGCTAATTATGTCATTATAGAGGAAAACAAGCTAAGTATATAATATTAATGAGTTAACCAAGGTTCTTATGCCATTTTGAGCTTATAATGTCTTTTTGGAGCTAAATAGGCCAATTATGTCATAGTTGGGGAAATTAAGGCAAGGAGAATATGAAAGAGGAGAATAAAGAGGAGGAGGAGGAGAATAAGAAGAAATAAAGAAGAAGGAGGAGGAGGAGGAGGAGAAGGACTAGAAGGTCCTTGGCCTTTTCCTCCTTCTCCTCCTCCTCCTTCTCCTTATTCACTTCTTCTTCCCCTCCTCCTTCTTCTCCTTCTCCTTCTCTTCTCTTTCTCTTCTTCTTTTTGTTCTTCCTTTTCATTTCTCATCTTCTCCTCTTCTTGGAGCTCAATTAGCTAACTATGTCTTTTTGGAGTTAAATGGGCTAATTATCCCATTTTAGATGAAAACAAGCTAAGTATATAATATTAATGAGCTAACCAATGTTCGTATGCCATTTTGAGCTTATAATGTCTTTTTGGAGCTAAATGGGCTAATTATGTCATTGTTGGGGAAATTAAGGCAAGGAGAATATGAAAGAGGAGAAGAAAGAGGAGGAGGAGGAGAAGAAGAAGAAATAAAGAAGAAGGAGGAGAAGGAGGAGGAGGAGGAGGAGGAGGAGAAGGACTAGAAGGTCCCTGGCCTTCTCCTCCTTCTCCTCCTCCTCCTTCTCCTTCTCCTTCTTCTCTTCTTCTTCTTCTGCTTCTTCATCTTTCTTTTCATTTTTCCTATTTCTTCTCCTCTCCTTGGAGCTCAATTAGCTAACTATGTCTTTTTGGAGCTCAGTGGTCTAATTATCCCATTTTAGAGGAAAACAAGCTAAGTATATAATATTAATGAGCTAACCAAAGTTCTTATGCTATTTTGAGCTTATAATGACTTTTTGGAGCTAAATGGGCTAATTATGTCATTGTTGGGGAAATTAAGGCAAGGAGAATATGAAAGAGGAGAAGAAAGAGGAGGAGGAGGAGAAGAAGAAGAAATAAAGAAGAAGGAGGAGAAGGAGGAGGAGGAGGAGAAGAACTAGAAGGTCCTTGGCCTTCTCCTCCATCTCCTCCTCCTCCTCCTTCTCCTTCTTCTCTTCTTCTTCTCCTCCTCCTTCTCCTTCTCCTTCTGTTCTCTTTCTCTTCTTCTTTTTGTTCTTCCTTTTCATTTCTCCTCTTCTCCTCTTCTTGGAGCTCAATTAGCTAACTATGTCTTTTTGGAGCTAAATGGGCTAATTATCCCATTTTAGAGGAAAACAAGCTAAGTATATAATATTAATGAGCTAACCAAGGTTCTTATGCCATTTTGAGCTTATAATGTCTTTTTGGAGCAAAATGGGCTAATTATGTCATTGTTGGGGAAATTAAGGCAAGGAGAATATGAAAGAGGAGAAGAAAGAGGAGGAGGAGGAGAATAAGAAGTAATAAAGAAGAAGGAGGAGACGGAGGAGGAGGAGGAGGAGAAGGACTAGAAGGTCCTTGGCCTTTTCCTCCTTCTCCTCCTCCTTCTCCTTCTTCACTTCTCCTCCTCCTCCTCCTTCTCCTTCTTCACTTCTTCTTCTCCTCCTCCTTCTTCTCCTTCTCCTTCTCTTCTCTTTCTCTTCTTCTTTTTGTTCTTCCTTTTCATTTCTCCTCTTCTCCTCTTCTTGGAGCTCAATTAGCTAACTATGTCTTTTTGGAGTTAAATGGGCTAATTATCCCATTTTAGAGGAAAACAAGCTAAGTATATAATATTAATGAGCTAACCAAGGTTCCTATGCCATTTTGAGCTTATAATGTCTTTTTGGAGCTAAATGGTCTAATTATGTCATTGTTGGGGAAATTAAGGCAAGGAGAATATGAAAGAGTAGAAGAAAGAGGAGGAGGAGAAGAAGAAGAAGAAATAAATAAGAAAGAGGAGAAGGAGGAGGAGGAGGAGGAGGAGAAGGACTAGAAGGTCCTTGGCCTTCTCCTCCTTCTCCTCCTCCTCCTCCTCCTTCTCCTTCTTCTCTTCTTCTTCTTCTTCTTCTTCTTCTTTCTTTTCATTTTTCCTATTTCTTATCCTCTTCTCCTCTTCTTGGAGCTCAATTAGATAACTATGTCTTTTAGGAGCTAAATGGGCTAATTATCCCATTTTAGAAGAAAACAAGCTAAGTGTAAAGTATTAATGAGCTAACCAAGGTTCTTATGCCATTTTGAGCTTATAATGTCTTTTTGGAGCTAAATGGGCTAATTATGTCATTGTTGAGGAAATTAAGGCAAGGAGAATATGAAAGAGGAGAAGAAAGAGCAGGAGGAGAAGAGGAAAAAGAAATAAAGAAGAAGGAGGAGAAGGAGGAGGAGGAGGAGAAGGACTAGAAGGTCCTTGGCCTTCTCCTTCTCCTCCTCCTCCTCCTCCTTCTCCTTCTTCTCTTCTTCTTCTTCTTCTTCTTCTTCTTCTTTCTTTTCATTTTTCCTATTTCTTCTCCTCTTCTTTGAGCTCAGTTAGCTAACTATGTCTTTTTGGAGCTCAATGGTCTAATTATCCCATTTTAGAGGAAAACAAGCTAAGTATATAATATTAATGAGCTAACCAAAGTTCTTATGCCATTTTGAGCTTATAATGTCTTTTTGGAGCTAAATGGGCTAATTATGTCATTGTTGGGGAAATTAAGGCAAGGATAATATGAAAGAGGAGAAGCAAGAGGAGGAGAAGGAGAAGAAGAAGAAATAAAGAAGAAGGAGGAGAAGGAGGAGGAGGAGGAGAAGAACTAGAAGGTCCTTGGCCTTCTCCTCCATCTCCTCCTCCTCCTACTTCTCCTTCTTCTCTTCTTCTTCTTCTTCTTTCTTTTCATTTTTCCTATTTATTCTCCTCTTCTCCTCTTCTTGGAGCTCAATTAGCTAACTATGTCTTTTTGGAGCTCAATGGTCTAATTATCCCGTTTTAGAGGAAAACAAGCTAAGTATATAATATTAATGAGCTAACAAAGGTTCTTATGCCATTTTGAGCTTATATTGTCTTTTTGGAGCTAAATGGGTTAATTATGTCATTGTTGGGGAAATTAAGGCAAGGAGAATATGAAAGACGAGAAGAAAGAGGAGGAGGAGGAGAATAAGAACAAATAAAGAAGAAGGAGGAGAAGGAGGAGGAGGAGGAGAAGGACTAGAAGGACTTCTCCTTCTCCTCCTCCTCCTCCTCCTTCTCCTTCTTCTCTTCTTCTTCTCCTCCTCCTTCTTCTCCTTCTCCTTCTCTTCTCTTTCTCTTCTTCTTTTTGTTCTTCCTTTTCATTTCTCCTCTTCTCCTCTTCTTGGAGCTCAATTAGCTAACTATGTCTTTTTGGAGCTAAATGGGCTAATTATCCCATTTTAGAGGAAAACAAGCTAAGTATATAATATTAATGAGCTAACCAAGGTTCTTATGCCATTTTGAGCTTATAATGTCTTTTTGGAGCTAAATGGGCTAATTATGTCATTGTTGGGGAAATTAAGGCAAGGAGAATATGAAAGAGGAGAAGAAAGAGGAGGAGAAGAAGAAGAAGAAGAAATAAAGAAGAAGAAGAAGAAATAAAGAAGAAGGAGGAGAAGGAGGAGGAGGAGGAGAAGGACTAGAAGGTCCTTGGCCTTCTCCTCCTTCTCCTGCTCCTCCTCCTGCTTCTCCTTCTTCTCTTCTTATTCTTCTTCTTTCTTTTCATTTTCCTATTTCTTCTCCTCTTCTCCTCTTCTTGGAGCTCAATTAGCTTACTATGTCGTTTTGGAGCTAAATGGGCTAATTATCCCATTTTAGAGGAAAACAAGCTAAGTATATAATATTAATGAGCTAACCAAGGTTCTTATGCCATTTTGAGGTTATTATGGCATTTTGGAGCTAAATGGGCTAATTATGTCATTGTTGGGGAAATTAAGGCAAAGAGAATATGAAAGAGGAGAAGAGAAACTTACCGTAGTGGTCATGAAGGAGGAGAAACACTTGGAGAAGGGTCGTGCGATGCCGCTCGGGAGTTATTCTACACAAAATATATTTTGAAATGTCTCAGTTAGCATGATGACACTCAATTATTAATACTAGTTTATAATGAAACTCACCGTGCCAATCGAAGAGAAGACGGGAATCGGCGGAGGGACTTGACCGCTCTTCTCGCACAGACCATGAAGAGTGGGTCGTATTAGTTAGTAATGAAACAGACATTACACACATGATTTGGCTAATGTGAAAAAAAACTTTCCACAAAAAGCTCGTACAGGGCCCGTTGACCCGCCTCATTCCGGGTCCTCTCCTCCTCAATCAATCGTTCTATGGTCTGGTCCCTCTCATCAAGAGCAGCCTGAAGAGCAGCCTGGCTTGCCAATCTCTCTTTTTCAAGAGCAGCCTGGTTTATCTCTCTCTCTCTTTCGGAAGAGCAGCCTGAAACTTGGGTCGCATGTTGAGCCGTAATATAGACATCGGGAACATCTAAATGGGTGTTTGGATTGATTTCGACTAGTCCTATATGTTCATGAGTCCTTCTAATCTCCTTCGGCGGGAACCAATAACATTTGAAGACTACGATGTTCGGTGGGTTTTCACCATAGAATTGAAGTTCATAAATTGCTTCAACTCTTCCATAATACTCGATAACACCTTCGCCGATAGCAGAGACACCATAGTTTGTAGATTTCCGATCGGGCATAGATAGCTCTTTGCCAAAGGTACGAAAGAGATACCCATTGATGTTGTATTTCTCAAATGAACGGACCTTATAGTCAAAACCATTAGCGACTTGTCTCAATTCGGCATCCATAGACTCTGAATTAGCCTACAAGTTTAATACGAAACGATTGTTGCATTAGCCGCAAGTTAGACCAAGAAATGAAATGGTCCATTATTGATAATTACCGTTTGTTTGAACCAAGAGATGAAACCGGGATAGCCGCCTCCTGTCTTTGACAGAAGCTCACACTCTTCGACGGAATCATTTTCGATCACCGCTCCATCTGAGAATTTGGCGACGTAACGGCTGTTTGAAATATCCGGGAATAAGAGCAGTTCAAAGGAATTAGAAGTTACGGGAAAATGTGCTGAGAACTCACTCGATGTACGGCCGCACTTCTGTTAAGTTGTTGAAGATATACAACGAAATGTTCTGCCATTCTTTGACATCCAACGTTATTGGTTTCGAAGCACCGGCTGGTGCGAGCTTCCCTTTGAATAGATTAAGGTTGGACCCACCTTTTTTAGGGTCTGCATCATTGTGCCGAGGCTTCGGATTATGCAAATGATGATTTTTGGCTTCGTAGTGTGCTATCACAAAGTTTGCCAACTCCTCAGTAATGAATGCCTGAGCCATCGATGCTTCAATTCTACGCTTATTTTTACATTTAGCTCGAAGGGTCTTCTACATCCTCTCAGTTGCATAGCACCAACGATCTTGCACGGGCCCAACCAATCTTGTCTCGGTCGGTAGATGTAAAATCAAATGCTGCATTGGATTAAAGAAGCCCAGTGGAAAGATCTTCTCTAACTTGCACAACAACTCCGGTGCAAACTCCTCCATGTCTTCTACCACACCAAGCGACAATTCTTTTGCGCAAAGAACACGGAAGAAATAGCTCAGCTCCGCCAGTACTAGGCATTGATCCTCACGAATAAAGCCACGTAACATCACTGGCATTACCCGCTCTAGCCATATGTGCCAATCATGACTCTTGAGACCAAAGATTTTTAATTTTTCAAGACTCGCTCCCCTCTTTAGATTCGCTGCATACCCATCAGGGAACATCAAGTGCATTTTGACCCACAAGATAATTTCCCTCATAGCTGGCCTTCCAAGATTGAACCAGGCCTTTGGCTTCGACCACTTCTACTTTCCTTTGCCTTCTCGCATGTTTTGTAACGGTCTATGACATAGTGTCTCTTGATCGACTCTAGCCTTAGTATTATCCTTTGTCTTCCCATCTATGTCAAACAATGTACCAAAAATAGCCTCTCCGATATTCTTTTCAGTGTGCATCATGTCGATATTGTGTGGCAGAAGGAGGTCTTTGAAGTAAGGCAGATCCCAGAAGCATGGCTTGTGAGTCCAGGCATGTTTTGAATTATACCCCTTGAAATACCCTGGACGGTCTGGATGAGGTTCTAGGGCGTTTAACTGATCCAGGATCTGTTGGCCTGTCAATGCAGGTGGTGCCAAGTTTTTGACAACTTTACCTTTGGTAAAGTTCTTCTTGTCTTTTCTGAACTGATGGTCAGGATCCAGGAACTGTCTATGCAAGTCAAGGCAAGAATACTTCCGACCCTCCTGCAACCAATGAAACTGAAGAGCTGCCTTGCATTGGGGGCATGGGAACCTTCCATGCACACACCATCCAGAGAATAGTGCATACGCCGGCAAGTCATGCATAGAGTACATGTACCACACATGCATTTTGAAGTTTTGTTTTCTAGCGGCATCGTATGTCTTGACCCCATTATCCCAAGCTTCTTCCAATTCATCCTTAAGCGGCTGCAGGTACACATTCATATTCTTCCCCGGATAATTGGGCCATGGAATTATCAACGTCAGAAATATGTTCTTTCTTTGCATAATCTGTCCGGGGGGAGATTGAGTGGAATGACAAATACAGGCCAACAACTATATTTGGTTGCTGTCATGCCGAAGGGATTAAAACCATTCCTGGCGATGCAGACTTGAGGATTCCTTGGATCTGCCGCTTTATCCTGATGCAATCCATCGAAATGTTTCCACGCTTCCCCATCCGATGTGTGTACCACCATCTTATTCCCATCCACATCTAGTTCGGTTCTTTTGCCCAATTTGTGCCATGTCATCTGTCTGGCTGTCTCTTCGACCATGAAAAGACGTTGAAGTCTTGGTACGACTGTCATATACCGAAGAACACTAACTGCAATTTTGGTCTGCCTCTTCTCACCCATACCGTTGTCTAAAACAAGATACCTGCAAGACTCGCAATTGGGACAATAGTCCAAGTGCGCATACTCCTTCCTAAATAAGACACATCCTTTCTCACATGCATCTATCTTCTCATAGGGCATCTTAAGTACACGAAGTATTTTGTCCGACTGGCACAGGTTTGCAGGCATGACATGGCCTTTGGGTCGGAAGCGTCCAAATAGTGTCATCATCGCGTCGTAGCATTCTCTTCCCAAGTTGAACTGAGCCTTCAGAGCCATTACTTGTGCAATTCCATCCAGCTCACAGAGCTCAGTGTGCTCATGGAGAGGACGTTTTGAAGACTTCAACATTTCATAAAAGGCCTTTGCAGATTCCTCCATCTCATCTTTCGAATCCCGAGCATCATCAAAGTCTTGCACCATGTCTTCGATCCCGGTACCATGCTCGTCAATGCGACGACGGACCACCTCAGCTCTTGTGCGTTGTATAGACTCACCATGAAATGTCTGCACCGTATAATTAGGTGTTTAATCATTACAGCATTTGTCGTCTTTTTATAGTTGTCGCATCCAGGACAGGGGCAATAGTTTCTTTCCTGGCCATCTGCGAATGCGGCTTTCACAAATTCCTTTGTTTTTACAAACCATTCTTTCATCATCTCTTTCTGACTAGGGTGACCGGTATACATCCGCGCACGATCACTCATCTTGCCTAGCTACTAAAGATAGAAGAAATATATTTATATATAATTTAGCATTTATATTCATCGGTTAATCAGGTTCACCATTTTTATTACGTCCACGCAACCTACACGCAAATAGGTAAAGATAGGTCCTAATCCCACCCGAGTATGTGTAGATTGGGTTCGTTTTCCCATGCTCTGCTCTGGATCCAACGCAAAATTTCGGCATCACATCCCCGCTATTCTCCTGATACACGTCTCCGCAATAAATAGAGGATGTGCATCCAGAGAACAACAGGGAGGCACTGACGAAATTCCGCATCGGATACAGAGCACAGCATACGGGAAAACGAACCCAATCTACACATACTCGGGCTGTCCATGGATAATGTTGGACAATTCGAAAGGATGGTGATTATAAATATCCAAAGACATGCATATTTATAGATGTCGCCCTTTCGAACGGGAGACGCATACTGGTCATGCATACTGATAAATTAATTTAATTACCTAAATCTAGAAAGTTTCATCCGGAAACCGAGCCACAGTAAATGAAGGGTCGAGGAGGAGATGAAATTTGTACTGACCCATGAATGCAGGGGCGGAGCTCGTACAACGCACGGGGAGGTCTTTGCAGAGCATACCTCAGAGCGACGAGACAACTATCACATGTAAATCCACCCAATCAACACAAATATGCTAATTATGTCATTTTAGAGGAAAACAAGTCAAGAATATAATATTCATGAGCTAACCAAGGTTTTTATGTCATTTTGTAGTGAAATGGGCTAATTATCTCATTGTTGAGGAAAATAAGGTAAGGAGAATAGGAAAGAGGAGAGGAAAGAGGAGGGGGAGAAGAAGAAGAAGAAATCAAGAAGAAGGAGAAGGAGGAGGAGGAGAAGAAGGAGAAAGTATTTTTCTTCTCTTCTTCTTCTTCTTCTTCTTTCTTTTCATTTTTCCTATTTCTTCTCCTCTTCTCCTCTTGTTGGAGCTAAATTATCTAATTATGTCTTTTTGGAGCTATATGGGCTAATTATGTCATTTTAGAGGAAAACAAGCTAAGAATATAATATTCATGAGCTAACCAAGGTTCTTATGCCATTTTGGACTTATTATGGCATTTTGGAGCTAAATGGGCTAATTATGTCTTCTTCTCTTCTTCTCTTCTTCTTTTCTTCTTCTCTTCTTCTTCTCTTCTTCTCCTTCTTGTTTTTTTCTTCTCCTCTTCTTCTTCTTCTTCTTCTTCTTCTTCTCCTCCTCCTCCTCCTCTCCTCCTCCTCTTCTTCTAGTTCTTCCTCTTCTTTCTCTTAGGCTAACTAACTAACTACCCTAACTAACCAAGCTAACTAAACCTATCGCTAAACCTATACAACACTAAACAGCAAAAAAAATAACAAAAACATAATCTACCACTAAGTAACTAAAAAATAATCTAGCTACCACTAATTAACAAAACAGAATCTACCACTAAACTACCTACTAAATCTACTAATTAACTAACTAAATCTACCAACTAACTAAAGATAATCTACCAACTAACTAAACTACCACTAAATCTACTAATTAACTAACCTAACAACTAAACTATATATACCACTAAATCTATTAATTAGCAAAAAAAGAAAAACAAATCACCTTGGTTAGTAGTGGGCAGCCGTGGCGGTAACGTTCGGGGCGGTGGGTGACCTGGCCGGAGCTGGTGGAGGAGGGGGTCGCGGGGAGGAGAGGGCACCAGGGCGAGGGGTGGCGCAATGGTGGATAAGAGGGGGTCGCGGGGAGGAGGGCACCAGGGCGGTGGTGGAGCAAGGGCACGGAGAGGAGGGGGTGGTGGTGGCGGGGGGCACGGTGGTGGAGGAGGTGTCGCAGGGAGGAGGAGGGGGCGAGCTCCGGCGGCGGGTCAAGGGGAGAAGGGAAGCCGAGCTCCAGCGGCGGCGCGGGGAGAGAGAAGGGGGCTGTGGTGAACCGTTATGGGGGAGAGAGAGGGGGTGGGGTGGGGGTTGACGACGTAAGGTCTAGTTGCCTCTTTGCCCTCTGCTCCCGATGGCAAAGTGGTAATAGGCTGACGGCAAAGTGCTGGACCGTTATGGGTTAGAGGGCGGTGTGGGGTGGGTTCTTTGCTGTCTGCCTGCATGTGCTTTGCCGTCAGCTGGCAGACGGCAAAGCGTACACTTATGGCAAAGAGGATGTTTTCCATCAGCCTGGTCTTTGCCGTCAGTTTTTGGGTAGCTGATGGCAAAGAGTGTCCTTGCCATCAGCCAGCAGACGGCAAAGAAGCAACAGATGGCAAATTCTCTGATTCCAGTAGTGAGGACAGGTGAATAGCAGGTCACAGAGCGGGGTTGTTCCCTCCTTTGGAGCAAAGAGGGCAGGAGCGTACATGGGTCCCAAAGGCATCTTCTAAAGGTTTCCCTTCTGATGCAACGAAGTCGCCGCCGCCCGTGAGTAGGGTAGACGTCACCACGGGCCCGTCTCTGCAGCGCGGACAGTTACATTGCACGCGAAGACCAGTTTTGACAGGGGAAGCACGTTCCCTTGTCTTCCGCCGAAATTGGCCATTGTGGGATCCCTTCTCGCCTACAATAAGGGGAGAGGACCCTGGCCTCCACTATAAATAGAGAAGGTAGGATACTTGGCAGGGGGATCGGATCATCGAAACCCTAGAGAAACATACCTAACCACTTGGCCTCTGGAGGCTCGAGACCACTGTACTAATTTGTTCATCAACCTCCGAGAGAGGCAATCCACCAAAAGCAGAGTAGGGTTTTACGCTTCACAGCGGCCCGAACCTGGGTAAACTATTGTGTTCTGTGTTCTCCTCACCATCGTGTGAGTTCTTAACCTTTCCCAACGTGTAGCGAGTCCGATAAGCCGAATTTATTGAGTGGCCTCTCTGTGCTCCCTGAGTTTGAATCCCCGGGGTTTTGCGGAGCTCAAAATCCGACAATCGGGATACACACGGTCGCCACTCTCACAGGAGTTGCATCACTGGTCGCTGTGGCCGCTGTTGCCAGGGCTGCCACCATAGCTGCAAGGCCTACAATGGCCTCGCACACGGCTCGGAGGCATGCAGCGGCTTAATCTGCCGCCTTCTGGTCCTCCTCCCGCGTGTTTATGCCCGCTACATCTGAGTTTCTCCTCAACCTCTTCCTCTTCACACTCTCCCACTGTTTCCGCCACTTCATATCCCTAGACGCGTTGCGGATGGCATCCTTAGATGCGGTAGATTGTTCCACACCGACACTGAGATGGCACTCATCCTCGTCGCATAGGAATGCCTCGCAGCCTGATTCCTATGTGGAGACAGCGATGGCCATCTGCGTCCGATGCTGAAACTCAGGGATGTCGGTGGTGGCAGGTACGACACATGGCAGTTGACTGTTGACCAACATGGAGGCCAGCCCGTTAGAATCCTCTATCCCATCATCATGAGCCATGAGATCTAGCTATTTGCCGTTGCTTGCCAGGGCAACTGACGTGTCAGAATCCTCTATCACGTCATCGTCCAACACTATCAGGATGGCGTCATACACAACCCCATGGTTGAGCACCAGTCCATTTGGTGTGTGTGGTGGTGGTGGTGAGGTATCGACGGAAAAAATTAGCAATTAGGTGTCGGAGGCGAGATCTTTTATAGGTCGTTGTCAGTTTTGGGTTTTTGTTGTGCACATTGCCCCTTTGCACACTAGGTGATGCTTGTGATCGCCACCACTATGCGGAGCTGATTTTGGAGTGTACGTGCATCACACATGGTTAGAGTAGCACACTTATGTCTGTTGGGGATACAATCACAAACGGTTCTTTCTTCAGGTTAGTTTGCTATTTTAGTTAATAGAATCTTTTAGAGAAAACAACCAAAAAATGGAAGAGAGAGTCAAATCACAACCACGCCCATGATGTCTACTACGCAACATTATTCTTGTAGACGTTGTTGGGCCTCCAAGTGCAGAGTTTTGTAGGATAGCATCAAATTTCCCTCAAGTGGATGACCTAAGGTTTATCGATCCATGGGTGGTGTAGGATGATTATAGTATCTCTCAAACAACCCAACGAACAAATACAACAAATCTCTTGTGTTCCCAATGCACCGAATACAATGGCAAATTGTATAGGTGCACTAGTTCGGTGAAGAGATGGTGATACAAGTGTAGTATGGATAGCAGATATAGATTTTTATATTCTGGATAATAAAGACATCAAGGTAATAAATGGTGAATAATGATCAAAATGTTATATAAATGCTTGGAAATAAGGCCTAGGGTTCATACTTTCACTAGTGCAATCTCTCAACAATGTTAACATAGTAGAATCATATGATCATCCCTCAACGTGCAACAAAGAATCACCCTAAAGTTCATAAGTAGCGGAGAACATAAGATGAAATTTGTGTAGGTTGTAGACCACCTCAAAGTTATTCTTTCTTATCAATCTTTTGAGCTATTCCTATAAGTGTCCCAAACAGCCCTACAGTTCATACTAGAATAACACCCATGATAGATATCAACCAACCCTAATGTCACCTAGATACTCAATGTCACCTCAAGTATCTGTGGGTTAATTATACGACATGCATCAAACAATTTCAGATTCATCATATTCAATCCAACATAAAGAACTTCAAAGACTATGCCATGACTTCAATCGGAGAATGTAGTATGAAAACATGCAATCAACCACTATGCATAGATCCCCAAGGTCACCAGAATCCGCAAGTTGATGCCATAACATATATCAAGTGAATCAATAGACTACCCCAATGTCACTACGGGTATCCACACGCAAGACATACATCAAGTATTCTTAGCAATATTCAATCCAACATAATGAGATCTCAAAGAGGAAGATTCAATTCATCAAACCAAGATAGCAAGGGAAGAACACCATATGATGCAACTACATTAACAAAGCCTGTGATACATCAAGATTGGGATGTCTCAATTACACGAGAGAGAGAGAGATCAAACACATAGCTATTGGTAGATACCCTGAGCCCCGAGGGTGAACTACTCCCTCTTCATCATGGCCTATGTCGGGATGATGAAGATGGCCACCGGAGATGACTTCCCCCTCCGGCAGGGTACTGGAAAGGCTCCACATGAGTTTTTCGTTGATAAAGAGAGTTGCAGCGATGTAGCGGAAGTTCTGTGTTTATTTCTGAGGTTTTTGGTAGATATAGGAACTTTTGGCGTAGGAGTCACGCTAAATGGAGCCATGTGGGCCCCATAAGGCATCAAGGCACGACCAAGGGTGGTCGCTTCCTCTTGCCGTGTGGTCCACAGTTGGCTCCCCACTGGTGGTTCTTTGCTCCTGTATTGCTCATATGTTCCAGGGAAATCGTCAAAAAGTTTGAGGCGATTCTCAGAACTTCCATTTTGTGCACAAAAAATTACACCATGATAATTCTGCTCAAAACAACTCCAGTCCGGGTTAGTTCTAAATAAATCACAAAAGTGCAGCAAAGCAATATAGAAATATTGTAAACATAGGTGAATATGGCATGAATACTTCATAAATTATCAATACGTTGGAGACATATGAGCCCGTTAGTGGCCCAATTATATACTCCCTCCATTCCTAAATATAAGTCTTTTTAGAGATTTCACTAGGGATTACGTAGAGAGCTAAATAAGTGAATCTACACTCTAAAGTATGTCTATGTATGCATATATATGTATGTAGTTCGTAGTGAAATCTCTAAAAAAGACTTGTATTTAGGAATGGATGAAGTATATATATGTACGAACAGGGTTTTGTCATGTTGAAATTCTCAATGCACAACTTTGATGTGGCAAATGATGTATATGTGCATGCCTAAAAGTGTCAAGTGTGACAGAAAAGGATTCATGACATAAACATAGGGTTTTGGCCCCTACATATTTGTGCCGGAGGAGGCATCCTATAAACACATGACCTGGGTCAAACTTTTTCACACATTTATCCATGCGTGACTTATCGTAACACAACCAAGATATTTATAGCTTAATTTGGTCAAACCATCACATATTGTTGTCGGTTAAGAGGGATATATAGACCATGCAGTCCCATGAGTTGGCGCATCGTTGATGATTGGTTGACCGGGGATAGAAGAACGCCAATGCCCTATATGTGGCCAAATTTATATAGGAAAAGGTTGAGGTCCGGTGTTTAAATACATAATGCACAACACTATGATGTGCCATGCACCTGGCACAGAAAACTGGACATACCCCCCTTAAGACTAGTTATACATATGTATATACCTAGATTATGGACTTATGGTACCCCCCCACACACACAAACACGACACATAGCTAGGGTGGCGTTCGAGCGTTGTCACTGAAATGGAGCATCGATAGGTATGTCGTCGAAGCCGCACAATGGAGGCATTGTCCACCCCCCCCCCCACACACACAACGTAGGCATGGTCCACACACAGAGGCATGGATTGACACACAGACATCACCCATACTTGGCGTTCGACCGTTGTCAATCAAAGGGATGACACAACCTGAGGGCCCATCGATAGGTATGTCATTGAAAACAGCACAACGGAGGCATGGTCAACACTAGGTAAAAGAAAATCACTCTAAATATTTTCAAAACAAGGATCTCAAGGTCATTTAAGATAGATTGACATATCACTACATGCATTTAACGCAGAGTGCATGTAGTGATCATATCACACAACCTAAATGAACATTAAGATCTAGCAACTTCCCAACTAGTCACCCATCCTTGGACTACTCCACCCTTAGCATGCTTAAATTCCGAGTTCCATTTGAATCGGTTAGGGGCTCGGAAGCTACAAGTTGCTGTTAAGGGTTGCCTCCTTGCATTTATAAGGCGTGCCCCGTTGGGCACCTCGTGGAACCAGCCACATTTCATAGAAATTTCTCGTAGTACTAGAAACCGTGTGCGATGGTAGCAAGGTGTATCCTGCTGATGCGTTCATGGACTAATGATGACGTCTCGCTCATGCTAGATCACGCGATGCTGCTCTTGCACGGCCTGGTCTATCTTGTCCTCCTCGTCGAGGAGGTTGCTGACGGGGCCGATGTTGGAAATATGACCTAGAGGCAATAATAAAATGGTTATTATCATATTTCCTCGTTCATGATAATCGTTTATCGTTCATGCTATAATTGTATTAACAGGAAACAGTAATACATGTGTGAATGAATAGATCACAATGTGTCCCTAGCAAGCCTCTAGTTAGCTAGCTCGTTAGTCAATAGATGATCATGGTTTCCTGATCATGGACATTGGATGTCATTGATAACGGGATCACATCATTGGGAGAATGATGTGGTGGACAAGACCCAATCCTAAGCCTAGCACTAGATCGTGTTGTTCGTATGCTAATGCTTTTCTAATGTTAAGTATCTTTTCCTTCGACCGTGAGATTGTGCAACTCCCGGATACCGTAGGAGTGCTTTGGGTGTATCAAACGTCACAACGTAACTGGGTGACTATAAAGGTGCACTACAGGTACCTCCGAAAGTGTCTGTTGGGTTGGCACGAATCGAGATCGGGATTTGTCACTCCGTGTAACGGAGAGGTATCTCTGGGCCCACTCGGTAGAACATCATCATGAGCTCAATGTGACTAAGGAGTTAGTCACACGATGACGTGCTACGGAACGAGTAAAGAGACTTACCAGTAACGAGATCGAACAAGGTATAGGTATACCGACGATCGAATCTCGGGCAAGTTCTATACCGACAGACAAAGGGAATCGTATACGGGATTGATTGAATCCTTGACATCGTGGTTCATCCGATGAGATCATCGTGGAGCTAGTGGGAGCCACCATGGGTATCCAGACCCCGCTGATGGTTATTGGCCAGAGAGGTGTCTCGGTCATGTCTGCCTGTCTCCCGAACCCGTAGGGTCTACACACTTAAGGTTCGATGACGCTAGGGTTATAGGGAATTGTTATACGAGATTACCGAAAGTTGTTAGGAGTACCGGATGAGATCCAGGACGTCACGAGGAGCTCCGGAATGGTCCGGAGGTAAATATTGATATATAGGACGGATGGTTTCGGAGACCGGAAGTGTTTCGGGCATCACCGGTAACGTACCGGGACCACCGGGACCACTGGAGGTGGTCCCGGGGAACCACCGAAGGGGGGCTGCGACCCCAAGAGGTAAGATGGGCTAAGTGGGGGTGGGAACCAGCCCCTAGTTGGGCTGGTGCGCCTCCCCACTCAGCCCATGGCGCAGGGGAAAGGAAAAGAGGGGGGGAACCCTAACTCAGGTGGGCCTTAGGCCCACGAGAGGGGTGCGCCACCCCTCCTCCCTCATCTGGCCGCCACAAACCCCATCTGGGAGGGCTGCCGCACCCCCTAGGGTGGGAAACCTAGGGGTGGCACCCCCTCTCCCGTTCCCCTATATATAGTGGGCACTTTTGGCCTTTGGAGGACACAGTTTTCCCTCTCCCTCGGCGCAGCCCCGCACTTCTCCCTCCTCCTCTCTGTCGGCGCTTGGCGAAGCCCTGCCGGGAGACCTCGTCTCTCCACCAACACCACGCCGTCGTGTTGCTGGTCTTCTTCCCCAACCTCTCCCTCCTCCTTGCTGGATCAAGGTGCGGGAGACGTCACCGGGCTGCACGTGTGTTGAACGCGGAGGTGCCGTTGTTCGGCACTAGATCGGAATCGCCGCGAGTACGACTCCATCAACCGCGTTCTAGCAAACGCTTCCGCTTAGCGATCTTCAAAGGTATGAAGATGCTCTTACCCCTCTCTCATTGCTGGTCTCTCCATAGGAAGATCTGAATAAGCGTAGGAAAATTTTGAATTTATGCTACGTTACCCAACAGTGGCATCCGAGCCAGGTTTTCTATGCGTAGATTCCATGCACGAGTAGAACACAAAAGTTGTGGGCGATGGTTTGTCAATTTGCTTGCCGTTACTAGTCTTATTCTTTTTCGGCGGTATTGTGGGATGAAGCGGCCCGGACCGACCTTACACGTACGCTTACGTGAGACTGGTTCCACCGACAGACATGCACATCGTGCATAAAGGTGGCTAGCGGGTGTCTGTCTCTCCTACTCTAGTCGGATTGGATTTGATGAAAAGGGTCCTTATGAAGGGTAAATAGCTTTGGCATATCATCGTTGTGGCTGTCACGTAGGTAAGAAGGCGTTCTTGCTAGAAACCCAAATCAGCCACGTAAAACTTGCAACAACAATTAGAGGACGTCTAACTTGTTTTTGCAGGGTTTGACATGTGATGTGATATGGCCAAAGTTGTGATGTTGCATGTATGATGTATGAGATGATCATGTTATTGTAATAGGTTTCATGACTTGCATGTCGATGAGTATGACAACCGGCAGGAGCCATAGGAGTTGTCTTAATTTATTGTATGAGATGCAACGCCATGTGCTTGCTACTTTTACTTCATTGCTAACGGTTAGCCATAGTAGTAGTGATAGTAGTAGTTGGCGTGACGACTTCACGGAGACACGATGATGAAGATCATGATGATGGAGATCATGGTGTCACACCGGTGACGATGATGATCATGCGATGCCTGAAGATGGAGATCGAATGAGCAAAGATGATAATGGCCATATCATGTCACTATATGATTGCATTGTGATGTTTATCATGTTTTACATCTTATTGCTTAAAACGACGGTAGCATAATAAGATGATCCCTCCTAAAATTTCGAGAACGTATTCCCCTAAGTGTGCACCGTTGCGAAGGTTCGTTGTCTCGAAGCACCACGTGATGATCGGGTGTGATAGATTCTAACGTTCGCATACAACGGGTGTAAGCCAGATTTACACACGCAAAACACTTAGGTTGACTCGACGAGCTTAGCATGTATAGACATGACCTCGAATACAAGAGACCGAAAGGTCGAACATGAGTCGTATAGTTGAATACGATCAGCATGAAGTTGCTCACCATGGTGACTAGTCCGTCTCACGTGATGATCGGACACGGGTTAGTCAACATGGATCATGTATCACTTAGATGACTAGAGGGATGTCGATTTAAGTGGGAGTTCATACTTAATTTGATTAAATGAACTTAATTGTCATGAACTTAGTCTAAAAGTTGTCTTTATAAATATTGTAGATGTCCAACGTCAACCTCAACTTCAACGCATTCCTAGAGAAAAACAAGCTGAAAGATGATGGTAGAAACTATGCGGACTGGGTTCGCAACCTGAAGCTCATCCTTGAAGCAGCTAAAAAGGCTTATGTCCTTAATGCGCCGCTAGGTGACCCTCCCGCTCCCGCAGCAGCCCAGGACGTTCTAAACGTCTGGCAAGCGCGGAGTGATGACTACTCTCTGGTTAGGTGTGGCATGTTATACAGTTTAGAAACGGGGCTCCAAAGACGTTTTGAGCAACACGGGGCATATGAGATGTTCCAAGAGCTAAAGCTAGTTTTTCAAGCTCATGCCCGTGTCGAGAGATATGAAGTCTCCGACAAGTTCTTCAGCTGTAAGATGGAGGAGAACAGTTCTGTCAGTGAGCACATACTCAAAATGTCTGGGTTACACGGTCGTCTGACTTCACTTGGAGTCGAACTTCCGGATGATGCTATCATTGACAGAATCCTCCAGTCTCTCCCACCAAGCTACAAAGGCTTTGTGCTTAACTACAACATGCAAGGGATGGAGAAAACCATTCCTGAGTTGTACTCCATGCTCAAGTCTGCAGAAGTAGAAATCAAGAAGGAGCATCAAGTGTTGATGGTCAACAAGACCACTAGTTTCAAGAAAGGCAGGGGTAAGAAGAACTTCAAGAAAGACGGCAAAGCTGTTGCCGCGCCCGGTAAGCCAGATGCCGGGAAGAAGAAAAAGAACGGACCCAAGCCTGAGACTGAGTGCTTCTACTGCAAGGGAAAAGGTCACTGGAAGCGGAACTGCCCCAAATACTTAGCGGACAAGAAGGCCGGCAACGTTAAAGGTATATATGATATACATGTTATTGATGTGTACCTTACCAGCGCTCGTAGTAGCTCCTGGGTATTTGATACCGGTGCTGTTGCTCACATTTGCAACTGAAAGCAGGAACTGCGGAATAAGCGGAGACTGGCCAAGGACGAGGTGACGATGCGCGTCGGGAATGGTTCAAAGGTCGATGTGATCGCCTTCGGCACGCTACCTCTACATCTACCGTCGGGATTAGTTTTAAACCTTAATAATTGTTATTTAGTACCAGATTTAAGCATGAACATTGTATCAGGGTCTTGCTTAATGCGAGACGGCTACTCATTTAAGTCAGAGAATAATGGTTGTTCTATTTATATGAGTGATATGTTTTATGGTCATGCTCCGCTGGTGAATGGTTTATTCTTGATGAATCTCGATCGTGATGTTACACATATTCATAGTGTGAGTACCAAAAGATGCAAAGTTGATAATGATAGTCCCACATACTTGTGGCACTGCCGCCTTGGTCATATCGGCGTTAAGCGCATGAAGAAGCTCCATACTGATGGACTGCTAGAGTCTCTTGACTTTGAATCATTTGACACATGCAAACCGTGCCTCATGGGCAAGATGACTAAGACTCCATTCTCATGAATAATGGAGAGAGCCTCCGACTTATTGGAAATAATACATACTGATGTGTGTGGCCCAATGAACGTTGAAGCTCGCGGTGGTTATCGTTATGTTCTCACTCTCACCGATGATTTGAGTAGGTATGGGTATATCTACTTGATGAAGCACAAATCTGAGACGTTTGAAAAGTTCAAGGAATTTCAGAGTGAGGTTGAGAATCAACGTGACAGAAAAATAAAATGTCTACGATCTGATCGTGGAGGAGAATATTTGAGTCACGAGTTTGGCATACACCTAAGAAAGTGTGGAATCGTTTCACAACTAACGCCGCCTGGCACACCGCAACGCAACGGAGTGTCTGAACGTCGTAATCGCACCTTATTAGATATGGTACGATCTATGATGTCTCTCACCGACTTACCGCTATCATTTTGGGGATACGCATTAGAAACTGCAGCATTCACTTTAAATAGGGCACCGTCTAAATCCGTTGAGACGACACCGTATGAACTGTGGTTTGGCAAGAAACCTAAGTTGTCGTTTCTTAAAGTTTGGGGCTGCGATGCTTATGTGAAGAAACTTCAACCAGAAAAGCTCGAACCCAAAGCGTAGAAATGCGTATTCATAGGATACCCTAAGGAAACTATTGGGTATACCTTCTATCTTAGATCCGAAGGTAAAACCTTTGTTGCCAAGAACGGATCCTTTCTAGAGAAAGAGTTTCTCTCGAAAGAAGTAAGTGGGAGGAAGGTAGAACTTGATGAGGTAATTACACCCCCTCTCGAACAGGAAAGTAGCGCAACGCAAGAAGTTGTTCCTGTGGTGCCTACACCAACTGAAGAGGAAGTTGATGATGATGATCATGAAGCTTCGGATCAAGTTACTACTGAACCACGAAGGTCCACAAGGGTACACTCCGCACCAGAGTGGTACGGCAACCCTGTGATGGAAATCATGTTGTTAGACAGCGGTGAACCTTCGAACTATGAAGAAGCGATGGCGGGCCCGGATTCCAACAAATGGCTTGAGGCCATGAAATCCGAGATAGGATCCATGTATGAGAACAAAGTATGGACTTTGGTGGACTTGCCCGATGACCGGCGAGCCATTGAAAATAAATGGATCTTCAAGAAGAAGACTGATGCAAACGGTAATGTAACCGTTTACAAAGCTCGACTTGTCGCAAAGGGTTTTCGACAAATTCAAGGAGTTGACTACGAAGAGACTTTCTCTCCCGTAGCGAAGCTGAAATCAGTCCGAATCATGTTAGCAATTGCCGCCTTTTATGATTATGAAATTTGGCAAATGGACGTCAAAACAGCATTCCTTAACGGGAATCTTAAGGAAGAGTTGTATATGATGCAACCAGAAGGTTTTGTCGATCCTAAAGGTGCTAACAAAGTATGCAAGCTCCAGCGCTCCATCTATGGGTTGGTGCAAGCATCTCGGAGTTGGAACATTCGCTTTAATGAGGTGATTAAAGCGTTTGGGTTCATACAGGTTTACGGAGAAGCCTGTCTGTACAAGAAAGTGAGTGGGAGCTCTGTAGCTTTCCTCGTACTATATGTGGATGACATATTATTGATGGGGAATGATATAGAGATGTTGGAGAGCATAAAGGCCTATTTGAATAAGAGTTTTTCAATGAAGGACCTTGGAGAAGCTGCATACATATTAGGCATCAAGATCTATAGAGATAGATCGAGACGCCTCATAGGTCTTTCGCAAAGTACATACCTTGACAAGATACTGAAGAAGTTCAATATGGAAAACTCAAAGAAAGGGTTCTTGCCAGTTTTGCAAGGTATGAGATTGAGTAAGACTCAGTCGCCGACCACGGCAACAGATAGAGAGAAGATGAGTTATGTCCCCTACGCTTCAGCCGTGGGCTCTCTAATGTATGCCATGCTGTGTACCAGACCTGATATAAACCTTGCGATAAGCTTGGTAGGGAGGTACCAAAGTAATCCCGGTGCAGAACACTGGACAGCGGTCAAGAATATCCTTAAGTACCTGAAAAGGACTAAGGAAATGTTTCTTGTTTATGGAGGTGACGAAGAGCTCGTCGTAAAGGGTTACGTCGACGCTAGCTTCGACATAGATCCGGATGACTCTAAGTCACAAACGGGATACGTATATGTGTTGAATGGTGGGGCAGTGAGCTGGTGCAGCAGCAAGCAAGAAGTCGTGGCAGCATCTACATGTGAAGCGGAGTACATAGCTGCTTCAGAAGCGGCTCATGAAGGAATTTGGATGAAGGAGCTCATCACCGACCTTGGAGTGGTTCCAAGCGCGTCGGGTCCTATGACACTCTTCTGTGACAACACTGGAGCCATTGCCATAGCCAAGGAGCCCAGGTTTCACCGAAAGACGAAGCACATCAAGCGCCGCTACAACTCCATCCAGGACCATGTCCAAACTGGAGTGATAGATATTTGTAAAGTACACACGGATCTGAATATTGCAGACCCGTTGACTAAACCTCTTCCACGAGCAAAACATGATCAACACCATGATGCTATGGGTGTTCGATACATCACAATGTAACTAGATTATTGACTCTAGTGCAAGTGGGAGACTGTTGGAAATATGCCCTAGAGGCAATAATAAAATGGTTATTATCATATTTCCTCGTTCATGATAATCGTTTATCGTTCATGCTATAATTGTATTAACAGGAAACAGTAATACATGTGTGAATGAATAGATCACAATGTGTCCCTAGCAAGCCTCTAGTTAGCTAGCTCGTTAGTCAATAGATGATCATGGTTTCCTGATCATGGACATTGGATGTCATTGATAACGGGATCACATCATTGGGAGAATGATGTGGTGGACAAGACCCAATCCTAAGCCTAGCACTAGATCGTGTTGTTCGTATGCTAATGCTTTTCTAATGTTAAGTATCTTTTCCTTCGACCGTGAGATTGTGCAACTCCCGGATACCGCAGGAGTGCTTTGGGTGTATCAAACGTCACAACGTAACTGGGTGACTATAAAGGTGCACTACGGGTACCTCCGAAAGTGTCTGTTGGGTTGGCACGAATCGAGATCGGGATTTGTCACTCCGTGTAACGGAGAGGTATCTCTGGGCCCACTCGGTAGAACATCATCATGAGCTCAATGTGACTAAGGAGTTAGTCACACGATGACGTGCTACGGAACGAGTAAAGAGACTTACCAGTAACGAGATCGAACAAGGTATAGGTATACCGACGATCGAATCTCGGGCAAGTTCTATACCGACAGACAAAGGGAATCGTATACGGGATTGATTGAATCCTTGACATCGTGGTTCATCCGATGAGATCATCGTGGAGCTAGTGGGAGCCACCATGGGTATCCAGACCCCGTTGATGGTTATTGGCCAGAGAGGTGTCTCGGTCATGTCTGCCTGTCTCCCGAACCCGTAGGGTCTACACACTTAAGGTTCGATGATGCTAGGGTTATAGGGAATTGTTATACGAGATTACCGAAAGTTGTTCGGAGTCCCGGATGAGATCCAGGACGTCACGAGGAGCTCCGGAATGGTCCGGAGGTAAAGATTGATATATAGGACGGATGGTTTCGGAGACCGGAAGTGTTTCGGGCATCACAGGTAACGTACCGGGACCACCGGGACCACCGGAGGTGGTCCCGAGGGACCACCGAAGGGGGGCTGCGACCCCAAGAGGTAAGATGGGCTAAGTGGGGGTGGGAACCAGCCCCTAGTTGGGCTGGTGCGCCTCCCCACTCAGCCCATGGCGCAGGGGAAAGGAAAAGAGGGGGGGAACCCTAACTCAGGTGGGCCTTAGGCCCACCAGAGGGGTGCGCCACCCCTCCTCCCTCATCTGGCCGCCACAAACCCCATCTGGGAGGGCTGCCACACCCCCTAGGGTGGGAACCCTAGGGGTGGCACCCCCTCTCCCCTTCCCCTATATATAGTGGGCACTTTTGGCCTTTGGAGGACACAGTTTTCCCTCTCCCTCGGCGCAGCCCCGCACTTCTCCCTCCTCCTCTCTGTCGGCGCTTGGCGAAGCCCTGCCGGGAGACCTCGTCTCTCCACCAACACCACGCCGTCGTGTTGCTGGTCTTCTTCCCCAACCTCTCCCTCCTCCTTGCTGGATCAAGGTGCGGGAGACGTCACCGGGCTGCACGTGTGTTGAACGCGGAGGTGCCGTTGTTCGGCACTAGATCGGAATCGCCGCGAGTACGACTCCATCAACCGCGTTCTAGCAAACGCTTCCGCTTAGCGATCTTCAAAGGTATGAAGATGCTCTTACCCCTCTCTCGTTGCTTGTCTCTCCATAGGAAGATCTGAATAAGCGTAGGAAAATTTTGAATTTATGCTACGTTACCCAACAGCCGATGCTTCAACGGAAAACCTATTGGGGAGTGGAAGGAGACCTATTGGGGGAATGACGGGAGAAGCGTGTTTGGATAGTACACCATTTTAATATAAATTGGATAACTTATGAAAGAAGGAAGCTCAATCTAGGAGGATACATGCGTACACCGTGCTTACACTCATGGGCTCCACACAAATGTATAGAACTGCTTTAAATTATTTGTGGTTCGTTTGGCCTTTCTTATACTACACTACTTGAGTTTTCTAGGCATTTAATGCACGTAATTCAAATTTGACCTAAAAGCATAGTCTCCATGTTACCAAAATGGGTTGAAAAGTCATGTTTTTGTCCTTGGGTCCCTGTTTAGGTCACATGCAATGAATGTGAATGGATTACAAACATCTCACCATCGTGAATAGGCCGCAAACATTGAGAAAGTTGGCTTTCACATCCCCATAAATCTAAATCCCATCTGAAAAATTTTGAAACTTTCCCGTAGTCATGACACGACATTTATACTCCATGGTAATTTTTTTGACTAATATGGCACAAGTCCCTTGCACCCTGGAGCTTTTCTCAAGAAGCATCATGGTTTCGATAGGGAACATGTCACCTCGGTGGGCAGAACGACATTCAATGCCTTTTCTTGCCTTCATTTTTTATACATGCAACATAGACTAATACAAGTGCATTGCTAAAATGTGGAATTACTCAGGGCTCATTTGGTCCCTTTTATACATCAATTGAGTTTGCTAGCCATTTAATGTGCATAATTCAAATTTGAATAACAAGAACATGGTCCACGACACCAAAATGGGTTAGAAAATCACTTTTTGTCCTTGGGTCCCTATTTAGGCCCCATGCATTAGATGCATGCAGTGAATGTGAATGGATTACAAACATCTTGGCGTCATGTCTAGGCCGCAAACATTCAGAAACTTGGCTTTTAAATCTCCATAAATCAAAAACCCTTTTGAAATTATTTGATCATACCCCGGTGTCATGAGATAACACTTATACGGCATGCTACTTTTTTGACCAATTTGGGACAAGTTTTGGGACAAACATCTTACACATCGGAGCTTCCAACGAGAATCCTCGTGATTTAGATAGAGAACATGTCACCTTTGTGGTCGAAACGACATGAGTTTTCTAGGTGGTTAATATGAAGAACTCAAATTTGAACTAGAAGCACATGCTCTAGGGCACCAAAATGGATTAAAAACCATTTTTTTATCCTTGGGTCCCTATTTAGATTTCATGCACTGAAAGTGAATTACTTAAAACATCTTGGTGTTGTGACTTGGCCGCAAACATTCAGAATCTTAGTTTTTAAGTCCTATAGAGTCCAATGATCATCTGAAATTCATGAAATTTACCCAATGTCATGCAATGACACATATATGACATGCTAATTGTTTTGACGGAAATTTGTTGGAAGATAATTTTTTCTGTCCTTGTGTGCTTGCTTAGGTCCCATGCAACAGTTGTGAATGAGTTGGAAACATTTAGGCATGATAGCTCGACCGTAGTCATTGAGAATCTTGGTTTTTGAATTCCCATAAATGCAAACTCATATGAAGTTAATGGAACTTAGAGGTCTTGGTACCATATGGTTTCCAATTTGAGAGGCCCACAATAACAAGTAACATAAACATTTTGGAGCAAATAGTTTTCATATTATTACAAATGGTTGCTTACATGAATCGTGTGCTCTCTCATATCCATTTTGTGCCACACGTCCAATTTTTTTACCTGATATGGTGATGTCGTGCATGCACCTATTTGATGACAGGAAGCGTGCGAGCTTTCCGCCGCATAGGCTCGAGGGGATGCATGAGCGCTCCTTGCCGTGTAGGCTGGACGGGACGCATGAGAGTTGTCCGCCGCTCATGCTAGATGGGACGCATGAGAGCAGTCTCCTACGCACGCTTATTGAGAATCAAGACTTTGACCTCCACCCTTCACTCGCCTCGCCCCCAACTTCTGAATTAATGGCATCCGACCCGTTGTTTATCAATTATCATGTGGTTAATGTGTCTACACGGAGGGACTAGTTTGCTTCTGATCTCATTGCCCCGCTCAACACGAGCATTGTTTTGTTCGTGCCTCGCTAAGAACTTGGCTTTTTGCCTTTTTTGACTCATATACATGTATTTATGAATAGAATTATAAGACAACAAATTCACACCAGAAAATGATAATAATTGTCTCACATATCGAGGATAATAAAAAATGCCACATACGGAAACTCCCTAAAGATACAGGGGCAAAATAAGAAGGAAGAGGGAGAAGAAGGAAGACACATACAACAATCCGGGCCGCTATATATAATATTGATGGATTGTTGGCCATGGAGTTCCTCAATTTTCTTCTTCATCGCCTCCACGACCTCCATCTCCTCCTACCTCTCCTCTGCCATCTCGCAGGATTTTTTGCTTGAAAGCGTTGACGCTCTCCTTCATGGACGCATGAAGTTCATGGACACATGCCATATTTTCTTTCAAAAGCCCCTCGTGCTCGATGTGGATCTTCACCAAGTCTGTCAAAAGTTCTTCAGCGAGGTTTTTCAGCTCCCCTCCGAGGCACTTCTACGAGGCGATGGTCTGCTCCTCCTACTCGTCGTGCTCATTGCGGAGCTCCATCTTCTGGCCCATAAGTTTTATATGAAGCCAGTTGCCTTGCAAAGCGAGGCGTTGCTATTCTCTAGCAGCTTCACCAAGGCATCGATCTCCTCCTCCTTCTTATCGAGCTCAACGCGCATGTCGTCGCTGGTTCAGCAATACAACACTACCACCTCGTCGAGTTTGCCGTTGAGGTGAGTACGATTGTGATTCTGAGAGACATCACCTCTCCACGAAAGATCCTGTGAGGTGTCCGCGGGGCCACCGGACATCTCTGATGCGGCAAACGTGGCGTGGCTGGAGCTCTCTGGTGCTTCCTCGGAGCGGCGGCGAGACCTCTCTGTTGCTTCCGCGGGCTTGGTATGTCTTCCCTGGTTATATCTCAACCTAGAATTCCCCCTCCGACCGGCCATGGGAGATAGAATTCCAAAGGAGCGACTAACAAGAAAGGCTTTTTTTGGTGATGGGGATAGGAATGTGCCGTGATTCTCGAGTAGGTGTTTTTATAGCCTACTAGTAAAGAGATGCTAAGTGAGAATACCTTTATTTTTGGTAGGTTTGAACTGATTTGCAAGAAATTAAAGCATGGTAATTTGGAATGTGACGGCAAACAAGCTCAAAGTTTATTGATGGTTTTGGTTATCAAGGCCGAAACGCTTTAGGGATTTTAGAAACCGTATGGGATGGCGTACATGGGTCCGCGTTCTCGAATGTGTACGTGTGTGCCCACTATCATACATAATCCACACATCCTCACCGTGCCCGATGGATGGCCTGGCGTGCCTCCCACGGGTGCGAGACAATGGTTGACAAGAAGTGGCACCCTTCCGAGTAATCCATGGTGTACATGTTCTAAGCATGCCACATAAGTATATGCTTAGTGCTCGATATGGCATCGATTTTCATTTAAGGAGGAAAGAGCATGCTTTGTGCATCGATATGGCATCGATTTGCATTTAAGTAACCCAATTAATAAATTCCTATAAAAAGAACAATATGTGACATTTCCATACATTTATAATAAAACATGCTAACAAAGGAAGGGCGAGCGGGCTTCCGACGATGGTGTGCTCACTCTTCTCGCCTTGAACATTTTGTAGAGGCAACATAGACCAATATGAGTGTCGTGCTAACATATGGAATTATTCACAGTCCATTTGGCCCTTTTATACATTAATTGAGTTTCATAGGTATTTAATGTGCATAATTCAAATTCGAACTACAACCACAAGATCCGCTGCAGCAAAATTGGTTAAAAATCATATAAGTGTGCATGGATGCAACTTTAGGTCCCATGCAAGAAACAAGATTGAATTACAAACATCTTAGGTTTTTTGCTCTGCCACAAACATTGAGAAACTTGGGTTTTAAATTAATGTAAATAAAAAACTCGCTATAAATTAGCATTTTTCCCTATTTGAGACTCATTTTAATATATATATATATATATATATATGTATGTATGTGTATTCTAGAGCCAACATTGAGAATATTGGTTTAAATTATAGTAAATCTAAAACTCACACGAAATTCAAGAAACTGGGCATCGCGTCATGGTATAACACAAATATGTTGTTGTATTTTTCATGTTCACTTTGGGAAAAGGTGCATATATTAATATCTAATAAAATATTTTTGGAATAAAGAACTACCACGTTACCACGCAAATGGTTGCATTATTAAAAAACCATTGGCATTCTATTGCCCTTACGTGTTGCGACGCGTTGCACTCTTTTATTAGCTAGGAGGTGCCGTGCGAGCAACTGATTGGGTTTATGGGAGGCGTGCGAGCCGGCCTCTGTTGTGCAGGCTCACAGGACTCGTGTGAGTATCACGTTGCACGCTTACCAGGAAGCGAGCCCTTTGACCTCCATACCCCCCGTCTTGCTTTCAACATGTCAATTAATGGCACCCGAGCCGTTGTTTAATAGGCCGCATTACTTCCCACTCGCTCAAAATTCTCTATCTTCGCCTCCCATTTCCCTCCATCATTGAGACAGTCGACTCACCTATGTTATGGCGCACAAGGATCATATACCACTAGTCTTCCGGTTTCGTGAAGTTGGCACTGAGTCGGAGGAGATAGAACATAAACACAAATGGGATGCCATGAGCATCACCCTCGAAGAGTTGCATGCTGCAACAGATGCTGCCCTGGCGCACTCACCAGGTGTCGGGCCCCTCGGAATGGGGGTACCCAAGCCCGTCGGCCTACAGCGCTGGGTGCAATGCCTTAGGATATGCCTGGTTCAGCCCATCGGCAAGCCCGGCAAGGAGGGTCCTCGTGAGGGCCCTGCCCTCACAAGGCGAGCGCCCGCTGATCGTTGCCAAGGGCCTCAGGAGATCGTCTGCCATGAGTTCTTTTCCCTTGAGGCCCTCGTGGAGGGTCGCTTGGTAGGGTCCCGTAACCCGGCTCCTTTACATGGATGAGGCACGCTATGCACGCGGCGCAAGAGCAGTGCTAGCGGGCGCGGAAAGAGAGGATTTCCCCTTCGGTGATAAGCAGGTTGGGTCAGCTAACTTGCTCCCGAAGCGGCCGCCAAAGGTTTCCCGTTCGGTGCAAGGGGACTAAAGATGAGGGAACGACATGATGGTGGTCACCCCCGAGCCCACCTACGCGTCATGGAGGGAAGCTTTTGCATGCGAAGAACACCTTTGTCAGGGTGGATAGCAGTCTTGTCCCCTTTTAGAAATGGCCATTGTGGCAACCATTCCCGCCAATGCTTTTGGGGGAAGAAGCCGAAGGCCAATATATAGGAGAGGCCCGACTTTCAAAGCGGGGATCAAACTTTCGTCCCTAAGCTAGGGCAAGAACCCTCCTTTGTACTTGTCTTCCACATCAAGCAATCCCACCACAAGCACGAGTAGTGTTTTACACTGCGATGTGGCCCGAACCTGGGTAAGCTGCCATGTGTTTCAGTTCATCTTCCTAGCCAGCGCTACCGAAGGACCGCCGTGAGGTTGAGAGTTTGCACAGGGTTGGAGAGCGAGCACACCCCAGCATTCGAACCTTTCCTTGGGTCTACGGAGCCGTGATTCGGACATTTGGTGCGCCAGGTTGGGGTGCGTAGCCGTTCTCCGGCTCTGGTTTCAACTCAGGATTCACCGGCTCCATGGCAGATACCCACCATCCGCGTGCCAAGCGAGAAACCGCTCGATGAGTTGGCACCATCACCCTCGCCAAGCCAATCGCCCCCGGATAGGCCCGTGCCCGCACCCCGCCGTGCACGGGGCTCCTCCGCCCTAGCTGGTGGACGTGGTGGCGGCTGTTGGGCGGGGCTTGCGCGCCAAGCTCGGTGTCGTCCCCAAAGGGGCCAAGGTGCTTCCACCGCCGCCTTGCCCCTTGCTGCTACAAGCTGGGGGTGCAGGGCACAGATCTCGAGATATCGGCTCGGGTGTGCGTCGGTGCAACGCGCCCCCGGTCCGCGATGACGCCACGACGTGTCGGGGGCAACGCGAGGTCGCGTGCATCCTGGGTGGAGCCCAAGCACCGGGCGATGACCAACACTCCAAGTCGTCCTTCTATAGGGAAGGCACAACTCTTCGAGAGGCGACAGGGTGCAGGGCTCTCGGAGGCCATCCCCAGGCCCACGGGCCTGCCGCATGGCATCGCCTTCGACGCAGAGGATCGCCTCGGATCATTCATGGCCTCGGGCGCCCTCCCCATGGGGTGCACCCCCACTATTGGAGGGGTATCCATCATCAAGACCCTCGTCGACGGGGGAGCCGGGCTCAACATCATCTCTATTGCAGTCTTCGAGGTGCTTCAGGTTCCTTATAGCCGACTGCAGCCTACCGGGCCCCTGTATGGGGTGGACGACGAAGCTGCGGCCTCTCTCGATCAGATCCTCCTCCCCGTCACCTTTGGCACACATTGCAGCTACCACACGGAGCTCATCGACTTCGACGTGGCGCACAATGGCCTCCGGTAGAATGTTGTCCTAGGGTACCCCACGCTCGCTAGGTTCATGGCGGCGACTCATCCGGGGTACAACATCATCAAGATCCCCAGCAGGAACGGTGTCCTGACCATCAGGTGTGATGAGAGGGACGCGGTGAGTTGCCTCAAGAAAGCGCGAGGAGACGCGACCTTGGCGGTTGTGTGCTCGGCAAGCAAAGGCGAGGCGGTGCCTCCGAAGAGCCTAATTGAGGCGGCCCCGGCGAGGAAAAGGCTGCAGTTCGCGCAAGGCCGGACCAAGATGAAGAAGGTGCCGCTGAATGACGGCAGTGCGGGCTCCACCTTCAAGATTGGCGCCGACCTCCCCCCTGAACAAGATATCATGTTCATCGCCTTCCTTGGGGCCGACCTAACCGGGGTACCGAGGCACACGATTGAGCATCACTTGGAGGTGTACCACAACGCGCGTCCTGTCAAGCAGAAGGTACACCGCCCAACGTTGGAAAACAACACTTCATCATGCAGGAAGTGCAGAAACTACAATAGGTCGTGGTCATGCGTGAGGTGCATCACCCAGTGTCGCTTCCTAACCCCGTCATCGTCCCCAATAAGGGCGGCAAGGAATGCATGTGTGTCGACTTCACCAACCTTAACAAGGCCTGCCTGGTGAACCCTTTCCCACTCCCGCGCATTGACCATATTGTGGAATCCATCGCCTGCTGGGATCTGTTATGCTTCTTGGACGCCTTCTCAGGCTATCATCAGATCAAGATGGTGGAGAAATATGTGGAGACGACGATATTCGTCTCCCCTTGCGGGGTATACTGCTACATGAGCACGCCTTTCGCCCTGAACAGTGATGGCGCCACCTTCCAACGATTGATGTAGATTGTGATGGGGCCGCTGCTCCGGAGGAATATCGATGCATATGTCAATGACATCGTGGTCAAAACAAGCGAGGCCCGAACGCTCGTCAGGGATCTGGAGGAGACTTCGGCAAACCTACAAAGTGTCAACCTAAAGCTTAACCCCAACAAACGTACCTTTGGGGTCCCCTCCAGCAAGCTCCTAGGCTTCCTCGTGTCCCATTGACGCATCGTGGCAAACCTAGAGAAGGTCAAGGCCATCGAGAAAATGCGCCCTCCCCGAACCCTCAAGGAAATGCAGAAGCTAATGGGGTGCCTGGCCTCCCTGGGCACTTCATCTCAAAGTTCGGCGAGCAGGCATTGTCGTTCTTCAAGCTGATGAAGAGGCCAGGCACGTTCGCATGGACTTCGGAGGCTGACACCGCCTTCGCAGACCTCAAGCGATACCTCACAAGCCCTCCCGTCATGGTCATGTCGCGACCTTGTGAGCCCATGCTACTTTACCTGCCAGCCACCCCACACACGGCCAGCGCAGCCCTCGTCATGGGGCGGGAAGGCTCCATTCGCCCGAAGAAGCCAACATGCGCCCGGCATGCGTCGTGGGGGTCGTCGAAGGACCTGTCGGGCCCCGGAGTGGGTGACCCTTAGGAGGCCGCCAGTATCCTCGGGAGCGTCCCCTCTCTAGAGACTGGTCTCCCCCTGAAGGACAACTCACCTCTGGAGGGTGCCTCACCGCCGGGGGCTCCCGAGACCCGCAACTTTGCACCTTCGATGGTCCGCACGTCTCCACCCCATGAGCCCTTCAATGAATGCAATGATGACTTCATGGTCGGGAGGCATGTGGAGCACCCCGTGTACTATGTCGGCATGGTGCTGAGGGATGTGCGTGACCGTTATCCCATGCAGCAGAAGCTCCACATCGCGCTCCTCGTTGCCTCTAGGAAGCTACGCCACTACTTCCATGGGCATCCGGTCAAGGTTATATCTTCCTACCCCGTGTAGCAGATCATGTGCAGCCCCAACGCCACTGGCATGGTCGTCGAATGGAACATCAAACTGCAAGCCTTCGAGTAGGAATTCTGCACAACCAGAGTCATCAAGGGTGCGGCCCTGGCGCACTTCGTCGCGGAGTGGACGGACCTGAGTGAAGGACATCCTCGCGAGGGTGAGTCCACCTTGCGTGGGGACAAAGCGCCTCGCGCCTAGGTCATGTACCTCGACGGCGCCTTTTTTGTACAGGGCGCGGGAGCTGGTGGTACTTCTCAAACAATAGCGCCAAAAATTGACACGTTGACGGAGGCTTGCTTGCGTCGGTTTTTCCCTTGAAGAGGAAAGGGTGATGCAGCACAGGAGCAGTAAGTATTTCCCTCAGTTTGAGAACCAGGGTATCAATCCAGTAAGAGAATCTCGTCAAGTCCAGAGTACGTGCGCAAACACAAACGAGCTTGCACCCAACGCTATAAAGGGGTTGTCAATCCCTTCAAGATTGATTGCAAAGTGAGATCTGAAGGCAAAGAGTGCACTGAAGTAAAAGAGTAAGGCTGAAAATATGGTGTGGAGTAGACCCGAGGGCCATAGTGTTCACTAGAGGCTTCTCTCAAAATAGCGAATATCACGGTGGGTGAACAAATTACTGTCAAGCAATTGATAGAACCGCGCAAAGTCATGACGACATCTAAGGCAATGATCATACATATAGGCATCACGTCCGAGACAAGTAGACCGATACTTTCTGCATCTACTACTATTACTCCACACATCGACCGCTATCCAGCATGCATCTAATGTATTGAATACATGACGAACAGAGTAACGCCTTAAGCAACATGACAGGATGTAGAGGGATAATCTCAAACCAATGATGAAAACCCCATCTTTTTACCCTTGATGGCAACAACACGATGCGTGCCTCGCTACCCCTTCTGTCACTGGGTGAGGTCACCGCAAGGTATGAACCCAAAACCAAGCACTTCTCCCATTGCAAGAATCATAGATCAAGCTGGCCAAACAAAACCCACAACTCGGAGAGAATTACAAGGATATGAAATCATGCATATAAGAGAGATCAGAAGAAACTCAAATAAGATTCATAGATAATCTGATCATAAATCCACAATTCATCGGATCTCGACAAACACACCGCAAAAGAAGATTACATCGGATAGATCTCCATGAAGATCATGGAGAACTTTGTATTGAAGATCCAAGAGAGAGAAGAAGCCATCTAGCTACTAGCTATGGACCCGTAGGTCTATGGTGAACTACTCACGCATCATCAGAGAGGTCATGGTGTTGATGAAGAAGCCCTCCGTATCTGAATCCCCCCTCTGGCAGGGCACCAGAATGTGCCCCAGATGGGATCTTGCGGAGACAGAAGCTTGCGGCGGTGGAAAAGTACTTTCGATTATCTCCTGATTTTTTCTGGAATTTTCGGGAATATATAGGCGAAAGACCTAGGGCAGAGGTGGCCCACGGAACCCATAAGCCTGGGAGGCGCGGGCCCCCCTGGCCGAGGCTAGGGGGCTTGTGGGGTCCCTGGTGGACCCTGCCCTGATTCTCAGGCTCCCCGATCTTTTTCTGTTTCGGAAAAAATCTTTTTGGAAGTTTCATTCCGTTTGGACTCCATTTAAGATCCTCCTCTGAAAAGGGTCAAAAACACGAAAAAACAGGAACTAGCACTTGGCACTGAGTTAATAAGTTAGTCCCAAAAAGGGATATAAAAGGCAAACAAAACATCCAAAGTTTGACAAGATAATAGCATGAAACCATCAAAAATTATAGATACGTTGGAGACGTATCAGCTGGCTAGGTGCTCACTTCACTGAAAGGCGACAAGCTCTATTACACGGTCCAGTTGTGCTTCAAGCACGACATGAAGGTCTCCAACAACATTGCTAGGTACAAGGGCCTAGTCGCCGGCCTTAAGGCCGCCCTGGCCCTTGGTGTCAAGCACCTCGTGGTAAAGGGTGACTCGCAGCTCTTGGTGAACTTTTCCAACAAGAAGTACACGCCCAAGGACGAGCACATGGTAGCCTACCTGGAGGAGGTACGTAAACTTGAGAAATGATTTCTCAGTTTGGAATTGGAGCACATCCCTCGCGATGCTAACCAGGAGGCGGACGACATCACCAAGCGGGCATCACGCTGGAAGTCCCAGCAATCAGGTGTCCTCTAGGAGTGGCTCCTCAAGCCGTCAGTTGTGCCGCCTGCCGCTACCCGAAGGGTTGCCGCCAGCGCCAACGACGGATGCGACGGACTATGGTGCACCCTCAGGGGATTGGCTGCTGCTGGCACTTGAGCTCAAGGCCTACCTAACCCGCGCTGACCCCCCACGGAGGATGTGGGTGCGGAGCATGTCATCCGACAGGCCGGCGCCTACTGACTGCGGGACGGGGAGCTATAATGTAGGTCACTCAAAGGCGTCTCGTTCCGGTGCATCTCAAAGCAGCTGGGGCATGAGCCACATGCCGACTTGCACGGAGGAGACTGCAGGCACCATTCCTCCTAGCGCACTCTTGTTGGCAAGGTGTTTCGCAGCGGTTTCTACTAGCCCACTACACTTCATGATTCTATTGAGCTAGTCCAATCCTGCGAGGCATGCCAGTTCCATGCCAAACATATCCACTAACCCGCCCATGGGTTGCAAACCATTGTGCTCTCCCATCCCTTCGCTGTGTGGGGCTGGACATCCTGGGAGCCTTCCCCCGTGCGGCCGGCGGATACTGCTACCTCTACGTCGTTGTCACCAAGTTAACCAATTGGACAGAAGTCAAAGCCGTCCGCCCATCCCTGCTGGCTCGACCGTCAAGTTCATCAAAGGTCTCGTGTGTCGTTTCGGCATCAACAACCGCATCATCACCGACAACGGGTCCCAAATCACGAGCGGCATTTTTATATCAAATTGTTCTAACCTTGGTCCGCAGATATGTTATGCTTCTATGGTGCACCCTCGTAGAAATGTTCAGGCTGAGCACGCAAACGATGAGGTCCTCAAGGGCCTCAAGACCAGGAGCTTCACGAAGAAGCTCGATGCTTGCGGAAAGGCCTGGCTTGACGAGCTGCAGTCTGTGATGTGGTCTATCCGCACCACCATGACAAAGCCCACCAGCAAGACCCCTCCTTCCTCGTCTACGGGGCGGAAGTCGTTCTCCCTGTAGAGCTTAAGTACGGTTCCTCATGGGTGTTGGCATTTGATGGGGCACATGAAGCCGACTCATAGGAAGCCGACCTCCTTCTCCTCGAGGAGGTCGGCCGTTGGGCCATCCTTCCGGCATCAAGATACAACCAAGCCCTACGGCGCTACCACAACCATCACGTCCGCCCCTGGACCCTCGAAGTCTGAGACCTTATCCTGAGGCGGGCCCTCTTCAGGGAGGGCCTTCACAAGCTCTCCCCTACGTGGGAGGTTCCCTTTAGGATCGCCCATGTCTCCAGGCCTGGCGCCGCATGCCTGGAGACTGAGGGTGGGAGCATGGTGGCCAAGGCGTGGCACATTCATCATCTCCGGAGGTTCAACCCGTGACCCTCTAATGTAATGATGAGGGAGCTGTAAACTCCCGGGCCTCCTATGCGTAACCCCACGATGACTACGTGTTGTGGGTGCAGTGGAGGGCCCTCCAACATCCAAGTGGAAGTCCATATGCTCTTCGCTGGCGGAATGACTATCAAACCGCGACTATGCCCACGTCATAGTGGAAGCCCCTGTGTCGCGCCTGGGATCGATCGAAGAAGTCATCTCGTGAGTTGTAGCTAACACTTATTTTAGGTTGACACGTACTGAATACAACAGACAACCTTTCTTTCTAGGTTGACCCATACTGAATATGGAAACCGATTTTTCTTCTCCCCTTGTACTTGCAAGCAAACTCACCAGGTTGACTCGTGCAGGACACGACAGTCATATCTCCCCTTTTGGGATTGTAAACGAGTTCCTCTCTAGTTTTACTAAAGATTTGGCTCTTCTCGTTTTTGCGGAGTTTTGTTGGTTTTCTCTTTTCTTTCCACGTGCGCTCTCCATCTCCTCGTTGAACACCACACGAGCGGGTGCTGGGGCATGGCACCTATGTCTGGGACACGGGCTCCGTACATGGGCGTGTCATGCTCCGTATATGAGCCCATTCCTGTGCGTGCCTCCTCACCAAGGCGGTAGTGCCTAGCTTCCTTGCATGACGCACAAAAGTAAGCCGACAAGCATACGTCGTGCGGCAGCTGACGAAGGATGACTTATCGGGCATACACCTTGGGAAGGCCCCAGCCTGCCTCGAGTACTCTCACTACTCACCCCAAGCGGGTGATTGCAGCCTGGCCGCCAGGTGGCACCTGTCCCCGCATACACGACACACGTCGGGCGACACAAGGTACGAAACAACAATAGAGGCACTAGATTTAATGCAAAACAAAGATTCATGACAGGAATGTTGGTTCAAGCAAAAGTTGTCGGCTTCGTGTCTCGGCGAGATTACAGGCCGACAGGGCCATGGGACCAGAGAGGCCTAGAGAGACGCACAACTCTCGTCACCGTTACCATCGTCCTCGTGCACTTCGGCTTCATCGTTGTCTTCATCGACTACGGCTTTGGCACCCCCTGGCCGTCTGGGGCGAACTGCGTGCTCAACATGTCGATGTGATCTCCAACTACCTTCCCCATGATGCCACGGCTCACTTCCAAAACGGGCGCCATCACGACATCGAAATTGAAGTGGGAATCGGTGTCGAAGAGATTGCTAAAGACATGGGCCAGCGCCTAGGGCAGAAGGTCGCATCTTCCCTCCACGATCAAGGCCAGCACTTCCCGAGTGCCTGCCTCAAGGCGTTCCACGACCTTGGTAATAAAATCAAGGTAAACGGCTTCATCGGGCACGAGGGGGCTGGAGATGCTTCCCTCGCAGATGAAACCCAGGGCTCGACGTGCCAGCCGCTCGAGACCTCGAAACATCTTCAGGCATTGAAGCTGAAGCCCTCAGGCCTCTCTCGCTTCATCAGTCACCCTCTCCACGAGGGAAGTGGTGCCACTCACTTGCCCTTGGAGTGATGCTAGCTCGGCCGCGGTGGCGGCCTGAGCCTGAAGCGTGGCTTCCTCCCGGTCTCCTGCAAGGGTAAGGGCCTCCTCGAGGCCGTCTATCTCGCGTTGCAGCTCTGCGCACCAAGTCACGAAGCAGCTCTCCTGCAGTTGCAACTTGATTCTGTAATCCTCGTGGGACTGCTCGCCCCGCGCGTCAACATCCCCTTGGATATATTCCCTTGTTGGTTGTAGGTGGCTTCGGTGTCGGTGACGTCTTGGTCCAGCGCTTCCAGCCGCTCACGCTCCAAGGCCAGCTCCGATGATACCAAGGCAAGTTACTATTTGAGGTCCTGGAGGTCAGCCTCGCAAAAGGCGAGCTCCTCCGCCTTGTCCCTCTGCCCCTGAAGATGATGTTCCAAAGCGGTGTTCCAGGCCTAAAGTCCCCGCTCGCGCTCCTCGGCAGCCTCGCCCGCTTCATCGGCCTCATGGAGGGCGTGCTTGCACGCCTCCCTCGCCACGACGACAGATGCTTTAATCTTTGCACGTGCCTCTTCGTGATCTCGATGGCTCAGCTTGACATCCACGTCAAGTTGATGCCACTCACGAGCCAAGCACAGGCCTTGCTCAGCGAAGCGTGCGTCTATGTCCTGAAGCTCTACCCCAAGATGCTTCACCATGCTCAAAGTGCCCCTCGGGAGGTCGTGTCGTACCAAAGTCCGGGAGTCCATGATCTCTAGGGCCCAGTCCTCCTCAGGCCCGAAGCTTTCGCTTCCGGGCAGGGCCGTGGAGGCCGAGGCCCCGCTCACTTGAGGTTGGGGGTTGTACCATGGCGGCCCCGCCTCATCGGGGACGGGTGACGTGGGTTGCGGGCTCGAGGCCCCATTCGGGCGGTTAGCGCCACCGAATACCCCGCGCATCTGGAGGGGCGTCGGGGGTGATTGGGGGCTTCGTCCCCCTCGGCACATCCTCACCCACGGGCCTCCCCATCGGGGACGCTGGGAGACTTATCCCCCTTCGCCACATGGCCTCGACAAGCGAGGACGGGGCCACGTCGTGACCAAGCGCGTCGCTCGCGCGAAGATCCGGCGTGCCAAGTTCACTCTCCCTAGCCCCGTTCGGCCGCGAGAAACCGCACGCCGGGTCACACCTAAAGCAGAAAGGCAAGGAAAATTGAGGGGTGGTGCTTATTCATCCTTTGCGGTCCACCTCCTCCTCTTCTTCAGCGTCCCTGGTAGAGCCCTAGTGCTGCCCTCAGGTCGGGCCTCAGGTGCAAGCCTGCCAGCTCCCATTGTTGCAGCTCAGGGCTCCGCCCCTACCCAAGCCCCGACTCGGAGGCCACCAAGACAGGCGCGTACCGAGGCCCCTCGTGGCTTCCGGGAAGCGGCCCCCGCTGGTGGAATCGGCCCCCGCTGGTTGAAGCGGGGCATCGCCTGAGCAAAGTCTTCCCTACTCTTGTACTTGTACAGGGGGATCCCCATGTGGGGGAGGCCACCGACAGACGTGTCGAGCAGAACATGGAGCACCCCCTAGAGCGTGTCGCCCGACAGGCGCCCCAGGTGAAGCCGCATGGGGTCGTTCGGCCTGAAGAAGGACCACATAGGGTGTGAGTGATGTTGAAGCGGGGCAATCCGCCGCCTAAGGAACTCCCTCACGATCACTGCGGCGGTCACCCCTTCTTCCTTCAAAGTATCCAGTCTCCCACACACTGGCGACAACCTTGGGTTGACGAGATGCGCGTGCTCCCACCTATAGCTCGGCGCTGCCGGGGATGATGGGGTCAACAGCAGGGGGCACTTGAGCTGCCACGCCTGATGCTGGTCAGATGATCATGTATGCCAAATGTGATCAGAAAAGCCGACCATGGATTGAACATATAGATGTCATGAAGTGCGCACTTGCTATCCCTCTTGGGGATGTGGTAACATAGATCATGTTTACCTCGGTTATCTCATTAGGAAACTTATTTTTTCCTTCATTATTGGGCCGCCAAGGTTCACCCTCATCTTCACTGTGATTTTGGGTCTTGTTTGGACCCTTAGTTTCTTCCTTGACAGCTTATCTAAAGATCCATAATTTATGTTAGCATGGGTTGTTGGTTTGTCCTGGAGGCCATGGATTTGGCATGGTCGGTCCAGGATCATGTGTAGTTTGCTAGGTCCGTCGTTATTCCCTTTAAAGGGATTTCTCTTTGGTCCAGATTTGGTCCACTGAACCCTGCATTGACTCTGGCGTCCTCTGCATCACTTCTGCCATTTTTATGTCTACACTTGTTTTATTGCGTCGAGGCTTACCATTGGAATCACGCGTCTCCAAGGTGCCTGCATCACTGTTGTGACTGCTTTGTATGATTTAGTTGTCCTCTCCCATGCAAAATCAGGCCATCAGTGAAGTGAGGACTGACATGGTCCTCGACATGTCTTGGTTGAGCTGGCAGGAAGCCAATCATCTCTGATGTTATTTTTGAATGAGGCGATGGCTTAAGCATCAGAGAAATCTTTGATTAGATTCTTTTTAGTTAGAAACTTGTTCGAGAATTTCAGAGAAGATTCACCTAGATGTTGGATAACATGACTAAGGTTGTCACCTTCTAGAGGTAGGATGTAGAGACCTTGGAAATTCGCCCTAAAGGCATCTTCAAGGTCTTCCCATGTAGCGATGGAATGTAGAGGCAGGCTGTTAAGCCAGTGCTTACCTGCCGATTTAGCTTGAGCGGTATATATTTGATGGCATGGAGGTCTTCTCCGTTAGCCATATGTATGTGGAGAAGGAAATACTCGACCCACACTGTTGGGTTTGTTGTGCCATCATAGGGTTCTATGTTGATGGGCTTAAAAATGTCTAGGAATTGATGTTCCATTACCCTGTTGTGAAATAGATTAGGTGGGTTGGACCTCGGGACCGAGTAGTATCTTGTTTGAGGTCGGGGGGTCACTCTTAGGCGTGATCTCGGGTGCAACCGTTTCTGTTTAAACATGTATGGTAGCCATCGATCCCGGTGGGCGCATGTCCTCTTGAACCTGAAAGCACATATGCTCTATTAGTGGTTTTGATAATCATGACAACATACATTGTCTCCAGGACTAATACTTTTACCTATTATATTTAAAGTATAGTCCATAGAGATGCATTGGCTAAGGATTGTGTGGAGAAGCCCCAAGGAAACGAATAGGATTGGCCAAGCTTCAAGCTACAAGACTCTGTGTTTTATATTTGTGAGAAATCACATTTGAGTCCATAGGAAACAAATACTATTAAAAGGGGGTGAGGTATCTATGATGAATTGGTTTCTCAAGTTCTTAGATATAGCCACCAAAAATACTGAGCCATTCTCCCACAAAATTCTCTGTCCAAAGCCTAAACATCAAAATCGATGCCACCAACTATTTCCACTCGGCCCTACCGATTTCCACACATAGAACCTTTGCCAAACCCTAGAATCTCGGTACCACCAACTTTCACTTCGGTGCTATCGAAAATCAGTGACCAACTTTCTGGTTTGTCGATTGGAAGAATCGGAATTTCCAACTTTTGAAATCGATCTCACCGACATTTGAAAACTACCCTAGGTCACCATATCGGTACCACCAAGATTCCTATATCACTCTCATCAAGAATTCGAAAGTTCCCACATTTAGTGCAACTCGGTACCACCGAGATTCATGTCGGTGTCACCGAGTTGGGCAATAATGTTGTAACGGTTGGTTTTTTGGAATTCCTATATATACCCCTCCACCACCTCTCACTCGGAGAGGAAGCAGTCAGAACACACATACACTTGCGAGATTCATTTTTCTGAGGGAGAGCCACCTACTCATGTGTAGAGATCAAGATATTCGAATCTGTCAAACTTGATCTCTAGCCTCCCCAAGTTGCTTTTCACCCAATCAATCTCTTCTACCCATGCCAAATCTGTGAGAGAATGATTGAGTGTCGAGGAGACTATCTTTCGAAGCACAAGAGCAAGGAGTTCATCGTTTTACCACATCTATTATCTTTTGGAGGGTGGTGCCTCCTATATTGGTTAGGTGTCACTTGGAGCCTCCTAGTTCGTGTTGTGGAGTTGAACCATGAAGTTTGTATATGCAAGGAGATCACCTACTTCATGAAGATCTACCCCGAGTGAGGCTAGTCCTTTGTTGATGTAAGCCATGGTGGAATAGACAAGGCTGCTTCTTCGTGGACCCCTTGTGGGTGGACCCCTCCGTGGATTCGCATAGTTGTTACCCTTTGTGGGTTGAAGTCTCAACTAACGTGGACATATGATAACACCACCTATTGGAACCTCGCCAAAAATCATCGTGTCCATATTTGTGTTTGATCTTCCTAAACTTTACTTGCATGTGCAATGCCTTTACTTTCCGCTGCCATATATGTTGACTAACATGTGTAGGGTGCACTAAACTTGTTAGTGTTGGGGAACGTTGCATGGGAAACAAAAAAATTCCTACGCACACGCAATACCTATCCATGGTGATGATCATCTACGAGAGGGGAGAGTGAATCTACATACCCTTGTAGATCGCTAAGCGGCAGCGTATATAATGCGGTTGATGTAGTGGAACGTCTTCGCGATCCAAATCACAGCTTGTCCCGTGATCTCATCACGATTCATCCCGCGATCCGATCATGATACATCCTGATCTAGTGCCGAACGGACGGCACCTCGTGATCTCATCACGATTCCTCCTCTCCACTTGGAAACCCTTTCCACCTTTTCCAGCTTTGGGTTTCTTTCCTTCTCCAACCCCATAGGCCTTAGAGGGAGCTTATATCAGCCCACTAGGGGATCATTTGTATCCTTCCACAGCCCATAAGGCCCCTCGGGGCGTGACGCCCCTCATGATGGTCCCCGGTACCCTCCCGGCACCCCCGGTACACTACCGATGAGCCCAAAACTTTTTCAGTGACCAAAACAGGAATCCTATATATCAATCTTTACCTCCGGACCATTCCGGAGCTACTCATGACATCCGGGATCTCAACTATGACTCCGAACAACTTTCTGTTACCAACACCTATAACTCAACTAGACTGAAACGTCACTGAACATAAGTGTGCAGACCCTGCGAGTTCGAGAACTATGCAGAGATGACATGAGACAATCTCCAGCCAATATCCAATAGCGGGACCTGGATGTCCATATTGGATCCTACATATTTTACGAAGATTTTATCGGTTGAACCTCTATGTAAAGGATTCATATAATCCAGTATACCATTCCCTTTGTCCTTCAATATGTTACTTGCCCGTGATTCGATCGTCGGTATCTCCATAGCTATTTCAACCTCGTTACCGACAACTCTCTTTACTCGTTCCATAATACAAGATCCCGTGACTAACTCTTTAGTCACATTGCTTGCAAGTCTTGTCTATGATGTTGTATTACCGAGTGGGCCTCGAGATACCTCTCTGTCACACGGAGTGACAAATCTCAGTCTTGATCCATGCTAACTCAATGCACACCTTCGGAGATGCATGTAGAGTACCTTTATAGTACCCAGTAACATTGCGACATTTTATACACACAAGGCATTCCTCCGGTGTCAGTGAGTTAGATGATCTCATGGTCATAGGAATGAATACTTGACATGCAGAAAACAATAGCAACAAAATGACACGATCATATGCTACGTTTATAGTTTGGGTCTTGTCCATCACATCATTCTCCTAATGATGTGATCCCATCATCAAGTGACAACACTTGTATACGGCTAGGAAACCTTAACCATCGTTGATCAGTAGGCTAGTCAACTAGAGACTGTCTAGGGACATAGTTTTGTCTATATATCCACACATGCATTTATGTTTCCATTCAATGCAGTTATAGCATGGATAATAAACGATTATCTTGAAACAGGAAATATAATACTAACTATTTTATTATTGCCTCTAGGGTATATTTCCAACAGTCTCCCACTTGCACTAGAGTCAATAATCTAGTTCACATCACTATGTGATTGCAATGAATCTAACACCCATACAGTTCTGGGGTTCGATCATGTCTTGCTTGTGAGAGAGGTTTTTCGTCAATGTATCTGAACCTTTCAGATCCGTGTGTGATTTACAAAGCACTATGTCATCTTATAGATGTTGCTACTACGCACCATTTGTAATTATTCCAAATGACTGCTCCACTATACAAATCCGATTTACTATTCAGAGTTATCCGGATTAGTTTCAAAGCTTGTATCGACGTAACCCTTTACAATGAACTCTTTAATCACCTCCATAATCGAGAAAAATTCCTTAGTCCACTAGTTACTAAGGATAACTTTGACCGTTGTTCAGTGATTCAATCCTGGATCACTCTTTGTACCCCTTGACAGATTATGGCAAGGCACACATCATATGCGGTACATAACATGGCATAATTTAGAGCCTACGGCTAAGGCATAGGGGACGATCTCCATCCTTTCTCTTTCTTCTGCCGTGGTCACGTTTTGACTCTTACTCATATTCACACCTTACAACACAACCAAGAACTCCTTCTTTGCCGATCTATTTTGAACTCCATCAAAAACTTGTCAAGGCATGCATTTCATCGAAAGTTCTATTAAGCGTTTTGACCTATCTCCATAGATCTTGATGCTCAATGTTCAAGTAGCTCTATCCAGGTTTTCCTTTAAAAAACTCCTTCCAAACAACCCTTTATGCTTTCCATAAATGCTACATTATTTCCGATCAACAATATGTCAATCACATATTCTAACCAGAAATTCTATAGTGCTCCCACTCACTTCTTTGGAAATACAAGTTTCTCAAGAACCTTGTATAAACCCAAAAACTTTGATCATCTCATCAAAGCGTATATTCCAACTCCGAGATGCTTGCTCCAGTCCATAGAAGGATCGTTGGATCTTGCACCTATTACCATCCTTAGGATCGACAAAACCTTCTGGTTGTATCACATACAACCTTTCCTCAAGGAAACCGTTGAGGAAACAATGTTTTGACATCCTGTCTGCAAGATTTCATAAATAATGCACCAACTGCTAACATAATTCTAGCAGACTTTTAGCATCGCTACAAGTGAGAAAGTCTCATCATAGTCAACTCTTTGAACTTGTCGGAAACATCTTTGCGACAAATCGAGCTTTCTTAATGGTGACTTTTCACGATCATCGTCTGTCTTCCTTTTAAAGATCCATCTATACTTAATAGTCTTACAACCATCAAGTAATTCTTCCAAAGTGTACACTTTGTTTTAATACATGGATCCTCTCTCAGATTTCATGGCCTCAATCCATTTGTCGGAATCTAGGCCCACCATCTCTTCTCCATAGCTCGTAGGTTCATTGTTGTCCAACAACATGACCTCCAAGACAGGGTTACCGTACCACTGTGGAGCAGTATGTGACGTTCTCGACCTACTAGGTTTGTAGTAACTTGATCGGAAGCTCCATGATCACTATCATCAGCTCCCACTTCAATTGGTGTAGGAGCCACAGGAATAACTTCCTGTGCCCTGCTACACACTTGTTGGCGTGACCGTTCAATAACCTCATCAAGTTTCACCATCCTCCCACTCAATTCTTTCGAGAGAAACTTTTCCTCGAGAAAGGACCCGTTTCTAGAAACAAACAATTTCCTTTCGGATCTGAGATAGGAGGTATACCCAACTGTTTTGGGTGTCCTATGAAGATGCATTTATCCGCTTTGGGTTTGAGCTTATCATGCTGAAATTTTTCACATAAGTATCGCAGCCCCAAACTTTTAAAAAACGACAGCTTAGGTTTCTCCAAACCATAGTTCATACGGTGTCATCTCAACGGAATTATGTGGTGCCCTATTCAAAGTGAATGCGGTTGTCTCTAAAGCCTAACCGATAAACGATAGTGGTAATTCGATAAGAGACATCATAGTATGCACAATATCAAATAGGGCGCGGCTATGACGTTCGGACACACCATCACACTATGGTGTTCCAGGCGGCATGAGATGTGAAACAATTTTCTTATTGTCTTAATTGTGTACCAAACTCGCAACTCAGATATCATCTTTATGATCATATCGTAGACATTTTATCCTCTTATCACGATGATCTTCAACTTCACTCTGAAATTACTTGAACCTTTCAATAATTGAGACGTGTGTTTCATCAAGTAAATATACTAGTATCTACTCAAATCATCTGTGAAGTAAGAACATAACGATATCCACTGCATGCCTCAACACTCATTGGACTGCACACATCAAAATGTATTACTTCCAACAAGTTACTTTCTTGTTCCACCTCACTGGAAAACGAGGCCTTCAGTCATCTTGCCCATGTGGTATGATTTGCATGTCTCAAGTGATTCAAAAATCAAGTGAGTCCAAACGATCCATCTGCATGGAGTTTCTTCATGCATTTATACCAATATGACTCAAGTGGCAGTGCCACAACTAAGTGGTACTATCATTACTACTTTATATCTTTTGGCATCAATATTATGAACATGTGTATCACTATGATCGAGATTCAATAAACCATTCATTTTAGGTGCAAGACCATTGAAGGTATTATTCAAACAAACAGAGTAACCATTATTCTCTTTAAATGAATAATTGTATTGCGGAAAACAAAATCTAATCATGTCTATGCTCAACGCAAACACCAAATAAAAATTATTTAGGTTTAACACTAATCCTCATGGTAGAGGGAGCGTGCGATGTTTGATCACATCAACCTAGGAAACACTTCCAACACATATCGTCTCCTCACCTTTAGCTAGTCTAAGTTTATTCCGTAGCTTTTATTTCGAGTTACTAACACTTAGCAACTAAACCGGTATCTAATACCCTGGTGCTACTAGGAGTACTAGTAAAGTACACATCAATATCACGTATATCCAATATACTTTTGTCGACTTTCCCAGCCTTCTCATCTACCAAGTATCTAGGGTAGTTCCGCTTCAGTGACCGTTCCCCTCATTACAGAAGCACTTAGTCTCGGGTTGGGGTTCACCTTGGGTTTCTTCACTAGAGCAACAACTGGTTTGTCATTTCTTGAACTATCCCTTCTTGCCCTTGCCTTTCTTGAAACTAGTGGTTTTAGTAACCATCAACAATTGATGCTCCTACTTGATTTCTACTTTCGGGGTGTCAAACATTGTGAATAGCTCAAGGATCATCATATCTATCCTTGATATGTTATAGTTCATCACGAAGCTCTATTAGCTTGGTGGTAATGACTTTGGAGAACCATGACTGTCTTATCTCGAAGATCAACTCCCACTCGATTCAAGCGATTGTAGCACTCAGACAATCTGAGCACATCCTCAACGATTGAGCTTTTCTCCCTTACTTTGTAGACAAATATTGTTGTCGGAGGTATCATACCCCTCAACAAGGGCACGAGCATGAAATCCCAATTTCATCTCTTGGAACATCTCATATGTTCTGTGACGTTCAAAACGTCTTCAGCGCCTTAATTCTAAGCCGTTTAAGCATTACGCAATGAACTATCACGTAGTCATCAAAAATGTGTATGTCAGATGTTCGCAACTTCCACAAACGACACTCGAGATTCAGCTCACCGAGCGGTGTGTTAAGGACATAAGCCTTCTGCGCAACAATGAGGACAATCCTCAGTTTACGGACCCAGTCCGCATAATTCCTACTATAAACTTTCAACTAAATTTTCTCTAGGAACATATCTAAAACAGTAGAGCTACAACGCAAGATACAACATAATTTGCAAAGACCATTTGACTATGTTCATGATAATGAGTTCAATTAATCATATTACTTAAGAACTCCCACTCAAATATAAATTCATCTAGTCATTCGAGTGGCGCATGATCCACATCCACTAACTCAAGTCTGATCATCACGTGAGTTGAGATTAGTTTCAATGGTGAACATCTCCATGTTGAACATATCAACTATATGATTCATGCTCGACCTTTCGGTCTCTTGTGTTCCGAGGCCATGTATGTACATGCTAGGCTCGTCAAGTTTAACCCGAGTGTTCCGCGTGTGCAACTGTTTTGCACCCATTGAATGTGAACATTGAGTCTATCACACCCGATCATCACGGGGTGTCTCGAAACGACGAATTGTCACAACGGTGCATAGTCGGGGAGAACACAATTTTATCTTCAAATTTTAGTGAGGGATCACCTTATAATGATACCATCGTTCTAAGCAAAATAAGGTGCATAAAAGGATTAACATCACATACAAATCATAAGTGACATGATATGGCCATGAACTTGTGCTTCTTGATCTCCATCACCAAATCACCGGCATGATCTCCATCGTCACCGGAACCGTGCCATGATCTCCATCACCAAATCACCGGCATGATCTCCATCGTCACCGGAACCGTGCCATGATCTCCATCATCATGATCTCCGTCATCGTGCCGCCATCGAGGTTGCCACGCTATCTGTCCTATTACTACTAAACCTACAACCTAGCGATATAGTAAAAGCATCAGCAAGCACAAACATTAGTTTAAAGATACCCTATCGCTCCTGCCGGTTGTCGTAGCATCGACGTGCAAGTCGATATTTAACTATTACAATGTGATCATCTCATACATCCAATATATCATATCATGTCTTTGGCCATATCACTGTTGGGGAACGTCGCATGGGAAACAAAAAATTTCCTATGCGCACGAAGACCTATCATGGTGATGTCCATCTACGAGAGGGGATGAGTGATCTACGTACCCTTGTAGACCGTACAGCAGAAGCATTAGTGAAGGCGGTTGATGTAGTGGAACGTCCTCACGTCCCTCAATCCGCCCCGCGAACTATCCCGCGATCAGTCCCACGATCTAGTGCCGAACGGACGGCACCTCCGCGTTCAGCACACGTACAGCTCGACGATGATCTCGGCCTTCTTGATCCAGCAAGAGAGACGGAGAGGTAGAAGAGTTCTCCGGCAGCGTGACGGCGCTACGGAGGTTCGTGATGATCTCGTCTCAGCAGGGCTCCGCCCGAGCTCCGCAGAAACGCGATCTAGTGGAAAAACCGTGGAGGTATGTGGTCGGGCTGCCGTGGAAAAGTCGTCTCAAATCAGCCCTAAAACCTCCGTATATATAGGTGGGAGAGGGGGGACCTTGCCTTGGGGCTCAAGGAGCCCCAAGGGGGTCGGCCGAGCCAAAGGGGGGAAGCACTCCCCCCAAACCGAGTCCTACTTGGTTTGGTGGGTGGAGTCCTTCTTTCCTTTCCCACCTCCTCCTTTTTTCATTTCTCTTTGATTTTTCTTCCAATGCGCATAGGGCCCTTTTGGGCTGTCCCACCAGCCCACTAAGGGCTGGTGCGCCACCCTCAAGGCCTATGGGCTTCCCCGGGGTGCGTTGCCCCCCCCCCCCCCGGTGAACTCCCGGAACCCATTCGTCATTCCCGGTACATTCCCGGTAACTCCGAAAACCTTCCGGTAATCAAATGAGGTCATCCTATATATCAATCTTCGTTTCTGGATCATTCCGGAAACCCTCGTGACGTCCGTGATCTCATCCGGGACTCCGAACAAAATTCGGTAACCAACCATGTAACTCAAATACGCATAAAACAATGTCGAACCGTAAGTGTGCAGACCCTGCGGGTTCGAGAACTATGTAGACATGACCCGAGAGACTCCTCGGTCAATATCCAATAGGGGGACCTAGATGCCCACATTGGATCCTACATATTCTACGAAGATCTTATCGTTTGAACCTTAGTGCCAAGGATTCATATAATCCCGTATGTCATTCCCTTTGTCCTTCGGTATGTTACTTGCCCGAGATTCGATCGTCAGTATCTGCATACCTATTTCAATCTCGTTTACCGGCAAGTCTCTTTACTCGTTCCGTAATACAAGACCCCGTTCGGTGTGTGATGTTGTATTACCTAGTGGGCCCCGAGATACCTCTCCGTCACACGGAGTGACAAATCCCAGTCTTGATCCATACTAACTCAACGAACACCTTCGGAGATACCTGTAGAGCATCTTTATAGTCACCCAGTTACGTCGCGACGTTTGATACACACAAAGTATTCCTCCGGTGTTAGTGAGTTATATGATCTCATGGTCATAGGAACAAATACTTGACACGCAGAAAACAGTAGCAACAAAATGACACGATCAACATGCTACGTCTATTAGTTTGGGTCTAGTCCATCACGTGATTCTCCTAATGACGTGATCCAGTTATCAAGCAACAACACCTTGTTCATAATCAGAAGACACTGACTATCTTTGATCAACTGGCCAGCCAACTAGAGGCTTGCTAGGGACAGTGTTTTGTCTATGTATCCACACATGTAAATGAGTCTTCGTTCAATACAATTATAGCATGGATAATAAACGATTATCTTGATACAGGAATTATAATAATAACTATATTTATTATTGCCTCTAGGGCATAATTCCAACAGTCTCCCACTTGCACTAGAGTCAATAATCTAGCCCTCAAATCATCATGCGAATTACATTGTAATAAATCCAACACCCATACAGTTCTGGTGTTGATCATGTTTTGGCCGTGGAAGAGGTTTAGTCAGCGGGTCTGCTACATTCAGATCCGTGTGCACTTTGCATATATTTACGTCCTCTCCTTCGGCGTAGTCGCGGATGAGGTTGAAGCGTCGTTTGATGTGTCTGGACTTCTTGTGAAACCGTGGTTCCTTTGCTAAGGCAATGGCACCCGTGTTGTCACAGAACAAGGTTATTAGATTCAGTGCGCTTGGCACCACTCCAAGATCCGTCATGAACTGCTTCATCCAGACACCCTCCTTAACCGCCTCCGAGGCAGCCATGTACTCCGCTTCACATGTAGAATCTGCTACGACGCTTTGCTTGGAACTGCACCAGCTTACCGCACCCCCATTAAGAATAAATATGTATCCGGTTTGCGACTTAGAGTCATCCGGATCTGTGTCAAAGCTTGCATCAACGTAACCTTTTACGGCGAGTTCTTCGTCACCTCCATACACGAGAAACATCTCCTTAGTCCTTTTCAGGTACTTCAGGATATTCTTGACCGCTGTCTAGTGATCCACTCCTGGATTACTCTGGAACCTACCTGCCATACTTATGGCCAGGCTAACGTCCGGTCTAGTGCACATCATTGCATACATGATAGAACCTATGGTTGAAGCATAGGGGACGGAGCGCATATGCTCTCTATCTTCATCAGTTGCTGGGCACTGAGTCTTACTCAATCTCGTACCTTGTAAAACTGGCAAGAACCCCTTCTTGGACTGTTCCATTTTGAACCTCTTCAAAACTTTATCAAGGTATGTGCTTTGTGAAAGTCCTATCAGGCGTTTTGATCTATCCCTATAGATCTTAATGCCTAGAATGTAAGCAACTTCTCCTAGGTCCTTCATACAGAAACTTTTATTCAAGTAATCCTTTATGTTCTCCAAAAAATCTACGTTGTTTCCAATCAGCAATATGTCATCCACATATAATATTAGAAACGCCGCAGAGCTCCCACTCACTTTCTTGTAAATAAAAGATTCTCCAACCATTTGTATAAACCCAAATGCTTTGATCACCTCATCAAAGCGTTTGTTCCAACTCTGAGATGCTTGCACCAGTCCATAAATGGATCGCTGGAGCTTGCACACCTTGTTAGCATTCTTAGGATCGACAAAACCTTCGGGTTGCATCATATACAATTCTTCCTTAAGGAAACCGTTAAGGAACGCCGTTTTGACATCTATCTGCCAGATTTCATAATCGAAAAATGGAGCTATTGCTAACATGATTCTGACAGACTTAAGCATCGCTACGGGTGAGAATGTATCATTGTAGTCAACTCCTTGAAGTTGTGAAAAACCCTTTGCCACATGTCGAGCTTTATAAACGGTCACATTGCCGTCAGCGTCCGTCTTCCTCTTAAAGAGCCATTTGTTCTGAATAGCCTTGTGGCCCTCAGGCAGTACCTCCAAAGTCCACACTTTGTTCTCATACATGGATCCTATCTCGGACTTCATGGCTTCTAGCCATTTGTTGGAATTTGGGCCCACCATTGCTTCTTCATAATTTGCAGGTTCATTGTTGTCCAACAACATGATTGATAAGACGGGATTACCGTACCACTCTGGAGCAGCACGTGGTCTCGTCGACCTGCGTGGTTCGACAGAAACTTGAACCGGAGTTTCATGATCATCATCATTAACTTCCTCCTCAACCAGCGTCGCAACGACAGAGGTTTCCCCTTGCCCTGCGCCACCATCCAGAGGGGTAAGAGGTTCGACAACCTCGTCAAGTTCTATCTTCCTCCCACTTAATTCTCTCGAGAGAAACTCCTTCTCGAGAAAAGCTCCGTTTTTAGCAATAAACACTTTGCCCTCAGATTTGAGATAGAAGGTGTACCCAACTGTCTCTTTTGGGTAACCTATGAAGATGCACTTTTCCGCTTTGGGTTCCAGCTTTTCAGGCTGAAGCTTTTTGACATAAGCATCACATTCCCAAACTTTAAGAAACGACAACTTTGGCCTTTTGCCATACCACAGTTCGTATGGTGTCGTCTCAACGGTTTTTGATGGTGCCCTATTTAAAGTGAATACAGCTGTTTCTAATGCATAACCCCAAAACGATAACGGCAAATCGGTAAGAGACATCATAGATCGCACCATCTCTAATAAAGTACGATTACGACGTTCGGACACACCATTACGCTGTGGTGTTCCAGGCGGTGTCAATTGTGAAACAATTCCACATTGTCTTAAGTGAGCACCAAACTCGAAACTCAGATATTCACCCCCACGATCGGACCGTAGGAACTTGATCTTCTTGTTACGATGATTTTCAACTTCACTCTGAAATTGCTTGAACTTTTCAAATGTTTCAGACTTGTGCTTCATTAAGTAGACATAACCATATCTACTCAAATCGTCAGTGAAGGTGAGAAAATAACGATATCCGCCGCGTGCCTCTACGCTCATCGGACCACACACATCGGTATGTATGATTTCCAACAAGTCACTTGCATGCTCCATTGTTCCGGAGAACGGAGTTTTAGTCATCTTGCCCATGAGGCATGGTTCGCACGTGTCAAGTGAAACAAAGTCAAGTGACTCCAAAAGTCCATCGGCATGGAGTTTCTTCTTGCGCTTTACACCAATATGACATAAGCGGCAGTGCCACAAAAATATGGCGCTATCATTGTTAAATCTAACTCTTTTGGTCTCAATGTTATGTATGTGTGTATCGCTATCAAGATTCAATATGAACAATCCTCTCACATTGGGTGCATGACCATAAAAGATGTTACTCATAGAAATAGAACAACCATTATTCTCTGACTTAAAAGAGTAACCGTCTCGCAATAAACAAGATCCAGATATAATGTTCATGCTCAACGCAGGCACTAAATAACAATGATTCAAGTTCATAACTAATCCTGATGGTAACTGAAGTGAAACTGTGCCGACGGCGATTGCATCAACCTTGGAACCATTTCCTACGCGCATCGTCACTTCATCTTTCGCCAGCCTTCGTCTATTCCGCAGTTCCTGTTTCGAGTTGCAAATATGAGCAACAGAACCGGTATCAAATACCCAGGCACTACTACGAGAGCCGGTCAAGTACACATCAATAACATGTATATCAAATATACCTGATTTTTCTTTGGCCGCCTTCTTATCTGCCATATACTTGGGGCAATTGCGCTTCCAGTGACCCATACCCTTGCAATAGTAACACTCTGTTTCAGGCTTAGGTCCAGCTTTGGGTTTCTTCGTCGGATTGGCAACAGGCTTGCCGCTCTTCTTTGAATTACCCTTCTTGCCTTTGCCGTTTCTCTTGAAACTAGTGGTCTTATTCACCATCAACACTTGATGCTCTTTACGGAGTTCAGACTTTGCGACTTTCAGCATCGCAAACAACTCGCCCGGTGACTTGTTCATCCCTTGCATGTTGTAGTTCAACACAAAGCCTTTATAGCTTGGCGGCAGTGATTGAAGGATTCTGTCAGTGATAGCCTCTTGCGGGAGTTCAATCCCCAGCTCAGCTAGACGGTTTGAGTACCCAGGCATTTTGAGCACATGTTCACTGACAGACGAGTTCTCCTCCATCTTGCAAGCATAGAATTTATCGGAGGTCTCATACCTCTCGATCCGGGCGTTCTTCTGAAATATAAACTTCAACTCCTGGAACATCTCAAATGCTCCATGACGCTCAAAGCAACGTTGAAGTCCCGGTTCTAAGCCATACAAGACTGCACATTGAACTACTGAGTAGTCCTCCTTACGTGCTAACCAAGCGTTCTTAACATCCTGATCAGCCGTAGCGGGTGGTTCATCTCCTAGCGCAACATTAAGGACATAATCCTTCTTCCTAGCTTGTAAGATTAGCTTAAGATTACGAGCCCAGTCTGCAAAGTTGCTTCCATCATCTTTCAACTTAGCTTTCTCTAGGAACGTATTAAAATTCAGGGTGACTGTCGCGTGAGCCATGATCTACAACACAAATATATTCAAAGTGGACTTAGACTATGTTCAAGATAATTAGAGTTTAACTTAATCAAATTATTCGCTAAACTCCCACTCAAAAAGTACATCTCTCTAGTCATTTGAGTGGTTCATGATCCACTTACACTAGCTCAAGTCCGATCATCATGTGAGTTGAGTATAGTTTCAGTGGTAAGCATCCCTATGCTAATCATATCATCTATATGATTCATGATCGACCTTTCGGTCTCATGTGTTCCGAGGCCATGTCTGCACATGCTAGGCTCGTCAAGCTTAACCCGAGTGTTCCCCGTGCACAACTGTTTTGCACCCGTTGTATGTGAACGTTGAGTCTATCACACCCGATCATCACGTGGTGTGTCGAAACGATGAACTGTAGCAACGGTCCACAGTCGGGGAGAACACAATTTCGTCTTGAAATTTTAGTGAGAGATCACCTCATAATGCTACCGTCGTTCTAAGAAAAATAAGGTGCATAAAAGGATTAACATCACATGCAATTCATAAGTAACATGATATGGCCATCATCACGTGCTTCTTGATCTCCATCACCAAAGCACCGGCACGATCTTCTTGTCACCGGCGCCACACCATGATCTCCATCAACGTGTCTCCATCGGGGTTGTCATGCTACTCATGCTATTACTACTAAAGCTACATCCTAGCAAAATAGTAAACGCATCTGCAAGCACAAACATTAGTATAAAGACAACCCTATGGCTCCTGCCGGTTGCCGTACCATCGACGTGCAAGTCGATATTATCTATTACAACATGATCATCTCATACATCCAATATATCACATCACATCGTTGGCCATATCACATCACAAGCATACCCTGCAAAAACAAGTTAGACGTCCTCTAATTTTGTTGTTGCATGTTTTACGTGGTGACCATGGGTATCTAGTAGGATCGCATCTTACTTACGCAAACACCACAACGGAGATACATGAGTTGCTATTTAACCTCATCCAAGGACCTCCTCGGTCAAATCCGATTCAACTAAAGTTGGAGAAACCAACACTTGCCAGTCATCTTTGAGCAACGGGGTTACTCGTAGCGATGAAACCAGTCTCTCGTAAGCGTACGAGTAATGTCGGTCCAAGCCGCTTCAATCCAACAATACCGCGGAATCAAGAAAAGACTAAGGAGGGCAGCAAAACGCACATCACCGCCCACAAAAACTTTTGTGTTCTACTCGAGAAGACATCTACGCATGAACCTAGCTCATGATGCCACTGTTAGGGAACGTCGAATGGGAAACAAAAATTTTCCTACGCGCACGAAGACCTATCATGGTGATGTCCATCTACGAGAGGGGATGAGTGGTCTACGTACCCTTGTAGACCGTACAGCAGAAGCGTTAGTGAATGCGGTTGATGTAGTGGAACGTACTCACATCCCTCGCTCCGGAGATTGGTGATGATCTCGTCTCAGCAGGGCTCCGCCCGAGCTCCGCAGAAACGCGATCTAGAGGAAAACCGTGGAGGTATGTGCTCGGGCTGCCGTGGAAAAGTCGTCTCAAATCAGCCCTAAAACCTCCGTATATATAGGTGGGAGAGGGGGGACCTTGCCTTGGGTCTCAAGGAGCCCCAAGGGGGTCGGCCGAGCCAAAGGGGGGAAGGACTCCCCCCCAAACCGAGTCCTACTTGGTTTGGTGGGTGGAGTCCTTCTTTCCTTTCCCACCTCCTCCTTTTTTTTTCTCTTTGATTTTTCTTCCAATGCGCATAGTGCCCTTTTGGGCTGTCCCACCAGCCCACTAAGGGCTGGTGCGCCACCCTCAAGGCCTATGGGCTTCCCCGGGGTGGGTTGCCCCCCCCCCCCCGGTGAACTCCCGGAACCCATTCGTCATGCCCGGTACATTCCTGGTAACTCCGAAAACCTTCCGGTAATCAAATGAGGTGATCCTATATATCAATCTTTGTTTCTGGACCATTCCGGAAACCCTTGTGACGTCCGTGATCTCATCCGGGACTCCGAACAACATTCGGTAACCAACCATATAACTCAAATACGCATAAAACAACGTCTAACCTTAAGTGTGCAGACCCTGCGGGTTCGAGAACTATGTAGACATGACCCGAGAGACTCCTCGGTCAATATCCAATAGCGGGACCTGGATGCCCAAATTGGATCCTACATATTCTATGAAGATCTTATCGTTTGAACCTCAGTGCCAAGGATTCATATAATCCCGTATGTCATTCCCTTTGTCCTTCGGTATGTTACTTGCCCGAGATTCGATCGTCAGTATCCGCATACCTATTTCAATCTCGTTTACCGGCAAGTCTCTTTACTCGTTCCGTAATACAAGATCCCGCAACTTACACTAAGTTACATTGCTTGCAAGGCTTGTGTGTGATGTTGTATTACCGAGTGGGCCCCGAGATACCTCTCCGTCACACGGAGTGACAAATCCCAGTCTTGATCCATACTAACTCAACGAACACCTTCGGAGATACCTGTAGAGCATCTTTATAGTAACCCAGTTACGTTGCGACGTTTGATACACACAAAGTATTCCTCCGGTGTTAGTGAGTTATATGATCTCATGGTCATAGGAACAAATACTTGACATGCAGAAAACAGTAGCAACAAAATGACACGATCAACATGCTATGTCTATTAGTTTGGGTCTAGTCCATCACGTGATTCTCCTAATGACGTGATCCAGTTATCAAGCAACAACACCTTGTTCATAATCAGAAGACACTGACTATCTTTGATCAACTGGCCAGCCAACTAGAGGCTTGCTAGGGACAATGTTTTGTCTATCTATCCACACATGTAAATGAGTCTTCATTCAATACAATTATAGCATGGATAATAAACGTTTATCTTGATACAGGAATTATAATAAAAACTATATTTATTATTGCCTCTAGGGCATAATTCCAACAATCACATCACATGCATACCCTACAAAAACAAGTTAGACGTCCTCTAATTTGTTGTTGCATGTTTTAGGTGGCTGCTATGGCTATCTAGTATGATCGCATCTTACTTACGCAAGGCCACAACGGTGATATGCAAATTGCTATTTAACCTTCTCCAAGGACCGCCTCTATCAAATCCGATTCAACTAAAGTTGAAGAAACAGACACCTGCCAGTCATCTTTACGCAACAAGTTGCATGTCAGTCGATGAAACCGGTCTCTCGTAGGCGTACGAGAAAAGTTGGCCCGGGCCGCTTCAATCCAACAATACCGCCGAATCGAGAAACGACTAAGGAGAGCAGCAAATTCAACATCAACGCCCACAAACTCTTTTGTGTTCTACTCGAGATATCATCTATGCAAGAACCTAGTGCATGAGGCCACTGTTGGCGAACGTTGTATGGGAAACAAAAAATTTCCTACGCACACGCAATACATATCCATCGTGATGATCATCCACGAGAGGGAGAGTGAATCTACATACCCTTGTAGATCGCTAGGCGGAAGTGTATATAACGTAGTTGATGTAGTGGAACATCTTCGCGATCCAAATCGCAGCCCGTCCCGCGATCTCATCACGATCCGTGTCGCGATCCCATCACGATCCATCCCGAGCTAGTGTCGAACGGACGGCACATCCGCGTTGAGCACACGTACAGTTCGATGACGATCCCCGACCTCTTGATCTAGCAAGAGGGGCGGAGAGGTAGATGAGTTCTCCAGCACGGCGGCATGGTGGTGGTGGTGGATCTATTCCAGCAAGGTTTCGCCTAAGCGCTGCTGAAAACCGATCTAGAGGAAGAACAGATCTAGAGAGAAGAAGAGGGAGCACGTGGCAATTAGTGTTAGCCCTCACCTCTAAAACCTCTAGTATATATAGGTGGGAGGGAGGGGAAGAGGCTGCCTCAAACCCTCAAGGTTTCCCCGAAATAGGAGGTGGAAGAGTCCTACTCCAATCCTACTAGGAGTAGGATTCCTCCTGCACTTGGAAACCATCTCCACCTTTTCCACCTTTGGGTTTATTTCCTTCTCAAACCTCATAGGCCTTAGTGGGAGCTTATGTCAGCCCACTAGGGGCTGGTTTGTATCCTCCCACAGCCCATAAGGCCCCTCGGGGCATGACACCCCTCCTGATAGTCCCCTGTACCCTCTCGGCAATCCCGGTACACTGCCGATGAGCCAAAAACTTTTTCGGTGACCAAAACAGGACTTCCTATATATCAATCTTTACCTCTGGACCATTCCGGAGCTCCTCGTGATGTCCGAGATCTCATCTGGGACTCCGAACAACTTTTGGTTACCAGCACCTATAAATCAACTATACCGAAACGTCACTGAACCTTAAGTGTGTAGACCCTGCGGGTTCGAGAACTATGGAGACATGACCTGAGACACTCTCCGGTCAATATCCAATAGCGGGACCTGGATGTCCATATTGGATCCTACATATTCTACGAAGATCTTATCGGTTGAACCTCTATGTCAAGGATTCATATAATCCCGTATACCATTCCCTTTGTCCTTCGGTATGTTACTTGCCCGAGATTCGATCGTCTCTATCTCCATACTTATTTCAATCTCGTTACCGGCAAGTCTCTTTACTCGTTCCGTAATACAAGATCCCGTGGCTAACTCTTTAGTCACATTGCTTGCAAGGCTTGTCTGTGATGTTGTATTACCGAGTGGGCCTCGAGATACCTCTCCATCACACGGAGCGACAAATCCTAGTCTTGATCCATGCTAACTCAACGGACACCTTCGGAGATGCCTGTAGAGTACCTTTATAGTCACCCAGTAACGTTGCAACGTTTGATACACACAAGGCATTCCTCCGGTGTCCGTGAGTTAGATGATCTCATGGTCATAGGAATGAATACTTGACATGCAGAAAACAATAGCAACAAAATGACACGATCATATGCTACGTTTATAGTTTGGGTCTTGTCCATCACATCATTCTCCTAATGATGTGATCCCGTCATCAAGTGACAACACTTGTCTATGGCTAGGAAACCTTAACCATCCTTGATCAACAGGCTAGTCAACTAGAGACTAACTAGGGACATAGTTTTGTCTATATATCCACACATGCATTTATGTTTCCATTCAATACAGTTATAGCATGGATAATAAACGATTATCTTGAAACAGGAAATATAATAATAACTATTTTATTATTGCCTCTAGGGCATATTTCCAACAGTTCGAATTGCTAAAATCTTCCAACAATGAAATTTGGGAAAGGCTAGGTTTTAATTTATGCAAGTAGTTTATTCACCCCCCCCCCTCTAGACATCCCTTCTAGTGATCTCACAGAAATGTAAATGGTTGAGGAGGTGCTTGATTTGCTTCGATGCATCGACAAATGTCTTGACGGTCTAGGTAATCCTTGGGGTCTTTGCCATAATGGCGTGGCGCCAGCCGGGTATTGACATTATCCCGCGCTGGCCTATCTCGACCTCTAGGGGGGCAGTCAGGCTCGTTGGTGTTTAGTTCTTTATCGAACTCCGACTGCAGACGCGTTCGTCGGTAGGATATCGGTGCACTATGGCATCGGTACTCGAGGACTTGTTTGACCAAGAGTACTTTGACCCACTTATTGATTTGCGCATCCACATTTCCGTGTAGCTGTTGTTACTTGCATTTCATGTTTTGAACGGTGGCGATGAGACACCGCGTGAAGCACTCTCGTCCTCCTCTAACTCCTACATGTAATTGTCGTTGGCCCATTCAAAGAGTTCGTCGGGATTTTAATTAGTCCTTGAGATTTGCTTCAGGATCGTTGTTTTGTGCTGGTCGTCGGGATTTGAGTCCTTGAGATTTACTTCAGGCTTGAATATCCTCACCCATATTATCAACGTCGACGATCATTTCCTCGCCGTCCTCGACGGTGGTGTTATGCTCCCCATTCTTTCCTTTTCAGCACCCGCGCTGATGTTTATGATGGGATTTGGGGGTGTCTACCATGTAGACATCATAGGTGGATGTTACGGTCCACTTGTTGTTGTTTATTAGGGGGAAATGTCTTCTTCAGGGCCATTGGCATCTTCATCCATATCCGTAGCCTCTTCTTAGTCTAGCACATCGGTTAAGTCATCGATCGTGGCAACTAGGTGGGTGGTGGGTGGCACATAAATTTCCTGATTGTGGGCTTTAAGTCCGATCTTGTCGTAAATCAAAGTTGAGATAGACATATTCTGGATGCGATCGAGCATCTCGTTAAGGTGACTCAACTCTTTGGAGTTCATAGCCTGGCTATAGGCTGGGCTGACTTGAAGTATTCCAGGTGTATAGTTTTGGGTTGGCTCAAGATCCAAGATGGCTTCGGAGGTCGGGGCCAGACCCGATCCTAGACTGAGGCTTGGGAGGGCCATCCGGAGTCACTACATCTTGGACTTCTGGCATCACTGAGGTCTCTTGCTCGACCTCTTTGAAAGGGATCGGTTCCAGAGTCGATCCTCCGGTGCTAGGCAGCCCCTGCACCAGGTCATGCATCCATCCTGACAAGATGAGCTCTCCGCGGGAATCCAAAGTGTATTCCAGGCCTTTGAAGGTCCCGATCTTATCCGGGGCATAGTTCTTGACACGGGCCAAATGTCCAGTTGAATCGATGTAGAACATCATTCTGCCGAACATAAAGAGTTGGCAGGGGACGAAGACACTCCCATAGCCGGTGTCGCAGTTCATCTGCACATGAGCCATCGATCCTTCTATTGATCTTTGATGATCCAAAAGTATAGGGGATCAATCATAGTCCTTTCAATAAGTAAGAGTGTCGAACCCAATGAGGAGTAGAAGGAAATGATAAGTAGTTTTCACCAAGGAATTCTGCGCTAGTGTTGTAAGTAATAGTGATATATAGATTTGTAGCAAGATAATTCGTAAGAGGTGACAAGTAACAATAGTAGCAAAGGTGCAGCAAGGTATCCCAATCCTTTTTCTAGCAAAGGACAGACCTGAAAGTTCTCTTATATAAAGCAAGCACTCCCGAGGACACATAGAACTTTATGCCTAGTCATGTTCATGATATTAAGTTGATTGGTGTTCGCTAATTGGATGATTTGATATGTGGGTGGACTGGTGCTAACGTACTGTTCTTACTTGAACTAACAACCTACTTTTGATTACCCCCTCTCACAAGCATCCACAACTACGAAAGAAGAATTAAGAGTAATATAACCATAGCATGAAACATGTGGATCCAAATCAGCCCCTCATGGAGAAACTCATAAACTTGAGGTTAAGCTTCTGTCACACTCGCAACCCATCATCTATTTATTACTCCACAATGACTTCCCTCTATCCCATAACATGGTGAAGTGTGATGTAGTCGACATAAACATGACACCACTAAGATAAGTACCAACATCCATATCATCAAAATATCAAACGAATACCAACTTTACACGATTACTTATAACAAGACTTCTCTCATGTCCTCAGGAACAATAATTACTACGCACACATCATCAACATATTCAAGCTTAGACGTGTAATAATAATAATTAAGGATCTGACATAATATCTTCCACCAAGTAATCCAACAAGCATCAACTACAAGATGTAATCAACACAACTTGTAACCCATAGGTACCAATCTGAGGTTTTGAGACAGAGATTGAATACACGTGATAAACCAGAGTTGGAGATGAAATGGTGATGGTGAAGATGTTGATGAAGATTGGTCATTCCACGAAGGAGGAAGCGTTGGTGATGATGATGGCTTCGATTTCCCCCTCCAGGAGGGGAATTCCCCCGGCAGAATCTCTCTGCCGGAGAAAAAAAAAGCATGTGCCCACGTTTCCGCCTCGAGACGATGGCGCTTCATCCCAAAAGATGACTTATGATTTATTTTTTCTAGGGTAAAACACGCCATATAGGAGAAGATGGTTGCCAGAGGGCCAACTCGGGCCCCACAAGCCATGAGGACGCAACTAGGGCGGCTATTGGCTTGTGTCCATCTGGTGGCCCCTCTACGGTATATATTTGGCCCAGAAATTCTCAAATATTCCATAAAAATCTCTGTAAAGTTTCAGGTCATTTGGAGCTAGTTGATTTTTCTCCCGTTTTCTTGGTTTCCCGGTCTAGAGTTCCAGTTTCCAAATATTTCCCTCTCAGTGATGTACCTTGCATACTCAGAGAGAAAGGGCATAAGAATTGTATGATAATAAGGGATAATGGGACGGATCAACACATATATCAATAGTAATTCATGATGCAAAATGAAGTATCAATCTCAAAGGGGGACTCTCAATGAAAGCACTACTATCGGTGTCAAAACTGACAGACCTCGGGGTAGGGGTCCTGAGCTGTGGATCTCGAACGGATGGTAATAGGAATAGGGAGACGATGTTCTACCCAGGTTCGGGCCCTCTTAGTGAAGGTAAAACCCTACGTCCTACTCTTATTTATATCAACTAGGTCACAATATTCAGTTTAGTAAGACCATAGTTTTAAGTTGTGAAAAATGGTTAAAAGTCCACGCATGCAGAGGTCAATAGGACATGCATATGTAAATTTTGATAAAAATAATGTGATATTTTTTTACTGAAAAAAATAATACGATCACTTACGATATGTAGTTACTGAGCTTTAAATACATTCGTAGGGACCTATACCTAGTGTCCCTTAGTGCACAATAACATTACTTTTTATTTATGTCTTTTATTTATCTGATCTTGAAAATTATTATATTTTCATGTATGTATACAGTGTATATATCTTTTACATGCATGGAAAACTTTGTATTTTTTAAAAATAAAGTAAAAATATTTTCCCCATGTTAATTTATCATTATGTTCAGTTAGTGGAGGCCCACCCAAGCATCATTTTTGTTTCTCGTTGGATTCAGGCGTATGCATAGGGAGCTTTTCAACTCAATTTTGCACATATCACATTGCCCACGCATGTCGAAGAAAGCATAGACATGAATGCAAACCACTATGTCGGAGTTCGACTATGGGGAGATTTATTGAGCACCTCCTAGATCAATTTGTAATTTTTGTACATTGAATTTTAGAATACTTCTATCCATTTTGGCCTGTAGAAAATACGGTGTTGGCAAAGATTGATATTGTGTTCTTCTGATTGACGGTATCAAAATTTCTTACAAAAAGCAGAGAGATTTCTTGGTAGAGACTGTGCCATCTCTTGATCGTCTAGTTCTGCAGCAAAGCGTTCTCTTGTGGTAACCGTCATGGGGGACGGAACGTGATGCGCCAGTATGCTGTATACACCTGAAAAATCTAGAAAGGAAGGAAAAAGTCACGTTACATAAATCTGGAAAGAAGGAAAGATGGGTCACGTTGCATATTTTTCTACAGCAATTCATCCGCTTAAAAGCCTGGACCCGGACGGTGACGTGTGTGGTGTGTCACGGCATGATCAATCAGTGTGCGTACATGCATCACCTAGGCATCCAGGTGAGAGGTGACGGCTAGCTGCATACATGTCATTTGTTACTGCCAAAAGAATCGTCCATCAGCATATAGACTTTCATCAGAAAAATCTCCGGATCGGAATTTCCCCAATGCTTCTGGTTGCGGCAGCTATCTCGACGGGGCAACAAAATTCAAGGCATTTATTCAGGAAATCATCGAGAGACAGAGACCAATGTCAAGACGACTCACATCTGGGATGACGGAAGACCTAGTTATCCTTCATGAACGATTGTCACTGAGGGAGCTCTTCATCCCCTGCAGCACCTGGGTTCGAGCTGTGTTGCGGTTCGTAGACGACCATGCGGGTGGAAGAGCTCACTCAATGGTGATGATATAGAAAATCACCGCTATCAGCCACAGGTAAAAGAGCAGAATTGGAAGGAAGGAGGAGGCAGCGGACATGTAGAGCCGTCGGCGGTGATGTTTTTCTTTTCGGTTTTGTATCCTCGAGCAAGGTTACATAGAGCAATGTTCTGTCAGCTGGATCATGAAAGCTTTTCCCCACATCTGATGGTTGAATATTTTTCCCTTTTATATTTATATTGGTGGGGTTTATATGGCTCGAGGCTTTCCCTTTTTTCACATTATTATGGTGGACGTGGCAAATGCTAATTTTATGGTTCATGACCATCTATGTTACGTAACTTATTTTTATCCTGGCCTTACATTCTAGAATCCAGCGGTATAATTAATTTTAGTAATATGGATTAATGAGATAGTTTGAAAGGTGCCTCCAATTAGTAAATAGAAGATAGAAGATAGAAGATGGAGAAGTATCGACTAAAGAATTGATCTAGCTCCAAATCGTGAGATGTGTTCTTACTCTAGAGCTACATGAGTAATGTTGTGCTCCAGTCCCTTCTATGGGCTAAACCCTATAGCTTATATACACTCTGGATAGGGAATCTAGGGTTACAAGGTCAGTATTGGGGGAAGAGGCGGTACGAGAAGTCTTGGAGCATTCATCAAGTCTTCGACAGATGGAGTCCCGTTCACGCCCCATCGTGCAGTCTCCAAAGTCCATCTTGAGAGGGCGGATGGCCCCTTTGCCCAATCCGAGGAGTCTAGGCCGACTTGGTTAGGACCCCCTAGTCCACGACACCGTCACCCCATCCGCCGCTCCGTCTAGCTCAAGCGCACGGATCCAATCTCGCTCCTCTTTCCACAAGAAATCCACACTCCCCTTTAGCCATGGTCGATACCCTCTAGGGGCACTTGGGTGGTTCCTCCATGACAATCGAGATCATCCTGGAGCTGCGTGCTATAGGGTATCTCCCCAACAACATCAAGGCACACGCTCCCGGTGCCGACCAGCGGGTGCCCGCTCCAAATGCAGGGGAGCGGGTAGTCTTCGTCCCCCACCTCACCCGAGGCATGGGATTCCCACTGCGCCCCTTCGTGCGCGGGGTGATATTCTACTACGGGATCGACTTCCCTCACATGGCCCCGAACTCCATTCTTTACCTCGCCTCCTTTATCACGGAGTGCGACGCATTCCTTCGCTATGAAACGCACTTAGGTCTTTGGCTGAAGACCTTTGGGATCAAGCCGAAGTCCAGTGGTTCCGATCTGGCGGAATGTGGAGGGGCCATGGTCAGCAAGAACCAGGATGATAACTAGTTCAGGGGCACCTTCATTAATACGATGAAAGCATGGCAGCATGGGTGGTTTTACGTCACTGAGCCGCTCCCCCTGGACAAACCGAAGTCCCAGCCTTTTCGGTCGGGCCCCCAAGGAACCTCAAGTCCTACACGGATAAACACATGGCCCGGGGGATGTCAACGAGCTTGAGCCACTGATCAAGAAGATAAGGTGGCGGTCCATCGAGAAGGACCTCCAGCTCCCCGACGTAATCAACGTCATGCTCAACTGCCAGGTCGTCCCACTCCAACTTCGCATGAAATCGATGTGGGAGTATAAACCCAAGGAAGCGGGGTTGTCCTCCACTTCTTCCACACCAACCTGGATAGCATGTGAACTTGGCTATTCGAGCTGGCCAAGGACGACATCCCCAAGGAGGGACAAGACCGTGGCTTCGAGGATCTCCATGGATCGCCACCATAAAGTTCTCTAACACACGTGTTCATATTCTTTTTTCTATGCATGGTGAGACTGATTTTGACGAAACGCTTTGCTTGGTATATATAGAAATGGTCAGCCAGGATGCAGAACATGGAATGTCCGGCCCCATTGCCATGGGAGGCGAGATCCCCTCTTCTCACGGCACTCCTAGTCAAGGAGTTGCACTTGGTGGTCCCCAAGAGACTGAAGTCCCAGGGGGCAGGGTTGGTCTTTGGAAGCAGGAAGCTTTGGTTCCCCGATCCATGGAGACCCACACCTCCACCATCCACAAAGATGTGGAGGAGGATGATACTCCCTTTGAAGGGAAGAGGGCGGCGTCATAGGACCCCAAAGCCGGTACGCGGCCCAAGGACCCAAATAGATTAAAGAAAACCTCGATCGGGTCCGCCGGCAAGTTGTCACGGAAGGTTGTGTTGTGTGACAACTCTAAGGATGATCCCCTTGTTCTGGGGAGGAAGAAACTGACACCCCGAAGGTACGCCACAGTGTTCCTGTCCTATATCTCATTATAACCATGCTTTATATGGAGGGAGCTTATATGAGCTTCTTTCTGCATAATTCCGATGGTGCGCCCAAGTAACTCTTCGAGCGGGCTGCCATCCCCTAGCGGGTCCCTAGACCCCTCTTCTCCTGCTCCATCTCATGATTGGCTAGGGGACGTGACTTCTACTCCGCCTCCCCAAGTTGATGTTATTGGAAATATGTCCTAGGGGCAATAATAAATTGGTTATTATTATATTTACTTGTTCATGATAATCGTTTATTATCCATGCTAGAATTGTATTGATTGGAAACTCAAATACATGTGTGGATACGTAGACAACACACTGTCACTAGTCAGCCTCTCAAGGACTAGCTCGTTGATCAAATATGGTCAAGGTTTCCTGGCCATAGACATGAGATGTCGTTTGATAATGGGATCACATCATTAGGAGATTGATGTGATGGACAAGACCCAAACTATGAACGTAGCATATAACCGGGTCAATTTATTGCTACTATTTTATGCATGTCAATGTATCTGTTCCTATGACCGTGAGATCATGCAACTCCCGGACACCATATGAATACCTTGTGTGTATCCAACGTCACAACGTAACTGGGTGACTATAAAGGTGCTCTACAGGTATCTCTGAAGGTGTCTATTGGGTTGGCATGGGTCAAGATTGAGATTTGTCACTCTGTGTGACGGAGAGGTATCTCGGGGCCCACTCGATAATACATCATCACAACAAGCCTTGCAAGCAATGTGACTAAGGAGTTAGTTACGGGATCTTGTATTACTGAACGAGTAAAGAGACTTGCCCGTAACGAGATCGAACTAGGTACAGAGATACCGACGATAAAATCTCTGGCAATTATTGTACCGATGGACAAAGGGAATATCATACGGGATTAACTGAATCCTTGACATAGACGTTAGACTGATAAAGATCTTTGTAGAATATGTAGGAGCCAATATGGGCATCCAGGTCCCGCTATTGGTTATAGACCGGAGAGTGTCTCAGGTCATGTCTACATAGTTCTCGAATCCACAGGGTCTGCACACTTAAGGTTCGGTGACGTTTCGGTATTATTGAGTTATGTATGTTGGTGACCAAAAAGTTGTTCGGAGTCTCGAATGAGATCTCGGACATCACGAGGAGCTCCGGAATGGTCCAGAGGTAAAGATTTATATATTGGAAAGTTGCATTTGGCTTCCGGAAGGATTTCGGGCATTACCGATAAAGTACCGGGAGTGACGAATGGGTTCTCGGGATTTACCGGGAGGGGCCACCCACCCGGGAAAGGACCTAGTATGCCTAAAGGTGGCGCGCCATCCCCTAGTGGGCTGGTGCAGCCAACCCAATAAGCCTATTTTCGGCCAAGGTGCAAAAGAGAGAAAGAGGGAAGGAGGAAACCAACTAGGAAGGGGAGTCCTCCACCAAACCGTATTGGAGGAGGACTCTCCTCCTAGCTTCGGCCGAACCTCTCCTTGGAGGAGGAGACAAGGCACCCCTCCCTCCCCTTCCACCTATATATAGCGGAGGCCTTGAGGGCAACACACACCAGAAAAGCCACGTGTTGCCCTCTCCTCCATAGATCATCTTCTTCGTCTAAATTAGTCCGGCATAGCTTGGCGAAGCCCTGCTGGATTAGTTCACCATCACCACCACCACGCCATCGTGCTAGAGAACTCATCTACCTGTCCGCCCTATTGCTGGATCAAGAAGGCGGAGATTGTCATCGAGCTGTTCGTGGAGGTGCCGTCCGTTCGACACTAGATCGGGATGGATCGTGATTGCAGCGTGGAACGAATCATGATGAGATCACAGGACGGACTGCGATTTGGATAACGAAGATGTTCCACGACATCAACCATGTTATATACGCTTCCGCTTAGCAATCTACAAGGGTATGTAGATAAACTTCCCCCTCTCGTAGATGGTCATCACCATGGATAGATCTTGTGTGTGCGTAGGAAAAAAAATTCCCATGCGACGTTCCCCAACAGTGGCATCATGAGCTAGGTCTATGCGTAGATAACATCTCGAGTAGAATACAAGGGAGTTTGCGGGCATTGATTTTCAGATTTCTTCCCTCCTTAGTGTTTTCTTGATTCAGCGGCATTGTTGGATGAAGCGGCCCGGACCAACATTACTCGTACGCTTACAAGCGACCGGTTCCATCGACTAACATGCAACTTGTTGCATAAAGATGGTTGGCGGGTGTCTGTTTCTCCTACTTTAGTTGAATTGGATTTGACAGAGGCGGTCCATGGAGAAGGTTAAATAGCAAATTGTGTATCACCACTATGGTTTTGCGTAAGTAAGATGCGATCATACTAGTTACCCATAGCAGCCATGTAAAACATGCAACAACAAATTAGAGAACATCTAACTTGTTTTTTGTAGGGTATGTTGTGATACGATATGGCCAAAGACATGATATGATATATTTGATATATGAGATGATCATGTTGTACTAGTTAACTATCGACTTGCATATCGATGCTACGGCTACCGGCAGGAGCCATAGGGTTGTCTTTAATTTTTTTGCACCCGATGATGCTTTGCTTTATCGCTAGTTCAATAGCTTTAGTAGTAACAACATAGATGGTGCGACAACCTCGATGGAAGCACAATTATGGAGATAATGGTTTGGCACCGGTGACGACGGGATCATGCTGGTGCTTTGGTGATGGAGATGAAGAAGCACAAGTTCATGGCCATATCATGTCACTTATGATTTGCATATGATGTTACTCCTTTTATGCACCTTATTTTGCTTAGGACGAAGGTAGCATTATAAGGTGATCCCTCACTAAAATTTTAAGATAAAACTGTGTTCTCCCAGAGTGTGCACCGTTGCGATAGTTCGTCATTTCGATACACCACGTGATGATCGGGTGTGATAGACTCTACGTTCACATACAACGAGTGCAAGACTATTTTGCACACGTGGAACACTCAGGTTAAATTGGACGAGCCTAGCATGTACAGTCATGGACTCATAACACAAGAGACCGAAAGGTTGAACATGAGTCATATAGTAGATATGATCAACATAGAGATGTTCACCATTGAAGCCAACTTAACTCACATGATGATCAGACTTGAGTTGGTGAATTTGGATCATGTGTCACTCTAATGACTAGAGGGATGTCAATTTGAGTGGGAGTTCTTAAGTAATATGATTAATTGAACTTATTATCATGAACATAGCCAAAATGTCTTTGCAAATTATGTTGTAGCTTGCATTGTAGATCTAATGTTTTTGATATGTTCCTAGAGAAAACTTAGTTGAAAGATGATAGTACCAATTATGCGGACTTGGTCCGTAAACTAAGGATTGTCCTCATTGCTGCATATAAGGCTTATGTCCTTAATGCACCGCTCGGTGTGCTACCCTCCGAGCATCGTCTGTGGATGTTACGAACATGTGATATACACTTTTTCAATCACTATGTCATACTTCAGTGCGTCATGCTTTAAAGCTTAGAATTGAGACGCCCAAGACGTTTTGAACTTCACAAAACATATGAGATGTTCCAAGAGCTGAAATTAGGACTTCATGGTCATGCCGTGTTGAGAGGTGTGAGACCTCCGACAAGATTCTTTGTCTGCAAAGTGATGGAGAAAATCTCAATTGTTGAGCATGTGCTCAGATTGGTTGGGTGCTTCAATCACTTCAATCTAGTGGGAGTTGATCTTCGAGATAGGATAGTGATTGACATAGTTCTCCAAAGTCACTGTCAGCAAGCTGCTAGAGCTTCGTGATGAACTATAGCATATCAGGGACATACGCATTTGTGGATGTTGCGAACATGTGACATACACATTCTCCGCTTGGTGTGCTAAACCCCGAGCATCGTGTGTGGATGTTGCGAACATGTGACATACACGTTTTTTATGACTATGTGATAGTTCAGTGTGTAATGCTTAACGGCTTAGAATTGAGGCACCAAAGATGTTTTGAACATAATGGAACATATGAGATGTTCCAATAGATGAAATTGGGATTTCAGGCTCGTGCCCGTGTTGAGAGGTATCATACATCCAACAAGATTCTTGGCCTGAAAGTAAGGGAGAAAAGCTCAATTGTTGAGCATGTGCGCAGATTGTCTGGGTACTACAATCTCTTGAATCGAGTGGGAGTTAATCTTCGAGATAATATAGTGATTGACATAGTTCTCCAAAGTCACTACCAGCAAGCTACTGGAGCTTCGTGTTGAACTATAGCATATCAGGGATGCACAAGATGATACCTGAGTTATTTGTGATGTTTGACACCGTGAAAGTAGAAATCAAGTAGGAGCATCAATTGTTGATGGTTAGTAAAACCACTAGTTTCGAGAACGGCAAGGGCAAGAAGGATACTTCATGAACGACAAACTAGTTGCCGCTCTAGTAAACAAACCCAGGGTTGAACCCAAACCCGAGACTAAGTGCTTCTATTTTGAAGGGAATGGCAACTGAAGCGGAACTACCCTAGTTAGTTGGTAGATGAGAAGGCTGGCAAAGTGGACAAAAGTATATTGGATATACGTGATATTGATGTGTACCTTACTAGTACTCCTAGTAGCACCGGGGTATTAGATACCGGTTCAGTTGCTAAGTGTTAGTAACTCAGAATTATAGCTACGAAATAAACGGATACTAATAAGAGTGAGGTGACGATGTGTATTGGAAGTAATTCCATGGTTGATGTGATCAAACATCACACAATCCCTCTACCGTCGGGATTAGTGTTGAACCTAAATAAATGTTATTTGGTGTTTGCGTTGAGCATGGACATGATTAGATTGTGTTTGTTGCAATACGATTATTCATTTAAAGAGAATAATGGTTACTCTGTTTACTTGAATAATACCTTCAATGGTCACACATCTAATATGAATGGTTTGTTGAATCTCGATCGTAGTGATACACATGTTCATAATATTGATGGCAAAAGATACAAATTATTAATGATAGTACCACTTACTTGTGGCATTGCCACTTCAGTCATATTGGTATAAAACGCATGAAGAAGCTCCATGCTGATGGATCTTTGGACTCACTCGTTTTTGAATCCTTTGAGACATGCGAACCATGCCTATTGGTGTAAACACATGAAGGAACTCCATGCAAATGGATCATTTGGACTCAATTGATTTTGAATCACTTGAGACATGCAAATCATGCCACATGGTCAAGATGACTAAAGACCTCGTCTTCCTGTGATGGAACGAGCAAGAAACTTATTGAAAATAATACATTTTGATGTATGCAGTCCAATGAGTGTTGGTGCATGTAGTGGACATCGTTATGTTCTTACTTCACTGATGATTTGAGTAGATACAAGTGTATTTACTTGATTAATCACAAAGTCTGAAATATTGAAAAGTTCAAGCTATTTCAGAGTGAAGTTGAAGATCATCGTGACAAGAGGATAATATTCCTATGATGTGATCGTGGAGGTAAATATATATCTGAGTTGCGAGTTTGGTGAAACATTTAAGACATATGTGAAAATTGTTTCACAACTCATGCCACCTGGAACACCATCGTGTGATGGTGTGTCCAAATGTCATAGAAGCGCCATGTTGGATATGGTGCATACTGTGATGTCTCATATTGAAATACCACTATCGTTTTGGGGTTAGGCATTAGAGACAACCACATTTACTTTAAAATAGGGAACCACATAATTCCGTTGAGATGACACCGTATGAACTATGGTTTGGAGAAACCTAAGATGTTGTTTCTTAAAGTTTGGGACTATGATGCTTATGTCAAAAGGCTTCACCCTGATAAGCTCGAACCCAAAGCACATAAATGCATCTTCATAGGACATCCAAAACAGATGGGTATACCTCCTATCTTAGATCCAAAAGCAAAGTTTTTGTTTCTAAAAATGGGTCCTTTCTCGAGAAAGAGTTTTTGTCGAAAGAATTGAGTGGGAGGATGGTGGAACTTGATAAGGTTATTTAGCCATCACTTCAACCAGAGAGTATAAGGGCGCAGGAAGTTGTCACTAGTAGGAAAAACCTTATAGGTAGGAGCCTGTAGTAGCGCTGGAAAATAGCCTGCGCTGCTGCTACTTACCAGTAGCGTTGTAAATAGGACGCGCTACTGCTAACTACCGTAGGAGTAGCGTGGGATGCATTTTTAGCGCTACTGCTAAACGGGGCCCAACGAGGCCACCCACAGTATCTGTAGTAGTAGCACTGGACTGTAAAAAGCTCTACTGCTAAGTTCCATAGCAGTAGCGCTTCCCTCGAACTAGGGCTACTACAAAAAGGGGCCCCATGAGGCCACCGACAACAGCTGTAGTAGCAGCGCTGGTTGGGGAAAAGCTCTACTCCTAAGTGCAATAGCAGTAGCGCTCCTCTGGAACCAACGCTACTGCTACACGTGGGCAGCTTCATTTACACCCACACACACCCCTCTCCCCCTTCCTCCCCCTTTGCCCTCCTTTCTCATTTCCTCCTCCATTGTTACTTCTCCACTATTCTTGCCCTTCTTCTCTCTTTCTTCTACCTATCACACACACACACCCTCTCCCCCTTCCTCCCCCATTTTCCCTATCCCCTCATTTCTCCTTTCCTCCACCATTGTTGCCCTTTCACCCACACACACACACCCTCTCCCCTCCCCCCCCTTTGCCCTATCCCCTCCTTTCTCCTTTCCTCCACCATTGTTGCCCTCATTTAACCCACACACACCCTCCCCCCTTCCTCCCCCTTCGCCCTATCCCCTCCTTTTTTCCTTTCCTCTCTCTAACTTCTCCACCCTTGTTACCTCTCCATTATTTAGCCGTGCATAATCTATCTCGAGATATATATAGGTGAGTAAAAAGTTGTGCATTTCAATAAGGGGAATATGTGTGTTTGCGATATGAAGGGATATTGTGTGAGTGACATGACCCGTGAGTTGCTAATGTTTTGCTGAAATTTCGATTTATTTCCATTTCGACGAATTACGAGCAAACTCGGTATGTCCTATTTTAGGCAATGCCATGCCAAATTTTTATATGCATGCATTTTGTTTATGACCCTTTTCCTTGTTATACCTTGAAGTCAAGAAGGTGAGTGGTAGGAAGGTGGAGCGATACTTGCAATCCGCGAGTATGGACATGTATGAAAATAAACGGACTCAGATTAGATGTTCGTGTACAAGATGCAAAGAAGGAGTAATTTTGGACCCTTTTGATCGTTGTAGTTTGAAGGCCCACTTGCTGATCAATGGTTACTGGATGGCTATACTCGGTGGATAAGTGAAGATGATGATGAGGACGATCACATGACAGGGAATAACGACATGGGTCTAGACGAAGAGATGACCGATCGACAAGAAGACGATGGTGCCGGACATGACGGTTGTGAAGAGTCCGAATACGGCGGCGGGGAAGAGTCTCGACATGGCGTCGGAGAAGATTCTGGATACGGCAAAGTAGCAGAGTACGGACATGGCGGAGAAGAGTCGATGGACACGCCGTAGACTTTGACGCTACTAGGTTCAGTCGTGCTGGACCCTCATGTTTGAGACCTCATTTGCAAGAGTACGAATAGAGACACAGTTGATTATAGAGAGGAAGCCAAGCTGCCGCAACTTGAAGTAGACTCGAAGACTCCATTATATGACGGTTGCGATCCCGAGGTTACCCGCTTGAGTTTCACGTTCAAACTTCTAAAGACGAAGGCCAAAAACAAATGGACAAACAAAATCCTCGATGAACAGTTGAAGTATCTACAAAATAAAGTTCTTCGCACAGGGAACCTGTCTCCTATTAGTGTCGATGAGGCCAAGAAAATCGTTTGCCCTCTGGATCTGCCGCATATTAGATACCACGCATGCACCAACGATTGCATCATTTATCGGGGTGAGCACGAGGAAAAAACCAGGTGTCCAGTGTGCAATGCTTCTCGATGCAAGAAGGCAGGAAAGAAAGCTCTTTAGAAAGTTGTATGGTACTTTTCGATCACTCCCCGTCTGCAGAGGTATTTCGTAGATCCTAAGGAAGCAAAGCTCATGCGCTCGCACGCGGAGAGGAAGAAGCCTGATGATGGAGATGATCAGAAGCTGAGTCACCTCGCAGATGGTAGCCAGTGGAGAGCACTCAATGCCGAATATCTTTTTTCGGAGAAGATGCAAGGAGCATCATGCTTGGTGCGTGTATCGATGGCATGAATCCGTTTGGAAACCAGAGCACCAACCACAGCACATGGCCCGTATTTGTATGGATTTACAACCTCCCCCATGGAAGTGCATGAAGACAAAGTACATACACATGAGCATGCTGATTCAAGAGCCGAAACAACCGGGAAATAATATTAACCTATATATGGGACTTTTGAAAGAGGAGCTAGACACGTTATCGCCGGTCAAGACATGGGACGCCAGCACAAGAGATTATTTCTATATGAGAGATGCACTGATGACGACGGTGCACGACTATCTCGGTTACGGGTACACCTCAGGCCAGGTGTGCCATAGATACAACGGATGCACGAGGTGTATGGATGATACAACGTCTCAGCATCTTACGTCAACGAAAGATGGAAGGTCTGGGAAAATCGTGTACATGGGGAAACGTAGATGGCTCGAAAAGGATGGCCTGTGGAGAAAACATGGAGATCTATTCAATGGTTTGGATAAGCATGGAGGACCTTGCTACGGCAATAGACAACAGCTCCAGAAATTGGCACGTTGACGGATACTAGGCTTGTGTTGGTTTTTCCCTTGAAGAGGAAAGGGTGATGCAGCACAGGAGCAGTAAGTATTTCCCTCAGTTTGAGAACCAAGGTATCAATCCAGTAGGAGAATCTCGTCAGGTCTAGAGTACCTGCCCAAACACAAAAGAGCTTGCACCCAACGCTATAAAGGGGTTGTCAATCCCTTCAAGATTGATTGCAAAGTGAGATCTCAAGGCGGAAAGTGCAATGAAGTAAAAGAGTAAGGCTAAAAATATGGTGTGAAGTAGACCCGGGGGCCATAGTGTTCACTAGAGGCTTCTCTCAAAACAACAAATATTACGGTGGGTGAACAAATTACTATCGAGCAATTGACAGAACCGCGCAAAGTCATGACGATATCTAAGGCAATGATCATACATATAGGCATCACGTCCGAGACAAGTAGACCGATACTTTCTGCATCTACTACTATTACTCCACACATCGACCGCTATCCAGCAAGCAACTAGTGTATTGAGTTCATGATGAACAGAGTAACGCCTTAAGCAAGATGACATGATGTAGAGGGATAAACTCAAACCAATGATGAAAACCCCATATTTTTACCCTTGATGGCAACAACACGATGCGTGCCTCGCTACCCCTTCTGTCACTGGGTGAGGTCACCGCACGGTATGAACCCAAAACCAAGCACTTCTCCCTTTGCAAGAATCATAGATCAAGTTGGCCAAACAAAACCCACAACTCGAAGAGAATTACAAGGATATGAAATCATGCATATAAGAGATCAGAAGAAACTCAAATAAGATTCATAGATAATCTGATCATAAATCCACAATTCATCGGATCTCGACAAACACACCGCAAAAGAAGATTACATCGGATAGATCTCCATGAAGATCATGGAGAACTTTGTATTGAAGATCCAAGAGAGAGAAGAAGCCATCTAGCTACTAGCTATGGACCCGTAGGTCTATGGTGAACTACTCACGCATCATCGGAGAGGTCATGGTGTTGATGAAGAAGACCTCTGTATCCGAATCCCCCTCCGGCAGGGCACCAGAACGTGCCCCATTTGGGATCTTGCAGAGACAGAAGCTTGCGGCGGCGGAAAAGTATTTTTTTTGATCTCCTGATTTTTTCTAGGATTTTAGGGAATATATAGGCGAAAGACCTAGGGCAGGGGAGGCCCAGGTAGCTCACAAGCCTGGGAGGCGCGGGCCCCCCTGGTCGTGCCATGAGGGCTTGTGGGGTCCCTGGTGACCCTCTGCCTTGGTTCTCAAGTCTCCCGATCATCTTCTGTTTCAGTAAATATCTTTTCACAAGTTTTATTCCGTTTGGACTCCGTTCAAAATTCTCCTCTGAAAAGGGTCAAAAACACGGAAAAAACAGGAACTGGCACTTGGACCTGAGTTAATAAGTTAGTCCCAAAAAAGATATAAAAGGCATACAAAACATCCAAAGTTTGACAAGATAATAGCATGAAACCATCAAAAATTATAGATACGTTGGAGACGTATCAAGCATCCCCAAGCTTAACTCCATCTCGACCTCGAGCAGGGAAGTGACAAAGACTGAATTTTCTATGTGGAATGCTACCTAGCATAGTTGTCCTTTGTAACTTCTTTCATGCGACATGAATGTTCAGATCAGTAAGATTCAAAACAATAGTTTACTATTGACATGAAAACAATAATACTTCAAGCAAACTAGCAAGGTAATCATCAACTTTGAAAATAACAAGGCCAAAGAAAGTTATCCCTACAAAATCATATAGTCTGGCTATGCTCCATCATCCCCACACAACTAATTTAAATCATGCACAACCCCAGTATTGGCCAAGTAATTTTTTTTGCACTCTTACTTTCTCAAACCTTTTACAACTATCACGCAATACATGAGCGTGAGCCATGGATATAGCACTATAGGTGGAATAGAGTATGTGGTGGTTGTGAGACAAAAAGCAGGAGATGGTCACATTGACTCGGCGTATCAAAGGGCTATGGAGATGCCCATTAATAGATATCAATGTGAATGAGTAGGGATTGCCATACAAAGGATGCACTAGAGCTATAAGTATGTGAAAGGTCAAAAGGAGAACTAGTGGGTGTGCATCCAGCTTGCTTGCTCATGAAGACCTAGGGCAATTTTCAAGAAGCCCGTCATTGGAATATACAAGCCAAGTTATATAATAAAGATTCCCACTAGCATATGGTGGTGACAATGCAAGAAGCTCTCAATCATGAAGAACATGGTGATATTATGAAGCACAAGTGTGGAAAAAGATAGTAGCATTGTCCCTTCTCTCTTTTTCTCTTTTTTTTATTTGGGCTCTTTGGCCTCTTTCCATATCTCCTTTTTTTATTGTGGGCAACTTTGGCCTCTTTTTTTTTCCTCACATGGTACAATGATCTAATAATGATGATCATCACACTTTTATTTACTCACAGCTCAAAGCTTAGAACAATGATGACTCTATAGGAAATGCCTTCGGCAGTGTACCGGGATGTGCAACGATCTAACTTGGCATATGATGTTGAAACATCTCGCTAGCTATCTTACGATCATGCAATGGAAAAATGATAGTGATGGCACAAGTCATGAGACGGAACGATGGGAGTTGCATGGCAATATATCTCGAAATGGCTATGAAAATGCCATAGTAGGTAGGTATGGTGGCTGTTTTGAGGAAGGCATATCGTGGGTTTGTGCACCGGCGAACGTTGCGTTGCACTAAAGAGGCTAGAAATGGTGGAAGGTGAAAGTGCATCTATACCATGGACTCACATTAGTCATGAAGAACTCACATACTTGTTGCAAAAGTTTTTATTAGTAATCGAAACAAAGTACTAAACGCATACTCCTAGGGGAAGGGATGGTAGGTGTTAACCATCACGCGATCCCGACCGCAACACAAAGGATGACAATCAATAGATCAATTAAGCTCCGACTTCCTAACATAGCGGTTCACCATACGTGCATGTTACGGGAATCACTAAATTCAACACAAGTATTTCTAGATTCACAACACCCTACTAACATAACTCTTAATATTACCAAATCGACGTCTCAAAACTAATTGAGAGGAATCAAAACTTCTCTTTCTACGGAATGCACATGAAGATGGTGGGTTTTGTATCCTCTTTGGGTACCTATCACCTTTGGGACTACTTTCATAGTGCAAGACAACTACCAAGTTACGCACCATCGTGCTCTAAAAGATCTAAGTGAAGCACATAGAGCAAAATTATCTAGATCAAAAGATATAAGTGAAGCACGGTGAGCATTCTAGCAAATCCACGATGAGTGCATGTCTCTCTCAAAAGGTCTGCAGCAAGGATGATTGTGACACAACAAAAAGAAAATACTCCTATGATACAAGACGCTCCAAGCAAAACACATATCATGTGGTGAATAAAAATATAGCTCCACGTAATGTTACCGATGGATTGAAGACGAAAGAGGGGATGCCTTCCCGGGTCATCCCCAAGCTTAGGCTTTTTGGTGTCCTTGAATTTGGCTTGGGATGCCTTGGGCATCCCCAAGCTTGAGCTCTTTCCACTCTTTATCCCTTTGTCCATGAGAACATCACCCAAAACTTGAAAACTTCACAACACAAAACTTAAACAGAAACTCGTGATATCATTAGCACAAGAAAACAAACTACCACCTCTTTAGGTACTGTAGCAATCTTGATTTCTATTTATATTGGTGTTAGATTACTGTATTATCACTTTTCCATGGCTATTACCCCCCGATACTATCCATAGTTTCATCAAAACAAGCAACCAACACAACAAAAACAGAATCTGTCAAAAACGGACCAGTCTGTAGGAATCTGTATACTTCATATACTTCTGGTACCTCAAAAATTCTGAAACAATTACGACTAACTCGGCAAAAGGCATATCAGCCAGCAGTAAAATGAATCAACTCAAAATCTCTTTCTGAATAAAAATGAAAAGTAATCTCGTGAGCGAAAAGTTTCTGTCTTTTTCCATCAGGATCAAACAACCATCACAAAGACTAGTCATAAAGGTTTTGCTTGGCTCAAACACAAAAAGAAACACAAAAGACACAATCATAACAGAATTATGATGGTGTGGACGCAACAAAACAGAAAGCAAAAAGCAAAGATAAATTCATTTGGTTGCCTCCCAATAAGCGCCATTGTTTAACGCCCTTAGCTAGGCATTGATAATTCAATGATGCTCACACAAAAGACAAGAATTGAAGCACAACGAGAGCATCATAAAGCACGTGGAAATCACATCTAAGTCTAACATACTTCCTATGCATGGGCATTTTATAGGAAAACAGATTGTCAAGACAACCAATAGTTACCATATGCAAGGAAGAAGAAAGAGACAATAGCAATCTCAACAAAATGAGAGGTGATTTAGTGACATGAAAGTTTCTATCATAATATTTTCCTCTCTCAAAACAATTACATGTGTTATCATATTCAAATTCAACAATATAGCTATCACATAGGATATTCTTTTCATGATCCACAAGCATGCAAAGTTGATGCTCTTCAAAAATAGTGGGATTATCATCAACTGAAGTCATGAGTTCTCCAATCCCACTTTCAATATTATTGCAAATATCATAATCATCATGAGGCTTAAACAAATTTTCAAGATCATAAGAAAAATCATTACCCCAATCATGATCATTGCAACAAGTAGAGGACATAGCAAAACTAGCATCCCCAAGCTTAGGGTTTTGCATATTTTTAGCATGATTGACACTAATAGGATTTATAGTGAAACCATTGCAATCATGCTTTTCAATAAAGAAGACCTCGTGAATCACTTCATAAATTTCTTTATCACGATTTTTAGATTCACGCATCTCAAGCAAAACTTCATCGAGAAAGTCTAGTGCACTCAACTCACTAGCAAATGGTTCAACATAATTGGGTCTCTTAAAAAGATTAGCAAGTGGATGAGGATCCATATCAATAGATTTTAAGCAAGATGCAAGCATATTGAAGGCACATAGCACACAAGCAAAGGAAAGGCAAACGAAAAAGGCAAATAATTTTGTAAATTATTGTTTTTCAGAAGTGGGGGAGAGGAAAACAAGAGGCAAAAAAGTAAATGCAAGATATGAGTTTGCGACACTTACTTGGGTGAATTCTTGACTTGATCCTCCCCGGCAACGGCGCGAGAAATTTTTCTGCTACGGCAACAGACAATAGCGCCAGAAATTGGCACGTTGACGGAGACTGGGCTTGCGTTCGTTTTTCCCTTGAAGAGGAAAGGGTGATACAGCACAGGAGCAGTAAGTATTTCCCTCAGTTTGAGAACCAAGGTACCTGCGCAAACACAAAAGAGCTTGCACCCAACGCTATAAAGGGGTTGTCAATCCCTTCAAGATTGATTGCAAAGTGAGATCTCAAGGCGGAAGGTGCAACGAAGTAAAAGAGTAAGGCTCAAAATATGGTGTGAAGTAGACTCGGGGGCCATAGTGTTCACTGGAGGCTTCTCTCAAAATAGCAAATATTACGGTGGGTGAACAAATTACTGTCGAGCAATTGATAGAACCGCACAAAATCATGACGATATCTAAGGCAATGATCATACATATAGGCATCACGTCCGAGATAAGTAGACCGATACTTTCTGCATCTACTACTATTACTCCACACATTGACCGCTATCCAGCATGCATCTAGTGTATTAAGTTCATGACGAACAAAGTAACGCCTTAAGCAAGATGACATGATGTAGAGGGATAAACTCAAACCAATGATGAAAAACCCATCTTTTTACCATTGATGGCAACAACACGATGCGTGCCTCGCTACCCCTTCTGTCACTTGGTGAGGTCACCGCACGGTATGAACCCAAAACCAAGAACTTCTCCCATTGCAAGAATCATAGGTCAAGTTGGCCAAACAAAACCCACAACTCGAATAGAATTACAAGGATATGAAATCATGCATATAAGAGATCAGAAGAAACTCAAATAAGATTCATAGATAATCTGATCATAAATCCACAATTCATCGGATCTCGACAAACACACCGCAAAACAAGATTACATCGGATAGATCTCCATGAAGATCACGGAGAACTTTGTATTGAAGATCCAAGAGAGAGAAGAAGCCATCTAGCTACTAGCTACGGACCGGTAGGTCTATCGTGAACTACTCACGCATCATTGAAGAGGTCATGTTGTTGATGAAGAAGCCCTCCGTATCCGAATCCCCCCTCCGGCCGGGCACCAGAACGTGCCCCAGATGGGATCTTGCGGAGACAGAAGCTTGCGGCGGCGGAAAAGTATTTTCGTTGATCTCCTGATTTTTTCTGGGATTTTAGGGAATATATAGGCGAAAGACCTAGGGCAGGGGAGGCCTAGGGAGCCCACAAGCCTGGGAGGCGCAGGCCCCCTGGCTGCGCCATGAGGGCTTGTGGGGTCCCTGGTGACCCTCTGCCTTGGTTCTCAAGTCTCCCGATCGTCTTTTGTTTTGGAAAATATCTTTTTGGAAGTTTTATTCCATTTGGACTCCGTTGAAAATTCTCCTCTGAAAAGGGTCAAAAGCACGGAAAAAATAAGAACTGGCACTTGGCACTGAGTTAATAAGTTAGTCCCAAAAAAGATATAAAAGGCATACAAAACATCCAAAGTTTGACAAGATAATAGCATGAAACCATCAAAAATTATAGATACGTTGGAGACGTATTAGACCTCCACGTAAGAGGAGCGGCACCGAAATCAACGAGTTCTTGAATAACTGGCAACAGTACCCCGCGCCGGGAAAGATGGAAAAGGCGCCGGACCCGCTGCTGAAGGTATGGAAAACTAGGTCTGTTTTTTAGGACTTGGAGTACTAGCCCAATGACGACACACCTCATTGCCTTGATCAAATGCATGTAATGAGGAATGTCCTCGAGAGCTTACTTGGCACACTGATGAACATGCCGGAGCAGACCAAGGATGGGCCGAAGGCAAGGAAAGACTTGGAGGATTTGGAGATCAGGGGGATCTCCACATGCCCCGTAAAAATTCGATGGAGGAGGCGGAGACGGAGACGGCGACGGGGCCAAGGGGAAGAAAAGTCAACAAGAATGAGTAGAATTGTTGCCCCCTTCTTGCTTCTCCTTAAGTCCTAAGGAGATCGATCAATTAATCAAGTGCCTTATGGGAATCAAATTTAGTCCCGGTTACTATGGGTAGATAAGCAGATTTCTAGACACCAAGAAGAAAAGGTTCAGCGGGATGAAGTCTCATGACTGTCATGTGATGATGACGCATATACTCCCGGTTTCCATTAGAGGGATAATGTACAAGCACGTCTGTGAGACACTACTGGTCTCTACAACTTCTTCGATGTTATCTCTCAAAAGTCCATCATTCTGAAGTAGCTCCGAAGGCTACAGGAAGAGATCGTTGTCATACTATGTGAGCTTGAGATGTACTTCCCGCCCGCATTCTTTGACATCATGGTGCATCTGTGTGTCCACATCATGGACGACATCATCAACCTCAGGCCAATATTCCTTCACAGCATAATGTCGTTGGAGAGGATGAATGGGGTGATCAAAGGATTCGTTTATAACATGGATCGTCCCGAGGGGAGCATCGTCCAGGGGTATCTGACCCAAGAGTGCATCTCCTTTTGCAAGAATTATATGGGCAAAGAAGACCCTATTGTTGGTTTGCCCGTCAACAAGCACCATGGGAGGCTCGGAGGAGAAGGTCACAACAACGGTCGGAGGGAATTGCACGTGGACTACTCGGATCGACGGGACGACTTTGACAGGGCTAACTTAGTAGTGCTACTACACATAGATGTGGTAGATGATTATGTAACACTGCACAAAGAAATCATCGCAAAGAAGTACCGTGATCAGGGGATGCGCAAGACGGACGACGAAGTTACTGTAGAGCACAACGCCACTTTCTTGCATTGGTTCAAAGAGCAGGTTCATGCTAATCCCCCCGAAGAGGGCAGCGCAGACGGGTTTCTCATACACGTCTTAGCACAGGGCCCCACGCCCAAACTCATGTCCTATGAGGCATACGTAATCAATGGGTACACGTTTTACACAGAGGCCAAAGACATGGACAGTGATTACCAGAACTCACGGGTGACGACTGAATGCATGACCGACTCCAACGGCACAACTAAAAGATTCTACGGAAGGGTCGAAGAGATCTGGGAGCTTAACTATTATGGAAAGCACGATGCGATGATGTTCCGTGTCAGGTGGGCTAAGGTCGTCGTAAGAGAAAACAAGTATTTAACTACCATGTCTATGCCCGACGCAAAGAGCGCTACCGTCAACGTTAACGTCATCGCCAAAACTGCGCCATGGATACACACTAAGCACGTGACACAATGCTTCTTCATAATCGACCCGACCAATCCCAACCGTGTTGTCGTGAGGAGAGGCAAAAGGAACATCATCGGAATGGATGGAGTCGCCAACAAGGAAGACTAAGACCAATACGGCAACCCGATGAGGGATGATGACTATGACGACGAAGCATACAAGAAAAGAAGAATCAAGACTACATTACCTAAGAAAGATCGTACTCCATGGTGGCGGAAAATAACAATCAAGACAACAAAAAAGAAAGGGAAGAAGATCAACGTGAAACGTCTTCGATGGAACTGAGAAACAATCATTTATATATATTTACGTATTTTTTTTACGCAACAACACATGGTTCCAGAAATATTCGCGTATTGTGGGAGGGAGATGTTCTCATCATCGATTTCATGCGTGCGAGAGGCCATCGGGAGAAAAACAAAAAAGGGAGAAAGCAATACAAAAGAAAAAGGAAAGTAAATTGAAAAGGAAAGGAAATAAATAAAAAGGAAATAAAGGTAATAAAAATAAAATAATAAATAAAAATAATTAAAATAAATTAATAAATAAAATAAAGTTAGTAGTAGCGCTGGTTTGGCACCAGCACTACTCCTAACTTAGCAGTAGCGCTCGAACCAAATGAGCGCTACTGTTATATAACCTAGGTCATTTAGGAGTGGCGCTCGGTTAGCACTAGCGCTACTACTAAGAACCAATTCAGCACTACTTCTACCTTTGGTTAACCCGACCCAAAATCCCCTAACTCCCCATGTCCCTCCACTCCTTCCCTCTCCCCCCTCTCCCACGCGCGCTCCACTCCCCCTATCACCACCGCCGCCCGCCGAAGCCCTTCCCGCTCGCTGGAGCCCTCCCCCGGAGACCTCCCCACCCCCTCGAAGCCCTCCCCACTCTGGTAAGCCCCCCCCCCACCACCTCCAATCCCTCCCCGCTCTGGTAAGCCCCCCGCTCCCCGCCCGCCGGAGCCCTCCCCACCGGAAGTGGTTTTTGCCCCAAGAATAGGCACCAGCACGGGGAGGGCTTGTGCCTTTTTTTGGCGACAAACATCAGACCGCTTCTTTTGTTTTCTTTATAATTTGTTCATCTCAGTTCTACAATTTGTTTTAGAAAAAAATCTACAATATGTAAGTCTAGGGAAAATATGTTCTAAACATGTAGCTATCCCCAGATCCTCGTGTGTGAATGCATACAACCAAAGCTAGCTAGTAATAGTAAAAAAGAGACGGGGACATTGCTGAGGAAGACTCACTTGTTTGTGACCAAGAAACTGCTAGGATTTTTACATCTGTTAATTTCAGGCTTGACTTTTTTAGGCATCAAGTGCATGTTTTTAATACCATCAAATATATAGACATGTAACATGCAAGTGCAAGGATAACGACGCATCTCAATTTTGCATAAATTTTACTCATAATGATAATGATTACTTTATGGCATATTCTCTTCCATTCTGTACCTAGATTTACTTATTAGAAGATGATCTGGGCCACTAGTTAGTAGTTTAATTAATATGCATGTATCTCCAGAGTGGGAATTCTAGACATATGGTCGTAAGTGGTTAATTACTTTATGGCATATTCTCTTTTATATAATACACTACTTCGCACGGCTAATCTCAGAGTGAATATAGCCATTGGTTACAGTTTGGGGAGGAAATTATCAGCGTAGCGATGTGAACTAAATCTGAGTATTGCTTTTCTAGACAAATAGAGTATTGTTTTTTTGGATGTTGGAGAAATGAGTTAGGAGTATATGATTTTTGAGGAGCATGTCAAGCATAAATGCCAGTGATATGATTTGCCTATATGGTTTTCAGATGTACTTGTTCATTGTTGCTATATATGAGTGGCCTATGTTTTGCCGGAATGTTGATTCATTTCCGTTACGGCAAAATTCAGGCGCTCCATATGTCCACTTTCTAGCAAAGGTCAGGCCGAAATTTTCCGTGAATTTCGGCATGACTAGTGCTAGAAACTAGGACATACGGAGTGCCCTGGAATTGCCGGAAATGGGAATGAAGAGGAGAAGTAAAGGAAAAATAGAAGAAGAGGAGAAGTAGAAGAAAAAGGAGAAGTAGAGGAGGAAGGAGAGGAAGAAGAGGAGGATAGGAAGAAGAGGATGAAGGAGAGGTAATTATATTTTTTTAGGTTAATTCTGTTTTTAGAATTATTTAGGTTAATTCTGTTTTAGAATTATTTAGGTTAATTCTATTTTATAATTATTAGAGGAAGAGGAGGAGAGGAAGAAGAGGAGGAAGAGAAGAAGAAGAGACTAATAATGTTGTTTTAGGTTAATTCTATTTTTAGAATTACTTAGGTTAATTTTGTTTTAGAATTATTTAGGTAAATTATGTTTATAAATGACATGAACTATTATAATAGGTCCCTTTTATTATTCATGTTATTCGGCCTAGAATTAAACTATTATAATTAAATACTCATAGGAAATTAATATGTCTAGCCACGACGAAGCCGGGGGTTCTCGTCGCACCGGAGATGACCATTTTCAGGAAGCAGATGAATATTTCAATTACGTGGACCAATGCAAGCCGGGGTCGCAGGTTGGCAGTGAGACCAATCCCGACCGCCCCCAAGTGTGGCGATGATGCTGACTTAGTCGGTCAAGGACCAAAGACGAAGAGGGCAAGAAAATAAAATGAGCTCGGCACCGGACAAATCGTGGTCACGGCGATGCACCCCACGAAATTAGAGCCATTGGAGCCGGAGAAAGCGCGCAAGTGCTACGACAATCAACTAGGATGCATCCTCAGGGAAACCGCCAACATCAATGACAAAAAGTTGAAGAAGATACCACATATGGAGCAAACGCTCCTAACGAAGTTGCACAATAGGTACCTGTTCCATGGTCGGGATGAAGAGGTAGAGCATCCGTTGAAGGACGAAAACATGACAAAGATAAACAACAAGGCAATGGTGACGTTCACCAACGCCTTGTCCGCTTGGAAAGTACGGGTGAAAAAAGCCATTCTGAAGAATGAACCGTGATCCAAGATACATGCTGACAATCCGTCAATAACGGAAGAGGACTTTGAAAAATTCAAAGAGACTTGCACTACAGGAGAAACCCAGCAAAAGTCAGAGAAAATGAAGGGGCTCCAAGCCAGGAACACGCCTGCCCACCGCCTCGGAAGTCGTGGTTACGAGGGGAAGAGGAGCAGATGGGCCAAGGAGGACGCCGAACGTGAAAGTCCCGGAATTCCAGACCCCTTGGCGGAGTTCACCGACCCGCTGGAACGTGACTAGATCAGGGCCACACATAAGTGGGACCCCATCAAAGAAGATCTTTTACACGGACCCGAACACGATGAAGTACATGGGACTACTGGTAATTGTTGTATTACCACCTTAATTATATTAATTAGCTTCTAATTAATTCGACAATAAGTTTTGTCATATTTTTAAACCATCCACGTTCCTTCTGCAGAAAGAGCAGCACCAAAAGGCAACCGAAAGCGACGAGTCGTCTCAGTCGTCGGCGAGGCCCAAGTGGGACAACCCGTTCAACCGGGCCCTGAACATACTGAAAAATGTCTCGGTGGACAACCTCCGTCGGATGGACGTGTGCATGGCGTCGGAGATGGCGCCTCATGGAAGAAATGCTACCACGAGAGGCCGGAGGAAAGAAAGAAGAGGCGGGAGCATACTCAACTAACCATCGACAAGAAGGTCGCGCGGGCGGTTGACCAGACCAAATAAGAGTTGACCAAGGTAGTCGACGATAAGGTCAATGCAGCTATGGCAGCTTCCTTGGGCCAATTGGTTCTGACAGTTTTTGAGTATGTGAGGAGGAATCCAGAAGCACGGGCAAAGGACTTTCCACGACTCAACTTTGTTGGAGCAATTCGGCGAACATCGCACCACCAGCACGTGCTCACGCAATTGCAAATGCTCCCATACCTGATCTCGCTCCGGTTCATAGCAGCCCGTCCTCCGTCTCTGGCGTGCTCGGCGAGGCTTCATCTTTGGCTGAGCTCGACGCCATCACTGTAATTACGCGCCATACACTAGTCACAAGCATATCTATATAGTCTTCCTTTCAGTTGCCTTTCGGATGTCTGACATTGTAGTCATGTCTTTGCAGGCCGACGAAACCCCGTGCACACTACTGTACGATATCAACGGACAGAAGGTGGACGTGGGAAAGGCAACGATAATCAAGCCGAAGGACCGCATGCTCCACAACAAACAGATGCCCCATGGCGTCTTCAATGTTTGTGTGGCCAGTGTCAAAGTGGGCTTCGAGGATTTGGCTCTTCCGGCACCAGCCGGTGAGTATGAGACCCCTCAACTGATTGGCGCATGCAAGAAGTGGTTCTTGCCTTCGCCAAAGATTGACCTTCGTGTCGAGGTGCCATGTAGCCCACCAACGGCAACTCATCAACAAGGTATGAACACCACCCACCTACCCAATTACATGCACCTGGCGTGAGGGGAGATAGCGGATGACGCGGTTGTGACATCCCCAGCTTTTGCTACAGTAATGTATGTAATTAAGCTACGGTGATCCCACGCTAATGCTACGATGTCACCGTGATTCTTTTGTTAAACTCACGTCGGTTCAAACCTCGCTGATATTCCATTGCAAAATTGATTTGTTTGAAAAGTAGAATTTAAAACTTTTACGAAACTAAAAATAAAATGTCGGATGACTTACAAAAATTCCCTAATAATTTATAAAGTTGAACCGGGCATTTTTGGAATTAGTTAAAACCTCTAAATAATTAAAATAGAAACTATTAAAAGAATTATTAAAAGAATAAAAAAAGCAAAGGCCCCGGCCCAGCCGGCCACTCCCAAGCCCACCTAATGGGTGGGGCTATAAACCCCCCCAAACCCTAAGCGCTACCGAGCCCCTCCCCATTTCCCTGCCCCCGCCGCGAGGAGAACCCATGAGGGGATCCCCCTCGTTCCACCCCCCACCCCATGTTGCGCTCACCGAGGCCCCACCCCTCGTCAGATCCCACCTCGCGCCTCTCGTTTCCCTCCCACCATCGCCAGCCCCCTGGCCTCCCCTCGTAAACCCCCAGAATGAATCCCCACCGAGCCCAAATCCCTCTAGCTCGCCCCCTCGATCTCCTCAGCCGACCGAACACCCTTGAGCGCCAGGAGCTCCTCACCCCTCGTCGGCGCCCCCGTCGCCCTACAGCGCCGGCCAGCCCCCTCCACTCTTCGTCACCCGCCGGCCACCCGGCCGCATCTCCTCGCCACCCTCCACTGCACCGGCCCCTTCACCGGATTCCTCCCTCACCGCGCCACTGGGGGCCTCCTCCGCCGGTCGACCGCGCCGGCCACCACCACTCCGCGTCCCCCCCCCCTCACCGGCCTCCTCCGCCGTTCCGATGTCCCACAACGGCGCCACCAGCCCCTGCCGGATCTGCCTCGCTGCACCGCCGGCTATCTCCGCTCCCACTTCGCAGCACCCCATCACTGGAGCTTCCCCGTCGGACTGCACCGGCCACCCCACCGGATCCACCCCGTCGTCGTCAAGCCAGTCCGTCACCGGTCGTCTCCTCATCCCCACGCACTCTGCCATCCCCTGATAGGAGTTGTGAGATCGCCTCTCTCCTTTTTCATCCCCCTCCTCGCCGGCCTCGTGCCATTCCGACCGTCAGAGCAGTTGCCGCTTCGCGCCCCGTGCTCCCCGGCTTCCCTGGCCACCGCGCCTCGTCGACCCTCTCCCCCATCGCGCCCCCTAATCTGGCCCCCTGGACACCCCAACCGGCTGGTTAGTGGGGGGGTTAACCTCCCCCACTAACCCCTTTTCTTTTTGTGTGAGTATGACGGGGGCCCCACGAACACCCCCCCCCCTCAGAACTGTTAAAAAAAGCATAAATAAAAAATTATATATATATGTTTTTAGTAATAAAATAAATAGATAAATAATCAGATATATTATTTAATTATTTAGTTAATTAATTAAATATATAAATTAGTAATCTGTTAATATAGGTAAATAATTATCCTATTAGAGTATGACATGTGGGTCCCCCATTAAATTAATCTGATTAATTAATAATTAACCTAATTAAAAATTGTGTCTCTCACACATGGGACCCACTGGTCAGTTTGACCAGTTAACTGCTGATGTCAGCATGACATCATGCTGATGTCATAATTTCATTAAATTGAATTAATTAAATCTGTTTTTAATTCCTAAATATTAATAAAACTTTAAAAATTAATATAAAATAAACCGTAGCTCATATGAAAATATTTTCAACATGAAAGTTGATCAGCAGAACGAGACAAACCAGGATGCGCGGACCATTCTTTTGTCACGCGTCCCTAGCATAGCAAATGTGGAACTTCTCCATCGTTTTTCGTCTGACCGGTAGTAGCCATAGACCTGGGAAATATCATCTGATATTTTCCCAACCCGTCTATGATGGATGTTACTGCGTTAGCTCATGCCTAGCCTACATATTGCCATGCCATGCTTAGTGTTGCACCTGATGCTGTTATTTATTGTTTCTCCCCCTCTTCTTACCGGTAGACCCCGAGACTGACGCTGTTGTCGGGTACATCTACCCTCCTGACGACCAGCCCTTTGCTGCAGAGCAACAAGTCAAGCAAACCCCCTTGATCATCCCTATATCGCCTATGTCTTTCTTCCTCCTGCTTGCATTAGAATTTTGCTACTGTTCTAGTTACCCCCTATATCTGATGCATAGCCTAATTTTTGATGAACTGCTACTTTCAGTATTGTATCTTTAAAACTGTTTAGTATAGGTGGAGCAGTCACCCCTCTGATCCCTTAGTCCAGTTGCCTCACTTTATTGGCAAGTCTCGATCCCTGATCGACGAGCCAGATCTGACACAACACTTACACCCCCTTAGTTGTGCGGTGCTACAGAGATACTACCGGGTACCGAGGGTGACACCTCGCGAAGTACTCAGGATGATACCTCTGTAGTACAGCTACTCGGTCGTGGTTATCGAGGGTGATTCCTCTTTCACCATTCCTGGCGATGTTTCTATCGTGGAACCCCTCAAGTGTGGGACCCTCGAGGGTAATTCCTCTAAGTCCACCTTGACGGTTACATCATTCGGCATCCAACGAGGGTGATACCTGGGATCCCCCTGATGTTTTAACAACAAAGCTACTCGACCATGTTACGGGGATCTTTGATGAATAGATTTTAGGCGGGTGGATTCCCACGTGGATGTGTCGCTAGCTTAATTAAAATGATAATGGATTTCGGTATTTGATCTGGGTTGGTTGGAAGGCCTTATTACGCACTAACCGTCTGTGTGGGAAGAATTATGGGTACTCGATGTCGTGGTATCAGCCGAAGCTTTTCAGACATCAGCAATGGAGCGGTGCGCGCCCGACTGGTCCCAAGATGCATCGCGCTTGTATTAAGGGGTGCTAGGATTGACATCGGCTGCCCTTGCATCATGCAGGAGCGCAGAGGGAAAGTGGGCCCACGAACCCTTTGTGCTTAGGAGTTAGACAAGTGGGCTGGCCTCTCTGTTGAGCTTAGATGGGGTTGCGATGTGTTGATATTCTGAGGCCGGTCATGACCCAGAAAAGTGTGTCCGGCCAGAGTGTTATCGAGCGTGACGGGGAATATGCTATGCACCCCTGCAGGGAAGAACTTATTTATTCGAATAGTCGTGTCCATGGTTACAAGACGACTTGGAGTTGTGCCCTGATCTTATACAACTGCAATTGTTACTTAACTGGAATTGTTTCCCTCGGATTGCTTCCTCGCACGGAGTCAAGGAAGGATCTCTAGGCGTGACCTCATATTAATATTGCTGCAACAATATGCCTATTATTTGTGTTACCTCTTCTACTCTCATCTATTGCTGCAAGACCCCCTGAAGATGCTAGTCTTCGATAGGACTAGGCCTTCTCTCTCTATTCTCGCATTGCTGCAGTCAATCCACATATAAACCCCCCCCCTTCTTTGATATTGATGCATACTTAGCATAGTTCTGATGTAAGTCTTGCGAGTGCTTTGGATGAGTACTCAACGTTGCTTTGCTCCCCCTTTCCCCGTGATCCGTTGCTGCGACCAGATGATGGAGGCCAGGATATGGAGTATCCCGCCGACGACCACTGCTACCCCAACGGTGCCTACTACTATGTGGAGGCCGCTGAAGACCACGAGTAGTTAGGAGCTTCCCAGGCAGGAGGCCTCGCCTCGTTCGATCGTTGTATCTTTTGTCCTAGCCTTCTCTAAGGCACCCCATGTTTAATGTTTGTACTCAGATCTTGTTGCTTCCGCTGACTCATGTGTTTTTTGAGCTTCCGTATTCTAGCCCTCGAGGTCCCTGGCTTGTAATATGAAGCTTGTATGTTTTATTTGTGTCTAAAGTTGTGTTGTGATATCTTCCGGTGAGTCCTTGAGTTTGACCGTACGCATTTGCGTGTATGATTAGCGTACGATTAAATTGAGGGCGTCACAGCGGTGAGGGAGAGCCTCCATTAGTGCGAGATGACATCGGCCCCGTCAAAGAAGCAAATGTTGATGATGTCATGGAGGAGGAGGATGATGACGACCCTAACCAGTATATCAATACTGGCTGTGACGACGCTCAGTAATATGACTCAGACTATGAGCGTGCAGATGACTTGATGATGCCTGATTTGCCGGAGCCGGGACATTCGACGGCTGATTGCAAAAAGTCTCTCTTCATGTGATCCTCGCAGGAGACGCCTCCAAATGCCGCCTCTACCCAGCAAGAACAACAAAGGGGTTGTCCACTGATAATTAGCCCGACGACACTGGGGGTGTGGTTAGGGAAGGTATGGCGGGCTCACTACCGCCACCCGCCAAGAAGCAAAGGAGGAGACCATAAATGAAAGGTTGTAAAGGCGCCAGAGCTGCTTCAAGCAGCCAGCCGCAGCCCCGGGAGGTAGACATGATACATGTCGAAGGTGCGGAGCGTTTACATGTCGTCGGCCACCGGATCCTACCTCAGAAAGCGGTAGAGAGCATAATGAAAAATGATGATGTGCTGGCCACAGAGAAGAGACTTCTCAGCTCAAAAAAACCAAGATAACAGCTTTACCCGGTTCAGGTTCCAGGTGCGAGTGGATACGTCGACACATGGCCCACGAACAAGTTCATCCCGCGATTTGACTACATCTACGACCTGTTCCACATAACCAAGCTGGATTTTCAGTTCATCCTCTTGTATGCACTGCATCTCAACTACATCATCACGCGCGAGAACATAGAATATATCTGCATCGCAGACCCGTACTATATGCACGAGAGCTTCTTGGCAGAGTGCCAATAGCACAGGGACTCTGCGAGCAAGTACATCAGCGACTTCATGCTCGCTAATAAGGACAAGGAAATGATTCTCCTACCTTATCATCCCACGTAAGTTATCCGCGAATATCCTTTGATAAGTTTTCATCATTCCTTTGCAAGCATGGAGGCTAATTTGAGCTCTTCTTATTTTGTGTAGGGGGGGCGTCCTCATCTGTCTGTACCCTCAATACTCCTATGCTCTGTACTTGGACTCATCGATGAACATCAAGAAGAAGGATTACATGCACATAAAGAATGTTCTCGATCGTGCCATTTTCACCTACAGCCTTACTGGTGGATATATCCACGTGAAAAAGTACAGGAATAAAGCACCGGCTTTCGGCCATAAGACCAACTTCCGGTGCATCCAGCAACCAAATGGTAGTAGGGCTGATGGATTCTACCTCATGCATGACATGATTGAGTTCATAAGGGATAGACAACGCCTTCACATGTCATCTAATTCCGGTGATGCCGAGATTCTCAGTTGGGCCACAAGCATAGGAAGCACACCGGATCATCGAATCCGAGCTGAGTTTTATTACATCCAATGTGAACTTGCCCAGGTGATCATGAAGCAGGTCGTCGAACAAGGAGGGATGTTCTACCATGGGCCAATGAGGCGGGAGACTGTCCGAGATGTGCTAGTCGCTCAGGGTCTGGACATGAATGCTTTCAAGAAGCTCGGGTGCTTCATCCCTGAATATGAAGACTAGAACTTAGACATGGAATAGAGATTGACGATGACAATGTGTGTGTTCAATTATAATTAATACTACTAGTCTTCATATGAACTACTATACATCTCTCTAGTTAATGTATGAGGAACTTCGTTATTTATATATGTTTACCGCTTGTGTTTCTCAAGTACATTATGTTGCATATTGTATATCATTGAATTAATCAACTTACGATGTAGGTACAAAGATCGGAGATGGCGAATGACTTCTACGTCCTATTCATCGGGAGGGTTCCAGGAGTGTACGACCACTGGCCAGACGCTCAGGCCCAGGTGGACAGTTACTCAGGCGCTAGCCACAGAGGGTTCGACAACAGAGCTGAAGCGGAAATGAGTTACTTGATGTGGATGCTACGGCAAGAGACGGAGCAAAACCGGTTCCTCAAGAAGTACTACATAGTCGCGCTCTTGCTCATGCTGGTCACCTTTCTCTTCTACGTGATGGTTTAGATAGGGATGATGAAACTTGTGGGTGTGCCATGACTTGTGTGTATAGCTATTCTCGAGATTTGATGATATTTGTGTTGGATAATGATGATGATGATGATGATGGTATAAATGAAGAGACTACTTTATGTGTATGATGTGATGAAAATTATGCATGTTTATTATGATATGATGAAACCACTGTATAGAGCATGCACAAATACGTAAGGGGGACATAAATACGACGCGAATTAAATATTGAAAGCAGGAATATTAGCAGTAGCGCTGGAAAATTAGCAGTAGCGTTGTCTTAGAAGTAGCGCTTTATTTATTCAAGCGCTATTGTTAATGTGTATACCAGTAGCGCTTTTATTTTCAGCTCTACTCCTAATAGATTAGCTGTAGCGCAATTGCAGTAGCGCTGGCACAAGTGCTACTGGTAAGGGAAAAACCAGCGCTGCTGCTAGCATTTCTCCTACTAGTGTGTTCCTATGGCGCGTGAACCAGTTGAAGTGGAAAGTTGATGCTGGTAATCATGAAGCTTCAGATCAGGTTACTACCAAACCTCGTGGGTCGACAAGGAAACATATTGCTCCATAGTGGTACGGTAATCTTCTCTTGGAGCTCATGTTGTTGGACAACAGTGAACCTGCGAGCTATGGAGAAGTGATGGAGGGCTTGGATTCCGACAAATGGCTGGAGGCCATGAAATCCGAGATAGGATCCATGTATGAAACCAAAGTGTAGACTTTGGAAGAACTACTTGATGGTCGTAAGGCTATTAAGTAGAAGTGGACCTTTAAAAGGAAGACGGACGATGATGGTAAATGTCACCATTAGGAAAGCCCGAATTGTCGCAAGATGTTTTCGACAAGTTCAAGGAGTTGACTACAATGAGACTTTCTCACCTGGAGCGATGCTAAAGTCTGTTGGAATTATGTTAGCTGTTGCTGCATTTTTAAATTATGAAATCTTGCACATGGATGTCAAAACATTGTTTCCTCGACCGTTTCCTTGAGGAAAGGTTGTATATGATACAACCAGGAAGTTTTTGTTGATCATAAGGATGCTAACAAGTACGCAGGCTCGAGCGATCCTTCTATGCTTCGGAGCAAGCATCTCAGAGTTGGAATATACACTTTGATAAGATGATCAAAGCTTTTGGTTTTATACAAAGTTTATGAGAAACTTGTATTTCCAAGAAAGTGAGTGGGAGCACTATAGAATTTCTGATGAGTATATGTGGTTGACATATTGTTGATTGGAAATAATGTCGAATTTATGGAAAGCATAAAGGGTTGTTTGAAAGGAGTTTCTCAAAGGAAAACCTAGATTGACCTACTTGAACATTGAGCATCAAGATCTATAGAGATAGATCAAGACGCTTGATATAACTTCCAATGAATACATACCTTGACCAAATTTTGAAGGAATTCCAAATAGGTCTATCAAAGAAGGAGTTCTTGGCTGTGTATTAAGGTGTGAATTTGAGTAAGACTCAAAGATTGACCACTATAGAAGAAAGAGAAAGGACGATGGTCGTCCCCTATGCATTAGCCGTAGGCTCTACAGTATGATATGTTGTGTACCACACCTCATGTGTGCCTTGCCATGAATCTGTCAAGGGGTACAAAGAGTGATCCAGGATTGAATCACTGAACATGGTCAAAGTTATCCTTAGTAACTAGTGGACTAAGGAATTATTCTTGATTATGGAGGTGATAGAAGAGTTCGTCGTAAAGGGTTATGTTGATGCAAGCTTTGACACTAATCCGGATGACTGTGAGTAGTAAACCGGATTAGTATGGTGGAGAAATCGTTTGGAATTGTTCCAAGTGAAGCGTGCTAGAAGCATCTACAGTATGACATAGAGATTTGTAAAGTACACACGGATATGAATGTTTTAGACCCGTTGACTAAAAACCTCTCTCACAAGCTAGACACAATCAAACCCTAGACTGTATGGGTGTTAGATTTATTACAATCACATACTGATGTGAACTAGATTATTGACTCTAGTGCAAGTGGGATGCTGTTGGAAATATTCCCTAGAGGCAATAATAAATTGGTTATTATTATATTTCTTTGTTCATGATAATCGTTTCTTATCCATGCTAGTACTGTATTGATTGGAATCTCAAATACATGTGTGGATACATAGACAACACACCGTCCCTAGTGAGCCTCTCAAGGACTAGCTCGTTGATCAAAGATGGTCAAGGTTTCCTGGCCATAGACATGAGATGTCGTTTTGTAATGGGATCACATCATTAGGAGAATAATGTGATGGACAAGACCCAAATTGTGAATGTAGCATATGGTCGTGTTAGTTTATTGCTACTGTTTTTTGCATGTCAATGTATCTGTTCCTATGACCATCAGATGATGCAACTCCCGGACACCGTAGCAATACCTTGTGTGTATCAAACGTCACAACATAACTCGGTGACTATAAAGGTGCTCTACAGGTATCTCCAAAGGTGTTTGTTGGGTTGGCATGGGTCAAGGCTGGGATTTGTCACTCTGTGTGATGGAGAGGTATCTCAGGGCCCACTCGGTAATACAACATCACAACAAGCCTTGCAAGCAATGTGAATAAGGAGTTAGTTATGGGATATTGTATAAGAGAACGAGTAAAGAGACTTTCCGGTAACGAGATTAAACTAGGTATAGAGATACCGACGATCGGATCTCGGGCAAGTAACATACCGATGGACAAAGGGAATAGCATACGAGATTAAGTGAATCCTTGACATAGAGGTTCGGCCGATAAAGACCTTTGTAGAATATGTAGGAGACAATATGGGAATCCAGGTCCCACTATTGGTTATTGATCGAAGAGAGTCTCTAGTCATGTCTGCGTAGTTCACGAACCAGCAGGGTCTGCACACTTAAGGTTCGTTGACGTTTCGGTATTATTGAGTTATGTATGTTGGTGACCGAAAAGTTGTTCGGAGTCCCGGATGAGATCTCGGATGTCAATAGGAGCTCTGGAATGGTTCGTAGGTACAGATTCATATATAGGAAAGTTGCATTTGGCTTCTAGAAGGATTTCGGGCATGAGGGGGGGTGATTAGACTACTTGACCAAATAAAACTTAGCCTTTTCCCAATAGTTGTGGGCAAGTTTTGGCAATTGTAGCAAGTCAAGCACACCCTACACATGCAAGTCTAAGAGTATAGCGGCGGAAATTAAAGACAAGCACATGGAAGTATATGGTAGGGATAGGAAGATCAAACACAAAGATTAATACGGAGATTTTTAGCGTGGTTTCGATAGTGACGCTATTACTCCATCTTGATGAAGACTTCAACCCACGGAGGGTTCAAACCACGAAGGGTCCACGGAGAAGCAACATTGTCTATTCCATCATGGCTTACATCCACAAAGGACTAACCTCACTCGAGGTATATCTTCACAAAGTAGACGATCTCCTTGCCCTTACAAACTTCTTTGTTCAACTCCACACGAAGTTGGAGGCTCCCAAGAGACACCTAACCAATCTAGCACTACTGGAATTGAGAAATTTGCCGTCTGCCATGCCTTCGCCGTCTGCTGACGCATGGCAAAGATCCTCTTTGCTGTCAGCTGGTACAAAGCAGACGACAAAGAGGTTGCTGATGGCAAAGGTTTTATTTGCCGTCGTCCACCTCTTTGCCGTCTGCTCATGCATGGCAAAGGCCCCAGAGGCGGACGGCAAAGAGCACGCAGACAGCAAAGGGGCGCCACCCTAACGGCCGAAGCCCGCCCCACCCCACCCACCCCTTTGCCGTCTGCCTCCCAGCTTCTGCAGATAGCAAAGGGGCGCTCCCCCTAACGGCACGCAGCCCCCACCCCCGCTCCCTTATCGGCACACTCCACCCCCGCTCCCCTCGATCTCCTGCCTCTCTCGCGCACGCCCCTGCCCACTCCAGCGCCGCCGCCACCACCACCTGAGCTGCTCCGGCCCACCGCCGCCTCCCATGACCGGAGTCCCCGCTCCCCTCCTCACCACGTCCCTCCTCCCTGCGGCCCTCCTCCTCGCGCTCTACCCACCCAAGCGCCGCCACCACAACCACCGGAACCGCTCCGGCCCAACACCGCCGCCCACGGCCGGAGCTCGCCCTCCCCTCCTCCCCGCGCACCTCCTCCCCACGCCCCTCCTCCCCGCCGCCCAGGGCCGGAGCTCGCCCTCCCCTCCTCCCACTACCATCCTCCCACTATAGGTAAGTTTTTTTTCTTTTTGTCTTTATTTACTGTTTTTTCTTTTAAATTACATAGTTAATTTAGACAGTTAGTTTATTTTCTATTTTTTCTGTTAAATTGGATAGTTAGTTTTTTTCCGTTTTTTATGTGAAATTAGATAGTTAGTTTATTTGGTAGAAAAAGTAGATAGAGAAGAAAAAAATAGATAGAAAAAAAACTTAGAAGAAAATAAGAGAATAATAAACTAGAAGAAAAAGGAAGAAGAAGAAGAAGAAAGAGGAAAGGAGGAGAAAGATAAAAAAAAGAAGAAGAGGAGGAGGAGGAGGAGGAGAAAGAAGAAGAAGAAGAAGAATATGATGATCAAGAAGAAGAAGAAGAAGAAGAAGAAGAGGAGAGAGGAGAAGAAGAAAGAAAAGGACCCCGACCCCCGGCCCACGAGCCCCGACGCCCGACGCCACCAACCCTCGACCCCCGACCTCCGACGCCACTGAGACCCGACTCCCGACCCCTGACGCCCGACACCACTGACCCCCGACCCCGGACTCCCGACCCCCGACTCCACTAACCCCCGACCCCCGATGCCCGACGTCATTGACCCTCGACTCCAGAAGCCACTGACCCTAGACCCTCGACCCCCGACGCCCGACGCCACTGACCCTCGACTCCCGACGCCACTGACCCTCGACCCCCGATCCCCGACGCCCCTGACCCTCGACCCCCGACCCCCTACCCCCCGAGCGCCGACACTATTGACCCCCAACCCCCGACCCCCGACACCTCTTCGTCCTCTTGTTGACCAAAGAGACCCCAACCCCCGACGCCAGTGATCCTCGACCCCCGACAACACTAACCCCCGACCACCGACACAACTAACCCCCGACCGCCGACGCCACCGACACCCGACACCACCGACCATCGACGCCACTAAGCCGACGGGGTCATAATTTTGTAAATTATGAGTTAGGTCACATATTTTCCGATTATGTTACTTATAAAAACATCATATTTGTGTTGATCGGGTGAATTTAAATGTGCAGTTGTTCGACGACCTCCACGTGCGTTGGACGAGCTCCGCCCTTGCGTTTGTTGGTGAGCACAAATGACTTCTCCTCCTACCCCCTTAATTTGCTCTGTCCCGGTCTTCGTGCCAATGAAACTTGCTTGCTATAGGTTTCTTCAATCATGAGTATGCGTGACCAGTATGCGTCTCCCGTTCGAGAGGGCGACATCTATAAATATGCATTTCTTTGCATATTTATAACCGCCATCCTTTCGAATTGTCCAACATTATCCATGGACAGCCCGAGTATGTGTAGATTGGGTTTGTTTTCCCGTATGCTGTGCTCCAGATCCGATGCGGAATTTCTTCAGTGCCTCCCCCGTTGTTCTCCGCGTACACATCCTCTCTGCTTATTGCCGAGACGTGTATCAGGAGAACAGCGGGGAGGTGCTGCAGAAATTCTGCGCCGCATCTGGAGCAGAGCATGGGAAAACAAACCCAGTCTACACATACTCGGGTGGGATTAGGACCTATCTTTACCTATTAGCGTGTAGGTTGCATGGACGTAATAGAACTGACAAACTTGATTAGCGTATGAATATAGATGATGAATTATATATTTATTTCTTGTGCCCCCATAGGTAGCTAGGCAACATGAGTGATCGTGCTTGGATGTACACTGGTCACCCTAGTCAGAAAGACATGACCCATGAATGGTTAACAAAAACCAGGGGGTTTGTGAGAGCCGCATTTGCAAATGGCTAGCATAAAACATGGTGCCCCTGTCCTAACTACGACAACTCGAAAAAGCAGACAGAGTTTGAAATGGGTAAACACTTGCAGAAGTGGGGTTTTACGCCTAATTATACGGTGTGGACTTTTCATGGTGAGTCTGACCAACGTGCCAGAGCTGAGGTGATTCGTCGTCGCACCGACGAGCATGGTACCGGGAATGAAGACATGGTGCAAGACTTTGATGATGCTCGTGATTCGGACGATGAGATGGAGGAATCTGCAAAGGCCTTCTATGAAATGGTGGAGTCTTCAAAACGTCCTCTCCACGAGCAGACTGAGCTTTGTCAGCTGGATGCCATCGCGCAAGTAATGGCTCTGAAGGCTCAATTCAACCTAGGCAGAGAATGCTACGACGCGATGATGACGATATTTGGACGCTTTCTACCGAAAGGCCATGTACTGCCTGCAAACCTGTACCAGTCAGAGAAAATCCTTCGCATACTTAAGATGCCCTATGAGAAGATACATGCCTGTGAGAATGGATGTGCCTTATTTAGGCTTGAGTATGCGGCCTTGAACTATTGCCCCATTTGCAATTCTTCCAGGTATATTGTGGTAGACAACGGCATGGGTGAGAAGAATCAGACCAAAATCCCCATTAGTGTTCTTCGATATCTGCCAATCGTACCAAGACTTCAACGTCTTTTCATGGTCGAAGAGACGGCCAGACAGATGACATGGCACAAATTGGCCAAAAGAACCGAACTAGATGCGGATGGGAACAAGATGCTGGTACACACTTCAGATTGTTTTGCGTGGAGGCACTTCGATGCATTACATAAGGAGAAATCGGAAGATCCAAGGCAACCTAGAGTTGCCATCAGCACGGATGGGTTCAATGTGTATGGTATGACGGCAGCACAATACAGTTGTTGGCCTGTATTTGTCATTCCACTAAATTTGCCACCCGGAGAGATTATGAAAAGAAAGAACATTTTCCTGACGTTCATAATTCCAGGGCCCAACTATCCGGGAAGAATATGAATGTGTACATGCAGCCGCTTAAGGATGAGTTGCAAGAAGCCTGGGATAATGGGATCAAGACCTACGACGCGGCTACCAAAACAAATTTCAAAATGCATGTGTGGTACATGTACTCGACGCATGATTATCCGGCGTTTGCGCTATTCGCTGGCTGGTGTGTGCATGGAAGGTTCCCGTGCACCACATGCAAGGTAGCTCTTCAGTTCCGTTGGCTGCAGGTTGGTCGCAAGTATTCTTGCTTCGACATGCATAGACTATTCCTGGATCCTGACCATAAGTTCAGAAAAGACAAGAAGAATTTCATCAAAGGTAGAGTTGTCAAAAACACTGCACCAGCTGCGTTGACAGGCCAACAGACCCTTGATCAGTTAAACGCTCTCGAGCCTGATCCTTTGCGTCCAGGATACTTCAAAGGGTATAATACGGAACACGCCTGGACTCACAAGTCATGCTTATGGGATCTCCCTTACTTCAAAGACCTCCTTTGCCCACACAACATTGACGTGATGCACACTGAAAAGAATATTGCGGAGGCCATTTTTGGTACATTGTTCGGCATAGAGGGGAAGTCAAAAGATAATCCTAAGGCTAGAATCGACCTGGAGGATCTATGTGATAGACCGTTGCAAAACTTGCGACAACGGAAAGGAAAGCAAAGCATAGCGAAGCCAAAGGCATGGTTCAATCTTGAAAGGCCAGCTATGAGGGAAATGCTATTGTGGGTGAAAATGCGGTTGATGTTCCCCGATGGGTATGCTGCGAATCTAAAGAGGGGAGCGAGTCTTGAGAAATTGAAAATATTTGGGCTCAAGAGTCATGATTGGCACATACGGAATGAGCGGGTAATGCCGGTGATGTTGCGTGGCTTTATCCCTGAGGATGAATGGCTAGTACTGGCAGAACTGAGCTATTTCTTCCGTTCTCTTTGTGCGAAAGAACTATCTCCTGGCGTGCTAGATGAAATGGAAGAGTTGGCGCCAGAGTTGATCTGCAAATTAGAAAAGATCTTTCCACCGGGCTTCCTTAATCCAATGCAACATTTGATTTTGCATCTCCCGACCGAGGCAAGAATGGGGGGGCCCGTTCAAAATCGATGGTGCTACTCAACTGAGAGGATGCAGAAGACGCTTCGAGCTAAGTGTAAAAATAAACGTAGAATTGAAGCATCGATGGCCAAGGCATTCATTACTGAGGAGGCGGCAAACTTCGTGACAGCACACTATGAAGCCAAAAATCATCATTTGCATAACCCGAAGCCTCGGTACAATGATGGCGATCGATAAAAAGTTCGATCCAACCTCATCCTATTCAAAGGTAAGCTCGCACCATCCGGTGCTTCAAAAGGGAAATCGTTGGATGTCGAAGAATGGCGGACCATTTCATTGTATATATTCACCAACCTAACAGAACTGCGGCCATACATCGAGTAAGTTCTCGGTAATTTATTGTTCCGCGACTTCTAATTGCTTTGAACTACTCTTATTCCCGGATATTTGATATAGTCGATACGTCGCCGAATTCTCGGATGGAGCGGTCATCGAAAAGGATTCCGTCGAAGAGTATGAGCTTCTCGCAAAGCATGGAGGCGAGTATCCCGATTTCATCTCTTGGTTCAAACAAAGGGTAATTAATTACCATTAAGGGCCCATTTGATTTATTGGTCTAATTTGCGGCTAATGCATCCATTCTTTCGTATTAAACTTGTAAGCTGATGCAGAGTCTATTCACGCCGAGTTGAGACAAGTCGCTAATGGTTTTGACTATAAGGTCCGTTCATTTGACAAATACAACATCAACGGGTATCACTTTCGTACCTTTGGAAAAGAGCTATCTATGCCCGACCTAAAGACTACAAATTGTTCTGTCTCTGCTATCGGCGAAGGAGACACCGAGTATTATGGAAGAGTTGAAGCAATTTATGAACTTCTATTCTATGGTGAAAACCCACCGACCGTCCTAGTCTTCAAATGTTATTGGTTTGAGCCGAGGGAGACTAGAAGGACTGATGAACATATAGGACTAGTTGAAATCAACCAAAACACCCACTTAGATGTTCCCGATGTATATATTACGGCTCAACAGGCGACACAAGTTTTCTATCTACCGTGGGCCTCTCAAACTGATCCAAATCTCAAAGGTTGGGATGTCGTTTATGAAGTGCCACCACATTTTAGACCACCTACCCTCAATGAAGAGGATTACGAACCTCACATTAACCCAGACACATATGAAGGAGAATTCTTCCAAGAAACACGTATGTCCAGGAAACGTTTCAAGAGCCGCTCTACTTCACCCCAGAACATTGAAGTAGACAGCGACAGTGAATCCGTCTTAACCCCTGAGCCCGAACAGGAAGAGCTGGAAGAAGAAGAGGTTACTGCTGTGGATGACCTGTCACTTCTTGACCGATTACATAATGGTGGCCTTCCACATGTTCTTCGTGATAGTGATGATGATGATGCATTTATTGATGATAGTGATGATCATCATGCATTTGTTGACCCCGAAGCATATATAGACGAGGACGATTGTTATTAGTTCATGTCAGGTGTTCAACTATTATACTATATATAAATTTTGAGTTCATGTTAGGTATTCAATTTTTATTAGTCATGTTGGTATTTATGATGATGATACACTTAAATTATATACATTTTATTACTCCTGTTGGTATTTATGTTGTACTAATTTCATTTACTCTTTGTCATGACAGGTGTTGAAAGATGGTGGGAAGGGTCGAAAGCACTCCGCGGCTGCTTCTTCGTCGGCGGGTGAAGGGATGGGTACTTCCATTCCTGCCTCGCCTCTTCGGAGAGTGTTGCTCTCTACTATGCAAGGAGCGCCCCCCGTGAGAGGAGGTCGACCCCCCGCGAAGCCGAGAGGCACTAAAGGTACACGTTGTATTCATGTTGGTATTTATGTTGTACTCATGTTGTATGCATATTGGTATTTATATACATTTTATTACTCATGTTGGTATTTATGTTGTACTAAAGGTACACGTGGCCGCGGGAGAGGTAGGGCTACACGGTCTCCGCCACCACCTCAATATGATTCACCTGAGCACAGGACTTCTAGGGTGGATTCGTCTGAGGTGGAGGCTACACGGTCTCCGGTTCACGAGCCTCGGGTCGACGAGCCTCAGGTCGACGAGCCTTCGACCCACGAGACTCGTGTCCCAGAGGCTTCCTTCCAGGCGACTCCGGAGCAAAGCAGGGATGAGGGTACGTCCCAAGAGACCCAGTGGGATACCTGGCCTGAGCAAAGTGGCCATGCTGGTAGTGACGAGGAGCTGGGTGAGGGGGCTACCGTCTACCAGCGTGGTAGTTTGGGGCTCCCGCTCGTGCCAGCGACCCCCGAGCAGAGGTGGTCGATTAGGCCAAATGGGGACAAGTAAGTTAATTTACTCTTATTTAACCTTTTGCCTTCGCGTTTTCTCAAATATCTAATGTTTTGGCTTTAATATATCATACTGTAGGGGTTGGATTGTTGCCAAGAGTGTCCGCAAGCCCAACAGCATCCTTGGTGTTCTTTGCCGTCAAAACTTCCCAGGGTTTGTTACGTTGCCCGGTCGGGAGCGAGAGGTAGGAATGACCTGGGAGCACTACTTGGGTGCCCCGGCCCCGCCGGAGGTGGAGATCGACGGTGTTTTGTGTGACACGAGGGCGGACATGGTGATCCGAAAGTTCTGGGTAATTTCTCTTTCACACAATTATAAATCAACCATAGCTATTTATTGTACTAATCGGTGTTGTCTCGTTTGCAGACCTGCTACAGGTGTGAGGAGGGATACGAGGAGGACGCGGCAAAGGTTATCGAAACCGAATGTCGCCGCCTACTTGAAAACTTTCGGCACGAGGCTCGGGTGCAGGCTGTTCAAGACTACTATGCCACGCAGCGTATTAGGATTGACAAGGCGAAGTGTCGTGATGATAAGATGGAGAAGGAGCATTACATGAAGGTAATTACATATTATTAAGGCTTTGTAGTTAGTTTCCTTGATTTGGTTCTTACGCACTCAAATTTCTCTTTATTAACTTAGGTGCCCCGAGATGGTGTGTGGATAATATGGATTGTTGGGAGGCCTTGGTGGATCAGTGGTGCTCCGAAACGTGGGAGGCCAGCCACAACAACGCCAAGGAGAGGCGTGGCAATAAGACGGAGGCGCCACCGATGTACGACCTGTATGCGATGGCCCATACTTCCTCGTACAAGAAGGTCAAGGCATTCTCTGAGCCTGACCTCGAGCATCTAGAAAACTTCACCAACATCTCCTCCCACGACAAGCTCGTGAAGTACAGAGATCACGGGAAGGCGAGGAAAGGGGAGGACTTTAACCCGAGCGAGGGGCCTATTGATCCAGAGCTGGTGATGATAGCTGGCAACGGGAGGCCCCATGGCTCGATCACCAATGGAGACGGCCTTATACGTTGTCCTAGCACTCTCTGGTAGATAAAGGCACGCCAAACGAGCTCTTGTCCGGAGATAACACGTCGTCCACGGCCAGTCGAGCTCGCCATCGAGGTTACTTTAATGGACTCAACTATCTTTCCGCTTTATGTTGTGCGTTGGAACCAAAATGATTACATTGCTAACAATGAGTTGTGTTGCAGGCTGCTATTCAGAAAGAGAGAAAGGCAATGCAGGCGGCTATAGTGGAGAAGGATAAGGAAATTAGGGAGCTGGAGGAGAGGACGACTGCATTGATGGAGGCGGAGAGGGCACGGAATGATGCGTCTAACAGGACCATATACGAGCTCTTCGTGGTAAGTTTCTTCTTCATGTTATTTCAAATCTTGCATTTGAATGTCCGTTTCATTAATAAATAAAAAAATTGACTTGTCGAAACCAAATGTACCGTCTATGTGCGAGAAAAGAGCGGCCAAGTCCCTCCGCCGATGCCAGTCATTAACGTGGCGGGGACGGTGAGTTTCATTTCAGTGCAGTGATCTTAAGAGTGTCCTCATGCTAACTACACATTGCAAACGATGTTTGGTGCAGAATATCTCCCGAAACGCATCGCACGACCCTTCTACAGTCGATCCTTCTCCAGGGCAGCCTTCTCCAGGTGAAACAAGCCAGAGCCACCGTGCTTCACCCTAACTTAGGTATGTTATTTCTAGTGTTTTAATAAAAGATAGCTAGACTTCCATCTAAATGACATAATTAGCTTACCCAATTTAGCCCGAAGAAGGGAAGGAAGAAGAAGAAGAGGAGAAGAAGAAGAAGGAGAGGGAGGAGGATAAGAAGAAGGAGAAGAAGGAGAAGGAGCTCCTCCTTCTCCTTCTTCTTCCTCCTTCTCCTTCTCCTTCTTATTTTCTTCTTCTTCTCCTCTTCCTTCTCCTTCTCCTCCTCCTCCTCCTCCTCCTTCTTTTACTTCTTCTTCTATTTCTCTTCTTCTACGTAGCTTAGACTCATTCAACAAAGGCTAAATTGGCTAATTATCCATCTAAATGACATAATTAGCTTAGTTAGCTCCAAAATGACCTATTTAATAAAAAAATGACCTATACTTAGCTAATTATCCTCGAAATGACATAATTAGCTCCAAAAAGGCATTCTTAGCCAATTTAGCCCGAAGAAGGGGACAAGAGGAGAAGAAAGAGGAAAAATGAAAGGAAGGAAGAAGAAGAAGAGGAGAAGAAGAAGAAGGAGAGGGAGGAGGATAAGAAGAAGGAGAAGGAGGAGAAGAAGGAGAAGGAGCTCCTCCTTCTCCTTCTTCTTCCTCCTTCTCCTTCTCCTTCTTCATTTCTTCTTCTTCTCCTCTCCTTCTCCTTCTCCTCCTCCTCCTCCTCCTCCTTCTTTTACTTCTTCTTCTCTTTCTCTTCTTCTACGTAGCTTAGACTCATCCAAGAAAGGCTAAATTGGCTAATTATCCATCTAAATGACAGAATTAGCTTAGTTAGCTCCAAAATGACCTATTTAATAAAACATGACCTATACTTAGCTAATTATCCTCGAAATGACATAATTAGCTCCAAAAAGGCATTCTTAGCCAATTTAGCCCGAAGAAGGGGACAAGAGGAGAAGAAAGAGGAAAAATGAAAGGAAGGAAGAAGAACAAGAGGAGAAGAAGAAGAAGGAGAGGGAGGAGGATAAGAAGAAGGAGAAGGAGGAGAAGAAGGAGAAGGAGCTCCTCCTTCTCCTTCTTCTTCCTCCTTCTCCTTCTCCTTCTTCATTTCTTCTTCTTCTCCTCTCCTTCTCCTTCTCCTCCTCCTCCTCCTCCTCCTTCTTTTACTTCTTCTTCTCTTTCTCTTCTTCTACGTAGCTTAGACTCATCCAAGAAAGGCTAAATTGGCTAATTATCCATCTAAATGATAGAATTAGCTTAGTTAGCTCCAAAATGACCTATTTAATAAAACATGACCTATACTTAGCTAATTATCCTCGAAATGACATAATTAGCTCCAAAAAGGCATTCTTAGCCAATTTAGCCCGAAGAAGGGGACAAGAGGAGAAGAAAGAGGAAAAATGAAAGGAAGGAAGAAGAACAAGAGGAGAAGAAGAAGAAGGAGAGGGAGGAGGATAAGAAGAAGGAGAAGGAGGAGAAGAAGGAGAAGGAGCTCCTCCTTCTCCTTCTTCTTCCTCCTTCTCCTTCTCCTTCTTCATTTCTTCTTCTTCTCCTCTCCTTCTCCTTCTCCTCCTCCTCCTCCTCCTCCTTCTTTCACTTCTTCTTCTCTTTCTCTTCTTCTACGTAGCTTAGACTCATCCAAGAAAGGCTAAATTGGCTAATTATCCATCTAAATGACAGAATTAGCTTAGTTAGCTCCAAAATGACCTATTTAATAAAACATGACCTATACTTAGCTAATTATCCTCGAAATGACATAATTAGCTCCAAAAAGGCATTCTTAGCCAATTTAGCCCGAAGAAGGGGACAAGAGGAGAAGAAAGAGGAAAAATGAAAGGAAGGAAGAAGAACAAGAGGAGAAGAAGAAGAAGGAGAGGGAGGAGGATAAGAAGAAGGAGAAGGAGGAGAAGAAGGAGAAGGAGCTCCTCCTTCTCCTTCTTCTTCCTCCTTCTCCTTCTCCTTCTTCATTTCTTCTTCTTCTCCTCTCCTTCTCCTTCTCCTCCTCCTCCTCCTCCTCCTTCTTTTACTTCTTCTTCTCTTTCTCTTCTTCTACGTAGCTTAGACTCATCCAAGAAAGGCTAAATTGGCTAATTATCCATCTAAATGATAGAATTAGCTTAGTTAGCTCCAAAATGACCTATTTAATAAAACATGACCTATACTTAGCTAATTATCCTCGAAATGACATAATTAGCTCCAAAAAGGCATTCTTAGCCAATTTAGCCCGAAGAAGGGGACAAGAGGAGAAGAAAGAGGAAAAATGAAAGGAAGGAAGAAGAACAAGAGGAGAAGAAGAAGAAGGAGAGGGAGGAGGATAAGAAGAAGGAGAAGGAGGAGAAGAAGGAGAAGGAGCTCCTCCTTCTCCTTCTTCTTCCTCCTTCTCCTTCTCCTTCTTCATTTCTTCTTCTTCTCCTCTCCTTCTCCTTCTCCTCCTCCTCCTCCTCCTCCTTCTTTCACTTCTTCTTCTCTTTCTCTTCTTCTACGTAGCTTAGACTCATCCAAGAAAGGCTAAATTGGCTAATTATCCATCTAAATGACAGAATTAGCTTAGTTAGCTCCAAAATGACCTATTTAATAAAACATGACCTATACTTAGCTAATTATCCTCGAAATGACATAATTAGCTCCAAAAAGGCATTCTTAGCCAATTTAGCCCGAAGAAGGGGACAAGAGGAGAAGAAAGAGGAAAAATGAAAGGAAGGAAGAAGAACAAGAGGAGAAGAAGAAGAAGGAGAGGGAGGAGGATAAGAAGAAGGAGAAGGAGGAGAAGAAGGAGAAGGAGCTCCTCCTTCTCCTTCTTCTTCCTCCTTCTTCCTCCTTCACCTTCTCCTTCCTCTTTTCTTATTCTTCTCCTCTCCTTCTCCTTCTCCTCCTCTTCCTCCTCCTCCTCCTTCTTTAATTCTTCTTCTCTTTCTCTTCTTCTACGTAGATTAGACTCATCCAAGAAAGGCTAAATTGGCTAATTATCCATCTAAATGACATAATTAGCTTAGTTAGCTCCAAAATGACCTATTTAATAAAAAATGACCTATACTTAGCTAATTATCCTCGAAATGACATAATTAGCTCCAAAAAGGCATTCTTAGCCAATTTAGCCCGAAGAAGGGGACAAGATGAGAAGAAAGAGGAAAAATGAAAGGAAGGAAGAAGAAGAAGAAGAAGAGGAGAAGAAGAAGAAGGAGAGGGAGGAGGATAAGAAGAAGGAGAAGAAGGAGGAGAAGAAGGAGAAGGAGCTCCTCCTTCTCCTTCTTCTTCCTCCTTCTTCCTCCTTCTCCTTCTCCTTCTTCTTTTCTTCTTCTTCTCCTCTTCCTTCTCCTTCTCCTCCTCCTCCTCCTCCTCCTCCTTCTTTTACTTCTTCTTCTCTTTCTCTTCTTCTACGTAGCTTAGACTCATCCAAGAAAGGCTAAATTGGCTAATTATCCTACGAAATGACATAATTAGCTTAGTTAGCTCCTAAATGATCTATTTAATAAAACATGACCTATAGTTAGCTAATTTCTCTCCTAAATGACATAATAAGGCTTACGTAGCTGCAACATGACCTATTCCCCCTAACTTAGGTATTAAATGGCATGTAATTAGCCTAGCTAGATCAAAAATGGCTTAATAAGCATAGTTTGCTCCGGAATGACCTATTTTACCCAAGTTAGCTCCGGAACGACCTATAGTTAGCTAGGGTTCCACCTAAATGACATAATTAGCTTAGTTAGCTCCTAAATGGTCTATACTTAGCTAATTTCTCTCCGAAATAACCTATATATGCACTACTTCATCTAGTATTATTCTTCTAACTTTCTTATTTGTCATTTTGCAGATTACCTTCACTTCACGGGAAGCTTCGAAAATATTGATGGAATGCTTGAAGATGATTTCTTGTACCATGGGTTGTATTGAAACTATTGTAGTATATGAATATATGAAACTTTGTATGCACGTGGATGAAACTGGTGTAATATATGGTTTGGTACGGATGCAACTTGAAAGCTGGATATAAGAGGTTATTTTAATATGGTTATGAGTACGGAAAGAAATTTATTTATGTCAAATATATATATATATATATATCCTGATTATTGTTAAAATGCTGGATATAACAAAAAATGAATAAAAAAGGGGTTGGTTCCCCTCTTTGCCGTCTGCCCCCACATGGCAAAGGGGGGAAGGCACACGGCAAAGGCGGGAATCTGCCCCCTCTCTCTCCCCTCTTTGCCGTCAGCCCCACATGGCAAAGGGGGGAAGGCAGACGGCAAAGGGGGGAGAGAGAGGGGGCAGATTCCCCCCTTTGCCGTCTGCTCCCACATGGCAAAGGGGGGAAGGCAGACGGCAAAGGGGGGAATCTGCCCCCTCTCTCTCCCCTCTTTGCCGTCTGCCCCCACATGGCAAAGGGGGGAAGGCAGACGGCAAAGAGAGGAGGCCTGCCGTTAACACTTAACGGGGACGTTGCAATATGTGCCGTCCCATTTATTTTGCCACCTACCCCCTCATGGCAAAGATTCTTTGTCGTCCGCTTTGAGAAAGGAGGCGGCAAAGAACCTCTTCACCTGATTTTTTTTTGCCGTCTACTTTGCCGTCAGCTGACCGACGGCAAAGCCTTTGCCGTCCGTGGTTGCACCCTTTGCCGTCCGCCTTGGCAGACGGAAAATTTCTGAATTTCAGTAGTGTAGGAGACACCACTCTCCAACAGGTAATAGATGTGGTAGTATGATGAACTCCTTGCTCTTGTGCTTCAAAAGATAGTCTCCTCAATACGCAATCACTCTCTCACATATTTGACTTGGGTAGAAGAGATTGATTGGGTGGAAAGCAACTTGGGGAGGCTAGAAATCAATATTCATATGATAGGATTGGAATATCTTGATCTCAACACATGAGTAGATGGCTCTCTCTCGGAAAATGGATGGGGAAAGTGTTGGTTCATTCTGAGTGCATCCTCTACGAATGAGAGGTAGGTGGAGGGGTATATATAGGCATCTCCAAAAATACAACCATTACAACATTATTGCCCGGTGAAACCGAAGTAAAAACTCGGTTGTACCGACTAGTACAAAATGTGGCAACTGTAGGCTTTTCGGTGAGACCGATATTGAAATCTTGGAGGGTCCTTCGCCAATTCATCATTGAACTTTTCCTGAAATATACTAGATAGAATCATTAGTCCAATGACATGTATGTTTTTATTAATTACCAAAAACTCCTAGGGACAAGTTGTGCTTTCAAGTTGTTGATCAACCTTCAACACCTGAGTATCTAGATGATGATGAGGTAGAGGAAGAGGAGGAACTCAACATGGACTCTTCCGAAGACTTGGCGTACAATTCAAGGCGACGTAGTAATCGGCATATTCTTTCTCTATTTTAACCGACCTTGTGTAACCCTAGCACCCTTGGAATCTATATAAGCGTGGGGCCATAGTTCGTAGGACACATTAAGCTCATTATGATTAGGGTTTAGACCACAACATCAGATCTTGAAGTAGATCAACTTTGTACTCTGTACTACTCCATCAATACCAACAAGAGGAGGACGTAGGGTTTTACCTCCAGCAAGAGGGCCCGAACCTGGGTAAAACACTGTCTTCTTCTTTTCTTGTTAACCATCAAATCTAGATCCACGGTTCGTACCCCCTACTCGAGATCAGCCGGTTTCGACAACCACATTGGTGCTTTCATTGAGAGCTCCGCAATGGTGCCAAGGCCGGAGGTACCTTTATCACCGACCAATCCCTTGCTTTTAGTAGTACCACCCGGCACATCAAGGCGGTTTGTCACCAGATGGACGGGCTCATCCAAGGTTAGGAAATTAAGTTCGACAAGATGGAATTCGTTGCTGACACCCGGTGCGACCTGATCCTCTCAGAGGTCTCGACTTTGGCCGAGGATCTCAAAAACTCCGAAGCCTTAACTTTGGATCTTCTTCCTGACCTTGAGTTGGGAATAGATTCTAACCTTGATTTGACCTCGAGCCAGGATTTGACTATGGTGTTCGGAAGCCCGAGGGTAATTCCACCCGAGCACACTTCCTACGCTGAATCTCTGGAGTGCAACGCCGCCACGGCTCCCAGGATTGGTCCGGCAAATCTCTCATGGTCAAATGAGATGATGGTCCAAGTCCAAACCGCTGATAGTTCGGACGAGTTGACCCCGATCTAGGACCCTTCCGCCTTGGGACAAGGTGTGGGGAACTTTATTCCCCACCCGCCACCCACTTCAGCTCCACTATTGAAGATCTAACCGATCTGTTAGACTTCTCTTCTGAAGAAGCCGAAGATATGGACACGGCCATTCAATCATCCAGTCCACCTGTAACGGGATGATGGAGAGCCACTTCCACCTACGACGACTACATGGTGGACACCCCTAGGGACGAGGGCACCACGGGGAAAAGTGATGATGACACTCTGGCAAAAAACAACGGCGGCACATCCGTTAAGCACCGTCGCCAGCACAAAAAGGCTAAATCTCGTAAGGGCAAGGAAAGCAATTTGGCTCGAGGGATAATTTAAACCTTGAGGATATGGAAAATCCAGCCGAAACCTGCAGACCCCGAATACGACCCTGACCTACCAGGTTACATGGATCCACATAAACTTGACCACCTTAGCGATTCCAAAGACAGCAACTATGTCCCTCCGATTGAGAAGGAGGAAAGCTTGGGAGACGAATATTTCATCATCCCCGAAGACCCATGGATCGGGAAGTATTCAGGCAGCAGCTCATAGCTACTGCTCGGAGTCTTAAGCTAAATTAGAGATAGCTCAAAGCCGAACAAGACTTCATCAATGAAATATGGACAGAGATCTTGGCCGCTGAAGAGGGGTACGGACATGAGCAGCAGGGGCAAACCAAAAGTTACACGCATCGGTGTTTGTTACGAGAATTTGAAGATGAGGCCTGCTACCTCTTGAGCTTGCGTTGGTTTTTCCCTTGAAGAGGAAAGGGTGATGCAGCACAATAGCAGTAAGTATTTCCCTCAGTTTTGAGAACCAAGGTATCAATCCAGTAGGAGAATCAAGCCAAGTGTCCAGAGTACCTGCGCAAACACAAACAAGCTTGCACCCAACGCTATAAAGGGGTTGTCAATCCCTTCAAGATTGATTGCAAAGTGAGATCTGAAGGCGGAAAGTGCAACGAAGTAAAAGTGTAAGGCAGAAAATATGATGTGAAGTAGACCCGGGGGCCATAGTGTTCACTAGAGGCTTCTCTCAAAACAACAAATATTACGGTGGGTGAACAAATTACTGTCGAGCAATTGATAGAACCGCGCAAAGTCATGACGATATCTAAGGAAATGATCATACATATAGGCATCACGTCCGAGACAAGTAGACCGATACTGTCTGCATCTATTACTATTACTCCACACATCGACCGTTATCCAGCATGCATCTAGTGTATTGAGTTCATGACGAACAGAGTAACGCCTTAAGCAAGATGACATGATGTAGAGGGATAAACTCAAACCAATGATGTAAACCCCATCTTTTTAACCTTGATGGCAACAACATGATGCGTGCCTCGCTACCCCTTCTGTCACTGGGTGAGGTCACCGCATGGTATGAACCCAAAACCAAGAACTTCTCCCATTGCAAGAATCATAGATCAAGTTGGCCAAACAAAATCCACAACTCGAAGAGAATTACAAGGATATGAAATCATGCATATAAGAGATCAGAAGAAACTCAAATAAGATTCATAGATAATCTGATCATAAATCCACTATTCATCGGATCTCGACAAACACACCGCAAAATAATATTACATCGGATAGATATCCATGAAAATCATGGAGAACTTTGTATTGAAGATCCAGGAGAGAAGAAGCCATCTAGCTACTAGCTATGGACCCGGAGGTCTATGGTGAACTACTCACGCGTCATCGGAGAGGCCATGGTGTTGATGAAGAAGCCCTCCGTATCCGAATCCCCCCTCCGGCAGGGCACCAGAACTTGCCCAAATGGGATCTTGCGGAGATAGAAGCTTGCGGCGGCGGAAAAGTATTTTCGTGGATCTCTCGCGTAGTTTTGGATTTTTCGGGAATTTATAGGCGGAAGAGGTAGGGCAGACGAGCCACAAGGGGCCCACAAGCCTGCTAGGCGCGCCACCCCTTGGCCGCGCCTAGGGGGCTTGTGGCCTCCCCTGGTGGCCTCTGCCTTGGTTCTCATGTCCCCTGCGTATCTTTTGTTCCAGAAAAAATCTTTTCGGAAGTTTTATTCCGTTTGGGCACCGTTTAAAATTCTCCTCTGGAAAGGGTCAAAAACGCGGAAAAACAGGAACTGGCACTTGGCACTGAGTTAATAAGTTAGTCCCAAAAAAGATATAAAAGGCATACAAAACATCCAAAGTTTGACAAGATAATAGCATGGAACCATCAAAAATTATAGATACGTTGGAGACGTATCAAGGCCTTGGAGCCCGCACCACCCAGATTTGCAAAGACGATCAACTAGACCTTCCTCCTCGAGGACGGGACAGGATAAAGGAACTGGTTCAACCCGAACACCCATATGGTCTGCGGCAGAACATTAAGTCCAAAGAGAGACAAACAAAATCGATTTACGGATCTATAAGTCACACTCCCGTGAGGCAAGACAGATACCAAGCTCAGCCCAGTCAGAACGATGGAGTTCAGGATAAGCAGCATGGTAGGACCGTGTATGAGCTCCAGCATGACATAGCTCGGATAAGGGGAGTCGCTCATCCAGTGTGCTTTAGAGATGAGGTGATGTGGAATCAGCTCCTCGAAGGGTTTAAACCCGTAAATATTGAGCAATACAATGAAACAACGGATCCGGCTGTATGGATCAAAGATTTCCTCCTCCACATTCACATGGCCTGCGAAGATGATCTCCATGCTATCAAGTACTTAGCACTAAAGCTCAAAGGGTCGGCTAGGAACTAGTTGAACAGCATCCTGGAGAACTCCATCGGGAATTGGGTGGACCTCGAAGACGCCTTTCGAGACAACTTCCAGGGCACTTATGTTCGGCCACCTGGGTCTGATAACTTAAGCCACATAATCCAGCAGCCTGATGAGTCATCTCGGAAATTCTGGAATAGATTCCTCACCAAGAAAAATCAGATTGTTGATTGTTCGGATGCTCGGGCACTAGCTTCCTTTTACAACAACATATGAGACGAAGGGCTAACCCGGACGCTTGGAGAGGAAAGGCCGAGGACAATGGTCGCCCTTACTTTTCTCATGACCCACCATTGTGCGGGTGAGGGTACTTGGCTAGCTCATCGGAGTAACCTTCCCTCAAACCATGGCACTTCTACAGTCCGGGATAGTAATGGAAATCCATGACGCAACAAGACTAAGCGTCAGCACAACAGGGGTGAGGCCGATGACACGGCAGTCAATGCCGTATTCAGCAACTCCAGGCCTGGACCCAAGAAGAAGTATTTCAAAGGAAATTGGGATGGGCCGGCCACATTGGACAAAATACTCGAGAGGCCCTGTCAGATACACGACACTCAAAACAAGCCTTCTACTCACACCAATCGTAACTGTTGGGTGATCAACGAGGCAAGCAAGAGCACGGCCGAAGACCAGGCCAAGAGCCCGCGTAGAAAGGACGACGAAGAACCTCGACGCCCGAACAACGTGGGCCAAAAGCAGTTTCCCCCTAAAGTAAAAAACAATGAACATGATCTACATCACCCACTTTCCCAAGAAGGAGATGAAGCATGCGCTTCGGGACGTCAATACTGTAGAGCCAGTAGCCCCGAAGTACGATCCATGGTCGGCATGCCCGATGACCTATGATCGCACGGACCGCCTTGCTAGTATTCGCCATGGGGGGTCAGTGGCCTTGGTACTCGATCCCATCATTGATAGGTACCATCTCACACGAGTCCTCATGGATGGAGGTAGCAGCCTTAGTCTCATCTACGAGGATACCGTGCGAAAAATGGGCATTGATCCATCAAGAATCAAATCCAACAAAACCACATTCAAAGGAGTAACTCCTTGCGCCGAGGCTCTCTGTTTGGGCATGATAACCCTAGAGGTAGTGTTCGCTCACCCGACAACTTTCACAGCGAAGATTTGATCTTCGACATTGTCCCTTTCCACAATGGCTATCATTCACTCCTCGGTCGTACAACATTCACTCGCTTTAATGTCGTACCCCATTATGCATACCTCAAGCTAAAGATGCCAGGACCTAAGGGTGTTATTACAGTAAATGGTAACACCGAGCGATCCCTCCGGACTGAGGAACACACTGCAACTTTGGCAGCCGAAGTACAGGCCGGGGATATGGCTCACATGCCAAAGTTAACCGACAATGAGAATAAACGGGCTCGCGCCTCGCCGCAGTCACATATCAAGGCAGCTAAATAGGGGTACGCTCCCCATAGGAGCATCTTGCCTCCAGCAAAGTATGTACCGCAAAGACACAACTTTGCGCTCAAGATACCATGGGCAGTTATGGGGATTAATAATATACAGCTTATTATACGGGTAAACCAAACCATGACTAATGTAGTCTTTAGACACATATAGATACCATTAAGGACCGATCCATGCGTTAAGCAAACCCATACATCGGCGTCTTCTCAAGACCGCGATTGTTCAAAAGAGGTGTCAATTGAATTTCTCTCCTTTCAAGGAATATTCCCAAAGAGTGAAGGCGCAGACGTGCAGTAGGGTGTTTTTAGGAACATCAAGCTAGTGATACCAAACCTTATGTAAACATGTACTCTGTAAACTTTTATTCCTCTATATATGTACAACCACTTGTTGAGTTTGAATTATACGATTCAAAAAAGCCAGAAATAAGGAACGCACTTTCTGATTTACGAGCTTCGAAATTTCTTTTGCCTCCTTCTTTTTCTGAACTGTTTTTCGAACACCAACACAAGCCTGTTTTCATGCACATATTATATATTGGCCAAATTAATGGGGGGTTGGCTCTCATGACCACCCCTTTGTACGATCACAATACTGTTTGGCACTTCCACATGTGCGGAGTCTTGGATTCGCATTATATTCATCGGTTCCGAATTATGTCTTTCGTCAAAAGTTAGCTTACCCCGCTCCTGTGTTTACCCATTTACGTTCCGCCAATTCAGATAAAAGAGTAAAGGGAGAACCACTGTGATTGTATTTCCAGCTAGTATGGTTAAGTACCTTAGTGGAGAAAGCCGAAAATTAACCGAAATGATATCCGAGAACTGGTATGTGATCCGAAGACAAGTGTTAAACTAAAGAACCATTGGGGGTTCATCGCGTTCTGCAAAGGTTTGAAATCATTCAGACCAAGTGATTAGGGGTTTTTAGACCACAACATAAGTTGAATATCACACAAAAGGGTTCTACTTAGCACCCGCAACCAAGCTCTTATGGTTAAATGAAAGTGTTAAAGCTGAATAGTCTGATTGCTTGGTTTTCTCCCACATTACCACCTTTGGGTGCCAAGACGTTGGCTAAGGATAACAATGCGGAAGCCGAAACACCCCCGCTAGTATCTGGCGGGGGGTTGAAGCCAACGACTAAAAACTTTCAATATCAAAACAATCAAAACAAGAGTTGCAATTAAACAGACATGGTCTCCCATGCAAAAAATCAAAGGGCGTTTTATTATACAACCACTTTTACAGGATAGGATTTTTTACTCAAAGGCTAAGTATTTCGAGCATTGTGCTTCTACAGCTCGGGCACCTTCCATGGAAGTGGATAAATATAGTTCGGGGCGTCTGTGCTCCTTCCCGGGTGGCGGAGGCGCGGTGGCCATTTTTAAAAGGCTCTACCTTTGGCTAGTGCATCATTGTCCTCGCAAAGGCCATCCGAGCTCCCTCGATGCAGAATGAACGCTTCATAACATCGATTTGAGGCGCAGCAGCAATCAACTTTTGGACTAGGCCGAAAGTAAATGCTAGGCACCGGCTCGGTCGGCCATAGCCTTATGCATAGGTCTTACATGGCTGGCTCGGTCATCTTGTGCAGCTCCATTAGTTGTTTCAACTGATCGGAAACAAGCAAAGGATGCTCCAGATTTTGGAATTGTGCCCAGAACAGCCTTTGCTTCATCACGCCCTCCTCGGAAGCATAGTACTTCCCAGATTTTTCCACACTCTTTAGGAGATCTGCAATTGCACCTGGAGAACTCCAAACTCGAGTAAGGAATGCAAATCTTCACCCGCCAAATGTACAATGTAGTAAATATCGCTTACCATCTGCGATTTGCTTGATCTGATGGAGCTCTTTCCGAATATCGTGTGCTTCCTTTCATGCTTCTTCGAGTGTGGCGGTCACCAATGTCAGTTCAAATGTTTTTCATTGTCCTTCTGCTCGAGGGGCTCATTATTCGTGATGGCCTCCTTGAGCTCTGGTTGAACTTCACTGACCTAGGCCTCGAATTTATTGCTACTAGCTTTGGCATGCGCAGCCACCGCCCTCACTTCAGCGGTCTCTTGCTTGGCGTTGCCGATGATCTTTAAACCGGTCAAGGTCAGCAGCAATAGTTGTGGTAGTCATTCAGAGGACATACACTTAGAGACAAAGATAACAAACAATTCAATGAGAGAGCTAAGGCTTGCACACTTACTTTGAGAATCTTCAAAACGCTTGTCGATGCGGTCCAGCTCTTCTTTGGAAACCTTCAGTTTTTGATTCATTTCTTCCAACTCCGGGGAGTTGGGCATGCGGCTAATGTAGAAGCCTGTAGTAGAGAACTTTTAAAAACTTTTATAAGTATTCAGATTTTTTTTTGAAATCCTTTGCTAGGATGTTTTTCATCAACCCACCAAAGCCTTGGGGGATAAACGCAACATTTTACAAACTATTTTGATCCCGCATGAGTGTTTTTAACTAATACATAGCTCGTGGGCTACTCAGCATAATATTGCTTTCATATAATGTACAATTATAAAGGAAAAAGTATGCAGATTACCTTGATGCTTGTCAGCAGCGCGAAAAAATCTTCTTTCAGACCATCATCAACAGACTGAATGCTTTGCAATAGCGCACTCAGATGAGTGCGACATTCTCGAGGAACTGAAGGATCATTGAGACCTTCCTCCCTTAAGGTAGGACATCCAGTTTGGATTTGCTCCATCGTGGATGACTCCGGATACGCCATAGCGGCCTCCTTTCATGGAGAGACTACTACTGATGACGTCCGAGAGGGAGGAACCTAGAGAGCTGTCTTCAGAGGGGACCCGAAAGGTCCGGACTCTCCCTATTTTCTTGCCAAGAGGAATTCATCCTCGTGGTCCTTTGTGGCCAAGGTATTAACCTAGGACATAATGTCGTCACCCCAATTGTAGTGTCCGGTGCTGGGGGGCCTCCCTAGATACCATCTCCCGGTATCCTCGGTTGCAGGGGGGTGTGTGGTGCGAGCCAGTCCTTCTTTTAGTCAGATTGGCTGGTAAGGAATCCCCCTCTGAAATTTGATAGGTGGGAAAGTCACGCTCCGGGCTGCAATGCGGAACATGAGCCTAGTTAGAACCACTGCACCTAGAAGAATGATGTATTCGAATTTTCAATAAATACCTTTGTGCTCGGAGTTTCACCCTGAGGGTCCTTTGGGGGACCGGTGCTTCATCCTCGGACTCCTCGTCCGAGTCTGGAATATCCTCAAATAGGGCCATGGGGTCCTATGTTGCTTCTTTGGAACAACAGGAGCTGGATCTCTCTTGGCGTATTCGGACGCTGCTCTTTTCTTTGTATGGGAGGAGTCACTCACCTCCTCATCATCCTATTTTTCCTCTCCCTGTAGGCTGGAGGGAGCCAGCGTATTTTCGGACTTAGTATCAAGAGGACCCTTTTACAGAAGACCCTCCTGGATCTTCTTCTTCCCCTTCTTCTCCTCCTCCTTCTCCCTCGGAGCCATGTACGGCTGCTCGGCTAACATGGTCACCAGCAGTGGGGTCATGTCGTCTTCCGGCAAGGGTGTTGGAGAGTTGATCCTCTTGGAGTTTTTTAGCAAGATCTGCAACCAGGGGATATAGAGGAGGTAAACACCTTGTCAAAAGGGAGGGGGCAGAAATTAAAAGATACGATAAAAACCTTACCAGCCCTGAAGGATTGAGGAGGGAAAGGCCTTCGTCTTCCTCCTGAGCGGGCCAAGTCTTTTGCGGTTTGAAAAGTGCCTTTCATAGCTTCTTGCGAGTGTTGCGAAAAAAACTCCGCACAGGGCCGATTGCACTATTCGGATCCTCCGGTTGAAGTCCCATATCAGGACGGGCCGACGCTGGCATGGGATAAGGCGGCGATGCAACATCACCTAGATTACATTGATGACCTTGATTTTATCCAGTAGATTGGAGATCTTCTTTGTGAGATCCTTCACATGTGCTACCTCCCCCCAATCTAGGGTCTTTTCATCAAGGACAGGAGACAGGTGGTAGGGCCAGATCTAAATGCGATATGAGGTGCCTCACCTGCATTGCATGGCTCGGTGATATGGAACCACTCCTTCTGCCATGACTTGATGGTATCAATGAATGTGCCCTTCGGCCATGTGGCCCGGCTAAGCTTGTTGGTAATCGACCCTCCACGGTCCGCTTGCTCGTCATTGACGGCCTTCGGCTTGATGTTGAGGACCTTCAGCTAGAGGCCGAAGTGGAGTTTGACCCGCCAGAATGCCTCACAGACGATGATGAAGGCAGAGAGGTGGGTGATGGAGTTCGGGGGAGATCGTGGAAGTCAAGCCCATAGTAGAACATGACTCCTCGAACAAATGGGTGGAGGGGAAAACTTAAACCCCAAATAAAATTAGGAATAAAACCACTCTTTCCCCATCTTTTAGTGTGGGGATGACCTGGTCCTTTTCCAGAGAATGATGGGCTATGTTCTTCGGCAGGTAGCCGGAGCTCTTCAGCTCCAGAATGTCGTTCTCAGTAACATAGGAGGCCTCCCACTTGTTGTGGAACCGGCGCTTTCCATTTCCAGATTGATGAAGGGATTCGAAAGTATGGTAGGAGGAGGGAAGCCTAGGCGCTAGAGCTTTGGGAGCAGGGGATGGCAATGGTGTTGTGAGATCCGAGGTTCGTTAAGGGGTTGAGGTGACGGTTTTACCTTTTATAGCTCTCTAGAATACCGAAGGCCCCGCCACTCCATCATGAACTCCGCCACTTCCCAAAAAAATCATGCAATTATGGGCGCACGGGATAAACCCAAACCATAAACCATATCCATGGAAACGATGGACATGATCTCCATGATGGAACGTGTCAGTAAAAATGGTCTCGAACTGCTCTTTCATAAAAGGCTATAAGCCTTGACCAACCATGACCTTTCGATAAGGAGATATGCTACTCATTGTTGAACGGTCGGCCTAGAAATTAAAATTTATATATATACACCTTTGTCTATACATTTGAAGGAGGGGAAGTCATCGGCAGCCGAGCTATCATTGGTTAAAGGAAGAGAGGAACTCGCCTCGCATGCTAGAGTCCCTATGAAGTTACCAAAGGAAGAAGGTTTCGGCATTGGAAGCTAGTTCGGGGGCGACTGAAGGAGTCCGTGACTAGGGGGTCCTCAGGCCGTCTGCCTGTTCCCATGGGTCGGACTCCCGAGCTTGTTCAACCGTCAGTAGAAGTATCGGACTCAAGATGGACTCTTTGGAAGACTTGGCATACAATCCAAGGCGATGTAGTAATCAGCATATTCCTTCTCTATTGTAACTGACCTTGTGTAACCCTAGCACCCCTGGCATCTATATAAGCGAGGGGGCCATAGTTCGTAGGGCACATTAAGCTCATTATAATTCAGGTTTAGACCACAGCATCCGATCTCGAAGTAGATCAACTATGTACTCTGTACTACTCCATCATTACCAACAAGATCAGGACGTAGGTTTTACCTCCATCAAGAGGGCCCAAACCTGGGTAAAACGTAGTGTTCTTCATCTCTTGTTACCCATCGACTCTAGATCCACAGTCTGGACCCCTACTCCAGATCAACCGGTTTCGACACCGACACCTGCTAACCCACCTCCTTCCCAACAAAGAAAACTGATGAAAGATGATATGCCAAGCAAGCCAGCATCTAAGGCCAAGCCATCTGCTCCCAAGGCCAAGAAGCCTATAGCTTCTAAGCCAAAGTGGAATATGAGAGATATACCTACTGCTAAGAAGAACAAGGGTTCTACTTCAAGAGATGCTATAGAGGATGAAGAGATTGTTGTGTTGAGGAAGGTGAGACCTCATTTGCCACGGCATAATAATGAACACCCTCTAGCTGAAAATATGAAGGAGAGGAAGGATCAACGGCTGAGGAAGTGGAGAGCAGTTGATCCATATGCTATAAGCAGGAGAACTACACTTGATGCTCGCTTCCACACAAAGGAGCGGCAAGACTTTTATGAGACTATGTTATTAGACAAGAGTCCAGCTGTTAGTGACACGAGGTACGTATACTGGAACTACATCAAGGAGCATGAAGACTACTTCCCTCATGTGCAAGAGAATTTCAGGGCCATAGACATTGAAAACTTTGTTTTCAAAGAAATGATAGCATTTAATCATGAGATAATCATGCAAGAATTGTATGGATGACCGAAGGCACCAGGTACCAATCCACTATTGATGAGTGGGCTACCATATTAGGAACCCCATGGGTACAGGATGGAGATCTGGATGTTTATACTAAGGACAAAATGAACCAGAACTCCATAGCCAACATGTATAACCCAGTACTCAATGAGTACTTGAAGTCCCACAATTTAGGATCAGTCTACTTTTTGCAAGCAGGATTACCCACCACTAACAAAATTATGAGGTACACCTTGATGCCAAAATTAGGTGATGACAAGATGATCACGGGGTAATCCATAAACATGATGCATCATATATACACTCACACATGGATTAGGGTGATGGACTTGATTGTTGAGACAATCATAAGGAGAGTTGCTGGCCATAAGAGGTCGTGTGGATATACTCCCCATATTCACATGTTGATCAACTCAAAGATTGGGAAGAGCATGCATCTACTTGATCGTCAACACCTGCCACTCAAGCCAGAATTCGAGGATAATGTTGTGGTGATGGATCCAAGTCATCCCACTTCAGCTACTGCATGGGTTGAGTTAGAGGTTGAGGCCCAGGAAGAAGCAGCCACAGCCACTGGTGCTCCAGCATTAAAGTCCAAAGGTGATCAAATGGTGTTTCTTATCAGCACCATCCAAGGGAAGGAGAAGAACATCAAAGATATTCCACTGAATTAGTAGAGCCTTGAGAGGATTGTGGAAGCGAAGTTTCATGACCTGGATATCAAGGTGACTGAGTTGACTACTACAGTCAACCAGTTGAAGCAGGAGCTAGACGTAGTGCCTGCTCCCAGCTCAAGTGATGATGGTGCTAATCCTCCTCTCGAGACTTCCACTCAGTTTAGAAGTCAAGCCAGATCTTCTACAATGCTAGTTCCAGAGACGATTCCATCTTCATCAGCTCCAGCATCAGCTCCAGCATCTCCAACACCTCCAATGTCTACACCACCACCTTAGAGGATATCGGTTAAAGACTTCATCAACGCTCTTTTGTCGAGTCCTTCAACAGATACCGAAAGAGACCATGCCCAGAGTGACGCTTAGCTCTATTCCTTTGAACTTTTTGGTAACTTGTTGCCAAAGGGGAGAAGTGTATAGATCATAGGGATTCGAGAGAGTGTGTTGCTTTTTGTTGCTCTTCTCGTTTTGAAAACATTTTGTTTATCTTTTTAATGTCTTAGACCTTGTTCTGATTGATCATATGCTTTATGTTTGATGCTACTACTTCCTATCTTTGAGATATCTATGTGATGATCATTCACTCATTTTTTGTGTTATGTGCATTGTAATCTATTCAAACCATTTATGCATACCACCAAGATGTATGTGACATGGAAGAGCAGCCCATTATCCTAATCAATTGTGCATTTGCATTCACATGCAAATTTAAAATCATGCACAAATTTAGGGGGAGCTCTTGCTTATCATATACTTCTCAAAGTGATAATGATATTCATTGATTATATTTTATGTCAAAGCTTTGAACTATATGTTCTCATAAATTACCAAAAAGGGGGAGATTCAAAGCATAACTTCTCCCTAGGTGGTTTTAGTAATTAATAACAACATATATGTCACTCGACTAATTATTTTATCTCGTAAATTTCAGGAAAAGTTCAATGATGGGCTAAGGATTGTGAGGAGAACCCCAAGATGCAAGGAAAATCTATTGGCTTCAAGCTTCAAGACTCTACATTTTAAATTTTGTGAGAAATGACATTTGAGTCCATAGGAAAGCTAATACTATTAAAAGGGGATGAGGTGTCTATGATGATCTTGTTGCTCAATTGCTTAGAGATTAGCCACTAAAAACACTCATGAAATTCTCCCACAAATATTTTGTCCAAACCCCCAAAGTCAAATTCGGTGCCAACAATATTTCCACATCGGCCCTACAGAGTTTTACCCTAGACAAACCCTATGCCAAACCCTAACCTCTCGGTACCACCAAGTTTGGTTTCAGTCTGACTGAAAAACAATGACCAACTCCGTGGATAGCCGTTTGCTAAATCAGAATCTCCGAGATTTTCAAATCGGTGCCACCGAGTTTGGGTAACTTCCTAGGCCAGCCAAAATCGGAACCACCGAGATTTAAATATCGGTCTCACCGAAAAGCCTAAAGTTGCCATATTTTGCACTAGTCGGTGTAACTCACGGTTTCACCGAGTTAGGAAATAATGTTGTAAGGGTTGGATTTTTGAGATGCTTATATATACCCCTCAACCTACCTCTCATTCTAAGAGGAAGCACTCGGAACGAACCAACACTTTCCCCATCCATTTTCCGAGAGAGAGCCACCTACTCATGTGTTGAGATCAAGATATTCCATTCCTACCATATGAATATTGATTTCTAGCCTCCCCAAGTTTCTTTCGATCCAATGAATCTCTTCTATCCAAGCCAAATCTGTGAGATAGTGACTGAGTGTTGAGGAAACTATTTTTTGAAGCACAAGAGCAAGGAGTTCATCATACTACCACATCTATTACCTTTTGGAGAGTGGTGTCTCCTAGTTTGGTTAGGTGTCGATTGGGAGCCTCTGACTTCATGTGGAGTTGAATCAAGAAGTTTGTAAGGGTATGGAGATTGCCTACTTCGTGAAGATCTACCCCGAGTGAGGCTAGTCCTTCGTGGACGTAAGCCATGGTGGAATAGACAAGGTTTCTTCTCCGTTGACCCTTCGTGTGTTGAGCCCTCCATGGACTCTCACGGTCGTTACCCTCCATGGGTTCAAGTCTCCATCAACGTGGTACGATAGCACCACCTATAGGAACCACGCCAAAAATCTTTGTGTCAATCTTTGTGTTTGATATTCCTATCCCTACCCTCTATTTACATGTGCATGTCTTTACTACCGCTCCTATACTCTTAGACTTGCATGTGTAGGGTGTGCTTGACTTGCTACAATTGCTAAAACTTGCTCACAACTAAAATTGGGAAAAGGATAAGTTTTTATTTGGTCCAGTAGTCTAATGACCCCACCCCCACCTCTAGACATACTTTGGATCCTACAAAAGCCTACGATAACCTCGGCTTCCCTTTGCGAAGGGCCTATCTTTTATCTTCATGAATTTATTTATGTGCGAGAGTCAAGAAAGTTTATCCTTATTCCAACCTATTAACTATCTAGTTGGCAAGCATCATGTGTTGGGGATAGATCCTGATATATATATCGAGTTGAATGTAGGAGATCATGAACCATTATTATTGACATTATCCTTGAGATAAATAAGTTGGGTGGCAAAACAATAAACTCCTCTCTACCTATATGTCTAATGAAAACATTAGTTCCAAAAATATGATAGTTGAGTATGTGAACTTGCTAATATATAAGCACTTACATAGACTCTCCTATGAAATAGGATGAATCATGATTGTCTCGATGACTAAGAACATAGTTTGTTGTTTATCAACAAAGTTTATGCTTTATACGTCAACAATTGTGAATACATTGTTACTTGTGTATGAGAAGATAAATGATGAAAAACTTGCCGCTATATTAATATTCATGATGATCTCATGTGTGTATTCTATTTTTATCAACACCTCTCTCCAAAATTATGTGGTCATTATTATCGAGTTCGGCTTTTGCTTAAGGACAAGCGAGATCTAAGCTTGGGGAGTTGATACATCCATTTTGCATCATGAATTCTTATTTATATTTATTTATTCTTGTACACTATTACTCATTATGATACAATTCTTATACCTTTTCTCTTAGAATATGCAAGGTACATCAGAAGGAGGGAAATTACTGAAAACTATAATTCTCGACCTGAAAACCAAGAAAAAGGCTGAAAATTCACTAGAATCCAAATTATGTGAAACTTCACTGAGAATTTTTATGGAATATATAATAATTATTGGGCCCAAAATAAAACATAGGGGGGCCACCTGCTGGCCACAAGACAACAGGGCGCGCCCACCCCCCCTGAGGGCCCCATGTTGCCTTGTGGGGCCCCAGCAGGTCTCCCTCCCCCCTTTTCTCCTCTATGGTGTGTTTTACCCTAGAAAAAATCACAAGAATACTTTGGTGATTAAGATCCACCATCTTGAGGCAGAAACCTGGGCAAAGTCCCTTTTGCTCTCCGATAGAGAGATTTTGTCGGGGAAACTTCCCTCCGGGAGGGGGAAATCGAAGCCACCGTCATCACCAACGCTTCCTCCTTGGTGGAAGGACAAATATTCATCAACATATTCACTAGCACCATCTCATCTCAAACCCAAGTTCATCTCTTGTCTTCAATCTTTTTCTGAAAACCTCAGATTGATACCTGCGGGTTATTAGTAGTGTTGATTACATCTTCTAGTTGATGCTAGTTGGTTTACTTGGTGAAAGATATTATGTTCAGTTCCTTGATTACCATTGTTATACCCCTAATCATTAACATGTTGATGAGCTATGAGTAGTTACTATTCTTCCTGAGGACATGGGAGAAGTCTTGTTATAAGTAATCATGTGAAGTTGGTATTCTTTCGATATTTTGATGATGTGGATGTTGTTGCTTCTCGTAGTGGTGTCGTGTGAACGTCGACTACACGGCACTTCACCATATTATGGGCCTAAGGGAAGGCATTGTGGAGTAACAAGTAGATGATAGGTTGCGAGAGTGACAGAAGCTTAAACCCCATTTTATGTGTTGCTTCAAGCGGGGCTGATTTGGATCCACATGTTTCATGCTATTGTTAGATTTATCTTAATTCTTCTTTCATGGTGGTGGACGCTTGCGAGAGTGGCTAATCATAAGTGGGTTTCTTGTTCAAGTAAGAATAACACCTTATCACCGCTCCACCCACATATTCAATTGTCAAAGTAACGAACGCGAATCAACCCAACATGATGAACATGACTAGATAAAAATTTAGATGTGACCTCGGGAGCGCTTACCTCATAGAAGATTACTTTCAGGCCTATCATTTGCTATAAAAAGGATTGGGCTATATTGCTACATACTTACTTGTCACTTGTTAGGAGATATCTTGCTACAAAACTACTTATCACTGTTACTCATGGCACTTGTAGAGAATACCTTGTTGAAACTGCTTATCATTTCCTTCTGCTCCTCGGTGGGTTCGACACTCTTACTTATCGAAAGGACTATGGTTGATATCCTATACTTGTGGGTCATCAGGGAAGCTGGAGTTGGAGGAGAAGCGGTGGTTTTTACTTATCGAAATGCAATGGAGGGACCAGCCACCCTAGATCTGGGTGTGCCGCATGGCGGGGACGACACATTCGTCCTGGATCCACCCGCCCCGGCAGCCGAAGCTGATGTTTCCCACGGTTTCCTAACACCGCCAGCCCTCTCCACACTCGAGGCCGAGCCCCAGTCATCTCCGACGTGAGAGGAGCCACCACCATCGCGTTCCCACGCCATCTAGGCCTCTTGGAGCTTAGCACGCAAAGAAGCTTCATAGACCACGTGGTCGGAGTCGCCCGCCCCCGGCATAGAAAAGGGCCTCTTGTCGTTGGAGTTATGGTCGCTTGAGGAACCACACGAGCGGTCCATGACCACAACAGAAGCGGAGGAGCGTATGAGGGGAGGGGTGGAGGGAGGAGGACGAGGGGCAAGGGGGAACCCTAGATCTAAGAATGTCACGAAGAAGGGTGGGAAACCCTAGACAGGGGTCCATGTGCGACTTATGTACCTAGAGCAGGCCATGGGGCTGAGGGCGAGGTGGGACAAGCCCACGAGGCGGCATGGGCAAAACCGCAAAAGGCCCGCAGTCAGACAACAAAGGGACGAATGAGGTATCACAAAAATCATGCCCACCTAAGGACCCACCCAGTCGGACAGCAGGGCCCGTCCCAGTAACCGGCCCTCCAATCCCAGGCGCAGCCCCAGATCCAAGATCCTCCCCGCCTAGGGTTAGCCAGGAGGGGGAGCTACCATGGGACACCAAATCCAGCACCGGCAGGAACGAGAGAGGTGAGGGAAGCACCGACCGGGGGGAGAGGGGGAGAAACGGGCCAAGACCGAGGGTGCCAATGCGAAGAGAATGGTGAGCAAACTTATCGGAGCAGCGGGAGCGCCGCGAACTCTCCACAGACCACCTCAGATATGGAAGCCCCGCCGTCGAAGATCCCCTCCATGCCCCATCGTGAGTGCCCGGGGCGTAGCGGCAACGGCAAGACGGGCGGGCGCACCACCCTAGGCCACCAATAGGCGACGGTGGAGAGAGGTCCACCTCCGTCTCAGAGTCTTCGTCCCCCAAGGCCCAGAAGTAATTGGAGCGCACGGGTGAGGGAGGAGGGGCAACTGCGAGGGAGAGAGGGGCAGCAGTGCCCGGAGGTGAAGGAGGAGGAGCAAGCACGCCATCCACGGTGACATGGAAAACCACAGAGGTGGAGGATGGGGAGGAGAGGATGGGGAGGCGGGGAGGAGGGGGCAAGGAAGAGAGGAAGAGAGGGAAGAGAGCGCCATCGGTTCAAAACGTGGGGTGCATGCACTTCGGGTGCATTTAGAAAAATAGTAGAGCGACAAAATATTTTTTCACTTGCATTTCTTTTCACACCACATAAACGAGATTGATGGGTTGGATGTGGGCCAAACATATGACCCACTAATCCAAGTAAATATTGTGTTCATTTATTATGTTTTTTAGGATTATTTTTTGAACACAGTACACATGCAAACGCTCATATAAACGCACATACACCCATCCCTATGAACACACACACACATGCATACACTACTCCTATGAACACCTCCGAGAGACTGAGTGCATCGCCGAATCCTCAAACAAATCGAGGAATAATGCGAGCACCAGGTCTTTAACCCTGGTGGGCTCGGGATACCACTATCCCTCTAACCATCCAACCACAGGTTGGTCCGAACCTTATTTTCTTATTTTACTTATTATGCCTTGCAGGGTGGATTTTGTGATGCCATGGGCATCCCGCATCCACTTATAATCTCAGTTTTGAACCATAAATAACTTTTATGTTTTCTTTAAGTAAATCTAAGTAGTGTAGTTTGTGCATCATCAACTTCTTCAACCAAGCAACTTAGGCTAAGTTCTAGTCCTATATGTAAGAGAAACACTTGGAAAACATGAAATAGAAGATTGGATAGGACGTAGGACTATATGTAGGCTAAGTTTCTAGTCCTATATGTAGGCGATTGGACGTAGAACTAATGCTTCTATTAGATTCTAACAAATGTTATATTTCTTCTAAATGCACATGAAATAATATATTGGTATATGATTTTTAAATGGGAAACTTTGTTTTTGCAACTCTAACTTGTGTCCATTTTCCTTATGCCACCCTAAAATCTCATATTTCCCATTTGCCTCTCTTAGCGTTTGACAGTGTATCACAACTGTCATTATGTGGCAAAAACAATTTTTTGACATTTGCTTTTGCCACCCTTAGCTTTTGACAATACATCATGATACGTATCGAACCTATCCCCAAGCACTTTTGTTGTGGTTTTTCCCTCTAATTTTCATGATTTGAATGAAACTAACCCGGACTGATGTTGTTTCCAATAGAACTACCGTGGTGTTATTTTTGTGTAGAAATAAAATTTCTCGAAATCAGACGGAACTTTTTGTGAATTATTTCAAGAATATATGACGAATTATGGAGTGAAGAAGCACCAGGGGGGCCACCTGTGGGCCAGCACACATCAGGGCGTGCCCACCCCTAGGGTGCACCCTCATAGCTTGTGAGTCCCACATGGCTCCCCCGGCCCTAATTCCAGTCTTATAAATTCACATCTTCAGAGAAAAAATGGAGAGAAGATGCCATCGTGTTTTACAAGATGGAGTCGCCGCCATCTTTTGTTCTTCCTTCGGAGGGCTGAGCTGGAGTTTGTTTTGGGCTTTCGAGAGGGGGGTTCGTTGCTGTCATCATCACCAACCTTTCTCCATCAACAATTCCAAGATGCCCACCACCGAGAGTGAGTAATTACTCTGTAGGCTTGCTAGATGGTGATGGGGTTTGGATTAGATTGATCATGTAATCGAGTTAAGTTGATAGGGCTTAAGCCTAATATCCATTATGTTTTGAGATTGATGTTTCTATGACATTGTTATGCTTAATGCTTGTCACTAGGGCCCGAGTGCCATGATTTCAGACCTAAAATTATTATATTCTCTCTGAATATGAAAGTGTTTAGATCCTATGTTGCAATTTGTATGCACCTATTACGTGTTATGATATGCATCCCTCAAGGAGACAATAATTGGGATCCTTTTCGATGATTGTCGTAGTATGAGGAGTTCATGTATTCACTGTGTGTTAATGCTCTGTTTCGGTTCTCAATTAAAAGGAGTCTTTAATATCCCTTACTTTCCAAAAGGACCCCTCTCCCACGGTAGGGTAGGACAAAAGATGTCATGCAAGTTCTCATCGCAAGATCGTATGACTATATACGGAATACATTCCTACATTATATTGATGAATTAGAGCTAGTTCTTATCTCTCTAGTGTATAAGTGTTACATGATGAATGTCATCCATATCTATCCATCGCTGATCCATGTGCCTACGCTTTACATATACTGAATATTGCTAAGTTACTATTGTTGTTGCTACTGTCAGAACTGCTACAAAATTACTTATGTTACTGCTGCTACAAAATTGTTGCTATCATTGTTACTGTTACTACTATTACTTGTTGTGCTACAAAAATCTTCGTTGCACAGAGATATCCCAGGTGCATATGAATTGACAACTCAACTTCTAAGACCGATAAATATCCTTTGGCTCCCCTTGTGTCGAATCAATAAATCAGGGTGAAATACTACCCGCGAAGATTGTCATGATCCCCTACACTTGTGGGTTATCAAGACCTTTTCCTGGCGTCGTTGCCTGGGGGCATAGCTATATTTGTTGTGTTAACTTGAGGATATCCAATTGCTACTATGACGAATCTCAAAGATGCTCGAACCAAGATCATCGCCTCTCGCACGAGAGGACGTAAGGAACTGCCATCTAGCTATGCTTTTGATTCACCTACTGTTTTGAATCAGCTTATTACACCACCACATGTTGCTCGTTCTGATATATCACTTGAACTTGATGATGATACTTCTAAAATTAATGATGATACTATTACTATATTTGACGAAACTGAAACTGTGCAGCTAAATGAATTACTTGATGCTCATATTGCTAAAGGTAAGAAACTTGAAAATGCTGAAACTCATGATAATTTTGAATCACCTATTACACCTCGCTCTCCCAATATATATGAATTTCCTTATGTACCTGAGGTCTATGTTATGTATGGGGAAGTAGCTAGGGATTTTCTTGCTTGTGAAAATAGAGATGACTTGAAGAAACTACTATGCAAACTCAAAGAAAATTATATGATGGAGAATACGAAATATGATCCTAAATTTGCTACCTCTCCTATATTTGTTACTGATAAGTATTATGAATTCTCTATAGACCCTGAGTTAATCCCTATAGTAGAATCCAATCATTTGTTTTGACCGGCTATTGTAGGGAAAACCCCCCACAGCCTTTTTTTCTTTTATTCCCATATATAAGAGCAGTATGTACAAGAAGAAATTAGAATGTACAAATGGGATGGGAAGCTAAAGCTACAAACCTCAAGGAGGCAAAAAGGAAACCCATTTAAGGAGATCATCCCTGAAACTAGCCTTAATCCTATGAGCTAACAGGGAAATGTCATGGATGAAACCAGATCTCCATTTTCTGAACTTTGGCTGCTCCTGGTTAAAGACCTTGGCATTTCTGACAGTCCAGATGTTCCAACATGCAGTGAAGACCACCTCAGCAAAAAAGGGGTTATGGAAGTCTCGCTTAGCAGCTACAGTAGCACTCCACATGGATGGACCATGACATGTGATCTGCAGGTAATTCCAGACACTCGTACTGAAAAGACAGCTGAAGAATAAGTGATCTCTGTCTTCCTTGACTCTAGCATGGCATAGACCACAGAGATTGGAGTCTGAAACATTCCAGTGACGCCGTTCAAGCATGTCTTGGGTGTTAAACTTGTCCATGATGAGCATCCAGGAAAACATCTTGATCTTCATGGTACAACAGCTCTTCCAGATCCAGTTGAGTAATGGGTTTGGTGAAATACTGCTGTGAATGTGAGTATAGTATCTCTTGGCTGTGTAGGCCTTAGAATCCTTTCCCCATACCCATCTGTCAGAGGCCTGGTGGTCAATATCCAGGGCTTGAAGCAAGGATTGAACTGAAAGCAGCTCCTGGTAAGCTTGAGCAGACAATGGCAAGTGGAACATAGAGAGCATGCTGTCATCGTAAAAGGCTTTAAAGACCTCTTGAGCTGTGCAGAAAGTATCAGCCACAAAAGAAAAAAGCCTTTGGAATCTAGCAGCCAGAGGCCTAGTGGAGTTTCCAATCAACGAGGAGTCAGACCAAAATAGGAAGGAGTCATCCTTGTTAGGCTGAACATATGTTACTGATCTGAATTTGTCAAGCCGTTTACAGATATCGTTCCACCAAAAAGAACCACAAAGGGCAGTTCCCTGAGGTACTGTGTCATGATAGTAAGTGTTCCAGATTAAGTTAACCCATGAGATATCAGCATGATTTAGAAATTTATCAACATGCTTGAGCAGCAGTGCTTCATTCTGGATTGCTAGATTCATAATTCCTAACCCCCCTTTATTTTCAGGTCCGCACACCAGTTGCCAGGCAGCAAGAGAGGGTGCATGATCTTTCCCATTTTTCCTCCATAGACATTGCCTCTGAATTGTTTCAAGCTGCTTCAGTATGCCTGGTGGGATATCCATACTGCATAGGAAGAAGATAGGAACAGAAGACAGTGCTGAGTTTAAATACTGTAACCTTCCCTCCTGAGCCAGGAAAGATGAACTAGCACTGAGCCTTATTTCCATGTTATCACCAGTGGCATGAGATCAATGATTCTTGGTTTAGTTGTCCCAACTCGAAGGCCAAGGTATGTGAAGGGCAAAGATCCCACTTTGCAGCCAATGGAGTCTGCCAGGTCCTGGAGTTGCTGTGGAGAAGTGTCAACAGGTAGAAGGGCAGATTTGTGATAATTCACATGTAATCCAGTGGATTGGGAGAAAAGTAAGAGCATTTTATTGAACTATAACAATTGAGTTTCATCAGCAGGTAGGATGATAAGGGTATCATCAGCATATTGCACTATAGGGAAATCCTTATCATGACAAGGTATGGGCAGCTGAATCAGACCCTCCATCAGCAGTTGGTTAACCAGAGTCTGTAAAAAATCAGCAGCAATAGCAAAAAGCAGTGGGGACATGGGATCTCCCTGCCTGACTCCTTTCTTGCACATAAATTTCTTTCCAGGCACACCATTGATCAGGACAGAAGATGAGCCAGAAGTTAGGAGTTGCTTTACCCAAACTATCCATCTGTCATTGAAATCTTTGTGTTTGAGAATCTGAAAAATGAACTCATGCTCCACAGAGTCAAATGCCTTTTCAAAATCCAGCTTGAGAATAACTATTGGTTTCTTGGATTGATGGCATTGGTGCAGGTACTCCAGAGTCCATCCAACACAATCTTGAATGGTTCTAGACTTGATAAAACCATACTGATTCTTGTGAAGACACTTCATAATCTGCAACTGTAACCTGTTAGCAATCATTTTGGACAGAAATTTGAGGCCCATCCCAGTAAGTGATATTGGTCTGTAATCTCCCACTTGTTCAGGTGATCTCTTCTTGGGAATCAAAGTAACATAAGATGAGTTCATGTTCTCAAGTTGAGCATGACCAGCATGAAAGGCAGCAGCAAGTTGATAAAACTCAGGGGAGATAATGGGCCAACATTTCTTGAAGAAAAGACCATTAAAACCATCAGGTCCAGGAGCTTTGTCAATGGGCATTTCCTGAACAGTCTTGTCCATTTCAGACTTAGAAAAAGGTTCTGTGAGAATATCCAGACCCTCCACCTTCTGAAGTAGATATTGTAAATCAAAGGGCATGTTAATTCCAAGAGAAGTTCCCATTCTGTCCTTAAAGGATGCCCAAAAACATGCAGCAATTTGGTCATGATCGGATATGGTGGAACCATCATTTAACTTGAGAGATGCAATGGGATTTCCTCCTATATCTCTTAGTTGCCATAGCATGAAAGAATTTAGTGTTTTCCTCACCAACTTTAACAAATCTGATAGTGGCTCTATTTTTCCAGTATAAGCACTCGAGATGCAATAGGTGCTCCAAGTGTAACTTAACAATATTCCTGAAGTTAGCCTCTGGTCTGAAGAGTGTCCTCAATTCCTCAAGCTCATACAAGCACAACACAGCTTGATTGCATCTGGAGATGAAAATTTTCAACTGGGATAGGTTTGTCTGCCATTTTTTCAGAGCCTGCCTGAGATGTTTCATCTTATCCATAATGACAGCAGTAATATGGGTTTTCCTGGAAGGAATGAGCCAGGATTGCTGAACACACTCCATGAAGCCCTCCATTTCAACCCAGTAGTTTTCAAAACAAAATAAGTTACACTTAGGGATGGAAGTGTTGACAGTGACCACACAAGGAACATGATTAGAAGCTGTATTTGCAAGGGGGAGCACTTGTGTAAGAGGATATGAGGAGATCCAGTTGGCTGATGTGAAAAACCAGTCAAGCTTCTCCAGAAGAGGGGAATCTTGCATATTGGACCAAGTGAAAGATCTGCCTTTAATGGGTAGTTCCAGTAATCCCAGATGCCCAATAATTTCATTGAAGATGAACATATCATTTACATCAGCCCAGGGAGGTTTCTGTTGTCAGGTGATCTAATGAAATTAAAATCTCCAAGAAGCAACCAATTAGCCCCAGTGGGTATATGAAGATTGTATAGCCAGCTAACAAATAGATCTCTAGCTTCACCTTGACAAGGACCATAGACATTCACCAAAGTCCAGGATTCGCCAGTATGATTTGAGGTAAAGGAGATGATCAAACCATAGGGTGTGCATTCAACTAACTGACCAGTAAGAATGGATAAGTTCCAAAGAGTGATAAGCCCCCCTAATGCCCCCCTGGAGGGAGAGTAGGCAAATTGATCAAAACGTTTAGGACAAAAACACTTGACTGTACGAAACTCAATTGACTGCATTTTGGTTTCCTGCAAGCACACCACGGCAGCTAGGCTCTCATCAATCTTGTTACGAACCGCACGTTGCCTATGGTCCGAATTTAGGCCACGCACATTCCAACACAGCACACGCCAACTTCTCGTAGAACGACTATCCATTGGACAATATATAGAGAGCAAACGCAGGGATATGTAATAGCCCGTGCGACCAAGGTTCAATTAACCAAAAGACAGAGAAAGCAGTAGTCTCACAGTACATGGAGCCAGTACAGTAACAAATTAAGTAAGTGAACTAATCATCAACAGATGATGGCGCGGAATCAGCAGGATCTTCCATAAGTCGATCCACAGTTAGCTTCTCAGGGGCAATGCCAAGCATCTGCCCGACCGCCTGTATCACCGGAATAGGAGTGGCAGGAGGAACTTGCACATCATCACACTCCTGCGCTGGAGAAGGCATTGGCTTGGCCTTGGGCTTCCTCTTCTTGGGGACATGCGCTGGCAGCTCCTGCAAGATCGGTTTGAAGCCATCCCGCTTGATGGAGCCGTGGGTACATCGACGAACAGAGGAGTCGACGACAGGAGTGGCCTTCTTGCGGGTCCCTTTCTTCGTTGGAGCAGGAGATTGAAAGGAGAAGTCCTCTGTAGACGAAGATGGGCTGAGAGGGATTACCTCATCCACAGAGAGTGTGTTGCTTGCAGGCTCTGATGGTGGTAGCGCTGGAGCAGCAGAATCGAAGGCCGCCGCCCATGATCGCTTGGGGATCACAATGGGCGCCACCATTGGCATCTGCAGCTGGCGAGGCACGTGCATGGAGGTAGCAACTCCCATTAAAGCATCAAAAGTACGGGACCAGGATAGAACCGGCGGCAGAGGAGGCCCATAAAAAACCCTGGCAACCCCAACAAAGAAGTTGCCAGACTGAATCTGAGGGGGTTTGTATGGGACAATCACCAGAGGATTGTAATCTTGCGCCTCCTCCACCCCTAGCACATCTTCCTCCGGCTCAGCAGCAGGAGCCTGGACAACCGGTGCCATATCAGCATCAGGGGCGACAGGGTTAGCCATTACCACATCCAGGTTGGGAGACGGGGGGGCTTGATCAGCAGGTTCCACCTCAATGTCACCCTGTGGCTGAGGGTCAAGGTCGACAAGCTCATGAACCGAGTTAGAGGAAGAAGGACTTGGTTGATCAATCACCATGAACTCCTGATCCTGAACAGGATCAGCAGCAGGTGCTTCTGGGGCCGCTTCAGGTTCCCATCCTCCTCCATCAGCAGCTGCCGGCGGCTGTCCCCAACCACCATCATCATCAGCAGCAGGTACCACTGGATCTTTAGGTGCTAGCGGCACCGCATTCCATCCCAAAGCAGGGTAAGGGGGCAGAGCAAATTGCAGGTTGTCATTGACGAGTTGTCTAGGAAGCGGGTGAGGGTTGCCACTGAGGGGCATAGGATCCTCATCATTGGGCAGTACTTCGGCAGGCGCTGCCCCCAGGATGTAGACAGGTGCAGACCAGGACACCTTGCCCCCCCCCCAAGCAGCATATTCAGAGAAGTTGATACTGCGAGGGACAAGTCGGTCGTTTGGGAACGATGCAAACACAATGGAGCGAACCAAGTAAGCATCATCGCTGACCCAATGATGGAACTCTCCGAAGGTGTTAACAGCAGCCCGCAAGTCTTCAGTATTGCGGAAGTCCAGGGGGACCCCCAGAAGCATAAGGCACCCATGGCGAAAACCCTCTTGTCCACGGAAGCCAATGCCCTAATCATGTCGCAAGAAGCGCACCACAGAGTTATGGGCAACTTCCTGCGGAACCATGTGAACCGCAGCGTAGCTCCTCGCCGCATCTCTAAGTTCAGACAGCCCTACACCATCAATCCATGGCTGGGCTGATCAAACATGAAGTCCTCGGTGAAGAAGAAGAGTGGCTACTTCTTGCCGTACCTGGACCAAGTGGTCAGCCGGGGGCGCAGGGTGGACGTCAGCAATTACAAAGCGCTCATGACACGTGGTGATGGGGACAGCAGGCGTGGTGTAGGTCCGAGGCAGCCGGTCGGGTCCTCCGTCGATGATGTTGCGGCCCGGCGGGAGAAAGAACTCAGGGTCGAGCTCGAAGTTCTCCATTGGGGGAGGCGGCTACGGAGTGGTAGGCGGCGTCTCGGAGGGAGTTCGGGGATGCGACGGCGATGAGACAGGGTGGATCTGTGCTGCAGGCGTTGTGGTTTCGCCAAGAGTATCGGCAGTTCCCGAGATATCAGCGACAGGGGAGGTGGTGGGTCTCTTACAGTTCCAAGTAAGACAATTATTACGCATAAAAGAGGCTCCTCTAGATCGTGCGTGACCCACAGCTCTGTCAGCGTATCCAGGCGAAGCCGTGCAGTTGGCAGCTAGATGTCCCCGAGCGTTACAAATCGAGCAAGAAAAGATTTCTTCCACCATGCCATTAATAAGTTCATCAAAGGCCAGATGGGCTTCTTGTGAGGAGGGAATATCCATCCTAGGATTAGGTTTGGGCCGAGATAAGGAGGTAACCTCAGCAGGCTCATTAATGAGCGTGGAAATCGGCCCAGAGTCCAAACTTTCCACCGAAAATTGATTCTCATAATTCAAAACACCATGAATCTCGGCGGGATCAGCTGCAGCACCTTGTTGCACGGGAGAAGTTCTGTTACTTTTGGCAATTTGAAAATCAGGTCTGGAAGATCCGGGGGTGACTGTTGGCGAGAAACCGTGCCGAACGTGATATGCGGCGTGGCCGTCCTCCTCCGGAGTTCTGTTGGCGGTGGCGCAGAGATGATGACACGTTTAGGAGAAGGCACCGTATAACCAGCCTGTTCAAGCGTGAGTAGCTCATCGTGGGAAATAGGACATCTATAACCCTTGCAAACCTCATATTGTTGGAGGGATGCGAATGTGAGCTTCTTACGAACAGATGATCCAGATTTAAGAGAAGATTTTAGAGGTCTGGAATGCATTGCCATCAAACCTAGTGAGGCTCTCCTCTTAGATGGACTCACAATAATCCATTCAGCATCACATTGCTTCTTCCACAAAGAGAATTCACGACGCCAATTCGGACCACCATGGCCCCATAGATGGAAAAAGCACTTAAAACTTGAGCATTTGAACGAGCGTAGATCCAAAATATGAAAACCAACTTGCATGCAGGACACTTTGAAGGAGAAAACCGATTCTGTCACTTGAGAGACGCGAAACTCAATGGCAGAGCCCCCAAACACAGAATCTAGAGCTGCGGCGACCGTGTCCTCAGAGAGACGGAACAAATGGCGACCAAAAGAAACCACCATGATGAAGGAGCAGCGGTGCTTCATAGGGTGCACCGTAACCCCCGAATGGCGATAAACCTCCTCGGCGAAAGCCAAACCATGAGAAAAATCCAGATCCAACGTGGAACCACCCATGCAAGCCACGCACGACCACGTGAGGGGGTCGGGAGGGTTCACCTGAGCAGTAGAGCGATGATAAGGGTAGATGTGCTGGCTAGAGCACCAGATCGCCATGGAGTCGCCGAGGTGGGAGGTGGGAGGTGGGAGTCGCCATATAGGAAGCTGAACTCTTCTAGTTTCGATTGCCGGAGTAGAATCCAATCATTTGCATGGGTATGAAATTGAAACTGTTATTGGACATCTCACTAAATTGAACGATGTAGCTACTTTGTTTACTCATGAGGAAACGATGCGTTACTATTATATCCTTAAGCATTCTCCTTTCTCACTAAAACGAAAGTCTAAAGAATGGTTCCTCTCTCTTTCTTCGGGTTGTATACGTAGTCCCCTGGATATGCTTTATCACTTTTATGAAAAATATTTCCCTACTCATAAGAAAAAGTTGCCTTACAGGAAATATTTAGCTTTGTGCAAATTGAAGAAGAGAATGTCCCTCGAGCTTGGGGGAGGCTTCTCGAGCTACTAAGAGCTTTGCCCAATCATCCTCTTAAGAAAAGTGAAACACTTGATATCTTTTATAAAGGATTAGTCGATGCTTCTAGAGACTACCTAGATAGTTGTGATGGTTGTGTTTTCACGGAAAGAACGGTTGAACAAGCTGAAGAATTATTAAACAATATATTATAAAATGCTGATAATTGGACACTTCCTTAGCCATCGTCGGAACCTATTCAAAAGAAGAGAGGTGTTCTATCCTCAGTCCTGAAGATATGCAAGAAGCCAAAAGATCTATCAAATAAAAAGGTATTGAAGTTGAAGATGTTATAAAATTACCACCTATAAAATAAATACATGGACTTGACATCCCGACACAGGTGGTAGAGGTAAATTATATCTGTACCTTTAATGAAAATTATATACCTTATACTAAGGCTCCTAGTGAGTGCATGGATGAATTTGATAATTACATCGTTAAGCAAGAACATTTTAATAACTATGTTAAAGATCAATTAAGACATAATGCTATGATGATAGACCACTTGGGTGACTTGATGTTTATAATTGCTAATGATGTTAAGGGTCTAGGTAAACATGCTTCCATGGTTCATACTCAACTATATCAAGTTGCTAAGTCACAAAATGATTAGCTTGCTAAAACTAATGACAATATGAACGATCATGTTGTTAGAGTAATGACTATAGGGGGAAGAATGACTCGAGAACCCCTTTATCCAGAAGGTCATCCTAAAAGAATTGAGCAGGATTCCCAGAGAATTAATGATAGTGCACCTGGCCCATCTAAGAAGAAAAAGAAAAAAGAAAAATGATAGGACCTTAAATGCTTCTAGTGAACCTGTTATAGAAAAACCTATTGAGAATCATAATGATGTTTCTATTTCTGATGTTGAGACACAATCTCATAGTGAACATTCACCTAGTGATAACGAAAACAATAATGATAATGATGATGTTCATGTAGATCCTCAACCATATACTAATAAAGAAAATGGTAATTATGTGGAAATAGAATTTGCTGAAGATCTTGATAATCCCCATCCCAAAAATAAATAGTACGAGAAGAAATACTTTGTTGCTAGAAAACATGGTAAGGAAAGGGAGCCATGGGTCCAAAAACCCATGCCATTCCCTCGTAAGCCTTCTAAAAGTAAGGACGAGGAAGATTTTGAACACTTTGCTGAAATGATTAGACCTATCTTTTTTGCGCATTTGTTTGACTAATATTTTTACAATGCCTCCATATGCTAAGTATATGAAGGATATTATTACCAAAAAAAGATACCTAAAACTAAAATTGCTACTATGCTTTCTAATTATCTTTTGATGGTGGAGTGCCTAAAAAGTTGGGAGATACAGATATAACCACAATACCATGCTCCATTAAAAGAAACTATGTTAAAACGACTTTGTGTGAATTATAAGCCGGTGTTAGTGTTATGACTTTCTCTCTACATAAAAGACTTGATTTGAGTAAGCTTACACCTACTGAGATATCCTTGCAAATGGCTGATAAATCCACTACTTTACCTATTTTTATTTGCGAGGATGTTCTTGTTGTGGTTGCAAATGTTACTATCTTAACAGACTTTGTTATTCTTGATATGCCCAAGGACGACAACATGTCAATCATCCTTGGTAGACCCTTCTTAAACACTACACGGGCTGTTATTGATTGCAGCAAAAGCAAAGTAACTTTGTATCTCAATGGCAAACAACATATCGTACATTTTTCGAAGAAGCAAACTTTGGTTAATAATATTAATATCATTGAGCCAATTGCCACAGTCACCATTGGAGTTTTTAAAACTCCTCTTCTTACTGCCAATAAGAAATATTATACCCTTATTGTTGGGTATATGCATATCACCATCTAGGTAACTTAGTGTTTTGAAAAATTTGTGTCAATTGAAAATGTTTATTAATAAGACTTGATCAACCTTATTAATGGATCCTTTTTCAAAGACATGCGGTTGATGAATTTAGTGAGCATAACTCACTCTATTATTAGCTTTCTCCCTATCTTTCTAGATAGATAAAATAAAATGTCATGATTATCCTGTTCTTGTTTAGTTTCTTGTGCAATAAAAGGACCAAAAATAAAAAGTAACGGAATGCCACAAAATTTTAACATGATTTTTTCTAAAATACTAATGAATTTCTGGTGCTAAAAACACATCAGGGGGAAGCACCTATGGGTCACAAGCCAACACGGCACGCCCACCCCCTTGGGTGCACCCTGATAGCTTGTGGGGGCCATAGGAGCCCCCTTGCCTTATCTCTTCACCCTATGTCATATACTACCTCCAAAAAAACATACACTCTCTCACTCTCTCATGTTCTTGCTCCTCACACTAAAACTTTTGATCTGTTTGCTCACAACTCCGTTTCTGAAACTGTTTTGAGGAATTGCTCCTTGGTATGTGACTCTCCCATTCCTCCAATTAGTTTTCGCTTTAGTGTTTTATATTTTGCATATTTTGATGCACTTGGTTCTACATAAAATGAGCTTGCATGTTGAATTCTTTGAGTTCCAAGTAGTATGATTGCTTGATATGACCTCTTGGCATCTATGTGAGTAGTTGCTACCAATCTTGCAAAGTTTTACTAACATAATTTTGTGATCCAAAAAATTTCAGAAATTTGTGTGTAGGAAAATGAATTCCTGAGGAGAGGTTCTTCAAGGCGAAGCCCCAAAGGACTTGTTGGGAGGAACTAGGACGAGGACGTCCATATATTTCGCAATGCGGAAGTTAGGCCGTGTGAATGACCACATGTCCCTTTCATGAGCAAGGTGGATTTTCATCAAGAGTTCATGCAATTCATTGCGAATGACGAGCTGACCAACTTCATCGTAGATGAGTGTGACCAATAATATCTCCTTACAAATTCCTTTGCCCAAAATTTTATTTTAACAATGGTCCGATGATCCCATGGTACACTTTGATTTATATGCAACACATTATGAAATAACACTCTCTGAACTTTGTGAAATATGCTTGCTTCCTTATGATGGGGGAATGCGTGACCCTAAACCAAAGGAGTTTGGGGGCTTCATCCCTACCTTAACTGTGGGAGAAACTAGGGGCGTATCGAACGCTAGGGCCACCAGTTTACATTTATCGTCTGTCATTACTTTGATTTATTCATAGGGAAATGTATAACTCTTATGAGTCAGGGTGGTGGTCCCAGTGCCCCTACCCTCTGTATATTGCATCAGCACTATATGATGATAACACTTACAACTTAGGAGCTATTGTCGCACACCGCTTGCACCTAAACCAAACCAAGGGCAAGGTTCTAGGTGGTATTTATGTCACTCGCTTAGCAAGGCACTTTGATGTCACCATACACCCAACTGATTACTTATTGCCTAAGGTTTATCTTGATCACCAGTCCATGAAAGAGCATCAGTTTACTGATGAACCTAAACCCCTACAACATATTTGTTATAACTTAGTATACAGCAAGAACACTCACGGCGTTAGTGTGTTGCCTGCACCCTCTTTGTTTACCTATCATGCCAGGAACGGATATACTATCATGCCAATAGACATAATCGCTTACCGAAACAAGTTGGCTGAGGTGGAAGCTGCTGCTCAGGCATGGGATGCCCACGTGCCTCAGCCACAGTACTTTTCTAGACCAGATGGATACTACGGATGGTGATTATCAAGTTAAGTGAATGCCTAAGTTGGGGGCGTACATATTTCTCACTGACATTACATTCATGTTTACACACTTCATATAAATTGTCGGTGTCCATCCACTTTCATTGTATATCCACGTTAGCTTTATTTTCCACTTTCTTCCTGTGTGTTTGAAAAACTTTGAAAAATCAGATATTTCTAGTTTCTTTTTACTTTTTCTATCTTGTTAATTAGTTGTAGTATTAAAATAACATCCAAAAAAATCCTTTGCTTGTCGGGAGCTTTCCCGTGTAAATAGTTTTTCTCATTTTTGTTTTTTCCTTGTTTGTTTGCTTTCTTCAAAAAAACAAAAACTCAAAAAAATATTATTTTCCGTGAGTCGTTCAAAGGAGAAGACCATGATGAAAATGGCCAGTGGCTCTCATATGCATTATTGTTTATCTAACAAAAGAGCCAACATTACCTTGTCTTCTCCTTTGTACAAATTGTTTCACAGATTCCAGCTTAGTCCATGCCACACTTGCATTATTATCATTTTCACATCATTCGGTCGTTCAAGTAAAAGGCAATAATAACGATATTTGATGAAGTGGTCGTGGTAAAGGAAGCTAGAAAGAACTCCCCTTGTTTTCCGCTTTCATAAATATGTTTAGCTTGTTCGATCTTGATTCATTATATCATGACTTAACATGTTTGTTATGACAATTATAGATTACAGCTTCTCATGCCATGCTTAAATAGCTAGGTGTTGATAATAATTTATCTTATACGGCAACATGCATTAAAATTGTTGTGTTGTGCTATCATATTATGTTATTTCCCTCTGAGTAATTCGAGCAGTTTGACATGGCCCATGTGCAAACATGTAGTTGATTCGAAAGAAATGCAGCCTTCATGATGTTGAAATTCAGAGTGTTTATATCCTACTCATGCTAATTTTGAATGTCAATTATTCGCAATGCATGATTATGACCGTTTACGTTCTCTAGGTGGTCGCTTCTCAACCTATTGCTAGCCTTCACCTGTACAAAGCGGAAATGTTGCTTGTGCATCCAAACTCCATAAACCCAAGTTATGCCAAATGAGTCCACCATGCCTGCCTATATGCGGTATTACCTGTCGTTCCAACTAAAATTGCATGTGCCACCTATATATATTCGAGTAAACATCTGTTTGTGTGCTCGTATCGCTCATGGAGTGACGGGATGGTCTGTATCTTCCATGCTAAGTGAGTTATTCTCAGGATAGGCATTTATTTATCGGTCGTTGCACGAGAGAGGCTGGTAAAAAGGATGCCCAGTCATGCATAATAAAAATTAAATTAAACAAAACTCCTAGGATATTTGATATGTTGGCGGGCACCCGTGGATTCGGTTAGCCATGGTTTGTGTATGGATCGTGGAAAAGGAGTAAACTTTATATTTTCTCTTGGGAACCGTTGATAATGTGCTTAACATGGAAGATATTGAAAACTCTATTGCAACATTGATAGGAAAAGCACACCACCCAAAAAATGACAATTCATCTCTGTTTTAAAACTTTGAGCTCTCGCACCTCTACAAATCAATGCTTCCCTCTGTGAAGGGCTTGTCTATTTACTTTAATTGTTATTCTTGAGTCATCACCTTCTTACTAAAGCACTAATTCTGGGAGCATTATTGTCATTCTTATGCGTTGAGTCTAGTTAATGTTGGAGGTGAGCATGAGTGGATCTCGTCTACCCTAAATTATAATGTTTAGTTTCTACTTGAAACTCAGAGGTGATCTCCATTTATGTTTTGCAGTCTCACAAATCATAGTGAAATACCATGTCATCATATTATATCATGATTTTTTTGACAAACTATTAGCATGTGAAATACTTTATTAATGCTCGCTTGTTGGTTATGTATTGCCATGAGTAAATATGATGTTTGATTGTTATCATGGATATGGTTATTTATGATGTATGATGAAAACCTGAACACTAGCTAAGCATGTGTATAATAACGAGAACAAAAGAGTTTGTAAAAGTTTTCTTTCATCACTTTCACTTTATCAACTAAATTGCTTGAGGACAAGCAATGAGTTAAGATTGGGGGAGTTGATACGTCTCAAACGTATCTATTTTTCCAAACACTTTTGGTCTCATTTTCCCCTCTAATTTGCATGATTTGAATGGAGCTAACACGAAGTGACGTTGTTTACATCAGAATTATTGTGGTGTTATTTTTGTGAAAAACTATAAGTTCTCATAATTAGACGAAACTTTCTGTGAATTATTTCTCGAATATACGAGGGATTATGGAGCAAAGAAGTACCATAGGGGGTTGTCTGCGGGCCAGCACACATCACGGCGTGCCCACCCCCCTAGGCACACCATGATAGCTCATGGGGCCCACGTGGTTACCTTGACCCTAATTCCAGTCCTATAAATTCAAATCTTCAGAGAGAGAAAATCAGAGAGAAGATTTCGTTGTGTTTTACGAGACAGAGCCACCACCACCTCCTGTTCTTCCTCTCGAGGGCTGGTGTGGAGTCTGTTTTGGGCTCCAGAGAGGGGGATTCGTCGTTGTCGTCATCACCAACCCTTCTCCATCAACAATTCCATGATGCTCACCACCAGTAGTGCGTAACTCCTTTGTAGGCTCGTTGGATGGTGATGGGGTTTGGATGAGATTGATCATGTAATCGAGTTAAGATGATAGGGTTTGATCCCTAGTATCCATTATGTTCTGAGCTTAATGTTGCTTGACTTTGATATGCTTAATGCTTGTCACTAGGGCCCGAGTACCATGATTTTAGACCTAAACTTATCAAGTTCTCTCTGAATATGAAAGTGTTTAGATCATATCTTGCAAGTTGTATGTACCTATTACGTGTTATGATCTGCATCTCCCAAGGTGTCAATAATTAGGATTATTTTCGGTGATTGTCGTAGTATGAGGAGTTCATGCATTCACTATGTGTTAATGCTTTGTTCCAGTTCTCTATTAAAAGGAGGACTTAATATCCCTTAGTTTCCATTAGGACCCTATTGCCATGGGAGGGTAGGACAAAAGATGTCATGCAAGTTCTTAACGCAGGCACGCATGACTATATACGGAATACTTTCCTACATTATATTGATGAATTGGAGCTAGTTCTGTGTCTCTCTAGTGTGTAACTATTACATGATGAATGCCATCCATATATATCCATCACTGATCCATGTGCCTACGCTTTATATATACTGAATCTTGCTAAGTTACTATTGATGTTGCTACTGTCACAACCGCTACAAAATTGTTGCTATCACTTTTACTGTTACTACTATTACTTGTTGTGCTACTAAAGTATTCGTTGCGGAGATATATCCCAGGTGTGGTTGAATTAACAACTCAACTGCTAAGGCCGATAAATATCCTTTGGCTCCCCTTGTGTCGAATCAACAAATCAGGGTGAAATAATACTCGCGAAGACTGTCGCGGTCCCCTACACTTGTGGGTTATCACATCATAATTGCCACTCCAATGTATCACCATTGCCACACTGAAATAATTGCTTTTGCCATGGAACGGCAAGTCCGAAAGAAAGAGAAATATTATCAAGTTGGCCATTTTGGAGAAGCCTAGGAAGTCCACACTGAAATATTGCTAAGATGATGTCCAGACGGCTTGTCCCGCACATGAATCAACTTATCTCGCATGCCAAAGTGCGTTCATTAAATGAAGATGGATCCACAACAATTTCATGCATGTGCACAATTTCAAGAGACGCTTCCATCATAAAAAAAAACCTCGCGTTTCTCTTCAAACTTGTTATCAAAAAGGCCTTCGATTCGGTCTGAGGGACTTCCTCCTTGACCTGCTTTGACATCTTGGTTTCTCGCCTCGCCTTAGAGGTTGGGTTTGGATGCTTCTATCCTTGGCTTCGTCACACGTTCTGCTCAATGGTGTGACCGGAGATACCATCAAGCTTCGTCGTGGGTTGAGGCAGGGGGGCCTCTTTCCCCTTATTATTCATGCTCGCTATTGACCTTCTGCACTACATCCTTGCTAAGAGCACGACTCGGAGAAATCTTCACCCCTCGGAGGAAATGTGATGCCTATATGTGCTTCCTCTATGTAGATGATGTCATTATTTTTCTTGCGCCCATTAAGGAGAACGTCCATTTTTCTACTTACACTCTCAAGCACTTTGGGGATGTCACTAGTCTTGTCACAAATTGATCAAAAGGTTGTGTCGCCCCAATACGTTGCAAAAATATTGATCACCCAGACATCATGCAATCCTTCCCAGCCAAGTGTTCCTCCTTTCTAATGAAATACCTTGGGTTCCCTTTATATGTCAAGAGACTGAAGAGAATTCACTACCAACCCCTCAAGGACAAGGTGGCGAATTAGCTCACTCCTTGGGTGGGAAGGCATATGGCCTCGGTGGGTCATGAAAACTTGGTCAAGTCAGTCCTCACGTTGATTGCTATCTACTACATGACGTTATTAAATTAACTGGTCAGGGTCAAGAAGAAGATCAATGCCCTCAGATGTGCTTTCCTTTGCACAGGTTGCGATAAGGTCACACGTGGAAAATGGAAGATAAATCGGGAACATATGCGCAAGTCGAAGTTGTGAATCCTAAATCTCCACAAGTTTTGCGTTGCTCTTCGGCTTCGGTGGTTGTGGGCCGAGTGGCATCATCCGGACAATCCATGGGTTGGCTTGGGAACCCACGTGATGACAGTGACTAAAATATATTTGTTGTGGCTACCAAGGTCCAAGTTGGGGATGGAAAGTGTGCCAAGTTATGGGTGTCTCTGATACTTGTGATCTGCATTGGGTTTTCCGTGGAGAGGAACGGGTTATAGCAAAAAAATGCAGGTAAGTATTTCCCTTAGTTATGAAACCAAGGTTTATTGAACCAATAGGAATATCAACCACAACCGTCTTCAGCGGCTGCACACAAAAGAACAAACATCTTGCACCCAATGCAGGCAAGAGGGTTGTCAATCCCCTTGGTCTCGTTATTTGCAAGCAAATGAGGTTTGTAGATAATTGTAAAATGCAAAATAAAATAAAAGCAAATAAATGGCAGCAAGGTATTGGAGGTATTAGCAATATGTTGTGAATAGACTCGGGGGGGGCATAGTTTTCTCTAATGGCATCTCTCATGAAAATAGCACACAGTAGGTAAACAAATTACTATTGGGCAATTGATAGAAGAGCGGATAGTTACGTGATTTTCATGGCAATGATAATGTAAATAAAGGCATCAGATCCATAAACAAATAGGCCAAATCCTTCATGTACCTATTACTATTACTTCACTTCAAGAGCGCTCCTATGCTTGCCTCTCTACGTATTAAGTTCATGACAAACAAAGTAATGCCTGGAGTAAGATGACATGATGTGGGCAAACTAAACTCAACCAATATGAATAAACCCCATCATTTTACCCTTAGTAGAAGCAACACAAAGACGCAACTTGTCTTCTTCTATCACTGGGATATAGAAACTCACCATGTTGAACCTACTACAACGCACCTCTCTCATCGAAGAAATATCAATCTAGTAGGCCAAACTATTTCAATAGATCGGAGAGAATTACGAATCTATCATAATCATGTGAATAAGAATCATATTATATATCAGAGGAGACTCAAATATTTATCATGAATAATCTGAACATAAACCCACAATTCATCAGATCCCAACAAACGCATCGTACCAAAGAGTTACATCATATGGATCAAAGCGAAGATCGGAAGATGCGATGATCATCGTATTGACGATCAAAGAGAGAGAGAGAGATTGCCATCTAGGTACTGGCTATGGAGCCGTAGAACTATGGTGAACTACTCATACATCATCATGAGGGAAGCCACGTTGATGAAGAAGGCCTCCGTGATTGATCCCCCTCCGGCACAGTGACGGAACAAAGCTCTAGATGGCCTCCCATCGGAACAAAGATTTGTGGCAGCGTAAAAAGTGTTTCGGGACCTCCCTCGGTGTTTTTAGGGTAGATAGGAATTATAGGCCAGATAACGGAGTCGGGAGAGCCACGGTGGGTTCACAAGCCATCTCCCCCCCCCACTATGCATCATTGTCTTGTGAGGTCCTCGTGCACCCTCCTGCCTCCTTCCGATGCTCCACGGTCTTGGTTTGGTACAATAAAAATTCAAAAAAAAATCACGTCAATTGGACTTTATTTGGTAGTGAAAACTTGAAAAGTGGAAAACACACAAAAAAAAGCAACTGGCACTCGGCACTCGATCAACAGGTTAGTGCTTAAAAATAATATAAATTGGTAGATAAGTACATAAAAAGTGTTCTAACATGATAACATAATAGCATGGAACAATCAAAATTATAGATACGTTGGAGACGTATCAAACATCCAAAGCTTAATTCTTGCTCGTCCTCGAGTAGGTAAATGATAAAAATATAATTTTTGATGTGACATGCTATCCATGATGTATCTTATGCACGTACGCTCATTGAGAAATGATGAATTAATAAATATTGACACAACAATATTTATAAGTATAACAGCAAAACAATTAATTTTTTAAAGTGTGCAATCCTCAAAGATTGTTTCACCCCTACCCATATTTATTATATTAGCAAGGCATGGCTCCATATTCACCATGTAACTACAAATGTCAAGCACCACGGTACCCAACTCAAGCAATTGCATTGTACCTTTTCAATATGCATCAACTTTTTATTCTTCACGTAATACATGAGCGTGAACCATTGGACATAGCATAAATTTGTAATAGAAATAAGGTGGTAGGTTTCAAAGTGGTTGAAAAGTGGAGAAGATAGTCTCGTATCAACTAGGCATACCAACGGGCTATGGAGATGCCCATCAATAGATATTGACACAAGGAGTAGGGATTGCCATGCAAATGACGCACTAGAGCTATAAGTGTATGAAAGATCTACTCAAGCTAGGTGGGTGTGCATCCAACTTGCTTGATCATGAAGACCTCGGGCATTTGAGGAAGCCCGTCACCGGAATATACAAGCCAAGTTTATAAAAAATTTGATTCCCACTAGCATATGAATGATATAACATGAGACTCTCTATATGATGAACATGGTGCCACTTTGAGGCACAAGTGTGGTAAAGGATAGTAGCAAAGTCCTTTCTCTCTTTTTCTTTCATTTTATATATGGTGGGATCATTTGGCCTCCCCCATCTCTATTTCCTCACTGGGACAATGCTCTAATAATGATGATCATCACACTTTTATTTACTTACAACTCATGGATAACTCGGTATGATGAACTATGAAGCAACATGACTCAAATATGAATGCCTCTCGCAGAGTACCAGGATGTGCAATGATCTAGTCTGACATGTATTCAGCATATGATAATTGGTGGCTTTGCCACAAATGCTATTATGAACAGTGGCTTTACCACAAATACTATGTCAGCTCTATATGATCATGCAAAGCAATATGATGATGAACGAACTAGTCATGTGAAGTGACAATGGAATTTGCATGGCAACATATCTCGGAATGGCTATCGAAATGCCATAATATGTAGGTATGGTGACTTTTTGAGGAGGATATAATAAGGCTTATGTGCAAGAGAGGGTATCATGTCATGGGGTTTGGATGCACCGGCGAAAGTTGCACCAATCCTCGAGGTGAGAATGGGTTATGCTAGTACTAGAGAGGCTAGCAAATATGAGGAGGTGAGATTGAGTATGCCCATGGTGTCACATTAGTCATAAAAACTCATATACTTATTGAAAAGTTTTATTAGTCTTATCACAAATCAAATTACTACTCACATGCCCTGAGGGAGAGGGTTGGTAGGAATTAACCATCGCGTGACTCCGACTCGAAACAACACTAGGTTTTCAACAAGGAATAGAAATGCTCACACATCATCACCATGCCCTATCAATTTTTTAGATGTTCAAGAAGTTTTGACATCTCTTAATATCGACACCTCTATGAATTAATGATTATGCACTCACACCCTTTCATATCACCACATCAATATAATTAACCACAATTTCTCTATATGTGCTACATGATGGTTTTAATTATCACTCATTGAACACTCATTATTTTTGATCTAGTTTATAACCCATGAAAATTACCGTCATTGTTTATTAAATCTCATGCAAATATAAGTGACGAACAAGATCATATTATTTATATAAAATCCACACGCCATTGTTCTCAAAAAAATATGTGAAGTACTAGAGCAACGGCTAAGCTCAAAATATATAAGTGAAGCACATAGAGTATTCTAACAATTTATGATGATGGTGTCTCTCTCTAAAATAGGTGTGTCCAGCAAACAATGATTGTGGAAAACAAAAAGTAAAAGTAAAAAAAAGAAAATGGCACTCCAAGCAAAACTCATATCCTATGATGAATACAAATGTAGCTCCAAGTAACATATCGATGGATTGAGACGAAAGAGGGGATGCCTTCTCGGGGCATCCCGAAGCTTATACGCTTGAGTCTTCCTAGAATATTACCTTCGGATGCCTTTCTGAGAGGACGTGGATGTCGCCTATAGGGGGGTGAATAGGCACTTTAAAATAATTATGGTTTAGGCTTGAACAAATGCGGAATAAAACTAACATTTAATTTGTCAAGCACAAAACCTAAAACAACTAGGATCACCTATGTAATAGAAAGATATATAACAAATAAATAACTAAGTGATAGCAATATATATAACAAGAAACAATATGGCTATCAAAAAGTAAAGTGCATAAGTAAAGAGCTCGGGTAAGAGATAATCGAGGCATGCACAGACGACGATGTATCCCGAAGTTCACACCCTTGCGGATGCTAATCTCCATTTGGAGCGGTGTGGAGGCACAATGCTCCCCAAGAAGCCACTAAGGCCACCGTAATCTCCTCACGCCCTCGCACAATGCAAGATGGCGTGATTCCACTAAGGGACCCTTGAGAGCAGTCACCGAACCCATACAAACAAGGTTGGGGGAATCTCCACAACTTAATTGGAGGCTCCCAACAACGCCACAAAGCTTCACCACAATGGAATATGGCTTCGAGGTAACCTCAAATGCTCGGGGCAATCTCCACAACCTAATTGGAGACCCCCAACGCTTTCCCGGAGCTTTACACCACAATGATCGAGCTCCGAGGCACCACCAAGCTTCTAGGATGCCAATGCACCCAAGAATAACAAGTATTAGAGTACCAAGCAACCAAGAGTAATAAGCTTCTCAAACTTCACTTCCGTATCACCGTTGAGAACTCAAACAAAGAACTCCATGATCAAGATCCAAGGGGTTCCCCTCACATAGAGGAGAAAGTGATTGGTGGAAATGTGGATCTTGATCTCCTCTCTTTTTTCCCTCAAGAACTAGCAAGAATCATTAGAGGGATTGGGAGTTAGCAACCTCAAAGAAGGTCAAAATGGGGGCAAAAACAAGCTCAAGAGTTGGGGAACCATTGGGGAAAAAGACCCCCTTAAATAGGTCCCCACAAATCTGCCCGTTATGTGCAGAATAACACAAGGGCGGAACAACCGGTGATGCGGGCGGTACAACCGGGCTACACAATATAGCGGTACAACCGCCCAACCACCGCCCAAAAACCACACCAAAACAGAACCTAGTCCGATGGTAGTGCGCCACATGGCCGATACAACCTCCGGACCAATTCTGGAGCGGTACAACCGCTCCAAACACCGCTTGTACCAGTCGACCGGTACAACCTCTGTTAGGGGCGGTACAACCGCTTAGTTAAAAGCAGGTAAGACAAAAACAACCATAACTTTTGCATACGAGCTCCGAATTGAGCAAACTCAAGCTTGTTGGATAGGGACGGCAAGTACTATCGGAACAATAAATGGTTATAGCAAGAAGAGGTAGTAGAAAATGCCAATGATATAGAGATGTGAAACCTCTATGAATGAAGAATCGGCAAAAACTCCAACATCGAAAACATCATAGAAGATGCACATGAACTCCATTTTCGATGAACTCGATCTTGTCATAAAGATGACCATAAACTCTAATACTCACAAAGAGAAACAACAAACAAGAACCAAGAAAGATTATGCAAGGATGCAAATGGTTTGAGCTCTCAACAAACGATACAATCAAGCTAATCACTTGAGAGCCCCCCTTGACAGTACGACAATCTATCCTAAAATGGAAAACCTATCAAGGACAAACCTATACCTTGTGCATCATCCACTTGAGCTAGATGATGACTATGTTGTCCTCATAAAGATGGGCCACCTTTCTTGATTGCACTCGCTTGATGAAGACTTGTAAACTTCTCCCCCATACGCCACTATGGGTGAGCCATTCTTCAGCACATCTTCACAAGTTCATTGCCACCACAATGGATGACAAGCTTCAAGCATGATATCTTCGTGATGCTCAACTTGAACTTGCACACCGCAATCTTGATGACGATCACCACTTGACGTCATCCTCCATGGGATGTATGAGATCTTCCTCTTGACGCAAGCCCATGAAAACACAACTAACCCCACATAGAACTCTCACCAAGACCATGGGTTAGTACGCAAAGCGTAATGGACAATGCTTACCATACCATGGGATCACTTGATCCCTCTCAGTACATCTTGTATGCTTTTGTGTGTTGATAAACTTGATTCACTCTTTGACTTGGTCTTGATAAACCTTGTATCTTTATGACCTATCTTTGGATAAAGCCTTGAATGCCACCTTGGTCATCATATAAACTCCCTGAAACCAATAGATGGACTTCAAGAAGTGCCTATGGACATATCCTTCGAATATAACTCATGGCAACCATTAGTCCATAGGTATTGTCATCAATTACCAAAACCACACATGGAGAAATATGCTCTAACACTTGGGCACCCCCAAGCTTAGGCTCTTGCCACTTATCATTCCTTCATCCATCTAGATAATACCCAAAACTTGAAAACTTCAATCACACAAAACTCAACAAAACTTCGTGAGATCCGTTAGTACAGGCAACATAATAAACACTTTTAGGTACTGTTATAAATTGATTCTTCTTTTATTTTAGCATAAGGTACTGTACTCTAACTTATTCATGGCTTATACCTCCCAATATAATCCATAGCATAATCAAAACAAGCACACTATGCATGCAAAAATAGAATATGTTTAAAATAGAACAGTCTGTAGTAATATACTTAATTACCATACTTATGTAACTCCAAAAATTCTGAAAATTAGGAAGACATAAGGAATTTGTATATCAGTCATGTGTAAAAACTTTAGACTAAAAATATATTCCAGTAAAATCAGAGAAAGTCTGCACCGGGCATCAAAGTTTCTATTTTTGCACCATATTAATTCTACTCATCATGCAAATCATCCCATAGGATTTACTTGGCACAAACACTAATTAAAACATAAAAGCACAATCATTACAACAGAAACAATTATGTCATCACAAATAAACAGAAAGTAGAAAGCAAAAATAAAGATAACTATTGGGTTGCCTCCCAACAAGCGCTATTGTTTTACGCCCCTAGCTAGGCATATTGCATAGTTTCAAGTGTCGTTATCCTTGACATTGAATCCATAATGGCCCTCATGATAGATTCATAAGGTGTTTTGATTATATTTCTAGGGAAGTGTTCCATCCCTTTCTTTAATGGGAATTGGAACCTTATGTTGCCCTCTTTCATATCAATGATTGCACCAATAGTTTGTAGGAAAGGTCTTCCAAGTATAATGGAAAAAGTAGGATTGCAATCAATATGAAGGACAATAAAATATACAAGCACACAATTTTTCTTTGCAATTATAAGCACATCATTAACTCTACCTAAGGGTTTCTTAATGGTAGAATCCGCAAGATGCAAGTTAAGGGAACATTCTTCAATATTAGTGAGACCAGGCACATCACATAAAGCTTTAGGTATAGTTGAAACACTAGCACCAAGGTCACGCAAAGCATTGCATTCATATTTATTTATCTTAATTTTGGTAGTAGGTTCCCACTCATCATGCAACTTTCTAGGAATAGAAAATTTCAAGCTCAACTTTTTCGTCATAAGCTTTTACCATAGTTTCTACTATATGTTGAGTAAAGCTTTATTTTGTTCATAAGCATTGGGTGAGCTAATAACGGATTCCAGTAAGGAAATACATTCTACTAAAGAGAAATTATCATAATTAAAGTCCTTATAATCCAAGATAGTGGGCACATCACTAGTTAAAGTTTTGACCTCTCCAAACCCACTTTTTCAATTTTATCATTAGAATCATCACCCTCCAAGCAAACGGGATGCTCCTTAAGTAAAGTTGACTCATCTCCAGTCCCTTTATCATTAGTATTGATAGAAGTAAACAAAGATTCAATAGGAGAAGTACCAATCATTTTAAGGTCTTCATCATGATTACGATAAAAACCAGGTGGAAGAGCCTTTTGTGATAGCCTCGCTTATTAGCGATGATAGACTACTCATATAAATAAGGAATTCCTTCTTTTCCAGGAGCCCATTCGAATAGAATTCCATGTTAAGTGTGCTCGGCTTGGAGTAGTTCTAGGATGGGTGACCAACAGGGAAGTTGATCCCGAGTGCGCATGAGTGAGGACAAAATGCGCAGAAAAGAATAGTATTGATATGTGGGGCCAGTCTAGATCCCGCCAGGAGTAACGACCGTCAGTGGGTGTATCCGGGGCGTTATAAGTTGGTATCAGAGCCGACCCTCGTGGTTACACGGATGTTTGCAGAAGGGTGTGCGGTCATGTTGTTCATGACGTTTGTGACCCGCCGTGGCACACGGCATGGCACATGTACTGGACTGGATGCACAAACGTTTATGCCAAGGGGGGACGCTCATGTGTCCTCTGAGTGGTGGTGTATGTGATAGCCTGGCTTATTAGGAATGATAGACTACTCATATAAATAAGGAATTCCTTCTTTTCTGGGAGCCCATTCGAACAGAACTCCCAAGTTAAGTGTGCTCGGCTTGGAGTAATTCTAGGATGGGTGACTGGCCAGGAAGTTGATACCAGGTGCGCATGAGTGAGGACAAAGTGCGCAAAAAAGACTAGTATTGATATGTGGGGCCAGTCTAGATCCCGTCAGGAGTAACGATCGACGGCTGGTGTGTCCTGGGCGTTATACCTTTTCTAGGAATTCTTGCTTAGCTCTCAATTTAGCGGTCCTCTCCTTACTCTCATTGACTGAAACTTGGATAGGTTTAATAGTCTCATCAAAATCATGCTTAGGAGGTAAAGTCTTCCTTTTAAGAGTCTCTACATCAAGAGCAATTATATCCACATTCTTAGCCAAAGTATCAACACTATGCAATTTTTTCTCTACCATAGTATTGAAAACTTTTTGAGAAGTAATGGATTTATTAATTGTGTTCTCAAGATCAGAGGGTATCCTATTAGAATTTGTAGAAGAATTTCTAGTGGAATTGCCATAAGAATTTCCATATCCATTAGGATTATTACTGGGATATGGCCTAGGATTGAAATTACCTCTATAAGCATTTTTGTTAAAATTATTTCGAGAGACAAAGTTCACATCAATAGCACCATTATTTTGTTCGATCAAGGTAGACAAAGGCATATCATTGGGATCAACATGATTATTTTATTAGCAACCAGGTTCATAAGAGCATCCATGTTTTCACTCAAAGTAGTGATTTCCTCAACACAATTTACCTTCTTACGAGTTGGAGCTCGTTCGGTATGCCATTGAGAATAGTTTACCATGATGTTGTTCAGAAGTTTGGTGGCCTCTCCTAGGATCACTTCCATGAAGGTACCACCTGCGGCGGAATCTACAAGATTTCTGGATGCAAAGTTTAGTCCCGCATAGAAATTTTGAATAATCTTCCATAAGATTAAACCATGCGTAGGACAATTACTTATCATCAATTTCATTCCCTCCCAAGCTTGAGCAACATGTTCATGTTCTTGTTGTTCAAAATTCATTATTTGATTTCTTAGGGAGATGATCTTAGCAGGAGGAAAACACTTGGCAATAAAAGCATCTTTACGCTTATCCCATGTTCAAATACTATTACGTGGCAAAGATGAAAACCAAGCTTTTGCTTTATCTCTAAGCGAAAAAGGAAATAATTTTATTTTCACAATATCATTGTCCGAGTAATTTTCATTTTGCATATAACAAAGTTCCACAAAAGTATTGAGATGTGTAGCGGGATCCTCATTAGGACTTCCTCAAAACTAATCTTTCATGACAAGATTCAGCAATGAAGCATTAATATCAAAAGCATACGCACTAGTGGTGGGTGATATAGGAGTACTAATAAAATCATTATAGTTAGTATTTGAAAAGTCACACAACTTAGTAGTATCTTGAGACATGGTGACTAATTGAGCAAAGTGACAAGTGTAACAAGCAAACTAGAGAGCGAATATGCAATCTAGTGACAAGCTAAGCAAGCAAAGGTAAATATTTATGTATTTTTATTTTTTTATGAGACAAGCTAAATATACCTGCAAATAAAAATAGGAACAAGTGAATGAAATTTTCTGTGAAGTTACTTGATAGTTGGTGATAATATTCCCCGGCAACGGTGCCAGAAATCCTTCCTCATACTTGTGATCTGCGTTAGGTTTTCCTTGAAGAGGAAAGGGTTATCGAAGCACAATGCGGGTAAGTATTTCCCTTGGTTATGAAGCCAAGGTTTATCGAACCAATAGGAATATCAACCACAGCCGTCTTCAGTGGATGCACACAAAAGAACAAACAACTTGCACCCAACGCGGGCAAGAGGGTTGTCAATCCCCTTGGTCTCGTTATTTGAAAGCAAATGAGGTGCGTAGATAATTGTAGATAATTGAAAATGAAAAATAAAATACAAGAAAATAAATGGCAGCAAGGTATTTGAGGTATTAGCAATATGTTGTGAATAGACCCGGGGGCCATAGTTTTCCCTAATGGTATCTCTCATGAAAATAGCACACGGTGGGTAAACAAATTATTGTTGGGAAATTGATAGAAGAACGGATAGTTCTGCAATTTTCACGGCAATGATCATGTATATATAGGCATCACATCCATAAACAAATAGGCCAACTACTGCATGCACCTATTACTATTACTTCACTTCAAGAGTGCTTCTATGATTTCCTCTCTATGTATTAAGTTCATGAAAAACGAAGTAATCCTTGGAGTAAGATGACATGATGTACACAAAGTAAACTCAACCAATATGAATAAACCCCATCGTTTTACCCTTAGTAGCAGCAACACAAATACGCAACTTGTCACATTCTGTCACTGGGATATACAAACTCGCCAGGTTGAACCTACTACAATGCACCTCTTTCACCGAAGAAATATCAATCTAGTTGGCCAAACTATTTCAGTAGATAGGAGAGAATTACGAAGCTATCATAATCATGCACATAAGAATCATATTATATATCATAGAAGACTCAAATATTTATCATGAATAATCTGAACATCAACCCACAATTCATAGGAACCCAACAAACACACCATACAAAAGAGTTACGTCATATGGATCAAAGCGAAGATGTGATGATCATTGTATTGAAGATCAAAGAGAGAGAGAGAGAGAGAGAGAGAGAGAGAGATTGCCATCTAGGTACTCGCATGGACCCATAGGTCTGTTGTTAACTACTCACACATTATCATGAGGGAAGCAAGGTTGATGAAGAAGCCCTCGAGCGTAAAAAGTATTTCGGGACCACCCTAAATGTTTTTAGGGTAGATGGGAATTTATAGGCCACAGAACGGAGTCGGGAGAGCCACGAGGGGGACACAAGCCATCAGCCCCGCAGGTCGCGCCCTATTGGCTTGTGGGGCCCTCGTGCACCCTCCTGCCTCCTTTCGCTGCTCCATGGTCTTGTTTTGGTCCAGAAAAATTCACAAAAAGTTCAGGTTTGGACTTCGTTTGGTAGTGAAAACCTGAAAAGTGGAAAAACACACAGAAAACAACAACTCGCACTGGGCGCTGGGTCAATAGCGTAGTGCTCAAAAATATAAATTGGTAGATAAGTACATAAAAAGTGTTCTAAAATGGTAACATAATAGCATGGAACAATCAAAAATTATAGATAGATGTATCAGTCTCCTTGGCTCGATGCGTTTAGGCCCAAAGACGTGGCTCCTAAAATCTTTGACTTATCGACAAAGAAGAATTGTTCGGTTCGATTGGCTCTGCATGACAACTTCTGGACTTGCCACATGGACATTCTTCAGGGAATCACCGTCGAACACCTCGCCGAGTTTGTCACCCTTTGGGATCTAGTCTCCCACGTCAACCTCAATGTCGACACACCCAGCACCATAACATGGAAATTCACTAATGTCGGCCTCTACTCGATGGCATCGGCCTACAAGGCGCAGTTCTTGGGCCATACGAACACAATCATGATCGAGACCATTTAGAACATTTGGGCGCCTCCTAAATGTAAGTTATTCACATGGCTAGCAATCAACAATAGGATCTGGACGGCATACAGGCTTCAACGTCGTGGGTGGCCAAACTGCAATCTTTGTCCACTATGCAAACAGGTCCAGGAGTCGGCGGCCCACCTTTTATTCCAATGTCGATACACTATCAAAATTTGGTTCATGGTCAAAGATTGGCTTGGTCTCCATGATGTGCATCCTTCCAATTGGAGTGGCTTGACTTCCATCAAAGAGTGGTGGAACCATAATGCTAATAAAAAGACCCAATCGCAAAGGCCACTTGCTTCCTTGATGTTGCTCATCTCTTCGGAGTTGTGAAAAGTGAAGAATGCATGAAACTTTCGTAACAGTGTCGTTCTAGTGTGTGTCATCCTGACTTTGGTTAAAGAGGATACCTTGCTTTGGAGCATTGTGGGGGCGAAGCACTTGAGTAATGTAATGCCACAATAGTAAATATTGTAATTCGGCCATGGGCCTTAAACCTCTAAAACTTCTCTCTTAATCAATAAAAATGGCAAATCTTTTGCCTCTTTAAAAAAATTATGATGTATTGTCAAAATTTTAGAGTGGCAAAAGTGAAATGTTAAATAGCTGGAGTGGCATAAGGAAAATGGGCAAAATTCCATTGCTCCATAAAAAATTCTCATAGTAGAATTTGAATCCTACGAGAAGGCAAATATGTATGCTTCAAACGGGGGTGTTAGCTTGCTCAATGCAATTTTCCGCCAGAAAGAACTTGCTCAATGCATATATGACTTAATATCATGATTGCACCGGATAAAAAATAAACTGGTAAACCCTCTCTCTTTCCCAAGAAAACCATAATAAATAAATAAACTGCTATTGGATAGACACCTGACTGCTGATGATCTCATGAGTCCACTAAAAACACCCGAAGGAACAGAGATGTCTCATTGGTGGTGGACTTAATCATCTAAGCAACAAGGGATCGCCGGCACTACTTGCCACTATTCCGATCTCGGCGAAGAACCGCCAGCTCTGACTGCTCCGCGAAATCAAACCAGTAATATTTTGGGATTACATAGTTCCTCCAGCCAAACACCAGTCGATGACGTATCTTGTTATCCCACGCTACTAAAAGGAGAGTGGATACGTAAAAAATAATTGATCAAGTGGTTAACTTGGTAAGCTGTCAATAGAAATTGCGATACATAAAAATAAGATTATTACATCCTTTCTCCGTTCCTAAATATAGGTCTTTTTAAACATTTCCTAACGATTACACTGTGGACAACATACGGATGTATACAAAGCAAAACTAATAAATCTATACTTTAAAATATGTCTATATACATCCGTGTGTAGTCCGTAGTACAATCTTTAAAAAAACTTATATTTAAAAACAGAGGAGTACATATAAAAATTACACCATTCCGCTTTCAAGAATCTTGGGCATGTTCAACAACATCTGATATGCAGTACATGCAATGTAGAGAGTTATCTTGTAGTTCAAGGAATATGTAGATAGAGTTAGTTTGAATGATTGTAATCTCTTTAAACCAACTATCTCTATCTCTCTTTATCCCTTGTATCCCAAGTTAAATGTACCGCTATCAGGGAGTTGCGACCCCTCTATATTAACACGAAGTCGTCGCCCTTAAGGGGTACGACGTTCTCACAGGAAAGCCACTGCCCGACGACGAGCTGATCTCCTACATCGTCAACGCCCTCGACATGGAGTATCAACCACTTGTATATGCCCTCGATGCATGCACTGTCCCTATCACCCTTGATGAACTGTTTGCTCAGATGAGTAACTTTGATCAAAGGATGGCTCTCTTCCAAGGAACAAGTGCGGGCGGCGGATTCAAGTCTTCGGCAAATGCTGCTACTCGCGGTTGTGGTGGTCGTGGCCCTCCTCGCAACAACAGGGGTAGGGGCCCTGGCGGGGACTCTAGCAGGGGCTCCAGCGGCAATGGTTGCAACAACAACAACCCACCAAACAGAGGTCGACGCGACAACAACCGCTCTCGCCCAGACATGATCCTGTGCCAGATCTGCGATAAACCGGGGCACTTAGCAAAAGATTGCTGGTATCGCTTCGATGAAGACGGTGATGAATCCTCTCAAGATGAGAAGGTAGCCGGAGCTCCAGAAGGCTCCTACGGCGTCGACACCAACTGGTATGTTGAAAGTAGCGCAACAAATCACACCGCCGGTGAACTGGAAAATGTGACCATGCGGGAGAAATATCGTGGCAAGGACCACATTCACACCGCCAGTGGAGAAGGTATGAAAATCAGACATATTGGTCATTTAATCATTAAAACCCCTCACAAAAAAATCCATCTTCGGAAAATCTTCATGTTCCTAGTGCTTCAAAGAATCTCCTCTCCGTGCATCGCATTGCCATTGACAACCATGTCTTTCTTGAATTTCACCATTTCTTCTTTTTGATCAAGGATCAGGTAACGAAGAAGGTGCTCTATCGAGGTAGATGTGTTTGTGGGCTATATCCTCTTGTTCCGGAGATTAGAAGATTGAATAAACAAATCTTTAGTGCCACCAAAGTGTCTTCAACACGATGGCATGATCGTCTAGGACATGCATCTTTTACTTCAGTTGAGTGTTTGCTTAGGAAGAACAAACTCCCACATGTTGGAGAGCACAATGTAGAAACAGTTTGTGATTCTTGCCAAAAGGCCAAAAGTCATCAATTACTCTATCCAGTGTCTATCAGCATTTCCACTAAACCTTTGCAACTTGTATTTTCTGATGTTTGGGGGCCAGCAGCCTCATGTGTTGGTAGACACGCATACTACGTGAGTTTTATTGATGACTATAGCAAGTATGTTTGGATCTATCTCCTTAAGAAACGATCGGAGGTGTTCCAAGTGTTTCTTAATTTCCAAGCTCTTGTGGAACGCAAGTTTGACACCAAGATTATTGCCCTCCAATCTGATTGGGGAGGCGAGTATGAAAAAATTAATTCTTTCTTTCAAAATATTGGAATCTCTCATCATGTGTCCTGCCCACATGCCCACCAACAAAATGGGTCTGCTGAGCGAAAACATAGGCACATAGTTGAAGTTGGTCTAGCCTTGCTTGCTGGTGCCTCCATGCCACTCAAATTCTGGGATGAGGCATTCCTCACCGCAGTTCATATAATCAACATACTCCCTAGTCGTGTCATCAACAATGAAACTCCCATGGAACGCCTCCTCCACACCAAACCAAACTATACCTCTCTACGTGTGTTTGGATGTGCTTGTTGGCCGAACCTTCGACCATACAATAATCGTAAGCTTATGTTCCGCTCCAAACAATGTGTTTTCCTTGGCTATAGTGCTCAACATAAAGGTGTCAAGTGTCTTGATGTCTCTACTGGTCGAGTCTACATCTCACGAGATGTTGTCTTTGATGAAACAAAATTTCCATTTGCTGATCTCCATCCCAATGTCGGAGCTCTTCTACGAAAAGAAATCCTTCTTTTACCATCTAGCCTCACCGGTTTCAATCAAGGGGAAAATGGTTGCAATGATCAACTTATGACTAATTCTCATAACTGTTCTCTTGAGCCTTGTGATGATGCAGACCAAACTTTGGAAGAAAACGATGAGGAAACAGATGCAGAAAATACTCCTGCACCGCGACATTTCATGTGTCCGTCCCTAGGAGGAAGATCCTCCTCGGAATCCGCCCTGCAGGGTGTCAGCAGATCTCCCTCGGGATCGCCACACGGGGCCAGCACCAGATCCTCCTCAGGATCGCCACAGGGGGCCAGCACAGCGACTCCTGCGCGTGCAGGTGCTTCGATCGGTTGTCCGCGCCGCTCCATCAACGACACGTGGTCCGCACCATCTCGCTGGCCCACGGATGGGCCCCTCCACTACGCGCGGCGCCCTCCTGTGCATGCGGGCCCACCAGCGACAAGCGCGCCCCCCAGCGCTGCGACGCAACCGGAGACAGGCGCGGCTCCCAGTGCTGATCTGATCGGCGCGGGATCCCATGCTAATTCTTCTGGATCTTCTGTGCCTCCTGATCCAGCTGGACTCCATGCGCAGCCAATCACCAACGCTCCTAACACTGAAACTGTTCCAACGGGAACAGGTGGCACAACTGGCGGCTCCTCTACACCAACTGTTGCTGAAAAGACCTTGATGACGCCTAGAGGGGGGTGAATAGGATATTTAAAAACTTCTTCGGATTTGTCTTAAACCTAATGCGGAAATAAACTAAGAGGATACTTGTCAAGCACAAATCCTAAATGCACTAGGCACTGCAACGTGTATCAACAACACGATCTACCAAGATGGACACAATACAGTTACTAACAAGCACAAGTAAGTTACACAAACTTACTTGAGCTATATCACACGACAAGTAGGTGAACGACACAAGATACTAGATCACACTATAGCACACGATATATCAAAAGCTGGAAGTGTGAACGTGTGGATATAGAAGGTATGCTTGAATGATTAATCTTGTACAAGAAATAGCCAACACAATATAATGAGCACAAACAATATGCAATGTATGTATGCTCAAGTAACACAAGTAAACCATAAGTAAGGAGTTAGGGTTAAGGATAACCAAGGTCACTGAGACGAAGATGTATCCCGATGTTCACTTCCTTGGAGGGAATCTAGTCACTGTTAGAGAGGTGGATGTTACCACGAAGGCACACCAACGCCACGAAGGCTCACCCTATTCTCCCTTTGAGATGACACCACGAAGGCGTTTCTCAACCACTAGTGGTAAGCCTTTGAGGTGGCTTCCAAACCCTCACAAACTTTTCCGGGGGGTAATCACACGGATTGATTCCTCTCCGAAGAACTCCTACCGCCTAGGAGTCTCCATCCTCCAAGAGTAACAAGATCACGGGGAATGCTCAAAACTTGCTCAAATCTCAAATAGCTTGGGTTGAGAGGAGGAGAGGGAGACGATCTATCTTTTGATTGGAACAACTCTCAAAGGGGCTCACAAATGCTCTTGGGATCTAAGATTTGGTGTGAGCAAATGACTGTGAGGTAGAAATGTGTTCTTATGAGGATAAGGCTGTGTTGGGCCCCCTCTCACGAAGTGGGAGGGGGGTATTTATAGTGAGGAGAGAAAAACAGCCGTTGGGGACACTTTAAGTCACACAGGGGTCGGACGTCCGGCAGTTTACGGAAGTCCGGGCGTCGGCAAGGGGTCGGACGTCCGCAAGGGGTCGGTCGTCCGAGAGCTGTAGATATGTCTGGAAACACTGTGAGTTGAACAGGGACCGGACGTCCGGAGAAGGCCGGAAATCCGAGTTATTCGACTCAAGTTCTTCTGGTGCAAGGTTCCGGATTTCCGAAAGTGGACGGACGTCCGGCCCTCGGACGTCCGGAGGGAGCCGGAAGTCCGAGTTATATGGCTCAAGTTCTTCTCGGGCAAAGCTCCGGATTTCCGAAGCTGGTCGGACGTCCGGCCCTCGGACGTCCGGAGGGAGCCGGAAATCCGAGTTATAGAGCTCACGTTCTTCTGGTGCAGGGCTCCGGATTTCCGAAGCTGGTCGGTCGACCGGCCCTCGGATGTCCGGAGGGAGCCGGAAATCCGAGTTATAGGGCTCAAGTTATTCTGGTGCACGGCTCCGGATTTCTGAGGCCTGTCGGTCGTCCGACCCTTGACCGGCCCTCGGACGTCCGGAGGGAGCCGGAAGTACGAGACATTAGACCTGTTTTGAGATAGGAGCAGAGTAGAGAATATGTGGTATTGAGCAGAATAGTGGATATCTAGTTTGAGCAAGTTCATCACAAAAACCTATGATCCCCTCTAAATAGTGCGGGATCCCTAAAGACTCAAGAATTGTAAAAGGGATACCGATGATCCATACTTGAGTGTGTACTTTTATTCGCTGATCATCACTCCGCACCGCTAACATCAAAGTAACTGATACCTTGAGTTAGCCCTTTCACTTGAGCTTGATGTTGTTGTTCCTTCTTGGCTCAAGTTGAAAGCAAGACATGATGAAGTCTTCAAGTAGCTCTCCCATACACAATGTGTAAATCCTAGCTTATGTATTCATCTTCATTTGTCCATCATGTGAACATCCACAAGAATCAAGCATGTAGTGCTCAGGAATGCTTATCTTGATCTTGTCCTTGTTAGCACATGAGCTTGTCCTTATCAACACATGATCATTAACAATAGTTTCAATGATATATTCGTGCTGATCCACTTGAACTTGCACACCACAATCTTGATGACGATCACCACTTGACGTCATCCTTCATGGGTTGTATGAGATCTTCCTTTTGACGCAAGCCCATGGAAGCACACCTAACCCCCACATAGGACTCTCACAAAGACCATGGGTTAGTACACAAACACGTAATGGACAATGCTTACCATACCATGGGATCACTTGATCCCTCTCGGTACATCTTATACGCTTTGTGTGTTGATCATCTTGATTTACTCTTTGTCTGAGATCTTGATCAACCTAGTGTCTCTATGACCATTCTTTGGATAATACCTTGAATACCATCTTGGTCATCATATAAACTCCTTGAACCCAACAGATGGACTTCAAGAAGTGCCTATGGACAAATCCTATAAATATAACTTAAGGCAACCATTAGCCCATAGGAATTGTCATCAATTACCAAAACCACATATGGAGATATATGCTCTAACAATCTCCCCCATTTTGGTAATTGAAGACAACCACTTCAAGAGAGTTTATATAAGGAAATAAGCATAACCAAGCGCACACATGCAAGGTAATAATGCATGCGTGCAAGATGTAAATGCTTACGCAATAATAGCAAAACCCTCTAAACATATCCAAAGTAAACTCTCTAAACTTCTCCCCCATTGGCATCGATTGCCAAAATGGACGAAAAGTTTAGAAAGCCAATATAGTAGGCGGTCCTCCAAAAAGTGTGTACTTCTCAGCAAATGAGTGCAGAGAAATACACAAATACAATGATAAGTAGTTGGAGGGAAACAAACTATATTGAGGACCCAAAGATTGCAAATAAAAGGATCGTATGCCACAAAGACATACAAAAATAGAGGCAAGCAATCAAAAGATTCCAGATGGAACAAACAATCATATGATCCTTCGAACCACATGAATAAAAGATATTATGATAAAGGCAATAGAGTGTTTTATCAAAAACTAGGGAAGCTCCCCATGATTTTTGCACTAATACGAGATTTTTGTATTTGATACAGGTGCACAAAATAGGATCGTTGCTCCCCCAAAATTAATAAAAACACACAACGAGTGCAAGAAGATAGATGAGACAATAATCATATCAATTGCACAAAACAAATGGTTGAGCAACATGTAAAGGAAGCAACTTAAGAATAGCTCAACCAAAGTAATGTGTGTGAGTCATGGCAAAGCACTTGAGAAGACTAAGATAAGGATGAGCATTACTCATCAACATAGTCTTGATGAAATGAGATACAAAGTGCAAGACATATCATTCCCTCACACACATACTAGAAAATGGGTTCACAAGCTTACTAATAAACAAAAATAAGAACCCACGCTTGTGACAACCCATTGTGAAGATAGGAAGTAAGAACCTTGTCAAGAGGAGGGATACTAATTGAAATGGCAAAACCCTCATCAAGACAAGCATGAGGAAAAATAATCTTCATGGCCAAAGAGTGCATCAAGATGTAGGAAAATAAGATACGCACTCAAAACAAATCCTTTCACGAAGCCACCAAAAATTGAAAAAGGAAATGCAACGATGGACGTGAAAGAAAATAGGATATGAATTAGAGATGTAACTTCTCTCATGTGTAAAAGATATATATCATCATGATTGTCTTCTACTTAGAATCTTTTACACACGAAATGGTTACAAGAAGGAACAAACTAGATATCCAAAAGGAAGTCATAAATATATCAATGAGATCTTTTGCTTGGAAGCATAGCACATGGCCTAATATTTTCTTATTGTACAATATGAACTTCCAACATACGAACCTCAAGGACATCCAAACTAGTAGTAAGACATCATCGTTCGGATGCTTTGAGAAAGCAAACAAGTACTACAAGAACGAATCAAGAGATTCATGCCATGATGCAACCTGGAAAGGAAAAGGCAGGTTGGGGCCTTTGCAAGAAAAGAATGCATGAAGTAGATACTTGTTACCGAGACAACATTGGATTGATGTAGTAGATAGTTGTTCTTTGATCATCCTAACTTGGATCCAATAATCACATGGTCTCAACACCTTCCTTATAGGTGAGCCGGGCATCCAATGCATCTCCAGTTGTTCCTGGTACAACAAAACAAACAAAATGGTGCCCAAACTCATTGGGACCAAAGAGTTAGAAAACCAGCAATACATAGGACAAACTCCACATACATATGTGCATATAGATATGAATTTGAATTTCATGCACACTTTAGCCAATTTATGACAAGGTGGAGTTTCCCCTATGTATTGGGTCAAAGAAGGAAAGCAAGCAAAAGAAGTTGTAAATAGTAAATATGCATGCTCAAGACTCAAGAATCAACTTAACACAAAGTTGATAAGTCACCAAAAGACAAGGTACCAAGTGATAATAAGATCCTAAACAAAAAAGGAACTATCACTTGAAGGATATCAATTAAAAGATACCTCAAGAATGAGATATCCATTGACACATGCCAAATAAAAGGAAACAAGAAACCAATTGAAGGAAAACAAACACGAGGTATCTAATTTCCAAAAGAGAGCTAGGTTCCAACAAACCAAGCCCTCGACAAATTTTCATGATGGCACAAAGCATCATAAAGAGCAAGACTTGCCTCCCATCAACACACACTTGATGGGTATCAAAAGATTTTATGATGGGTGAATACAGAGAGTGTTCTAAAGAAAATAGGATAGCTCCCCCAAGGGACGTGCATTATATAGAATTTGCATTTAAATACAAAATGCACACGATGGGATCATCACTTTCTCTATATCTATAAAAACACTAGACATGTTAAGATAGATCCATAAGAGGCAAGGAAGACAAACGAAACACAAAATCCAATGTAAAGACGATTAGCAATTCCTATCACATGATGGGAATACCAATTGTCAAGGACAAGAAGTATTTTGAAAGTGATACTCATTGGTAGATCGCAAATATATCCAAGATCATTTTTACCCATAAAACGCAATCAAATGACACTTGTAGAGATAACATGCCACCTAGGAACAAGATAATTTACAATATCAACACTAAGTGGCAACACCTCAAATGTACACATTTTCTAGGTTTGTAATATGCACATAGCATATTACTCCCCCATAATGTGATAAACCAACAATATTAACAAGTGGCAAATTTAAACCAACAAGAGATAATTAATGGACCATATAGAACTTGAATTTATCATGAGTAAGACATACCACATAGAAACTAGATAATCTTGAAATATCAAAACTAAGTGGTATTCCCCATGTATACACATTTATGGGATTGTGGGGTGTGCAAAGCACATCACTCCCCCACAATGGGATAATCCATTAGTCTCTCACAAGAGCCAATAAAAATACAAACAAGATGCACAAGGCTCAATACAAGACTCACATGTACATGATATGCAAACCAACATACACATACTCGATTACTCAAGATAAGCAAGTTGGAAGCACAACATATACAAACGCATGCAAGGTACAAAACCACAACATGCAAAGGGGCAAGCACCTTAAAATGTAAACAGTTTAAGTACAAGTTATCGTAAGGAGGCACATTGGATATAAGATAGAAACTCAATAATCCAAATGACTTGGCTTGAGATAATATGAATGATGAAGACCCCTTAATTCTTCATTATGTATACAAGTCTCTAATGTCCTCCATAGTCACCTATTGATCAAGTTTTAGCTTGTTGGTCCCCAACTACGTTGGGTCCTAAGAGGTTAATCACAATAGGCTTGGCAACCCAAATGGTTCTTTTCTTGACACCATTTTGAGCACCAAAAAACTTGGCAAACACATTGCCAACCTTATCCTTCCCAAGGGAATAGATATCATCAATAGTGATTGGGTTGGATAAGTTACCTCTTGTGCAAAACGAAGCGACGTGACCCTTCTCACGACATAAGTAGCAACATCTAGCCTTTGCTTTCTTCCCAGTTGATTTCTCACCTCGGGGAGTGTTGGCTTGGGTCTTATTGGGAAGAGGCCTTCCTTCAACTTGTAGCTGAATATGTGATTGAGTTTGTGGCCGCTTCCCTTGTTGCTTGTGACTTTGGGACTTCGACTTCAGAGAGCAAGATCTAACATGGTGCCCTTTAACTTTGCACTTGAAGCAAATGATTTTGGTCGAATTATTGACTTGTTCTAGGCCCCTCTTGTTCTTGTTTGAGTTTACTCCAACATCATTTTTGTCATTCGGAGATGTTTTCTCACACAGGACGTTGTTGAGTGTGTACATCCCTTCATGACACTGTTCCAAGTCTTTCTTCAAAGAAGTGACTTGGGCCTTGAGCTCTTCGATTTCCTCTGCACGTTAGTATCAATGCAAGTACTAGAGGAAGTGTAAGCTTCAATGTTAGAGCAACAAGGCAAGGAAAGTAATTCATCACACGAGGTAGCAACATTATGAGTAGACGAATTATGAGGACTATCACATGGAAATATAGTACTTTGACTAGAAGTAGTGCCATTGTCCACATGAGGCTCACTTGATGTTACCTTGGTGATGATAGCCTCATGAGCTAACTTTTTCACATTATAGGATGTTAGAAGATCGGCATGAGAGCTTGTGAGCATTACATGGTTTTCTTCCAACTTCCCATAATTGCTGGTTAGTAAATCAAGTTGAGCACGTAGCTCAATATTCTCCTTCAATGTTGATACTTCAAATGAGGTAGAGTTAGATGTACAAGTATCATCAACAATATGAGAGGAGTAAGTAGCAAATAGAGACTTCTCATGAGTAGATTGAAGCTCCTCATAGATCTTAGAGGTTTTGATGAGCTCTCCCTTGACATTATTGCATTCAAGGAGAAGGACCTCAAATTCCTTTTTAAGTTTATCATGAGTAACTTCAATCTCTCCTTTTGAAGATCTTAAGTCTCTACATGCTTGATGACTCTTCTCAAGTTCATGTTCAAGTTGTTCACTTTAGCTTGTTCATGATTAAGTGAATCATTACAATTTTCAAAGTAAGCAAGAACATCTTGGAATCTTTGAAGAGCGTTATTTTTAGCTTTATGAAGAATTTTACTGATCACATAGATATTTTCAATCAAGTCATCATCATCATCCTCATCGCAAATATCATCGTTATTGCACACGGAAGATGATACCTCATTATTACCTCTTGCCATGAGGCACATGTGAACTGGAGGAGTTGATGATGATTCTTTTGGTGTATCAGATTCTTCATTAGTCAAAAGTACTTCATATTTCTTGATTTCCCCTAAATGATTAGTCATAGAGCAACTAGGGAGAAACAAGATATTTTGATCAAGAGGACACGAGGAAGCAGGCATATCACCACAGACATTTGTCGAGGGATCTTTAGGTGAGATGCATGACCTATTAGCACAATAATTTACACTATGTGTGGTGCTAGATATGCTCGTGTCCATAGAGGCTATGACATTTTCATCAACATATATTTCTTCACTCACCATGTCATTACCTTGTGAGATTGAAGATGCTGAGGTGTGCAAGCAATCGGATATGGAAGTAGTGGTGGACTCCTTAAGATCGAAAAGAGTGAAGAGCTCATGCACCAACTCCTTCATCATAATACCGTCTTCATCAAGATTAGACCCACCATATATATGTTCAAGTTTAGTTCAAACTTCATGAGCTGACTTGCAAGTCGAGATAGACTTAAACACTTCAGGACTTATGGTTCAATGAATGGCAAGAAAAGCCTCACAGTCAAGATACATTTCATTAGTAGATGAAGATCCAACATCCTTTTTGTCGGCAATCCCTACAAGAACAATTCGTAAAGTATTTGGGCCCATGGCCCGAAAGTGATGAAGCATACGAATTCTCCATAGGGTATAATTTGTGCCATCAAATTCAAAGGTGTCATTGTGCACTAATCCAATAGTCGACATCGATACTCTCTAGGTCGTGAAACCTAATTAAAGAGAGACCTTGCTCTGATACCAATTGAAAAGACCTCGATGACGCCTAGAGGGGGGTGAATAGGCTATTTAAAAACTTCTTCGGATTTGTCTTAAACCTAATGCGAAAATAAACTAAGAGGATACTTGTCAAGCACAAATCCTAAATGCACTAGGCACTGCAACGTGTATCAACAACACGATCTACCAAGATGGACACAATACAGTTACTAACAAGCACAAGTAAGTTACACAAACTTACTTGAGCTATATCACACGACAAGTAGGTGAACGACACAAGATACTAGATCACACTATAGCACACGATATATCAAAAGCTGGAAGTGTGAACGTGTGGATATAGAAGGTATGCTTGAATGATTAATCTTGTACAAGAAATAGCCAACACAATATAATGAGCACAAACAATATGCAATGTATGTATGCTCAAGTAACACAAGTAAACCACAAGTAAGGAGTTAGGGTTAAGGATAACCAAGGTCACTGAGACGAAGATGTATCCCGATGTTCACTTCCTTGGAGGGAAGCTAGTCACCGTTAGAGAGGTGGATGTTACCACGAAGGCACACCAACGCCACGAAGGCTCACCCTATTCTCCCTTTGAGATAACACCACGAAGGCGTTTCTCAACCACTAGTGGTAAGCTTTGAGGTGGCTTCCAAACCCTCACAAACTTTTCCGGGGGGGTAATCACACGGATTGATTCCTCTCCGAAGAACTCCTACCGCCTAGCAGTCTCCATCCTCCAAGAGTAACAAGATCACGGGGAATGCTCAAAACTTGCTCAAAATATCAAATAGCTTGGGTTGAGAGGAGGAGAGGGAGACGATCTATCTTTTGATTGGAACAACTCTCAAAGGGGCTCACAAATGCTCTTGGGATCTAAGATTTGGTGTGAGCAAATGTGTGTGAGGTAGAAATGTGTTCTTATGAGGATAAGGCTGTGTTGGGCCCCCTCTCACGAAGTGGGAGGGGGGTATTTATAGTGAGGAGAGAAAAACAGCCGTTGGGGACACTTTAAGTCACACACGGGTCGGACGTCCGGCAGTTTACGGAATTCCGGGCGTCCGCAAGGGGTCGGTCGTCCGAGAGTTATAGATATGTCTGGAAACACTGTGAGTTGAACACGGACCGAACGTCCGGAGAAGGCCGGAAATCCGAGTTATTCGACTCAACTTCTTCTGGTGCAAGGTTCCGGATTTCCGGAAGTGGACGGACGTCCGTAGGGAGCCGGAAGTCCGAGTTATATGGCTCAAGTTCTTCTGGTGCAAAGCTCCGGATTTCCGAAGCTGGTCGGACGTCCGGCCCTCGGACGTCCGGAGGGAGCCGGAAATCCGAGTTATAGAGCTCACGTTCTTTTGGTGCAGGGCTCCGGATTTCCGAAGTTGGTCGGTCGACCGGCCCTCGGATGTCCGGAGGGAGCCGGAAATCCGAGTTATAGGGCTCAAGTTCTTCTGGTGCAGGGCTCCGGATTTCCGAGCCCTGTCGGTCGTACGACCCTTGACCGGCCCTCGGACGTCCGGAGGGAGCCGGAAGTCCGAGACATTAGACCTGTTTTGAGATAGGAGCAGAGTAGAGAATATGTGGTATTGAGCAGAATAGTGGATATCTAGTTTGAGCAAGTTCATCACAAAAACATGTGATCCCCTCTTAATAGTGCGGGATCCCTAAAGACTCAAGAATTGTAAAAGGGATACCGATGATCCATACTTGAGTGTGTATTTTTATTCGCTGATCATCACTCCGTACCGCAACTGATACCTTGAGTTAGCCCTTTCACTTGGGCTTGATGTTGTTGTTCCTTCTTGGATCAAGTTGAAAGCAAGACATGATGAAGTCTTCAAGTAGCTCTCCCATACACAATGTGGAAAGCCTAGCTTATGTATTCATCTTCATTTGTCCATCATGTGAACATCCACAAGAATCAAGCATGTAGTGCTCAGGAATGCTTATCTTGATCTTGTCCTTGTTAGCACATGAGCTTGTCCTTATCAACACATGATCATTAACAACAGTTTCAATGATATATTCGTGCTGATCCACTTGAACTTGCACACCACAATCTTGATGACGATCACCACTTGACGTCATCCTTCATGGGTTGTATGAGATCTTCCTTTTGACGCAAGCCCATGGAAGCACACCTAACCCCCACATAGGACTCTCACAAAGACCATGGGTTAGTACACAAACACGTAGTGGACAATGCTTACCATACCATGGGATCACTTGATCCCTCTCGGTACATCTTATACGCTTTGTGTGTTGATCATCTTGATTTACTCTTTGTCTGAGATCTTGATCAACCTAGTGTCTCTATGACCATTCTTTGGATAATACCTTGAATACCATCTTGGTCATCATATAAACTCCTTGAACCCAACAGATGGACTTCAAGAAGTGCCTATGGACAAATCCTATAAATATAACTTAAGGCAACCATTAGCCCATAGGAATTGTCATCAATTACCAAAACCACATATGGAGATATATGCTCTAACAGCTGCTCCCACCGTTCGCACACGCTTGCAAAAAGGGGGTAACGAAGCCTATCAACTATAAACATGTAACAAAATTTGGTCTTGCATGCACAACTGGTGAACCTAGTACTCTTGAGGAAGCACTTGGTGATACTAGATGGAAGCAGGCTATGGAAGAAGAACACATGGCACTGCACAAAAACAACACATGGCATCTTGTTCCTCCACAAAAAGGTAAAAAACTTGATTGACTGTAAGTTGGTCTTCAGAATCAAAAGGAGATCTCATGGAACTATAGACAGATACAAAGCATGACTAGTTGCCAAAGGCTTCAAACAACGGTATCGCATAGACTATGAGGACACATTCAGTCCTGTTGTAAAAGCTACAACTATTCGACTTGTGTTATCCATTGTTGTTTCTAGGGGATGGAGTCTCAGACGGCTAGATGTACAGAACGTGTTTCTTCATGGTGTTCTGGAAGAGGAAGTTTACATGAAACAACCTCCTGGTTTTGAAAGCAAAAGTAAGCATTTTCATGTGTGCAAGCTAGATAAAGCCTTATATGGATTGAAACAAGCTCCCAGGGCATGGTATTCCAGGCTGAGTCAAAAACTTCAAGCACTTGGTTTTACTCCATCAAAATCTGATACATCTCTTTTCATTTACAATAAATCAAATACCTCCATATTTGTGCTCATCTATGTTGATGACATCATTGTGACAAGTTCATCTGATGAGGCAATAACAGGACTTTTGAAGGATCTTAGTGTTGAGTTTGCTCTTAAACATCTGGGAAATTTGCATTTCTTTTTAGGGATTGAAGTTAAGAAAGATGGTGAAAATCTTCATCTCTCCCAAGAAAATATGCAACTGATCTGGTAAGAAGAGCAAGATTGCAAGGGTGTAAGTCATCTCCAACTCCTCTCTCTAGTTCTGAAAAATTGTCCCTCACTGATGGAGAACCTTTAAATCAAGAGGATAGCACCAGATATAGAAGTCTGGTAAGAGCACTACAGTATTTAACTTTGACAAGACCTGATATTTCATTTGCTGTGAACAAAGTATGTCAATTCCTTCATGCTCCTACCAACACTCATTGGACTGCTGCAAAACGTATAGTCAGATATGTGAAGGATACCTTGAATCTTGGCCTCACTTTCAACAAATCTTCATCTACTCTTGTTAGTGCCTTCTCTGACTCTGATTGGGCAGGATGTATTGATGAAAGGCGCTCCACAGGAGGTTTTGCAGTGTTCTTTGGACCAAACTTGATATCATGGTGTGCTAAAAAGCAAGCCATTGTATCAAGGTCAAGCACAGAAGCTGAATATAAAGCTTTAGCAAACGCCACAGCTGAGATTATTTGGGTACAATCCATGTTGAGAGAACTAGGAGTAAAATATACACCGGTTCCATGCTTATGGTGTGACAACCTTGGTGCTACCTACTTATCTGCTAACCCTGTCTTCCATGCCAGGACAAAACACATTGAAATTGATTTCCATTTTGTTAGAGAAAGGGTTGCTAAAAGACAATTGGAAATTCGGTTTGTGCATTCACAGGATCAAGTTGCAGATGGGTTCACAAAGACATTGCCTACAAGAAGTCTTGAAGAATTTAAGCGTAATCTCAACTTAACGAAGTTGTGATTAAGGAAGGATGTTAAACAACATGTGATATGCGGTACATGCAATGTAGAGAGTTATCTTGTAGTTCAAGGAATATGTAGATTGTAATCTCTTTAAACCAACTATCTCTATCTCTCTTTATCCCTTGTATCCCAAGTTAAATGTACCGCTATCAGGGAGTTGCGACCCCTCTATATTAACACGAAGTCGTCGCCCTTAAGGGGTACGACGTTCTCACAGGGCAAAGAAGAAATGTTGAAAGATTAAAAAAGGACCATGCCGGTCCAATCTTCGTCCGGGCTTCACATATCTTATATACAGAACTAGCGAAAGCTGGACAAGATCATTATCAATGTGACACCCAATGACATCCTCATTCCTCAGGGCTGCAAGCCCTTAAACTCATTTAGAAGCAAATATATATATATAGAGAGAGAGATAATGCAAGAGTAAACAACAACAGAAACATTCATTCATCCGGATGGTTCGCTACATAACAACTCATGAACAGCAGTACATGCAGCAGTTTACTGCAGACTACAACAGTAAGAATGGATGGCATTCTCCTCCATCCACATTCCACAACAGCCCCTGCATATGATGTACCCAGCAAAACTGCTCTGACCATACAAGGCGATTTACACATTTTGCTGCTGGGTACCAAAGATTACACCTACACACACACACTTCCTACACTGCTATATCTCTTCTCATTTGTATATCAATCGCTATGCTGTGTACATGGATTTACATGTACCTGCTACAAGCCTCAGAACAGGAATAAGCCGCTCGAATGGATATACTGCACCCTGGAAGCTTCAGGGCAAAAAATTCCATCTCTCAGCAGCCAGCTCCAACAAACACACTTCCATATTCCTTACGCTGAGGAATGAACAAGCCCCAACTCCAACAAAAACCACCAGAAATGCCATCTGATGCTGCAAACAACCTTCAAAGCTAAAGAAACTCAGGTTCTACCTTTTCTCATCTGGATATTCACAGGTTTGAGATGACAACGGAGTCTTAACCAACTGCATTGCAGCCCCGCCTCATCGGTGGGTAGCCCAGCATTATCGGTGGCAGACTCGGCAGTTTCTGTAAGTAGGCCGAGTGATCAGACATGCTTTTAGGCACCTGAGGCATACTGACGACAACAGACAATTCTATGTCAGAGTGAGCACACTTTTCCTTTCCATAGATGTTGTTGGTGACAATTCTCATGAAGTCCATTTTGAGAGAAGTTGTACAGATCTGAGTATTACTATACATGATGAGACCCCACAGGAATACAGCATTTGGCTCACCGATGGTATGATCCACTTGCTCTGAGGGATCTGGGTCACAACCAATGTTAAGGCTTTCCAGCTGCATAGCATCAGTTAGGAGAGGTCACAATCAACATTAACGCTTGCAAACAGCAATGTGAACATAAAACAAACAGGCGGTGAAAATAACCTTGAGAATAAGGCTGCGGAATCGTGATTTCACCCATCCAACCCAATCACGTAACTCTTCGGTTGTCGGAGCTGAGAGAACTATACGAAGGAAGTGCTTATATTTTGCAGCATATGGAAATGGCGCAAAAATCCAATTCCAGTTGACATCAGTACTACTTGTATCCTGTAAAAGTGAGAAATGTGCCATTATCAGCTGCCTATTCAAGAATGCAAGCAAGCCTTAAGACTGAAGTCCGCCAATCGTTTAGAGAGTGTCATGGATATATTAAGGTCATTTTGCTTCAGCACAGATCTTACAACATACGTCATCAATTCCTATCAATCCACATTATTAAAAGAAAACTTTCTACAGTTCAATAAGGAAACCACCTACACAGAACTGATCACACCAGTTAAAATTGGACTTCCATTAAATCATTTCAAAGCAAAAGAGAGATCAAGAGAGGATGCCAACAAATCAATGAAGCAAACATGATACCATATTTTTTTTATCAATGAGTACAGCTCTAACAAGTAACCAATCAATGAGCATGGTGAAACAATATGGAACATGGCCTATTTAAGTTGCTGGGAACATTATTTTACAATAACTCTGACTTTTATATTTTGGACGGATCAACAAAACTATCAAATTTTCAAATGGAACAAGTTAACTCGTCATTTTTTTAAGGAACACGAGAATAGAAAAAGACCAGACAAAAAGAAAAAAAGAATAGGTGAGCAATTGCTTATTTGAAATCTTGATGCATAAAAAGCAAACCCAATTCAAGTAACAAAGTGTTCTACACTATTTAGGTTTAAACTCCATCATGGCAATAAAGCAAGAAATGGAAATGGAAGGTATTGGGATACCAGGCATATTAAAACTCATGACTCTCCTGCAACTTAGTTGCAATAAAAGAAAATTTAAAATTTCTATATTTATTCTGGAGATATCAAACAGGCAATCAACTTCTTTTGGAGAAAAGTGCATAAATTAGGCAACGAAAAATAAATAGGCATACCTTGGTCAAAGATAAACCTCGCCAAAGCTCTTCTTTGATTTTGTTGAAAGTGCTTTTTGTGACATTAGAGGCACAAAATTCTGGTGGATAACAGGGCATTACTATGGGCATGAGAGAGCACCCGTCAGGACTCCAAAGAGGTGTTTGGTCATGCAAAGACACCGGACGAGGCCAAGGCCAGTGAGAAAATATCTCAAAGAACCTACACAACAAAGTATTGGCAGTAGCATTTGGATGTCTGCGGCAAACATATGCTCCAAGAACCGCCAAATGAATTCCAGCAAAGAAGCCAACTAGCTGAAAGTGGCATCATACAATTGAGGGTAATAGTCAGGAAAAAAACACTATAAACATACATAAGAAATATAAATAGAGAAAAAGCAAACCACATACATGGCAATGAATTCCTCTTTTCCTTGCCCAGAGTTTAAGGCAGCGCAACAAAACTTGAAATTTCTGCATCAAAACTCCAAAAGTTAGAAAAGAAGAAAATTAATTAAATAAGAAAGAAGGGTTTTGGAAACACATCGAATGACACATATAATCACGCTATAGTGCATGCCAGACAAACAAACAGAAAGCACACAGAATATGCGGGAGACAGCACAGCCACTATCAGCACATAAACAGGGACAAAGCCGGAGACATAAAAAAATACAAGGAATAAAAAGTAAAGAATGGCAACAATGATGGGATGTAAATAAATCTACTGAGACTATTGTTAAACCTTCATATTTGGAACTAATTGCATGATTTGTCTATTAACACGAACTCCAGATAGACATCTCCAGCTTGCCTCGTCAATTTTCTCTAGCAAACAGGGATCATTTGCACGTATAGCCTGCAGAAAATACAACTTGTGAGAGCTTAAATTGACCATCAGATATTATGCTCAATTGTTTCTTTCAGCAAATGCTTAAATTTATAATGAAAACCAATGTTGAATCTATGAGAAAGTGTGACCAGCACAGTGCCTATATCATATATACCCATAACAGCATAAACATAGCAGCTTTCACAAATTGTATCACATTTGACTCGTTTAAGTGAAGAGGCCAACAGCGTATTAACATAAATATGCAAAAGCTGATGAATTAAAGTTATGGCCTGAGAAAAAACACCAAAGATATGGACAATAACTCAATATGGCTTACCAAGGTACAGCAACACAAAAATGAAACCATAATACCATATGATCTTATAAGGAGTTAAATATAAATCCTACGTATTAGCTCCAGGACACCACTAGGAGTTCTAGATAGTTACGCCAGAGATGTTACAGAAGCTGTTTAGCGAAAGAAGTTGAATAAATTTAAATCACCTAACTAAGAACTATAACACGTAATAATAGAAAGTATTCAATAAACACGAATTGACATAACATGTAACCTAAGACGTGTAATCATCACAATTTTAAGATACTTGCCTCCGCAGCATTGATAACTGGCAGCTGGGCGTATGGAAAATCAACTGACACACCGTTGAATTTAAAGCGCATCAACGGAACCCTAGCACTTTCAATAGAATGCAAGTCTGATACTTCTGGCTTTGCTTCAAGCATTTTTCGCAGGATAACGAAGAAATGATGCTACAAGTCAACACATGGACAACTCATGAGGTGATTGCAATGGCGCAAAACTGTTAGATAAACAGAAATTGAGAAATATACTCACCTGTAGTGATGCAATGCAAGGACCAACACAGACTGCATCAATATCAGATTCAGATCCATATGCCTTCAAAGAGAACAATGATTATTACCAAAAGATAAACCACAATTTTATAAGGGGAAATGCATCGGATACAGGGGCAATATTGTAAACATGGAAATCCAGTTACAGTCCTTAAGTTTACCCAGTCTAGGTGCTTACATACAATTACAGATTGACCAAACCAATATATTCAAATTTAACACAAGAGATATTGCTTGTTTATATTCTCAAAAGACCAAACAACTCCAGCTCATGGAGAGATTTAATGACTTCACTGATTCCTTCCACCTTAGGGAATTGAGGAATATTGTACGCATAAGTAAAACATCCACACTTCAAAAACTACACATGATAACATAGAGATCATATTTAGCAAGATTTCTAATTCCCTGAAATTTACCTATGCGAAACGTTTATGAGTTTATGTCTTTCAGACTATTAAGTATAAACTAATTTGGTGCTCAAGATACAATATTATCCACAGGTAATTACATCATATAGGAGCAGATTCAAGATACAGTATCTCTCATCTTCCCCTTAACCATCCCAAGACCAGTTTCTTTATGCCACATCAACAAACAAAATATCAAGTTCGACATGCATAACTTAAAGTATATCACCTCTCCGCTCATAAACGATGTGAAACATACACGTGTGATTAACTGGTCAACACGAGCCTACGCTTATACTCATAATCATACATTTTGACTGCTTCGCCAGTAATGGTTTCTTTTGCATCATATCAATCATGCAATAGTACTGCAAAGTCAAACAGAGCGTCATTCTGCCAAACGCCAAATCATGCTGCTCATTTCCTAGTCCAAACACTACCAAAGTCATGATAATAGGTAAATAAGTTAAGGATATAGCAACGCCCACTCTGCGCTTACCCTGACCTAACATACACAGATGCAGTTTACAAGTCAACAGTAAGTTGCACAAAAACAAAGTCAAGACTCTCCAGTAGCAACTCACAGACGATGATCACTAGGGCTTTAAATCTAACATGACATAAAACAGATAACGAAATTGACCTTCAAAACTAAGGATTATTCAACTGATATATCATACAGTAGTAGATCAGCCCAGCATCAAACCATTATCAAAAAAGACACAAGAAATCATGCACAGGTTCGAGTTCTGTGCTTACCCCTAAATCATAGGAGCCAAAGGTCAACACCGTGCCTGATGTGATCCAAGGTTCTCCCCCCTGGTCGCGTGCAACCCATTTCGTCCAATCCATAACTATCTGCAACAGTCACAACCGGGTTACAGGTCGCATTCCAGCACACATTGCAAGCTGCAAGCTTTGAACCAAAAGACGAACTGCCTTTACCTTGTGGAGCTCGAGTATGACCCTCTCCCTCCTCCGGTCTTCCTCCTCCGAGGGCGAAGCCCCCGTGTCCTCAAGGAACTGAACCTCGCAAACAAACAAAAAAAGTTTACCCAAAATTAGGCAAGAAAACAATACGATACGACCACACGGCAAGCGGGCAAGCTCAACGCTTCGGCGGCTCACCTTCATAAGCGAAGCGCTCCGGGAGGAATCCATTTGCTTCATCCTGGCGAGATCGAGACAGACGACGATCGGGCGTGGCAGGATGACCCCGGGAGGCGGGAGCGGAGGAGGCCCCCGGAGGTACACCCCCGGCGTGGGCGGAATCGGCGGGGGAGGCGGAGGGCCCGTACCACGCGGGGGGGCTAGGGTTCGGCGCTCGGGCTTCCGCGGGAAGGCCGGGCGGCCGACGGGGCGGTCGAGCACCATTGCCGGCACGGGCCGCCGGTGCCGAGGACGCAGCTGTTGCCGGCGGCCACGCGCGCGGCGTGGGTCGGCGTGTAGTTGGTTGGTCGCCGCGGGCACGTCGACGCCGGCGAGGGCCTCGTGTTTGAATTACGGTATACTATTATTGTTTTAGGCCAGCTTTGGGGGTTTTGAGGGGAATGGGTGGGAGGGAGGATGGTGGAAACGGGAGGGGGGAAGACGGGGTTTATATAGAAACGGGACGGGGTTTGGGGCTGGATGGAGACGTGGCACACAGCAGCGTCGTCGCTGCCTCCTGGAAACGGTCCACGAGTTTTCAACCTTGTTTCTTTTTTAGTTTTCCTGAACGCAGTTTTCAAGCTTGTTGCTGTCAACAACCTTCTTTTTTACCTCAAACGTGCCCTTAAATCCCAGACAGCCAAAGGTTTGTTGTGTTTAACGCCCCTTTTTAGCATGTTGTTAACAAATAGCAAATGGTGATGATATGCAAGCTTTCAGAAATTTCCGCGCCATTTTCTAATTTATAATACATGAGAGGCTTTACCGTTAGCATTTACGTCATATCTTTCGCGCCACTTACATGTATATGAGCGGCTTTACCGTTATCTTCCGCGCAATATCTTTCGCGCCGCTTACATGTAAGTATGCGCTATCTTGTACGTCATATCTTTCGTGCCACTTGCATGTAGTGAGTAAATGAGAGATTTTACCGTTATTTTATGTATGTCATGTTTTTTGCGCCACTTTACGTGTAGCTATATAGGCGAGTTTTGCGCAGATGATGCGCCATCCACCGCACACGTTTTAGTCGTGAATGTGTTCTGCCGGTGACGGTGAAAACACTGCTTACTATTGATCATGGAGATAATATTGTTCCATGTTAGGTCTTCATATCTTTTAGCTCAAATTGTTTATTTGTGCATATAGATTGTGGTCTTTTATTAACTAAAGATTTGCACACCGATGAAAACTAAATTTTAGGCATAAAAAATCCGCAGTGTATATCTTACCATAAATTCATACCTTGTCATAAATTTCATATATTTTTTGTGCACAATTAATAGTCGTAGTTAATACTAGGAAGAAATCTCTTGATTGCATAACATGCTACTAGCTATAGGAGATGAATCGCAAAGATACACTTCCTCTCGTCATATTTTCTACGCAATGTTTCACATGATGATTGTTTAGTCGTATACAAATGTAGGAAAATAATTGTGACAATTTATTGTTTGCTAAAAATGAAAGAAAAATTGATTACATGGGTGTGTGGCAGGATATGACGACATTAATTCATTGCTATATGTAGATATTAGGATACAAATTAATATCGAGTAGAGATAACACCTCAAGATATGTTCACATTAATTTACTGTGTATAGTATAATCATATCATGACATTTAGCGATAAGCCATTAAGATAAGATCCCAATAAGTACTGGACGTTTGGTCTAGGGAGGAGTCAGCCCGAACGAAACGTCCCCCGGGAGGGAAGACTGAACGAACATTTCTCATTCGGTGGGAAACAACCCCCATCGTGAGATCCCCCCCCCCCCTCAACCCTTCACGTCAATATGGGACAGGAAAAAGGCCTGGGTTCTAGTGCAAACAAAGTACCAATCCTTCAGAAGAAGAAAAATCAAAAATGAAAATAATGGACCACAAATTGCCATGATTTATAAAAGTAAATAGTGTTTGAAAAACATAAACCACATTACGAGATAGAAAATAGCACATAAAACTGCCATTATGTATAAAAACGAATTTTCCACCTATTGTAAAAAAACAAAAAGAATTTTACAAAAATGCCATATGAAGAGTGTGGTATTTTTACTATAATACATGAAGAGTGTAGATGAAGATTGACATGGCAATAAAAGGGGAAAGTTTGCCATGTCCAAAAGTAAAAAAAATACATAATTGCCATGGCAAAAATAAACTAAAAATGCCATAGCAATAAAGAGTAAATTTTACCATGGCAATATAGGAACTTCTAATTAAAAAATCATGTATGGTATTAGAAAAATTGCCATGGCCGATTCTTATCATAAATTTCCATGTTAGATTATTATTAGAAATTTCCATGCTATTTTAGTTAAGTTTGCCCATGTTTGGTATTAGAAAATATTGCCATATATGTAAAGTAAACTCAAATTTATGAATAAAAATTATCATGGCAGATAAAACCAAAATTACCGTGGGATTTTAATTAAATTTGCCATGTTTGTATGAGAAAATTGATGTGTATGTAAATTGTACAGTAACACGAATGCCAAATGTATGTTATAAAATTTCCATAGGCTTTGAATTACAAATGACATGCTTTTTGTAACAAAAATTTCATGTATGTATTCATATCATAAAAAATGACATTTACCATGGCACATGAAAGGTAAATTTTGTCATGGCAAAAATTAAAGGAAAATATGACATGGCAAAAAAAGAGTTAAAAATTGCACAACAATGAAGGTAAAATTTTGCCATATATGTTAAAGTAAACTTTCCATTTATGTGCAAGTACAACTGCCATGGCAAATGGAAGGTAAATTTTGCCATGGCAAATGGAAGGTAAATTTTGCCATGCCAAAATGAAGGAAAGTTTGACATGGTAAAAAAAGAGTAAAAAATTGCATGGCAATTAAGGTAAAAATTTGCATGTCAATAAAGTGAAAATTTCCATGTTCTTAAAATGTAAAACATTATGAATACAAAATCGCCATGGTAAAAATGATATGAAATTTGCCATGTTATTTAATAAAATTATCATGGGTTGTAGAATAAATTTGCAGCGTAAGTAAGAAAAAAAAGTAGCCATGTTCCATGTCAACACATTAAGGTTTAAAAAAGTTGCCATGAATTTAGACTTTATTTCTATCTAAAGAATATATTTCAATGTGGCACAAGGCATATGGGGGATTTTTTCCTTATCAAATTGTAAGTACTCATTTTAATATATTTTTTGTCATGATACAAAAAAAGAGATATAGTAATTGAAACAAAGAGATATTGTAAAGTTGCCATGGTAATAAAAAATAGTTTTTGCCATGATATGAAAAAGACATGACCAGTACAAATTTATTCTGCCATAGACTATTAACTAAGATTGCCATGTGTATAAAGCTAAACTTGCCATGCATGTTAAACTGAATTTGCCATTGTTAATTAGTAAAAAAAATCTCGATCCGTTAACTAAATTTTTCATGGTAAATTACTAAATTCGCCATGGTATATGTAATAAGTTTCCCATAATCTAGTTAAACCTAGCTTTACCATGACAACATCTAGATGTTCTTTGTCATGCTATGAAAAATCACCATGGTCCAAAAAAGAAAAAGAAAAAATTGTCACAATAGAGAACAAAAGAAGGCATGGATTGTTTAGTGAAATTTGGTATGGCTCATAAAAAAGCAATCTTCCAATAAAGATGAAAATAAATTGTCGTGTTTCATAAAGTAAATTTACCATAGTGCATACATAGCAAAATTTCCCATCAATCGATGCAAGTAAATTTTGCAATGGATGCAAAATTAATTTGACAATGCAGGTAAAAAAAGTTAATTTTTCATGAGCATTAAAGGTAAAGTTGCCATATGTGAGAAGTAAATTTGCCATGTACATCAAGGTGAAATTGCCATGGAGAATAAAAAAAGTAAAATTCATGTGGCACTGAAAAAGGTAAATTTGCCATTATCACAAAAAACATTGTCCGCATTAAAAAGAGTAAATTTTCCATGGGTACAAATAAAAAATGAGATGGTCACAAAAATGTAACTTTGCCATGGTTAAACAAGTAAATTTGCCATGACCAAAAAATAATTCATCTTAAGACAATGTCGCATACTAAAAAGAAATTTAAAACTTGTCATGGCAGAGCAACTTAAGTTGTAATATGGCTAACATTGCTAATTTTCTATGGTCAGAAAAACATCTTTGAAATGACATGTGGGAAAAACATCTTGCACGTGCATCTAGTGCCACTTTTTGTTAGTTTTGGAGTATTGAAGACAAACGTGGTTGAGGGACTAATGTGTTTTTGAGAGGTCACACATTAACAGACATAGAAGTCCGTGGACATTGGGTTTAACCGTCAAAGACGACCCCCAAAAATGTCCGAAGACATTGATGATGACCGAAGCCGTTGGTGGTACGCGAAGATAATCGCTTGAAGATAATGAAACGTGAAGATGAAGTCTTTTGTATGTTTTGTTTCTTATTTCCCGTGTCATAGGAACCACCATACTGTAATGGGGTCGATGTGATCGAAGTCAAACGCTGACGTGATGCTCAACCCAAAATACATATGTCTTCGAGTGAAGACAGTGAGAGGAAATCTCTTCCACAGTTGGCTGAGTCAGCATTGCTTGTAGCCCAAGTAATGTTGCCACACGTGTCTTTGAAATTCGACCGTTGGAACACGTTTCGGTTGGCCATTTACCCAGGGTCATTTTGGTCATATCAAGTATGGTTGCCTGCTCGCTATAAATAGCCCACCCCTCCACCATAAGTTGGTGGCTGCTCAGAGTTAGATAACGATGTTGTCGTTTTGGAGCAACCCACCTCTAAGACATTGAGAGAGAGAGAGAGAGAGAGAGAGAGAGAGAACTATCCTACCAGGATAAACCCAAACACCTAGAGCCAGAGTGTTTGAGCATTACCGAAGTTGTTCTGTTCTGAGAGAACTGAAGACTTGTTACACTTGAAGACTGCGATCTTCGAGATGGTTAGGCGTCGTGGTCTAGTGCATCCAAGAGTCATTGTGGATTGCCATGTGACCATGGTCTAGAAAAATCCAAGAATCAATGTGGATAGTTGGGTGACCAAGATTGTACGGGTTTCGGAAGTCTCCCCTGAAGACTTACCTCAGTGATTGGGCGTGATCTGGGAGACCTCGGCTCAAGGGGATCAATGTGAAGACGAGGTATAAGCCTCCCCAACCAGACGTATAGTTGTCACGGTAACTGGAACTGGTCCAATAAATATCGTGTCTTCGTCAAACTACTGGTTCTATCTTTCACACTCTTACTTATTGTATTGTACCGTGAGGCCATTGCTTCATCATCTCAACTCGAAGACATTCAGTGAAGACATTCCCAATTGCCATTTATCTTCACACTACCCAAGTTTATCCTTGATACATCTTACATGATGACCATGTTCTATCTATCTGAATGTCTTTGTAGTATTCCATGGTATGCTTAGATCCTTGATTGTTATACCTACCTGATCCTGTATCACTTCCGCATACTTTGAATACATTTATTGTTTCAAAACTTTTCATAAAAATTGCCTATTCACCCCCCTCTAGTAGATAACTAGCACTTTCAATTGGTATCAGAGCAAGGTACTCCCTTGTTTTGTGTTTCGGTTTAGTCACCTGGAGTTTTAGCTATGTCGATTACAGGGATAATCAAGGTCTCCGCTGCATGCCCAGTCTTCAATGGCACGAGCTATCCATTATGGAAGAAGTTGATGTGTAATATTCTACAAGCGTTGAATGTTGATCTATGGATTATCACTAATAGGGGCATCTCAGAGCTCTCCAAGGACGCTACCGACAAAGACAATGGTCTGTACGCCGAGCTGGATGCTCGCGCCAAGAATATCACATGTTCGCGCCTCTACAAGACATGGTTCACGTGTGTATGCACTTTAAGTTCTACAAATCTTATCTGGGACAGGATCTCGGGTATATGTGACAGAGCCTCAACTCGTCAAGATCCCTTCATCACTGGCTTCAGGAAGCACCTTGATGATGAGAAGGATAACAACATATAGAATGATCGTGCGACTTGCCTCATCACAAGAGTTCTAAGGTATCTTCTTATGCCTCATCATCTTCAAGTGAAGGTGAATCTCATAGTGACGGTGAATCTGAGTGAAAATCCAAACCTAGCTATTCTCAACTTGTCAAAATTGCTACTGATCAACATAATGCTATGGAAAAAATGCAACGGACTATAGAGAAAAACAATGACCTCATGCGTAGCGAGATGAGTCTGAACGAAGGTATGGCAGAAGATATGCGTGATCTTCGTTCAAGGTTTGAGGATCTCCAAAATCATCATGATACTCTCTCAACTGATCATGAGAAGGTTCCTCTTGAATATCTTCAAAGAAAGCTTGATCTTGAAAAGTTGAAAGAGGCTCATGAGGATCTTCGGAAGGAAAACGACTCACTCCTTGTTGAACAGATCAGTACCACTCAGGATGAATTTGGTGCTCCATGCTTAAAATGATGATTCTACTGTTGAATGTTCAAATGCTTCTGAAAATGCATTATCTTCATTTGTATCTGTGGTATCTAACCCCTCATTTGAGGAAACCAGTGCTATCACTGATGATAATGATAGGTTGAAAACATTGCTTGAGACAGGCATGTACAAAAGTCTAAAGGGACATCAGATCTTGTGTGATGTCCTCAGAAGACAATCCTGAACAAAAACCCTAGGAAAGAGGGTGTTGGTTTTGAAAGAAACATTAATGTTGATGGATCTTACTGGAAGCCTCAGCAGTACCCCAGAACCATATGGGTTGCTGCAAAGGGCCCTTCAATTGATCCATCCACATTATCCGTCTTTAATTGTTCTAATCCTATCATTATTGATGAGTCTTTCGATTCCAACTATAAACTATTCAAATGCCAAAATGGTGAAGTGTTTGCTATATTTATTGGCACTAACTACAGGAGTGGTTCACCCATGAAGAGGAGATGGCTTCCTAAATGTCTTCTTGAGAGCTTCATGTGGATGTCATGACGACATCTCTCAAGAAGAAGACATTCCCCAGATCAATGTCGTCGAGAAGGCAAAGATCTTCATATGATCGCACTAACAACTATGTTTCGCAGGGACGGACTCAAAAGACTCATGAATATGAGCACTATGGCATGAACTATTACGTTCACCCATCTAAGAACTTTTCTGCATATTCATTTGAGTATTCTAACCCTTGTGTGAAACATGCTATTAGGGCAACATTGCCTAAATTCTCTGATGTTGCTTTACATCTTATTGCTTCTAAGCCACCCCTCGGGATGTGGGTGGTTAAGAAGAATAATATCTTCATGCAGCATCGAGTCTTTAAAAGGGATGAAGTTTAGCTCGAATACTATATCTAGAGACCCGAAAACATTCTCGTCTGGACGCAAGAAAACTAATGAAAATGGTGTTGCCATTTATATCGTCTAGTATTAATGTTACTTACTCTGCAATATCTACATCAATGCATGATGTTGTTGTATGCCTTGGTTAACAAGACTAATTCTAAATGCAGGGATACAAATCGAGTCCAACCGAATAGATCATGGATATTGGATGCACTAGTCACATGACTCATGATAGAAGCCTATTGATGGAGTCAACTCTTCGACCTCCAACCAAATATCACATTGTCTTTGCCGACAACAGCAGCAGCGAAGTACTCAAACTAGGTAGAGTTGCTATCACAAGGGATAGGCACATGGAAGATGTGATGCTTGTCGAATCCCTTGGTTACAACATAATGTCTGTCTCAATGCTTTGTGATCTATACATGCTTGTCATATTTGGAAAATTCCTATGTATTGTACTAATGGCATGTGACAAAACCAAAGTTTTCGAAGGTTTTCGAATAGGTTATCTATACATGGTAGACTTCTTTGTAGGACCACGGATCGCTGCATGTCTTCTAACATAAGCTTCAAAATGCTGGCTATGGCATCAAAGGCTAGGACATTCTGGTATGAGGAACTTGCATACACCCTCCAAGAAGAATTACATCATTGGTGTCGAGGGTGTCAAGTTCAAGAAGGATCACATGTGTGGTGCCTATGTAGCCGGGAAGATGACTAGGGCCAAACACCCTTCGAAGACTATCATGACGACTTCCAGTCTGTTCGAGCTGCTCCACATGGACTTATTCGGCCCTACTCACTACTCCACTTTCTATACCACTTCAAATCTATATGGCTTAATAATCGTTGATGATTATTCTAGATATACATGGGTGCACATCTTACTTTATAAGACTGAAGTGGGGGATGTCTTCACGCGCTTTGCAAACATGTGTATGCCCAACTACAACGTCAAGATCAAGCATACCAGGAGTGATAATGGCAATGAGTTCAAGAACACGGGTCTGGATACCTATCTTGACTCCCTTGGTGTCACTCGTGAGTTCTCTGCTCCATACACACAATAGCAAAACGATGTTGTGGAGCGCAAGAACAGGACACTCATGGAGATGGCTCGCGCTATGCTTGATGAGTACAAGACTCCACGAAAGTACGGCTTGAAGCCATTGACATTGCATGACGCATTATCAACAAGGTATGTCTTCACAAGTTCCTCAATAAAACCTCATATGAGCTACTTGCGAGTAAGAAACCCAATGTAAGTTATTTCAAAGTCTTCGGTGCAAGATGTTGGATTAGAGACCCACACCACACGTCTATATTTTCATTGAAAGCACATGAGGGTTTCATGCTTGGTTATGGAAAGGGTTCGCACACCTATAGAGTCTTCAACATTTTTCACAATAAAATTGTTGAGATTGTAGATGTGTGGTTCGATGAAACTAATGGCTCGCAAAGAGAGGACCTGCCACCTGTGCTAGATGAACTTCCATGTGATGAAGCTATTAGGCTGATGGGCACTGGTGAAATCGTACCTGAGGAACTAGATGTTGAGGAAGTCATCATTCCTCCACCTACCCATCACGAATACAATGATGCTCATGAAGACAATGTTGCTGACGAAGACAATGCTCAATAGCAGGACCAAAGTCTTCGACCTGCTCATACGCGAGTTGCAAATGAAGTTTAAATCGAGAAGATGTTCTATAGCATTAATGCGCCAGGTCCGCTCACTCGCTCGAGAGCTAACCAATTGGCTAACTTTTGTGGGCACTTTGCTTGTGTGTCTATCTCAGAGCCCACCAAAGTAGATGAAGCTTACATGGAATCAGAATGTTGGGGAATGTTGCATGGGAAATAAAAAAATTCCTACTCATACGAAGACCTATCATGGTGATGTCCATCTACAAGAGGAGATTAGATCTACGTACCCTTGTAGATCGCTAAGCGGGAAGCGTTAAGAAACGCGGTTGATGTAGTGGTACAACTTCGTGATTCAAATCACCGTCGTCCCACGATCCATCCCACGATCCGTTTCGATCTAGCGCCGAACGGATGACACCTCCGTGTTCAGCACACGTACAACTCGATGACGATCTCGGCCTTCTTTATCCAGCAGGAGAGACGGAGAAGTAGATGAGTTCTCCGGCAGCGTGACAGCGCTCCGGTGGTGGTGATGAACTACTCCTGCAGGGCTCCGCCCGAGCTCCGCAGAAATACGATCTAGAGGTAAAACTACGTGGTATAGGTTTGAGTTGCACGTGGCAAAGTTGTGTCTCAAAAACCCTAAAACCACCAGTATATATAGAAGGAGGGGAGGGGCTAGCCTTGGGGCTCAAGGAGGCCCTTGGTGCGCCGGCCTAAGTGGAGAGGAGGACTGCTACTCCAATTCGGTTTGGGGAAGGAGGAGTCCTCCTCTCCCTTCCCACCTACTGATACGTCTCCAACGTATCTATACTTTTTGATGGTTCCATGCTATTATCTTGTCAAACTTTGGATGTTTTGTATGCCTTTTATATCTTTTTTGGGACTAACTTATTAACTCAGTGCCAAGTGCGAGTTCCTGTTTTTTCCGTGTTTTTGACCCTTTTCAGAGGAGGATTTTAAACGGTGTCCAAACGAAATAAAACTTCCGAAAAGATTTTTTCCTGGAACAGAAGATACGCACGAGACTTGAGAACCAAGGCAGGGGCCACCAGGGGATCCCACAAGCCCCCTAGGCGCAGCTAGGGGGGCCCACGCCTAGCAGGCTTGTGGCCCCCCTGTGGCTCGTCTGACCTACCTCTTCCGCCTATAAATTCAGAAAAATTCCAAAACTGCGTGAGAGATCCACGAAAATACTTTTCCGCCGCCGCAAGCTTCTATCTCCGCAAGATCCCATCCGGGGCACGTTTTGGTGCCCTGCCGGAGGGGGGATTCGGACACGGAGGGCTTCTTCATCAACACCATGACCTATCCGATGATGCGTGAGTAGTTCACTATAGACCTTCGGGTCCATAGCTAGTAGCTAGATGGCTTTTTCTCTCTCTTGGATCTTCAATACAAAGTTCTCCATGATCTTCATGGAGATCTATCCGATGTAGTCTTCTTTTGCGGTGTGTTTGTCTAGATCCAATGAATTGTGGACTTATGATCAGATTATCTATGAATCTTATTTGAGTTTCTTCTGATCTCTTATATGCATGATTTCATATCCTTGTAATTCTCTTCGAGTTGTGGGTTTTGTTTGGCCAACTTGATCTATGATTCTTGCAATGGGAGAAGTGCTTGGCTTTGGGTTCGTACCGTGCGGTGACCTCTCCCAGTGACACAAGGGGCAGCGAGGCACGCATCATGTTGTTGCCATCAAGGGTAAAAAGATGGGGTTTTCATCATTGGTTTGAGTTTATCCCTCTACATCATGTCATCTTGCTTAAGGCATTACTCTGTTCGTCATGAACTCAATACACTAGATGCATGCTGGATAGCGGTCGATGTGTGGAGTAATAGTAGTAGATGCAGAAAGTATCGGTCTACTTGTTTCGAACGTGATGCCTATATGTATGATCATTGTCTTAGATATCGTCATGACTTTGCGCGGTTCTATCAATTGCTCGACAGTAATTTGTTCACCCACCGTATTATTTGTTATTTGGAGAGAAGCCTCTAGTGAACACTATGGCCCCCGGGTCTACTTCACACCATATTTTTAGCCTTACAATTTTACTTCGTTGCACGTTCTGCCTTCAGATCTCACTTTGCAATAAATCTTGAAGGGATGGACAACCCCTTTATAGCGTTGGGTGCAAGCTCTCTTGTGTTTGCGCAGGTACTCTGGACTTGGCGCGATTCTCCTACTGGATTGATACCTTGGTTCTCAAACTGAGGGAAATACTTACTGCTCCTGTGCTGCACCACCCTTTCCTCTTCAAGGGAAAAACCAACGCAAGCTCAAGAGGCAATAGAAGGATTTCTGTCGCCGTAGCAGAAGAATTTCTGGCGCCGTTTGATCCTACTGGAAAAAGACAGAAACTTTGCGCTCACGAGATTATTTTTCATTTTTTTTAGAAAGAGCTTTTGAGTTGATTCTTTTTGCTGCTGGTTTATATGCCTTTTGCCCATGCAGTCATAATTTTTGAGAATTTTTGAGGTACCAGAAGTATATGAAGTATACAGATTCCTACAGACCGGTCTCTTTTTGACAGATTTTGTTTTTGTTGAGTTGATTGCTTGTTTTGATGAAACTATGGATTGTATCAGGGGGTACTAGCCATGGAAAAGTGAGAATACAGGAATCTAACACCAATATGAATAGAAATCAAGTTTTCTACAGTACCTAAAGAGGTGGTAGTTTGTTTTCTTGTGCTAATGATATCACGAGTTTCTGTTTAAGTTTTGTGTTGTGAAGTTTTCAAGTTTTGGGTGATGTTCTCATGGACAAAGGGATAAAGAGTGGAAAGATCTCAAGCTTGGGGATGCCCAAGGCATCCCAAGACAAATTCAAGGTCACCAAAAAACCTAAGCTTGGGTATGCCCCGGGAAGGCATCCCTGCTTTCGTCTTCAATCCATCGGTAACATCACTTGGAGCTATATTTTTATTCACCACATGATATGTGTTTTGCTTGGAGCGTCTTGTATCGTAGGAGTCTTTTCTTTTTGTTGTGTCACAATCATCCTTGATGCACACCTTTTGAGAGAGATACATGCACTCATCGTGAATTTGCTAGAATGCTCATCATGCTTCACTTATATTTTTTGAGCTAGATAATTTTGCTCTATGTGCTTCACTTAGATCTTTTAGAGCACGGCGGTGCATGACTTGGTAGTTGGTTTCTGCTATGAAATTAGTCCCAAAGGTTATAGGTACCCAAAGAGGTTACAAAAACTTCCATCTTCATGTGCATTGAGTAGAAAGAGAAGTTTGATTCCTCTCAATTAGTTTTGAGACGTGGAATTGGTAATATTAAGAGTTATGTTAGTAGGGTGTTATGAATCTAGAAATACTTGTGTTGAAGTTAGTGATTCCCGTAACATGCACGCATGGTGAACCGCTATGTTAGGAAGTCGGAGCATAATTAGTCTATTTATTGTCATCCTTTGTGTTGCGGTCGGGATCGTGCGATGGTTAACACCTACCAACCCTTCCCCTAGGAGTATGCGTTTAGCACTTTGTTTCAATTAGTAATAAAAACTTTCGCAACAAGTATGTGAGTTCTTCATGACTAATGTGAGTCCATGGTATAGATGCACTTTCACCTTCCACCATTGCTAGCCTCTCTAGTACTGCGCAATTTTCGCCGGTGCACAAACCCACCATATGACTTCCTCAAAACAGCCACCATACCTACCTACTATGGCATTTTCATAGCCATTCTGAGATATATTGCCATGCAACTCCCACCGTTCCGTCTCATGACTTGTGCCCTCACTCTCATATTTCCATTGCATGATCGTAAGATAGCTAGCGAGATGTTTCAACGTCATACGCCAAGCTAGATCGTTGCACATCCCGGTACACTGTCGGGAGCATTTCCTATAGACTCATCATTGTTCTAAGCTTTGAGCTGTGAGTAAATAAAAGTGTGATGATCATCATTATTAGAGCATTGTCCCATGTGAGGAAAAAAAAGAGGCCAAAGTTGCCCACAAAAAAAGAGAGAAAAAATAGGCAAAAGAGCCCAAATAAAAAAAAGAGAAAAAGAGAGAAGGGACAATGCTACTATCTTTTTCCACACTTGTGCTTCATAATAGAACCATGTTCTTCATGATTGAGAGCCTCTTGTTTTTTCACCACCATATGCTAGTGGGAATTTTCATTATATAACTTGGCTTGTATATTCCAATGATGGGCTTCCTCAAATTTCCCTAGGTCTTCGTGAGCAAGCAAGTTGGATGCACACCCACTAGTTCTCCTTTTGAGCTTTCACATACTTATAGCTCTAGTGCATCCTTTGTATGGCAATCCCTACTCATTCACATTGATATCTATTAATGGGCATCTCCATAGCCCTTTAATACACCGAGTCAATGTGACCATCTCCTCTTTTTTGTCTCACAACCACCACCACACTCTATTCCACCTATAGTGCTATATCCATGGCTCACGCTCATGTATTGCGTGAGAGTTGAAAAAGGTTTGAGAAAGTAAGAGTGTGAAAACAATTACTTGGCCAATACCGGGGTGGTGCATGATTTAAATTAGTTGTGTGAGGATGATGGAGCATAGCCAGACTATATGATTTTGTAGGGATAACTTTCTTTGGCCTTGTTATTTCGAAAGTTCATGATTACCTTGCTAGTTTGCTTGAAGTATTATTGTTTTCATGTCAATAGCAAACTATTGTTCTGAATCTTACGGATCTGAACATTCATGTCACATGAAAGAAGTTACAAAGGACAACTATGCTAGGTAGCATTCCACATCAAAAATTCAGTCTTTATCACTTCCCTACTCAAGGACGAGCAGGAGTTAAGCTTGGGGATGCTTGATACGTGTCCAACGTATCTATAATTTTTGATGGTTCCATGCTATTATCTTGTCAAACTTTGGATGTTTTGTATGCCTTTTATATATTTTTTGGGACTAACTTATTAACTCAGTGCCAAGTGCCAGTTCCTGTTTTTTCCGTGTTTTTGACCCTTTTCAGAGGAGGATTTTAAACAGTGTCCAAACGGAATAAAACTTACGAAAAGATTTTTTCCGGAACAGAAGATACGCACGAGACTTGAGAACCAAGGCAGGGGCCACCAGGGGACCCCACAAGCCCCCTAGGCGTGGCCAGGGGGGCCCGCACCTAGCAGGCTTGTGGGCCCCCTGTGGCTCGTCTGCCCTACCTCTTCCGCCTATAAATTCAGAAAAAATCCAAAACTGCGTGAGAGCTCCACGAAAATACTTTTCTGCCGCCGCAAACTTCTGTCTCCGCAAGATCCCATCCGGGGCACGTTCTGGTGCCCTGCCGGAGGGGGGATTCGGACACGGAAGGCTTCTTCATCAACACCATGACCTCTCCGATGATGCGTGAGTAGTTCACCATAGACCTTCGGGTCCATAGCTAGTAGCTAGATGGCTTCTTCTCTCTCTTTGATCTTCAATACAAAGTTCTCCATGATCTTCATGGAGATCTATCCGATGTAATCTTCTTTTGCGGTGTGTTTGTCGAGATCCGGTGAATTGTGGATTTATGATCAGATTATCTATGAATATTATTTGAGTTTCTTCTGATCTCTTATATGCATGATTTCATATCCTTGTAATTCTCTTCGAGTTGTGGGTTTTGTTTGGCCAACTTGATCTATGATTCTTGCAATGGGAGAAGTGCTTGGTTTGGGTTCGTACCGTGTGGTGACCTCTCCCAGTGACAGAAGGGGCAGCAAGGCACGCTTTGTGTTGTTGCCATCAAGGATAAAAAGATGGGGCTTTCATCATTGGTTTGAGTTTATCCCTCTACATCATGTCATCTTGCTTAAGGCGTTACTCTGTTCATCATGAACTCGATACACTAGATGCATGCTGGATAGCGGTCGATGTGTGGAGTAATAGTAGTAGATGCAGAAAGTATCGGTCTACTTGTTTCGGACGTGATGCCTATATGTATGATCATTGCCTTAGATAGCGTCATGACTTTGCGCGGTTCTATCAATTGCTCGACAGTAATTTGTTCACCCACCATATTATTTGCTATTTTGAGAGAAGCCTCTAGTGAACACTATGGCCCCTGGGTCTACTTCACACCATATTTTCATCCTTACAATTTTACTTCGTTGCACTTTCCGCCTTCAGATCTCATTTTGCAATCAATCTTGAAGGGATTGACAACCCCTTTATAGCGTTGGGTGCAAGCTCTTTTGTGTTTGCGCAGGTACTCTCGACTTGGCGTGATTCTCCTACTGGATTGATACCTTGGTTCTCAAACTGAGGAAAATACTTACTGCTCCTGTGCTGCACCACCCTTTCCTCTTCAAGGGAAAAACCAACGCAAGCTCAAGAGACAGCACAAGGATTTCTGTCGCCGTAGCACCTACATCTTTCCTTTTTTTCCTTTGGTGTTTTTCCACTTGTAGCGCCATGGCCCTATTGGGCTGTCCTCACCAGCCCACCAAGGGCTCGTGTGCCACCCTAGGGTCAATGGGCTCACTCCCGGGTGCGTGGGCCCCTTCCGGTGAATACCTGGAACCCATTCGTCACTCCTGGTACACTGTCGGTAATGCCCGAAACTTTCCGGTGACCAAATGAAACCATCCTATATATCAATCTTCATTTCTGGACCATTCCGAAAACCTTCGTGACGTTTGTGATCTCATCCAGGACTCCAAACAACATTCGGTAACCACACATATAACTCAATTATACTAAAACATCATCGAACCTTAAGTGAGCAGGCCCTGCGGGTTCGAGAACTATGTAGACATGACCCGAGACACTCCTCGGTCAATATCCAATAGCGGGACCTAGATGCCCATATTGGATCCTACATATTCTTCGATGATCTTATCGGTTGAACCTCAGCGCCAAGGATTCATATAATCCCGTATGTCATTCCCTTTGTCCTTCGGTATGTTACTTGCCCGAGATTCGATCGTCGGTATCCGCATACCTATTTCAATCTCGTTACCGGCAAGTCTCTTTACTCGTTCTGTAATACAAGATCCCTTGACTTACACTTAGTCACATTGCTTGCAAGACTTGTTTGTGATGTTGTATTACTGAGTGGGCCTTGAGATACCTCTCCGTCACACGGAGTGACAAATCCCAGTCTTGATCCTTACTAACTCAACGGACACCTTAGACCTGTGGAGCACCTTTATAGTCACCCAGTTACGTTGCGACGTTTGATACACACAAGGTATTCCTCCGGTGTTAGTGAGTTATATGATCTCATGGTCATAGGAATAAATACTTGACACACAGAAAACAATAGCAACAAAATGACACAATCACATGCTATGTTCATAGTTTGGGTCTAGTCCATCACATGATTCTCCTAATAATGTGATCCAGTTATCAAGTGACAACACTTGCATATAGTCAGAAAACCTTGACTATCCTTGATCAACTAGCTAGCCAACTAGAGGCTTGCTAGGGACATTGTTTTGTCTATGTATCCACACATGTATCTATATTTTCATTCAATACAATTATAGCATCGATAATAAACGATTATCTTGAAACAGGAAATATATAATAACTATTTTATCATTGCCTCTAGGGCATATTTCCAACACTCTCCCACCTGCACTAGTGTCAATAATCTAGTCCTCACATCGCCATGCGATTTACAATGTAATAAATCTAACACCCATACAGTTCTCGTGTTGATCATGTTTTGCGCGTGGAAGAGGTTTAGTCAGCGGATGTGCTACGTTCAGATCCATGTGCACTTTGCAAAGACTTACGTCCTCTCCTTCGACGTAGTCGCGGATGAGGTTGAAATGTCGTTTGATGTGCCTGGTCTTCTTGTGAAACATTAGTTCCTTTGCTAAAGCAATGGCACCAGTGTTGTCATAGAACAGAGTTATTGGATTTAGTGCGATAGGCACAACTCCAAGATCCGTCATGAACTGCTTCATCCAGACACCCTCCTTAGCTGCCTCTGAGGCAGCCATGTACTCCTCTTCACATGTAGAATCTGCTACGACGCTTTGCTTGGAACTGCACCAGCTTACCGCACCCCCATTAAGAATAAATACACATCCGGTTTTAGACTTAGAGTCATCTGGATCAGTGTGAATGCTTGCGTTGACGTAACCCTTTATGACGAGCTCTTCATCACCTCCATAAATGAGAAAAATTTCCTTAGTCCTTTTCAGGTACTTTAGAATATTCTTGACCGCCATCCAGTGATCCACTCCTGGATTACTTTGAAACCTACCTACCATACTTATGGCCAAGCTAACGTCTGGTCTAGTGCACAACATTGCATACATGATAGAACCTATGGCTAAAGCATAGGGGACGAAACTCATTTGTTCTCTATCTTCCGCAGTTGCTGGGCACTGAGTCTTACTCAATTTCATACCTTGTAACACTAGCAAGAACCCCTTCTTGGACTATTCCATTTTGAACTTATTCAAAACTTTATCAAGGTATGTGCTTTGTGAAAGTCCTATCAGGCGTCTCAATCTATCCCTATAGATCTTAATGCCTAGAATGTAAGCAGCTTCTCCTAGGTCCTTCATAGAGAAACTTTTATTCAAGTAATCCTTTACGCTCTCCAAAAACTCCACGTTGTTCCCAATCAACAATATGTAATCCACATATAATATTAGAAACGCCACAGAGCTCCCACTCACTTTCTTGTAAATACAAGATTCTCTAACCACTTGTATAAACCCAAATGCTTTGATCACCTCATCAAAACGCTTATTCCAACTCCGAGATGCTTGCACCAGTCCATAAATGGATCACTGGAGCTTGCATACTTTGTTAGCATTCTTTGGATCGACAAAACCTTTGGGTTGCATCATATACAACTCTTCCTTAAGAAAACCGTTAAGGAACGCTGTTTTGACATCCATCTACCAGATTTCATAATCGAAAAATGCAGCTATTGCTAACATGATTCGAACGGACTTTAAGCATCGCTATCGGTGAGAACGTCTCATCGTAGTCAGCTCCTTGAACTTGTGAAAAACCCTTTGCCACAAGTCGAGCATTATAAACGGTCACATTACCGTCCGCGTCCTTCTTCTTCTTAAATATCCATTTGTTCTGAATAGCCTTGCGACCTTCACGTAATACTTCCAAAGTCCACACTTTGTTTTCATACATAGATCCTATCTAAGACTTCATGGCCTCCAGCCATTTGTTGGAATCCGGGCCCACCATTGCTTCTTCATAATTCGCAGGTTCATTGTTGTCCAACAACATAATCGTTAAGACAGGATTACCGTACCACTCAGGAGTAGTACGTGATCTTGTCGACCTGCGAGGTCCGTTAGCAACTTGATCCGAAGTTTCATGATAATCATCATCAACTTGCTCCTCAACCGGCGCCGCAGCAACATGGGTTTCCCCTTGCCCTTTGCCACAAGTCGAGCTTTATAAACGGTCACATTACCGTCTGCGTCTGTCTTCTTCTTATAGATCCATTTGTTCTGAATAGCCTTGCGGCCTTCAGGTAGTACTTCTGAAGTCCACACTTTGTTCTCGTACATGGATCCTATCTCGGACTTCATGGCCTCCAGCCATTTGTTGGAATCCGGGCCCACCATTGCTTCTTCATAATTCGCAGGTTCATTGTTGTAACAACATGATTGATAAGACAAGATTACCGTACCACTCAGGAGTAGTACGTGATCTTGTCGACCTGCGAGGTCCGATAGGAACTTGATCTTAAGTTTCATGATCATCATCATTAACTTCCTCCTCAACCGGCGTCGCTTTGATAGAGGTTTCCCCTGCCCTGCGCCACCATCTAGAGGGATTAGATGTTCGACATCCTCATCAAGTTCTATCTTCCTCCCACTCAATTCTTTCGAGAGAAACTCCTTCTCAAGAAAAGCTCCGTTCTTAGCAACAAATACTTTGCCCTCAGATTTGAGATAGAAGGTGTACCCAACAGTCTCCTTTGGGTAACCTATGAAGACGTACTTTTCCGATTTGGGTTCGAGCTTTTCAGGCTGAAACTTTTTGACATAAGCATCACATCCCCAAACTTTAAGAAACGACAACTTTGGTCTTTTGCCATACCACAGCTCGTATGGTGTCGTCTCAACGGATTTTGATGGTGCCCTATTTAAAGTGAATGCAGCTGTGTCTAATGCGTAACCCCAAAACGATAATGGCAAATCGGTAAGAGACATCATAGATCGCACCATTTCTAACAAAGTACGATTACGATGTTCGGATACACCATTACGTTGTGGTGTTCCAAGCGGTGTCAACTGTGAAACAATTCCACACTGTCTTAACTGAGCACCAAACTCGAAAATCAGATATTCACCCCCACGATCAGAACGTAGGAACTTGATCTTCTTGTTACGATGATTTTCAACATCACTCTGAAATTGCTTGAACTTCTCAAACATTTCAGACTTGTGCTTCATCAAGTAGATATATCCATACCTACTCAAATCGCCAGTGAAGGTGAGAAAATAACGATATCCGTCGCGCGCCTCCACACTCATTGGACCGCACACATCGGTATGTATGATGTCCAACAAGTCACTTGCACGCTCCATTGTTCCGGAGAACGGAGTCTTAGTCATCTTTCCCATGAGACATGGTTCGCACGTGTCAAGTGATTCAAAATCAAGTGACTCCAAAATCCCATCGGAATGGAGTTTCTTCATGCGCTTTACACCAATATGACCTAAGAGGCAGTGCCACAAAACATGGCGCTATCATTGTTAACTCTACATATTTTTGGTCTCAGTGTTATGTATATGTGTATCATCGCTATCAAGATTCAATATGAACAATCCTCTCACATTTGGTGCATGACCATAAAAAATATTACTCATAGAAATAGAACGACCATTATTCTCTGACTTAAACGAGTAACCGTCTCGCAATAAACAAGATCCAGATATAATGTTCATGCTTAACACATGCACTAAATAACAATTATTTAAGTTCATAACTAATCCTGATGGTAACTAAAGTGTGACTGTGCCGACGGTGATTGCATCAACCTTGGAACCATTTCCCACACGCATCGTCACTTCATCCTTCGCTAGCCTTCGTTTATTCCGCAGTTCCTGCTTCGAGTTGCAAGTATGAGCAACAGAACTGGTATCGAATACCCATGCAGTACTACGAGAGTTGGTTAAGTACACATCAATAAGATGTATATCAAATATACCTGATTTTTTCCTTGGCCGCCTTCTTATCAGCCAAATACTTGGGGCAGTTGCGCTTTGAGTGGCCCATTCCCTTGCAATAATAACACTCTGTTTCAGGCTTAGGTCCAGCCTTGGGTTTCTTCGTCGGATTGGCAACAGGCTTGCCGCTCTTCTTGGAGTTACCCTTCTGGCCTTTGCCGTTTCTCTTGAAACCAGTGGTCTTATTGACCATCAACACTTGATGCTCTTTCTGGAGTTCTGACTCTGCGACTTTCAGCATCGTGAATAACTCGCCAGGGTGACTTGTTCATCCCTTGCATGTTATAGTTCAACACAAAGCTCTTATAGCTAGGTGGCAGTGATTGAAGAATTCTGTTAGTGATAGCCTCTTGCGGGAGTTCAATCCCCAGCTCAGCTAGACGGTTTGAGTATCCAGACATTTTGAGCACATGTTCACCAACAGACAAATTCTCCTCCATCTTGCAAGCATAGAATTTATCGGAGGTCTCATACCTCTCGATCTGAGCGTTCTACTGAAAGATAAAATTCAACTCCTGGAACATCTCATATGCTCCATGACGCTCAAAGTGACGTTGAAGTCCCGGCTCTAAGCCATACAAGATTGCACATTGAACTACTGAGTAGTCCTCCTTACGTGTTAACGAGGCGTTCAAAACATCTTGGCTAGACGTAGCGGGTGGTTCATCTCCTAGCGCAGCATTAAGGACATAATCCTTCTTCCCAGCTTGTAGGAGAAACTTTAGATTACGAGCCCAGTCTACAAAGTTGCTTCCATCATCTTTCAACTTAGCTTTCTCTAGGAACGTATTAAAATTCAGGGTTGCTACTGCGTGAGTCATTGATCTACAACACAAATGTTGCAAAGTGGACTTAGACTATGTTTAAGATAATTAGAGTTTAACTAATCAAATTACTGATAAACTCCCACTGAAAATGTACATCTCTCTAGTCATTTGAGTGGTACATGATCCAAATTCACTAACTCAAGTCCGGTCATCACGTGAGTTGAGAATAGTTTCAGTGGTAAGCATATCTATGCTAATCATATCAACTATACAATTCATGCTCGACCTTTCGGTCTCATGTGTTCTGAGGCCATGTCTTCACATGCTAGGCTCGTCAAGTTTAACCCGAGTTTTCCGCGTGTGCAACTGTTTTGCACCCATTGTATGTGAACGTTGAGTCTATCACACCCGATCATCACGTGGTGTCTCGAAACGACGAACTGTCGCAACGGTGCACAGTCGGGGAGAACACAATTTCATCTTGAAATTTTAGTGAGAGATCACCTTATAATGCTACCATCGTTCTAAGCAAAATACGGTGCATAAAAGGATTAACATCACATGCAATTCATAAGTGACATGGTATGGCCATCATCTCGTGCTTCTTGATCTCCATCACCTAAGCACCGACATGATCTTCTTGTCACCGGCACCACACCATGATCTCCATCATCATGATCTCCATCATTGTGCCGCCATCGAGGTTGTCGTGCTATCTATGCTATTACTACTAAAGCTACGACCTAGCAATACAGTAAACGCATCTGCAAACACAAACGTTAGTTTAAAGACAACCCTATGGCTCATGTCGGTTGACGTAGCATCGACGTGCAAGTCGATATTAACTATTAAAAAATGATCATCTTATACATCCAATATATCACATCACGTCATTGGCCATATCATAACACAAGCATACCCTGCAAAAACAAGTTAGACGTCCTCTATTTGTTGTTGCATGTTTTATGTGGCTGCTATGGGTATCTAATATGATCGCATCTTACTTATGCAAAAACCACAAGGAGATGTGCAAATTGCTATTTAACCTCTCTCCAAGGACCGCCTCGGTCAAAACCAATTCAACTAAAGTTGAAGAAACCGACACCCGCGAGTCATCTTTATGCAACGAGTTACATGTCACTCGATGAAACCAGTTTCTCGTAAGCGTACGAGTAATGTCGGTCCGGGCCGCTTCAATCCAACAATACCACCGAATTGAGAGAAGACTAAGGAGGTCAGCAAATAAAACATCAACGTCCACAAAACCTTTTGTGTTCTACTCGAGATAACATCTACGCATGAACCTAGCTCATGATGCCACTGTTGGGGAACGTTGCATGGGAAACAAAAAATTTCCTATGCACACGAAGACCTATCATGGTGATGCCCATCTACGAGAGGATATTAGATCTACGTACCCTTGTAGATCGCTAAGCGGGAAGCATTAAGAAACGCGGTTGATGTAGTGGTATAGCTTCGAAATCACCGTCGTCCCACGATCCATTCCGATCTAGCATCGAACGGACGGCACCTCCGTGTTCAGCACACGTACAACTCGATGACGATCTCGGCCTTCTTGATCCAGCAGGAGAGACGGAGAAGTAGATGAGTTCTCCGACAGCGTGACGGCGCTCCGGTGGTGGTGATGATCTACTCCTGCAGGGCTCCGCCCGAGCTCCGCAGAAATCCGATCTAGAGGTAAAACTACGTGGTATAGGTTTGAGTTGCATGTGGCAAAGTTGTGTCTCAAAAACCCTAAAACCACCAGTATATATAGGAGTAGGGGAGGGGATAGCCTTGGGGCTCAAGGAGCCCCTTGGTGCGCCGAGCAATGTGGAGAGGAGGACTCCTACTCGAATTCGGTTTGGGGAAGAAGGAGCCCTCCTCTCCCTTCCCACCTCCCTCTTTCCTTTTTTTTCTTTCCTTTGGTGTTTTTCCACTTGTGGCGCCATGGACCTATGGGTCTGGACTCTCCAGCCCACTAAGGGCTGGTGCACCACCCTAGGGTCACTGGGCTCACCCTCGGGTGGGTGGGCCCCTCCTGATGAATACCCGGAACCCATTCGTCACTCCCGGTACACTACCGGTAATGCCCAAAACTTTCCGGTGACCAAATGAAACCATCCTATATATCAATATTCATTTCCGGACCATTCCAGAAACCCTCGTGACGTCCGTGATCTCATCCGGGACTCTGAACAACATTCGATAACCACACATATAACTCAACTATACTAAAACATCATCGAACCTGAAGTGTGCAGACCCTGCGGATTCGAGAACTATGTAGACATGACCCGAGACACTCCTCGGTCAATATCCAATAGCGGGACCTAGATGCCCATATTGTATCCTACATATTCTCCGAAGATCTTATCGGTTGAACCTCAACGCTAAGGATTCATATAATCCCGTATGTCATTCCCTTTGTCCTTCGGTATGTTACTTGCCCGAGATTCGATCGTCGGTATCCGCATACCTATTTCAATCTCGTTACCGGCAAGTCTCTTTACTCGTTTCGTAATACAAGATCCCTTGACTTACACTTAGTCACATTGCTTGCAAGACTTGTTTGTGATGTTGTATTACCGAGTGGGCCCCGAGATACCTCTCCGTCACACGGAGTGACAAATCCCAGTCTTGATCCATACTAACTCAACGGACACCTTCGGAGATACCTGTAGAGCACCTTTATAGTCACCTAGTTACGTTGCGACGTTTGATACACACAAGGTATTCCTCCAGTGTCAGTGAGTTATATGATCTCATGGTCATAAGAATAAATACTTGACACGCAGAAAACAATAGCAACAAAATGACATGATCACATGCTATGTTCATAGTTTGGGTCTAGTCCATCACATGATTCTCCTAATGATGTGATCCGGTTATCAAGTGACAACACTTGCATATAGTCAGATAACCTTGACTATCCTTGATCAACTGGCTAGCCAACTGGAGGCTTGCTAGGGACATTGTTTTGTCGATGTATCCACACATGTATCTATGTTTTCATTCAATACAATTATAGCATGGATAATAAACGATTATATTGGAACAGGAAATATAATAATAACTATTTTATCATTGCCTCTAGGGCATATTTCCAACACAGAATGGTTTCAAGCCATGTAAGAAGAGCTTCAACAATTCAAGCTCAACAACGTATGAGAGCTAGTCAAGCGTCCCGATCCACGCAAGCACAATATCATAGACACAAAGTGGATCTACCACAACAAGCAAGATGAATCTAGCGAAGTGTTCAGAAACAAGGCTCGTCTTGTCGCTCAAGGCTACACTCAGGTTGAGGGTATTGATTTCAATGAAACATATGCACATGTTACCGCGCTTGAAGTCATACACATATTGCTTTCTTATGCTAACCACCATGATATATGCTTACACCAAAGGATGTCAAAAGTGCATTCCTCAATGGTAAGATTGAGGAAGAAGTATATGTTTCTCAACCACCACGATTTGAAGATCCAAAACACCTCGAGATGGTCTACAGGCTCAACAAGGCATTGTATGGCCTCAAACAAGCACCATGGGCTTGGTATGACACTCTCAAGGAATTCCTCAAGGGGAAAGGCTTCAAACCTGGTTCATATGATACTACTATTTTCACTAAATCATATGATGGTGAACTATTTTTATATCGAATCTATGTTGATGATATTTTCTTCGGCTGTACTAACAACTGATATAGTGATGAGTTTAGTTTCATGATGCAAGAGCAATATCAGATGTCTATGATGGGAGAACTAAAGTTCTTTCTAGGGCTTCAGATTTGTTAGCAACCAAATGGCATCTTCATATCTCAAGACAAGTACCTCAAAGATTGCCTCAAGAAATTTGGTATGCAAGACTGCAAGGGATACAAAATGCCAATGCCAACAAACAGCCACCTCTGCACTGACGAAAATGGTAAAGATTTTGACAAGAAGGTATATCGCTTAATGATTGGCTCTTTATTGTACCTACGTGCATCTAGGACAGATATAATGCTTAGACTTTGCATGTGTGCCCGATTCCAAGAAGCACTAAAGGAATCGCACCACCTCGTCGTGAAGCGAATACTTCGACATTTGGCTCACACCCCAACACTAGGATTATGGTATCCAATGGACTCGAAGTTTAATCTCGTTGGCTATTCAGATTCAGATTTTTCTCGTGACAGAGTTGATTGCAAGTCTACATGAGGCGCATGTCACTTTCTGGCTCGATATCTTGTATGTTGGTCTGCAAAGAAGAAGAACTGTGTATGACTCTCCACCGCTGAAGCCGAATACATTGCTGCTGGCGCCTGTTGTACAAATCTGTTTTGGATGAAGCAAACTCTCAAGGACTACGACATCAACAAGAAGAAAGTACCGCTCTACTGTGACAATCAGAGTGCTATCAAGATCGCCTACAACCCAGTACATCACTCGAAGAAAAGGCACATTCATATACGACATCATTTTCTTCGTGATCATGTGTTTAAAGGGGACATCGTCATCGAACCTGTGAAGTCAGAAGAGCAATTGGCTGATATCTTCATGAAGCCTTTGGATGAGAAGAGGTTTTGCAAGTTGCAGTGTGAGCTAAATATTGTAGAATCCTCGAATGTCCAATGAATGGACACTCATCCTAACACTAATGCACTGTGATGACTTTGATACACAACACACAAAGTAACGTATGTCTTCAACATATGAAGACATACACTCTAACTATGAATACATTAATGAACAATATGACTTCAGAGCGCCATGATAATTGTGCATCGTGTCTGTGTCAAACATTCTTGTACGATGGGCAACGCCACCAACCCCTCCCAAAGACATTGCTTTTTATCTTCGTATCTTCATATATGTCTTCAAGAAACTGAGTTTGTTTTCGAATTTTATGATTTTCTTCGAACTTAAACACTTGTCATTTGAATATATCATATGAGACTGTATGGAGTTCTGTCCTCTACAACATCTTACCTATATGTAAGTGCATCTAGTGCCACTTAGTGATTTTGGTGTATTGAAGACTTATACGTTAAGAGGCTGATATGTTTGTGAGTGTACACAAGCTCTATAAGTCAGTAAGGATTTTGAGTTATTCGAAGAATATCGACCCCTAAAAATCAATGTCTTTGGCTCAAGACTTTGGTATTTTGTTGAAGACTTTGAAAATGAGGAATTTGGTGTGTCCGTGATGAAAATGATGTGAAGACTCTGAAGCGTGAAGACTTTCGTTTTTGTTGTTTCATTTTTTGTATTCTGTGTCATAGGATCGTCATACTATTAAAGGGGGTCGAGGTAATACTAAGGAAAAGTTTCCTCATGATGCTCATCTCAAAGCCTACACATACCCTATTCCTTCAAGTGAACCATTTGGAAACCTCTTATAGATTAGTCAATTTCCTTAGTGACAGAGACGAAATTCTTCTAGTCTGTGAGGAAATTGCACTAACTGAGGAGTTAGGATTTCACCACTTCAAATTGCTTACCAGTGAGCAATATGAGAGACATGAGGACTTCCACAGTTGAAAGATCCGACCGTTGCCGCACCACGTGCCACCTGTCCCCAACCTTATCCACAGAACAGTCGTATCATTGGGGGCATTAATGTCAAATCATGTCAGGATTGCTCCGAAGCTATAAATAGCCGCCCCACAACCACTAGCTCATTGGCTGCTCCAAGAGAAATTGACACTTGTCATTTGAGAGCAACCCTTTGCTCGACGACTTTGGGTGAAAATCATCAGTGAGAAAAAACCCCAAACACCCAAACCAAAACCCAAAACCCCAAAGTGATTGAGCATCACTCAAGAGATTGTTCTTGTGTGGAACCAATGCTTTTTACCTTTGAGGACTGTGCATCCTCCAGACGGTTAGGCGTCTTGGTCTAGAGCATCCAGCAGTCAATTGTGGATCGTCGGGTGACCGAATTTGTGAGGGTTTGGAAGTCTGCCCTGAAGATTTACCATGAGCATTGGGCGAGGACTATGTGTCCTTAGCTCAAGGAGAATACGGTAAGTACTTAGTGTCATGGGATTGTGTGTCCTTTGGTTTCAATACAAAGCCACTCCAAACGAGACGTACGACTGTCACAACAGTTGGAACTGTGTCATCAAACCATTGTCTTCATAGAGCACCTTGTTCTAATTCCTCAACCCTTTCATTTCCTTAATTTTATGTTAACGACTTTGATCTTTGATGTTTGAAGAATTTGTCTGAATACTTTCACAATTTCCTCACCCCAAATTCTTCACCTTACTTATTCTTCATGTGCATGTCCTAAACACGCTACTTGTGCAAACCAAATGTTTCATTTCACTCTAACGATCATGCGATCGCTGTTTTGCACACGTGCCTGAGTACTTATTCCGCTGCACTCAATTTGTGATTGAGGACTTTCTTCACAAGGAATTTCCTCAGCGATGAATTATTAAAAATTGCCTATTCACCCCCTCTAGTCGATATAACACACTTTCAATTGGTATCAGAGCAAGGTACTCCCTTGTTCTATATGATTTTGGTTTTACCACGTGGAGTTTTAGTTATGTTGACTGCTGGTATGATTAAGGTCACTACAGGCTGTCCTACCTTTGAAGGGACAAACTACCCCTACTGGAAGAACAAGATGCGCATGCACCTTGAAGCAATTGACAACAATCTCTCGTATGTTGTGGAAAATGGTGTTCCCTCCGTGTAACGCACAAGATGCGATCCTATCCTTATTTTGGCACGAGGGCCTCGAGAAGGATAGAAGCGCATCTCGTTGTTTTACAAGAATGGATATCATTAGAAGTACATGTACAGAAGAGATGAGTATATGGAATTGGCTTACACTCGCCATAAGCTACATCAAGTTCACATCAGTACAATAGCATAATCAATCATCATTAAGAAGAGCAGGGTCCGACTATGGACGAAATAAAATGATAAAAGAACGACATCCATCCTTGCTATCCCAGGTTGTCGGCCTGGAACCCATCCTAGATCGAAGAAGAAGAAGAAGAAGGAAACTCCAAATAGAACAATCATCGCGCTCACGCCAAAGTAACCCTTTACCTGTACCTACAACTTTTATCGGTTACCTATACCTACACTGCCACTAAGACAGCCATTGAGGAAACTGCTGCACTGGAAATTGATGAATCTACACAGCATATTCCTCAAATTGAGAAGAATGAAGAACATGGTACTCAGAGAGAAGACATAGCCTGTGAACCACATGTTGATAATTCTCAGTCTGAAGTTGTAGTGGCTGATATTCCTCAAGTTGAAGATCTTCAAAGACCCATAGGCCAGTTCAAGCCAAATCTTCAACCGAAGACTCTTCAGCCGTTCACTGGAACAAGAAGGCCAATGTTTGACAAGGCCAAATTCTTTGATGAACAACACTATTTCATCGGCGCGAATCCGTTTGATACTCCAAGGATAAGTCACAACAGATTCTGGACCACTACTTAGATGAACTACTATGGCATTGTACTCTTCAACAAGGACAAGGTTTTCCCTCATCGGCAAATTTCCCATGTAGATATGGAGAATATCCCTTGCTTTGAACCAGTCCTTTGTGTTCTTTTTTGACGTTGGACTACTGCCATTCTACATGGACATTAGTGACTAGAATGAAGAATTCATTCTTCAATTCTATGCTACACTACACATTTCAGGAGATGTCTCAGTCATAAACACTTGGGTTCTCGACTGGATGACTCAAAACACTCACTACAAAGCGCCTACCATGGAATTACTTCATCAAGTCCCAGTTCCAATTCCCTTAGATGGAGCCAGATGCATCTATGACGAAACTGAACTGCCAAATCATCTGATGCAAGTGCAGATGATGCCATTGGCTCATGGAAGTCAGCCAATAACCACATTCCTCGTGACGGAATTGCTACATGTGCCCCGGACACTTTACCGCATCTTGTCCAAAACCTTCTGTCCAATCAAGGGTCATGACTCAAACGATGAAGAAATTGTGGGCATTATGTTGAATTTTCTCTTCAATATCATCCATGGGATTGCTATAAATCTTCATAATTTCTTCCTAAGGACTCTGGCCAACACAACTCTATCACCTTTTGATCTGAAGCCTTACACGCCATGGATTACGAAATTCATCACGACCACATCAACTGTTCCTTACAAGGCATATACTATGAATCACCTCACTTACTTGCCTCCCCTTGAATTCGTCAAGCAATCTTTTGAGATGATTGAAGGCAAAGGGAAATCTGTGATTGATGAAGGATCTCGGCCCTTGATGGCCAATTTCCAAAAGCTGCATCATATTCCACCAATGACGACACTGCCTCTCAAGACTTTGCTGCTAGAGGAAAAGCCCCTTGCGAATCTGCACCGTGTGTGATGACTAACCATGAGCTTCTGCTAAGTATTCATCAGAAGGTTGGTCGCAACCATAAATGGGTAAAGCGCCAGTTTGGTGCCATTGTGAAAGACCTCAATGCGACTCAAAATGTTGTGAAGCAAAATCAGTATTATCTTCACGAGGTGTTCGACCACACAGCCATTATGTCTCACCTCAAGACTATTGAGGAACTTACTGAAATGGAGTTCCAACAAGACTTTGACTGGTCCTGGCCGCCCAAGAATAAGTCCAAGGAAATTCCAGTTCCTCAATTGGTGACCATCTCATTTTCTTCAATGCACACCACTCATGATGCTTAAGATCTTGACGACACAGCTGTGACGAATGACCCCAACGCTCCTCCTCCACCAACAAAGTGTTATTCGTGAAGGGCGTTAGTCCTCAATTTCGTCCCTTTTCATCACTTGATGACAAAGGGGGAGAAATATGAGTTAGTCTTCAAGCAGGTCTACTCTATGGTCTACTATAATTTTTGTTAACTTACAACCCTCGTTCTTCTGAAGTTTTTGATGTATGAGTTGTAAACTAAAGTCCGGTGGTGGTCTGACTCTTCAGAAACACTTTCTTTTGCATGCTTATTCCTCATGTTGATTAATGCACGCATGCTAAAATTTGTTAGACTCCACTTTCCATCATGCATTTAAATTTCCTCAAGATATATATATATATATATCAAATGCTTGCATGGATTACAAGATATAGGGGGAGATCTCCATCGTATAAATCCTCAATGTGCATTTGCAGTCCAAAGCAAATTCCTCAAATATGCACATCTTCAGGGGGAGTTCATCTATATCTTACATTCAAATTCCTCAAACTCTGCACTTACACTTCATATTGTTATTCCCGTTGAAAACTTAGCCTATTTGTCATCAATCACCAAAATAGGGGGAGATTGTAAGTGCATCTAGTGCCCCTTGGTGATTTTGGTGTATTGAAGACTTATAGGTTAAGGGACTGATATGTTTGTAAGTGTACACACGCTCTATAAGTCACTGAGGAGTTTGAGTTATTCGAAGAATATCGACCCCTAAAAATCTACGTATTCGAATGAAGACTTTGGTATTTCGTTGAAGACTTCAAAATGAGGAATTTGGTGTGTTCGTGACGAAATTGATGTGAAGACCATGAAGCATGCATACTTTCGTTTTCGTTCTTTCATTTTTTGTATTCTGTGTCATAGGACCGCCGTACTGTTAAAGGGGGTCGAGGTAATACTAAGGAAAAGTTTCCTCGTGATGCTCATCTCAAAGCCTACACATACCCCATTCCTTCAAGTGAAGCATTTGTAAACCTCTTACAGATTAGTCAAATTCCTTAGTGACAAAGACGAAGTTCTTCTGGTCTCTGAGGAAATTGCATTAACTGAGGAGTTAGGATTTTGCCAGTGCGAATTGCCTACCAGTGAGGAATATGAGGCATGAGGACTTTCATAGTTGAAAGATCCGACAGTTCCCGCGCCGCGTGCCACCTGTCCCCAACCTTATCCACATAACGATCATATCATTGGGGGCATTTATGTCAAACCATGCGAGGATTGCTCCCAAGCTATAAATAGCCGCTCCCCCACAACCACTAGCTAGTTGGCTGCTCCAAGAGAAACTCACACTTGTCATTTGAGAGCAACCCTTTCCTCGACAACTTTGGGTGAAAATCATCAGTGAGGAAAAACTCCAAACACCCAAACCAAAACCCAAAACCCCAAAGTAATTGAGCATCACTGATGAGATTGTTCCTGTGTGGAACCAATGCTTTTTACCCAGTTAGGCGTCATGGTCTAGAGCATCCAGCAGTCAACTGTGGATCGCCGGGTGGCCGAGTTTGTGAGGGTTTGGAAGTCTACCCTGAAGACTTACCACGAGTGTTGGGTGAGGACTGTGTGTCCTAAGATCAAGCAGAATACGATAAGGAGTTAGTGTCCTGGGGCTGTGTGTCCTTTCATTTAAATACCAAGACGCTCCAAACCAGACGTACAACTGTCACAACAGTTGGAACTGAGTCATCAAACCATTGTCTTCATCGAGCACCTGGTTCTAATTCCTCAACCCTTGCATTTCCTCAATTGTTTGTTGACGACTTTGATATTTACTATTTGAAGAATTTGTGTGAAGACTTTCACAATTTCCTCACCCCAAATTCTTCACCTGCATGTCCTGAATACGCTACTTGTGCAAACGAATGTTTCATTTCACTCTGACGACTATGCTATAGTTGTTTTGCACACATGTGTGAGTACTTATTCCATTGCACTCAGTTCATGGTTGAGGACTTTCCTCACAAGGAGTTTCCTCAGTGACGAATTTTAAAAATCGCCTATTCACCCACTCTAGTCGATATAACACACTTTCACTATAGCTATATCTTTGGATTTTATCTAGGCAAATGTGATCGGACCCTTACACTTCATCTATGTTTATCTCTCCAAACACTATTCAATTCCAGTCATATGCATTCAAATTGACATGTGTTGATTGTCTTTGCAGCATCCTTGTCCGTCGAAGAAAAATCCAACCAAATGCTTAATTTTTTTCACCCTTATCTTTTTACCGCCTTAACCGCCGAAATTCCCACGCCTAGCGCAATAGATCGGAGGTAGTGGGTTGTCATACTTGTTGCATGCGTGGCACGTGCCCCACTAAGCCAAATAGTGTGGGGGGAAATCCGTCCAGAATTTTTGGATGTTCCTCTTCTACCCATCCTTATAAATACAAGCCCCGTTGCTCAATTATTACTCTTACCACCAAGCCTCCGCCCTCGAGTTCCAAACCCTAGTGCCGTCGCTAGATTTCATCATCGTTGAAAAAGAAACACTTAGCTTGGGACATTTTGTTGGCACCATACTCATATTGTGGATCCCATTATTGAATGCACAAGTGGCACTACTGATATTGAAGGGCTTCTCATACCATTTGATATAGCTAGGGCAAGGCTTATTGGATCAATTCACTGCCCACATCCAAGTGCCCCTGCAACTAAAGCCACTACTAGCACTCGTCCTCAACAACCCCCACCCAGACGTGAACGTGCTATGATTGATCGAGAGTTTCTTGTTTCTCTCATATAGAAGCAGGATCATCACCATGAGTGGACGCGATGACAAATGCACTCTCCGGTAGCAAATATCAATCGTATTCTCAACCTCTCCACCAAGAATACCTTTGTTGCACATGAAACTTGCACGCGTTCTTGGAAGACACTAACTCTCATGGCTCCAGAGGAAGATCTTCGTGAGGATGGCTATGACAAATACTCAGATTTTGTGCCCCTCCTCCTCGTACGGAGTAATGGCATAGGATGCAATCCCTCAAAGACAGTTACTATTCTTCTTCAACACCATTCTTTCATGCCAATCTTACAAATGATAACACTGATGATGTTACTTCAGTTGCTACACCAACGGATCCCATCGGTACAGCACCAGGCCCCTGTGCACCAACCTCCACCGACCCTGCTACACCAACGCCTTCACATGCTAGGGACGAGTAGTGCCCAATGTCTTCGCCCTTTTTGGTCATTCAATAGCAAAGGGGGAGAAACATTGGATTGATAGTATATAAGCGGGTCTATATGTCTGGATGTTGCTATTTTGATTAAGTTTACAACTCCCATTCTGAACATTTGCTGATTTGGGTTGTAAAACCGAAGTCCTGATGGATGTGTGCACACTTTATGTTTACCGTACTTATGGCGTCACTCTATATCTTATCTTATGTGCCCGAAGTCATTATGCACACGCCCATTTTTCATTATGCATTTCATTATCTTCATGAAACCTCTAAAATGCATAGTGATTGGATTCCAAGATATAGGGGAGATATCCTCAAACTAAAACCTGCCATGTGATTTTGCATTCAAAGAAAAATGTTCATAAGCACATCTTCACGGGGAGCTCTCTATATTTTGCAATCGTAATGTCCAAGTATTTATCTTCACGTATTTTTATCCCCGTTGAAAACTTCAACCAGTTTGTCACCAATCACCAAAAAGCAGGAGATTGTAAGCGCATCTAGTGTCACCCTTTGTTGGTTTTGGAGTACTGAAGACAAACCTGGTTGAGGGACTAATGTGTTTGTGAGAGGTCATAGGTTAACACAGATAGAAGTTCTTACGTCCCAAACGTATCTATAATTTCTGCTTGTTCCATGATCTTTTGGGTGACATTGTTACATGTTTTGCTACACTTTTATATCATTTTACACATATTTGGACTAACCTATTAACTCAGTGCACCCAGTGCCAGTTTTTGTCTGCTGATGTCTATTTTGCAGGGGCTTTTACCCAACTTTCCGAAGCCCGAAAAGTTCCTAGAAAAATATATAAAAAAATCAGAGAAACAGAAGCTTCCAGATCACCGAAGATGGGCCAGAGGGGCGCCAGGGGCTGCCCAGGCGACCTGCTCGCGCGGCCAGGCCCTAGGCCACACCAGGAGGCCGCCTGGCTGAGCCCCACCTCCTCCGGTGCCTTCCTTTGGCCTATATTTAGTCCTCTGAGAGGAAACCCTTCCACAACTTCAAGAATCACGAATTTCTCCATCGTTCCGCCGCCGCAGCGCTTCCGAGATCGGGAGCGTCAGGAGACCTCTTCTCGACACCCTGCCAGAGGGAGGATTGACCTTCAGGAGGTTCTCCACCGCCATGGACGCTTCCCGAACATGCCGTGAGTAGTCCTCCTTGGACCATGAGTCCATGACCAGTAGCTATGTGATGTCTTCTCTCCAATCTTGTGCTTCAATGGTTAGTCCTTGTGAGCTGTCCTACATGATCAAGGCATCTATGCAATTCTCTTGCTATTGCTATGCTCGGTTTGTTGGGATCCGATGGATTATGAAATTATGTTCAGATTGTTATGAGTTATATATTTGATTATCCTTTTATATTATGTTCCTTAGTGATTCATGCATGTTCTCCATTGCTATTTATTGCTTTGGCCGAGTAGTAGATTGTAACTCCAAGAGGGATCGTTATGCATGATTGTGGGTTCATGCCTCCCGATGTCTAGCTTGAGTGATAGAAACATGAGACTGGGGGGTGTGCTATTGCCACCGGGGAGAAAATAACGGTGCTTGTGACCACAGTTGCAAGGGTTGTTTACCCAACGCATAGTTCGTTAATGTAGTTGTCCATTGCTTTGAGTTTACACTTTGGGTGGGGCTCGCAACTTAATACCGGAGAGATGTTCTGGATAGATATCTCAAGGTGGATGGTTAGTAAGTAGATGCTGATGAATAAATGGTCTACTTGTCTTGGCGCATTGCCTATTACTATTCAACCTCTAACTATCAAGTAGCATAATTAGCATTGTGGTGCGTTTTGAATTCTGCCAATTGCCCAACTGTGATTTGTTTACCCAAGCATAGTTGGTTATCGTTTGTTGGGAGAGAGACATCACTAGTGAACATCATGTGACTCCGGGCCACATCACCATCATTGTTTACACCTCCACTATTTACCACTTTCATTTACTTCTCCGTTGCAATCACTATCACTTTTCCCGCTTGTGTTTTGATCCTTTGCAAACTACAAGGCCAGAGAGATTGACAACCTCACTGTACTCATTGGGAGCAAAGTTATTTGTTGTGTGTGCAGGTCCACGTCTTCTGCTGACCAGGACATGAGACACCTACTTGTTGAGCCTAGGAGTCCTCCTGGTTCGATAAACCTTACAGTCTCCGTGTAAGGGAAAACTTGCTGCTCACTACATCTCAACCTTCCACTTGGGGTAACCAACGAGATGCGAGAAGTATATACATCATCTCGTCATCAAGCAATGTTTTCTCGTGCCGTTGCCGGGGACTCCAGTCTTCAAGATAGTGGAGTTGCACGCTATCCTTTACCTTTGCTTCTTAGTCTTGTTAGTTTGCTTTTTAGTTTTTGCTTTAGAGTCTTATACAAAAAACCACAATAAAATTATTTACCTTGCTTTTAGTTGTCAAGCATGTTAGGATTTGGTGCTTTGAGGGAATCTGAGGTCCTAGATTTCCATCAAAGGGTGGGAGAAGATGTGAAGAAAGCTTGGGATAGAATTTCTGAAGCACATAAAAGAATTATGCATTGGATCCCTATCAAAATTGTGCTTAGAAATTTTTATCATGGTCTTTTTAGGTGGTGTCAACTCTCTCTTGATATTAAAGATGAAGAAAATTTTTTAGAGTGTGATGAGGCTAGAGCTCTTAATATTATACATGGTCTACCCAATTACTTTGTTTATGATCATGGATTTGACACTATTATAGATAAACTTGCTATCATTGAAAGAAGAATAGATGCTCTAGACTTAAGAGAAAGAGAGAAACCCATGTTTGATAAGGAAATAATTTTGAAAATAGATGATGACTGGGAGCCTTTTGTTAGAATTAGCATCTCTAACCAAGACTTCCTTGCTTATTGTGATATTGGATCCATGGTTTCTACAATGCCAAAATTTGTTTATGATTCTCTCCGGTTAGACATGGACAATTTTTCATCTTATCATGAACATGCTAATGGGGATATTACCGAAATCCAGGGAAAGGTTAAAGATGTCCAAGTTACATTCTCTAAAAGGAATGCAATGGTTGATTTCTTCATCATGAATCCAAGCCAAGGAAACATAGTGCTTGGAAGGGATTTCCTCCGAGCCATGAGAGGCTTCATTGATATAGGTAAAGGACATACTCTTACGTGGCAAAGCGAAAGGTACGTATCCATTCCCTAGGAAAAATAAGGATGAACTTGTTGAGGATCCGTTTGAAGGTTTTTATATTTCCGATGACCTTGGAGAATCTTGATCCTCCTTGTTGCATTATGCCTAGCTTAAAGGCATAAAAGAAAGCGTTTGTTGGGAGGAAACCCAATTTGTTTTTACTTTCTGTTTTAGTGGTCTTGATGCTTGTTACTACTGTAGCAACATCATTGTATCTTTATTTTTAAGCTTTGTGCCAAGTTATAGCCTCCGATTGCCAGAAAGTTCAAAAGTTGTGACATGCTGTCGAGAAACAGATTCTGTTTGCTTGACGGAAAAAATCGCCAAAAACCACCAGATCATCTTTTTGATCTGATGTTTTTTGACAACGTGCTCTATATAATTTCATTTCTGGCATTTGTTCGGAGTTTTTTGATTTGAGTTGCAGAAGTGCCCCGAATAAATTATTTAATACATGTTGTTCTGTTTTTCACAGATTCTTCCATGTTTTGCGTTTTCATTGTTTTGCGAATCCTAAGGTTACTTTTTATTTGCAAAACCCTTTTGGCAATCATGAAAAGCAGTACTTTTCATGAAAATCTTTATTTCCAGCAGGTAATGAATTATTTTATTAAGGGTACTAACCACTCTAATCAGCTTATGATGAGTTTCGTATGAAGGGAGTTTTCAAGTATGCGATGGGAGATGATGAAAGAAGATACATGAGTGTCAAGCGCCCAAGCTTGGGGATGCACCCATGTACCCCAAGAAATATTCTAGGAGACTCAAGTATCTAAGATTGGGGATGCCCCCGTGCATCCCCTTCTCTATCAACAATCATCAGTTCGTCCATCTCCATGCTATATTTTTATCACTTCATATGTTATGTCCTATGCTTGGAGCGTCCCTCTCTTTACTTTTTAGTTTGTTTTAGTTTTGCTTTCTGTTCATAACAAGTCATAACCTAGCCTACCTTGTTTGGGAGAGAAACACGCTCCATTCCACTATAGAACACAACATAGGTTTTCATGCTTATCTTTTTTGTGTGTTCTCTATCTTTTCTTAGCTACTGTCATGCTTAGGTCTTAGTTTTCATGCTTATATTTTTAAGAGCTTTTATCTAGGTTGCTTTTGGAACTCTCTTGAGTTATCATGCTTATCTTATTTAGAAATTTGGCTCGTTGCACTGAGTTGTGTGTCTTGCATGAGTAGGTAACTGAGGTTGCTATTTAAGTATAGTAGTAACTTGCAATAGTTTCGAGGTGTTGTTTTGAGTAATGTTTGGACCATTGGAGCCAAGAGCTTGGGCCTATTAGTGATAGGTGTCGTATTTTGGGAAATCCGTGTGTTTTTCGAAAACTAAAAATTAGTTGAGAACTCTAGCTACTAAATTGATCCCTAACCTCTCGAGGGGTTGGAATATATAGAGTACCCTCACATTACCATGAGTCGAGGATGCGCAAGGATAATCAAACCCCCAAACACTCCTCCTCGGGGTACTTGTCTCTTTGTGAATTTCCTAACTAGATAGAGAGTTACCGACTATAAGTGTATGATTTCTTTAGACTAATGTGAGTATTCGATTGTTGGCACTTCCACCATCCATATTTTGCTAGCCTCTTCGGTACCGTGCATTGCCCTTTCTCACATTGAGAGTTTGTGCAAACTTCGCCTGTGCATCCAAACCCATGACATGATACGCTCTATTGTACATAAGCCTCATTATATCTTTCCTCAAAACAGCCACCATACCTACCTATTAAGGCATTTCCATAGCCTTTCTGAGATACATTGCCATGCAACATCCACCATCTCATGACTTGATCTTCATGTCATACATGATTTTGCTTGATCGTAGAGCCGCATGATAGTTGGGCCTTGCCCCAGTTATTGCTACATGACGCGCTAGTATCATTGCATATCCTGCTACACTGGCAGAGGCATACATTTGCATACATCATGATAGTTTTCACTTGTCTTTATGTTGAGTACTTCTTATAAAGTGTGATGATCTTCTTTTTATTCATGTAAAACATAGAGTGTTACCCTTAAGTGAGGAAAAGATCCCAAAGAGGACAAACAAAAGATCCCAAAGAGGACAAATGAGAGACAAATAGAAAGAGCCAAAGAGGCCACAAAAAATAAAAAGAAAAAGAAAAAAGAAAAATAAATAAAAAGAGAGAAGGGGGAAACACTACTATTCCTTTTGAAGATCCACACTCTTACTCCATTGCTATATTGGTACTACATAGAGATTATTATTCATGCATAACTATGTGGGTACCCTTACACTATAGAACTTGGTTTGCATATTACAATGACGAGCCTCCTCAAATGAGCTCTAGGTCTTCATGAGCAAACAAGTTGGATGCACCCCCACTAGTTCCATTGGAGAGCTTACCTTACCTCTTATGTCCATGCGTTACATGGCAATCCCTACTCCTCACATCATGTCTATCATTTGGCTTTCTCTTGCCTATGGTTGTCCTCATTGATGTGAGCCTTTCATACCTTTTTGTCTTCCTTCCCCATCATTATTCTATTTGCCATCCTAAGTGCCAACATATCTTGCTTATGCTCATCCATTGCATGAGTGCTCAAAGTCAAAAGGGAGAGGATCATTTTGACTTGTGCATGCCTAGTGGTCTAGGGATGAGTCAAAATAAGATTCCGAAGGTGACCAAGTGTGAAATTTTAGTAGATTGAGTTCTCAATTAAAAAATATTTTATGATCTCAAACCATCTCCCACTTCTTGCACGCAAACACCATTTGGAGACATTCGAGTCACGGACAGCGATATATCTTGCACCTTTATGTTCTTACTTTGCTAAATTCAATACTAGATATAAACTCTTCCTTGTTATTGTCTTGACTTGAATTGCATATCTTACTTGCTTTACTTTGAAGTTCTTATATGTGTGTTAGCATGTCACCACATAAATTATTGTGTTATCATTTATCTACTCGAGGACGAGCAGAAATTAAGCATGGGGATGTTGATACGTCCCAAACGTATCTATAATTTATGCTTGTTCCATGATCTTTTGGGTGACATTGTTATATGTTTTGCTACACTTTTATATCATTTTACACATATTTGGACTAACCTATTAACTCACTGCACCCAGTGCCAGTTTCTGTCTGCTGATGTCTATTTTGCTGGGTCTTTTACCCAATTTTTCGAACCCCGAAAAATTCTAGGAAAAATATATAAAAATTCAGCGAAACAGAAGCTTCCACATCATCGAAGATGGGCTAGAGGGTGGCCAGGGGCTGCCTAGGCGACCTGCTGGCGTGACCAGGTCCTAGGCCGTGCCAGGAGGCCGCCTAGGTGGGCCCCACATCCTCCGGTGCCCTCCTTTGGCCTATATTTAGTCCTCCGAGAGGAAACCCTTCGACAACTTCCAGAATCGCGAATTTATCCATCGTTCCGCCGCCGCAACGCTTCCGGGATCGGGAGCGTCAGGAGACCTCTTCCCGGCACCCTGCCGGAGGGAGGATTGACCTCCGGGAGCTTCTCCACCGCCATGGACGCTTACCGTATGTGCCGTGAGTATTCCTCCTTGGACCATGAGTCCATGACTAGTAGCTATGTGATGTCTTCTCTCAAATCTCGTGCTTCAATGGTTAGTCCTTGTGAGCTGCCCTGCATGATCAAGGCATCTATGTAATTCTCTTGCTATTGCTATGCTCGGTTTGTTGGGATCTGATGGATTATGAGATTATGTTCAGATTGTTATGAGTTATATATTTGATTATCCTTTCATATTATGTTCCTTAGTGATTCATGCATGTTGTACGTTGCTATTTATTGCTTTGGCCGAGTAGTAGATTGTAACTCCAAGAGGGAGCGTTATGCATGATTGTGGGTTTATGCCCCTCGATGTCTAGCTTGAGTGACAGAAACATGAGACTAGGGGATGTGCTGTTGCCACCAGGGAGAAAACAACGGTGCTTGTGACCACAGTTGCAAGGATTGTTTACCTTACGCATAGTTCGTTAATGCAGTTGTCCGTTGCTTTGAGTTTATACTTTGGGTGGGGCTCGCAACTTAATACCGGAGAGATATTCTGGATAGATATCTCAAGGTGGACGATTAGTAAGTAGATGCTAATGAATAAATGGTCTACTTGTATTGGCGTACCGTCCGTTACTATTGAACCTCTAACTATCAAGTAGCATAATTAGCATTGCGGTGCGTTCATAATTCTGTCAATTGCCCAACTGTGATTTGTTTACTCAATCATAGTTGTTTATCGTCTTTTGGGAGAGAGACATCACTAGTTAACATCATGTGACTCCAGTCCTCATCACCATCATTGTTTACACCTCTACTATTTACCGCTTTCATTTACTTTTCTGTTGCAATCACTATCACTTTTCCCGCTTGTGTTTTGATTCTTTGCAAACTACAAGGCCGGAGAGATTGACAACCTCTCTGTACTCGTTGGGAGAAAATTTATTTGTTGTGTGTGCAGTTCCACGTCTTCTGCTGACTAGGACACGAGACACCTACTTGTTGAGCCTAGGAGTCCTCCTGGTTCGATAAACCTTACAGTCTCCGTGTAAGGGAAAACTTGCTGCTGACTACATCTCAACCTTCCACTTGGTGTAACCAATGGGGTGCGAGAAGTATATTCATCATCTCGTCATCAGAATTCCGTGGAGATTTGGTTTAACCGTCGAACATGACCCCCAAAAATGTCCGAAGACATTGATGATGACCGAAGCCATTGGTGGTACGCGAAGATAATCGCTTGAAGATAATGAAACACATAGACGAAGTCTTTTGTTTGTTTTGTTTCTTCTTTCCTGAGTTATAGGAACCACCGTACTGTTAAGTGGGGTCAATGTGATCGAAGTCAGACGCCGACATGATGCTCAACCCAAAATACCTATGTCTTCGAGTGAAGACAATGAGAGGAAATCTCTTCCAGAGTTGGTTGAGCCAGCATTGCTTGTAGCCTAAGTAATGTTGCCACATGTGTCTTGAAATCCGACTGTTGGAACACATGTCGGTTGTCCATTCACCTAGGGTCATTTTGGTCATATCAAGTAGGGTTTCCTACTAGCTATAAATAGCCCGCCCCCTTCACCATAAGTTGGTGGTTGCTCAAAGTTAGATACGAATGTTGTCGTTTTGGAGCAACCTACCTCGAAGACATTGAGGGAGAAAACTATACTATGAGGATAAACCCAAACACCTAGAGCCAGAGTGTTTGAGCATTACCGAAGTCATTCTGTTATGAGAGAAATGAAGACTTGTTACACTTGAAGACTGTGATCTTCCAGACTGTTAGGCATCGTGGCCTAGTGCATCCAAGAGTCATTGTGGATTTCCGGGTGACCATGGTCTAGAAACATCCAAGAGTCATTATGGATTGTTGGGTGACCAAGATTGTACGAGTTTCAGAAGTCTCCCCTAAAGACTTACGTGAGTGATTGGGTGTAGTCTGAGAGACCTCGGCTCAAGGGGATCAATGTGAAGATGGGGTCTAAGCCTCCCCAACTAGACATATAGTTCTCACAGTAACTAGAAATGGTCAAACAAATCATGTGTCTTCGTCAAGCTACTAGTTCTATATTTAACTCTCTTAATTACTATATTGTACTGTAAAGCCATTTCTTGATCATCTCAACTCGAAGACATTCACTGAAGACATTCCCAATTGCCATTTATCTTCACACTACCCAAGTTTATCCTTGATACATCTTAGTGTGCATGATGACTATGTTCTATCTCTCTGAATATCTTCGTAGTATTGCATGCTAAGCTTGGATCCTTCATTTTTGTCCCTACCTGATCCTGTATTTCTTCCGCATACTTTGAATACATTTACTCTTTGGAATCTTCTCATAAAAATCGCCTATTCACCCCCTCTAGTCGATAACTAGCACTTTCACGACCACACTTGTTAAGTTGCCATGGCAAGTGTTAATTGGGGAGTAAATAAAACTCCAAACTTGCCATGACAGAACATATTATTTTTTCATGGCAAACAACACACCTTAAGTTGCCATGGCAAAATTACATTCCATTTTCCATGGGAAAACACTATAAAGATGTCATATAAACACATGTTAAGTTTTCCATTGCAAAAACAACTAAAGTTGTCATTTATGGATCACCTCATTGATGAAATGACGACACATAGTTACTAAAATGCAATGATCACCTCATTGGCATTTAACTATTAGTTGGACATAACTAAAATGACATAAAAAATGACCAAAAAATCTTGCCAATGGCCAAATACTGTGGATCACCTCATTGATGAAATGATTTGCTAGGAGCTTGATCAATTTCAAAAATCTACGTATTCTCCAACAAGTTCATAATTTGAAGTCCATGACCAACTAACCATATCTTAAATTAGATTTTGTGATTTTATCTCCAAAAGAATTCAAAAAACGAATAGGCCTAGGAACTAAATAAGCATGCACCTATGAACGGGGTCAGAAGCAAGAAAAAAGGGGGAGGAGACATTGACGTCGACTCCATGCCATCTGGTGTCGGAGGAGCACGGAGCAGGTGAGCCCTTTAATGAGGCGGAAACATACGACCGTGTCGCCATCGACGAGCGTGGCTATGATGTTACTTCAATGGACCTAATAATGACCGTTGTCGGTTACGTAATTTAGAGGTATCTTATCGATAGTTAACTAGGGTACTTTTATATATGATGGGACTTAATTCAACACATACTGTCATCAAGCGCAGAAAATACATCATAGATGTACTCAGAAAAAGTGTGTATTCAAAAATTACTACTAGAAAAATAAAGGATCAAAGAGTGAATGGAGAAAATGGAAGGAGAATGGGGCATGGGTGTGGACTTCCTTGGTCTATGACGTACTCTGGCTGGGGTAGCGTCGGTGGACGATGTAGAAGATGATCGTGCTGCCCGTGCCCCATGTTCGTCAAACAGTTCCACTAGCACCCACCACCTCTCACTATAGAATATACTATATTAAGTGACAAAAACCATGGTGACGAAACATGAAATGTCATTGAAAATCATTTTCTGTGACGGCCAATCGTCATCGGGTCTTTTCTTCCCAGGGCAGCGCCCTCGGCAACTTTGGCGACCTTGTGGCCAGATTTTGGGTGACATTATTGGGCGTCACTAGGCATGTATATTTTCTAGGGCAGTTTTTACCGTCACTGAAAAACATGGAGGGGGTAGTAAATGGAGTATACTAAAAAGTGAGACTGTGAGATTCGAAGCGACTACCCCCCTCTTATGTACGAGTCTTCAAGTTGAAATGTGGTTGAAAGGACGTGGATGTCGCCTAGAGGGGAGGTGTGAATAGACGCTTTGAAATAATTACGGTTTAGACTTGAACAAATGTGTAATAATACTAATGTTTAATTAGTCAAGCACAAAACTTAAAACAACTAGGCTCACCTATGTGCACCAACAACTTATGCTAAGAAAGATAAACAACTAAGTGATAGCAAGATATATAACACAAAAAAATACGACTATCAGAAAGTAAAGTGCATAAGTAAAGGGCTCGGGTAAGAGATAACTGAGGCATGCAGAGACGATGAAGTATCCCAAAGTTCACACCCTTGCGGATGCTACTCTCCGTTTGGAGAGGTGTAGAGGCACAATGCTCCCCAAGAAGCCACTAAGGCCACCGTAATCTCCTCACGCCCTCGCACAATGCAAGATGTCGTAATTCCACTAAAGGACCCTTGAGGGTGATCTCCGAACCCATACAAACAAGGTTGTGGCAATCTCCACAACTTAATTGGAGGCTCCCAACAATACCATGAAGCTTCACCATAATAAAATATAGCTTCGAGGTAACCTCAAATGCTCGGGGCAATCTCCATAACTTAATTGGAGACCCCGACGCTTACCCGTAAGTTTACACCACAATGATTGAGCTCTGAGGAACCACCAAGCTTCTAGGATGCCAATCCACCCAACAAGAACAAGTATTAGGGTATCAAGCACCCAAGATTAATAAGCTTCTCAAACTTCACTTCCACGTATCACCGTGGAGAACTCAAACCTATGCACCAAATGCAATGGCAAGGGAACACGGAGTTCCCAAGTACTTCTCTCCCAAATCCCTCCACAACAACTAATGCTATGGATGAAAATGAGAGGAAGAACGAACAACAACATGAAGAACTACACGATCTAGATACAAGGGGTTCCCCTCAGAAAGGGGAGAGAGTGATTGGTGGAAATGTGGATCTAGATCTCTTCTCTATTTTCCCTCAAGAACTAGCAAGAATCATTGAAGGGATTGAGAGTTAGCAAGCTCAAAGAAGGTAAACAATGGGGGGCATAAACGAGCTCAAGAGTTGGGGAACCATTGGGGAAGAAGACCCCCTTAAATAGGTCCCCAGAAATCTGCACGTTATGTGCAGAATTACACAGGGGCGGTACAACGAGTGATGCGGGCGGTACAACTGCTATGAACTGTACAACCGCCCAACCACCGGACCACAGCAGAAACGTGGCCGGTGGTTCCACCCCGGTGTAACCGCTCAACTCAAGTGGTGGATTCGGCAAAGTCCCAAGAGGTATAACCGCTTGGAACACTGGTAGTACTGGGTTATATAAAATAGTGGTAAATTGATCCACGTCCGCCCAACAACCGGAGCTCAACAGAGCTGTATCTGGTTAAAGCCCAGTTCTGGACGGGTTCAACCGCCAAGGGCTTCCACCCTCGGTCACCCAGGTGTGGGCACTACAACCTCCCGGGGGACAGCGGTACAACCGCTGGGGACCACTCAGTGGCAGCACCCCCAGGGTATCACCCCTAGAGTGGTGGTTAGACCGGATGACACGAGCGAGCGGTACAACTTCTAGGGTGAGCGGTACAATCGAATCAAGAAAACAGGTAAGACCAGAACTGCCATAACTTGTGCAAATGAGCTCCGAATTGAGAAAACTCAAGCTTGTTGGAAACCTCAAGAACATGCAGTTATGAAAATGCTAATGATATAGAGATGTGAGAGCTCTATGAGTGAAGAACCGGCAAAAACTCCAACATCAAAGAGAACCACCAAACAAGAACCAAGAAAGATGATGCAAGGATGCAAATGGTTTGAGTTCTCAACGAACGATACGATCAAGCTGCTCACTTGAGAGCCCCCCTTGATAGTATGACAATCCATCCTAAAATAGAAAACCTATCAAGGACAATCCTATACCTTGCACATAGTCCACTTGAGCTAGATGATGACGATCTTGACTTCCTCAATATGGACCTCCTTTCTTGATTGCGCTGGCTCGATGAAGACTTGTAAATTGATCCCCATACTACACTATGGGTGAGCCACTCTTCAAAACATCTTCACAAGTCCATTGCCACCACGATGGACGGCAAGCTTCAAGCATGATATCTTCGTGATGCTCCACTTGAACTTGCACACCGCAATCTTGATGCGATCACCACTTGACGTCATCCTCCATGGGTTGTATGAGATCTTCCTCTTGATGCAAGCCCATGGAAACCTACCTAACCCCGCATAAAACTCTCACGAAGGCCATGGGTTAGTACACAAAGCATAATGGACAATGCTTACCATACCAATGGGATCACTTGATCCCTCTCGATACATCTTGTATGCTTTGTGTGTTGATCAAGTTGATTCACTCTTTGACTTAGTCTTGATCAACCTTGTGTTTTTATGACCATATTTGGATAAAACCTTGAATACCACCTTGGTTATCATATGAACTCCTTGAAACCAATAGATGAACTTCAAGAAGTGCCTATGAACAAATCCTACAAATATAACTGAAGGCAACCATTAGTCCATAGGGATTGCCATCAATTACGAAAACCACATATGGAGAAATATGCTCTAACAGTGGTCAACAAGAAAGTTGGATGTCTCCTAAACTAACAACACTTTGCCTTTTGGATCATCTTAATCCCATGTCATGTGGACGCCGTCCGGTTGCATCCATAGTTGGACAAAACTCCACATGTATAAATTGCAACAGAACATTTCAAACAAAAAAGAACATAACATCATTTCAATAAATTTATCACAAATGCCAAAAATATTAAAAGGTTCAAATTAAAATATTACAAGGTTCAAACTGATAAGGGAAATTGAATTCAGTTTCTGTAGAACCTTTGTCATGCAGACTTGGATGCCCGCGCTCGATAGCTGGACATGACCATATAAAAGGTTCAAATTGGTATTTAGTTTCTCCATTTCAATATTTTTTGTAAAGGGATTGTCCATTAAAGTCATGTATGGGCTTGACACAATTGACGATGTCCTCAACTAAGGGGTGTTAACCCTAATGGCATGTCATCCATGGGATGGGCTAATGACCCGCCGACCACTAACGGAAGGACTACATAAGCTATAGCCCACGGTGTGAGTGATAACCCATAAGTGTAGGGGATCGTTTGTAGCCTTTTTCGATAAGTAAGAGTGTCAAACCCAACGAGGACCTAAAGGTAGAATTGATATTCTCCCAAGTTCTATTGACCATCGATACAACTATACGCACGCTAACGCTTACTTTACCTAGAACAAGCATGAAACTGTTTTGCAGGAAGGAAACTAGAAATACTTAGTAGGTGTGATATATAGTTTTGCAAGATAATAAATAATGTGGAAATAAAAGTTAGGTGATGTTTAGATAAATATTAATTTATTTAGTCCTTTAGTAGAAATATTTTTGTGTAACACAAGAGAAAGATTGTCCATAGGCAATTGAATATAATATGATAAATACTTATCATATGCAATGAGGGAGAGGAATACGCTAACACACTTTCCATACTTGGATCATATGCACTTATGATTGGAACTCTAGCAAGCATCCGCAACTACTAAATATCATGCAAATACTAAAGATCATTAAGGTAAAACCAAACCATAGCATTAAACATCAAGTCCTCTTTACTCCCATACGCAAACAACTCCCTTACTCGGGTGTAAACTGTAAACTTCTGTCACTCTAGCCACCCACTATAGGTGAATCATGAACATATTCCAAACCCTCCAACATGAATCCTTCATGTGTGCGCCTCACGGAAGGCACCTTAGGACAACACCATATCAACATACAACTCATATAAATAACATCATACAACAATTAACCCTTAGGACAAAAGAGATATAATCAAACATCATAGGATAGCCACACATCATTGGATAATAATATATAACATTAAGCACCATGTTTAAGTAGAGATTACAACACGGACAAGAGGGATTACACCGTTGCATAGAGGGGGAGATAGTTGGTGGTGACGGTGGTGAATTTGTTGGCGTAGATCGCCGTCATGATGGTTGCCCTAGCGGCGCTCTGGCGCCATCGAGAGAGAGGGAGAGAGAGCCCCCTCCTCCTTCTTCTTCCTTGGTTCCCCCTAGGTGGGAGGGGAGTTCCCCCACTGGTCCATGGCCTCCATGGCTCCCAGAGGGTAGCAACCCCTCTGAGATTGGATCTCTCTCTCTCTCTGTTTCTCTCCTCTTTTCGCTACTATTTTCTAGCCCTTCATCGTTTCTTAAATATCTGGACATCCTAACTCTGACCAGGTTGAAATTTTGAGAGGATTTTTATCTTGAAAATATCTTCTTGTGGCGGAGGGAGGGCCCCAACCAACTTAAGGGATGGCCACAAGCCATCAAGACGCGACCCCCACGTCACGCCCTATTGTCTTGTGGCCCCTCGGGCATCGTCTTGCGTCGACTCTTCTTCCCAAAATTGACATATATTCCAAAAAATCTTCAGAAATTTTTATGACGTTTGGACTTTGTTTGATATGGATTTCTGCGAAACAAAAACACACAAAAAATAAGAACTGGCACTTGACACTGGATAAGTAAGTTAGTCCCAAAAAATAATATAAAATGTTGCCAAAAGTATATGAAAGTTTTAGGATATGTGCATGAAGCAATCAAAAATTATAGATATGTCGGAGAACTATCAGCATCCCCAAGCTTAATTCCTACTCGTCCTTGAGTAGGTAAATGATAAAAAAGATAAATTTTGATGTGGAATGCTATGTAACATAATCTTGAACAAATGTCTAATCATGACATGAGTATTAAGATACAAGTGATTCAAGGTAATAGTCTATCATTTGACAAAAAGAATCCATACTCAGGTTTACTAGCAAACAATCATGTTTTTTCAAAATAAGAATGCTAAAGAATGGTATCCCTAAAATATCATATAGCGTGTCATGTTTGGTCTTCCTAGCATAAAGTATAAATCATGAGCACCCCGGTGTCAAACCAAGCAATTCGATCATACTTTTTAACGCGCTTCAGGTTTTTATTACTCACTCAATACATGAGTGTGAACCTTGGATATAGCATAAAGGTAGAATCAAATATGGTGGTAGGTTTCAAAGGGGTAAACATAGAGAACAAAGTCTCGCATCAACTCGGCATATCAACGGGCTATGGAGATGCCCATCGATAGATATCAGTGCGAGGAGTAGGGATTGCCATGCAACGGATGCACTAGAGTTATAAGTGTATGAAACCTCGACCGAAGCTAAGTGGATGTTGCTACTTCTTGAGCTTGCGTTGGTTTTTCCCTTGAAGAGGAAAGGGTGATGCAGCAAAGTAGAGATAAGTATTTCCCTCATTTTGAGAACCAAGGTATCAATCCAATAGGAGTATCAAGATGAGGCACCAATGAACCTGCGCAAAAACAAACAAACTTGCACCCAACGCGATAAAGGGGTTGTCAATCCCTTCACAATTACTTGCAAGGTGAGATCTGATAGTGACGAAAGGTAAATATAAATAAAAGTGCAGCAAGGTATTTTTGGTATTTTTGTATGTAGATTTGAATATATGATGTGTAAAATAGACCCGGGGGCCATAGTGTTCACTAGAGGCTTCTCTCATAATAGCAAGTATTACGGTGGGTGAACAAATTACTGTCGAGCAATTGATAGAATCGCGCAAAGTCATGAAGATATCTAAGGCAATGATCATACATATAGGCATCACGTCCGAGACAAGTAGACCGATACTTTCTGCATCTACTACTATTACTGCACATCGACCGCTATCCAGCATGCATCTAGTGTATTAAGTTCATAACAAACGGAGTAACGCCTTAAGCAAGATGACATGATGTAGAGGGATAAATTCATGCAATATGATATAAACCCCATCTTTTCACCCTTGATGGCAACAACATGATGCGTGCCTCGCTACCCCTTCTGTCACTAGGTGAGGACACCGCACGGTATGAACCCAAAACCAAGCACTTCTCCCATTGCAAGAATTATAGATCAAGTTGGCCAAATGAAACCCATAACTCGAAGAGAATTACAAGGATATGAAATCATGCATATAAGAAATCAGAGGAGACTCAAATAATATTCATAGGTAATCTGATCATAAATCCACAATTCATCGGATCTCGACAAACACACCACAAAAGAAAGTTACATCGGATAGATCTCCATGAAGATCATGGAGAACTTTGTATTGAAGATCCAAGAGAGAGAAGAAGCCATCTAGCTACTAGCTATGGACCCGAAGGTCTGTGGTGAACTACTCACACATCATCAGAGAGGCAATGGTGTTGATGAAGAAGCCCTCCGTGTCCGAATCCCCCTCCGGCAGGGCACGAGAACGGTCCCCAGATGTGATCTCGCGGAGATAGAAGCTTGCGGCGGCGGAAAAGTATTTCCGTGGCTCTCTCTGATGGTATCGGGATTTTTGGGGATTTATAGGCGAAAGATGTAGGGCAGATGAGGCAAGGGGGGCCCACGAGCCTGCTAGGCGCGCCCTGATAACCCACAAGTGTAGGGGATCGCAACAGTTTTCGAGGGTAGAGTATTCAACCCAAATTTATTGATTCGCCTCAAGGGGCAGCGAAAGAATATTCTCAAGTATGAGCAGCTGAGTTTGTCAGATTCAACCACAACTGAAAGATTAGTGTTTGCAAGCAAAGTATCAGTAGCAAAGTAGTATGATAGCAACGGTGTCAGAAAAAGATCTGTTGACGACAAACTATTCCTAACTATTGTATCAATGGCGCCAGTAAGTTGCACATGGACGGGGAACTATTCTTCCCCGGCAACGATGTCGGAAAAGGATCTTGCAACAAGTAACAGCAAAGTGACAGCAGTAGCAGCAGCAATAGAGTGGCCCAATCCCTTTTGTAGCAAGGGACAAGCCTGGACAAAGTAACGCAACGAGAACCAGTAGTAAAAGACTCGTAGGCAGTGGATCGGTGATGGATGAGTATGACGGATGTGATTCATCATGTAACAACTATAACACGGAGAGATATGTAACTAGCTCCCGTTTATCAATCTAATCTAGGCATGTATTCCGTATGTAGTCATATGTGCTTAGGGAAAAGAACTTGCATGACATCTATTGTCCATCCCTCCCGTGGTAGCGGGGTCCTAATGGAAACTAAGGGATATTAAGGTTCTCCTTTTAATAAAGAATCGGACCAACGCATTAACACGCGGTGAATACATGAACTCCTCATACTATGGTCATCTCCGGGAGTGGTTCCGGCTATTGTCACTCCGGGATTGCCGGGTCATAACATATAATAGGTGACTACAACTTGCAAGATAGGATCTAAAACACACATATATTGGCGACAACATAATAGGTTCAGATCTGAAATCATGGCACTCGGGCCCTAGTGACAAGCATTAAGCATAGCCAAGTAGTAGCAACATCAATCTAGAACATAGTGGATACTAGGGATCAATCCCCGTCAAAACTAACTCGATTACATGATAGATCTCATCCAACTCATCACCGTCCAGCAAGCCTACGATGAGATTACTCACGAACGATGAAGAGCATCATGGAATTGTCGATGGAGAAAGGTTGATGATGATGATGGCGACGATTTCCCCTCTCCGGAGCCCGAAACGGACTCCAGATCTGCCCTCCAGATGAAGAACAGGATGTGGCGGCACCTCCGTATAGTAAAACATGATGAAACCTTCTCTCTGATTTTTTTCTAGGCGAAACGGAAGATATAGAGCTGAGATTGGTGGCGGTGGTGCCACGTGGGCCCCACAAGCCTGCACGACGCGGCCATAGGGGGTGGCCGCGGCCTGTGGGCTTGCGGCCCACTAGCATGCCCCCTCACATGGATCTTTGCACATATATTTTTCTTTTATTCCAGAAAAATCTCCGTAAATTTTCAGGGCATTCTGAGAACTTTTATTTCGGCACAAAAACAACACCATGGCAATTCTGCTGAAAAAAGCGTCAGTCCGGGTTAGTTCCATTCAAATCATGCAAATTAGAGTCCAAAACAAGGGCAAAAGAGTTCGGAAAAGTAGATACGATGGAGACGTATCAATTCCCCCAAGCTTAAAGCTTTGCTTGTCCTCAGGCAACTCAGTTGACAAACTGAGAGAGACAAAAGAAAAACTTTGACGAACTCTGTTTGATCTTGTTGTTGCAACTATGTCTAACTCATAACCAGAATTTCAGCAACATCACAAGCAAACCACATAAGCAAATGACATCTAGGTCTCATGGTAAACTCATATCAAAGGCATAATCAACTAGCGAGCAAATAATAATAAGCTTCTAGTGTCAACACTTCAATCAAAAGAACATGAAGCAGTACGAATAGATGGTATCTCGCTAGCTCTTTCTGAGACTGCAAAACATAAATGCAGAGCACCTTCAAAGACAAAGGGCTGACTAAACATTGTAATTCTTGGCAATGAAGATCGAGTCATAGTCATACTCAACACAGTTAAAAGCAAAGCATAAAAATGACAGAGGTGCTCTCTAATTGGTGCTTCTGTAAGAGGAGGATGATGTTGGGGAACGTCGCATGGGAAACAAAAATTTTCCTACGCGCACGAAGACCTATCATGGTGATGTCCATCTACGAGAGGGGATGAGTGATCTACGTACCCTTGTAGATCGTACAGCAGAAGCGTTAGAGAACGCGGTTGATGTAGTGGAACGTCCTCACGTCCCTCGATCCGCCCCGCGAACAATCCCGCGATCAGTCCCACGATCTAGTACCGAACGGACGACACCTCCGCGTTCAGCACACGTACAGCTCGACGATGATCTCGGCCTTCTTGATCCAGCAAGAGAGACGGAGAGGTAGAAGAGTTCTCCGGCAGCGTGACGACGCTCCGGAGGTTGGTGATGATCTCGTCTCAGCAGGGCTCCGCCCGAGCTCCGCAGAAACGCGATCTAGAGGAAAAACTATGGAGGTATGTGGTCGGGCAGCCGTGAGAAAGTCGTCTCAAATCTGCCCTAAAAGCCCCATATATATAGGAGGAGGGAGGGGGACCTTGCCTTGGGGTCCAAGGGATCCCCAAGGGGTCGGCCGAGCTAGGGGGGAGGACTCTCCCCCCCAAACCGAGTTGGACTAGGTTTGGTGGGAGGGAGTCCTTCCCCTTTCCCACTGCCCCCCTTTTTTTTTTCTTTTCTCCTTTGATTTTTATCCTTGGCGCATAGGGGACTTGTGGGATGTCCCACCAGCCCACTAAGGGCTGGTGGGGCTCCCCAAAAGCCTATGGGCTTCTCCGGGGTGGGTTGCCCCCCCGGTGAACTCCCGGAACCCATTCGTCATTCCCGGTACATTCCCGGTAACTCCGAAAACCTTCCGGTAATCAAATGAGGTCATCCTATATATCAATCTTCGTTTCCGGACCATTCCGGAAACCCTCGTGACGTCCGTGATCTCATCCGGGACTCCGAACAACATTCGGTAACCAACCATATAACTCAAATACGCATAAAACAACGTCGAACCTTAAGTGTGCAGACCCTGCGGGTTCGAGAACTATGTAGACATGACCCGAGGGACTCCTCGGTCAATATCCAATAGCGGGACCTGGATGCCCATATTGGATCCCACATATTCTACGAAGATCTTATCGTTTGAACCTCAGTGCCAAGGATTCGTATAATCCCGTATGTCATTCCCTTTGTCCTTCGGTATGTTACTTGCCCGAGATTCGATCGTCGGTATCCGCATACCTATTTCAATCTCGTTTACCGGCAAGTCTCTTTACTCGTTCTGTAATACAAGATCCCGCAACTTACACTAAGTTACATTGCTTGCAAGGCTTGTGTGTGATGTTGTATTACCGAGTGGGCCCCGAGATACCTCTCCGTCATACGGAGTGACAAATCCCAGTCTTGATCCATACTAACTCAACTAACACCTTCGGAGATACCTGTAGAGCATCTTTATAGTCACCCAGTTACGTTGCGACGTTTGATACACACAAAGCATTCCTCCGGTGTCAGTGAGTTATATGATCTCATGGTCATAGGAATAAATACTTGACACGCAGAAAACAGTAGCAACAAAATGACACGATCAACATGCTACGTCTATTAGTTTGGGTCTAGTCCATCACGTGATTCCCCCAATGACGTGATCCAGTTATCATGCAACAACACCTTGTTCATAATCAGAAGACACTGACTATCATCGATCAACTGGCTAGCCAACTAGAGGCATGCTAGGGACGGTGTTTTTGTCTATGTATCCACACATGTAAATGAGTCTTCATTCAATACAATTATAGCATGGATAATAAACTATTATCTTGATACAGGAATTATAATAATAACTATACATTTATTATTGCCTCTAGGGCATAATTCCAATAGTCTCCCACTTGCACTAGAGTCAATAATCTAGCCCTCACATCACCATGTGAATTACATTGTAATAAATCTAACACCCATACAGTTCTGGTGTCGATCATGTTTTGGTCGTGGAAGAGGTTTAGTCAGCGGGTCTGCTACATTCAGATCCGTGTGCATTTTGCATATATTTACGTCCTCCTCCTCGACGTAGTCGCGGATGAGGTTGAAGCGTCGTTTGATGTGTCTGGTCTTCTTGTGAAACCTTGGTTCCTTTGCTAAGGCAATGGCACCAGTGTTGTCACAGAACAAGGTTATTGGATCCAGTGCACTTGGCACCACTCCAAGATCCTTCATGAACTGCTTCATCCAGACACCCTCCTTAGCCGCCTCCGAGGCAGCCATGTACTCTGCTTCACATGTAGAATCTGCTACGATGCTTTGCTTGGAACTGCACCAGCTTACTGCACCCCCATTAAGAATAAATACGTATCCGGTTTGCGACTTAGAGTCGTCCGGATCTGTGTCAAAGCTTGCATCGACGTAACCTTTTACGGCGAGCTCTTCGGTACCTCCATACACGAGAAACATCTCCTTAGTCCTTTTCAGGTACTTCAGGATATTCTTGACCGCCGTCCAGTGATCCACTCCTGGATTACTCTGGAACCTACCTGCCATACTTATGGCCAGGCTAACATCCGGTCTAGTGCACAGCATCGCATACATGATAGAACCTATGGCTGAAGCATAGGGGACGGAGCGCATATGCTCTCTATCTTCATCAGTTGCTGGGCACTGAGTCTTACTCAATCTCGTACCTTGTAACACTGGCAAGAACCCCTTCTTGGACTGTTCCATTTTGAACCTCTTCAAAACTTTATCAAGGTATGTGCTTTGTGAAAGTCCTATCAGGCATTTTGATCTATCCCTGTAGATCTTAATACCTAGAATGTAAGCAGCTTCTCCTAGGTCTTTCATAGAGAAACTTTTATTCAAGTAACCTTTTATGCTCTCCAAAAGCTCTACGTTGTTTCCAATCAGTAATATGTCATCCACATATAATATTAGAAATGCCACAGAGCTCCCACTCACTTTCTTGTAAATACAAGATTCTCCAACCACTTGTATAAACCCAAATGCTTTGATCACCTCATCAAAGCGCTTGTTCCAACTCCGAGATGCTTGCACCAGTCCATAAATGGATCGCTGGAGCTTGCACACCTTGTCAGCATTTTTAGGATCGACAAAACCTTCGGGTTGCATCATATACAACTCTTCCTTAAGGAAACCATTAAGGAATGCCGTTTTGACATCCATCTGCCAGATTTCATAATCGAAAAATGCAGCTATTGCTAACATGATTCTGACGGACTTAAGCATCGCTACGGGTGAGAAGGTCTCATCGTAGTCAACTCCTGGAACTTGTGAAAAACCCTTTGCCACAAGTCGAGCTTTATAAACGGTCACATTACCGTCAGCGTTCGTCTTCTTCTTAAAGATCCATTTGTTCTGAATAGCCTTGCGGCCCTCAGGTAGTATCTCCAAAGTCCACACTTTGTTCTCATACATGGATCCTATCTCGGATTTCATGGCTTCTAGCCATTTGTTGGAATCTGGGCCCACCATTGCTTCTTCATAATTTGCAGGTTCATTGTTGTCTAACAACATGATTGATAAGACGGGATTACCGTACCACTCTGGAGCAGCGCGTGATCTCGTCGACCTGCGTGGTTCAACAGAAACTTGAACTGGAGTTTCATGATCATCATCATTAACCTCCTCCTCAACCGGCGTCGCAACGATAGGGGTTTCCCCTGCCCTGCGCCACCATCCAGAGGGATGAGAGGTTCGACAACCTCGTCAAGTTCTATCTTCCTCCCACTCAATTCTCTCGAGAGAAACTCCTTCTCGAGAAAAGTTCCGTTTTTAGCAACAAACACTTTGCCCTCGGATTTGAGATAGAAGGTGTACCCAACTGTCTCTTTTGGGTAACCTATGAAGACCCACTTTTCCGCTTTGGGTTCCAGCTTTTCAGGCTGAAGCTTTTTGACATAAGCATCACATCCCCAAACTTTAAGAAACGACAACTTTGGCCTTTTGCCATACCATAGTTCGTATGGTGTCGTCTCAACGGATTTCGATGGTGCCCTATTTAAAGTGAATGCAGCTGTTTCTAATGCATAACCCCAAAAAGATAACGACAAATCAGTAAGAGACATCATAGATTGCACCATCTCTAACAAAGTACGATTACGACGTTCGGACACACCATTACGCTGTGGTGTTCCAGGCGGTGTTAACTGTGAAACAATTCCACATTGTCTTAAGTGAGTACCAAACTCGAAACTCAGATATTCACCCCCACGATCAGACCGTAGGAACTTGATCTTCTTGTTACGTTGATTTTCCACTTCACTCTCAAATTGCTTGAACTTTTCAAATGTTTCAGACTTGTGCTTCATTAAGTAGACATAACCATATCTACTTAAATTGTCAGTGAAGGTGAGAAAATAACGATATCCGCCGCGTGCCTCCACGCTCATTGGACCACACACATCGGTATGTATGATTTCCAACAAGTCACTTGCACGCTCCATTGTTCCGGAGAACGGAGTCTTAGTCATCTTGCCCATGAGGCATGGTTCGCACGTGTCAAGTGAATCAAAGTCAAGTGACTCCAAAAGTCCATCAGCATGGAGTTTCTTCATGCGCTTTACACCAATATGACCCAAGCGGCAGTGCCACAAAAATATGGCGCTATCATTGTTTACTCTAACTCTTTTGGTCTCAATGTTATGTATATGCGTATCGCTATCGAGATTCAATATGAACAATCCTCTCACATTCGGTGCATGACCATAAAAGATGTTACTCATAGAAATAGAACAACCATTATTCTCAGACTTAAAAGAGTAACCGTCTCGCAATAAACAAGATCCAGATATAATGTTCATGCTCAACGCAGACACTAAATAACAATGATTTAAGTTCATCACTAATCCCGATGGTAGTTGAAGTGACACTGTGCCGACGGCGATTGCATCAACCTTGGAACCGTTTCCTACGCGCATCGTCACTTCGTCTTTCGCCAGTCTTCGTCTATTCCGTAGTTCCTGCTTCGAGTTGCAAATGTGAGCAACAGAACCGGTATCAAATACCCAGGCACTACTACGAGAGCCGGTTAAGTACACATCAATAGCATGTATATCAAATATACCTGATTTTTCTTTGCCCGCCTTCTTATCTGCCAGATACTTGGGGGCAATTGCGCTTCCAGTGACCCATACCCTTGCAATAGAAGCACTCTGTTTCAGGCTTAGGTCCAGCCTTGGGTTTCTTCGGCGGATTGGCAACAGGCTTGCCGCTCTTCTTCGAATTGCCCTTCTTGCCTTTGCCGTTTCTCTTGAAACTAGTGGTCTTGCTCACCATCAACACTTGATGCTCTTTACGGAGTTCAGACTCTGCGACTTTCAGCATCGCAAACAACTCGCCGGGAGACTTGTTCATCCCTTGCATGTTGTAGTTCAACACAAAGCCTTTGTAGCTTTGCGGCAGTGATTGAAGGATTCTGTCAGTGATTGCTTCTTGCGGGAGTTCAATCCCCAGTTCAGCTAGACGGTTTGAGTACCCAGACATTTTGAGCACATGTTCACTGACAGACGAGTTTTCCTCCATCTTGCAAGCATAGAACTTATCGGAGGTCTCATACCTCTCGATCCGGGCGTTCTTCTGAAAGATAAACTTCAACTCCTGGAACATCTCAAATGCTCCATGACGCTCAAAGCGACGTTGAAGTCCCGGTTCTAAGCCATACAAGACTGCACATTGAACTATTGAGTAGTCCTCCTTACGTGCTAACCAAGCGTTCTTAACATCCTGATCAGCCGTAGCGGGTGGTTCATCTCCTAGCGCAGCATTAAGGACATAATCCTTCTTTCCAGCTTGTAAGATTAGCTTAAGATTACGAGCCCAGTCTACAAAGTTGCTTCCATCATCTTTCAACTTAGCTTTCTCTAGGAACGTATTAAAATTCAGGATGACACTTGCGTGAGCCATGATCTACTACACAAATATATTCAAAGTGGACTTAGACTATGTTCAAGATAATTAGAGTTCAACTTAATCAAATTATATGCTAAACTCCCACTTAAAAAGTACATCTCTCTAGTCATTTGAGTGGTTCATGATCCACTTACACTATCCCAAGTCCGATCATCACGTGAGTTGAGAATAGTTTCAGTGGTAAGCATCCCTATGCTAATCATATCAACTATATGATTCATGATCGACCTTTCGGTCTCATGTGTTCCGAGGTCATGTCTGCACATGCTAGGCTCATCAAGCTTAACCCGAGTGTTCCGCGTGCGCAACTGTTTTGCACCCGTTGTATGTGAACGTTGAGTCTATCACACCCGATCATCACGTGGTGTCTCGAAACGACGAACTGTAGCAACGGTGCACAATCGGGGAGAACACAATTTCGTCTTGAAATTTTAGTGAGAGATCACCTCATAATGCTACCGTCGTTCTAAGCAAAATAAGGTGCAAAAAGGATTAACATCACATGCAATTCATAAGTGACATGATATGGCCATCATCACGTGCTTCTTGATCTCCATCACCAAAGCATCGGCACGATCTTCTTGTCACCGGCGCCACACCATGATCATCCATCAACGTGTTGCCATCGTGGTTGTCGTGCTACTTATGCTATCACTACTAAAGCTACATCCTAGCAAAATAGTAAACGCATCTGCAAGCACATATGTTAGTATAAAGACAACCCTATGGCTCCTGCCGGTTGCCGTACCATCGACGTGCAAGTCGATATTTCTATTACAACATGATCATCTCATACATCCAATATATCACATCACATCGTTGGCCATATCACATCACAATCATACCCTGCAAAAACAAGTTAGACGTCCTCTAATTTTGTTGTTGCATGTTTTACGTGGTGACCAAGGGTATCTAGTAGGATCGCATCTTACTTACGCAAACACCACAACGGAGATATATGAGTTGCTATTTAACCTCATCCAAGGACCTCCTCGGTCAAATCCGATTCAACTAAAGTTGGAGAAACCGACACTTGCCAGTCATCTTTGAGCAAAGGGGGTTACTCGTAACGATGAAACCAGTCTCTCGTAAGCGTACGAGTAATGTCGGTCCAAGCCGCTTCAATCCAACAATACCGCGGAATCAAGAAAAGACTAAGGAGGGCAGCAAAACACACATCACCGCCCACAAAAACCTTTTGTGTTCTACTCGAGAAGACATCTACGCATGAACCTAGCTCATGATGCCACTGTTGGGGAAAGTCGCATGGGAAACAAAAATTTTCCTACGCGCACGAAGACCTATCATGGTGATGTCCATCTACGAGAGGGGATGAGTGATCTACGTACCCTTGTAGATCGTACAGCAGAAGCGTTAGAGAACGCGGTTGATGTAGTGGAACGTCCTCACGTCCCTCGATCCGCCCCGCGAACAATCCCGCGATCAGTCCCACGATCTAGTACCGAACGGACGGCACCTCCGCGTTCAGCACACGTACAGCTCGACGATGATCTCGGCCTTCTTGATCCAGCAAGAGAGACGGAGAGGTAGAAGAGTTCTACGGCAGCGTGACGGCGCTCCGGAGGTTGGTGATGATCTCGTCTCAGCAGGGCTCCGCCCGAGCTCCGCAGAAACGCGATCTAGAGGAAAAACTATGGAGGTATGTGGTCGGGCAGCCGTGAGAAAGTCGTCTCAAATCTGCCCTAAAAGCCCCATATATATAGGAGGAGGGAGGGGGACCTTGCCTTGGGGTCCAAGGGATCCCCAAGGGGTCGGCCGAGCCAGGGGGGAGGACTCTCCCCCCCCAAACCGAGTTGGACTAGGTTTGGTGGGAGGGAGTCCTTCCCCTTTCCCACTTCCCCCCCTTTTTTTTCTTTTCTCCTTTGAATTTTATCCTTGGCGCATAGGGGACTTGTGGGCTGTCCCACCAGCCCACTAAGGGCTGGTGTGGCTCCCCAAAAGCCTATGGGCTTCTCCGGGGTGGGTTGCCCCCCCCGGTGAACTCCCGGAACCCATTCGTCATTCCCGGTACATTCCCGGTAACTCCGAAAACCTTCCGGTAATCAAATGAGGTCATCCTATATATCAATCTTCATTTCCGGACCATTCCGGAAACCCTCGTGACGTCCGTGATCTCATCCGGGACTCCGAACAACATTCGGTAACCAACCATATAACTCAAATACGCATAAAACAACGTCGAACCTTAAGTGTGCAGACCCTGCGGGTTCGAGAACTATGTAGACATGACCCGAGAGACTCCTCGGTCAATATCCAATAGCGGGACCTGGATGCCCATATTGGATCCCACATATTCTACGAAGATCTTATCGTTTGAACCTCAGTGCCAAGGATTCGTATAATCCCGTATGTCATTCCCTTTGTCCTTCGGTATGTTACTTGCCCGAGATTCGATCGTCGGTATCCGCATACCTATTTCAATCTCGTTTACCGGCAAGTCTCTTTACTCGTTCCGTAATACAAGATCCTGCAACTTACACTAAGTTACATTGCTTGCAAGGCTTGTGTGTGATGTTGTATTACCGAGTGGGCCCCGAGATACCTCTCCGTCATACGGAGTGACAAATCCTAGTCTTGATCCATACTAACTCAACTAACACCTTCGGAGATACCTGTAGAGCATCTTTATAGTCACCCAGTTACGTTGCGACGTTTGATACACACAAAGCATTCCTCCGGTGTCAGTGAGTTATATGATCTCATGGTCATAGGAATAAATACTTGACACGCAGAAAACAGTAGCAACAAAATGACACGATCAACATGCTACGTCTATTAGTTTGGGTCTAGTCCATCACGTGATTCCCCCAATGACGTGATCCAGTTATCAAGCAACAACACCTTGTTCATAATCAGAAGACACTGACTATCATCGATCAACTGGCTAGCCAACTAGAGGCATGCTAGGGACGGTGTTTTTGTCTATGTATCCACACATGTAAATGAGTCTTCATTCAATACAATTATAGCATGGATAATAAACTATTATCTTGATACAGGAATTATAATAATAACTATACATTTATTATTGCCTCTAGGGCATAATTCCAATAGATGACTCAACAGGAACATAAATAGACAGGCCCTTCGCAGAGGGAAGCATTGATTTGTAGAGGTGCCAGAGCTCAAGCTTTGAAAACAGAGATAATAATTTTGGGTGGCATGCTTTTATTGTCAACGCAATGACTATGAGTTCTCAACAACTTCCACGCTACACATGCTATAGGCGGTTCCCAAACAGAAAAGTAAAGTTTTGACTCCCCCACCACCAATCAATCACACTCCACGGCTAGCCGAATCCTCGGGTACCGTCCATACCAACATCAATCCCGGGGGAGTTTTGTTTGCAATTATCTTTTCGATTTGAGCATGGAACTGGGAATTCCAATTACCGTCCCGTTTCTCGTGAATGATAGTGAATAAACACATATCAAGGATAACACACCTAGCATGGAAGATACCAATAGCCCCCTGTCACCACATGAGCGGTTCGGGCATGCAAAACATATTATTTCTTGAAGATTGAGAGAGTGGCACATGCAAATTTACTTGTAACGGCCGGTAGATACCGCACATAGGTAGGTATGGTGGACTCATATGGCACAACTTTGGGTTTATGGGAGTGGATGCACAAGCAGTATTCCCGCTTAGTACAAGTGAAGGCTAGCAAAAGACTGGGAAGCAACCAACTAGAGAGCGATAACAGTCATCAAAATGCATTGAGAGTAACTAAGATTGAGTGCAAGCATGAGTAGGACATAAATCACCATGAATATGAACATCATAGAGGCCATGTTGATTTTGTTTCAACTACATGCGTGAACATGTGCCAAGTCAAGCCACTTGAATCGTTCAAAGGAGGATACCATCCTATCATACTACATCATAGTCATCTCAACATTCATGTTGGCAACCAAGACAAACCATTATAAGCTCCTAGCTAAGTAAGCATGGCATAAGCAACTATGATCTCTAAGTTGTCATTGCAAACATGTTTGTCTCACAACAAAGCTTAATCAGGCATGATGAGCTAGTCATATTTACAAAAACAAAATAGATCGAGTTCATACCAGCTTTTCCAGGATCAGTCACTTTATCATATATCGTCATTATTGCCTTTTACTTGCACGACCAAACGATGTGAACAATAATAAGCGTGCTAGTGCATTGGACTACGCTGGAATCTGCAGGCAAACACAAAGGAGAAGACAAAGTAATATGGCTCTTTGAAAGCTAAACAGGTATGCATGCAAGAGCCACTAAACATTGTAACCAATATCTTCTACCTTGACCCAAAGAAAAATAAAACTATCTGCACGGGAAAGCTCCCAACAAGCAAAAGAAGAAAAGAAAATCTTTTTGGTTTTTCTCAAACTAGACAGACACATGAAAAGAAAACGAGAAAAATAAATAAACTAGCATGGATGATACGGTGGCAAAGTGTGAACACCGGCTAACAAAGTGAAAGCATAAGCAAGAATGTAAAGTCGGTGAGAAACACGTACTCCCCCAAGCTTAGGCTTTTGGCCTAACTTGGTCTACTCCCAAGGATGGTCTTGGCGAAACCCAAAATCATAATGGGGGTTATACGGGAGCGCTGCAGCCACTACCTGCATGAAGATTGAACAAAGAAGGAGCAGGCAAAGTAATAGTCTCACGAATAACTTGACTAAATACCAGGTTATAAAGCATCCTTCCACCTATATCTCTATCAAGAAAGTCATGGCGAACCATGTTATCGTAATCTAGATATCTCTCGGGAAGAAGAATCTCTTCTTCCTCCTCTAGTCTAATAGGTATCTCAAAGTGTCTAGCAAGACGAGTAGCATAGATACCTCCATAGACAACACCCTTAGAACGGTTCAGGTTCAACTGTTGAGCTACTATAGCGCCCAAGCTATAAGTTCTATCGTTATAAAGGGCTTCGCGCAAGACCGCAAGGTCTGGGGAACTAAGTGACCCATCTTTCCCACGGCCAATCAAATATTTTCCCACAAATAATGAGAAGTACCGAAGCACGGGAAAATGAATGCTAGCAGCTCTAGCGCAATACACTCCTCTCTCCTCTCCTACAACAATAGTACCGATGAAAGCTTCCAGGTCCCGTGGACGAGGTTCATGAATATCCCCAACGTAAGGTAATTTGCAAACATTGCAAAAATCCAGGAGTGACATCGCTGGGGGGTATCATAAATTTTAAACTCAACCATAGGAGGATTTTTCCTCAGATAGAAGTGAAAGCTTTGTACGAAGTTATTAGTGAGGAGGAGGTATTGCAGACACTTATCTTCAACGAAGGCGGTAAGGCCTGCGTTCTCCACCAAGTCATAAAAGTCCTCATAAATTCCAGCGGCGCGCAAGAACATGTCGCTTGGCCACTCACACGCTCGAACTTCTGCGACTCGAGGGACCAAATACTTGGGCTTCTTATCACTCCCATCATCCTTGGGGTCACGGCTTGACGAGCCTCTTAAGAACCTCCTCATCTTTTCCTTTTTCTATCTCTGAAAATTTCTGAAATTTTTAGTGATTCTAAGGAAAAGTGAATAAGGCCTAACGAAACTTGTAGCAACTAATCCAACAAGTGCCTAGAGACCATATTACGCATCAAAACTACTTGGGACCAACTAGAATCAGCATACAAAGCTCAAGAACATGGTCACCAAGGCAGCAAAAAATACGCGGAGTATAAGGCACTAGAGCAAAAACTAATTGGACCAATGGAGGAGTCACTTACCAAGGAGTAATTTCCCCAAAACAGTTCGGAGAACGATGATTTGAGCAAAGAGATCGAAAATCCCAGCAAGAGGAGCAAGAACACGGGTTTGAGCTGCGAAACGATTTTTTCTGGAGGTAGGAGAACTGGATGGGAGCAAGAATGAGTGGAGGGGGTGCCTGTGGGCCCCACAAGCCTGGGTGGCACGGCCAGGGGGTGCCCGTGCCCCTAGGGCGTGTGGCCCACTAGTGTTGCCCCTAGACAGACTCTTTGTCCCAGAATTTTTCAAATATTCCAGAAAAAATCATACTTGATTTTCAGGATGTTCGGGGAACTTTTATTTTCGGGGTACTTTTCTACCGGACGCTAAGACAGAAAACATGGAAGACTAAACTAAATCTATCATTTTTCTTCTAAGCAACCTAAAGGGAAAGCTTGGAACAGAGGTTTGTGACTCCTCGATTCATCCATCTCATGGTCATCGAAAGAAATCCGTCAATGGGGTTGATCAAATCCCCTCGGCAAAACTTTTCGAATCACAAAAGAGAACGGAGAATTTTCGAATAGTCACTAGGTCACCTCAATGGGGATGTGTATTTCCCCAACAAGCAAATCATACTTCATCTTGACACGAGGAATAGGGCATTCAAAGCTCCCAATAAGAATCGATGAAGTTTTTTCGATAGCATTGATGCAATGTACTCGATATTGTTTCTTCGGAAAGTGCACCGTATGCTCATTACCGTTGACATGGAAAGTGACATTGCCTTTGTTGCAATCTATAACAGCCCCTGCAGTGTTTAAAAAGGGTCTTCCGAGGATGACCGCCATGGCATCGTCCTCGGGAATATCCAAGATAACAAAGTCTGTAAGATAGTGACGTTAGCAACCACAACACGCACATCCTCGCAAATGCCGATAGGGAAAGCAGTTGATTTGTCGGCCATTTGCAGAGAGATTTCAGTGGGTGTCAACTTATCCAGTTCAAGACTACGATAAAGAGAGAGAGAGAGGCATAACACTAACACCGGCTCCAAGGTCGCATAACGCAGTTCTAACGTAGTTGCCTTTAATGGAGCAAGGTATAGTGGGCACACCGGAATCACCTAGTTTCTTAGGAGTTCCACCCTTGAAGGTATAATTAGCAAGCATGGTGGAAATCTCAACCTCAGGTATCCTCCTCTTATTAGTCACAATATCTTTCATGTACTTAGCATACAGAGACATTTTGAGCATATCTGTCAAACGCATTTGCAGAAAGACGGGTCTAATCATCTCAACGAAGCGCTCAAAATCCTCATCATCCTTTTTCTTGTATGGTTTGGGAGGAAAGGGCATTGGTTTCTGAACCCATGGTTCCCTTTCTTTACCATGCTTCCTAGCAGCGAAGTCATTCTTATCGTATCTTCTATTCTTAGGCTGTGGGTTATCAAGATCAACACTAGGTTCAATCTCCACATCCTTTTCATTGCTAGGTTGAGCATCAACATGAACATCACTATGGATATTATCATTAGGCTCATGTTCATCACTAGATTGTGTTTCAGCATCAGAGACAGAGGCATCATTTGGATTCTCAGGGGTAGCAGCAACGGGGTTGCTAGCGTGCAGGTCCCTATCATCTTTCTTCTCTTTTCTAGGATGACTAGGTGCATAAGTGCTAACTCCTTGAGAATCTTGTTCAATTCTCTTCGGATGACCCTCAGGATACAAAGGTTCCTGGGTCATTCTACCGCCTCTAGTGACGACTCTCACATAATTGTCATTCAACTCATTGAGCAAGTCATTCTGAGCTTTAAGTACTTGTTCTACCTGAGTAGTAACCATAGAAGCATGTTTACTCAGAAGCTTAAGATCATTGACATTTCTGTCCACACAAGCACTTAAATGACTAAGCATATGAGCATTCTGTTCCTATTGTCTACTAACATAATCATTGAAACTCTGTTGTTTGACAACGAAGTTATCAAATTCATCCATGCATAAGCTAGCAGGTTTATCAAAAGTAATATCACTCTCATCAAACCTACGCAAAGAATTTACTTCTACTACCTGTATCGGGTTATCGAGACCATGGATCTCTTCGATAGGTGGCAGATTTTTGACATATTCAGATTTAATGCCTTTCTCTCGCATAGATTTCTTGGCTTCTAGCATATCTTCAGGACTGAGGAATATAATACCTCTTTTTTTCGGAGTTGGCTTATGAGGTGGTTCGGGAATAGTCCAAGCATTCTCATTGCACAAGATGTTATTCAACAGAATCTCAGCTTGTTCTATAGTTCGTTCCCTAAAAACACTACCGTCACAACTATCTAGGTGGTCTTTGGAAGCATCGGTAAGTCCATTATAGAAGATATCAAGTATTTCATTCTTCTCAAGAGGGTGATCAGGCAAAGCATTTAGTAGTTGGATGAGCCTCCCCCAAGCTTGTGGGAGACTCTCTTCTTCAGCTTGAGCAAAGTTGTATATTTCCTGCAAGGCAGCTTGCTTCTTATGGGCAGGGAAATATTTTTCACACAAGTAGTAGACCATATCCCGGGGGCTACCTACACAACCATGAGCAAGAGAAGTGAACCAGGTCTTAGCATCATCCTTTAGCGAGAAAGGAAACAACTTGAGCATGTAGTAGTGGCGGATCTTTTCCTCACTAGTGAATAGGGTGGCTATATCGTGCAGTTTGGTAAGATGGGCTACAACCGTTTCAGACTCGTAACCGTGAAAGGGATCATATTCGACCAGAGTGATTAAGTCACGGTCGACAGAGAATTGATAATCCTTATCGGTCACAAAGATAGGCGAAGTAGCAAACTTCGGGTCATATTTCATCCTAGCGTTCAGAGATTTTTCTTTCCACTTGCGCAGTAATTTCTCATCATCATAGCTATCCTTACACGCAAAAAAATCCTCAGCTATCTCTCCCTCCATAACATAGCGCGTATCAGGCATAACAGGCAATTCAGGCATAGTAGCAGGTTCTACTTCAATAGTATCAACAGTTTCAGAAGTATCATCACATCTAGGAGGAACTCTAGCAATATGTGCATCAAGGAATGCACCAAGTGGCAAAGCAGTATCAGGCATAGCATCATCATGCATAGTATCAAGCATAGCATCATCAGGCATAGTATCAAGCATAGCATCATCGGACATTGTATCAAGCATAACATCATCATAAGCATCATGGGCAGCAGAAGTAGCATCATCAAGCACAGGCGACAAATCAAGATTTCTAGCAGGAGGCGATGTCGCAAACTTACTCATAACTGAACGTGAATCAAGTGTAGAGCTAGATGGCAGTTCCTTACCTCTCCTCCTAGTGGAAGGCAAGATTTTAGTTCTTGGATCTTTCGGATTCCTCATAGTGATCAGCAGATGAAAATCCCAAGTGACTCAGATAATATAGTTGTGCCTCCCCGGCAACGGCGCCAGAAAAAGCCATGATGTCCCACAGGCGTAGGGGATCGCAACAGTTTTCGAGGGTAGATTATTCAACCCAAATTTATTGATTCGCCTCAAGGGGAAGGGAAATAATATTCTCAAGTATTAGCAGCTGAGTTTGTCAGATTCAACCACACCTGAAAGATTAGTGTCTGCAAGCAAAGTATCAGTAGCAAAGTAGTATGATAGCAACGGTGTGAGAAAAATATCTATTGACGGCAGACTATTCCTAACTGTTGTATCAATGGCGCCAGTAAGTTGCACGTGGACGGGGAACTATTCTTCCCCGGCAACGGTGTCGGAAAAGGATCTTGCAACAAGTAACAGCAAAGTGACACCAGTAGCAAGGAACAGCAGTAGCAGCAGCAACAAAGTGGCCCAATCCCTTTTGTAGCAAGGGACAAGCCTGGACAAAGTAACGTAGCGAGAACCAGTAGTAAAAGACTCGTAGGCAGTGGATCGGTGATGGATGAGTATGACGGATGTGATTCATCATAACACGGAGAGATATGTAACTAGCTCCCGTTCATCAATCTAATGTATGCATGTATTCCGTATGTAGTCATACGTGCTTAGGGAAAAGAACTTGCATGACATCTATTGTCCATCCCTCCCGTGGCAGCGGGGTCCTAATGGAAACTAAGGGATATTAAGGTTCTCCTTTTAATAAAGAACCAGACCAACGCATTAACACGCGGTGAATACATGAACTCCTCATACTATGGTCATCTCCGGGAGTGGTTCCGGCTATTGTCACTCCGGGGTTGCCGGGTCATAACACATAGTAGGTGACTACAACTTGCAAGATAGGATCTAAAACACACATATATTGGCGACAACATAATAGGTTCAGATCTGAAATCATGGCACTCAGGCCCTAGTGACAAGCATTAAGCATAGCCAAGTAGTAGCAACATCCATCTAGAACATAGTGGATACTAGGGATCAATCCCCGTCAAAACTAACTCGATTACATGATAGATCTCATCCAACTCATCACCGTCCAGCAAGCCTACGATGAGATTACTCACGAACGATAAAGAGCATCATGGAATTGTCGATGGAGAAAGGTTGATGATGACGATGGCGACGATTTCCCCTCTCCGGAGCCCGAAACGGACTCCAAATCTGCCCTCCAGATGAAGAACAGGATGTGGCGGCGCCTCCGTATCACAAAACACGATGAAACCTTCTCTCTGATTTTTTTCCTGACGAAACGGAAGATATAGAGCTGAGATTGGGGGCGGTGGTGCGACGTGGGCCCCACAAGCCTGCATGACGCGACCATAGGGGGTGGCCGCAGCCTGTGGGCTTGTGGCCCACTGGCACGCCCCTCACGTGGATCTTTGCGCAGGTATTTTTATTTTATTCCGGAAAAAATTTCCGTCAATTTTCAGGACATTCCGAGAACTTTTATTTTTGCACAAAAACAACACCATGGCAATTCTGCTAAAAACAGCGTCAGTCCGGGTTAGTTCCATTCAAATCATGCAAATTAGAGTCCAAAACAAGGGCAAAAGAGTTCGAAAAAGTAGATACGACGCAGACGTATCACACCCCCCTAGGGCGCGCCTAGGGGGCTCGTGACTTCCCATGAGACCTCCTGCCTTGGTTCTCAAGTCTTCTAGGTATCTTCTGTTATGGAAAAAATCATCCCGCAGGTTTTATTCCATTTGGACTCCGTTTAATATTCTTTTCTGAAAAAGGTCAAAAACACGGAAAAAACAGAAACTGGCACTAGGCACTGAGTTAAAAGGTTAGTCCCAAAAATGATATAAAAAGGCATATACATGCATTTAAAACATCCCAAGTTGATAATATAATAGCATGGAACAATCAAAAATTATAGATACGTTGGAGACGTATCAAGTATCCCCAAGCTTAACTCGTGCTTTGTAATGCCCGAAGTGTGTAACCTTCCCTTTTTGGAACCTTCTTCATGTGGGTCCAACTTGTCTTGGTCATGAGAGCTCAATGCATGTATGATTTAATGTGATGTCACCTCGTATTTCTTCCTTGCATGCATGCCATATTATTTCATGTCCATGTTCTTGTGTTGTTGCATGGTGTTCTTATGAGGTGATGTGATGCCTTGTGATGGTGTGATGGTGATGTGTAGATTGTGTGGAGAATGCATGTGATAGTAGGAACAATCTTGTGAGTTGCATAGGTTTCAAAACCATCTTTCCCCTCTCTCTCTCATTTATCTCTAGCTCATTTTTCCACTTGTTCCTTTCCTGATTTAAAAATGCCCATGATTTAGGTTGTTTTGAGATGTATGTGGAGATGTGAATTTGCTGATTTGGATGTGTGTTTAAAAGGTGCCAATATTCACAAAACAGACTCCAATAAATCTGTTTTGCAAATATTTAGTTGCCCCATATATTCATTTTACATTTTATTCAAATAGGTCATGATTTATCATGTCGAGGGGTATTTTTGTTTTGTTTTTATCCACAGTAGTTTCTACTGTGCTTTTATTTTTCTTCTCTGGCTTTTCCTGTTATTAGAAAGGCCCCACAGTTTTATTTTTCTTTTATGTGGCGCCTCAGGTGGGCTTCCTCCCCCTGGCGGCCGAGTTTCTTTCTCCCCGCGCTAAGCCCAGCTTCCACGTCCCTCCTTCTCCTCCTGACGCCGTTCTCCCCCTCTGCTTGCTTTCCGTCCTGCATCAGAGAGTAGGAGCGAGCCGCCGTGAGGCACAGACGTCGAGGACCCCCCCATGTAGCGTGGCGTCCGTGCCTCCCCTTGTCCTAGGGTTCCCCTCTCTCCCATCCGCCGCCGGCACTCCATTCCCCATCTCTCTTTCTCCCCCAAGGTGAGTCTCTGTAGATCAGAACAGACAGAGGAGAGCAGCACCCCGTCGGCGTCTACCTTGCTCCTGTCGGCGTCCGGCGCCGCCATCATGTCCAGGGGCACGGGAGAGGTGCCCGCGCCCCATTCCAGTCCTCGCTGAGGCCGGGGAGCGACCTCACCGACGGCCAATTCGACGTCAACAGCTCGGTCCCGGTGCACTTCGTCTTCTTCCTCGGTTTGCAGCAGCGCTTCCTCGGGTCTTCTTCCCCTCCAACGCCTCCTCCAAGCAGATCAGATTTATCCTTCTTCCCTAGGTGAGCAGCTTCACCTCCCTCCTTTCCCTCGGGTAGATCCAGCGGTAGCTCCGGCCGGCGAGCTTTGCAAGTTCCTGTTTGTAGAAGAGACCGACAGGCCCTGTGGTGTTCTATGTTGAGGTGCTGTGTAGTGCAGGGCGCGGTAGTTGCAGTGTGTGCAGAGGAGTCCCTCGTAGGGGGCGTTCTTCCTCCTCCTTCCCAGCTGGCGTGGTAGAGGCGCCAGTTGATAGATCGCTCCGGTGAGAGTCTTTGTCGCCGACGCGCAGGTGTGTTGTACCCAGGTCGTGGGTTCGATCCCCCCGACCCCCCCTTTTTGCAATTGTTTCGGCACAGTGGTGCTAGCAGTAGAAGCAGAGTAGATACCCTGCTTAGTCCCTCCTCTGTCGAGTGCTTGGTGTCTAGCAGAGTGGTTTGGGTGTGTAGGCAGTTCCCTGGGATCCAGGGTTTGATTCCCCCTCAACACCCCTTTAATTTTTTGTGGCTTTCTTGCTGTTTTCTTCTTTGGTTTGCTAGATGTGAAGCTATGGTATTTCTACTACTTGTGGTATTTTTTCCTCCTCTCAAACCAGCTTGTGGTGCTTGGTGAACTTGCTAGTTTGTGTTTATATATGTGTGGGTGTTTAGGTTTACTTGGTAGTAGTTCATGTGTGGATTGTGTGCATACTTGCAAGCATAGTATTGTTGTGTCTGATGCACTAGGATAAATTATGTAGATGCATCTTATAAGTTTTGGTGTAGGGTGTGGTTTGTGCTTGTGGGTCTAGTTCATGCCCTAGTGGTGCAAGTAGAGTGTGGTGTGTGTGTGGATGGGTTTCCCCCTCCCCACATACCTTGTGGTGTGTGTGCATCTGTGTGTGTGTGTCACACCCATGCCCAAGTTATGTTGGCCTTGATATGCTCATGATCTTGCTTATATAGTAGGGGTAGTATATATGGTGTCAACTAGGTGTGTGTCCTCCATTTCATGTGTAGGTGTTTTATTATGTTGTGCTTGTACATGTGATGGTGTGGTGGTGTGCCAAGGCACATGGACATGAGGTCTACCCCTCATGTACCCCATTGATGTTGTGGAAATATGCACATGCTTGTGTAGATATAGTTCTAGTGAGTAGCACATGTGATGATGCACTAGTCACTACATATGATTCTATGTAGGTTTCATTTCCTACTTTGTGCCCAATTGTTCTATACAAGTGCATAGGTTTTATATATGTTTTTGGGGTAGAATCAACCCAGGAATCCATTGGTGAGATCAGTTTTGCCATTGGAACACTTTCTGGAAATGACATATTTCAGACTTGTTCTATGTTTAGAGCTTGGTTCCATGTGATGTGGTGAGCCCAAGGGTTTGATTCTTGGTTGTGGTAGAGGGTGACCCCCTCTACCACATTTTGGTTTTGTTTCATGCTTAGGAATCCATATGTGCAAGTTGTGCCCAATCAAAGTAGGTATGTGGCTGAAATTCCAGATTAGTGAAAATCTGAGATTTTCACTAAGTCTTAGAATCTGTTTATATTTTGTTCTCCTGTTGATGAGCTTGTGCAGGTCAATGTGTTGTGATTCAGCCTTAGCTTTCAACTGGAAAGTTGAAGCTTATATGTTTGTCTAGCTTCCTGTAAATTTTCATTCCATTTGGAGGCCTGTAGATATTGTTTTGGCTGCTGTGAAAATGCTTCAGAGCATAAACAGATAGTGAGAATCTGGAATTTTCACTAAGTCCCTGAAATCTGATATTTTTGGGCAAGTTTGCAGCTGTGTAACTTTCTGTGTTTAACTCCTTTGTGTGATCTTTTTGCTTTTGCTTGTAGTACCCTTGGATAGCTACTGCCACATATCTTATTTGGCATGTTTAGATGGCTGTAGCGCGTTTGCATGTAGCTCACGAAGTGCTATGATGCTGTTTATGGCAGAATGTGTAGTTTTGGTATTTTGATGTTTGTGAGTGCATAGTTGAGGGTGTGGTGATATTCTTTGCACCACCCCATCCATGTTGGTTTTTTTATGTCTTGGCAACCTGGAAATACCAGAGTTGTGCCATTGGAGTGTGTTGTGATGAATTTGACACGTAGCACTTCATATCTTGTTTCGTTTTTTCTCGTTGATCCGTAGCTCCGTTTGTAATGTTCTTTATACGCTTTTGCATCATTTTTACGAGACACATCTGATCATGTCATTCTCATGCATGTAAAGATAACTTAGAGAGCATTCCTGTCCAGGAACATGTATTTACTTCTCATGCTTGTGTTAGTGAGCAGCATAGAGGTGCATGCTCATATTCATCTCATGCATCATGTGCTTGTTGCATCTTGAGGTGCTGTTGTTCATTGGATGCTATTTTTATGTTGGGTAGCATCGGGATCGGAGAACGAGTACGTGGATTCGGGAGAGTACGTGCAGGACGAACAAGAGCAGTTCCAAGCTGAGGATATCACAGGCAAGATGATATGACCTTTGTCGGGACCGCGATCCTAAGCCATAGGAATCCAGCCTGTGACACATCGCATCTCTTTGTGGTCTCACGCACGGTTAACTCCACGGCTGCAACCTTACCTTAGCCGGGACCGTTTGCGTCTTTTGACTCATGTATGCGATAGGTGTCGCTAGCAATCCAATGTCAAAGAACCCGGATCGACATGTCTAGTCATAAACCAAAGTGGCAGTTCCGCACAAGGACATGCATACATGACCCAACAAAGCAGGTGTCGGTCATCAGCGAACGTAGACGAGTCGTAGCAAGCTACAAGGACTACATTACGTCGCGTGACATTTCCCCAAAGAGGACAGACACAGCAGCTAAGAAGGACACATGCCGGTCAACCAATGTGTCCGGAGCAGTAGCGGGCTACCAAGGCTCGTTGGATCACAAAGGGGCATTTCCTTGTAAGGAGTGCTACTAAAGTTCACGACTAGGTATTCGAACCCCATACATATCAAGTATGACACACGTACGCATGGCATACCGATATGTATAGATACATCGATGGCATCACAACATAACCATAAACATACAACCTTTATTCAAGAGGCTCGGAAGAGCCACACCCATAATATTACACATTAAGGTCTCTCGACCCATAATAGCAGTCATACAAATACAAGCCAGCGGAAGAGTTATAATCTGTCTGGGTACAGACAGTGCAACTAGAAGGCACATGGCCTGACTATACTACAGAGCCGACGTAGGGCCAGATCGTAGCTGGGACACCAGCTACTCATCGTCGTCGATGTCTACGAAGAACCCTCCATTAGGGTCATTAGCAACCTCTGCAATATTTATTAAGCAAACATGAGTACGAAGGTACTCAGCAAGACTTTAGGAGAACTAACTACTCATGCAAGGTATCAAAAGGTATTGTGGGGTTTCATGCGGGAAGCCAGCATTTGACTCGTGGCTAGACAACTTGCATTTTGAAATTAGTTTTGACAACTTGATTTCTCGCACACGAGTCCACTAACACCACAACAATACACTATCGTGGAATCATTCCATCTCCATACGGAAATGCCGTCCACGACACTCACGCTTATCTTGACAATTTTAGGAGTAGCCATTGAAGTTATCTATGAACAACATATGTCTCTAAGTAGTCCATATCCGCTGACGCGGCTATTCGAATAGATCATAACCCTGCAGGGGTGTACTTCGTCACACACGCTCTCGCCACTTATCGCCATGTGCACGTCATGCACCTCGGCAACCTTCAAGCGGAAGCCCAGCGAGGGAGTCGGCCACGACCATTAACCACACTAGTACCTAGTCCACGTTTATCGCCTATCTGAGAGTAACCCGTACGGAAGTCCGGCCGAGGTTTCCGCCACGGCCTCAAACGATGTGCGCAGGGTTCCCAAGCCCACCATCCGGGTGCCACTCGGTACACCGTGCCACTGCCTACCGCATCACGGTCCACCTCTTAGGTCAGCACCATGCACGGCCTCCAACATTACTATAAACACCAGAAACTACTTGCAACTCCTGGACCGAGTACTACGTGATTAATAGGCCGAGCGGGGTCATATTTCAGGGCCCAGCATGTGGTAGTATCTAGTCTTGGATTACATACACGGAACTCAGTTCCTAAGGACGGTTCCAATGAAACAACCCGCCATGTACTCCTACACAACCTTTCACCGGTACCTTTACCAAATCAAGTTCAACACACAACCTTTGCTCACCGAACACATTCCACATTTCTGTTCATCTCCCAGATGACAGACCATACACAACTCTAAGCATAGCATGCATAGCAGGATAAGGCACATCATAGCTCAAGCAACTACCAGTTATGCTAGGTTGCAAGGTTTGGCTATTTACTGTGACAAGGTTAAGTCATGCAAAGGAAGTGGGTTCAACTATCGTGGCAAAAGCAGTTGAAGCATTTGATCCTAATGCAATAAATAGGTTCAGGAGCAAGAACATAGGAGTTATCGGGATGATCAAAAGGGTTGCTTGCCTTGTTGCTCAGAGGAGGAACGATATCCGTCAGACAAATATTCGGTGGAATCCGGGGGTGCGGAGCCTACCGAAATGAATGGCAACATTCAATAACAATCATATGCACTCAAAATGATGCATGAGCATGGCATGAGAATGCAAGGTGATAAGTTATTATTTTCAACATGTAATAGGTTTAGAGTTGATTTGAACCACATTCGAATAGCAATTCAAACGGTATTCTCGGATACCGGTTTAATTGATTCGACCTGATGCTCGGATCAACTTGATGTTAATATGCATGATATGTCATGTTATGGTACTGATTTGTAATTAGGGCAGTGTGTGATCATTGCATATATATTGAAATTTGAATATTTTGCAAATTCCATTTATAAAGTGATTAAAAGAATTGAATTATTCCTTATTCCACAATTTATGGTTCTGTAACTTTGTTAAACATGGTTGAAAATAGTATAATCAGAATCCTTGAATTTTTCTGATACTTTTTCATATATAAATTATTTTCATTGGAGTTACAGATTAATTTCTATGATTTTTACAAATTTTAGCAATTTCCTGAATTAGTTTTATATTGGAAATTCTATTTATTGCCTCAGGCTGACGTCAGCAGGTCAGCCGACCTGTTCAGGTCAAACCTGACAGGGGGGCCCCACTGGTCAGCCTCTCTGGGACTAATCCCGCGCTGACCAGCCCTAACTGAGGTTTGACTTGGCCTTGGGCCCACTTGGCAGCGAGTAATTAGGTCACTAATCGGCTGGGTTAGCTTGCCACGTCGACCCCCACCGGCGGCGAGGTTGTCCTCGCCGGCGGGGAGCCTCCGGCGACCACCAGCACGGCGGAGGGGCTCGGAAACGGCGTACAGGGGGCCAAATGCTGCGCGGAGAGCACGAGAGGAACGACACGTCTCCCGCAGCTTCATTTCTGCACCTAGCCGGGGCTGATCTGGCCGGAGATGACGCCGGCGATGAGCTTGGCGGCGGCCAAGGCTCGGGCGTCATCGGGGTCTTTGAATCAGGGGGATCTACGCTCGGTTCTTAGCTGCTACGGCATCTACGCGTCGTCCTGGAGCTGCTGGTGCCCTCGGAAGGACGAGCTGATCATCGGAGGGCTACCGGCGACGAGCGGCAGCGGCGGTCCTCGTCGGGCTCCGGTGAAACTAGAGCTAGAGGAGGGGATCGACGGGGAAAACTTAGGGGAAACGACCGCATGCTCACGGGAGTGCAGAGCAGAGCTTAGACGGCTCGGGGAAGGCCTGGGGGCGACGAATCGACGGGAGAGGTCCGGCGGCCGGAGGTGGAAGACGACGGCATTGCGGGCGTTGCAGGGCTCGAGGAAGCTTCGGCTTCTGCAGAGATGACCAGGGCGACGAGGCAGAGCTAATGGCGTGCTCTGGGAGGGAATCCTATGGCCAGGGGCACGGGCAGCTCGAGCTCGAGCTCGGCTCTAATGGAGGCAGCAAGGAGGAGGAGGAGATCCGGGAGGAGGAGGAGAACCGAGGCGGGGAATGGATAGGGGAGGCTCTGGGGAGCTTATCCTCGTCGTCGCCAGCGCGAGGCGGCGGCCAGGCAGGCACGCAGGTGCGTGGCCGCGCCGGAGGAGGCGGCGGCCACCTCCTGCTGCCTACTGGCGCGAGGGAGGGGACGAGCGAGGAGATGGGCCGGGCCAGGCTTAGGCGACAGGTAAGGTTTTTCCATTTTTTCTGTTTTTGTTTTTCTGTTTTGCTAATTATTGTTTTGCTAATTAATTCAGCTCCAAAACAAAAAGTAAAAACTATTTTAGACCTCCTGAAATATTTGTTATAATATCCCCACTCATTTCCAAGGTTTTCAACATTTTTGGAAAATTGTAGTTTCTGATTTCAAATTTTAAATTTGAAACCAGTGGCTTTTTGCATTGTTCAAAAAGCTTAAAGTGTCAAGAAAATAGTTTTCTCCAATGCTCATTTACTTTCATGATTTATCAGAAAGTTTGAACATTTCTTGAGGCCATTTTGGGTTCATTGATTTTGAACTAGTTTGAGATTTCCTTTAATTGAAATGGTGGCTAGGGTTTTGAGTTTTTCCTTTGCCACTTTGTTGTTTTTGTTGAAACTTCTTAGATGCAAATGCAAAGAAGACATGAGCACAATGCTATCTTGCTTAAGGGTTAGGGATGTGATAACCTTGATTCCATCTCTAGACTTGTTATGCTAGATTATGTTTCCTTTGTCATATGCTCGCTGCCTACCACTGAAATAATTGCCTCCTGAAATGCCATGAAACCCAAACACTTATCCCTTCCTAGCAAATCTTGAATGGCTAAGTAGGCTTTGCTTAGCTACTAATGTTAGCGTTGCTAGATGCAGGTGCAATTGTCTCATGTGATAACATGAGTTTGATATCATCATGTTAAATCTGTTATTTAATTTAATGCACCTATATACTTGGTAAACAACGGAAGGCCTAGCCTTTTGCCGGGTGTTTTGTTCCGTTATTGCCGCCATAGTTACCGGCTACCGGTGTTTGATTCCATAATGATCGCTCCTAACACGTTCGGGGTCGTTATGGGGACCCCCTCGATAAATCGCGTAGTGTTAAGACTTGTCCGGCAGGACCCAACATTGGTGTTAATTTGCTAATCACTTAATAATCTGCACAGGGAATGGCCTACCCGAGGAATTTAATCAACAACCCGGGCAAGTGCTCCTCATGAGTGTTGGTCCAAACTAGAGCACTGTGTGGGGCCATCCCGGGGAAACTCGGGAGATTTCTCTGGCCACTGTACGCTTCGCTTATCCGGCGTGTCCTGAGACTGAGATACGCGACTCTTATCAGGGTCGTCGACACGTCGGGAGGTCCTGCTAGTCTTGTCTTACCTTAGCGATATATCTTGCGTATAGGAATCCTGGTGAAGCTTTGGTTCTACCTAGAGTTGAGGTTTTTCCTCTAAGGAATCTGACGAGATCACGAGATTCATGATAGAGGATTACTTTGCGGCCCGTGTACGTTTGTGATGGACTAGTTGGAGCACCCATGTAGGGTTTAATCTTTTGGAAAGCCGTGCCCGCGGTTTTGTGGCACCTTGGAATATTTGTTGACATCCGGTTATAGACAACTTAAACATAACTCTAATAAAATTGCCAACTGTGTGCGTAACCGTGACTGTCCCCTTCGAAGATCTCTCTTCAATCGGGAACACGGTGGGGTTATGATTGACGTAGGTAGGTGTTCAGGATCACTTAGTGATCATCTATTATCGACCGCTAGAATAGACCACCTTCTATTCAAGTTCTACGTAAGTTAGCCACCATATAAAGTTTAGGATGCTACAACCTAAGCACTCCATCTTCCAACCTAATAACTTGACTAGTTCTGGCACAGAGGTCATACATTGCTGAGTCCCCGTGGCTCACAGTTTCCTTCACAATACCAACAGGTTCAGGTACCCCCGAGACAGGTGACCCCGATGGCACGCAGCTGGCGTGGCAGTACGATGAGGAGAACGACCGCATGTACGTGAACTATCCAGAAGACTGAGGCGTGGTCGTGACCATGGGCAAGCATGCAGGGTAGCTTAGTCATTTCCCTTGTTTTGTAGTCCGTAGCGGAACTACCTTGTTTGGATGCATGATGTCACTCTGATATAATTATGAGATGACAGTTGAATCCCTTATTGTCATTCCTCTATTATTTATGTATGTGCTATGTTACCATGTTGCGAAATGCTTAGATGCGCTTCTTTCCAATTCGGGGCCTCGGTCCCCAAATCGGAAAGGACCGCATCTTAGTCGTTACAAGTTGGTAATCAGAGCCTTACGACCATAGGAGCCTTTGTGTGATCGTACTTGGCCGAGTCGAGTCTAGTAAAATGTTTTGAGTCTTAGTTATGTCGGAGTGTAGGATTCTTTTTTCCCCTCTTCCATGTTCTGGTGAGGTTCTCGACTTAGGAAATCTTAATTCTACTCCTCTTCTCGCTCAATTTTTTTAGGATCACGCGGGTATTTGTGAAATCTATATGATTTCGATGTGACGGAGTTCTGTCTTGGTGGCTCCTGTCTGCCTTGATTTCTTCGAGGGAGTTGAGCTTCAGGGGATTCTTGCGCACATCACCATCATTCAGATTTCTGAGTATCTAAGAATAAAGGATGTTCGTCATTGCTTCAATACTAGTAGTGGCGAGATAACCCCGATGTCCCCAGTACTGGTGCAGATTGTTCGGGAGTACTACCATACTTTGTATCATGGTGATCACGAGGTTCTGTTGTAGATGGAGGTCCGAGATTCTGGTTGTGTGTTGACGGATGTGATACAGGTGACGGGTTAGTATAGGAGTTGTGTGATATTACTCCTTGTATCCGTGTACCAGATTGCATGACCAGATATTTCTGGAATTCATAGGTGGGATATCAAGTAGTAACTTATAGGAATATCTTCCTACAGATGCATGATGTGAGGTTTGGATTCGATGTTCAGTAGGTGTGTTTGTTCACAGTCGTCTTACATCGGTTCTCGTTGTGTCTTAAAGAGTCCTTGTAGCTCGTTACGACTCGAGGATACTTCGTATGTCGTGTGCACTACCTTGCCGAGGATGGCTACTGTAAATTCAAGCCCGTGCGATCTTATCCACGAAGATATAGGATGAAATCTCGATCGTATGTTTGTTCCGAGCAGTTCTAGCTCATACTTGTTTGCAAGTGATCTTAATCAGAATTTTGTCGACCGTCTCTTTGAGGAAGCATCCTTACTATTTTTTTGGAATGCAATTGCTATATTCCTGTCATTTTGATTCAGCTATATCTTCATTTATTCTGTGGGCTAATGTGTTGTCTGTCTTCAGGATCGCTCCACCAACTCGTCATAATCCAGGGCGTGAGGATGTGCCGCCACCACCTCCTCCTCCGAAGAATCCTCCGCCGCCGCCTCCTCCTCCTGCAGAGGCCTGGCAAGCGGTGATGGCTGCTACAAATGCAAACACCCAGATGCTGCTACAGTTGTTGCAAGAGAGGGCTAATAAGCAGCAAGGCAATTTCCAGCATGGTGGCAATCAGTTTGCTAATCTGAGTCAGTTCCTATCAAATCAGCCGAAGACTTTCACTTCCTGTGACCAACCGTTTGATGTTGAGGATTGGATCCGTGACATGAACAAGCATTTCGAGTGTAGCAATGTTCGTCCTGAGGATTTCATCAAATTTGCAACATTCCAGTTGAAGGGGAAAGCTTCTATCTGGTGGCAACAACTGAAGGATTCCAGAGGCGCTAGAGTGATCACTTGTGATGAGTTCTGCCGTGACTTCATGTCCCACTACATTCCTTCTAGATTCGTGGAGGAAATGCGTGAGAAGTTCAGGCGCTTGAAGCAGGGTGGTAATTTCGTGTACAAGTACAACGTTGAGTTCCACGAGCTAGCACGATACGCCTTGCAGGATATCCCTGACCAGAAGAGCAAGATTTATTAGTTCAGAGGTGGCTTGAAAGAAGAATTGCAGTTACCTCTTGCTTTGCACAATCCTGAGGAGTTAGACAAGTTCTACAACTTAGCTCTCAGGGCAGAGGCAGCCTTGCTCAGGGTGGAGAATTCAAAGAAGCGCTTCAGAGACTCCAGCTCTTCCTCTACTCAGGTGGTTCAGAAGAACAAAAGTTTTGGGTGTCTCCTCCTCCTCCTCGGCACTCGCAGCAGCTCAAGCATTCTAGTGGCCGTGGTTCTTCCCACCCACCCAACCCAGTCTTTTAGCAGAGATTCGAGCATCAGAAGCAAGGGCCTCCTCAGACTCAGTACCGGCAACCAGCAGAGGTTACTTGTCACAAGTGTGGGCAGAAGGGTCATTATGCCAATAAGTGCACTTCTCAGCTCCGACTGCCGCCTCCTCCTCCAGGCAAACCTCCAAGCAATGCTCTTGTCAAGTTCAACCCCAGATCAACTCGAGTCAACATGGTGAATGCAGCTGAAGCAGACAACTCTGATGTGATCATGGGTAACCTTTCAGTCAATGCTTTTCCTGCTAAAGTCTTGTTCGATTCTGGTGCTTCACATTGCTTTATGTCAAAGTCATTTTTCATCAAGCATGATTTTCCCTCCACAAGTTTGCATAGACCTTTGGGTGCTGTTTCTCCGGGTGCTCAGATGAGGTCAAATTCTAGAATTCCTGATGTCAATGTCAAGATAGGAAGTTATTCTTTTCTGGCTTCTCCGTATGTCTGGGGCAATTCCGACATTGACTTGATCCTTGGTATGGACTGGCTGGACATGAACAAGGCATCGATTGATTGTGAAGCTAAAGAAGTGAAGCTTACCCACTCTTCGGAGGACGTGATTATATTCGCGACGCGCGATGATACAATCCGTCTATTCTCTTTGAATGAAAAGGGTGAGATTAATCCTATTTCGCAAGTCCCAGTGGTCTGCGAATATGAAGATGTGTTTCCAAAAGAGCTGCCAGGCATGCCTCCGCACAGAGAAGTTGAATTTGTGATTGAGCTTGAGCCAGGCACCGATCCGGTGTGCAAACGGCCATACAAATTGGGTCCAGAAGATTTGAAGGAACTTAAGAGGCAACTCGATGAGCAGGAGCGTTTGGGTCTGATCAGACCGAGCTCGTCTCCATGGGGCTGTGGAGTTCTGTTTGTCAAGAAAAAGGATGGCACGGACCAGTTGTGTGTTGATTACAGTCCATTGAACAAGAAGACAATCAGGAACAAATATCCACTTCCGAACATCACTGAGTTGTTCGAACAGTTGAAAGGTGCTAAGGTCTTCTCCATGCTTGATCTCAGAATGGGCTATCATCAAATTCGCATTCGCAAGGAAGATATTCCGAAGACGGCCTTCAGGACTAGTTTTGGCTCGTATGAGTATACGGTCATGTCTTTTGGTCTGGCTAATGCTCCTCGGACATTCTGTCGATTGATGAACTACATATTCTCTCCGTTCAAGAATGACTTTGTCTTTCTCTATCTCGACGACATTCTTGTCTTTTCTGAAACTGAGGAAGAACATGAAGAACATCTCAGATTGGCGCTTGATAAGCTGAGGGAGTACAAATTGTATGCCAAGTTTTCCAAGTGTGAGTTCTGGCTGAAAGAAGTCGTCTATCTTGGTCACATTATCTCTGCCGAGGGCATCAAAGTTGATCCGTCCAAGGTTCAGGCCATTGTTGAATGGGAGCCTCCGCAGAATGTGAAGCAGCTTCGAAGCTTTCTCGGGCTTGCAGGCTATTGCAGAAGGTTCGTTGAGAACTTCTCCAAGATTGCGAAGCCGCTCTCAAGTCTTCTTCAGAAAGGTGTGAAGTATGCTTGGTCTCCAGAGTGTCAGTTGGCCTTCGACACACTCAAAGAGAAGCTCACCTCCACTCCAGTCTTGGTTCCTCCGGATGATTCCAAGACTTACCACGTGTTCTGTGACGCTTCTCTCCAGGGTCTTGGTTAAGTTCTGATGCAAGAGAAGAAGGTGGTTGCTTATACCTCCAGACAGTTGAAGCGTGCGGAGAAGAACTATCATGTGCATGATCTTGAGCTAGCAGCTGTGGTACACGCTCTGATGACTTGGAGACACCTCTTGTTGGAACGAAAGGTTGAAGTTTTCACCGATCACAAGAGTCTCAAGTACATCTTCACTCAGCCTAAACTGAATCTTCGGCAAACACGTTGGGTGGAAATGCTCCAAGATTTTAATCTGAGTGTTGAGTACACGCCATGCAAAGATAATGTGGTGGCAGATGCCTTGAGCAGGAAGGCGTACTGCAACAATCTCATTCTGCAACCTCTCCGGCCTGGCCTTTGTGAGTCTTTCAGGAAGCTCAACCTTCAGTTAGTACCTCAGGGATTTCTTGCAAACCTTCAGATCTCTCCTACCTTGGAAGATCAGGTCCGAGCAGCACAACTTCTTGATGCAATGGTGAAGAAAGTCAAGATTGGCGTGTCAAAGAGTCTTCCCAAGTATAAGTGCTTCAGTGTTGATGCCAGAGACACGTTGTTCTTTGAGGATCGTCTTGTCGTTCCGAAAGGTGATCTCAGAAAGGTAATCATGGAAGAAGCTCATAACTCTCTGCTCTCTATTCATCCTGGAAGCTCCAAGATGTATCCGGAATTGAAACAAACCTTCTGGTGGACTCGTATGAAGCGTGAGATTGCTCTATTCATAAATGAATGTGATGTATGTCAAAGGGTGAAAGCAGAGCATCAACGTCCAGCAGGTCTTTTGCATCCTTTGTCCATTCCCGAATGGAAGTTCGATCACATTGAGATGGATTTCGTCCCCGGGTTTCTGAAGTCCAAGAAGGGTAATGATGCCATCTTCGTCGTCATCGACAAGTTGAGTAAAGTGGCTCATTTTCTTCCAGTCAAGGAATCCATTTCCACAGCTCAGCTTGCAGAGTTGTACACCTCCAGGATTGTGTCTTTGCACGGTGTGCCTATGATGATCTCTTCGGATCGCGGAAGTATCTTCACTTCCAAGTTCTGGGACTCTTTTCAGTCTGCGATGGGCACGAAGATCCGCTTCAGCACAACTTTTTATCCTCAGACTAGTGGTCAAGTGGAGTGAGTCAATCAAGTTCTTGAGGATATGCTGAGAGCCTGCATTATCTCTTTTGGCATGAAGTGGGAGGATTGTCTGCCTTTTGCGGAGTTCTCGTATAACAACAGTTATCAAGCTAGTTCTGGCAAGGCTCCGTTTGAAATTCTCTATGGCAGGAAGTGTCGTACCCCGCTCAAATGGTCCGAGACAGGCGAGAGTCAGATCCTTGGGAATGATTTGATAGAAGAAGCTGAGGAGATGTGTCGGTTCATTCGCGACAACCTCAGAGCAGCTCAGTCCCGTCAGAAGAGCTATTATGATAGCAAGCATCGTGACATGTCTTATGAGCTTGATGACTTCGTCTATCTCAAGGTGTCACCTATGAAGGGTATGCAGCGCTTTGGCATCAAAGGCAAGCTTGCGCCTCGTTTTATTGGCCCGTTCAGAGTGGTTGGCAAGAGAGTCGACCTTGCGTACCAGCTTGAGCTCCCGTCAAACTTTTCAAATGTGCATGATGTGTTCCATGTTTCTCACCTCCGGAGGTGCTTCAAGACCCCCGAGCGCTAATATGTCTCCGTCGTATCGATAATTTTTGATTGTTTCATGCCAATATTCTACAACTGTCATATACTTTTGGCAACTTTTTATACTATTTTTGGGACTAACATATTGATCCAGTGCCCAGTGCCAGTTCCTGTTTGTTGCATGTTTTTTGTTTCACATAATATCCATACCAAACGAAGTCCAAACGCAATAAAAACTTACGGGGTTTTTTTTTGGAATACTTATGATTTTTGGGAAGAAGAATCAACGCGAGGCGATGCACGGAGTGCCCACAAGCCCTGTAGCCGCGACGAGGGGGTGAGCCCGTGGCTGGCAGGCTTGTGGCCACTCCTTAAGGCGGTTGAAGCCCTTCTTCGCCGCAGGAAAGATAATACCCGAAGAAAATCGTGTTAAAATATCAGCCCAATCGGAGTTATTGATCTCCGGATTTATAAGAAACGGTGAAACGCAGAATCTAGGAGCGCAGAAACAGAAGGACACACAGAGAGAGATCTAATCTCAGAGGGCTCTCACCCCTCCGTCGCCATGGAGACCATGGACCAGAGGGGAAACCTTTCTCCCATCTAGGGAGGAGGTCAAGGAAGAAGAAGAAGGAGGGGGGCTCTCTCCTCCTCTCTCCCGGCAGTGCCGGAACGCTGCCCGGGACATCATCGTGTGACGGCGATCTACACCAACACCTCCGTCATCTTCACCAACATCTCCATCATCTTCCCCCATCTATATTCAGCGGTTCACTCTCCCACAACCCGCTGTACCCTCTACTTGAACATGGTGCTTTATGCTACATATTATTATCCGATGATGTGTTGCTATCCTATGATGTCTGAGTAGATTATCGTTTTCCTATCGGTGATTGATGAATTGCTATGATTGGTTTAATTTGCTTGTGGTTATGTTGCTGTCCTTTGGTGCCCATCATATGATCGCGCGCGTGGATCACACCATAGGGTTAGTTGTATGTTCATAGGACTATGTATTGGCAGGCTAGAGTGACAGAAGCTTCAAACCTAGCGTAGAAATTGATGCATATGGGATTGAAGGGGGACCAATATATCTTATTGCTATGGTTGGGTTTTACCTTAATGAACGTTAGTAGTTGCGGACGCTTGCTAATAGTTCCAATCATAAGTGCATAGAATTCCAAGTAAGGGATGACATGCTAGGAGAGGCCTCTCCCACATGATACTTGCTATTGATCTAGTAACATAGTCAATTGCTTAGGGACAATTCCACAACTCCTACCACCACTTTCCTACACTCGTTAGACACTCGTAGTTGTTTCTTTATCTAACCAGCCCCTAGTTTTATTTACGTGTTCTTTACTTCTTGCAAGCCTATGCTATCACCCCTACAAAGTACTTCTAGTTTCATACTTGTTCTAGGTAAAGCGAACGTAAGGTGTGCGTAGAGTTGTATCGGTGGTCGATAGAACTTGAGGGAATATTTGTCCTACCTTTAGCTCCTCGTTGGGTTCGACACTCTTACTTATCGAGAAAGGCTACAATTCATCCCCTATACTTGTGGGTTATCAGGCGCACTATTCATCTTCAAGACATCGACCTTCAGCCTGACCTATCTTATCGTGAGCATCTAGTTGCGGTTCTCGAGGCGACTGAGCGCAAGACCCGCAACAAGACTGCCAAATTTCTCAAAGTGCAATGGTCACACCATTCCGATAAAGAGGCTACTTCGGAACGCGAGGATCACCTCCGTTCTGAAATTCCGGAGTTCTTTCAGGCGTAGATCTCGGGGCGAGATCTTTTTGTAGTGTGGGAGAGTTTGTAATGCCCCAAGTGTGTAACCTTCCCTTTTTGGAACCTTCTTCATGTGGGTCCAACTTGTCTTGGTCATGAGAGCTCAATGCATGTATGATTTCATGTGATGTCACCTTGTATTTCTTCCTTGCATGTATGCATGCCATATTATTTCATGTCCATGTTTTTGTGTTGTTGCATGGTGTTCTTATGAGGTGATGTGATGCCTTGTGATGGTGTGATGGTGATGTGTAGATTGTGTGGAGAATGCATGTGATAGTAGGGACAATCTTGTGAGTTGCATAGGTTTCAAAACCATCTTTTCCCTCTCTCTCTCATTTATCTCTAGCTCATTTTTCCACTTGTTCCTTTCCTGATTTAAAAATGCCCATGATTTAGGTTGTTTTGAGATGTATGTGGAGATGTGAATTTGCTGACTTGGATGTGTGTTTTAAAGGTGCCAATATTCACAAAAAAGACTCCAATAAATCTGTTTTGTAAATATTTAGTTGCCCCATATATTCATTTTACATTTTATTCAAATAGGTCATGATTTATCATGTCCAAGGGTATTTTTGTTTTGTTTTTATCCACATTAGTTTCTACTGTGCTTTATTTTTCTTCTCTGGCTTTTCCTGTTATTAGAAAGACCCCAGAGTTTTATTTTTATTTTATGTGGCGCCTCAGGTGGGCTTTCTCCCCCCTGGCGGCCCAGTTTCCTTCTCCCCACGCTAAGCTCAGCTTCCACGTCCCTCCTTCTCCTCGTGACGCCGTTCTCCCCTCTGCTTGCTTTGCGTCCTGTATCAGAGAGTAGGAGCAAGCCGCCGTGAGGCATAGACGTCGAGGGCCCCCCCATATAACGTGGCGTCCGTGCCTCCCCTCGTCCTAGGGTTCCTCTCTCTCCCATCCGCCGCCGCCACTCCATTCCCCATCTCTCTTTCTCTCCCCAAGGTGAGTCTCTGCAGATGAGAACAGAGAGAGGAGAGCAGCACCTCGCCGGCGTCTACCCCGCTCCCGTCGGCGTCCAGCTCGACGTCAACAGCTCGGTCCCAGTGCACTTCGTCTTCTTCCTCGGTCTACAGCAGCGCTTCCTCGGGTCTTCTTCCCCTCCAGCGCCTCCTCCAAGCAGATCGGGTTTCTCCTTCTTCCCTAGGTGAGCAGGTTCACCTCCCTCCTTTCCCTCGGGTAGATCCAGCGGTAGCTCTGGCCGGCGAGCTTTGCAAGTTCCTGTTTGTAGAAGAGACCGATAGGCCTTGTGGTGTTCTATGTTGAGGTGCTGTGTAGTGCAGGGTGCGGTAGTTGCAGTGTGTGCAGAGGAGTCCCTCGTAGGGGGTGTTCTTCCTCCTCCTTCCCAGCTGGCGTGGTAGAGGCGCCAGTTGATAGATCGCTCCGGTGAGAGTCTCTGTCGCCGGCGCGCAGGTGCTGAGCAGAGTCATGAGTAGTGATAGTATTCCTTGAAGTAGCCCCTCCGTTCTGTCAGTAACCGAAGCATAGCGTAGTGGCACAACAGTGGGGTGTGTTGTACCCAGGTCGTGGGTTCAATTCCCCCTCGACCCCCCTTTTTGCAATTGTTTCGGCACAGTGGTGCTAGCAGTAGAAGCAGAGTAGATACCCTGCTTAGTCCCTCCTCTGTCGAGTGCTTGGTGTCTAGCAGAGTGGTTTGGGTCTGTAGGCAGCACCCTGGGATCCAGGGTTCGATTCCCCTCAGGACCCCTTTTATTTTTTGTGGCTTTCTTGCTGTTTTCTTATTTTGTTTGCTAGATGTGAAGCTATGGTATTTCTACTACTTGTGGTATTTTTTTCCTCCTCTCAAACCAGCATGTGGTGCTTGGTGAACTTGCTAGTTTGTGTTCATATATGTGTGGGTGTTTAGGTTTACTTGGTAGTAGTTCATGTGTGGATTGTGTGCATACTTGCAAGCATAGTATTGTTGTGTCTGATGCACTAGGATAAATTATGTAGATGCATCTTATAAGTTTTGGTGTAGGGTGTGGTTTGTGCTTGTGGGTCTAGTTCATGCCCTAGTGGTGCAAGTAGAGTGTGGTGTGTGTGTGTGGATGGGTTTCCCCGTCCCCACATACCTTGTGGTGTGTGTGCATCTGTGTGTGTGTGTCACACCCATGCCCAAGTTATGTTGGCCTTGATATGCTCATGATCTTGCTTATATAGTAGGGGTAGTATATATGGTGTCAACTAGGTGTGTGTCCTCCATTTCATGTGTAGGTGTTTTATTATGTTGTGCTTGTACATGTGATGGTGTGGTGGTGTGCCAAGGCACATGGACATGAGGTCTACCCGTCATGTACCCCATTGATGTTGTGGACATATGCACATGCTTGTGTAGATATAGTTCTAGTGAATAGCACATGTGATGATCCACTATTCACTACATATCATTCTATGTAGATTTCATTTCCTAGTTTGTGCCCAATTGTTCTATACAAGTGCATAGGTTTTATCTATGTTTTTGGGTTAGAATCATCCCAGGAATCCATTGGTGAGATCAGTTTTGCCATTGGAACACTTTCTGGAAATGACATATTTCAGACTTGTTCTATGTTTAGAGCTTGGTTCCATGTGATGCGGTGAGCCCAAGGGTTTGATTCTTGGTTGTGGTAGTAGAGGGTGACCCCCTCTACCACATATTGGTTTTGTTTCATGCTTAGTAATCCATATGTGCAAGTTGTGCCCAATCAAAGTAGGCATGTGGCTGAAATTCCAGATTAGTGAAAATCTGAGATTTTCACTAAGTCTGAGAATCTGTTTATATTTTCTTCTCCTGTTGATGAGCTTGTGCAGGTCAATGTGTTGTGATTCAGCCTTAGATTTCAACTGGAAAGTTGAAGATTCCATGTTTGTGTAGCTCCTTGTAAATTTTCATTCCATTTGGAGTCCTGTAGATATTGTTTTGGCTGCTGTCAAAATGCTTCAGAGCATAAACAGATAGTGAGAATCTGGAATTTTCACCAAGTCCCTGAAATTTGATATTTTTGGGCAAGTTTGCAGCTGTGTAACTTTCAGTGTTTAACTCCTTTGTGTGATCTTTTTGCTTTTGCTTGTAGTAATCTTGGATAGCTACTGCCACATATCTTATTTGGCATGTTTAGATGGCTGTAGGGCGTTTGCATGTAGCTCACAAAGTGCTATGATGCTGTTTATGGCAGATTGTGTAGTTTTGGTATTTTGATGTTTGTGAGTGCATAGTTGATGGTGTGGTGATATTCTTTGCACCACCCCATCCATGTTGGGTTTTTTATGTCTTGGCAACCTGGAAATACCAGAGTTGTGCCATTGGAGTGTGTTGTGATGAATTTGACACGTAGCACTTCATATCTTGTTTCGTTGTTTCCTGTTAATCTGTAACTCCGTTTGTAATGTTCTTTATATACTTTTGCATCATTTTCACGAGACTCATATGATTAAGTTATTCTCATCCATGTCAAGATAACTTAGAGTGCATTCCTGTCCAGGAACATGTATTTACTTCTCATGCTTGTGTTAGTGAGTAGCATAGAGGTGCATGCTCATATTCATCTCATGCATCATGTGCTTGTTGCATCTTGAGGTACTATTGTTCATTGGATGCTATTTTTATGTTGGGTAGCACCGGGATCAGAGAACGAGTACGTGGATTCGGGAGAGTACGTGCAGGACGAACAAGAGCAGTTCCAAGCCGAGGATATCAGAGGCAAGATGATATGACCTTGATTCCATCTCTAGACTTGTTATGCTAGATTACGTTTCCTTTGTCATATGCTCGCTGCCTACCACTGAAATAATTGCCTCGTGAAATGCCATGAAATCCAAACACTTATCCCTTCCTAGCAAATCTTGAATGGCTAAGTAGGCTTTGCTCAGCTACTAATGTTAGCGTTGCTAGATGCAAGTGCAATTGTCTCATGTGATAACATGAGTTTGATATCATTATGTTAAATCTGTTATTTAATTTAATGCACCTATATACTTGGTAAACAACAGAATGCCTAGCCTTTTGCCGAGTGTTTTGTTCCGTTATTGCCGCCATAGTTACCGGCTACCGGTGTTTGATTCCATAATGATCAATCCTAACACGTTCGGGGTTGTTATGGGGACCCCCTCGATAAATCGCGTAGTGTAAAGACTTGTCTGTCAGGACCCAACATTGGTGTTAATTTGCTAATCACTTAATAAACTGCATAGGGAATGGCCTACCCGAGGAATTTAAACAACAACCCAGGCCAGTGCTCCTCATGAGTGTTCGTCCAAACTAGAGCACCGTGCGGGGCCATCCCGGGGCAACTCGGGAGATTTCTCTGTCCACTGTACGCTTCGCTTATCCGACGTGTCCTGAGACTGTGATACGCGGCTCTTATCAGGGTCGTCGACACGTCGGGAGGTCCTCCTAGTCTTGTCTTACCTTAGCGATATATCTTGTGTATAGGAATCCCGGTGAAGCTTTGGTTCTCCCCAGAGTTGAGGTTTTTCCTCTAAGGAATCCGACGAGATCACGAGATTCGTGATAGAGGATTACTTTGCGGCCCATGTACGTTTGTGATGGACTAGTTGGAGCACCCGTGCAGGGTTTAATCTTTCGGAAAGCCATGCCCGCGGTTATGTGGCAACTTGGAATATTTGTTGACATCCGGTTATAGACAACTTAAACACAACTCTAATAAAATTGCCAATTGTGTGCGTAACCATGACTATCCCCTTCGAAGATCTCTCTTCGATCGGGAACATGGTGGGGTTATGATTGACGTAGGTAGGTGTTCAGGATCACTTAGTGATCATCTATTATCGACCACTAGAATAGACCGCCTTCTATTCAAGAGTTACAGAAGTTAGCCACCATATAAAGCTTAGGATGCTACAACCTAAACACTCCATCTTCCAACCTAATAACTTGACTAGTTCTGGCACCGAGGTCATAGATTGCTGAGTCCCCGTGGCTCACAGTTTCCTTCACAACACCAACAGGTTCAGGTACCCCCGAGACAGGTGATCCCGACGGCACGCAACTGGCGTGGCAGTACGATGAGGAGAACGACCGCCTGTACGTGAACTATCCAGAAGACTGAGGCATGGTTGTGATCATGGGCAAGCATGCAGGGTAGCATAGTCATTTCCTTTTTTTTGTAGTCCGTAGCGGAACTACCTTGTTTGGATGCGTGATGTAACTCTGATATATTTATGAGATGACCGTTGAATCCCTTATTGTCATTCCTCTATTATTTATGTATGTGCTATGTTACCATGTTGCGAAACGCTTAGATGCGCTTCTTTCCAATTCGGGGCCTCGATCCCCAAATCGGAAAGGACCGCATCTTAGTCGTTACATGCTCGTCCTCGAGTAGGGAAGTGATAAAGACCAAATTTTTGATGTGGAATGCTACCTAACATATTTGTTCTTTGTAACTTCTTTATTGTGGCATGAATGTTCAAATCTGTAAGATTCAAAACAAAAGTTTAATATTGACATGAAAACAATAATACTTCAAGTATAGTAGCAAAGTAATCATGAACTTTGAAATAACAAGGCCAAAGAAAGTTATCCCTACAAAATCATATAGTCTCGCTATGCTCCATCATCCCCACACAAAGAATTTAAATCATGCACAACCCCGGTATTGGCCAAGTAATTGTTTTCGCACTCTTACTTTCTCAACTTTCTCAACTCTCACGCAATACATGAGCGTGAGCCATGTATATAGCACTATAGGTGGAATAGAGTGTGGTGGAGGTTGTGAGGCAAAAAGGAGGAGATGGTCACATCGAATCGGCGTATCAACGGGTTATGGAGATGCCCATCAATAGATATCAATGTGAATGAGTAGGGATTGCCATGCAACGGATGCATTAGAGCTATAAGTGTATGGAAGCTCAGAAAGAAAACTAGTGGGTGTGCACCCAACTTGCTTGCTCACGAAGACCTAGGGCAATTTTGAGGAAGCCCATCATTGGAATATACAAGCCAAGTTATATAATGAAAATTCCCACTAGTATATGAAAGTGACAAAACAAGAGACTCTCTATCATGAAGAACGTGGTGCTATTTTTGAAGCACAAGTGTGGAAAAAGATAGTAGCATTGTCCCTTCTCTCTTTTTCTCTCATTTTTTTGTTTGGGCTCTTGCCTCTTTTTTTCATTTTTTTTGGTGGGCATCTTTGGCCTCTTTTTTGTATTTCCTCACATGGGAAAATGCTCTAATAATGATGATCATCACACTTTTATTTACTTACAACTCAATACTTAGAACAATAGTGACTCTATATGAAATGCCTCCGACAGTGTACCGGGATGTGCAACGATCTAGCTTAGCGTATGACGCTGAAACATCTCGCTAGCTATCTTACGATCATGCAATGGCAAAATGAAAATGACGGCACATGTCATGAGATGGAACGGTGGAAGTTGCATGGCAATATATCTCGGAATGGCTATGAAAATGCCATAATAGGTAGGTATGGTGGCTGTTTTGAGGAAGGTATATGGTGGGTTTGTGCACCAGCGAAAGTTGCGCGACACTAGAGAGGCTAGCAATGGTGGAAGGTGAGAGTGCATCTATACCATGGACTCACATTAGTCATGAAGAACTCATATACTTATTGCAAAAGTTTTATTAGTAATCAAAACAAAGAGCTAAACGCATACTCCTAGGGGAAGGGTTGGTAGGTGTTAACCATCGCGCGATCCCGACCACCACACAAAGGATGACAATCAATAAATCAATTATGCTCCGACTTCCTAACATAGCGGTTCACCATACGTGCATGCTACGTGAATCACTAACCTCAACACAAGTATTTCTAGATTCACAACACCCTACTAACATGACTCTAATATTACCATATCCATATCTAAAAACTAATTGTGAGGAATCAAACTTTTCTTACTAATCAATGCACTTGAATATGAAAGTTTTTATTATATCCTCTTTGGATGCCTATCATATTTAGGACTAATTTCATAACACACGCCAATTACCAAGTTACTTAGAGAGAGCACTCTCAAAATGATATAAGTGAAGATCGAGAGTTTTTATTTCTACAAAATATGACACCACCGTGCTCTAAAAAGATTTAAGTGAAGCACTAGAGGAAAATCATCTAGCTCAAAAGATATAAGTGAAGATCATGGGAGCTAAATTGCCTAGCTCAAAAGATATAAGTGAAGTGTGACAGCCCATTGCCGACGCCCCAGAAGATTCCCCTTTATTTCTGTTTCCGTCGTGTGGTTATTTTATTTCGTTCGTTGCATCGTCATTTAGTTTGCATCATCGCATCATGCATGGCATCATGTCAACTGTGTTTTGTCGGTGTTGCTTGTTGCCGTGTTGTTGGGTGTTAGTGCCTTGTAAGTGGCATTGTCTTGTTGGAGTGATGAGAGTGGGTGCGTGAGAGCCACCTTAAAACCCTGCTGTACCGAGGACCTAAAACCTTCACTCTCCTCCTCTCTTCTCTTTGATTTTGTTTTGGGGTTGTGTAAAAGTTCCGTTTTAACCCCTCTTAAAAACCGTCTTCTTTGAAAACTCCTTTTATTAAATGTGGGGGCAACCCTTGGGGTTTTATTTTATTTCTCCTTTTGTTTTATTTTAAAACCCTCTCATTTTTTTTCTCTTTTAAAGGGCTTTTATTTTATTCTTTAAATAAAGAGGTTTGATTTAATTCTTCAAAGGGGTTTGATTTTTATTCTTTTGTAACCGGGTTTTAATTTTAATTCTTCAAAAGGTTTTATATTGTTTCTTTTTAAAAATGCCCAACTATTTCTTATAGTTGGGAATATTTTTTCAAAGGAGTCAACATCATTTTTTTTATTTTTTTGTTTAAATCTATTTCTTTTGTTTGTTTGAGTTGCTGTTTAAAAAAAAGAGGAAACAAAAGAGAGAGAGGGAGAGGAGCCAGCCGACCAGGCCCAAGGCCCAGCTGGCCCAACCCTAGCGAGCCAGCCTCCCAATCCCCTCGTTCCTCCGTGCGCCGTCTTCCTCCTCTGTCCTCCCGCAACGCTTCTCTCCCCCTCGTCCCTCCCCTGCGCGCAGCCCCCTCAGCCCGATCCTCCCCAACCCTAGCGCCCTCGCCTCTTTGCACTCCCCTCGCGCCCTAGCCCTCGTCCTCGCCGTTCCCTCGCAAGCTGCCGCCCTCATCCCCGCGCGCCAGCCCCAGGCCCGAGCCGGGCCGCCCCGTGCTCTCGTCAAGCGCCGCCATGGCCGCGCCATGGCCTCGCCCTCACCCCCGACCTCCTCCGCCTCCCTGCTCGACGGCCGCGCTGCGCCCCGCCCTGCTCTAGGAGCTGTGCCGCCGTCCTCCCGCACCATGGCCCGACCTCCTCCTCCGTCGAGGCCCTCTGCGCGCTGCCGTCCACCGGAGTCCGCCAAGACCTCCAGGGCCCCGGCCTCCTCCTCCTGCGAGGTTGTGTTGCCGTGTGCTGCTGCCCATGCCGCTGTTGCATTTGCTGTGCTGGTTGCTTATGCTGCCGTTTGCTTGATGTCGCTGTTGAAGGCTGTAGCCTGCTGCCCTGCTGTTGTGTTGCTAATCTGCTGCTCTTGCTGCGATTGCTTTGCTAGCTGCTTGCTGATAATGCTAGCCGCCGCTAGTTGCTGCTAGTGCTGTTGGTTGCTGTGCCATATAGCTGCTGCTTGGAGATGCCCTTGCTGCCCATGCCGTGTTGCCAGCATGCTGCTGCCGTGCCTGCTTGCTGTAGCCGTGTGGTGGCTATCTTGCCTTGCTGTTAGTTGCATGCTAGGCTAGTTGTTGTAGCTGCTGCTAGATTGCCTTAGCTGTTGCTGCTGTAGTTGTTGCTTTGCTGCCACCTTGCTGCTTGCGTCGCGTTGTGTTTGCTGTCGCTGGTTACGTCACCAAAGACCACGAGCATCATGCCCGCTTGTCGTGGGTCGAAGACAAATTCACCGAGCACCACGACGTCCTCGACGACCCCAGAAACGAGTTCGACTTCCTCGACGTCGCTGAAGACCCGTGTTCGTCTACCGATGTGAAGACTGTGAACCGACGCCGAAGACCCGTGAACCACGACGCCGAGTACGTATAACGTCGACAAGACCCAAGTACCACGACTTCCATGACGTCCGCTACGAACCAATCCGCTTCGATATGCACGCGTCGAAGGTATACCGATGAGACGTGTCGTGTACCAAATGCATGTGATGTAAGAATTGTACGTATGTTTGCACCGTATGATTGACCGTTGCACGTTGTCCCACTATGTTGTGCTCGACACATGGGAACCCAAGATACGCGATCACCCCATTCTTTATTTAACGTTCCTGCACATGCTTCATATACATTGGCACGATATCTCGACGAGTATCAGGATAGGTACGTTCCCGTGGCATCGTTTCCGTTTTGCCGCCATAGTTTCCCTTTCGCTCGCCGTGGCGACACCTGCTTCTTTCTCTTCTTGCCGTGATGTTGTAACTTGCATGCATGACTCATACATGGCATATACCGTGTGTTGCATGGTCCTTGTGCCGTAGCTCCGATCTATGTTTCGCGTGTTACCCGACTAGGATGTCATGTAGGATCATCTCTCACCCCTTGACATGTTAACAACAATTTAATATTGCCGTGTAAATTAACTGGAGTGAATTAAATAATTAAACATGCAGTTTCGTCGATATGCAACCCGTTGCATATCGAGCTTCATTTAATGTGTAGTGTTTGCGTGAGGTGTTTTGCCATGCCATCCCATGCATCATTGAACTGATCATGCATCATAGTAGGTTATGCATCATGTTGTGCATCGTGTGGTGAATATTTGTGTTGATGTTTGTTTCCGGTTGCTCCGTCTCGATAGAGTTCCGCAAGAGTGTCGGAATGTGAGGACCCGTTCGACTACGTTGGTTCGTCGACTTCACCAAGTTGTTCTTCTTCCAAGCGGGATCTCAGGCAAGATGATCATTTCCCTAGAGACCATTACTATCATTGCCATGCTAGTTTTATCGCTTCTCTCGCTTATGTCTCGTTGCCTACCACATGTTAAATATCAGCCTGTCAACAATGCCATGATAACCTTCAACCTGTTCAACCTAGCAAACCACTGATTGGCTATGTTACTGCTTGCTTAACCCTGTGTTAGCATTGCTAGTTGCAGGTGCAGTTCCTTCCATGTGACAACATGGGTTCCTTGTCATATCACCATATTAAATGCTATTTAATTTAATGGACCTATATACTTGGTAAAAGGTGGAAGGCTCGGCCTTTCTAGCCTGGTGTTTTGTTCCACCTTTGCCCCCTTAGTTTCCGACTACCGGTGTTATGTTCCATAAATAAGCGCTCCTAACACGATCGGGGTTGTTATGGGGACCCCCTTGATAATTCATTTTAGATTAAGACTGATCTGGCAAGGCCCAACTTTGGTACTACATTTGCCTAATAACCTAATAATAATGCATAGGGACCCGCCGACACCCGCGGACTAATTTAATCAACCCCTGGGCCAGTGCTCCTCATGAGTGTTGGTCCCACCCGAGCGATGTCCGGCGCCCCTCTGGTCACCCGGAGGTTTAGCGATCCCGACGTCTAGCTCACCCGTCGTGTCCTCAGAACGAGGTACACGACTCCTATCGGGATCGTCGACACGTCGGGCGGCCTTGCTGGATTAGTTTTACCTTTAACGGAATATCTTGTGCATCGGGATTCCGGTGATGCTTTGGGTAATCTCAGAGTTGAGGTTTTCCACTAGGGAATCCGATGAGATCGCGAGCTTCGTGATTGAGGATTTCTATGCGGCTTGTGGTAATTTGTGATGGACTAGTTGGAGCACCCCTGCAGGGTTAAATCTTTCGGAAAGCCGTGCCCGCGGTTATGTGGCAACGTGGAAAATTTGTTTAACACTGGTTCTAGATAACTTGAAGTTAACTTAATTAAAATATGCCAACTGCGTGCGTAACCGTGACTGTCTCTTTCGTGAGTTCTTTCTCCGATTGAGGACATGGTGGGGTTATGTCTGATGTAGGTAGGTGTTCAGGATCATTCATTTGATCATCAGTAGTTCACGTCCGTTATGCGTAGATCTTCCCCCTCTTATTTCTTGTACTCGTAAGTTAGCCACCAAATATATGCTTAGCCGATGCTGCAATCTCACCACTTAACCATGCCTCACCCATTAAGCTTTGCTAGTCTTGATACCTTTGGAAATGAGATTGCTGAGTCCCCTGTGGCTCACAGATTACTACAACAGCAGTTGCAGGTACAAGTAAAGGTTACTTGACGCGAGCGCGTTGATTGTTCATTTGGAGTTGCTTCTTCTTCTTCTTCTTCATCGACCTAGGATGGGTTCTAGGCCGGCAGCCTGGGATAGCAAGGATGGACGTCGTTCTTTCTTTTCTTGTTTGTTTTCGTTCGTAGTCGGACCCTGCTCTTACTCTTGATGTTTATGCAATGTACTGATGTGGCTCTGATGTAGCTTGTGGCGAGTGTAAGCCAACTCTGTATATATATCTCTTCTTTTCAGTACTTGTACTTGTAATGATATCCATTATTGCGACACGACGAGATGCGCTTCTATCCCTGACGAGGCCTTCGTGCCAAATTGAGGATAGGGTCGCATCTTGGGCGTGACAAGTTGGTATCAGAGCAGTTTTGACCTAGGAGCCCCTTGATTGATCGAAATTGGCCGAGTCGAGTCTAGTGAAAAAAATACTTTGAGTCTAATTATATATCGGAGAGTAGGATTCTTTTTTCTCCTCTTCTATGCTCTCGTGAGGAATCTTGACGTAATAATTTAATTCTACTCCTCTTCTCACTCAAATTTTTTTTAGGATCACGCGGATATTTTTGGAGTCTATATGATGCCGATGTGACAGAGTCCTGTCTTGGTGCCTCCTATCTGCTCTAAGTCTCAGGGGAGTTGAGCTCCAGGGGATTCTTGAGCACATCGTTATCATTCAGATTTCTTAGTATCTCAGAACGAAGGATGTTCGTAATTGCTTCAATACTAGTAGTGGCGAGATAACCCCGATGTCCCCAGTACTGGTGCAGATTGTTCGGGAGTACTGCCATACTTGGTATCGTTGTGATCACGAGGGTTTGTTGTAGATGAAGGTCTAAGATTCTGTTTGTGTGTTGACGGATGTGATACAGGTGACGGGTTAGTTTAGGAGTTGTGTGAAATACTCCTTGTATCCGTGTACCAGATTGCATGACCAGTTATTTCGGGAATTCATAGGTGGGAATTCAAGTAGTTGCTTATAGGACAATCTTCCAACAAATCCTCACCCTTTGTTTTGTTGAACTATGGTAATTCAAGTTGCTTCGATGTCAAATGGTGATTTCAGACCTTTCCTAAGAGGTGTTCTTATATTTTTACGTGAGTGCAAATTCTTTGCTCAATCAGATCGTCGTATCAATTCTTTTTTAACCGGTGTGTTTTTCTTCAAGTGGATTCAATCCTCTCTAATATTTGCAAGATCTTTCTCTCATTTTATTCTGGAGTTCATCTCATCTAGCCCAAGTTGTCTTTTGTTTTCCCCGCCCTCCCACCCTTTTCTTCAGTGATTCAATTTTCATCCAAGAGTTTTATCTTTTCATTGTGCTTTCGCTGTCTGTTCTTTTCTTTCTTACCCGGTGATTCATTGTGAAGATTCTCGGGAGATTCATGTCATATTTGTTCATTCTTGTCATTCTTACCGGTGAATTTAATTCAGTTGTCCGAGTCATCATATCCTTTTCATCCTTGTAATTCTTTTCTATGTTGGAAATTTTTATTAGTCTATCTTCTTGTGGTCGTTTCTCTCTATTCTATCCGGAGCGTTGAAGTTATCTCAGAATTCTTGTTCTCAATTCTTTTAATTATTTCGAGGTTCTCAACCTCATCTAGTTTTCATTTCTACCGGTGCAGTATCTTCCTTTGTTAGTAATTGTTTCAACGGTGGTTTCTTTGAGTGGGCCCATAACCCACAGGTTCCTTCCCAGGATCTTTCCTGGCTCTTTTAATCTTTTCCCGGAGATCATTAATTCTTTTCAGCTTTGACGTAAGTATGAATTTCATCAGTCATATTCTTTCTTCAAGATCTATTCGAATTAATTCTCAGATTTGGCTCAACCTTTCATTCTTCACTATTCCGGAGTATCTCTTTATCCTTGGTGCTGTTTCTCGTGATCATTCTCGGCTTGCAATCCGAAGGAGTGTTTCTCTCGAATCTTGGTCCATTCTCTTGGAGATTCATCATTTCAGCTTGGTGCCATCTTCTTAATTGTTGTTAATCATGAGTATCCTTTTCTTGCGATCCGGTGCATTTCTGAGTTGTTTTCATTCTCGTTCCTCCGAAGGCCATCATTTTAGAAGATTCTTCATTCTCAGCTTTCAGCTTTCATCCTCAAATCTTCTTAATTGTTGCCTCTTCGTTCGTCTCTCGATTTTCCGGTGCTTTGTTCAAGTTTTTTCTCAGGTGGCTTATGATCCCTTCATTCTCTTGTTTCTCCATTAATTCGTGTTGTTCCTTTTTAATTGTGAATTCTTACCGGTGCTTCCTTCAATTATGCTTCAAGTGGTGCTTATCTCTCTATTTCTTCAAGGTTCTTTCAAGTAGAATAAGTTGTATGCTAGATCCGTTGCTTGTCATCAATTTAACTTGATGAAGGATAAGTGTAACATAATTCTTATTCTTGTTTCATCAAATGATTTCAATTCTTCTTCCGGAGTGGCTCATGGTTTCAATTCTTTTCTCAAGTGCCTATCTTTCTTTTCCGGAGTTCCAAGTTTTTTTAAGTATCTCTTTGTGAGACTTCATCTAAATTTTGGCAAGGTCGTAATCTTATTATTTTCTACCTTCATGTCATTGCATCATTCATTTTTATACGGAGGTCCTTCTTGGTGGTTCATCAAGGTTTCAACCCATTCTCAAGTGTTCTTCAAGATTCTTGTTGGAGAACCTCAAGTATCCTTTCTCTTGCATTTCCAAGTGCAATTGTTCTTCCTTTATCCTTTGAGGTGGTATTATAGCATTATTGTTAGTCCAGGAGTTTCAAAGAGTTTTCTTTCAGGAATGAGATAATTAAACCCACCAATTCTATAGTCATGAGATATTTCAACCCATGATTTCTTCATTGAGATATCTTGGTTTGGATTCACCTAAAGCTTTTCCTATGGATTGTTGCTATCATGGTGCTTGTCATTAATCCAAGTTCTCAATGTATCCTTTTGGTGTAAGAATTGTTCATATCTTGTTTCTCCCAATCTATCCTTGTTTCTTTTAGTGGTTGGTTGTCGCCTCATATTTGTTGAGATGATTTTCATAAGCCCACTACTATCTTGATCTTTTCGTTGTTGGTTTTCCAATTGCTACGTCTATTCTCTGTCCGGAGGCTCTTCAATTCTATTGTGATGATAGTTTTCATTCTTTTCTTCATTCTCTTCTTCTGCTTGAGCTAGTTCCTATTCTATTTGTTCTAGAGGCTTTGTGATGTTGCTCTTTTGGGTCTATTATGTTGTTCTATCAACTTCATGGTGTTCCCTTGTTCTATTTACTTGTTTTCTATGAATATTGTCTAATTCTCTCTTCTTATCGAATTTTTTTGTCCCATTTTCCTACCGAAGTGCTGCCGAAATTTTCCGTGAATCCTTGCTTCTTTCTCATATCATTCCTCATCGCCTTGCAACTTTCAAGGATCGTTGGTTTCACTCGTTTGTCAAAGAAGCGACTAAGTTTTACCTCTTGTTCTTTCTCATCATCTCCCCCCTTTCATTCTTGGATCTCGGGGCGAGATCCTCTTGTAGTGTAGGAGAGTTGTGACAGCCCATTGCCGACGCCCCAGAAGATTCCCCTTTATTTCTGTTTCCATCGTGTGGTTATTTTATTTCATTCGTTGCATCGTCATTTAGTTTGCATCATCGCATCATGCATGGCATCATGTCAACTGTGTTTTGTCGGTGTTGCTTGTTGCCGTGTTGTTGGGTGTTAGTGCCTTGTGAGTGGCGTTGTCTTGTTGGAGTGATGAGAGTGGGTGCGTGAGAGCCACCTCAAAACCCTGCTGCACCGAGGACCTAAAACCTTCACTCTCCTCCTCTCTTCTCTTTGATTTTGTTCTCGGGTTGTGTAAAAGTTCCGTTTTAACCCCTCTTGAAAACCGTCTTCTTTGAAAACTCCTTTTATTAAATGTGGGGGCAACCCTTGGGGTTTTATTTTATTTCTCCTTTTGTTTTATTTTAAAACCCTCTCATTTTCTTTTCTCTTTTAAAGGGATTTTATTTTATTCTTTAAATAAAGAGGTTTTATTTAATTCTTCAAAGGGGTTTGATTTTTATTCTTTTGTAAACGGGTTTTAATTTTAATTCTTCAAAAGGTTTTATATTGTTTCTTTTTAAAAATGCCCAACTATTTCTTATAGTTGGGAATATTTTTTCAAAGGAGTCAACATCATTTTTTTTTGTTTAAAGCTATTTCTTTTGTTTGTTTGAGTTGCTGTTTAAAAAAAAGAGGAAACAAAAGAGAGAGAGGGAGAGGAGCCAGCCGACCAGGCCCAAGGCCCAGCTGGCCCAACCCTAGCGAGCCAGCCTCCCAATCCCCTCGTTCCCCCGTGCGTCGTATTCCTCCTCTGTCCTCCCGTAGCGCTTCTCTCCCCCTCGTCCCTCCCCTGCGCGCAGCCCCCTCAGCCCGATCCTCCCCAACCCTAGCGCCCTCGCCTCTCTGCACTCCCCTCGCGCCCTAGCCCTCGTCCTCGCCGTTCCCTCGCGAGCTGCCGCCCTCATCCCCGCGCGCCAGCCCCAGGCCCGAGCCGCGCTACCCCGTGCTCGCGTCAAGCGCCGCAATGGCCGCGCCATGGCCTCGCCCTCACCCCCGACCTCCTCCGCCTCCCTGCTCGACGGCCGCGTTGTGCCCCGCCCTGCTCCAGGAGCTGTGCTGCCGTCCTCCCGCACCATGGCCCGACCTCCTCCTCCGTCGAGGCCCTCTACGCGCCGCCGTCTGCCAGAGTCCGCCAAGACCTCCAGGGCCCCGGCCTCCTTCTCCTGCGAGGTTGTGTTGCCGTGTGCTGCTGCCCATGCCGTTGTTGCACTTGCTGTGCTGGTTGCTTATGCTGTCGTTGCTGCCGTTTGCTTGATGTTGCTGTCGGAGGCTGTAGCCTGCTGCCGTGCTGTTGTGTTCTAAGCTGCTGCTCTTGCTGCGGATTGCTTTGCTAGCTGCTTGTTGATAATGCTAGCCGCCGCTAGTTGCTGCTAGTAGTGTTGGTTGCTATGCCGTATAGCTGCTGCTTGGAGATGCCCTTGCTGCCCATGTCGTGTTGCCAGCATGCTGCTACCGTGCCTTCTTGCTGTAGCCGTGTGGTGGCTAGCTTGCCTTGCTATTAGTTGCATGCTAGGCTAGTTGTTGTAGCTACTGCTAGATTGCCTTAGCTCTTGCTGCTGTAGCTGTTGCTTTGCTGCTGCCTTGCTGCTTGCGTCGCGTTGTGTTTGCTGTCGCTGGTTACATCGCCAAAGACCACGAGCACCATCCCCGCTTGTCGTGGGTCGACGAAAAATTCACCGAGCACCACGACGTCCTCGACGACCCCGGAAACGAGTTTGACTTCCTCGACGTCGCCGAAGACCCGTGTTCGTCTACCGATGTGAAGACCGTGAACCGACGCCGAAGACCCGTGAACCACGACACCGAGTACGTATAACATCGACAAGACCCGAGTACCACGACTTCCACGACGTCCGCTACGAACCAATCCACTCCGATATGCACGCGTCGAAGGTATACCGATGAGACGTGTCGTGTACCGAATGCATGTGATGTAAGAGTTGTATGTATGTTTGCACCGTATGATTGACCGCTGCACGTTGTCCCACTATGTTGTGCTCGACACGTGGGAACCCGAGATACGGGATCACCCCATTCTTTATTTAACGTTCCCGCACACGCTTCATATACGTTGGCACGATATCTCGACGAGTATCGGGATAGGTACGTTCCCGTGGCATCATTTCCGTTTTGCCGCCATAGTTTCCCTTTCGCTCGCCGTGGCGACACCTGCTTCTTTCTCTTCTTGCCGTGATGTTGTAACTTGCATGCATGACTCATACATGGCATATACCGTGTGTTGCATGGTCCTTGTGCCGTAGCTCCGATCTATGTTTCGCGTGTTACCCGACTAGGATGTCATGTAGGATCATCTCTCACCCCTTGACATGTTAACAACAATTTAATATTTCCGTGTAAATTAACGGGAGTGAATTAAATAATTAAACATGCAGTTTCGTCGATATGCAACCCGTTGCATATCGAGCTTCATTTAATGTGTAGTGTTTGCGTGAGGTGTTTTGCCATGCCATCCCATGCATCATTGAACTGATCATGCATCATAGTAGGTTATGCATCATGTTGTGCATCGTGTAGTGAATATTTGTGTTGATGTTTGTTTCCGGTTGCTCCGTCTCGATAGAGTTCCGCAAGAGTGTCGGAATGTGAGGACCCGTTCGACTACGTTGGTTCGTCGACTTCACCAAGTTGTTCTTCTTCCAAGCGGGATCTCAGGCAAGATGATCATTTCCCTAGAGACCATTACTATCATTGCCATGCTAGTTTTATCGCTTCTCTCGCTTATGTCTCGTTGCCTACCACATGTTAAATATCAGCCTGTCAACAATGCCATGATAACCTTCAACCTGTTCAACCTAGCAAACCACTGATTGGCTATGTTACTGCTTGCTTAACCCTGTGTTAGCATTGCTAGTTGCAGGTGCAGTTCCTTCCATGTGACAACATGGGTTCCTTGTCATATCACCATATTAAATGCTATTTAATTTAATGGACCTATATACTTGGTAAAAGGTGGAAGCCTCGGCCTTTCTAGCCTGGTGTTTTGTTCCACCTTTGCCCCCTTAGTTTCCGACTACCGGTGTTATGTTCCATAAATGAGCGCTCCTAACACGATCGGGGTTGTCATGGGGACCCCCTTGATAATTCGTTTTAGATTAAGGACCTAATAATGCATAGGGACCCGCCCAACTTTGGTACTACATTTGCCTAATAACCTAATAATAATGCATAGGGACCCGCCGGCACCCGCGGACTAATTTAATCAACCCCTGGGCCAGTGCTCCTCATGAGTGTTGGTCCCACCCGAGCGATGTCCGGCGCCCCTCTGGTCACCCGGAGATTTAGCGATCCCGACGTCTAGCTCACCCGTCGTGTCCTCAGAACGAGGTACGCGACTCCTATCGGGATCGTCGACACGTCGGGCGGCCTTGCTGGATTAGTTTTACCTTTAACGGAATATCTTGTGCATCGGGATTCCGGTGATGCTTTGGGTAATCTCAGAGTTGAGGTTTTCCACTAGGGAATCCGACGAGATCGCGTGCTTCGTGATTGAGGATTTCTATGCGGCTTGTGGTAATTTGTGATGGACTAGTTGGAGCACCCCTGCAGGGTTAAATCTTTCGGAAAGCCGTGCCCGCGATTATGTGGCAACGTGGAAAATTTGTTTAACACTGGTTCTAGATAACTTGAAGTTAACTTAATTAAAATATGCCAACTGCGTGCGTAACCGTGACTGTCTCTTTCGTGAGTTCTTTCTCCGATTGAGGACATGGTGGGGTTATGTCTGATGTAGGTAGGTGTTCAGGATCATTCATTTGATCATCAGTAGTTCACGTCCGTTATGCGTAGATCTTCCCCCTCTTATTTCTTGTACTCGTAAGTTAGCCACCAAATATATGCTTAGCCGATGCTGCAATCTCACCACTTAACCATGCCTCACCCATTAAGCTTTGCTAGTCTTGATACCTTTGGAAATGAGATTGTTGAGTCCCCTGTGGCTCACAGATTACTACAACACCAGTTGCAGGTACAGGTAAAGGTTACTTGACGCGAGTGCGTTGATTGTTCATTTGGAGTTGCTTCTTCTTCTTCTTCATCGATCTAGGATGGGTTCCAGGCCGGCAGCCTGGGATAGCAAGGATGTACGTCGTTCTTTCTTTTCTTGTTTGTTTTCGTCCGTAGTCGGACCCTGCTCTTACTCTTGATGTTTATGCAATGTACTGATGTGACTCTGATGTAGCTTGTGGCGAGTGTAAGCCAACTCTGAATATATATCTCTTCCTTTCAGTACATGTACTTGTAACGATATCCATTCTTGCGACACGACGAGATGCGCTTCTATCCCTGACGAGGCCTTCGTGCCAAATTGAGGATAGGGTCGCATCTTGGGCGTGACAAGTTGGTATCAGAGCAGTTCCGACCTAGGAGCCCCTTGATTGATCGAAATTGGCCGAGTCGAGTCTAGTGAAAATTGAGTCTAGTTATATATCGGAGAGTAGGATTCTTTTTTCTCCTCTTCTATGCTCTCGTGAGGAATCTTGACGTAATAATTTAATTCTACTCCTCTTCTCACTCAAATTTTTTTGAGGATCACGCGGATATTTTTGGAGTCTATATGATGCCGATGTGACGGAGTTCTGTCTTGGTGCCTCCTATCTTCTCTAAGTCTCAGGGGAGTTGAGCTCCAGGGGATTCTTGAGCACATCGTTATCATTCAGATTTCTTAGTATCTCAGAATGAAGGATGTTCGTAATTGCTTCAATACTAGTAGTGGCGAGATAAACCCGATGTCCCCAGTACTGGTGCAGATTGTTCGGGAGTACTGCCATACTTGGTATCGTTGTGATCACGAGGGTCTATTGTAGATGAAGGTCCGAGATTCTGGTTGTGTGTTGACGGATGTGATACAGGTGATGGGTTAGTTTAGGAGTTGTGTGAAATACTCCTTGTATCCGTGTACCAGATTGCATGACCAGTTATTTCGGGAATTCATAGGTGGGAATTCAAGTAGTTGCTTATAGGACAATCTTCCAACAAATCCTCACCCTTTGTTTTGTTGAACTATGGTAATTCAAGTTGCTCCGATGTCAAATGGTGATTTCAGACCTTTCCTAAGAGGTGTTCTTATATTTTTACGTGAGTGCAAATTCTTTGCTCAATCAGATCGTCGTATCAATTCTTTTTCAACCGGTGTGTTTCTCTTCAAGTGGATTCAATCCTCTCTAATATTTGCAAGATCTTTCTCTCATAGATATTCAGAGAATTCATACTAACAACATGGCAATCATGTTTTTCATTCAAGCAGATATCATGAACCACTTTATAATTTTCTTCTTTCAACACTTCATCAAAATTTTCAGATTCATGATTTTCAAACAAAACTCCATAGAGATAGTGAAGTGCACTCAACTCACTAGCAAATTGTTCACCATAATTTGGTCTTTTGAAAAGATTAGCAAGTGGATGAGGATCCATATCAATAGATTTTTAGCAAGCGAAGATGCAAGCAAATAGAAGGCACATGGCAACACAAGCAAACATAGCAACAAAAAGGCTAACAGAAGAAGAGCGAATAAAAAGGAAAATCTTTTTGGTATTTTCGGAAAATCGTTGTAGAAGTGGGGGAGAGGAAAACGAGAGGCAACAAGCAAATAATGTAAATGCAAGAGATGAGTTTGCGATAGGTACTTGGTAGATATGCTTCACTTGGATACTCCCCGACAACGGCGCCAGAAATTCTTCTTGCTACTTCTTGAGCTTGCGTTGGTTTTTCCCTTGAAGAGGAAAGGGTGATGCAGCAAAGTAGAGATAAGTATTTCCCTCAGTTTGAGAACCAAGGTATCGATCCAGTAGGAGTATCAAGATAAGGCATCAATGAACCTGCGCAAAAACAAACAAACTTGCACCCAACGCGATAAAGGGGTTGTCAATCCCTTCACGATTACTTGCAAGGTGAGATCTGATAGTCATGAAAGGTAAATATAAATAAAAGTGCAGCAAGGTATTTTTGGTATTTTTGTATGTAGATCTGAATATATGATGTGTAAAATAGACCCGGGGGCCATAGTGTTCACTAGAGGCTTCTCTCATAATAGCAAGTATTACGGTGGGTGAACAAATTACTGTCGAGCAATTGAGAGAATCACGCAAAGTCATGACGATATCTAAGGCAATGATCATACATATAGGCATCACGTCCGAGACTAGTAGACCGATACTTTCTGCATCTACTACTATTACTCCACACATCGACCGCTATCCAGCATGCATCTAGTGTATTAAGTTCATAACAAATGGAGTAACGCCTTAAGCAAGATGACATGATGTAGAGGGATAAATTCATGCAATATGATATAACCCCCATGTTTTTACCCTTGATGGCAACAACACGATGCGTGCCTCGCTACCCCTTCTGTCACTAGGTGAGGACACCGCACGATATGAACCCAAAACCTAGCACTTCTCCCATTGCAAGAATTATAGATCAAGTTGCCAAACGAAACCCATAACTCGAAGAGAATTACAAGGATACGAAATCATGCATATAATAAATCATAGGAGACTCAAATGATATTCATAGATAATCTGATCATAAATCCACAATTCATCGGATCTCGACAAACACACCGCAAAAAAAGTTACATCGGATAGATCTCCATGAAGATCATGGAGAATTTTGTATTGAAGATCCAAGAGAGAGAAGAAGCCATCTAGCTACTAGCTATGGACCCGAAGGTCTGTGGTGAACTACTCACGCATCATCGTAGAGGCAATGGTGTTGATGAAGAAGCCCTCCGTGTACGAATCCCCCTCTTGCAGGGCACCAGAATGGTCCCCAGATGGGATCTCGTGGAGACAGAAGATTGGGGCGGCGGAAAAGTATTTTTGTGGCTCTCTCTCATGGTTTCGGGATTTTTGGGGATTTATCGGCGAAAGAGGTAGGGCAGAGGAGGCAAGGGGGGCCCACAAGCCTGCTAGGCGCCCCCCTAGGGCGCTCCTAGGGGGCTCGTGACTTCCCACGAGACCTCGTGCCTTGGTTCTCAAGTCTTCTGGGTATCTTCTGTTATGGAAAAAATCATCCCGCAGGTTTTATTCCGTTTGGACTCCGTTTAATATTCTTTTATGAAAAAGGTCAAAAACACGGAAAAACAGAAACTGGCACTAGGCACTGAGTTAATAGGTTAGTCCCCAAAATGATATAAAAGGCATATAAATGCATGTAAAACATCCCAAGATGATAAGATAATAGCATGGAACAATCAAAAATTATAGATACATTGGAGACGTATCAGATGTGCATCCAACTTCCTTTCTCATGAAGACCTTGGGCATTTAAGGACGCCCATCATCGGAATATACAAGCCAAGTTCTACAATGAATAATGCTCACTAGCATATGAAAGTGACCAAACAAGAGACTCTATATGAAGAACATGGTGCCACTTTGAGGCACAAGTGTGGTAAAGGATAGTAGCAAAGTCTCCTTTTCTCTCATTTTTTTTTCATGGTGGGCTTTTTTTTTCTCTTTTTTCGCCTCCCCCATTTTTTTGTGGTGAGGGTCATTTGGCCTCCCCCATTTTTGATTTTTTGTCCAGAGTATCATCCCGACTTTTGGGGGAATCATAGTCTCCATCATCCTTTCCTCATTGGGACAATGCTCTAATAATGATGATCATCACACTTTTACTTACTTACAACTTGATATGAAAAACTGATAGGATGATATGACTATATATGAATGCCTCTGGCAGTGTACCAGGATGCGCAATGTTCTAGTGTAGCAAACAATATCAAAAAACAGACAAGCCATGTAAGTATCATGCTAGCTATCTTACGATCATGCAAATCAATATGACAATGGAAGTACAAGTCATATGAAGTGACGATGGAAGTTGCAGGGAAATATATCTCGGAATGGCTATGGAAATGCCATGATAGGTAGGTATGGTGGTTGTTTTGAGGAAGATATAATGAGGCTTATGTGCAACAAAGCGTATCATGTCATGGGGTTTGGATGCACCGGCGAAAGTTTCACCAATCCTCGAAGTGAGAATGGGCAATGCATGGTATCGAAGAGGCTAGCAAATATGAGGTGGTGAGAGTGCGTATATCCATGATTTCACATTAGTCATACATAACTCACATACTTATTGAAAGGTTTTATTAGCTCTCTCGAAGCAAAGTACTACTCGCATACTCCCAGGGAGGAGGTTGGTTAAAGTTAACCATCACGCACCCCCGATTATAATAACACAAAGGATTTCAATCAAGGATAAATTATGCTCCAATGTTCATCACATAACTAGAGACTATACATGCATGCTTCGGGAATCAGAAACCTTAACATCAGTATTCTTACTAATCCACAATCATCAACTAGTGCACCCACATATTACTATCTTAATGTCGCAAAACTATTGCAGGGAATCCAACATATCATATTCAATGATCTACAAGTTTTATGTAGGATTTTATGACTAACCATGTAAATAACCAATTCCTTTTGACTCTCCAAATAGGTATAAGTGAAGGATGAAAGTTTAATTCTTTCTAAAAAAAGACCACACTCTAATAAATATAAGTGAAGCAAAAGAGCATTCTACAAATAACGGTTTTCTATATGTAGAGAAACATGCATCCAACTTCAAATGATATAAGTGAAGCACATGAAGCATTCTATAAAGCCATAATCAAAAGATATAAGTGAAGTGAAAAGAGCATTCTATAAATAAATCGTGGAATTTCCCAAACCGGCATGGTGCATTTATAAAAGGAAAATAAAAGGCACACAATGCTCCAACAATTTATGCATATCATGTGAACAAAACAAAAACCAAAACATACCGATAGTTGTTGAAGAAGAAAGATGGGATGCCTTCCAGGGCATCCCCAAGCTTAGACGCTTGAGTTTCCTTGAATATTTACTTGGTGTGACTTGGGCATACCCAAGCTTGAGCTCTTGACTCTCCTTGTTCTATTGATATTAATACCTCCTCGATCTTCGAACACTTCATTCACACAAAACTTGACAAAACTTTTATTAGAAATGTTATACATAATAATCAAATCTCATCATGTCCTTCCATAAAATTATCGTATAATTATAATAAAACATTAACTATTTTATGCTATCACAATTCTATGGCTCCCAAGTCAATGGGGCTCAACAAGAATTCAAACATACGCACACAAAGCAACTATAACATCAATCTGTGAAAAGTTGGATAGTTTGGAAAGATGCTGATGAAACATATACTTTTGTAACTCAGAAAATTCTGAAAACTTAAGACGTGGTAAAAACATTGTGTAACAGTAGTATGTAAAATTTTCAGATTTTGTTGACGTTCCAGTAAAATATGAAAAACAAAAACTACAGCCAAAGTTTCTGTTTTTACACAACGCATATCAAACAACCAATTTAAACATCCTAAAGTTAAATCTTAGCACATCATTTTTATAATATGATGGATATGTACAAGGGGATAATTATTTTTGTTGGGAATTTGATGTAATCAAGATTCACAAAGTTTCCATGGGCATGAAAAAAATACAAGTACGTACCCCACTTCAATGGTGCTCCTCTTTCTTACTTTCACCTTACTTTTTGAAAATTTTAAGTTCCCCACATTATTTTTTGTTTTAATTATTTTAAAAGCACACACCAGAAATAAATGACTCTCTAAAACTTCCGGGTTGTCTCAGTGGCAACACTTTCTTCAAAGCCATTAAGCTAGGCATATAGTTCTCAAATAATTGATCCACCTGGATCCCAAGGTATACCAAAGCTAAATTTAATTAGCAATGATTTTTAATGAAGTAATGAACACAAAGCAACATATATTATGTAGCAGCAAAGTCTAGCTCTCTTCCTATGCATTGCCATGTCAGAAAAGAACAACTAATGCACACAAAGCAAAGGCCAACACATAGCATAAGTGGTTTCTTGCAATTTAATCGTGTTGGAAACATAGAGAGGTGGATATGTGGTTCCTCTCTCATAATAATTGCAAGTAGGAGCAAAAATCACATGCATATTATATTCATCAAAATCATCATGTGTGATATTAAGACGCAACCCATCAACATAGTCTTTAATAAGTGCAAACTTGTCCGATATGGTGTTGTTTGGAGAATTCAAAAAGATAATAGGACTATCATTTGTGGGTGCAATAGCAACAATTTCATACATAACATATGCAACTATAGTAAGTTCATATCCATAAGGATAGTTCATATTGGCATCATGGCCACAAGCATATCAAGTATCAAGTTCGTCAAAAAGGGATATTTCAAATGAATCCAAGGGATCATGCCAATCATTATAGCATTCATCCTTCGGTATGTGCGAAGGGAAATTAAACAATGTAGGAGTTGAAGAGTTACTCGCATTAAGAGGTGGGCATGGGTAGCTAATCTGCTCTTCCTCCTTTTGTTCTTCTCTCTCCTCCTCATCTTTTTCATCTAATGAGCTCACAGTTTCAGCAATTTCTTCTTCCCTAGATTCCTGCAAAATATTAATCTCTTCCAAGGCAGCAAACATTCTCTCAATAAATTCATTAATATCAGCATTGTATTCATAATTCTCATAGCAATATCTAAGTATGGCAAGATTTCCAGATTTGTAAGGAATATCATCATACTTCTCAATCAAAGAAGCAATTTCATATGACCCTTAAAAGCAACAAATTCTTCTATTTGTTCCACAACTTATTAATCATATATACCATTAGCATAAGAGTACAAGGTTTTATTATCATTAAATTGACATTGAAAGGGAAGGTGTATACCCTTACTCTTAGAGCAACAAGTATAATCACTTCTCACGCATAAATCCCAAGCATACGAAAGCAACATTTTAATTTGATCACATAAGTGTTTAACTTTATGAGACAACTGATAATCCCTAAAGTACTCACATTGATCCAACATGACTCCCCTTATCATGTTGAACGACATTTTCTCACAATTATCGAAGTAGTAATTAATGTGTTTCACATAACTAGCATCGATGGTTTTAGGAGGTTCCCCATCTCCATGAGTAGCAAGTAGAACTATTTTTTGGGTGTTTTGTGTCCCATATACATAACTAAAGATGTAAAACAACTAATAACAGAAAAAAATACTTAGCGATAAAGCAAACAAGCACACACGAGAATATCATCCGCTATGCTATTGCTCCCCGACAACGGTGGGAGAAAAGTTCTTGATAACCCACAAGTGTAGGAGATTGTTTGTAGCCTTTTTCGATAAGTAAGAGTGTCGAACCCAAAGAGGAGCTAAAGGTAGAATTAATATTCTCTCAAATTCTATCGACCACCGATACAACTATACACACGTTAATGCTTACTTTACCTAGAACAAGTATGAAACTATTTTTTGGGAAGGAAACTAGAAGTACTTAGTAGGTGTAATAGATAGTTTTGCAAGATAATATAGAACATGGAAATAAAATTTATGTGCTGCTTAGATAAAGATTAATTTAGTTATTTGTTTAGTAGAAAGATTTTTGTGTAACACAAGAGAAAGGTTGTCCATAGGCAATTGAATCTAATATGATAGATACTTATCATATGCAATGAGGGAGAGGCATGCACTAACACACTTTCCGTACTTGGATCATATGCACTTATGTTTAGAACCCTAGCAAGCATCCACAAGTACTAAAGGGCATTAAGGTAAAACCCAACCATAGCATTAAACATCAAGTCCTCTTTACTCCCATAAACAAACAACTCCCTTACTTGGGTGTAAGCTGTTGGAATTATGCCCTAGAGGCAATAATAAATATAGTTATTATTATAATTCCTGTATCAAGATAATCGTTTATTATCCATGCTATAATTGTATTGAATGAAGACTCATTTACATGTGTGGATACATAGACAAAACACCGTCCCTAGCAAGCCTCTAGTTGGCTAGCCAGTTGATCAAAGATAGTCAGTGTCTTCTGATTATGAACAAGGTGTTGTTGCTTGATGACTGAATCACGTCATTAGGAGAATCACGTGATGGACTAGACCCAAACTAATAGACGTAGCATGTTGATCGTGTCATTTTGTTGCTACTGTTTTCTGCGTGTCAAGTATTTATTCCTATGACCATGAGATCATATAACTCACTGACACCGGAGGAATGCTTTGTGTGTATCAAACGTCGCAACATAACTGGGTGACTATAAAGATGCTCCACAGGTATCTCCGAAGGTGTTAGTTGAGTTAGTATGGATCGAGACTGGGATTTGTCACTCCGTGTGACGGAGAGGTATCTCGGGGCCCACTCGGTAATACAACATCACACACAAGCCTTGCAAGCAATGTAACTTAGTGTAAGTTGCGGGATCTTGTATTACGGAACGAGTAAAGAGACTTACCGGTAAACGAGATTGAAATAGGTATACGGATACTGACAATTGAATCTCGGGCAAGTAACATACCGAAGGACAAAGGGAATGACATACGGGATTATATGAATCCTTGGCACTGAGGTTCAAACGATAAGATCTTCGTAGAATATGTAGGATCCAATATGGGCATCCAGGTCCCGCTATTGGATATTGACCGAGGAGTCTCTCGGGTCATGTCTACATAGTTCTCGAACCCGCACGGTCTGCACACTTAAGGTTCGACATTGTTTTATGCGTATTGGAGTTATATGGTTGGTTACCGAATGTTGTTCGGAGTCCCGTATGAGATCAAGGACGTCACGAGGGTTTCCGGAATGGTCCGAAAACGAAGATTGATATATAGGATGACCTCATTTGATTACCGGAAGGTTTTCGGAGTTACCGGGAATGTACCGGGAATGACGAATGGGTTCCGGGAGTTCACCGGGGGGGGGGGGGGGCAACCCACCCCGGGGAAGCCCATAGGCCTTGAGGGTGGCACACCAGCCCTTAGTGGGCTGGTGGGACAGCCCAAAAGGGCCCTATGCGCCAAGAAGAGAAAATCAAGAGAAAAAAAAAGAGGAGGTGGGAAGGAAGGGAAGGACTCCCTCCCACCAAACCAAGTCCAACTCGGTTTGGGGGGGGGAGTCCTCCCCCCTTGGACTCGGCCGACCCCCTTGGGGCTCCTTGAGCCCCAAGGCAAGGTCCCCTCCCTCCCACCTATATATACGGAGGTTTTAGGGCTGATTTGAGACGACTTTTCCACGGCAGCCCGACCACATACCTCCACGGTTTTTCCTCTAGATCGCGTTTCTGCGGAGCTCGGGCGGAGCCCTACTGAGACAAGGTCATCACCAACCTCTGGAGCGCCGTCACGCTGCCGGAGAACTCTTCTACCTCTCCGTCTCTCTTGCTGGATCAAAAAGGCCGAGATCATCGTCGAGCTGTACGTGTGCTGAACGCGGAGGTGCCGTCCGTTCGGTACTAGATCGCGGGACTGATCGCGGGATTGTTCGTGGGGCGGATCGAGGGACGTGAGGACGTTCCACTACATCAACCGCGTTCACTAACGCTTCTGCTGTACGGTCTACAAGGGTACGTAGATCACTCATCCCCTCTCGTAGATGGACATCACCATGATAGGTCTTCGTGCGCGTAGGACAATTTTTGTTTCCCATGCGACGTTCCCCAACAGTGGCATCATGAGCCAGGTTCATGCGTAGATGTCTTCTTGTGTAGAACACAAAAGTTTTTGTGGGCGGTGATGTGCGTTTTGCTGCCCTCCTTAGTCTTTTCTTGATTCCGCGGTATTGTTGGATTGAAGCGGCTCGGACCGACATTACTCGTACGCTTACGAGAGACTGGTTTCATTGCTACGAGTAACTCTGTTGCTCAAAGATGACTGGCGGGTGTCCGTTTCTCCAACTTTAGTTGAATCAGAATTGACCGAGGAGGTCCTTGGATGAGGTTAAATAGCAATTCATATATCTCTGTTGTGGTGTTTGCGTAAGTAAGATGCGATCCTACTAGATACCCATGGTCACCACGTAAAACATGCAAACAACAAAATTAGAGGACGTCTAACTTGTTTTTGCAGGGTATGCTTGTGATGTGATATGGCCAATGATGTGATGTGATATATTGGATGTATGAGATGATCATGTTGTAATAGAAATATCGACTTGCACGTCGATGGTACGGGAACCGGCAGGATCCATAGGGTTGTCTTTATACTAACGTGTGCGCTTGTAGATGCGTTTACTATTTTGCTAGGATGTAGATTTAGTAGTAATAGCATGAGTAGCACGACAACCCCGAGGGCAACACGTTGATGGAGATCATGGTGTGGCGCCGGTGACAAGAAGATCGTGCCGGTGCTTTGGTGATGGAGATCAAGAAGCACGTGATGATGGCCATATCATGTCACTTATGAATTGCATGTGATGTTAATCCTTTTATGCACCTTATTTTGCTTAGAACGACGGTAGCATTATGAGGTGATCTCTCACTAAAATTTCAAGACGAAATTGTGTTCTCCCCGACTGTGCACCGTTGCTACAGTTCGTCGTTTCGAGACACCACGTGATGATCGGGTGTGATAGACTCAACGTTCACATACAACGGGTGCAAAACAGTTGCGCACGTGGAACACTCGGGTTAAGCTTGATGAGCCTAGCATGTGCAGACATGGCCTCGGAACACATGAGACCGAAAGGTCGATCATGAATCATATAGATGATATGATTAGCATAGGGATGCTTACCACTGAAACTATACTCAACTCACGTGATGATCGGACTTGAGCTAGTGTAAGTGGATCATGAACCACTCAAATGACTAGAGAGATGTACTTTTTGAGTGGGAGTTTAGCGAATAATTTGATTAAGTTAAACTCTAATTATCTTGAACATAGTCTAAGTCCACTTTGAATATATTTGTGTTGTAGATCATGGCTCACGCGATAGTCATCCTGAATTTTAATACGTTCCTAGAGAAAGCTAAGTTGAAAGATGATGGAAGCAACTTTGTAGACTGGGCTCGTAATCTTAAGCTAATCTTACAAGCTGGGAAGAAGGATTATGTCCTTAATGCTGCGTTAGGAGATGAACCACCCGCTACGGCTGATCAGGATGTTAAGAACGCTTGGTTAGCACGTAAGGAGGACTACTCAATAGTTCAATGTGCAGTCTTGTATGGCTTAGAACCGGGACTTCAACGTCGCTTTGAGCGTCATGGAGCATTTGAGATGTTCCAGGAGTTGGAGTTTATCTTTCAGAAGAACGCCCGGATCGAGAGGTATGAGACCTCCGATAAATTCTATGCTTGCAAGATGGAGGAAAACTCATCTGTCAGTGAACATGTGCTCAAAATGTCTGGGTACTCAAACCGTCTAGCTGAGCTGGGGATTGAACTCCCGCAAGAAGCTATTACTGACAGAATCCTTCAATCACTGCCGCCAAGCTATAAAGGCTTTGTGTTGAACTACAACATGCAAGGGATGAACAAGTCTCCCGGCGAGTTGTTTGCGATGCTGAAAGTCGCAGAGTCTGAACTCCGTAAAGAGCATCAAGTGTTGATGGTGAATAAGACCACTAGTTTCAAGAGAAATGACAAAGGCAAGAAGGGCAATTCAAAGAAGAGCGGCAAGCCTGTTGCCAATCCGACAAAGAAACCCAAGGTGGACCTAAGCCTGAAACAGAGTGTTACTATTGCAAGGGTATGGGTCACTGGAAGCGCAATTGCCCCAAGTATCTGGCAGATAAGAAGGCGGGCAAAGAAAAATCAGGTATATTTGATATACATGTTATTGATGTGTACTTAACCGGCTCTCGTAGTAGTGCCTGGGTATTCGATACTGGTTCTGTTGCTCATATTTGCAACTCGAAACAGGAACTGCGGAATAGACGAAGGCCGGCGAAAGATGAAGTGACGATGCGCGTAGGAAATGGTTCCAAGGTTGATGAAATCGCCGTCGGCATAGTGTCACTTCAGTTACCGTCAGGATTAGTGATGAACTTAAATCATTGTTATTTAGTGCCTGCGTTGAGCATGAACATTATATCTGGATCTTGTTTATTGCGAGACGGTTACTCTTTTAAGTCAGAGAATAATGGTTGTTCTATTTCTATGAGTAACATCTTTTATGGTCATGCACCGAATGTGAGAGGATTCTTCATATTGAATCTTGATAGCGATACGCATATACATAACATTGAGACCAAAAGAGTTAGAGTTAACAATGATAGCGCCATATTTTTGTGGCACTGCCGCTTAGGTCATATTGGTGTAAAGCGCATGAAGAAACTCCATGCTGATGGACTTTTGGAGTCACTTGACTTTGATTCACTTGACACGTGCGAACCATGCCTCATGGGCAAGATGACTAAAACTCCGTTCTCCGGAACAATGGAGCGTGCAAGTGACTTGTTGGAAATCATACATACCGATGTGTGTGGTCTGATGAGCGTGGAGGCACGAGGCGGATATCGTTATTTTCTCACCTTCACTGACGATTTAAGTAGATATGGTTATGTCTACTTGATGAAGCACAAGTCTGAAACATTTGAAAAGTTCAAGCAATTTCAGAGTGAAGTGGAAAATCATCGTAACAAGAAGATCAAGTTCCTACGGTCTGATCGTGGGGGTGAATATCTGAGTTTCGAGTTTGGTGCTCACTTAAGACAATGTGGAATTGTTTCACAGTTAACACCGCCTGGAACACCACAGCGTAATGGTGTGTCCGAACGTCGTAATCGTACTCTATTAGAGATGGTGCGATCTATGATGTCTCTTACTGATTTGCCGTTATCATTTTAGGGCTATGCATTAGAAACAGCTGCATTCACTTTAAATAGGGCACCATCAAAATCCGTTGAGACGACACCATACGAACTGTGGTATGGCAAAAGGCCAAAGTTGTCGTTTCTTAAAGTTTGGGGATGTGATGCTTATGTCAAAAAGCTTCAGCCTGAAAAGCTGGAACCCAAAGCGGAAAGGTGCGTCTTCATAGGTTACCCAAAAGAGACAGTTGGGTACACCTTCTATCTCAAATCCGAGGGCAAAGTGTTTGTTGCTAAAAACGGAGCTTTTCTCGAGAAGGAGTTTCTCTCGAGAGAATTGAGTGGGAGGAAGATAGAACTTGACGAGGTTGTCGAACCTCTCATCCCTCTGGATGGTGGCACAGGGCAAGGGGAAACCTCTGTCATTGCGACGCCGGTTGAGGAGGAAGTTAATGATGAAGATCATGAAACTCCAGTTCAAGTTTCTGTCGAACCACGCAGATCGATGAGACCACGTACTGCTCCAGAGTGGTACGGTAATCCCGTCTTATCAATCATGTTGTTAGACAACAATGAGCCTGCAAATTATGAAGAAGCAATGGTGGGCCCAGATTCCAACAAATGGCTAGAGGCCATGAAATCCGAGATTGGATCCATGTATGAGAACAAAGTATGGACTTTGGAGGTACTACCTGAGGGCCGCAACGCCATTCAGAACAAATGGATCTTTAAGAGGAAGACGGACGCTGACGGTAATGTGACCGTTTATAAAGCTCGACTTGTGGCAAAGGGTTTTTCACAAGTTCAAGGAGTTGACTACGATGAGACATTCTCACCCGTAGCGATGCTTAAGTCCGTCAGAATCATGTTAGCAATAGCTGCATTTTTCGATTATGAAATCTGGCAAATGGATGTCAAAACGGCGTTCCTTAATGGTTTCCTTAAGGAAGAGTTGTATATGATACAACCTGAAGGTTTTGTCAATCCTAAGAATGCTAACAAGGTGTGCAAGTTCCAGCGATCCATTTATGGACTGGTGCAAGCATCTCGGAGTTGGAACAAACGCTTTGATGAGGTGATCAAAGCATTTGGGTTTATACAAGTGGTTGGAGAATCTTGTATTTACAAGAAAGTGAGTGGGAGCTCTGTGGCGTTTCTAATATTATATGTGGATGACATATTACTGATTGGAAACAACGTAGAGTTTTTAGAGAGCATAAAGGATTACTTGAATAAAAGTTTCTCTATGAAGGACCTAGGAGAAGCTGCTTACATTCTAGGCATTAAGATCTATAGGGATAGATCAAAACGCCTGATAGGACTTTCACAAAGCACATACCTTGATAAAGTTTTGAAGAGGTTCAAAATGGAACAGTCCAAGAAAGGGTTCTTGCCAGTTCTACAAGGTACGAGATTGAGTAAGACTCAGTGCCCAGCAACTGATGAAGATAGAGAGCATATGCGCTCCGTCCCCTATGCTTCAGCCATAGGTTCTATCATGTATGCGATGCTGTGCACTAGACCGGATGTTAGCCTGGCCATAAGTATGGCAGGTAGGTTCCAGAGTAATCCAGGAGTGGATCACTGGACAGCGGTCAAGAATATCCTGAAGTACCTGAAAAGGACTAAGGAGATGTTTCTCGTGTATGGAGGTGACGAAGAGCTCGCCGTAAAATGTTACGTCGATGCAAGCTTTGACACAGATCCGGACGACTCTAAGTCGCAAACCGGATACGTATTTATTCTTAATGGGGGTGCAGTAAGCTGGTGCAGTTCCAAGCAAAGCGTCGTAGCAGATTCTACATGTGAAGCAGAGTACATGGCTGCCTCGGAGGCGGCTAAGGAGGGTGTCTGGATGAAGCAGTTCATGACGGATCTTGGAGTGGTGCCAAGCGCACTGAATCCAATAACCTTGTTCTGTGACAACACTGGTGCCATTGCCTTAGCAAAGGAACCACGGTTTCACAAGAAGACCAGACACATCAAATGACTCTTCAACCTCATCCGCGACTACGTCGAGGGAGAGGACGTAAATATATGCAAAGTGCACACGGATCTGAATGTAGCGAACCCGCTGACTAAACCTCTTCCACGGCCAAAACATGATCAACACTAGAACTGTATGGGTGTTAGATTTATTACAATGTAATTCACATGATGATGTGAGGGCTAGATTATTGACTCTAGTGCAAGTGGGAGACTGTTGGAATTATGCCCTAGAGGCAATAATAAATATAGTTATTATTATAATTCCTGTATCAAGATAATCGTTTATTATCCATGCTATAATTGTATTGAATGAAGACTCATTTACATGTGTGGATACATAGACAAAACACCGTCCCTAGCAAGCCTCTAGTTGGCTAGCCAGTTGATCAAAGATAGTCAGTGTCTTCTGATTATGAACAAGGTGTTGTTGCTTGATGACTGAATCACGTCATTAGGAGAATCACGTGATGGACTAGACCCAAACTAATAGACGTAGCATGTTGATCGTGTCATTTTGTTGCTACTGTTTTCTGCGTGTCAAGTATTTATTCCTATGACCATGAGATCATATAACTCATTGACACCGGAGGAATGCTTTGTGTGTATCAAACGTTGCAACGTAACTGGGTGACTATAAAGATGCTCTACAGGTATCTCCGAAGGTGTTAGTTGAGTTAGTATGGATCGAGACTGGGATTTGTCACTCAGTGTGACGGAGAGGTATCTCGGGGCCCACTCGGTAATACAACATCACACACAAGCCTTGCAAGCAATGTAACTTAGTGTAAGTTGCGGGATCTTGTATTACGGAACGAGTAAAGAGACTTACCGGTAAACGAGATTGAAATAGGTATACGGATACTGACGATCGAATCTCGGGCAAGTAACATACCGAAGGACAAAGGGAATGACATACGGGATTATATGAATCCTTGGCACTGAGGTTCAAACGATAAGATCTTCGTAGAATATGTAGGATCCAATATGGGCATCCAGGTCCCGCTATAGGATATTGACCGAGGAGTCTCTCGGGTCATGTCTACATAGTTCTCGAACCCGCAGGGTCTGCACACTTAAGGTTCGACGTTGTTTTATGCGTATTGGAGTTATATGGTTGGTTACCGAATGTTGTTCGGAGTCCCGGATGAGATTACGGACATCACGAGGGTTTCCGGAATGGTCCGGAAACGAAGATTGATATATAGGATGACCTCATTTGATTACCGGAAGGTTTTCGGAGTTACCGGGAATGTACCGGGAATGACGAATGGGTTCCGGGAGTTCACCGGGGGGGGGGGCAACCCACCCCGGGGAAGCCCATAGGCCTTGAGGGTGGCACACCAGCCCTTAGTGGGCTGGTGGGACAGCCCAAAAGGGCCCTATGCGCCAAGAAGAGAAAATCAAGAGAATAGAAAAAAAAGAGGAGGTGGGAAGGAAGGGAAGGACTCCCTCCCACCAAACCAAGTCCAACTCGGTTTGGGGGGGGGAGTCCTCCCCCCTTGGATTCGGCCGACCCCCTTGGGGCTCTCCCCTCCCTCCCACCTATATATACGGAGGTTTTAGGGCTGATTTGAGACGACTTTTCCACGGCAGCCCGACCACATACCTCCACGGTTTTTCCTCTAGATCGCGTTTCTGCGGAGCTCGGGCGGAGCCCTGCTGAGACAAGGTCATCACCAACCTCCAGAGCGCCGTCACGTTGCCGGAGAACTCTTCTACCTCTCCGTCTCTCTTGCTGGATCAAGAAGGCCGAGATCATCGTCGAGCTATACGTGTGCTGAACGCGGAGGTGCCGTCCGTTCGGTACTAGATCGTGGGACTGATCGCGGGATTGTTCGCGGGGCGGATCGAGGGACGTGAGGACGTTCCACTACATCAACCGCGTTCACTAACGCTTCTGCTGTACGATCTACAAGGGTACGCAGATCACTCATCCCCTCTCGTAGATGGACATCACCATGATAGGTCTTCGTGCGCGTAGGAAATTTTTTGCTTCCCATGCGACGTTCCCCAACATAAGCTTCTGTCACTCTAGCCACCCACTATAAGCAAATCATGAACATATTGAAATCCTCCAGCGTGAATCCTTCATGTGCGCACCTCATGGAAGGCACCTTAGGATAGCACCATATAACCATACAACTCATCTGAATAACATCATACCACAAATAACCTGTAGGACAAAAGAGATCTACTCAAACATCATATGATAGCCACACACAATTGGATAATAATATATAGCATTAAGCACCATGTTTAAGTAGAGATTACATCAGGGAGAAGAGGGTTTAACCCGCTGCATAGAGGGGGAGAGATTTGGTGGTGACGACGACGAAGTTGTTGGTGTAGATCGTCGTCACGATGGTTGCCCCGACGGCGCTCCGACGCCACCAGGAGAGAGGGGGACAGAGCCCCTCCTTCTTCTTCCTCCTTGGTCTCCTCCCTAGATGGGAGGAGCGTTCCCCCTCTGGTCCATGGCCGCCTTGGCTCCCGGAGGGCAGCAACACCTCTGAGATTGGATCTCTCTCTCTCTTCGTTTCTCTCCTTCTTTCGCTACTGTTTTGTGGCCCTTCACCATTTCTTAAATATCTCGAGGTACGTAACTCTGATCGAGATGAAATTTTTAGGGAATTTGTATCTCAAAAATATCTTTCTTGCGGAGGAAGGAGGTCCCCAACCGACTTAAGGGATGACCACAACAGATCATGGCGCAACCCCCAGGTCGCGCCCTGTTGGCTTGTGGGGCCCTCGAGCATCGTCTTGCGTTGATTCTTCTTCCCAAAATTCACATATATTCTAAAGAAAACCTCTGTAAATTATTATCGTATTTGGACTTCATTTGATATGGAATTTCTGCGACACAAAAACACAAAAAACAAGAACTAGCACTGGGCACTAGATAAGTAAGTTAGTGCAAAAAAATAATATAAAATGTTGTGAGAAGTATATGGAAGTTGTAGAATATTGTCATGAAGCAATAAAAAATTGTAGATATGACATAGACGTACCAATGAGCAAGATGGAAGCTTTCGAAGACTTGGCATGCATCTCAAGGAGTTTTCAGTAGTTGGAAAGTTTATCCCTAGTTGGCAACCGACCATACGTGGAACCTAGGTGCCACCGGTGCATATATAAGCCGAGGGGTTTAGTCTTTAGGGGCATGAATACGAGCCTTAGGGTTTAGAACACAATCATCTGATCTCTAGGTAGATCACCTTGTACTTTGTGTTGGAAATATGCCCTAGAAGCAATAATAAATTAGTTATTATTATATTTCTTAGTTCATGATAATCGTTTATTATCCATGCTATAATTGTATTGATTGGAAACACAATACTTGTGTGGATACATAGACAAAACACTGTCCCTAGTAAGCCTCTAGTTGACTAGCTCGTTGATCAAAGATGGTCAAGGTTTCCTGGCCATAGGCAAGTGTTGTCACTTGATAACGGGATCACATCATTAGGAGAATCATGTGATGGACTAGACCCAAACTAATAGACGTAGCATGTTGATCGTGTCATTTTGTTGCTACTGTTTTCTGCGTGTCAAGTATTTGTTCCTATGACCATGCGATCATATAACTCACGGACACCGGAGGAATTCTTTGTGTGTATCAAACGTCGCAACGTAACTGGGTGACTATAAAGATGCTCTACAGGTATCTCCGAAGGTGTTCGTTGAGTTAGTATGGATCGAGACTGGGATTTGTCACTCCGTGTGACGGAGAGGTATCTCGGGGCCCACTCGGTAATACAACATCACACACAAGCCTTGCAAGCAATGTGACTTAGTGTAAGTTGCGGGATCTTGTATTATGGAACGAGTAAAGAGACTTGCCGGTAAACGAGATTGAAATAGGTATGCGGATACTGACGATCGAATCTCGGGCAAGTAACATACCGAAGGACAAAGGGAATGACATACGGGATTATATGAATCCTTGGCACTGAGGTTCAAACGATAAGATCTTCGTAGAATATGTAGGATCCAATATGGGCATCCAGGTCCCGCTATTGGATATTGACCGAGGAGTCTCTCGGGTCATGTCTACATAGTTCTCGAACCCGCAGGGTCTGCACACTTAAGGTTCGATGTTGTTTTATGCGTATTTGAGTTTTATGGTTGGTTACCGAATGTTGTTCGGAGTCCCGGATGAGATCACGGACGTCACGAGGGTTTCCGGAATGGTCCGGAAATGAAGAATGATATATAGGATGACCTCATTTGATTACCGGAAGGTTTTCGGAGTTACCGGGAATGTACCGGGAATGACGAATGTGTTCCGGGAGTTCACCAGGGGGGCCCACCCACCCCGGGGAAGCCCATGGGTGTTTGGGGTGCCGCACCAGCCCTTAGTGGGCTGGTGAGACAGCCCAAGAGAGGCCTATGCGCATCAGAAAGAAAATCAAAGAGGAAAGGAAAAGAAAAGAAGGAGGTGCGAAAGGGAAGAAGGACTCCACCTTCCAAACCAAGTGGATTTTGGTTTGGGAGGGGGAGACCTTCCCCCTTGGCTCGGCCGACTCCCTTGGGAGTCCTTGGACCCCAAGGCAAGTCTCCCCCCTCCTCCTCCTATATATAGTGGGGTTTTAGGGCTGATTTGAGACGACTTTTCCACGGCAGCCCGACCACATACCTCCACGGTTTTTGCTCTAGATCGCGTTTCTGCGGAGCTCGGGCGGAGCCCTGCTGAGACAAGGTCATCACCAACCTCCGGAGCGCCGTCACACTGCCGGAGAACTCTTCTACCTCTCCGTCTCTCTTGCTGGATCAAGAAGGCCGAGATCATCGTCGAGCTGTACGTGTGCTGAACGCGGAGGTGCCGTCCGTTCGGTACTAGATCGTGGGACTAATCGCGGGATTGTTCGTGGGGCGGATCGAGGGACGTGAGGACGTTCCACTACATCAACCGCGTTCACTAACGCTTCTGCTGTACGGTCTACAAGGGTACGTAGATCACTCATCCCCTCTCGTAGATGGACATCACCATGATAGGTCTTCGTGCGCGTAGGAAAATTTTTGTTTCCCATGCGACGTTCCCCAACAGTGGCATCATGAGCCAGGTTCATGCGTAGATGTCTTCTTGTGTAGAACACAAAAGTTTTTGTGGGCGGTGATGTGCGTTTTGCTGCCCTCCTTAGTCTTTTCTTGATTCCGCGGTATTGTTGGATTGAAGCGGCTCGGACCGACATTACTCGTACGCTTACGAGAGACTGGTTTCATTGCTACGAGTAACTCTGTTGCTCAAAGATGACTGGCGGGTGTCAGTTTCTCCAACTTTAGTTGAATCAGAATTGACCGAGGAGGTCCTTGGATGAGGTTAAATAGCAATTCATATATCTCTGTTGTGGTGTTTGCGTAAGTAAGATGCGATCCTACTAGATACCCATGGTCACCACGTAAAACATGCAAACAACAAAATTAGAGGACGTCTAACTTGTTTTTGCAGGGTATGCTTGTGATGTGATATGGCCAACGATGTGATGTGATATATTGGATGTATGAGATGATCATGTTGTAATAGTTAATATCGACTTGCACGTCGATGGTACGACAACCGGCAGGAGCCATAGGGTTGTCTTTATAACTAACGTTTGTGCTTGCAGATGCGTTTACTATTTTGCTAGGACGTAGCTTTAGTAGTAATAGCATGAGTAGCACGACAACCCCGATGGCGACACGTTGATGGAGATCATGATGATGGAGATCATGGTGTGACGCCGGTGACAAGAAAATCGTCCCGGTGCTTTGGTGATGGAGATCAAGAAGCACATAATGATGGCCATATCATGTCACTTATGAATTGCATGTGATGTTAATCCTTTTATGCACCTTATTTTGCTTAGAACGACGGTAGCATTATGAGCTGATCTCTCACTAAAATTTCAAGACAAAATTGTGTTTTCCCCGACTATGCACCGTTGCTACAGTTCGTCGTTTCGAGACACCACGTGATGATCGGGTGTGATAGACTCAACGTTCACATACAACGGGTGCAAAACAGTTGCACACGCGGAACACTCGGGTTAAGCTTGACGAGCCTAGCATGTGCAGACATGGCCTCGGAACACATGAGACCGAAAGGTCGAGCATGAATCGTATAGTTGATATGATTAGCATAGAGATGCTTACCACTGAAACTATTCGCGACTCACGTGATGATCGGACTTGAGATAGTGGATTTGGATCATGTACCACTCAAATGACTAGAGAGATGTACTTTTTGAGTGGGAGTTCTTAAGTAATATGATTAATTGAATTAATTTTCATGAACATAGTCTAATGGTCTTTGCGAATTACGATATAGCTTGCGCTATAGCTCTACTGTTTTTATATGTTCCTAGAGAAAATTTAGTTGAAAATTGATAGTAGCAAAACTTTGCAGACTGGGTCTGTAAAACCGAGGATTGTCCTCGTTGCTGCGCAGAAGGATTATGTCCTTAATGCACCACTCGGTGTGCTGCACCTCGAGCGTCATCTGTGGATGCTATGAACATCCGACATACACATTTCTGATGACTACACGATAGTTCAGTGCAAAATACTTAATGGCTTAGAAGCAAGGCGCCGAAAACGTTGTAAAACGTCACGGAACATAAGTGATGTTCTAAAGAGATGAAATTGTGATTTCATGCTTGTGCCCTTGTTAAGAGGTACGAGACCTCCGACAAGATTCTTTGTCCACAAAGTAAAGGAGAAAGGCTCAATCATTGAGCGTGTGCTCAGATTGTGTGAGTACGACAATCGCTTGAATCAAGTGGGAGTTAATCTTCCAGATGAGATAGTGATAGTTCTCCAAAGTCACTGCCACCAAGCTGTGAGAGCTTCGTGATGAACTATAACCTATCAAGGATACATACAATGATCCTTGAGCGATTCGCGATGTTTGACACTACGAAAGTAGAAATCAAGAAGGAGCATCAATAGTTGATGGTTTGTAAAACCACTAAGTTTCAAGAAAGGCAAGGGCTAGAAGGGATACTTCGTGAAACGGCAAAACAGTTGCTGCACTAATGAAGAGACCCAAGATTAAACCCAAACCCGAGACTAAGTGCTTCTGTAATGAGGGGAACAATCACTGGGGCGGAGCAACTCTAGATACCTGGTAGATAAGAAGGCTGGCAAAAGTCGAAAGAAGTATATTTGATATACGTGATGTTGATGTGTACTTTACTAGTACTCCTAGTAGCATGAGGGTATTGGATACCGGTTCGGTTGCTAAGTGATTAGTAACACGAAATGATAGCTACGGCGTAAACGGAGACTAGCTAAAGGCGAGGTGACGATACGTGTTGGAAGTGTTTCCAAGATTGATATGATCAAAACGTCGCACGCTCCCTCTACCATCGGGATTGGTGTTAAACCTAAATAATTGTTATTTGGTGCTTGCGTTAAGCATGAACATGATTGGATCGTGTTTATTGCAATACGATTATTCATTTAAAGAGAATAATGGTTACTCTATTTTCTTTGAATAATCACCTTCAATGGTTTATTGAATCTCGATCGTAGTGTTACACATGTTCATAATATTGGTGCCAAAAAGATACGAGTTAATGATGATAGTACCACTTACTTGTGGCACTGCCGCTTGAGTCATGTTAGTATAAATTGCATGAAGAGGCTCCATGCTGATGGATCTTTGTACTCACCTGATTTCGAATCACTAGTGACATGCAAACCATACCACATGAGCAAGGCCTTGTTTTCATTGAGATGAAATCAGATAGTAACTTGTTGGAAGTGATACATTTTGATGTATGCAGTCCAATGGGTACTGAGGCACGCAGTGGATATCATTATGTTCTTACTTCATTGATGATTTGAGTAGATGCAGGAGTATTTACTTAATGAATCACAAGTCTGAAATGTTGAAAAGTTCAAATCCGTTTTAGAGTGAAGTTCGTCGTAACAAGAGGATAAACTATCTACGATATGATCATAGAAATGAATATCTGAGTTACGAGTTTTGGTACGCAGTTAAGACAATGTGGAAATTGTTTCGCAGTTCATGCCACCTGGAACATCATAGTGTGATGATGTGTCTGAACGTCATAGCCGCGCACTATTTGGTATGGTGCATACTATGATGTCTCTTATCGAATTACCACTATCGTTTATGGGTTATGCATTAGAGACAACCGCACTCACTTTAAATAGGGCACCGCGTATTTCCGTTGAGATGACACAGTATAGACTAAGGTTTAGAGAAATCTAAACTGTCGTTTCTTGAAAGTTTGGGGTTTCGACACTTATGTGAAAAAGTTTCAGTCTGATAAGCTCGAACCCAAAGCGGATAAATGCTTCTTCATAGGGTATCCAAAATAGTTGGGTACATCTCCTATCTCAGATCTGAAAGCAAAGTGTTTGTTTCTAGAAACGGATCCTTTCTCGAGGAAAGGTTTCTCTCGAAAGAATTGAGTGGGAGGGTAGTAGAACTTGATGAGGTTATTGAACCATCACTTCAACCAGTGTGTAGCAGGGCGCAGGAAGTTGTTCCTGTGGCGCCTACACCAATTGAAGTGGAAGCTGATGATGGTGATCATTGAGCTTCGAATCAAGTTACTACAAACCTCGTAGGTCGACAAGGTCGCGTACTGCTGCAGAGTAGTACGGTAACCCTGTCTTGGAGGTCATGTTGTTGAGCAACAGTGAACCTACGAGTTATGGAGAAAGCGTTGGTGGGCCCAGATTCCGACAAATGGCTGGAAGCCATGAAATCCGAGAGAGGATCCATGGATGAAAACAAAGTGTAGACTTTGGAATAATTACTTGATGGTCATAGGACTATTGAGTAAAGATGGATCTTTAAAGGAAAACAGACGATGATGGTGATAAGTCACTATTAAGAAAAGCTCGACTTGTCGCAAAGATGTTTTCGACAAGATCAAACAGTTGACTATGATGAGACTTTCTCACTCGTAGTGATGCTAAAGGTCTGTTAGAATTATGTTGTTGATGCATTATTTATGAAATATTGCACGTAGGATGTCAAAATATTGTTTCCTCGACGGTTTCCTTGAGCAAACATTGTATGTGATACAACCAGGAGGTTTTGTCGATCCTAAAGATACTAGCATGTATGCAAGCTCCAGCGATCCTTCAATGGACTGGTGCAAGCATCTCGGAGTTGGAATATATATACTTTGATGAGATGATCAAAGATTTTGGGTTTGTACAAGGTTTATGAGAAACTTGTATTTCCAAAGAAGTGAGTGGGAGCACTATAGAATTTCTGATAAGTATATGTGGTTGACATATTGTGGATCAGAAGTAATGTAGAATTTCTGTAAAGCATACAAGGTTGTTTGAAAGGAGTTTTTCAAAGGAATACCTAGATTGCGCTACTTGAACATTGAGCATCAAAGATCTATGGAGATAGATCGAAAGCGCTTAATAGAAGTTTCAACAAGATGCATGCCTTGACAAGTTTTTGAAGGAGTTCAAAATAAATCAGTAAAGAAGGAGTTCTTGGTTGCGTTGTAAGGTGTGAATTTGAGTAAGACTCAAAACCCGACCACGGCAGAATAAAGAGAATAGACGAAGGTCGTCTTCTATGCCTTAGCCGTAGAATCTAAAGTATGCCATGCTGTGTACCGCACCTGATGTGTGCCTTGACTCAAAGTCTGTTGAGAGGTACAGAGAGTGATCCATGATTGAATCACTAGCAGCGGTCAAAATTTATCCTTAGTAACAAATGGACTAAGGAATTTTTCTCGATTATGGTGGTGGTTAAAGAGTTCGTCGTAAAGGGTTACGTCGATGCAAGCTTTGACACTAATCCGAATAACTATGAGTAGTGAAACGGATTCATATAGTAGAGTAGATATTTTGAGCATTTCCGAATAGCACGTAGTAGCAACATCTATAAGATGACATAAAGATTTGTAAAGAACGCACGGATCTGAAGTTTCAGAACCGTTGACTAAAACCTCTCTCACGAGCAAGACGTGATCAGACCCCATAACTATATGGGTGTTGGAATCACATGGTGATGTGAACTAGATTATTGACTCTAGTGCAAGTGGGAGACTGTTGGAAATATGCCCTAGAGGCAATAATAAATTAGTTATTATTATATTTCTTAGTTCATGATAATCGTTTATTATCCATGCTATAATTGTATTGATTGGAAACACAATACTTGTGTGGATACATAGACAAAACACTGTCCCTAGTAAGCCTCTAGTTGACTAGCTCGTTGATCAAAGATGGTCAAGGTTTCCTGGCCATAGGCAAGTGTTGTCACTTGATAACGGGATCACATCATTAGGAGAATCATGTGATGGACTAGACCCAAACTAATAGACGTAGCATGTTGATCGTGTCATTTTGTTGCTACTGTTTTCTGCGTGTCAAGTATTTGTTCCTATGACCATGAGATCATATAACTCACGGACACCGGTGGAATGATTTTTGTGTATCAAACATCGCAACGTAACTGGGTGACTATAAAGATGCTCTACAGGTATCTCCGAAGGTGTTTGTTGAGTTAGTATGGATCGAGACTGGGATTTGTCACTCCGTGTGACGGAGAGGTATCTCGGGGCCCACTCGGTAATACAACATCACACACAAGCCTTTCAAGCAACATGACTTAGTGTAAGTTGCGGGATCTTGTATTACGGAACGAGTAAAGAGACTTGCCGGTAAACGAGATTGAAATAGGTATGCGGATACTGACGATCGAATCTCGGGCAAGTAACATACCGAAGGACAAAGGGAATGACATACGGGATTATATGAATCCTTGGCACTGAGGTTCAAACGATAAGATCTTCGTAGAATATGTAGGATCCAATATGGGCATCCAGGTCCCGCTATTGGATATTGACCGAGGAGTCTCTCGGGTCATGTCTACATAGTTCTCGAACCCGCAGGGTCTGCACACTTAAGGTTTGACGTTGTTTTATGCGTATTGGAGTTTTATGGTTGGTTACCGAATGTTGTTCGGAGTCCCGGATGAGATCACGGACGTCACGAGGGTTTCCGGAATGGTCCGGAAACAAAGAATGATATATAGGATGACCTCATTTGATTACCGGAAGGTTTTCGGAGTTACCGGGAATGACGAATGGGTTCCGGGAGTTCACCGGGGGGGCCCACCCACCCCGGGGAAGCCCATGGGTGTTTGGGGTGCCGCACCAGCCCTTAGTGGGCTGGTGAGACAGCCCAAGAGAGGCCTATGCGCATAGGAAAGAAAATCAAAGAGGAAAGGAAAAAAAAGAAGGAGGTGGGAAAGGGAAGAAGGACTTCACCTTCCAAACCAAGTGGATTTCGGATTGGGAGGGGGAGACCTCCCCCCTTGGCTCGGCCGACTCCCTTGGGAGTCCTTGGACCCCAAGGCAAGTCTCCCCCCTCCTCCTCCTATATATAGTGGGGTTTTAGGGCTGATTTGAGACGACTTTTCCACGGCAGCCCGACCACATACCTCCACGGTTTTTCCTCTAGATCGCGTTTCTACGGAGCTCGGGCGGAGCCCTGCTGAGACAAGGTCATCACCAACCTCCGGAGCACCGTCACGTTGCCGGAGAACTCTTCTACCTCTCCGTCTCTCTTGCTGGATTAAGAAGGCCGAGATCATCGTCGAGCTGTACGTGTGCTGAACGCGGAGGTGCCGTCCGTTCGGTACTAGATCGTGGGACTAATCGCGGGATTATTCGCGGGGCGGATCGAGGGACGTGAGGACGTTCCACTACATCAACCGCGTTCACTAACGCTTCTGCTGTACGGTCTACAAGGGTACGTAGATCACTCATCCCCTCTCATAGATGGACATCACCATGATAGGTCTTCGTGCGCGTAGGAAATTTTTTGTTTCCCATGCGACGTTCCCCAACACTTTGTACCCTAGCCCATCAAGAAAATCAAAGGAGGACATAGGGTTTTACCTCTTCGAGAGGGCCCGAACCTAAGGAAAACATTGCCCCTTTGTCTCCTATTCACCATCGTTCCTAGAGCACCAGCTCGGGGCCCCCTACCTGAGATCCGCTGGTTTTAGCACCAACATTCACCCATGTGGACACATCTTATACAAATAGTTTTTACTCCCTCTCTGTGATGGAGTTTTAAACCGTCGCCTTGCATGCGTGTGCGATAGGGGGGGTCCATACCACACGACCCAAAAACTATTGGCGATATATAGGTCCTCCGGTCACACACGCTAAACAAAAAGAGTGTGTGCACGATCGGGTGAGCCATCACAAACTATTATACGGGACAAATCGTGTGAGATCTTCTTAGCATCACGCACGGTGCCTAGAAGAAACTGTATGCATAGGTTTTCCATCACACATGCTTTTTAGGTGGAAACATTTGTGCAAGGTGGCCTAACGCAAACATTTGTCAAGCGGAAGTCGTGTGATTGTTCATTGATCGAAGATGCCTAGTTTCAAGAAACTGTGTGGGTTGTTTGAGGTCATCGTCCATGATGGTGTCTGAGAAACCATATGCAATATAAAACCCCAATAAGGAGGCTAATTTGCCAACTATTGATGATCCATTTAGTAATAAAATTGTCATTTTAAATCAAATATACCGTATATATATTCGTATTATGATAACTAGGATTTCATAACTCAATTACATCAGAGTGCAACAATAGATAGCTTTAGCACTTAGTTACATCATATAGGCATATATCTAGCTACGACATTAGTCAAGAGCACCAAGTTTCCCATGCAACATCTAAAACCTTTGGAAAGTAGCATCATATTTGGTAAATAGACAGATGAATCTCACGTGGAAGACTGCTGAATCTGAAAGAAAATATTGAGCCTTCAGTGTGTCCTTGCAACTTTAGGCTAGTGGATGTGGATGATTTCCCGCCCAACCTTCGTCCTCTTGAGGAATACTTCAATATTGTACCATGGGTGTTGAATGAATACCTTCTTTGTATCTTGACCATGCATGTGGTTTGGAGGTAATCATTGATGAACGGCTTTGTAAGGAGTGAAAACAAAGATATGCATAAATATCTATGCTAAAATTTGAAGTGGTGTAACAAACAAAAAACTAGGTAAAAGAGTTAGTACCATACTATAATTGATTGATGTCTTCTTCATTGTACAAACAAATATATTGTTGCTATTCATCGCTAGTTTCTTTATACTAACAATGTTTTTGAGTTTCTTGACTTGACTGATATCCATGGACATATCATTTCCCCATATGAAAAATTGATTGAACAAAGGGTCCAAACCTCTGACAGCAAGACCTACATGTGCAAGACCAAAAAGTTAAAAACCTAGATATTAGAATGGTTGCTGCAATTGCATATAATGTGTTTTAGCCAAAGGACCATGCATGTGCAAACCTTGATGGTAAACTTACGTGTCTCCCATTGTTTCCCTTACAACATATACAAGGTAGACATTGACCAGGTTAAGTGAGATTTGGCATACTATCAGTAAAAATATGTTAATGAAAAATAAAAACATTGCCGATCCAACAGATTAATCTAAGCCAATGAAAAACTAGTTATCTAAATCAGGAATACTTAAGAACTAGGAAATATGACAACTATATATGTTTCTCATGTATTTAGTATAGCCAAATTCTTATTTATTACTCCCTGCTGCTGACCGCTGGTGCAGGTGGGCCGCCGCCAGCGCGACCGCATCGCCCAGTCGGCCCATCTCGCCTGCTCGGTCCGCCCGAGGCCGAGGCCGAGCTGCCCGAGGCCAACCGGGCCCTGCTCAGCTCCCCACCGGCCCGAGGCCGCGAGGAGAGCTATCCCCCACCCCTCGCGCATTATTGATATTCCGCGCCCACATCCTGTTTTTTGCGTGTAGCCATATTCGACCCAACTCTTTTTTTATGTCTGCGAATTTTCTATTATCCAGGGTTTTAAATTACAGATTAGGTGCATATTTTAAAATGCCCGTAGTTTTTAAACCATGCGTCGGATCGCAACAAATTATATATGTAAAACGTGTAGAATTTTGCGTGTAATAAAATTTTACAACTCTCATGCATATTTAGAACTATTAGTTGTGCTGTTTGCATTGGTTTGCGTGTCGGCGTGATAGAAACGGTTTAATTCATAGCTAGTGATTCGTAGCTCCGTTGGGGATGATCCATATATGTAAATGGACTAGAACGACAAGTAAAATCACGTGAACCACTTTGTTTTACCGTTTAACAAACATAAAATATTATTAGGATAGATCTGGACAGATTTAGAAGTCAACATATGGGGTCATCTCGGAGAAGCTATATGTCGTTTTCGGCCTCATTTAAAATGCCTAGATAGGTAGTGTAATTGTGCTTCACCCCGTGCCATTTTTAACAACATTTAATATTGCCGTGTACCTAGACGGGAGTGAACTAAATAAGTAAATGTGGAGTTTCGTCAATATGCAACTCGTTGCATATTGAGCTTCACTTAATGTGTAGTGTTTGATGGTGTGAATTGCCGTTCCATGCCTTGCATATTTGAACCGTTCATGCATCATATTAGGATTGCATCATGTCGTGCATGTGCCGTGGTGAATATTGTGTGTTGATTGTTGTTTCCAATTTGCTTCGTCTCGATAGAGTTCCGCAACGTGTCGGAATGTGAGGACCCGTTCGCGTGCTTCACGGAGTCGTTCTTCTTCCAAGCAGGATCACATGCAAGATGATCATTTCCCCAGATATCATTACTATCATTGCCATGCTAGTTGTCTCATTTTATTTCGCTATGTCTCACTGCCTACCACCTGTTAAATATAAACCTCCCAACTTTGCCATGGAAACCCCTAATTTTTTCAGTACCCAGCAAACCTTGTTTGGCTATGTTACCGCTTGCTCAGCCTTTTGATAGCGTTGCTAGTTGCAGGTGCAGTTTCTTCCATGTGCCAACATGGGTTCCTTGTTATATCACCATATTAATGCTATTTAAATTAATGCACCTATATACTTGGTAAAAGGTGGAAGGCCCGGACTTTCTAGCCTGGTGTTTCGTTCCACCCTTCTCGCCTTAGTTTTGCCTACCGGTGTTATGTTCCATAAATGAGCACTCCTAACATGCTTGGGGTTGTTATGGGGACCCCCTAGATTCTTGTTCTGGGATAAAACTCATGTGGCAAGGCCCAACATTGGTACTATATTTGCCCAACATATTAACCCTGCTAATACTGAAAACATAGGGAGTTAGCGCTACCCGAGGAGTAATTCAACATAATACTGTGAGGGCCAGTGCTGATGGTGCTGGTCCTAAACAGATTCGTGTGCGGGGCAACCCGGGGCAATTCGGGTGATTTCTAGCAGGCCACTGTATGCTTCGCTCATCCATTGTGCCGTGAGAACGAGATACGCGTCTCCTATCGGGATTGTTGGCACGTCGGGCGGCCTTGCTGGACTTGTTTTACCTTTCTCGAGCGTCTTGTGCGAGGGATTCCGAGGATACTTTGGGCTATCTCGAGGGTGAGGTTTTCCAATAGGAACTCGAGGAGATCACGGGTTTCCCTGATCGAGGTCATTCGGTCCTAGCGTGTAGTAGTTTGTGATGGACTAGTTGGAGCACCCGTGCAGGGTTCAATCTTTCGGAAAGCCGTTCCCGCGGTTATGTGGCAACGTGGAAACTTTGTTTAACATCCGGTTCTAGATAACTTGAAGTAAACTTAATTAATACTTGCCAACTGAGTGCGTAACCATGATTGTCTCTTTTGTGAGCTCATTCTTCGATAGAGGACGGGGTGGGGTTATGTCTGACGTAAGTAGGTGCTCAGGATCATTCATTTGATCATCAGTAGTTCACGTCCACTGTTCGTAGATCACCCCTCTTTTATTCTGGTACTCATAAGTTAGCCACCTCAAATAAATGCTTAGTCGCTTGCTGCAGACTCACCACTTAGCCATACCTCACCCGTTAAGCTTTGCTAGTGTTGATATCTTTGAAATGAGATTGCTGAGTCCCTATGGCTCACATATTAGTACAACACCAGTTGCAGGTACAGGTAAAGAATTACTTTGACGTGAGCGTGCTGATTGTGCTATTTGGAGTTTCTTCTTCTTCTTCTTCACCGATCTAGGATGGGTTCCAGGCTGGCAACCCATCCTGGAAGCTACAAGGACGAGTCATAGCAAGCTACAAGGACTCCATTACATCGCGTGACATTTCCCCAAAGGGACAGACACAACAGCTAAGAAGGACACATGCCGGTCAACCAATGTGTCCGGAGCAGTAGCGAACTACCATGGCTCGGTGGAATCACAAAGGGGCATTTCCCTGTAAGGAGTGCTACTAAGGCATACGACTAGGTATTCGAACCCCATACATATCAGGTACAGCACACGTACGCATGTCATACCAATATGCATAGATACATCGATGGCATCACAACATAACTATAATCATACAACTTTATTTAGAGGGCTCGGAAGAGCCTCACACATAATATTACATCGATAGGGGTCTCACGACCCATCATCACCAGTCATTCAAACAAGTCTTATAAGCCAGCGGAAAATTAAAACTGTCTGAGTACACACAGATGGAAAGGTGAAAGGCACATGGCTTGACTATGTACACACCCAACCTAGGGCCAGATCGTAGCTGGGACACCAGCTACTCGTCGTTGTCAACGTCTATGTAGAACCCTCCATTAGGGTCATTAACAACCTCTACAACAATTTATTAAGCAAACGTGAGTACCAAAGTACTCAGCAAGACTTTAGGATAATCTATCTACTCATGCAATGTATCAACAAGGAGTTGTGGGGTTTCATGCAGAAAGCCAGCATTTGACTCTTGGCTAGACAAACTTGCATTTTCAAGTAGTTTTGACAACTTTATTTTCTCGCACACGAGTCCACTAACAACACAACAATACCCCATCGTGGAATCATTCCGTCTCTCTACGGAAATGCCATCCACGACACTCACACTTATCTTGACATTTTTATGAGTAGCCATTATAGTTATCTATGAACAACATATGTTTCCAAGCAGTCCATATCCGCGGACGCGGCTATTCGAATAGATCATAACCCTGCAGGGGTGTACTTCTTCACACACGCTCTCGCCACTTATCGCTATGTGCACGTCATGCACCTCGGCAACCTTCAAGCGGAAGCCCAGCGAGGGAGTCGGCCACGACCGTTAACCACGCTAATACCTAGTCCAGGTCTATCGCCTATCTGAGGGTAACCCGCACGGAAGTCCGGCCGAGGTTTCCGCCACAGCCCCAAACGATGTGCGCAGGGTTCCCAAGCCCACCATTCAGGTGCCACTTGGTACACCGTGCCACTTCCTACCGCATCATAGCCCACCTCTAAGGTCAGCGCTACGCACGACCTCCAACTTGACTATAAACACCAGAAACTACTTGCACCTCCAGGACCGAGTACTAAGTGATTAATAAGTTGAGCGCGGTCATATTTCAGGGCCCAACATGTGGTAGTATCTTGTCTTGGATGACATACACGGAACTCAGTTCCTAAGGACGGTTCCAATGAAACAACCCGCCATGTACTCCTACATAGCCTTTCACCGGTAACTTTACGAAATCAGGTTCAACACACATCCTTTATTAACTAAACACATTCTCACAATCCTGTTCATCACCCAGATGACAGACCATACACAACTCTAAGTATAGCATGCATAGCAGGATAAGGCACATTAGGGCCCATGCATCTACCAGGTATGCTAGGTTGCAGGGTTCAGCTATTTACTGTGACAAGGATAGGTCATGCAAAGGAAGTGGGTTCAACTAACGTGGTAAAAGCATTGTAAGCAGTTTGACCTAATGCAATAAGTAAGAGCAGGAGCGAGAACATGGGATTTATCGGGATGATCAAAACGGTTGCTTGGCTTGTTGCTCAGCAGAGGGGTGATATCCGTCAGTCGGATAATCAGTCATCTCCGGAGGGGCAGAGCCTACCAAAATAATAACATACTATCAATGTCAATTCTTATGCAACAAAATGATGCATAAAATGCAATGTACCATGGTTTGGGGTGACTAACAGAACCCTTTGGGTGATCTTGATTTGAAATCAGAATTCAAATATCATTTGAAGTATAATTTATCAAATTCCTTTAATTGATTTGACCTGATGCTGTTTCATAACTTTGTTTTTCATGCATGAAAACAACACCATTGGATTCCTTGAATTTTTCTGATCATTTTACATATATTATTTGTCAGATTTTGAGTTATATTTAATTTTCTATGAATTTCCAAAGTTTTCCATTTATTCTGGAATTATTTTTAAACAGAAAAAGGTTTTATTGCATCAACATGACATCAACAGGTCAGCTGGCTGTTGAAAGTCAAACCTAACCAGTGGGACCCACTGGTTAGTGACTCTCGCCAGTTTTAGATTAGATTTAAACTAATTAGGTATTTAACAGGCTGGACCCACATGTCAGTGTCTGATTAGGTTTTAAAATAATCTTTCTTTTTATTTGTTTAAGCCTAATTAACCTGGGGGTTGTCCCCACATGCCAGAGACTCAGGGGAGTCAACCCATCGGTGATGGGGTCAAACCCACCGGCGGTGAGGCTCCGGCGACCACCAGAATAGCGGAGGGCCTCGGGTTTGCGATTCCGGTGACCAAAATCACGGCGGAGGGCACGAGACAATCGGCCACACGATCGCAGCTCCATTTTTGCAAAGAGCAGGGGCTGAAATGGCCGGAGATGACGCCGGTGACGACCTCGGCGGTTGTTGGAGCTCAGGCATCATCGGGGTCACTGCTACGGGGCTCAACATGCGCGGGGCTAGGCTCCTACATCACCTACACGATGCACTGAAGCCATTGGTGGCCTCAGAATGACCAGCCGATCACCGGAGGGCTACCGACAATGAGGTCCCGTGGCGGATCTTGTCGGGCTCCGGTGGAATCGGGGCCTAGAGCTCAGGATCGAAGGGGGAAATGAGGGGGAAAGAACCCTGAGCTCACAGGGAGTGCAAAGGCAACGAGAGCAGGCTCGGGGATGGTATGAGGAGGGAGAACGACGACGGCGAGCTTCGGGGATCCGAGGTTGAAGACGATGGCGTCACGGCGTCTCAGGGGTTCTCGGCGTCGAGCGACTGGTTGGAGAGCTTCAGGGGACCAAGGCGAAACTAATGCACACCTCAGGTGAGAGGGAGAGGGGCTGGAGCGACGGCGAGCTCGAGCTCAGCTCGGGCTCTAATGGCGGCCAAGAGAGGAGAGAGCTGGGAGAGGAATGACGCGAGGAGGAGCTCGGGGACGGCTGCGGGAGGCTTATCCCCTCCTTGCCAGCGCGAAGCGGCGGTCAGGCAAGCACGCAGGTGCGTGGCCACGCCGGAGGGAGTGGCGGCTACCTCCTGCTGCTCGCTGGCACGAGGACGACAACACGGGAGCAGCTGGGCCTGGGCGAGGTAGGCGACAGGTAGGGTTTTTTCTAGTTTTTTTCATTTCTCTTTGTGTTAATTACTTACTGACTTTGTTTTGTTTTATTTTTGGCTCTAAACCAATTCTAAAATAGTTTGAAACATGCTGAAATGTTATTTGGAATATTTCCAAACATATATAAAAGTTTCAGCATTTTTGAAAACTTTGAAATATTTGAAATCAATTATATAGTTGATTTCAGTATCTTTTAACTTAAATTTAAAATGCCAAAAGCACTTTGAAAATATATTTCACCCCTGATATTTTGTTTTCAACATTTATTAGAAAAGTGAACTTTTCTAATGGCCATTTTGGATTCATTGATTTTGGCAATAGTTGATTTTTTTTAATAAGGGGTGGCTAGGGTTTTGCTTTGGTTTTCTTTGCTTTGCTTTTGGATTTAATTTATTTTCATGGATGCAAAGAAATAAGACATGAGCACAACTTGCTAAACCCTAATAGGGATCAGGGATGTGACAACTCACCTCCACTCAAAAGAATCTTGTCCCGAGATCTAGAAGTCGTCGGGAATAGCGTGGGATACTCTAGTCGAAGATGATCCTCTCTTTCTCATGTTGCCTCTTTTTCAGAATGATTTGACCATTGAACTTTAAGAAACTTGAGGTTTCGGTGTCGAGTGGTACACTCAGCTAGATCAAGAATACACACAGGGTATTCTCGGTATGAAAGGTTATCTTGGAGATCAAGCGTTTCGTGGTCCACTTCACGGATAGGATCCGAAAAGAAACACCTGAGTTGCGAGACATGGAATACATCATGAACCTTGGAAAGATGCGGAGGAAGTTCCAATTGGTAGGCAACTTCTCCTCATTTGGCAAGAATGCGAAAAGGACCGATATGACAAGGAGCCAACTTGCCCTTGATACCGAAACGATGGGTACCCTTCAGAGGTGTAACCCGAAGATAAGCCTCTCGTCAACTTCATAGGTCACACCTTATGATGATGATCATATTGGCTCTTTTGACGAGACTGGGCTGTTTTCAACTTTTCACGAATAATGCGAACTTGCTCTTGTGCATCCTGGATCATATCCGGACCAAAGAGTTGCCTGTCTCTAGTTTCTGACCAATTAAGAGGTGTTCGACATCTTCGTCCATAGAGAACTTCAAAAGGAGCTTTGTCCAAGCTTGATTGATAACTATTGTTATAAGAAATTTCGGCGAATGGAAGGAACTTCTCCCAATTCATACCGAACGATATAACACAAGCTCGGAGCATATATTCTAGGATTTGATTCACTCTTTCTACTTGACCACTTGATTGAGGATGGAAAGCAGTGCTAAAAGATAAGTGAGTTCCCATGGCATTCTGAAAACTCTCCCAGAAGCGAGAAGTAAAGATACTTCCACGGCCTGAGTGAATCTCTAGAGGAACACCATGAAGAGACACTATTCGATAGATATATAACTATGCTAGCTAGCTAGCTGTTATACTCTCACGAACTGGAAGAAAATGAGCTACTTTGGAAAGACGGTCAATGACCACAAAGATAGCATTATTTCCTTTCTTGGTCTTGGGAAATCCGGTGATGAAATCCATACTGACTTTATCCCATTTCCATTCAGGAATAGCTAAAGGTTCAAGGGTGCCAGCAGGCCTTTGATGTTCTGCCTTAACTTGATGACAGACGTCATAGTGAGCAACGAACTCAACAATTTCTCTCTTCATCCTAGTCCACCAAAACCTCTGGCGTAGGTCCTGCTACATCTTAGTACTACCAGGATGAATGGTGAGAGGAGAATCATGAGCCTCCTTAAGGATTAACTGTCTTAGACGTGGATTCTTAGGAACCACTAGACGATTCTAGAAGAACACAACATCTTGATCATTCATGGAGAATTCCTTAGCGTTTCCACTAATAATATTCCCCTTGATCCGTGATATACCCTTATCACGCTTCTGGCCAGCTATGATTTGATCCTTTAGAGTAGGCTTCGCCAACAGGTTAGAAAGGAATCCTTGAGGAACAATGTGAAGATTTAACTTTCGAAATTCCTCATAGAGATGTGGTTGACTTTGTTGTAGCATCAAGTTGTTACAATAAGACTTACGACTTAGTGCATCAGCCATAACATTGGCCTTCCCCGGGGTGTAAGTTATCCCTAAGTCGTAATCTGTGATCAACTCAACCCACCATCTTTGCCTGAGATTCAAATCCGGCTGGGTGAAGATATATTTCAGACTTTGGTGATTAGTGAATATTTCGCAACGATTACCAAGAAGGTAATGTCGCCAGGTTTTAAGTGCATGGACTACAGCTGCAATCTCAAGATCATGTGTGGGATAATTATCCTCATGTGGACGCAACTGTCGATATGCGTATGCAATCATATGACGATCCTGCATGAGAATGCAACCTAATCCTTGTCGCGAGGCGTCGCAATAGATAACAAAGTCCTTAGAGAAATCTGGTGGTAGCAACACACGTGCAGAAGTCAGGCGTGTTTTCAGTTCCTGAAAACTATGCTCACACTGTGGTGTCCACTCGAACTTTTTATCTTTCTTGAGGAGTTCAGTTAGAGGCTTTGCAACCTTGGAGAAATTCTCGACAAAGCGGTGACAATAGCTCGCTAGACCAAGAAAACTCCTAACTTGCTTAACCGATTCAGGTTGAGTCCAATCAAGGATGGCTTGAACTCTCTCGGGATTGACAGCAATACCCTTACCAGAGATTACGTGGCCTAGATAGGTCACTTCTGGTAAGCAAAATTCACATTTTGAAAACTTGGCATACAGGCGGTGCTCTCGAAGTTTCATCAATACCAGCCTTAGATGCTCGGCATGTTCTTGTTCGTTCTTCGAGTAGATAAGAATATCATCGAGGTATACTACGACGAATTTATCCAAATACTCCATGAAGATTGAATTCATCAAGCGAGAGAAGGTGGCTGGGGCATTGGTTAAACCAAAGGACATGACGGTGTACTCGTATTGACCATAACGAGTGACAAAAGCCGTTTTTGGAATGTCCCCGTTCTTGATCTGGATTTGATGGTAACCCAACCTCAAAGCCATTTTGGAGAAGACTGAGGATCCAGCGAGCTGATCATACAGGTCGTTGATCTTGGGGAGCGGATACTTGTTCTTGATGGTGACCAAGTTAACTCGTCGATAATCTACAACCATCCGATCCGTTCCGTCTTTCTTCTTGACGAAGAGGACGGGACAAGCCCAAGGAGAAGAGCTAGGATGAAGGAAACCTTTATTCAAAGCCTCATCTAGTTTTTCTTAAGTTCGGCTAGCTCCAAGGGTGCCATCTTATAGGGTCTTCTGGCTATTGGGACAGTTCTCGGAACAAGGTCTATCACAAACTCTACATCCCTGTCAGGTGGAATTCCTGGCAGTTCTTCTGGAAAAACATCCGGAAAGTCACGGACTACCAGAATGTCTTCAAGTTCTGGAAGAGGGTTGGCATTGAGGGAATAGAGTTGGCATTTGGCAACTCGAGTAGACACATTGACTATCTCACCCGAGGGATGGGTAAGCCGAACATTTCTAGAATGAGTATCAATCTTGGCATAATGGGCCGACATCCAATCCATACCCAAGATGATATTGATATCCGAAGATTTCAGGGCTATCAAAGATGCCATAAAAACTAGCCTGTCTACTAGAATTTCATTGTCATAGGTTATCCTGGAGGTTTGCCACTTACTACCAGGGGTTTGGACAACCAATGGGATTGGCATATCACAGAAAGACATGTTATGCAACTATGCATAACTTTCTGAAATGAAGGAATGAGATGACCCAGTGTCAAAAAGAACTGACGCTGGGTGATGATTGACAAGGAGCGTACCCAAAATGACGTCGGGATCCTCTGCAGCTTCTTCTGCTGAAACATAGTTCATACGACCACGTGCAGGAGTTGGCTTCACATAGTAAGCTTTGCCCGACTTGCCTTGCCCAATGGATTTCCTAGGTTGCTTGGCACCCATATTCCGAGGACACTCCTGGGAATAGTGCCCTGGTTCTCCACACTTGTAATAGATCACCTGATTGGCACGTGGTGCAGCATTGCTAGCTGGACCACCATAGGTTTTTGCTGGAGGGTTGGTCTGATTCGCCTGAGTTGCCAGCTAGGATGTCCTCAGAGTGTATCTTGGCGGCAGAGAGCTATTTGGAACCCACAGCCTACGTTTTGGGAACGTGGAACCAGATGACGAACCAGAGTCACGAGAGTGATTCTTTGTGGCTTCATAGTCGGTATGAACAGTCTCGGCACTGATCGCCTTGTTGACAAGAGCTTGAAAGCTTCTAAACTCATGGAGACGCAGGTCACGACGAAGTTCAGTGCTCAGACCCTTACAGAATCTTTCTTGCTTCTTGGCATCGGTTGACACCTCTTCAGTTGCATAGCGGGCGAGGTTACCGAACTCGCGGCTATAGGCATCCACGGTCAATTTTCCCTGGGTGAATGCACAGAACTCCTCTCTCTTTCTGTCCATCAGACCCTCTGGAATATGGTGCAGACGGGAGGCTGCACTAAGGTCTGCCCATGTGGCTGCTGGTCCGGTAGGACGCATAGCTTCAAAGTTCTCCCACCAAAGATTGGTGGGTCCTTCCAGAAAGTACGCCGCAAAGGTCACCTTGTCGGCCTCAGAAACATTCATAGAGCGAATCTTGCGCGATATACTGCACAACTAGTCATCAGCGTCGAGGGGGTCGACGGAGTGATGGAACTTCGGAGGATTCAGCTTCACGAAGTCATTGAGGGACACTGCATCATTCCTTGGCTGACGAGCCGTATTTTGCTCAATACGCTCTAGCAGACGGTTGGTCTCCCTTTTATTTCTTTCCGCCTCAAGCATAACTTCCGCCAGAGAAGGCGGGTGAGGCAGTTCCTCTTGCGGTGCTTGACTACCCTCTCCGTAGTCATGGGTAGGGGCACGGTTCAACCTGGTGAACACCATCCTGACAAACAAACTCACATCTTAGACCAAAATCAACATCAATACCAGCTATGGATTAAGAACGCACTGAACACATGGAATGCAGAAATGAACATCCGAACAACATGGTAACAAGCAGCTGCTATATATACACCATGGTTCATACATACCATTACATAGTTCAGTACAACCTTAACTGAAGAGAAAACTACTGAAAAGATGATACTACTCATCAGAGGCTTTCCAGGCTTCCTATACATTATTTATCTATGCCTCCGGAACTCATCTCACGACATAAGCATACTCCACAAGACACACAGGACTGTGGAAGCACAGCTACTACCATACTACTCTTCCACTCACGGGTTCAGGCATCCGCATAGAACATCTCATAAAGGTTGCCTCCATGGCCTGGGAGCTCAACCTGCGGATCAGGAAATACTCGAGCCTGAGACCCCTGGGAACCGTAAGGGCACGGGTGTAGCCTTGGTCCCATGACTGGTTGTAGTAGAGGTCCCCGAAGAGGGGTGACTCCTCCTATAGCAGGCCAGTCAACATGAGCCGGAAGATGGGTCCTAACAGGGTTCAGCATCTCCATATCTCCATACCCTGTCTGGACTACAGGTGCCAGCTGTGTCAAAGCCGTCCACAGACGGGCACGTGTAGCATAGAGCTCCATACGAAGGGCACGAGCATCCCTGTCTCTATTTTCTAACATCTCAGCGGTGGACTGCAGCAGCGGATCCTCCATAGAGGAATCAAAGTAGACCCCACTGAGGAATCCTTATTCTCCTGGCTGAGAGGCACGAACATAGCAGAACTCTGAATTCTGCAGCAGTGCATGTCTGGCCCTCATAATGGTTAACATTGAATAGGCAGCATCTTGTACTGCCATGTTAACAGTAATCCCCAATCCATAAGACCAATGGATCGGCTCCTCGGCTCGAGGGTAATCTGGAAATACCATAACAGTGCACATATACTGACTCTGATTAAAATCCCGGTACTGCTCCTCCACTATATACTCTGGGTACCAGCGGTAACCGGCTACTGACATCATCCTGACTAGCATGGCCGTGTGACCCGGAACATCAATGCACCTAGTCAGACGGACCACCTGACGAGATGGACGGCCAGCCATCTGAAAATAGAGAGTAATCCAAAAGCATTAGAGCTCTGAAGACAAAATTGGGCAGCATAACGGCTGTAAATGCTCAAAAACAATTTTGATACAACCCACAATAGACAAGATAGCATAACCACTCAACTATCAAGTTCAATTCCATGGTCATCAAAACTAGCTTTCTTTTCCTTGGAATAAAAGAAACCCGGAGTAACTCTCGACTCATTGTCCTATATTCTACCGATCAATAATACACGATCCTGAGAGAAAGATAAGTAACCTAGTTCTTAATCCCCGCAGAAAAGACGAGGATGACCAGAATAGAATAACTTGAGAAGAGAAGCAAGAGTCTTACGTTCCCTTCCACAAACAATTCCCTTATATATAACTAAAGCAATTCTAGACTCAACTTCGACTAGTTTGGCTTAGTAATCCTGGAATCAGTCAGGCTCTGATACCAACGTTGTCGGGATCCCGATCCTAAGCCATAGGAATCCATCCTGTAACACATCACATCTCTTTGCGGTCTCACGCACGGTTATCCCCACGGATGCAGCCTTACCTTAGCCGGGACCGTTTCCGCCTTTTAACTCGCGTATGCAATTGTGTCGCTAGCATTCCGATGTCAAAGAACCCAGATCGACATGTTTAGTTATAAACCCAAGTGGTAGTTCCGTACAGGGACATGCATACATTACCTAACAAAGCAGGTGTCGGTCAACAACGAGTGTAGACGAGTCATAGCAAGCTACAAGGACTCCATTACATCGCGTGACATTTCCCCAACGGGACAGACACAACAACTAAGAAATGCACATGCCGGTCAACCAATGTGTCCGGAGCAGTAGTGAACTACCATGGCTCGGTGGAATCACAAAGGGGCATTTCCCCGTAAGGAGTGATACTAAGGCATAAGACTAGGTGTTCGAACCCCATACATATCAGGTACAACACACGTACGCATGGCATACCGATATGCATAGATACATCGATGGCATCACAACATAACCATAATCATACAACTTTATTTAGAGGGCTCGGAAGAACGTCACACATAATATTACACAGATAGGGGGTCTCATGACCCATCATCACCAGTCATTCAAACAAGTCTTACAAGCTAGTAGAAGATTAAAACTGTTTGAGTACAGACAGGTGGAAAGGTAAAATGCACATGGCCTGACTATCTACATACCCAACCTAGGGCCAGATCGTAGCTGGGACACCAGCTACTCGTCGTCGTCAACGTCTAGGTAGAACCCTCCATTAGGGTCATTAACAACCTCTGGAACAATTTATTAAGCAAACGTGATTACAAAAGAACTCATCAAGACTTTAGGATAATCTATCTACTCATGCAATGTATCAACAAGGAGTTGTGGGGTTTCATGCAGAAAGCCAACATTTGACTCTTGGCTAGACAAACTTGCATTTTCAAATAGTTTTGACAACTTAGTTTTCTCGCACACGACTCCACTAACACCACAACAATACCCCATCGTGGAATCATTCCGTCTCCCTACGGAAATGCCATCCACGACACTCACACTTATCTTGACATTTTTATGAGTAGCCATTATAGTTATCTATGAACAACATATGTTTCCAAGTAGTACATATCCGCGGACGAGACTATTCGAATAGATCATAACCCTGCAGGGGTGTACTTCTTCACACACACTCTCGCCACTTATCGCTATGTGCACGTCATGTACCTCGGCAACCTTCAAGCGGAAGCCCGGCGAGGGAGTCGGCCACGACCGTTAACCACTCTAATACCTAGTCCAGGTCTATCGCCTCTCTGAGGGTAACCCGCACGGAAGTCCGGCCGAGGTTTCCGCCACGACCCCAAACAATGTGCTCAGGGTTCGCAAGCCCACCTTCCGGGTGCCACTTGGTACACCGTGCCAATGCCTACCGCATCATAGCCCACCTCTAAGGTCAGCGCTACGCACGGCCTCCAGCATGACTATAAACACCAGAAACTACTTGCAACTCCTGGACCGAGTACTAAGTGATTAATAAGTCGAGCGGGGTCATATTTCAGGGCCCAGCATGTGGTAGTATCTTGTCTTGGATCACATACACGGAAATCAGTTCCCAAGGAAGGTTCCAATGAAACAACCCGCCATGTACTCCTACATAGCCTTTCACCGGTACCTTTACCAAATCAGGTTGAACACACATCCTTTATTAACTAAACACATTCTCACAATCATGTTCATCACCCAGATGACAGACCATACACAACTCTAAGCATAGCATGCATAAAAGGATAAGGCACATCAGGGCTCATGCATCTACCAGGTATGCTAGGTTGCAGGGTTCAACTATTTACTCTGACAAGGACAGGTCATGCAAAGGAAGTGGGTTCAACTAACGTGGTAAAAGCATTGTAAGCATTTTGACCTAATGCAATAAGTAAGAGCAGGAGCGAGAACATGGGATTTATCGGGATGATCAAAACGGTTTCTTGCCTTGTTGCTCAGCAGAGGGGTGATATCCGTCAGTCGGATAATCAGTCATATCTGGAGGGGCCGAGCCTACCGAAATAATAACATACAATCAATGTCAATTCATATGCAACAAAATAATGCATGAAATGCAATGTAGCATGGTTTGGGGTGACTAACAGAACCCTTTGGGTGATCTTGATTTGAAATCATAATTCAAATATCATTTGAATTATAATTTATCAAATTCCTTTAATTTATTTGACCTGATGCTGTTTCATAACTTTGTTTTTCATGCATGAAAATAGCACCATTGGATTTCTTGAATTTTTCTGATCATTTTACATATATTATTTGTCAGATTTGGAGTTACATTTAATTTTCAATGAATTTCCAAAGTTTTGCATTTATTCTGGAATTATTTTTAAACATAAAAAGGTTTTATTGCATCAATATGACATCAGTAGGTCAGCTCGTCGTTGAAAGTCAAACCTGACCAGTGGGACCCACTGGTCAGTGACTCTGGCCAGTTTTAGATTAGATTTAAACCAATTAGGTATTTAACAGGGTGGACCCACATGTTATTGTCTGATTAGGTTTTAAAATAATCTTTCTTTTTATTTGTTTAAACCTAATTAACCTGGGGGCTGGCCCCACATGCCACAGACTCACGGGAGTCAACCCCACCGGCGATGGGGTCAAACCCACCGGCGGCGAGGCTCCGGCGACCACCAGAACGGCGAAGGGCCTCGGGTTTGCGATTCCGGTGACCAAAAGCACAGCGGAGGGCACCAGGTGATCGGCCACACGATCATAGCTCCATTTTTGCAAAGAGCAGGGGCTGAACTGGCCGAAGATGACACCGGCGACGAGCTCGGCGGCTATCGGAGCTCGGGCATCATCGGGGTCACTGCTACGGGGCTCAACACGCGCGGGGCTAGGCTCCTACAACACCTACACGATGCACTGAAGCCATTGGTGGCCTCAGAATGACCAGCTGATCACCGGAGGGCTATCGGCGACGAGGTCCCGCGACGGATCTCGTCGGGCTCCGGTGGAATCGGGGCCTAGAGCTCGGGATCGAAGGGGGAAATGAGGGGGAAAGAACCCTGAGCTCACAGGGAGTGCAGAGGCGACGAGAGCAGGCTCAGGGATGGTTTGTGGAGGGAGAACGACGGCGGCGAGCTCCGGGGATCCGAGGTTGAAGACGATGGCGTCACGGCGTCGAGCGACTGGTTGGAGAGCTTCAGGGGACCAAGGCGAAGCTAATGCATAGCTCAGGTAAGAGGGAGAGGGGCTGGAGCGACGGTGAGCTCAGCTCAGGCTCTAATGGCGGCCGAGAGAGGAGAGAGCTGGGGGAGGAATGAGGCGAGGAGGAGCTCGGGGACGGTTGCAGGAGGCTTATCCCCTCCTTGCCAGTGCGAAGCGGTGGCCAGGCAAGCACGCAGGTGCGTGGCCGCGCAGGAGGGAGCGGCGGCCACCTCCTGCTGCTCGCTGGCACGAGGACGACGACAGGGGAGCAGCTGGGCCTCGGCCAGGTAGGCGACAGGTAGTTTTTTTCTAGTTTTTGTCATTTCTGTTTCTGTTAATTACTTACTGACTTTGTTTTGTTTTTTTGGCTCCAAACCAATTCTAAAATAGTTTGAAACATGCTGAAATGTTATTTGGAATATTTCCAAACATATATAAAAGTTTCAACATTTTTGAAAACTTTGAAATATTTGAAATCAATTATATAGTTGATTTCAGTAGCTTTTAACTTAAATTTAAAATGCCAAAAGCACTTTGAAAATATATTTCACCCCTGATATTTTATTTTCAACATTTATGAGAAAAGATGAACTTTTCTAATTGCCATTTTGGATTCATTGATTTTGGCAATAGTTGAATTGTTTTTTTGAATAAGGGGTGGCTAGGGTTTTGCTTTGGTTTTCTTTGCTTTGCTTTTGGATTTCATTTCATTTTCTTGGATGCAAAGAATGAAGACATGAGCACAACTTGCTAAACCCTAATAGGGATCTGGGATGTGACAGGTCGGTCACCCAACCCTTACAAACAAGGTTGGGGCAATCTCAACAACTTTATTGGAGGCTCCCAACACCACCATGAAGCTTCACCACAATGGATTGTGGCTCTGAGGTGCAAATTGCTCAAGGGAATCCCCACAACCTAATTGGAGACCGTCACGCTTGCCCACAGCTTTACACCACAATATTTTTCTTGGGTCACCACCAAACATCTAGTGCGCCAAAGAACCAAAGAGGCACAAGGTGTCGGGTGCCCAAACACCCAAAAGTAATAAGCTTTTCAAACTTCACTTCCACATATCACCATGGAGAACTCAACCCAATGCAACTAACGTAATGGCAGGAACACACGAACTGGTCAAGTACCCGACACTAAAATTGCACCACCCCAACAAAAGCTATGGAGGAATATGATAGGAAGAACAAGCAGCTCACAAAGAACTCTAGGATCTAGATCCAAGGGGTTCCCCTCACATAGAGGAGAAAGTGTTCGATGGAAACGTGGATCTAGATCTCCTCTCTCTTTTCCCTCAATAACTAGCAAGAATCATTGGAGGGATTGAGAGTTAGCAAGCTTGAAGAAGGTCAACAATGGGGGCAAATATGAGGTCAAGAGATAAGTTTCAATTAGGAAGAAGAACCCCTTTTATAGGAGGGAAAAATCCAACCGCTACCCCTCACCCCGCACACAAGCAGTACTATCGCTTGGCTGGCTGAGCCAACCACACATGGCAATAGCACGAGGCCACGAGGCGGTAGTGCCACCGGATTGGTACTACCGCTCTCCCTAGTGGTACTACCGCTAGGGTTGAAGTGCATCAATTCTCAAATATAGAGAGGATGTAGGAGCAGAGCCAGTTCCACCTAAGCGGTACTACCACTGCCCAGTGCGGTACTACAGTAGATAAGAGGTAGTACCGCTACCTACTGCTACTCATAGTTTGTTGAGGGTTTGAGGCCCAGAAAGAAGGGTGGTAGTGGCACGGTAGTAATAGGCGTTACTACATCTTGGGAGCGGTACTACCGTGTTGTACTACTAGCCAGAAACCGCTGAGTCCAACACGAAAAGTCGAGACCCCGAAGCAAGCGGTACAACAAGCGGCACTGGGCAATGTCACTACCGCCCATAGGAGATACTACCGCTGCCTAGAATGATACTACCGCAGATAAGAGGTAGTGTCGCTGCCTTGCGTGGTACTTCCGCTTGGTTCCTTCCTGACTAGAGCAAAGGCAACAAATGACTGCAGGAACACCAGAACTGGCATAACTTGTGCAAATGAGCTCCAAATTGAGCAAACTCAAGCTTATAATAAGAACATGCAATATAAAAATGCCAATGATATAGAGATGTGAAACCCGTGTGAATGAAGAACCGACAAAAACTCCAACATCGAAAACATCATAGAAGATGCATGTGGACTCCTTTTTCAATGAACTCAAGCTTATCATGATGATGACCATAAGATCTAAAACTCACAAGGATAAATACCAAACAAGAACCAAGAAAGATGATGCAAGGATGCAAATGGTTTGATCTCTCAACGAACGATACGATCAAGCTACTCACTTGAGAGCCCCCTTGATAGTACGACTATCGATCCTATATCCCGGTCTCCCAACTACCACCATGAGACCGGTAAAATAGAAACGTGTCAAGGGAAAACCTATACCGCGCATATAGTCTACTTGAGCTAGATGATGATGATCTTGACTTCCTCAAGATGGACCACCTTTCTTGATTGCGTTGGCTCGATCAAGACTAGTTGGTTGCTCCCCCATACTCCACTATGGGTGAGCCTCTTAGGCACATCTTCACAAGTCGATTTCACCACAATGGATGGCAAGCTTCAAGCATGTTCTCTTCATGATGCTCCACTTGAACTTGCACACTGCAATCTTGATGACGATGACCACTTAATGCCATCCTCCATGGGTTGTATGAGATCTTCCTCTTAGAGCAAGCCCATGGAAACATACCTAACCCCACATAGAACTCTCACATAGACCATGTGTTAGTACACAAAGCATAATGGACAATACTTACCATACCATGGGATCACTTGATCCCTCTCGATACATCTTGTACACTTTGTGTGTTGATCAACTTGATTCACTCTTTGACTTAGCCTTGATCAACCTTGTATATTATTTTATATCTTAATTAAGATGGTGTCTTTAAGGTAAACATGAATGCTCACACAATCTTCTTCTTAAAGACATGCTTGCAATAAGCTCAACTCTCACATGACCAAACTTTTGATAAAACCTCGAATACTACCTTGGTCACCATATAAACTCCGTGAAACCAATAGATGGACTTCAATAAGTGCCTATGGACAAGTCCTACAAATATAACTCAAAGTAACCATTAATCCATAGGGATTGTCATCAATTACCAAAACCACACATGGAGAAATATGCTCTTACACCATCATCTACTCATTACTCCACAATGCCTTCCCTTAGGCCCATAACCTGGTGAAGTGTCATGTAGACGACATTGGCACGACACCACTAAGAAAATCAACAACGTTCATATCATCAAAATACTGAACGAATAGCAACATCACATTATTACTTAACAAGACTTCTCCCATGTCCTCAGCAACAGAAGTATCAAGATCAGAGGTATAATACTGGTGATCAAGGATGTGAATATATATATTCCACCAAAGGTATAATAATGGTGATCAAGGATCTCAATAACAAGACTCAATCATTATCAACATGTTCAAGATCAGAGGTATAATAATGGCGATCAAGGATCCGATATATATATATATATATATATATATATATATATATATATATATATATATATATATATATATATATATATATATATATATTACACCGAGTAAACAACAAGCATCAACTGCAACATGTAATCAACACTACTAGTAGCCCACATGTACGAATTTAAGGTTTTGAGACAACAATTGAATACTGATACGTCTCCGTCGTATCTACTTTTCCAAACTATTTTGCCCTTGTTTTGGACTCTAATTTGCATGATTTGAATGGAACTAACCCGGACTTAACGCTATTTTCAGCAGAACTGCCATGGTGTTGTTTTTGCGCAGAAATAAAAGTTCTCGGAATGACCCGGAAATTTACGAGGATTTTTTGTGGAATATCTAAAAAAATACTAGCGCAAGAATCAACTGAAGAAGTGGAGCATGGAGCCCACAAGCCCACCAAGCGCGGGCCCCCCTCGCCGCGCCTAGCAGGCTTGTGGGGCCCACGTTGCTCCAACGCCTCCAATTCCAGCTCTATTTAGTCCCTTTCGTCCGAAAAAACAAAGAGAAGAGTTCATCATGTTTTACGATACGGAGGCGCCGCCACCTCCTGTTCTTCCTCTAGAGGGCAGATCTGGAGTCCGTTCTGGGGTCTGGAGAGGGGATATCGTCGCCATCGTCATCACCAACCTTCCTTCATCACCAATTCCATTATGTTCTTCACCGTTCGTGAGTAATCTCATCGTAGGCTTGTTGGACGGTGATGGGTTGGATGAGATCTATCATGTAATCGAGTTAGTTTTGACGGGGATTGATCCCTAGTATCCACTATGTTCTGAGATTGATGTTGCTACTACTTGGCTATGCTTAATGCTTCTCACTAGGGCTCGAGTGCCATGATTTCAGATCTGAACCTATTATGTTGTCGTCAATATATGTGTGTTCTTGATCCTATCTTGCAAGTTGTAGTCACCTACTATGTGTTATGACCCGGCAACCCCGGAGTGACAATAGCCGGAACCACTCCCGGAGATGACCATAGTATGAGGAGTTCATATATTCACAAAGTGTTAATGCGTTGGTCCAGTTCTCTATTAAAAGGAGAAACTTAATATCCCGTAGTTTCCATTAGGACCCCGCTGCCACGGGAGGGATGGACAATAGATGTCATGCAAGTTCTTTTCCCTAAGCACGTATGACTACATACGTAATACATGCCTACATTACATTGTCGAACTGGAGCTAGTTACATATCTCTCCGTGTTATAACGGTTGCATGATGAATAACATCCGACATAATCATCCATCACCGATCCAATGCCTATGAGTCTTTTCCTACTGCTGTTATTGCTGCTACTGTTACTCTGTCACTACTACTGTTACTGCTGCCACTGTTACTCTGCTGCTACTGTTGTCACTTTGCTGCTACTGGTTATTGTTGCTACTGTTGCTATCACACTACCTTGCTACTGATACTTTGGTGTAGATACTAAGTCTTTTAGGTGTGGTTGACTTGACGACTCAGCTGCTAATACTTCAGAATATTCTTTGGCTTCCCCTTGTGTCGAATCAACAAATTTGGGTTGAATACTCTACCCTCGAAAACTGTTGCGATCCCCTATACTTGTGGGTTATCAAGACCTTTTTCTGGCGTCGTTGCCGGGGAAGCATAGCATTATTCTCTGAGTCACTTGGGATTTACGTCTGCTGAGCACTATGAGGAATCCGAGAGATCCAAAAACTAAAGTATTGACCTCAACTACGAGGACGGGTAAGGAACTGCCATCTAGCTCTGCACTTGATTCACAAGTTTGCGACACCACCTCCTTCTAGAAATTTTGATGTGTCGTCTGTGCTTGATGATGCTACTTCTGCTGTCCATGATGCTTATGATGATGCTATGCTTGATACTGCTTTGCCACTAGGTGCATTCCTTGATGCACAAATTGCTAGAGTTGCTGCTAGATGTGATGATACTTCTGAAACTGCTGAGATTATTGTAGTAGAACTTGCTATTTTTCCTGTTAGAACTAGCTCTCCTAGATATGAATTGCGTGATATGCCTGAGGGTTATGTTATGGAGGGAGAGATAGCTGAGGACTTTCTTGCTTGTAAGGATAGCTATGATGTTGAGAAGTTACTGCGTAAGTGGAAAGAAAAATCTTTGAACGCTAGGATGAAATACGACCCGAAGTTTGCTACTTCGCCTATCTTTGTGACCGATAAGGATTATGAATTCTCCGTCGACCCTGAGTAATCACTCTGTTCGAATCTGATCCTTTTCACGGTTATGAGTCTGAAACGGTTGTCGCCCATCTTACCAAACTGCACGATATAGCCACCCTATTCATGAGTGAGGAAAAGATCCGCCACTACTATATCCTTAAGCTGTTTCCTTTCTCGCTAAAGGATGATGCTAAGACCTGGTTCAGTTCTCTTGCTCCTGGTTGTGTGTGTAGCCCCTAGGATATGATCTACTACTTCTCTGAAAAATATTTCCCTGCCCATAAGAAGCAAGCTGCCTTGCAGGAAATATACAACTTTGTGCAAGTTGAAGAAGAGAGTCTCCCACAAGCTTGGGGGAGGCTTGTCCACCTACTGAATGCTTTGCCCGATCACCCTCTTGAGAAGAATGAAATACTTGATATCTTCTGTAATGGACTAACCGATTCTTCTAGAGACCACCTAGATAGTTGTGTGATATGTCTCAAACGTATCTATAATTTTTGATGGTTTCATGTTGTTATCTTATCTTCTTTGGATGTTTTATGTACCTTTTATATCTTTTTTGGGACTAGCTTATTAATTCAGTGCCAAGTGCCAGTTCCTGTTTTTTCTGTGTTTTTGACTCTTTTCAGATCTGATTTTGGAACGAAGTCTAAACGGAATAAAAACCCCGAAATGATTTTTTCCCGAACGGAAGAAGATCAGGGGGGCCTTTGGGCGAAGCCAGGTGGGCTCCAGGGAGCCCACAAGCTCCCACTCCGCCACCAGGGGGAGGCAGCGGTGTGAGGGCTTGTGGCCTCCCTGGCTGCCCCCTGACCTAGATCCTTAGCCTATATATTCCCAAATATTCAGCAAAAAATCAGGGGAGCCTCGAAAATACTTTTCCGCCGCCGCAAGCTTCCGTTTCCGCGAGATCTCATCTGGAGACCCTTCCCGGCGCCCTGCCCTAGGGGACTTTGGAGTTGGAGGGCTTCTTCATCATCATCATCGCCCCTCCAATGACTCGTGAGTAGTTCACTTCAAACCTACGGGTCCGTAGTTAGTTTCTAGATGGCTTCTTCTCTCTCTTGGATCTTCAATACAAAGTTCTCCACGATCTTCATGGAGATCTATCCGATGTAATCTTCTTTGGCGGTGTGTTTGTCGAGATCCGATGAATTGTGGATTTGTGATCATATGGCAGCAAGGCACACATCAAGTAGTTGCCATCAAGGGTAAAAAGATGGGGTTTTTTATCATTGGTTTGAGATTATCCCTCTACATCATGTTATCTTGCTTAAGGCGTTACTCTGTTCTTATGGACTTAATACATTAGATGCATGCTGGATAGCGGTCGACGTGTGGAGTAATAGTAGTAGATGCAGAAAGTATCGGTCTACTTGTTTTGGACGTGATGCCTATAGATATAATCATTGCATAGATATCGTCACGACTTTGCGCGGTTCTATCAATTGCTCGACAGTAATTTGTTCACCCACCGTCTACTTGCTTTCATGAGAGAAGCCACTAGTAAACACTATGGCCCCCGGGTCTATTCACATCCATCGTTTACACCTTCATAGCGTTGCTTTGTTACTTTGTTGCTTTCAGTTCTCACTTGGCAAACAATCTATAAGGGATTGACAACCCCTTCATAGCATTGGGAGCAAGCTTTTGTGTTTGTGCAGGATCTTGAGATACTCCTCCACTGGATTGATACCTTGGTTCTCAAACTGAGGGAAATACTTACCACCGCTATGCTACATCACCCTTTCCGCTTCGAGGGAACACCAACGAAAGGCTCCAAGGCCACGGGGGAAATCCTTTGCATACTTGCCTAGGAAGTCCCTTAAGGCGTAGCCGCAGCAGAACCATCAAGCCAAGTATTCTCCCGTCGACGTGCCTATTTCTGCCGCCATTGGAAGGTCTTTTGTTGAAGTAGCAATGTGCTAGTTGTGTTTTTAGGGAACGAACCGTAGAACAAGCTGAGATCCTATTGAATAATATCTTGTGCAATGAGAATGCTTGGACTATTCCCGAACCACCTCCGAAGGCAACTCCCAAGAAAAGAGGTATTCTATTCCTCAGTCCTGAAGATATGCAAGAAGCTAAGAAATCTATGAAAGAGAAAGGCATTAAATCTGAAGATGTCAAAAATCTACCACCTATCGAAGAGATCCATGGTCTTGATAACCCGACACAGGTAGTAGAGGTTAATTCTCTTCGTAGATTCAATGAGAGTGACATTCCTTTTGATAAACCTGCTAGCTTATGCCTGGATGAATTTGATAACTTTGTTGCCAAACAACAGAGTTTCAATGATTATGTTACCAGACAATTCGAACATAATGCTCGTATGCTTAGTCATTTAAGTGCTTGTGTGGACAGAAATGTCAACGATCTTAAGCTTTTGAGTAAACATGCCTCTATGGTTACTACTCAAGTAGAACAAGTACTTAAGGCTCAGAATGACTTGCTTAATGAGTTGAATGACAATTCTGTGAGAGTTGTCACTAGAGCCGATAGAATGACCCAGGAACCTTTGTATCCGGAGGGTCATCCTAAGAGAATTGAACAAGATTCTCAAGGAGTTAGCACTGATGCACCTAGTCATCCTAGAAAAGAAGAAAAAGATGATAGGAACTTGCACGCTAGCAACCCTGTTGCTGCTACACCTGAGAATCCAAACGATGTCTCTGTCTCTGATGCCGAAACACAATCTCGTGATGAACATGAGCCTAATGATAATATGAATAGTGATGTTCATGTTGATGCTCAATCTAGCAACGATAAGGATGTGGAGATTGAACCTGTTGATCTTGATAACCCACAGCCTAAGAATAAGAGATACGATAAGAACGACTTCGCTGCTAGGAAGCATGGTAAAGAAAGGGAACCATGGGTTCAGAAACCCATGCCCTTTCCTCCCAAACCGTCCAAGAAAAAGGATGATGAGGATTTTGAGCGATTTGTTGAAATGATTAGACTTGTCTTTCTGCAAATGTGTTTGACAGATATGCTCAAAATTTCTCCGTATGCTAACTACATGAAGGATATTCTTACTAATAAGAGGAGGATACCTGAGGTTGAGATTTCCACCATGCTCGCTAATTACACCTTCAAGGGTGGAACTCCTAAGAAACTAGGTGATCCCGGAGTGCCCACTATATCTTGCTCCATTAAAGGCAACTACGTTAGAACTGCTTTATGCGACCTTGGAGCCGGTGTTAGTGTTATGCCTCTCTCTCTTTATCGTAGGCTTGAACTGGATAAGTTGACACCCAGTGAAATCTCTCTGCAAATGGCCGACAAATCAACTGCTTTCCCTATCGGCATTTGCGAGGATGTGCCTGTTGTGGTTGCAAACATCACTATCTTAACAGACTTTGTTATTCTAGATATTCCCGAGGATGATGCCATGGCGGTCATCCTTGGAAGACCCTTTTTAAACACTGCAGGGGCTGTTATAGATTGCAACAAAGGCAATGTCACTTTCAATATCGAGTACATTGCATCAATGCTATCGAAAAAACTTCATCGATTCTTATTGGGAGATTTGAATGCCCTATACCTACTGTTAAGATGAAGTTTGATTTGCTTGTTGGGGATATTGATGGGGTTATAGTCCCAGGGTAGGGTCATAGGCCTGTCCTATAGGTCCTACCCAAAGACTACCCTTCACATAGGGCAAGGCCCTTACACAGTTCCGACTGAACTAAGGACCCCCCCATCATCCAGTCGGTGACGAGCATTCGGAGCGTATTTATCGTACCGACTGAATTCCACTCTGTACATCGTAACCTCCCGGGAGGGCAACGGTCGTACGTTTTCATACACCATTATTGGCATTTAAGACATACGTTACCTGTAACGTAGGCATTTATTAACCACTACTCCACCCCTGTCCACCGAACCGTTGTGAAGGGCAGCGCACTCTATATAAGCCGCCCTTCCCCACTGGTGCAGGGGTTGGCATTTACTGTAATCCTATATTCCACTCAACACTAAGCTCCCAAGAGCACTGAGACGTAGGGCTTTTACCTCCACCGTAGAGGGGCCTGAACTCATACAACCTCGCCGTAGCTAAAGCTCTGCCCATACTTTCGTACCATATACATCTACTGTCAGACTTATACCCAGGACAGTTGGCGCCCACCATGGGGCAGGCGTCTAAGCGACTTCCGGCGAGTTTGCAGCTTCATCTTTTCATCATGTCGTCCACCGGAGATTTATGCATGGGTCGGGACATCCTCTTCGGCGCACTCTCCTTCATCGTCGACGATTCGGCATGGCTTCGGGATGCGTCTCTCGACGTCAAGGCACTCCCCAGTCGCGGGGCTACCCACTTCCGTGCCGGAGCCCGCGGCGTCCTTCTTCTCCAGCAGTCGGCCCCGGTGTCGACCTTCGCCCCCGTCACGCGCCGCAACAAGCGGTCCCGCCGTCCGCCGCTCCTGCGTTGGGTGCGACACGCCCAGGCGCGCCAGAACGTGTCCTCTCAAGTGGCGGTCCTCGAGTCAGCTATGGTCGCGCCGCCGTCCTCGAGTACTCGGGTCGCGGGCCTGCAGCCGAAGTTCTCATGGCAAATTCCCATGAAAGTCCCCACCGGACTGGCCGGAACGAGCACGAGGTCGGCGAATCGTCCGGCGCTCGCCGTCAACACCACCGTTCTGCCAGTCGACGCACTCGTCAGAGCAACGTTGAGGTGTTCCGTACACCCGTCCTCAACCTGGCTGCCGCTGCCAAGATAGACGATTCCCTCCAACCGACTGATTCGGAGGCTGGTAGAGGAATCGAGCAGATCCGTGCCCTGTTGCACACGGCGCAGCAGCAGAGTTCGGCGGTCTCCCAGTCGCACAACAGGATCCACAACAGTTCTGTTCACGCGAACACGCATCGGTCGGTTTACAGCCCCCACTCTCATCAGCGACGCGGAGGGGGCAGCTGTTCCACGAATCCCGAAGATCGTCGTCGTTCACGCACCCCTCCGCGGGGTGGGCCTTACGGGCCCCGACATCATGATGATCGGCGTTCAGTCGGTGACACGTATGATCCAAGGCCCGACGCAAGAGGGCACATCACCCAGAGGAAGGTCGACAGGAGTCGAGCCCACCGTGATGGTCATGATAGAGACTGTCCGAGTGGAAGCAGGACCATCGTCTCTGGCCCCGAGTGCTTCAGTCGGGCCATCCGTTCAGCTGACATCCCTCCCAACTTTCGATTGGCGACGGGGATCAGTAAGTTCATAGGAGAATCCAAGCCAGAAACATGGCTGGACGACTACCGAGTGGCGGTCCAGATCGGCGGCGGAGATGACCAGGTCACCCTGAAACATCTCCCCCTGATGCTCGATGGCTCGGCACGAGCATGGCTGAATCAGTTGGCTCCATCAAGCATCTACAGCTGGGCAGATCTGTCCCGAGTGTTCATCAGGACCTTCGAGGGCACGTGCAAACGCCCTGCTGGTCACGTGGAGCTCCAGCACTGCGTCCAGAAGCAGAATGAGCCCCTGCGCGACTTCATCCAGCGCTGGACGACCCTCTACCACACGGTGGAGAACGTCACTGAGCATCAAGCAGTCTGCGCGTTCAAGGCAGACGTGCGGTACAGAGATCTGTACCTGAAGTTCGGTCGCACATGCGACATCTCCATGAGCAAGATGATGGAGATAGCCACACGCTATGCAAGTGGCGAAGAAGAGGACCGCATACGTAGCGGCAAGCACAAGGCAGTCGCCGACGGAGATGGGAATAGCAATCGGAAGCAAAAGCAGAAAGCTCCGTCCACTCCGCAGGCAGAGGCAGCTGCCGTTACAAATGCCAAGTTCAAGGGCAAGGGGAAAGCTCAGTATACCCCCAAGAAGAAGCAGTTCGGGAACTCCATCCTGGATCAGCCATGTCCGATCCACATGAAGATGGATGAAGAAGGCAACACCATATTCCCGAAGCACACCACTCGGCAATGTCGCCTCCTGATCCAAGGGTTTGGCGAAGGGCAGCCGAGTGAAAAGGACAACGAGCAGGATGATGAGGACAAGGAGGATCCGTTCCCCCAAGTCCACGCAACATTAATGATTTTTGCTGACCTTGGAAAGCAAGAGTCGACTGAAGCTGGTGAACAGGGAGATGAACATGGCCACCCCGACCAACCCCACGTTCCTCAAATGGTCTCAGACTACGATCACCTTTGATCAGTCGGATCATCCAGCACACGTACCCACCCCGGGGAGGCAGGCTCTAGTAGTCGACCCGGTGGTGGAAGGAGTCCGACTGCGCAAAGTCCTCATGGATGGCGGCAGCGGCTTGAACATCATGTACGCTGACACTCTCAAGGGGATGGGCATTCCGATGTCCAAACTTAGCGAGAGCAGCATGCAGTTCCACGGAGTCGTCCCAGGACGAAAGGCCAAGTCACTCGGTCAGATCGCGTTGGACGTCGTTTTCGCCTCTGACAAGAACTTCCGTAAGGAAAAGCTGACATTCGAGGTGGTGGACTTCCAGAATGCATACCATGCAATTCTGGGCCATCCGGCGTATGCACGTTTCATGGCCCGTCCATGTTACGTGTATTTGAAGCTGAAGATGCCGAGCCCCAAAGGTGTGAGCACCATCACAGGCAATCGGCAGCGGGCCGAAGAGTGTCCGCAGCAGGGGTCGCGGATTGCCGATCAGGCTATCCTCGAGCAGGATGAGTACAAGAAGACGGCCGACCCTGCTGACTTGATGCGTTCGAAGAAGCCAGCTTCAGAGTCCGCATTCCAATCGGCGGGCGACACGAAGAAAGTCAGCATCCACCCGACGGACGACACCGCCGCCCCGACGAACATCTCCACCACCCTTGATCCAAAATAGGAAGCCGAGCTCATCCAATTCCTCCGTGAGAACTCGGACATTTTTGCATGGAAGCCCGCTGACATGCCGGGTGTACCCAGGGAGTTGGCTGAGCACCGACTGCATGTGGATCCTACCGCTCGGCCCGTCCGAGAACGCCTCCGTCGATCCGCCGCGCACAAAATGAAGGCAATCGGAGAGGAGGTGGCTAAACTTTTGGCAGCAAACTTCATTTGCGAGGTGCACCACTCCGAGTGGCTCGCCAATGTTGTCATGGTGCCCAAGAAGGACAAGTCCCTCCATATGTGCATCGACCACAAGCATCACAAGCCAGAAAGATCATTTCCCGCTCCCCCGCATTGATCAAATTGTCGATTCGACTGCAGGTTGCGAGCGTTTATCATTCCTTGATGCCTATTCGGGCTATCATCAGATCCGTCTGTATGGTCCGGATGAATTAAAAACAGCCTTCATCACCCCATTCGGGTGTTTCTGCTACATCACTATGCCATTCGGTTTGAAGAATGCAGGAGCAACTTTTATGCGCATGATCCAGAAATGCCTCCTTGACCAGATCGGTCGAAACGTGGAGGCATATATGGACGATATCGTAGTCAAGTCACGCAAAGGTTCCGACCTGCTGACTGACTTGGCAGAAACATTCGCCAACCTTCGTAGGTACGATATCAAGCTCAACCCTGCCAAGTGTTCATTCGGCATTCCCAGCGGAAAGTTACTCAGTTTCTTCGTTTCCGAACGAGGAATCGATGTCAACCCCGAAAAGATCGGGACCATCATCCGAATGGAGCGGCCGGTCAGAATACATGATGTTCAAAGGCTCACAGGTTGCCTAGCGGCTTTGAGCAGGTTTATCGCTCGACTTGGCGAGAAGGCGTTACCTCTGTACCGAATCATGGAGAAATCAGATACTTTCGAGTGGACAGACGAAGCCCAGATTGCATTCGACGACCTCAAAGCCCTGCTTTCCACCCAGCCGGTTCTTACTGCCCCGCTAAGTAAAGAACCCCTTCTTGTGTACATCGCGGCTACAAATCAAGTTGTCAGCACTGTTCTCACAGTCGAACGTGAAGAAGAAGGCAAAGCGTACAAGGTTCAGCGGCCAGTATATTATGTCTCTGAAGTCTTGACTCCTTCCAAGCAAAGGTATCCCCATTATCAAAAGCTTATCTATGGGATCTACATGACTGCAAAGAACGTGGCTCACTATCTCCAAGACCACTCGGTGTCTGTCGTTTCTGATGCTCCGTTGTCGGAAATCCTCCACAATCGAGACACATCAGGCCGAGTGGCGAAGTGGGCTATGGAGATGTTATACTGCGACATCAAGTTTGAAGCCAAGAAGGCTATAAAGTCTCAAGCTCTGGCTGACTTCACAGCAGAATGGGTAGAACAACAGCAACCGACTCACATCTACTCGGCTCATTGGACTATGTTCTTTGATGGGTCCAAGATGCTGAATGGCTCCGGCGCTGGCATAGTGATCATATCGCCGAAAGGTGATAAGCTTAAGTATGTGTTGCAGATACATTTCGATTCTTCCAACAATGAGGCAGAGTATGAAGCTCTCCTTTACGGATTGCGCATGGCCATCACACTCGGCGTCCGTCGGCTGATGGTCTATGGCGATTCAGATTTGGTGGCTAATCAAGTGATGAAGGAGTGGGATGTCAGGAACCCCACCATGACTGCATACTACAACGCAGTAAGGAAGCTCGAGAAGAAGTTTGAAGGTCTGGAACTTCACCATGTTCCGCGACTGAAGAACCAAGCAGCTGATGAGTTGGCAAAACTCAGATCCACTCGGAGACCAGTCCCGAGTGATGTCTGCCTCGAGCACCTACATCTCCCTTCGGTGAAAGAAGACCCCTTTACAGAGGAACCGGTACAACCGAAGAGCTCAACAGATCCGACTGAAGTCGAGGTTCCCGCTGTGGTTGATTTGATCATGGAGATTCTTGCTATCATCCCCGATTGGACTGTGTCGTTCACTGCATACATCCTGAGGCAAGAATTACCAGAGGACGAAGTCCAAGCGAGGCAGATCGTCCGCAGGTCGAAGTCCTTCACCGTCATTGATGGCCAGTTGTACAAGGAAAGTGTTTCAGGAGTCCTTCAGCGATGCATCTCCCCTGAGGAGGGACAGTTAATCCTGGAAGAGATTCACTCGCGAACTTGCGGCCATCATGCCTCCTCAAGAGCAATCGTCGCCAAAGCATTCAGAGCTCGCTTCTTCTCGTTGCAGGTGAATGAAATGGCAAAGGATATGGTCGACCGATGCGAAGGCTATCAGTTCTATTCGAACAAGTCTCACAAGCCAACGTCTGCGCTGAAGACAATCCCTCTTGTTTGGCCGTTTGCAGTGTGGGGATTAGATACAGTCGGTCCATTCAGAACATGCCAAGCAGGATTCACTCATCTGTTGGTGGGAGTCGACAAGTTCACCTAGTGGATTGAAGCCAAGCCCATCAAGAAGCTCGACGCCCTTACGGCCATCAAATTTGTCAGAGACATCATCTCTAGATTCGGAGTCCCGCACAACATAATCACTGACAATGGCACAAACTTTGACTCGGACAGATTCAAAGGTTTTTGCATAGGCCAAGGTATCCGAGTGGATTTTGCATCTGTGGCGCACCCTCAAACCAACGGGCAAGCAGAGCGGGCGAATGCACTTATTCTTCAAGGGCTGAAGCCTTGACTCCTGCGAGAAGTTGGACATGCCGCCGGCGCATGGGTCACCGAGCTACCTTCGGTGTTGTGGGGCCTCCGCACAACTCCGAATAGATCTACAGGCCGATCCCCGTTCTTCCTCGTTTTTGGAGCAGAGGCTGTCCTTCCGAGTGACTTGCTTCACAACTCTCCACGAGTCGAACTCTTCTCCGAAGCCGAAGCGGAGTAGGCCAGGCAAGACAGAGTGGATCTACTAGAAGAAGAGCGCGAGATGGCACTGACTCGCTCAACAATTTATCAAGAAGATCAGCGGCGCTTTCACGCGCGGCATGTCAGGAGTCGCACATTCCAAGCATGTGACCTGGTGCTCCGAGTGGATCAGCAGAGGCCTCACAAGTTGGCTCCAGCCTGGGAAGGACACTTCATCATCTCTAAGGTGCTGAACGACGGAGCATATCGACTCTACAACCTCGACAGAGAAACGGACGAGCCGCGAGCATGGAACGAAGATCTCCTGAAGCGCTTCTACACATGACCGCCGATGGAGGCAATGTAAAGAACAAGTATCATTGAAGTAATACAAAGCAGACTTATTTTTTGCACGTCCAAAATTCTTCCGTGTTTGCAGACTCCGGTCTAAAAAAACCGAGTGTGCGCTAACAACCGCACTCGGGGACTTAGCTGCGATCCAAAATCGCCTAAGTAAAAATTCCTCTCCGAGTGTGCGCTAACAGCCGCACTCGGGGACTTAGCTGCGATCCAGAATCGCCTAAGTCAAAATTTCTCTCCGAGTGCGCGCTAACAGCCGCACACGTGGACTTAGCTACGATCCAGAATCGCCTAAGTAAAAAGTCCTCTCCGAGTGTGCGCTAACATCCGCACTCGGGGACTTAGCTGCGATCCAGAATCGCCTAAGTCAAAAATTCTCTCCGAGTGCGCGCTAACAGCCGCACTTGGGGACTTAGCTGCGATCCAGAATCGCCTAAGTAAAAAATCCTCTCCGAGTGTGTGCTAACAGCCGCACTCGGGGACTTAGCTGTGATCCAGAATCGCCTAAGTCAAAAATTCTCTCCGAGTGCGCGCTAACAGCCACACTCAGGGACTTAGCTGCGATCTATAATCGCCTAAGGAAAAAATCCTCTCCGAGTGTGCGCTAACAGCCGCACTCGGGGACTTAGCTGCGATCCAGAATCGCCTAAGTCAAAAATTCTCTCCGAGTGTGCGCTAACAGCCGCACTCGGGGACTTAGCTGCGATCCAGAATCGTCTAAGTAAAAATTCTCTTCGAGTGTGCGCTAACAGCCGCACTCGGGGACTTAGCTGCGATCCACAATCGCCTAAGTAAAATTTCTCTCCGAGTGTGCGCTAACAGCCGCACTCGGGAACTTAGCTGCGACCCATAGTCGCCTAAGTAAAAATTCTCTCCGAATGTGCGCTAACAGCCGCACTCGGGGACTTAGCTGTGACCCATAGTCGCCTAAGTAAAATTTCTCTCCGACTGTGCGCTAACAGCTGCACTCGAGGACTTAGCTGCGACCTAGAGTCGCCTAAGTAAAAAACTCTCTCCGAGTGTGCACGAGATGCCGCACTTGGGGACATAGCTGCGATCCAGAATCGCTAAGTGAAAAGCTTCCTTTGAGTGTATCCTCGAGATCCACTCGGAGGCTTAGCAGATCCTCATTGAGGCTCATGTGGATGTGAAGACAATTGACAACTACATGAGTATCAGCTCACTCCGAGTGCGCACGAGATCGCGCACTCGGGGACTTAGCTGCGATCCAGAATCGCCTAAGTGAAACGCTTCCTTCGAGTGTATCCTCGAGATCCACTCGGAGGCTTAGCGGATCCTCATTGAGGCTCATGTGGATGTGAAGACAACTGACAACTACATGAGTATCAACTCACTCCGAGTGCGCACGAGATCACGCACTCGGAGACTTAGCTGCGATCCAGAATCGCCTAAGTACAAAGCTTCCTTCGAGTGAATCCTTGAGATCCACTCAGAGGCTTAGCAGACCCTCATTGAGGTTCATGTGGATGTGAAGACAACTCACAATTACATGCTCCGCATGTTTGCCATTGGCTTCACCAAGAAACGCCAAACAAAAACCATGAGCCAAAATTGTGTCAGAAAATAAACTTGGCAAAAGAACAGCAAAATATTCGATTCAAATTCAAAGTTGGATCTACGATAGTCGGCTCGGTGTGGATCACGCTTACCCGCACCGAACCATGAATGTGACGGCCAACAGCAGTGGCCCAAGTTTCATACACATACCACTCGGCATACCGAGGTACAGTTTTTCAAGCGTCATCAGGACTGGCATCGGGACTGGCAGGCTCCACAAAGGTCTCAAGATCGATCCCGTCCGCGATACGAGTGGCTGTGTCGAGGAAGGTCTCCATGAAATCTTTGAATTGAAGCTTCTTGGTCTTGGCGACCTGCAACGCCTTCAGCTTTTCTTCGCGAGCTTCCTTGTAGTGCACTCGGACCAGCGATAGTGCAACGTCCGCACCACAACGAGCGGCAGACTTCTTCCATGCCTGCACTCTGTTCGGGACGTCCTCCAGCCGAGTCATCAACCCTTCTATTTCCTGCCGGGAATCGTCTTTGGGCCACAGCTCCTTGTCGATCCGGCCGATGACTTCTCTCAGACGGCTGATGAAAGGCCCCACTCTGCCAAGGCGAATATGTGCTCGGAGCATGTCCCGATTGGCTTCGTCGCTGAGTGGAACGTTCGGAACGACCGACCGTTCAATGTCGGCTGCTTCAGCTTCAGCGTCCAGACAAAAATCTGCAAAGAAAAGAAGAGCAGAAAGTAAGCGCAGAATGAATTACAAAGTCAAGAAGCACTCGGCAAGAAGCTTACCACCGAGCAGTGCAATCATCTTCCTTGCCCAGTCGTTCACATACTTCTCCTGCGAAATGCATCGATGGTTCATCACCTTCATTTGACCCATCAGTTCACTTCTTTGCTTGCCCATTTTCTCAATTTCGGCCACCAATGCCTTGTTGGTCTCCCGGGACTCCTCCAAAGACTTCTCTCGGTCGGCAAGAGCCCCCTTCACACCAGCCAAGTCATTCACAGCTGCCTCCAATTCCGCAGCAAGCTGAACCTTTTCAGCCTTCAGAGTATTGTACGCGGATCCCATTTTGCAAGTCTTCTGCCAAATCAGCGCAAAGGGAAGCTCAAACACATTCAACAAGGAAAGCAAACAAATCTCAAAGTTCTTCAGACCCCTGCCGATGCAAGCACTCGACAGCGGTCTCGGGGACTACACCCAGTGGGTTCACTAAGAGTGACCCCACTGGCCTGAAGCTCGAACAGGCCGGCCCTATTGAGCTACATGACAAACAGACAAATCTACGCGAATGCTATTACCCGACCCGAGTAACACTACTCTCGGGGACTACATCCAGTGGATGCACTCCGAGTGCCCCCACTGGCAACATTCGGGCAGACCAGCTCAGATCTGCTCAAATAACTGGAAATATATATAAAGACAACTGCCGGTGCAAGCACTCGACAGAAGTCTCGGGGACTACACCCACTAGGTTCACTCTGAGTGAACCCACTACAAAATAATCCTACTGTATCCGAGTATATCACTTGGACCCCCAGTGGGTTACAAGAGGGAAGTAAACACTTACTAGCGTACTTACTCGGATATCGTCTCGGAGCTCCAAGCTTCTCTTGTACAAAGATGCGACGGAGTCGTACGCTCCCTTGGCATCACCCACCATCAACTCCATCTGCACCATGGCCTCCTTGGCGGCTCCCACTTGGTCTTCCGGGAGGTGTCGGGCGTCGTACTGGACGGTCGATGGACCTGGCACGACAGGAGACTCCTTGGGCATCCCAAGTCCCGCTCGAGTCGGTTCCGCCGCGAGGGACACCGCCTCAGTCGACGACATCGGCTCGGTTGGCGGCGCATCCATGGTGGGGGCAGCAGCAGATGGAACAACCTCAAGGACAGGCGCCAAAGTTGGCCCTGATCCCCTTTGGTCGTCCTCCTCCAGATGAATCACCTCCGAAGGAAGCCCGACTGAACAACATGAGGTTGCAGAAAAAGGACAAGATTAAAGACAGCACTCGCGAAACAATAATGCAAACTCTCGGAGTCGTCACAACGTACCTTGCTGAGATGTGGCAACGTTATCCGCATCCATGGGATCATCGTCCTGGCGCGGCAGAGAGGTGGCGGAGGTGGCAGCTCTGTCGAGTAAAATCCACTCGTCCGATAAGCATGAGTTCAGTTGAATATCGAAAGAAGATGAGAGAACAAGACACTTACGCTGAGGCAACTGGAACATCGATCCTCATCCGAGGCAAAGCTTTCCCAGGCTTGGACCCACTTGGTTTGGCCACCTTGGACGGTTGGTCCGTAGGCTCGGCAGCAGCATCCATGGTCCTCTTCACGCTCCGAGCGCTCGGAGCCACGGGAGGAGCTCGCGGAGCACTCGGAGCCACGGGAGAAGCAGGCAGAGCACTCGGAGCTGCTGGAGGAGCCGGCGGAGCCGCGGGTTCGTGACGACGCTTAGTTCGAGGCTCTGATGGTGGAGGCGGCGAGCTCTGCTCCCCAGCCTCCCCCTCCTCCTCTTCAGACTCCTCCATCGTCTCCCCACTGTCAGAGACATACTCGGCGCTATCCACGCTGCCCTAATGGCTGCCCTCCTCTTCCTCAGCGGGATTCCCGTTCGAGACGGGAGAATGCCAGTTGGTCCACTCCTGCACAAGATACAGTCGACAACGTCAGACACCAAGCGGCGTCACAAGAATAGCGATAAATCTAAGAAGATTGAAATCAGTCGACAAGATGCGCTCACCTCATTCGGAGGAGGGTTGTCGGCGCGGAAGGGCGTCACTCGCCGGGCTCCTTGGGGGTTGTCGCATGCGCCTGTGATGCCGCGGACCCACGCTGTCACCGTCTCCCCGGTCATGCACTCTGGGTGAGTCCGAGTGGAATCCTCAGGCCCCACATAGTGCCACATGGCGTGGTGTCGGGCTTGCAGCGGCTGGATGCGCCGACCCAGAAAGGTCTCCAGCAAGTCCGTGCCAATGACTCCCTTGCGGACGACGGTTATCAGCGCGTCGACCAGAGGCTGGATCTGAATCTTTTCCAACTTGGAGAGCGCAAGTTGTCTGGGAGGAGCCGGACGGTCTAGGCTAAAGGGCGGCAACCCAGTCGCAACATTCGGACAAGCTATGTCCTGGCAGTAGAACCAGGTCGACTGCTAGTTCCTAACTGACTCGGACAACTGGAGAGGGGGTAGCTACTCTTCGTTTTCTTTTGGAAGCCTAAGCCCCCGCAGAGCTGGAGGAGATGGGTTTTATCGTTCGACTAGCTAAGCTTTTTGACAGTCTGAGACCTAGCGGAGAAGATATATTTAAAGAGCCCCCAATGGGGGGGGACATCCAATAAAGCACTCGCACAGAGTGACGAATGCGGCGAGATGAGCTATCGCGTTGGGAGGAAAATGATGGAGCTGCGCCCCGAAGTGATTCATAATACCTCTAAAGAAGGGGTGGGGAGGCAAGGAGAAGCCCCTGTACACGTGGCTGAGCAGCAAGACGCGCTCTCCCTCCTGCGGCGCCGGCTCCGTCTCGCCCTCCGCTGGCAACCTCCACGACTTGTTGGCTATCATGCCTTGCTCCACCAGCTCCAGCAGGTCGTTCGTCGTCACCGTGGAGTGGAGGAAATCCCCCTGGATCCAACCCGCCGGTAGTGCTCGCTGTCGCCGCTGAGCAGGAGCCGCCTTCTTCTTCTTCTTCTTCTTCTGCGGCTCGAGCTTGCTCGTCTGCCCCGTCGTCATGGTGAAGGCAGCAGATCCGCACAGGAGGAGAGGAAGGAGGAGGCTTGGAACGCATAGTGAGCTACGGGAGAAGCGGGGCGAGTGCGAGTAACAAGGGCAGCGCAACAAGAAACCCCCGTCGGAGAGGCTTAAATAAGGTTCCGACTGGGTCACTAACAGGTGGCCCCGAAATCTTATCCCCCGACCGGCTGCTGCGATATTAGTGGAGAAGATAAATGCGTGGTAATCGAGGCGGCTCAGCGCGCGACAACCGAAATTTGAAGATCCCAGAAAATCCGCCGTTGTTAGTTTGACCGGTCACATCGAAAGATTCCGCGGAAGCACTCGGTCCCTGACGGTTCGTTTCACTGGTATATTCACTCGGATCACTGGTCGAAAGGATAAAATGGATCGAGGCTAACAATGCCAAAGTCACATCCATACCAGTCGGATCCGTACTCCAGGTACCACTTCGTCGTTCCAACCCCGATCCATTCGGGGACTAATGATGGGGTTATAGTCCCAGGGTAGGGTCATAGGCCTGCCCTATAGGTCCTACCCAAAGACTACCCTTCACAGAGGGCAAAGCCCTTAGACAGTTCCGACTGAATTAAGGACCCCCCATCATCCAGTCGGTGACGAGCATTCGGAGCGTATTTATCGTACCGACTGAATTCCACTCTGTACATCGTAACCTCCCGGGAGGGCAACGGTCGTACGTTTTTATACACCATTATTGGCATTTAAGACATACGTTACCTGTAACGTAGGCATTTATTCACCACTACTCCACCCCTCTCCACCGGACCGTTGTGAAGGGCAGCGCACTCTATATAAGCCGCCCTTCCCACTGGTGCAGGGGTTGGCATTTACTGTAATCCTATATTCCACTCGACACTAAGCTCCCAAGAGCACTGAGACGTAGGGCTTTTACCTCCACCGCAGAGGGGCCTGAACTCATACAACCTCGCCGTAGCTAAGGCTCTGCCCATACTTTCGTACCCTATACATCTACTGTCAGACTTATACCCACGACAGATATGCACATCCCCATTGAGGTAACCTAGTGACTATTCAAAAATTCTCTGCTTCCTTTTGTGATTCAAAAAAGTTTGTCAAGGATACTTGATCAACCTCATTGACTGATTTCTTTTGATAACCATGAGATGGATGAATCAAGGAGTCACAAATCTCTATTCCAAGCTTTCACCTTCGGTTGCTTAGAAGAAAAATGATAGATTTAGTTTAGTTTTCCCTGTTTCCTTTTTTACCGTCCCGTAGAAAAGTACCCCGAAAATAAAAGTTCTCCGAATGCCGTGAAAATCAAGTATGATTTTTTCTGGAAATTTTGAAAAATTCTGAGATGGAGAGCTAGTGAGGGGGTACACCAGTGGGCCACAAGCCCTAGAGGCGCGGGCACCCCCGTGGCCGTGCCTACCAGGCTTGTGGGCCCACGTGTACCCCCTCCACTTATTCTAGCTCCCATCTGCTTCTCCTACCTCCAGAAAAAATCGTTTCATAGCTCAAACCCGTGTTCTTGCTCTTCTTGCTGCGATTTTCGATCTCCTTGTGCAAAGCTCCATTCACCAAACTATTTTTGGGGAAATTTCTCCTTGGTATGTGACTTCTCCATTGGTCCAATTAGTTTTTGCTCTAGTGCCCTATACGTCGCGTATTTTTGCTGCCTTGGTGACCCTGTTCTTGAGCTTTGCATGCTAATATTAGCTGGTCCCAAGTAGTTTTGATGCGTGATATGGCCTCTAGGCACTTGTCGGAGTAGTTTCTATGAGTTTCGTTGAGCCTTGTTCACTTTTCCTTAGAGTCACTAAAAATTTCAGAAATTTTCAGAGATAGAAAAAGGAAAAGATGAGGAGGTTCTTAAGAGGCTCTTCAAGCCGTGACCCCAAAAATGATGAAAATGAGAAGAAGAAACCCAAGTATCCGGTCCCCCGAGTTGCACAAGTTCGAGCGTGCGAGTGGCCAAGCGATGTGTTCTTACGCGCCGCCGGACTTTATGAGGACTTTTACTACTTGGTGGAGAAGGCAGGCCTTACCGCCTTCGTTGAAGATAAGTGTCTGTAATACCTCCTCCTCACTAATATTTTCGTGGAAAGCTTTAACTTCTATCCAAGGAAGAATCCTCCTATGGTTGAGTTCAAGTTATATGATATCCCCCAGCGCATGTCACTCCAGGATTTTTGCAATGTTTGCAAATTACCTTATGTTGGGGATATTCATGAACATCGTCCACGGGACTTGGAGGCTTTCATAGATACTATTGCTATAGGAGAGGAGAGGGGAGTGTCTTGCGCTAGAGCTGCTAGCATACATTTTCCCGTGCGTCGGTACTTCTCATTATTTGTGGGAAAATGTTTGATTGGCCGTGGGAAAGCTGGGGCCCTTAGTTCCCTAGATCTTGCGGTTTTGCGCGAAGCCCTTTATAATGATGAAACTTATAGCTTGGGCGCTATAGTAGATCAACGGTTGAACACGAACCGTTCTAAAGGCGTTGTTTATGGAGGTATCTATGCTACCCGTCTTGCTAAACATTTTGAGATACCTATTAGACTAGACGAGGAATAAGAGATTCTTCTTCCTGAGAGATATCTAGATTATGATAGCATGGTTCGCCATGACTTTCTTGATACAGATATAAATAAGAGGATGATTTATAACCTGGTATTTAGTCAGGGTACTCGTGAGACTATTACCTTGCCTGCTCCTTGTTTGTTCAATCTTCATCTAGGCAGGTACAATATTATGCCCTCGGACATTTACGGATATTGGGGCATAGCCCAACCACAGGTGCCCGTGCCCGAGCTACCAGTCGTGTAACCGACACCAGTTTATCAGTGGGAGCCAAAGGAGCTCACACAGCAGTGGCACCCTCAGTACACTCCGGAGTACCCCGGAGACGGTTATTTCCCTCCTTGGGAGTAGACTAACTTAGGCCAAAATCCTAAGCTTGGGGTAGTATGTCTTTCTCACCGACTTCATATTCTTGCTTACACTTTCACTTTGTTGATCGGTGTTCACACCTTGCCACTGTATCATCCATGATAGTTTATTTCTTTTTCTCATTTTCTTCTCGTGTGTTTGTCTAGTTTGAGAAAACCCAAAAATATTTCCCGTTCTTCTTTTGCTTGTTGGGAGCTTTCCCGTGTAAATAGTTTTCTTTTTCGTTGGGTCAAGGTAGAAGACCATGGTTACATTGTTTAGTGGCTCTCACATGCATATCTGTTTATCTGTTAAAGAGCCATATTACTTTATCATCTCCTTTGTGTTTGCTTGCAGATTCCATCTTAGTCCAATGCACGAGCACTCTTATTATTTTTCACATCATTCGGTTGTGCAAGTGAAAGGCAATAATGACGATATATGATGAAGTGACTGAGCCTGGAAAAGCTGGTATGAACTCGATCTATTTTGTTTTTGTAAATATGACTAGCTTATCGTTCCTGGTTCAGCTTTGTTGTGAGAGAAACATGTTTGCAATGACAACTTAGAGATCATAGTTTCTAATGCCATTCTTAATTAGCTAGGAGCTTATAATGGTTTGTCTTGGATACCAACATGAATCTTGAGATGATTATGATGTAGTATGATAGGATGGTATCCTCCTTTGAATGATTCAAGTGGCTTGACTTGGCGCATGTTTACGCATGTAGTTGAAACAAAATCAACATAGCCTCTATAATATTCATGTTCATGGTGATTTTTGTCCTACTCATGCTTGCACTCAATGTTGGTTAATTTCAATGCATTTTGATGACTGTTGTTGCTCTAGTTCGTCGCTTCCCAGTCTTTTGCTAGCCTTCACTTGTACTAAGCGGGAATACTGCTCGTGCATCCTCTTCCAGAAACCCAAAGTTGTTCCATATGAGTCCACCATACCTACCTATATGCGGTATCTACCTGCCATTCCATTTAAATTTGCATGTGCCACTCTCTAAACCTTCAAGAAATAATATGTTTTGCTTGCCCGAACCGCTCATGTGGGGACAAGGGGCGATCAGTATCTTCCATGCTAGGCGTGTTATCCTCGATATGTGTTTATTCACTATCACTCACGAGAAAGGGGCCGGTAATTGGAATGCCTAGTTCCATGCTCAAATCGAAAAGATAATTGCAAACAAAACTCCCCCTGGATTGTTGTTGGTACGGACGGCACCCGAGTATTCGGCTAGTTGTGGAGTGTGATTGATCGGTGGTGGGGGAGTCAAAACTTTAATTTTCTGTTTGGGAACCGCCTATAGTATGTGTAGCATGGAAGATGGTGAAAACTCTTGGTCATTGCGTTGACAATGAAAGCATGCCACCCAAAATTATTTATCTGTGTCTTCAAAGCTTGGGCTCTGGCACCTCTGCAAATCAATGCTTCCCTCTGCGAAGGGCCTGTCTATTTATGTTTATGTTCAGTCATCCTCTTCTTACAAAAAGCACCAATTAGAGAGCACCACTGTCAGTTTTATGCTTTGCTTTTGACTGATATTGAGTATGACTGTGACTGGATCTTCTTTGCCATGAATTACAATGTTTAGTCAACCCTTGGTCTTTGAAGGTGCTCTGCATTTATGTTTTGCGGTCTTATAAAGAGCTAGCGAGATACCATCTGTTCACACTGCTTCATGATTGTTTTGATTGAAGTGTTGACGTTTGAAACTTATTATTATTGCTCGCGAGTTGATTATGCCATTGATATGAGTTTACCGTGAGACCTAGATGTCATTTGCTTATGTGGTTAGCTTGTGATCTTGCTGAAAATCTGAATATGAGTTAGACATAGTTGCAACAACAAGATCAAACAGAGTTCATAAAAGTTTTTCTTTTGTCTCTTTTAGTTTGTCAATTGAATTGCTTGAGGACAAGCAAGGTTTTAAGCTTGGGGGAGTTGATACGTCTCCGTCGTATCTAATTTTCCAAACTCTTTTGTCCTTGTTTTGGATTCTAATTTGCATGATTTGAATGGAACTAACTCGGACTATTGTTGTTTTCAGCAGAACTGCCATGGTGTTGTTTTTGCACAGAAATAAAAGTACTTGGAATGACCTGGAAATTTACGAGGATTTTTGTGGAATATATAAAAAATACTGGCCCAAGAATCAACCGAAGAAGTGGAGTGTGGAGCCCACAAGCCCACCAGGTGCGGGCCCCCCTGGCCGCGCCTAGCAAGCTTGTGGGGCCCACATTGCTCCACCGCCTCCAATTCCACCTCTATTTAGTCCGTTTCGTCCGGAAAAAAATAAGAGAGAAGAGTTCATCGCGTTTTACGATACGGAGGCACCGCCACCTCCCGTTCTTCCTGTGGAGGGCAGATCTGGAGTCCGTTCTTGGCTCCGGAGAGGGAGATCATCGCCATCGTGATCACCAACCTTCCTTCATCGCCAATTCCATGATGCTCTTCACCGTTCGTGAGTAATCTCAACGTAGGCTTGCTGGACGGTGATGGGTTGGATGAGATCTATCATTTAATCGAGTTAGTTTTGACGGGGATTGACCCCTAGTATCCACTATGTTCTGAGATTGATGTTGCTACTACTTGGCTATGCTTAATGCTTGTCAATGGGGCCCGAGTGCCATGATTTCAGATCTGAACCTATTATGTTGTCGTCAATATATGTGTGTTCTTGATCCTATCTTGCAAGTTGTAGTCACCTACTATGTGTATGACCCGGCAACCCCGGAGTGACAATAGCCGGAACCACTCCCGGAGATGACCATAGTATGAGGAGTTCATGTATTCACTAAGTGTTAATGCGTTGGTCCGGTTCTCTATTAAAAGGAGAACCTTAATATCCCGTAGTTTCCATTAGGACCCCGCTGCCACGGGAGGGATATACAATAGATGTCATCCAAGTTATTTTCCCTAAGCACGTATGACTAAATACGGAATACATGCCTACATTACATTGATGAACTGGAGCTAGTTACATATCTCTTCGTGTTATAACTATTGCGTGATGAATAAGATCCGGCATAATCATCCATCACCGATCCAATGCCTACGAGTCTTTTCCTACTGTTGTTACTGCTGCTACTGTTACTCTGTCATTACTGCTGTTACTGCTGCTACTGTTACTCTGCTACTACTGCTGTCACTTTGCTGCTACTGGTTATTGTTGCTACTGCTGCTATCACACTACCTTGCTACTGATACTTTGCTGTAGATACTAAGTCTTTCAGGTGTGGTTGAATTGACAACTCAACTGCTAATACTTGAGAATATTCTTTGGCTTCCCCTTGTGTCGAATCAACAAATTTGGGTTGAATACTCCACCCTCGAAAACTGTTGCGATCCCCTATACTTGTGGGTTATCAAGAAATACAAGAGATGAACTAGGGTTTGAGATAAGATGGTTCTGGCAAAGATGTTGATGAAGATTGGTCCTCCCACTAAGGAGGAAGATTTGGTGATGACAATGGCTTTGATCTCCCCCTCGTGGAGGGAAGTTTCCCTGGTAGAATCTCTCTATCGAAGAGAAAAAGGGCCTCTTCCCAGGTTTCCGCCTCGAGACGGCGGTGCTTCGTCCCGAAATTATCTCCTTGATTTCTTCTAGGTCAAGACACACCTTATAGGAGAAGAGGGGGACAAGGCACCTGGGTGGGCCTCCTAAGCTAACATGGCGTGCCAAGGGGTGAGCGTGCCCTATTGTCTTGTGACTAGCAGGTAGCCCCCTCTCGTATGTTTTTGACCCAATAGTTCAGATATATTCCATAAAAATTCTTCGTAAAGTTTAAGGTCATTTGGAGTCCAGCGATTTTGCAACCCTTTTTTTGGTTTTCACGTCCACAATTCCAGTGTCACGCAATTCCCTCTTTGTTATGTACCTTGTAAATTCGGAGAGAGAAGGCATAGGAATTATATCATAAAGGAATAATGGACAAGAACATCATAAATATCAATAAGAATTCATGATGCAAAATGGACATATCAACTAGCCCAAGCTTAGACCTCCCTTGTCCTCGAGAGAAAGCTAAACTCTGTAATAATGACCACATAATTTGAGAGATAGGTGTCGATGAAAACACAATACGGACATGAGAGTATCATGAAATTATCATAGCAGGAAGTTTTTCAGCATATAGCTTATCATAAACAAGTAATAATCTATCCACAATTATTGAATATGAAGCATAAACTTTATTAGCAATCAACAAACTATGTTCTTAGTTATTGAGACGATCACAATTCGTTATATTTTAGAGAAGAGTCTATTTAAGAGCTTTCATTCTAGCAAGTTCACCTACTCAACTGTCATTTAGTCTTCTATGATTGCTGACGCTCATTGCATATCTTTGGAGCTAATGTTTCCATCGAACACATAGGAAGATAGGGGATTTAATGTTTTTGCCACGCAACTCTTTTACCTCAAGGATAATGTCGAAAAAATGAATCATGATCACCTGCATCCAACTGGATATATATATATCTGGATCTTTCCCCTACACATGATGCTTGCCAACTAGAGAATTAATAGGTAGGAATAGGGGTAAACATTTATTGACTCTTGCAAAAACTAAATACATGAAAGTAAAAGATAGGCCCTTTGCAGAGGGAAGCAAAGGTTGTCATGCAGTTCTTATTTTTGGGATGTGCAAGCTCATAAGGAAAGGAACACCATTTTATATTGCCGCTTGTGATTGCAAACTTTATTATGGAGTCTGTCGCTTTTATTTCTTTGCCATCACAAGATCGTACAAAGTTTATTTTCACTTACAATAAAACATCATACATGTTTAGGAGCAATTTTTATTGCTCTGTACACCAATGACAACTTCCTTGAAAGATCTTATTCAATCCATAGGTTGGTATGATGGACTCTCATGGCAAGAAGTTGGGTTTCAGGGTTACGGATGCAAAAGTAGTATCTCTACTTAGTGTGAATTTTTGGGCTAGCAAAAGGATCTAAATCAAGCACCACATATTAGAGGATCGATGATAATATAACTTCTATGTAAATGTAAACAAACATAATCATTAGACTGACTTCCTTGTCCAACATCACTACTTTGATCATTATATAATATTTGGTGGGAGCTCACAATCATAAAAGATGTCAAATATAGTATACTTATATGTGAATCTCCTCTCCTCTATCATAATTTTGCATGGATTGTATCAATGACTAATGCTATGTTCGTTCATTCCCAACAAGTTTTATCTGCCATAATTTTTCTAGGTGAATTCATTACTCCCTATGGGATTGGCACATGATTTTTCTATTTCTCTTATTTCAGTGTTATGATTGGTGCACGGGAGTAAAGTAAATAAGCAAACTCAAACAAATCTTTATTATATAACTCTCATACTCGATTACAGGGATAGATAGATCTCAATGAAACACCTCTAAGCAAAGAAAAACTAAAATTTATTTCTCTAAATCACGACATAGCTAAGGGTCGAACTAAGATAGATGATAAAGATGAAAGTGATGGTGATACGATACGAAGGCACATCTATTCGAAATATTCCCTAGAGGAAATATTAAAATTGTTATAATCATATTTCCTTGTTCATGATAGTCATTTATTAACCATGCTATAATTGTAGTGATTGTAAACTCGGATACATGTGTGGGTATATAAACAACTCTCTGTCCCTAGTGAGCCTCTACTAGACTAGCTCGTTGATAAAAGATGGTTAAGGTTTCCTAACCATAGACACGACTTGTAATTTGATAACACGATCAAATTATTAGGAGATTGATGTGCTGGACAAGACCCAATCTTAAGCATATCGTTTGATCGTACCACTAAGTTTATTGCTATTGCTTTCTACATGTCAAGTATATGTTCCTAAGACCATGAGATCATGCAACTCCCTTACACCGGAGGAATGCCTTGTGTGTATCGAGCATCACTTCTTAATTGGGTGATCATAAAGATGCTCTACAGGTACCTCCGAGGGTGTATGTTGGGTTGACATGGATCGAGACTGGGATTTGTCACTCCGTATGACGAAGAGGTATCTCTAGGCTTACTCGGTAATACAATATCACAAGAAGCTTGCAAACAATGTGACTAAGGAGTTAGTCATGGGATCTTGTATTATAGAATGAGTAAAGAGACTTGCCGGTAATGAGATTGAACTAGGATGGAGATACCAATGATCGAATATCGGGCAAATAACATACCGTTGGACAAAGGGAACTGCATACGAGATTGATTGAATCATTGGCACGGTGGTTTGGCCTATAAAGATCATCATGGAATATGAAGGAACCAATATTGGCGTCTAGGTCATGTGTGCATAGTTATCGGACCTGTGGGGTCCACACGCTTAACGTTCGATGCCGATATAGTATAGTTGAGTTGTGTATGTTGGTAAACGAATGTTGTTCGAAGTCCCGGATGAGATCTCGGACGTGATGAGGAGCTTAGGAATGGTCCGTAAGTAAAGGATGCTATATAGGAAGTTTCGTTTTTGTCATCGGAAAAAATTCAGGCATCACGAGCAGAGTGTCGGGAGTGTTGGAAGGGTTTTAGGGTCCATCGGCCCCGGATGGGCCACATGTTCATATAAGGCTGTGCACCATCCCGTGGTGGGATGGGCTCCCCTCCCCACTAGGCACATGCGGCTCGGCTGGTGTAGGGAAAGCCCATAGGGGTTTTGACTCCTTTGCTTGGGTGGCAAGCCACCTCCTAGGTCGCCGCCCCACACCCTAGGGTAAACCCTAGGGTCGGCCCCCTCCTCCCTTCCCCCTATATATTTGACAGGAGACGGAGGGCATCCACACACCAAGCCTTTGGCAGCACCCTACCTCTCTTTCTAGATCAATTTTCTCCTTTGTCACGTAAGCGGTAGCGCTTGGCGATGCCCTACTGAGATTGCACCACGACGACCGTCACCACGATGTCGTGCTACCAGAGAAGTCATCTACTAATTCGCCCTCGCTTGCTAGATCGAGGAGGCAGAGACGGTATCGAGTTGTATATGTGCTATACACGGAAGTGTCGTCCGTTCAGTGCTCGATTGGGATGGATCATGATTCCATAACGAACACGTACGACTACATCAACCACTTTTCCTAATGCTTTCTCTTAGGGATCTACAAGGGTATGTAGATGCACTCCCCTCTTGTAGCTATACATATCCATATATAGATCTTGGGTGTGCGTAGATATATTTTTTGTATCCCATGGAACGTTACCCATCAACCTCCCCCAAGCTCGGAACAAGCTTAGGGTGGTGCCCATACGAATGTACTCACGTGTCCTTCTTGGGTGACGAATGTTGATGATGTAGTAGGCTTGTCCTTCATAATAGATAGAAGGTGTTGGGGATATTACCCCGCAGTATAACCCACCCTATGGAGGCCGGGTCAAGATTAAGGAAGCTTGATAGAAGACTCAAGATGGGCGTACTGGACCAAAGGTGCAAGGCGGCCTACTCCCGTAAGTCGCCTGGCGGCTCATTACTTGCAGATATTGAGACAAGGCCTATTAGGTAGAAGGCTGATAGGAGATGTCGTTGCTTGGGAAGCAAGGCAAGTTAGAGATCCGCCGGGTCACGAACCATAGAACGACCCGGACTCCTCTAAAATCCTGGGTCTTGACCTGTGTATAAAGGCAAGCCCCTGGGGTTGATAGGGTTAAGTTACAATCAATCGGTAGCTAGGTCACGCGAATCCGCTCCCTTGTAATCGATTTCATCATTAATACACACAAAGCAGGAAGTAGTCTTTTACCTTCATCAAAGGGGTCGAACTTGGGTAAACTTATCTCTCGTTCCCGATCAATCCCTTTGAGTCGCCACATAGCGGTGATGGCCTCACACTCACGTTCTCTCACGAGGATATCTGCCGTGAAAAAACCACGACAATTGGCGCCCACCATGGGGTTGTTGCCCGATGGAGTTGAGTTCTTAAAGGGAGTGCTTCCAGGGTTTGGGAGTTACGTGGTTGGCCTAATGACCAAAAGCTACCATGGAAAGCGCTACATTGACAATTCAAGCTGGGGTCCTGTAACGACTAAGATGCGACCCTTTCCTTATTTCGGGGCGAGGCCTCAAAAGGGAAGGGGGCGCATCTACACGTTTCGCAAGCGAGATAATCATAACATTACATAACTGAAAGAGTGACAAGTAGGACATACACTTGCCATCTGATAAGAACATAGTCATATAGTCATACACGCACACTTATTCAGAACATGGTATGGTCCAGCTACGGACAAGATGAAAACAGATAAAGCTATGATATCCCGCATGCTGGTCCCATGATCACGACCACGGCCTCTAGTCCTCTGGATGAGTCACGTACAGTCTGCCAGAGTCCTCATCGAATTCCCACATCAACTGGTTGTCATCGGGATCTCCTGCATCAGGCGTACCTGTACCTGTGGGTGTTTGTAGTAAACCGTGAGCCACGAGGAATCAACAATCGAATGACCTTGGTATCGAATTTAGTCGAGTTAATAGGTGAGGAAGGTTAAGTGTATGGGTTTGCAGCAACCTAAGCATATATGGTGGCTACCTTACGATGATCAGAGTAAAAATATGGTGGTCTACGCAAGTCGGTGGAAGACTAGATTGATCACTAAGTGATCCTGAACACCTACTTACGTCAAACATAACCCCCCTGTGTTCTTGATCAGAGAAGGATCTCCGAAAGAGACAATCACGGTTACGCACTCAGTTGGCAGTTTTATTAGAATCCCTTTAAGTTGTCTAGAACCGGATGTTAACAAAATATCCCTATTTGCCACATAACTGCGGGCACGGCTTTCTGAAAGATTAAAACCTGCAGGGGTGCTCCAACTAGTCCATCACAAATTACCACAGGCCGCATAGTAATCCTCTATCACGAAACTCGTGATCTCGTCGGATTCCTTAGAGGAAAACCTCAACTTTGAGGAGACCCAAGTTTCACCAAAATCCCAATGCGCAAGATATATCGCTAAGGTAAGACAAATCTGGCAAGACCTCCCGACGTGTCGACGAACCCGATAGGAGCCGCGTATCTCGTTCTCAGGATACGACGGATGAGCAGTATGTAAAGTGGCCTGATAGAAATCCCCGAGTTGCCCCGGGTGGCCCCGCAAGTGGCTCTAGTTTGGACCAACACTCATGAGGAGCACTGGCCCGGGTTGTTGATTAAATCCTCGGGGTAGCTATTCCCTATGCATTTTTATCATTAAGTTGTAGCAATGAAACCAAAGTTGGGTCCTGCCAGACAAGCCTTAACACTATACGATTTATCAAGGGGGTCCCCATAACAACCCCGAACGTGTTAGGAGCGATCAGTTATGGAATAAAACACCGGTAGCCGAAACTAAGGCGGCAACAACGGAACAAATCACCCGGCAATAGTCTAGGCCTTCCGTTATTTACCAAGTATATAGGTGCATTAATTAAATAACAGATAATATGATGATATAAAATTGCGCATGTTATCACATGGGTCAGCTGGCACCTGCAACTAGCAATGCTATCCATTAGAGGTTGAGCAAGCCTACCTAGCCAAACAATATTTGCTAGGACAGGGAAGTGTTTGAGGTTTCATGGAAAAGATGGGTGGCATATATATCATGTGGTTTGCAGCGGGCATGTAACGAAGGAAACGTATCTCTAAGCATAACAAAGCTAGAAACGGTGTCGAGGTCATGGTCATCTTGCCTGTGATTTCTTCAGACTGGAACTGCTCTTGTTCTTCCAACACGAACTCTCCAGAATCCCCATACTCACTCTCCGTTCTCGATGCTATCCAAAGATAAGATAAGAACAAATGAACACCGGAACAGCATAATGCAACAACCAATATGATGCATGTATGCAGAAGAAGGCATGCACCACTATTCTAATCACTTTCACATGCATTAGTTGAGTTGTTTATATTCTGGACAGAACCTCGTGTTAAGTTATCTTGACATGCATGAACATGGCATAATCATATGCATCACGATAAAACGATGCAAAAACCTATAAAGAACGTCGTGAACAGAGTCTCGGATCAACCGGGAACTACAAAACAAGTTACGAAGGCCTACGGGTTCAAAACAGCCACAAACACAATTGTATGGGCAATCACTGGTGTAACCAGGTTGCCAAATGAACAAGCACCAAAATACAAGTGGAATGGTGTTTGAGAACACACAAAACTATCAACCATAGCTCACACAAGCTCAAAAACCAATTTGACACCAATCTGTTTTTAACAGCAACATAGCACTTTGACCACAATATCTATAGCAGTTACAACCCTCTAAATAATTCAAACAAGACATGAAACTGAAGCCATCCAACTGCATTACAACCTCTGACTAGAAGCTAAGGCAAGGAATCACACATCAGCAGATATACAACCTCTAACTTGGACAAAATATCACAAATTGGGACTTAGTGAAAATTGCAGATTTTTCACCAGCTGCTTATGCTCTGAATCATTTTGACAGCCTCCAAAATGATATCTACATGAGGTATCTGGTAATGAAATTTGACAGGGAGCTAGACAAGCATAACAGCAAACAAACATAAGTTTGTTGCTTGGGCTAATTCCCAACACAGGAGCAAATATGAACAACACAATAGGGGAAGAAAATAACCCCAGATTCCCAAACTTAGTTAAATTCACATCTTTTCTCAAAACTGTCATTTTCAGTCAAGTGCCCACTTTAAAAAGGTGTAATAGCAACATGCAGAAGACCTATGAACAAAATATATGTCCCATATTGTAGAGGGGTTCACCCACTACCATCTACCAAGGGATCAACATAAAAAGATCAAAGCTCCACTTAATACAAAGCTCCAAACATGGCATGAAATCCTAAGTTGCATCACTTAGGGAAAAATCCTAGTACCTCCACAAACAACAACAACCTAAGGAATAAATATAAATAGTGAGGGGGGTCCACCTGGCAGTGGCCCTCTCACAGGATGACATGTGGGTCCTCTGGACCCACTGTCATACACCCACACTATACCTACACATGCTACAAGCACACATACATACACACAGGGAAAAATAAAAGATAAAAGGTGCAAGAGGGGGGATCGAACCCACCACCTCTCTGGTGGAGCTAGCCTACTTCCACCTCTGGGCTAGCACCTCATTGCTGTACTAACAGGCGCATCAGAACAGGTAAGCTAGCCTCCACCGATACTGCACACAGGGAATAAACCGAAACAATAAAAAGGGGGCGCTAGGATTCAAACCCAGTACCATGGGCTTACAACCTCAGCGCTCAAACCAGCCGGGCTAAGAGGGGAATCTGAACCAGAAGGGGTTCTGCCCCACACAAGCTAAACTACACGACACCACATCGTCTTCTACCTCCAGATCAGGGAAGGAGGAGCTTGGCTCCGGCGAAGATGCGACAACATAGGCTGCATCTAGGGACCGGCGGGGATGCAGGAACCCTAGGGGGTTCCATTCCCGTGCCTAACTCCACGGGAGGGAGCCCGTAGCAGTGGCTCGACGCGGCCTCTGCTCCGGCCCGAACGGAGCTTGAACCGACGTCCTACGACACATAGAGGGGAAGATTCTACGTGCGAAAAAGAAGAGAGAGGGACGACGCTCACCCTGGGGCTGCTCGGAGGCACGCTTGACGCCGAGAAGAAGGAAGAAGAGGTTGGCGGTGAAGGCGAGGCTCTGCTCCACTCCGTCCCTGACAAAGACGGCGAGGAGGGGACGACAGAGGAGGGGAACCACCCTCCTAGCACCGGGAACGGGACGAGGGAGGATCCAGCATCCTCCGTGCGTGCTTGGACTCGACGGGGAAGCACCTACGACGAGGGTAGGGATGATGGCGAGGCGACGACGCACTGTGTGAAACTCTCTCTCTCTGAATTTTCTCTTTGAACCCTTATGTGCAGAGGGGGAAAGAAGGAGGAAGAGGGGCTGGTGGCGAAGGAGTGTGAACCCTAGCACGCACGCCGAGGGGGGGGGCTCTAAATAGGACCGAGGATTGACAACGTCGATGTCCGTGCCATGCCACGCGACCTCTCTCTCTCACAGCTCACTGATGGAAAGCAACACAGGGGGTAACGGCGTGAGGAGGAAGAAGGAAAGGAGCGTGGGCTCTAGCGCCAGGGCGAAAGCAATGGGCGAGGAGCCCATCCAACTCTCTCACCTCCCTTTTAAAACAAAATGCAGCTTTTTCTTTTACAAATAAGTCAAACCATCTTTGGAATAAAGCTAGGTAAGGAAAATAAATAAATAAAAAGGAATAAAACTAAAAATAAATATAAGTCTCTAAAATGCTGCTCCTATTTATAAAAATAGATGACACATTTTAGAGCAAAGTAAATTAATTGTTTTTATTGAATAAGTCCATGTTTTAAATAAAACAAAAAGGAAAAAAACTTCAGATAAGTGAGGGTTGTCATCCACAAATATTTAAAGGGATCTTAAGAGAAGTTGAACATTTTTAATGCCGCGAAATAGTAACTTAATTCTGCCTCAAAATATAAAGGAGAGGGGGGTTATTTGGGCTATGGTGCAACTAAAAGTTTGAAGGACCTTGTTGCACCCACACCACACTTCACAAACACAAGCCACATGCAATCACATCAGCAAGATAGTCACCACCACAAGAACAAGATGATATGCATGATGCATGAGATGCACATGAAATGATAACCACATGAAATGATAACCACCTCCATAACATAGGTTCAACAAGGTTGCCACAAATTGGAAAGGCTTACTAAAGAGGAAAGAAAGCATCTGTGCTGTTACAACTCTCCAACACTACAAGAGGATCTCGACCCGAGATCTAGGACTGGAAGAAGTCTGGAAATTCGGAACGGAGGTGATCCTCGCGCTCCCAAGTGGCCTCTTTGTTGGAATGATGTGACCACTGCACTTTGAGAAACTTGATTGACTTATTGCAGGTCTTGCGCTCAGTCACTTCAAGAACTTCAACTGGATGCTCATGGTAGGATAGGTCGGGCTAGAGGTCGATATCCTGGGGATTAACTATGCGCTCGGGAGTCTTGAAGCATCTCCGGAGCTGAGAGACATGAAACACGTCATGCACATTTGAGAAGTTGGAAGGGAACTCTAACTGTATGCAAGATCGCCTCTCTTGCCAACAATTCTGAAAGGCCCAACAAAACAATGAGCAAGCTTTCATTTGATGCCGAAACACTGAGTGCCCTTCATGGGAGACACTTTGAGATACACGAAATCATTGAGCTGAAAAGTCATGTCACGATGCTTGCTATCGTAGTATCTCTTGTGATGAGACTGCGTTGCTTTGAGATTATCCCGAATGACACGGCACATTTCTTCTGCTTCCGCAATCATCTCATTCCCAAGAATCTGACGCTCACCAGTCTCTGACCAATTGAGCGGGGTATGACACTTCCTTCCATAAAGAATAACGAATGGAGCCTTGCATGAGCTTGCCTCATAGCTGTTATTGTATGAGAACTCAGCAAAAGGTAGGCAGTCTTCCCACTTCATGCCAAACGAAATCACACATGCTCTTAGCATATCCTCGAGGACCTAATTGACTCTCTCAACTTGCCCACTAGTGTGAGGATGGAAGGTTGTACTGAACCGAATCTTAGTGCGCATCGCAGACTGAAATGAATCCCACAACTTGGAAGTAAAGATGCTTCCGCGATCCGAAGATATCAGCATTGGAACACCATGCAATGAGACTATCGTTGACGTATACAACTCTGCAAGCTGAGTTGCCGAGATAGACTCCTTGACTGGAAGGAAATGAGCGACTTTGCTCAAGTTGTCGATGACGACGAAGATGTCATCGTTGCCTTTCTTGGACTTCGGAAACCCAGTGACGAAATCCATCTCAACATGATTGAATTTCCACTCGGGAATGGGCAAGGGATGCAAAAGACCCGATGGACGTTGATGCTCTGCTTTCACTCCGCGACAAACATCACATTCATTCACAAACTAAGCAATTTCACGCTTCATGCGAGTCCACCAAAAAGTCTGCTTCAGATCCTGATACATTTTGGAACTTCCTGGATGTATCGAGAGAAGGGAATTATGGGCTTCTTCCATGATAACCTTCCTAAGATCCCCTTTCGGAACAATAAGGCGATCCTCGAAGAACAAGGTATCTCTGTCATCAACATGGAAGCACTTATATTTGGGAATGCTCTTTGCCAAGCCAATCTTAACTTTCTTCACCATTGCATCAAGTAGTTGAGCTTGTCGGACTTGGTCTTCCAAGGTAGGAGACATCTGGAGATTTCCAAGAAATCCATGAGGTACTAACTGAAGGTTGAGCTTCATGAAAGATTCACAAAGATCAGGTTGGAGAGGCTTCAGAATGAGACTGTTGCAGTAAGCCTTTCTGCTCAAAGCATCTACAATGACATTATCTTTGCCCGGAGTGTAGTCAACGCTCGGATTGTAATCTTGGAGCATTTCCACCCAACGAGTTTGCCGAAGATTGAGGTTAGGCTGGGGGAAGATGTATTTGAGACTCTTGTGATCGGTGTAGACCTCAACCTGTGTGCCCAACAATAGATGTCTCCAAGTCATCAGAGCATATACCACTGCCGCCAACTCAAGATCATGAGTGGGTAATTCTTCTCACTTGGCTTCAACTTCCTCGAGGTATAAGCTATCACTTTCTTTTCTTGCATCAGGACTGCACCAAGACCTTGAAGAGAGGCATCGCAGAACACTTGATAAGACTTGGAATCATCACGAGGAATCAATACTGGAGTAGAAGTGAGCTTCTCTTTGAGTGTGTCGAAGGCCAACTGACACTCTGGAGACCAGAAAAACTTCACATTCTTCAGAAGAAGGCTTGAGAGAGGCTTAGCAATCTTGGAGAAATTCTCAACAAATATTCTGCAATAGCTTGCAAGCCCGAGAAAGCTTCAAAGCTGCTTCACATTCTGAGGAGGTTCCCACTCAACAATGGCCTGCACCTTTGATGGATCAACTTTGATGCCCTCGGCAGAGATGATGTGCCCAAGGTACACAACTTCCTTCAACCAGAACTCACATTTGGAAAACTTAGCATAGAACTTATGCTCTCTTAGCTTATCAAGCACAAGCCGGAGATGTTCTTCGTGCTCTTCCTCAGTTTCTGAAAAGACCAGAATGTCATCAAGATACAACAAGACACATTCATTCTTGAATGGGGAGAAGATATAATTCATCACCCGACAAAAGGTCGGTGGAGCATTGGCGAGACCGAAAGACAGCATTGTGTACTCATACGAGCCAAAGCTTGTCCTGAAGGTAGTCTTGGGAATGTCCTCTTCGCGAATGCGAATCTGATGATAGCAAATCCTTAGATCAAGCTTCGAGAAGATCTCAGCCCCTTTCAATTCCTCAAACAACTCATTGAGGTTGGGAAGTGAATACTTGTTTTTGATCGTCTTCTTATTCAATGGGCGGTAATCGACACAGAGTTGATCCATGCCATCCTTCTTCTTGACGAAAAGAACTCCACAACCCTAAGGAGATGAGCTTGGTCTGATCAGACCCAAACGCTCTTGCTCATCAAGTTGCTTCTTCAGCTCCTTCAGCTCTTCTGGACCCAGTTTATACGGCGGCTTGCATACTCGTTCAGTACCCGGTTCAAGCTCAATTACGAACTCAACTGCCCGGTGCGGAGGCATTCCTGGTAGCTCTTCCGGAAAGACATCTTCATACTCGTAGACCACTGGGACTTTGAAATTGGAGAGATCTCACCCTTCTCATTCAAGGAAAACAGATGGATCGTGTCATCACGCGATGCGAAGATAATCACGTCATCCGAAGGATGAGTTAGCTTCACGTTTTTAGCTTCACAATCAATAGACGCCTTGTTCATAGCCAACCAATCCATCCCAAGGATCAAATCAATATCAGAGTTGCCAAGGACAATAGGAGAAGCCAGAAAGGCATAATCACCCATCTTGACAAAGACATCAGGAACAAACACCCGAGAAGTCATTTGAATTCCCGGAGAAATGATTTTTAACGTCCTAGGAGTGTCTTCTGTCACGATATCATGCTTTGCAACAAAAGGCCTTGAAATGAATGAATGCGGTGCACCAGAAACAAATAAAACCTTTGTAGGAAAATCATTAACTAGGAGATTACCCATTATCACGTCCGAGGAGTTTTCTGCTTCCGCTGCATTCACCATATTGACTCGCACAGACCTAGGATTGAACTTCACCATAGCATTGCCTGGAGGCTTCCCTGGATGAGGGGCAGAAGATGCTGCTCAGAGGTGAACTTGTTGGAGTAGTGACCCTTATGCTCACACTTGTGACAAGTGACATCTGACAACGGACGGAATTGCACTTGAGGATTGCCTTGCATCTGCTGCTGAAACCTCTGCTGGAAAGCTAGGTTGGGTGGGTGGGAAGAACCACCACCACCTGACTGCTTGAACTGCTGAGTCTACCGAGGTGGAGGAGACACCCAATATTTCTCCTGCTTCTGGACCACATGAGTTGAGGGCGAGGAGCTGGAGTCTTTGAAACGCTTCCTCGAATTCTCCACTTTGAGCAAAGCTGCTTCAGCCCTGAGAGCCAAGTTATAGAACTTATCAAACTCATCGGGATCGTGCAAGGCAAGGGCCAACTACAAGTCTTCCCTCAGACCACCTCTGAACTGATAGACCTTGCTCTTCTGATCTAGAATGTCCTGCAAAGCATATCGAGCCAGCTCGTGGAACTCGACGTTGTACTTGTACACAGAGGATCCTCCTTGCTTCAAGCGTCTGTACTTTTCACGCCTCTCTTCCACAAAGCTAGACGGGATATAGGGAGACCTGAAATGTTTGCAGAAATTGTCCCAACAGATCATTCCGCCTCCCCTGGAGTCCTTCAACTACTGCCACCAAACTGTTGCGTGCCCCTTGAGCTGAAACGTTGCAAACTTAACGAAGTCCTCTGGTCGGACATTGCTGCAATCAAAGTGTTTGTTCATGTCACGAATCCAGTCCTCAACACCGAATGGCTGGTGACAAGATGTGAAGGACTTCGGCTGGTTCGCCAGGAATTGATTCAAAGAAGCAGATTGATGACCACTATGGTTGAAATTGCCCTGCTGCTGATTGTTCCTCTCTTGCAACAGCTGAAGTAACATCTTGGTGTTAGCATTTGTTGCAGCCATCACCGCTTGCCATGCCTCTGGAGGAGGAGGCGGTGACGGAGGAGGCGGAGGAGGTGGTGGCGGAGCATCAGCACCCTCGCGACCCGGATTCTGGCGAGTTGGTGGACCATCCTGAAGACGGACAACGCGTTAGACCAGAGAATAACATTCAAGGTAAGCTGAATCAATAGGCAGAAATATCAGAATAAGAATACTTAGCAATTGCATTCGAACAATAATTAGTAAGAATGCTTCCTCAAAGTGATTGCCAACAACATTTGATTAAAAGCCACTGCAAACCAAGTATGAGCTAAAATTGCTCGGAACAAACGTAGGAGTGAGATTCCATCTGATATCTTCGTGGATACAATCGCACGGGCTCGAGCTTACAGTATCCAACCTATGCAAGGCAGTGCACACGACATACGAAGTGTCCCCGAGATATAGCAAGCTACAAGGACTCATAAGACACAACTAGAACCGCTGTAAGACGACAGTGAACAAACGGACCCACTGAATGTCGAATCTCAACCTCACATCATGCATATGTAGGAAGATTGTCCTATAAGTCACTACCTGATATCCCACCTATGAACTCCCGAAATATCTAGTCATGCAATCTGGTCCATAGATACAAGGAGTAATATATAACTCAACTCCTATACTAACCCGTCCAGTGTATCACATTCGTCAACACATAACCAGAATCTCGGAACTTCATCCATCACAGAACCTCGTAATTACAACGATACTAAGTGTGGCGATACATCCAAAACTTTCTGCACCGGTACTGGGGAAGACGGACTCCTCTCGTCACTACTAGTATTGAAGCAATTACGAACATCCTCCATCCTGATATACTAAGAAATATGAATGATATCTATGTGCTCAAGAATCACCTGGAGCTCAACTCCCTGGAAGAAATCAAGTCAGACAGGAGGCACCAAGACACAACTCCGTCACATCGACATCATATAGATTCCAAAATATCACGTGATCCTAAAACATGTTTGAGCGAGAACAGGAGTAGAATTAAGATTTCCTAAGTCGTGAACCTCACCAGAGCATAGAAGAGGAGAAAAAAGAAACCTACTCTCCGATATAACTACGACTCAAATAGTTTTGCTAGACTCGACTCGGCCAAGTTCGATCACACAAAACCTCCTATGGCCGTAAGGCTCTGATACCAACTTGTAACGACTAAGATGCGACCCTTTCCTTATTTGGGGGTGAGCCCTCAAAAGGGTAAGGGGCGCATCTACACGTTTCGCAAGCGAGATAATCATAACATTATATAACTGAAAGAGTGACAAGTAGGGCATACACTTGCCATCTGATAAGAACATAGTCATATAGTCATACATGCACACTTATTCAGAACATGGTATGGTCCAGCTACGGACAAGATGAAAACAGATAAAGCAATGATATCCCGCATGCTGGCCCCACAAACATGACCACGACCTCTAGTCCTCCGGATAAGTCACGTATAGTCTGCCAGAGTCCTCATCGAACTCCCACTTCAACTGGTTGTCATCGGGATCTCCTGCATCAGGTGTTGGGGATATTACCTGCGGTGTAACCCGCCCTAGCTAGGCCGGGTCACTAAAGGGGCGACTCATTCATTGGTAATACATGCCTTGGCCCAATGGACCTAGGAGTCGGATGGCGGTTCAGGAGCTATACAGAGGATAGACCGCCAAGGAGGTTTCCAGTATTGGAGAGCACGGCGACTTAGAGGTAAAGGAAACCATGATCTATAACGTGGTTAGGACTCTTGTAAATCCTAGGGCCTCGACCTGTACATAAAGGCGATTCCCCTGGGAGGATAGGGCCAGTTAGAAATCATTGAGAGCTAGGTCAGGCGAGTTACACCCTCCTTGTAATCGAAACCATCATCAATCTACACAAAGCAGGACGTAGGCTTTTACCTCCATACGAGGGGCCGACCTTCGATAAATCTGAGTCTCGCTTTCGCTCACCCCCTTTGACTCGCCAACAAGGTGCGATGGCTCCTTCATTAAGTCATTTCACGAGGACATCTGCCATGACAAAACCATGACAGTTGGCGCCCACCGTGGGGCTAGCGCACGGTGGAGTTGAGTTCTCAAAGGGAGCCCTACCAGGGTCAGAAAGCTATGTGGTCGGCATCATGACGAAGAACCGCCGCGGAAGGTACTACATCGACAACTCGCTGTGGGGGGCAGAAGCCGATTCAGTCGAATCTGGTTACAGAGTCCCCTTCGGCAAGATCAACATCTTCATCGGCATGATTGGAACACCCGTGCCTGAGCCGGACACCTCCACCGACATCGTCGAGCCGGCCAGGTACGTCCTCCCCATCACATGACAGGACAAGAGACACCATGTTTTGTTGGCTTTACGCACGAAGCCAGTGTACAAGACAAACCGGCAATCCAGGAGGTCACCCCCATCAATTCTGAAGGAGGATCATCCATGGGCGAGACAGATTCAATTCATCCCCTTCACAAAGGACAACTTGGAGGGTTGTCACTGGCGATGGACCGCGAGATCCTTGAAAGATCCCATTGACAAATCGCCATCTATATGGCAGGGGCGACACAACCGCAGCAAAACCCGGCCGGCAACAATGAGACCGGTGAGACGTCGAAAACCCCGGCTCAAGCCATGGCGAACTTAACGGCGCACGTCACCAGGCTCATGACAACCGCTGTGACGCTAGAGAATCAGGAATCGATCAACGCCGAGCTGGCGAAGCTGTGGGAGGCGATGGCCAAGGCCCAGCGGGACGTGGAAGTGGAAGCCGCCAGGATGGCGACACAGCAGGCCATGATCACTTCAGAAATGGAACGACTGAACACCTAGGGCTGGCGGCTCGAGAGACAACAGCGCGTGTTCGATACTATTCAGATAAGGAGGCATCACGGGCGCCTCCCGGCCGACTTACATCCAACTCTCCTCTTCGACACCCCGCACACTCCTGGGGCGGGACCTGATCGAACTTTGCAAACCGCTCTAGGGGAGGTCCGGTCCAACCACCTAACCCGCCACGGCCTCAACCAATGGACGCCCACGTAACTCGCTTCCAGACACCATGAGGCCACTTCTCAAATCCCGTAGATAATGTGCTGGCGGCAACCCGCCACCTGGAGTCCCTCCCGATCTACGGAAACTCCCCGGCCGAGGTAGAAGCAAGAAATGCCATCGAGATGCTGAAGACAGCGGTGGTCCAACATGCGCAATACTCACACAGTCTTGACCGGTTACACTCCACGCCTCAGGCGAGTCACACCAGGAGTCGCCACGAGGACCAACCCGAAGTGACCAGGGGGCAACGGTGATTGCCTCAGACCAACCCGCTCGGGGTGCCTGATACGCGAGCCCAAGACATTGTGGATGCAGCGTGAGCCGCGCGTCAGATGGAGACGGCAGTCGCGACGGGTCGGGGTTATCCGGCTTATACCCAGACACCACCCGCACCGCTTGATGCTGGAGGCAAGCACATTGGGGTGTCGTGTCTCATGCCGGCTCTACGCAATGAGCGGATGTCGAAGGATTTCAAAGGTCCAAGGAAGGTACCCAATTACACACCAGATCTCGAACCAGGGTCATGGATTGAGAGTTACGAACTTGCGATGGACATGCTCGACGTAAACGAGGCGGTTTGCGCCAAGTATTTCACTATGATGCTTGAAGGAACGACGCGTGCGTGGTTGCAAAATCTGCCGCCTAACTCCATCAACACTTGGGCAGAGTTAAAGGAGCGCTTCATCAAAAATTTCAGAGGGACTTGCAAACGCCCGATGACCATCGTCGACTTACAACACTGCGTTCAATGACCAGACGAGTCGGCCCATCATTGGACACGGGGAGTTGCCGAGGTCATTCATTTGTTAGAAGGCGTCTCGGCGGCTCAGTCAGTGCTGATTCTGGAGAAAAAGTGCCATGACGAGCCTCTGCTGCTGAAGCTGGGGCGACTTAAGCGTAAGGTGCAGGATGTGGGCGAGCTGATGGACACTCTCACCAGATACGCCGAGTCAGATAACACCAAGGATCCTGGAGAGGACGATGACAAGGTTATCACCGCCAGGAAGGGCGAGTCATCAAAGGGTCACTCCCAGTTTCAAGGACGGGGTAACCACAACCATGGCAGGCAAGGTAAAAGAGGACAACAGGAAGGTCCCACGGACTTCGTGGCTAATACCAATACCGGCAACCGAAACCAACACCAGAAGAAGCGGGGTTTCAGTGGGAAGAAGCCGCACAACTATCATGAAATTCTCAAGGGCCCCTGCCCACAGCATGCTACGTCTAAGGGGCCGACGACCCATTCTTGGGAGGATTGCTATGTGATGCAAGAGTTCCGAGCTGGGGCGCTCAAGAAAGGCCAAGGAGGTGATCAGGACCAGCGAAAGGAACAGTTCGGCGCGCCCGGGTCACGCCAAAGCCCGTTCGGCGGCTTCCCTAACCCGGGTCCATAGGGCGGGTCACAGCCTAATAGCGGACAGTACTATGTTCACAACCAACAACAGTATTACCCGACGGGAGTGTTTCAGCAACCACCCCCGCAAGGAGATCTCTAGCGACAGGATGATCGTAGCGGTTTCCAGAATAACCCTAAGCAGCTGAACAACGGGCAATATCATGTGTTCACCACCAGCACCTGCAAACGGGATCAGAAGGTGAAACATTGAACTTTCAGCGTGGCTCACCCGGCGCTCCCCAAGTACCTTCATTGAACTGAGCAGCCCATAACCTGGAGTAGGGAGGATCACCCGCCCCGAGTTGATAACCCTGGCGACTTGGCTTTGGTCATGGCTCCCCAAGTCGGAGGACACACCCTTTCCAAAGTCCTTATGGATGGAGGTAGCAGCATTAACATCCTATACTTCGATACCTTTCGAAGGATGAATCTCTTGGAGAAAGACTTGATGCTGTCGTCCATGGGTTTCCATGGCATTGTTCCGGGTAAGTCGGCGTATCCAATTGGGTGGATTAAACTTAATGTGGCTTTTGGCACAGAGTCCAATTACAGGAGCGAGTCACTCATGTTCGAGGTGGTCAAAATCAAGAGCCCTTACCACACATTGTTTGGAAGACCGGCTTACGCGCGTTTCATGGCTCGCCCATGTTATGTTTATCTCAAGCTTAAGATGCCTGGTCCTAAGGGGCCTATTACGATCAGTGGAGACAGGAAGATATCCCAAGAGTGTGAAGAAGGAGACACAACTTATGCCGAGACGGCTTGCGCGGCCGAGGAGCTCAAGTTTCACCAAGCCAATGTTGACCCGGCGGACATGACGCCGCTCAAGAGGCCAACAATTGAATCTGAGCCGCCTCTCAAGTTCAAGCTGACGGATAATACCAATGTCATAGACTTCATGCCTGGCGACTAAACCAAGCAGTTCACTATTGGGACGGGTCTGGATCCCAAATAGGAAAGCGCGCTCATCGAATTCATCCGTGGGAATCGGGACATCTTCGCGTGGAAACCTTCTGACATGCCAGGTGTGCCGAGAGAATTCGCTGAGCACAATCTCAATACTGACCCCAAAGTAAAGCCAGTTCGGCAGTACCTTTGCAGGTTAATGAGGAACAACATAAGGCAATTGGAGAGGAAGTCACCCGGCTTTTGGCCGCCGGGTTCATCATCGATGTTTTCCATCCTGAATGGTTGGCTAACCCGGTCCTGGTGCTAAAAAAGAACGACACTTTTCGCATGTGCATCGACTACACCGGCTTCAACAGGGCATGTCCGAAGGATCCCTTCGCCCTTCCCCGCATTGATCAAATCATTGACTCAACGGCAGGTTGCGAGCGTTTGTGTTTCTTGGATGCTTATTCAGGATACCACCAGATCAAGATGGCAGTGCTAGACCAGTAGAAAACGTCCTTCATAACCCCCTTCGAAGCCTTCTGTTACGTGTCTATGCCGTTCGGGCTCAAGAGTGTCGGTGCGACTTATCAGCGTTGCATCTAAAATTGTTTGCATAACCAGATCAGACGTAATGTCCACGCATATGTTGACGACATCGTAGTCAGATCTCAGAAGAAAGAACCGCTCTTGGAGGATCTCAAGGAGACTTTTGATAATTTGCGCGTGTACCAGATGAGGCTTAACCCCACCAAGTGCGTGTTTGGTGTTCCTGCAGGAAAGTTATTGAGTTTTATGGTGTCAGAACGCGGCATTGAAGCTAACCCGAACAAAGTTGAAGCAATCACTTCGCTAGGAAAGCCAGCCAATATTAACCAAGTCCAACGCATGGCGGGTCGTATCGCGGCTCTCAGTCGCTTTATAAGTCGCCTTGGGGAGAAAGCCATTCCTCTTTATCAGTTACTCAAAAAACTGATCGTTTCGTGTGGACTGATGAAGCCAACGAAGCCTTTGAAGCCTTGAAGCGACAACTGGCTAAGCAACTAGTGCTAGCGGCTCCAATGGACAAGGAGCCTATGCTCTTGTACATCGCGGCTAATTCTAAGGCAGTGAGGGTGGCAGTGGTTGTCGAGCGGAAGGAAGAAGGGAAGGAATATCCGGTTCAGCGACTAGTATAATTTATCAGCGAAGTCCTGACTCTCTCCAAACAACGCTACCCGCATTGGCAGAAGCTGGTCTTTGGGGTGTTTATGGCAAGTCGGAAGATGAAGCACTACTTACAAGAGCATCCCATCACGATGGTCAGTTCTGACCCCCTTGGTGACATTATACAAAATCGAGAAGCAACTGGACGGATTGCTAAGTGGGCCATCGAGTTAGGGCCTCATCACGTACAATATACTCCCTGTACGGCCATTAAATCCAAAGCACTAGTGGATTTCATCAACGACTGGACCGAGTTGCAGATTCCAGAAGATAGGCTCGATCACACATATTGGACCATCTATTCTGATGGATCTAGGCAGTTAGAAGGCTCGGGGGCTGGCGTGGTGTTAACTTCGCCTCACGGTGACAAATTCTGCTATCTCCTCCGGCTCATGTTTCCTTGTACCAATAATGCAGCAGAGTAGGAAGCCCTGCTCCATGGGTTGCGACTCGCCAAAGAGATGAACCTCACGCGAGTCAGATGTTTGGGCGACTCAGATCTGGTTGCACAACAGGTTTCTGGCACCTGGGATTCTAGAGATCCCTTGATGGCGGTTTACAGGTGAACTGTGTCGGACGTGGCGGGTCACTTTCATGGTTATCAAGTGGATCACATCGACCGTCGCCTCAATGAAGCAGTAGATGCTCTTTCCCGTCTCGGTTCACAGCTTAAGCCGGTTCCTCCCAATGTATTTTTGGATGTATTACATAACCCTTCGGTGAGGCTGCCTTCAGAGGAAGATTTGGCGGTACCAGACCCGGAGTCTTAACTTGTGGCGGCTCTTCGTGCCACCCCAGATTGGGCGATTCCCTACATGGCGTATCTCACACGAGGCGAGTTACCCACAGATGAATTATTGGCTCGCCAAATCATTCGTCGTTGCAAATCCATGGTCATACACAACGGCGAGTTACATAAGTGAAGCACTTCAGGGGTATTCCAAAGGTGTGTCTCTTCCGAAGAAGGGTGTATGATACTCAATGAAATTCATGCGGGCGACTGTGATCATCATGCCGGTCATGCTCCTTGGTTTCTAAAGCCTTTAGGCATGGGTTTTATTGGTTGACGGCTCATGCCGACGCGGAAGCGATAGTTCACCGATGTGATGGTTGCGAGAAATTTAGACACTAGATGCACGTGTTGGCTCAGGAGTTACGGATGATTCCAATTACTTGGCCGTTTGCAGTCTGGGGGCTGGACATGGTTGGTCCTTTCAAGATGTCGTCCAATAAAAATACTCACCTATTGGTGCGTTTGACAAGTTCACTAAGTGGGTTGAAGCAGAACCTGTTAGTAGCTGCGATGCAGATACAACTGTCAAATTCTTGAAAAAGTTGATTTTCTGGTTTGGGTACCCTCATAGTATCATTACTGACAATGGTACTAATCTATCAAAGGGCGCAATGCAAGAGTTTTGCGGTCGAGAGCATATCCGGCTTGATGTTTCTGCAGTCGCGCACCCCAGTCTAATGGGCAGGCAGAAAGGGTGAACCAGGAAATCATGCAAGGAATAAAGCCCCGGCTTATGGTACCTTTGGAGTGTACTCCAGGATGCTGGGTGGAAGAGTTGCCCTCAGTATTATGGAGCATCAGGACCACCCCAAACCGCTCCACGGGTTTTACTCCTCTCTTTTTGGTCTATGGGGCCGAGGTGGTGTTGCCAAGTGACATCAGACACGATTCACCACGAGTCGCCGCCTATGTGGAGCATGACAATGAGTTGGCACGACAAGATTCGTTGGATGATTTGGAGGAAGAGCGATACATGGCTGCGTTGCGATCGGCAATCTATCAATAGGACTTGCGACGCTATCACAGCCGTCGTGTCAAGAGCCGGACTTTTCAAGAGCGCGACTTAGTGCTTCAGTTGATTCAAGACCACACTGGTATGCATAAGTTATCACCTCCATGGGAAGGGCCGTTTGTCATTAGCAAGAATCTTCAGAACGGCTCGTACTACTTGGTGGATCTTCGCCCAGATCGGCCAACTAAAGAGGTTGAGACAACTCGCCCCTGGAATATAGCCCACCTGCGGCCTTACTACACCTATAGCCATGGGCTCCTTTCTTGTATGCAAATCTTCGAACTTGTAATATTTTATTTATAAAGCAATAAAGCCGGCACCCACGAACTTCGGGGTCCTTTGCCATTTCAGCTTCTGGAAAGCATGAGTCTTTGTTGTTCTCTGAGTCTTCCAAGCATGGACGTTATCAGTACCAAAGAGCATAAGTCGCCACGCTGCACTTATTTCAAAACTGGGTACTGATAATCCAAAGAGGACCAAAGTCGCCACGTTGCACGGTTCAAACATGGGCGCTTTATATGGTTTTGAGAATTAAGTCGGCTTACTTGGGGGCTACTAGCTCCTAAGTCGTTTGCAGTAACAGCGTAAAACGCTTCTGCAATCCTATGTTCGACTTTTCCCTAATCATAGGTCATTTGGGGGCTTCCACTCACTGAGTTCAGCCTGAATACCCTCTTGGCTAGCGAAAAATTACCGCATTACAAATGGTTATACTGGACTATGTGTTGGACGAGTCGCCATATGGACCCATGTACTCTTGGCGAGTCAATCCGTTTTTTTGGACCCTGAACTCGCCTTGGTTAAAACATGAAAGGAACCGGCCAAAGCCACACATGGAAAATAGAGAAACCATTGGTTCACTGAACCTGCTTAACTGAAGCCTGACTCGCGCCTGATCAGCCGATCTAAAAACTTGGGGGCTATTGCACAAGCCTTCCTCGGGTAGCACTAGAGTTTTACAAACTCGTCCTATCATGTCGTAGCTCATCGAGCCGACGAACTTTTACGACTATCTTCGTGGCACTGCCAAAAGGTTTCGTAAAATTTTATATGACTCGCCGCGACTCACTGAGCCTGCTCCTTGCTTATAACTCGCCATGACTTATTGAGTCAACCTATGTTGTTTTTCCTTGATAAACAGGTTGAAGAAGCTCTCTCTTGTCGACATATGTCACTTCTTAAAATATCAAGTACCAACATTGGTAAAGGCGACTCATGCTTCGCATAAAGGATAAACTATTCAGCAATGTCAAGCAAAAGGCATGGATGGAAGATTGTTTCCCTAACAACTATTACATGGCCACACCGGGTATCATCTCCCGGTCAAAGAAAGATCAAATTGTTTTTAGCAATGACTACACTCCGGTTAAATCTTAAGCTGCCTCCGGGTCGCCTTGCTTTGAGCTCTCTCCATCTTCAATTTGTAAGTCGTCAAGTTTCCAGTTGCACCTGGACAAGGCGACGAACTCATCTTCGTCGTCCAGAAAGACAGATAAGTTCGCTTCAAAGTCGAAGGGATTCTTGGGTCGATGAGGAGTTAGACTGGTGATTCCAAACGTAGGAGGAGTCAATTTTTTGTTATTGTCATCAAACGCAGCCTGGTATTTGTTCAAGTCCAAACCGGCCGCCAGCTGAGTCGCCGCGGCACGGGACACTTTCACAACCCGGTGGTAATCATCTTCGGTAAACTCCGACTTGTCGTCCTTCAGCTCAGGGTAACCAGCTGCTACTTCCTCTAGCTTGAGTTCAGGGGCATACGCCAGGCACCGGCTAGGGTGGTCAGAGCTCCCTTGCGGGCGGCTGACCTCTTTAGATCCTCTACTTGTGGTGGCAACGTTGACAAGCAACCCAACATAGTCTTGATGGACTTGATTGGCTCCTTGTTGCCCATCACTGCCTTCATCGTCAGAACGCTCCCTGTATAAGCTGCTCCGTAAAGGTGTAAATCGCCTACAGCTTCAGGATGCAGTCCTCTTGGAGATTGGCGGCTCGGGGACCTACAAAGGATAAATAATGACAATCAGTATTTGTGAAGTAACTTATAACTTATTTTTCCAAACAAGGAAATTGTTTTCTTACCAAAGATGGCTTGGGTCATGTTGGCAACGTGCTTTTTCAACCCAGAGAGCTCCTGTAGGGCGGCTTCAAGTTTTGTCTCGGCTTGTTCAGCTTGCTGGAGGAGGGCGGCTTGGTCAGCATTGGCTTTCTTCTCAAAAGTTTTGTGGTTGGCTTTCATCTTCTCCATGTCAGCCAGAGCCAACTGATATTTTTTATCGGACGATGTCCGAGCATCCTGCTGTTCAGCTAAGCTTTTCTTTAAGTTAGCAAGAGATGACTCGGCCCGGGTCACAAATTCCTGCAAACCAATTTTGGGGAGAGAAGTTTCGGAACTGTATGATTCTATTTGAAGTCATACAAAATACAAGACCCACCTCATCTTTCAAAAGATGACACAGCCTTGGGGTGCTACAAGTTGAAGTTTTTCTCTAAATACAAGACCCGGCTCATCTTTCAAAAGATCACCCGGCCCTTGGGGGAGATAGATTGAAGTTTTTCTCTAAATACAAGACCCGACTCATCTTTCAAAAGATGACCCGACCCTTGGGGTCTACAGGTTGAAGTTTTTCTCTAAATACAAGACCCGACTCATCTTTCAAAATATGACCCAACCCTTGAGGGCAACAAGTCGAAGTTTTTCTATCTAATGCAAGATTCGGCTCATCTTTCAAAAAATGAGCCGGCCCTTGGGGGCTACAGGTTGAAAATTTTCTATCTAATTCAACACCCGACTCATCTTTCAAAAAATGAGCCGGCCCTTGGGGGCTATGGACAGATACGGGTCTACCAGAAATTATAACAAAAATTATTTCATCAAGCAAGACTAGTCTACTGGAAGGCTAATGGGTGGAAGAACACATAATAAAGGACGCACCTCGTGTTTGAATCTCATCATGTGGATCAAGCTCTTATTCATTTCATAACTCGTCTCCAGGCGACTTGCGAAGTCAGAGCAGAGTTGGTCAAATTTGAGCTTCTCATAATGGGGAAGCTTCAGCTTAGTGATATCTTGTTCTGCGGAAGGATGGGACTCTTTTGAGGTGTGCTTGGATAACACCGCCGCTGCAGGTTTGGAGTAGCCAGTACCAGTGATAATGACAGTATCTGGATCTTTAGTCGCCTTGGAAGGGCTCGGCGGGTTAACATTGTCGGTGGCCTCCTTTAAAGATCTTGGAGAGTCGTCCCGAACGTTAGGGATGTCATCTATAGGATCATCATGAGCCGCCACTTGGTCCTCATCAAGCTCTGGGGCAGAGGTGCTCGTGCCTAACACCTAAGTCGTCTTAGGAGCACAAGACAAGTCGCCAGTTTTTCTCTTCTTCGCTTCTGATATGAGATAAAGACTTCAAAGTTAGAACAAATATCATTATTGGGAAGAGAAAGGGATAATAAAATAACTTACCCCTGTACACGAATCATTGGCGGAAGAGCTGACATCACTGAGTCGCCAGATGAAGGAGGAGAAACCTGAAAGGGTAAAAGTTCAAGGAGTGAATGAGTTGTGAATCACATTTTCTACACGAAGGAGAATGTGTTCAACAGGAGTATACCTCACTTGTGCGCTTCCGACCGATTGTATTTTAAGGTAATCCGGAAACTAAGTCGCCGGAGCGGCTTCGGGTTTTACGTTTGGGAGTATACTTCGCCTTCTTCAAAATGAAATCAGGGTCCAAAATAGCATTTGGGTGAGACATGGGAACTTTTCCACAAATCCGCCTGGCCGGCCTAGGTGAAGAGGAAGTTGAGTCGGAAGAAATAGAAATTACCTCAACCGTGTCATCTTAGCTCTCATAGTCATCGTCCTACGGATAAAGGCACATGGCATAAGCATGAGTCAGAAAATAATGATGATAAGTAAAGGGGAAGTTTTTTACCTCTAATTGTTGTTCGCCGGCTTGTGACTTGCCGACGACGGATGAATCCATGACGGCGGCTTTGCCCTTGCTTGTTTTCTTCTTCTTCTTCGGTGGCGGCTTAGTTGTTTTCTGGGCGGTCACCTCTCGCCTTCGAGACCAAAATGGATCACCTTTCTAGTGGATATAATCAAATTTCAAACCTGGAACACTAGCACATATGTTGAAAAAGGTAGAAGGAGGCGAGTTAGATTGTTACCAGAGGAGCCAGGTTGGTGACGCACAACGGCTTGAGCCCGACCTGGGCACAGTTTTCCAAGGACTCGCCGGTTAACTTCTTGATTATCTCAACAATGTCTTTCTCAGAGAGTCTTTTATGATGGAAGCATTGCAGATGGTTCACGCTGCCATCATATTCACACATCAGACCATTCCGGCCGCTTAGAGGAAGAATATTCTACTCCACCTAGCAACGGAATAGGTCGACCCCGGTTAGCCCATTATTGGTCAAAGACCGCAGCTCGGAGAAGATGGGGATGAATTCCGACTCTTCTTCTTCGATAAGCTTCTCTGGTAGCTTGAAGTCCATGGGTAGACGATCTTCTCTATAACCCGGAAGTGGGTTCTCACCGGGAGGAGAAGTGTCACGGCAATAAAACCAAGATTCGGCCCAGCCTTTGGGATGGCTGGGCAGGAGGACAAATGGAAACCCACGTTCACGACGTCGCTGGATGGTGACCCCCCCCCCCCCCCCAAGTTCCAAGTTGGCCCCGTTGGAAAATTCATTCTGGCGGTTCATATGGAAGAAGTTCCAGAATAATGGGATTGTGGGCTATATTCGTAGATATGCTTCGCAACAAACTTGGAACTGACAAAGATTACTGATGGAATTGGGTCCCAGATCCTGAGGGTGAACGTTGAGGAAATGCAGAGCGTCTCTAAAGAACTTTGATCCGGGCGGCTTGAAGCCTCGTTCAAGATGGTTAGTGAAGATAACTACTCCCCCTCAGCGGGATTGGGAATCACTTCGCCTGGGGCGGTCCGCCAACCAATGATTTCCTTCTTATCAAGATGACCCGACTTGACAAATTTCTCAACGAGGGCGTCATTGATCTTGGTTGGTAGCCAATCGCATTTTGAGATACTACCCATGACTACAAAAAAGAAGGGCCAAGACGGCTCGTTAAGGATCATAAATGTTCTCACTCGCCAGTTGGAGATCTACAATATGTCTGTAAGGGCCTTACGACTCGCCATTTAGGTGACCAAAAAGACTTGAATATGAGGATATTCTAACTCACCAGTTGAGTGACTTATGGTATGACTCGCCCTTCGGTGATCAAAGGCGTAGCGATGGCTATGTTCTAACTCGCCATGGTGGAGGATGGCGAGTGGCGGTTCAGACAAGGTTCTTTCCTTAGGGATATTCCCGAAGTGGGATAAAGAAGTTTCTAAAAACAAGCAATGAAATACAGATCTACGGGTGGATCAGAATTAAGGAGATGATACTTAATCGAAGCTGCGAAGACTACGGACGCCCGAAAGTGATAGGGGTACCTCATGAATCTATGCAATAAGAGCATCAAAATGGCTAGCGGAGGCGGCGATGCTATCGTGTTTCACAACTACGAAGGATCTATTGGGAACATGACGGATGGATCTAAGATAGGAAGAGGATCATCACTACATCCCGAAGCTAACCTAGAATACACATGGCAGCAAGGTCTAAACCCTAATAGGGGAAGAACGCTTACTAGAGAAAGGAGGACGATCATCGGAAGAGGATGCAGAAGGTGTGCGGCGGATCTTGCTCCTTCGGTCGGCCTGCAGACTTTCGGGCTGCGATGGCTGGCGGTGAAGCTTCGGCAATGGCGGAGAGACACGGGCGCTAGCGCGAGGAAGACGGAGCCGAAGTGGGGGTAGGTGACGGTGTCCCCACTCCCGCTGCGATTATTTAAAGGCCCGGAGCTAGAATCGAGGCGGCAGGCGCGGGAATAGAGGCGACAAACTGAAAATTTGCAATGATGGCGCCTGGATTTTCGGGAGAAACAAATGGCGGTGCAAAAGATCCGTTGGGTGGTTACATCATTAAAACCCCGAAGTTGAAGGGATAAGGTGATGTCATCAAAAACTGCATGACGGCTCAAACAATTCATGACGGATGGCGGCTTATCGTCCATCAAAGGGTAGGAGTGATACAAGTCGCCCTAAAATGAGTGAAAGTTTATTGGCGTGAATAAACTCAAGACAATCTGGGGCCTAATGTTGGGGATATTACCTGCGGTGTAACCCGCCCTAGCTGGGCCGGGTCACTAAAGGGGCGACTCATTCATTGGTAATACATGCCTTGGCCCAAGCGCCCAGGAGCCGGATGGCGGTTCAGGATAGACCTCCAAGGAGGTTTCCAGTCTTGGAGAGCACGTCGACTTAGAGATAAAGGAAACCACGATCTGTAACGTGGTTAGGACTCTTGTAAATTCTAGGGCCTCGACCTGTATATAAAGGCGAGTCCCCGGGGAGGATAGGGCAAGTTAGAAATCATCGAGAGCTAGGTCAGGCGAGTTACGCCCTCCTTGTAATCGAAACCATCATCAATCTACACAAAGCAGGACATAAGCTTTTACCTCCATACGAGGGGCCGAACCTGGGTAAATCTGAGTCTCACTTTCGCTCACCCCCTTTGAGTCGCCACCAAGGTGCGATGGCTCCTTCATTAAGTCCTTTCACGAGGACATCTACCATGAAAAAACTACGACATCAGGCGTACCTGTACCTGTGGGTGTTTGTAGTAAACCGTGAGCTACAAGGACTCAGCAATCGAATGACCTTGGTATCGAATCTAGCCGAGTTAATAGGTGAGGAAGGTTAAGTTTATGGGTTTGCAGCAACCTAAGCATATATGGTGGCTACCTTACGATGATTAGAGTAAACATATGGTGGTCTACGCAAGTCGGTCGAAGACTAGATTGGTCACTAAGTGATCCTGAACACCTACTTACGTCAAACATAACCCCACCTTGTTCTCGACCAGAGAAGGATCTCCGAAACAGACAGTCACGGTTACACACTTAGTTGGCAGTTTTATTAGAATTACTTTAAGTTGTCTAGAAACGGATGTTAACAAAATGGTATTTTCCACATAACCACGGGCACGGCTTTCCGAAAGATTAAACCCTGCAGGGGTCCTCCAACTAGTCCATCACAAATTACCACAGGCCGCATAGTAATCCTCTATCATGAAACTCGTGATGTCGTCGGATTCCTTAGAGGAAAACCTCAACTTTGAGGAGACCCAAAGTTTCACCGGAATCCCAATGCGCAAAATATACCGCTAAGATAAGACAAATCTGGCAAGACCTCCCGACGTGTCGATGAACCAGATAGGAGCCGTGTATCTCGTTCTCAAGACACGACGGATGAGCAGTACGTAAAGTGGCCTCATAGAAATCCCCGAGTTGCCCCGGGTGGCCCTGCAAGTGGCTCTAGTTTGGACCAACACTCATGTGGAGCACTAGCCCGGGTTGTTGATTAAATCCTCGGGGTAGCTATTCCCTATGCATTTGTATTATTAAGTTGTAGCAATAAAACCAAAGTTGGGTCCTTCCAGACAAGCCTTAACACTATACGACTTATCAAGGGGGTCCCCATAATGACCCCGAACGTGTTAGGAGCGATCAGTTATGGAATAAAACACCGGTAGCCGAAACTAAGGCGGCAACAATGGAACAAATCACCCGGCAAAAGGCTAGGCCTTCCGTTATTGACCAAGTATATAGGTGCATTAATTAAATAACAGATAATATGATGATATCAAATTTCCCATGGTATCACATGGTTCAGCTGGCACCTGCAACTAGCAATCCTATCCATTAGAGGTTGAGCAAGCCTACCTAGCCAATCAATATTTCCTAGGACAGGGAAGTGTTTGAGATTTCATGGCAAAGACGGGTGGCATATATATCATGTGGTGGGCAGCGAAATGGTGTTTGAGAACACAGAAAACCATCAACCATTGCTCACACAAGCTAAGAAACCAGTTTGACACCAATCTGGTTTTAACACCAACATAGCACTTTCACCACAATATCTATAGCAGTTACAACCCTCTAAATAATTCAAACAAGACATGAAACTAAAGCCATCCAACTGCATTACAACCTCTAACAAGAAGCTAATGCAAAGGAATCACACATCAGCAGATATCACAGACTGGGATTAGTGAAAATTGCAGATTTTTCACTAGCTGGTTATGCTCTGAAGCTTTTGGCAGCCTCCAAAATGATATCTACAGGAGGTATCTGGGCATGAAATTTGAAAGGGAGCTAGACAAACATAACAAAAAACAAACATAAATTTGTTGCTTGGGCTAATTCCCAACAGAGGAGTAAATATGAACGACACAATGGTGAAAGAAACTAACCCCAGATTCCCACACTTAGTGAAATTCACAGCTTTTCTCAAAACTGTCATTTTCAGTCAATTGCCCACTTTGACAAGGTGTAATAGCAACATGCAAAAATCCTATGAACAAAATATATGTCCCATGTTGTAGAGGGGTTCACCCACTACCATCTACCAAGGGATCAACATAAAAAGATCAAAGCTCCACTTAATACAAAGCTCCAAACATGGCATGAAATCCGAAGTTGCAACACTTAGGGAAAAATCCTACTACCTCCACAAACAACAACAACCTAAGGAAAAAATATAAATAGTGAGGGGGGTCCACCTGGCAATGGCCCTCTCACAGGATGACATGTGGGTCCTCTGGACCCACTATCATACACACACACTATACCTACACATGCTACATGCACACACACATACACACAGATGCACACAGGGAAAAAATAAAAGATAAAAGCTGCAAGAGGGGGGGTCGAACCCACCACCTCTCTGGTGGAGCTAGCCTACTTCCACCACTGGGAAAGCACCTCGTTGCGGTATTAATAGGCGCATCAGAACAGGTAAGCTAGCCTCTACCGATACTACACACACGGAATAAACCAAAACAATAAAAAGGGGGCGCAAGGGGATTCAAACCTAGTACCACGGGTGTCGTGGTTTTTTCACGACATATGTCCTCGTGAAAGGACTTAGTGAAGGAGCCATCTCACCTTGGTGGTGACTCAAAGGGGGTGAGCGAAAGCGAGACTCAGATTTACCCAGGTTCGGCCCCTCGTGTGGAGGTAAAAGCCTACGTCCTGCTCTGTGTAGATTGATGATGGATTCGAATACAAGGAGGGTGTAACTCGCCTGACCTAGCTCTCGATGATTTCTAACTTGCCCTATCTGCCGCAGAGACTCGCCTTTATATACAGGTCAAGGCCCTAGGGTTTACAAGAGTCCTAGCCACGCTACAGATCGTGGCCTTCCATATCTCAAAGTCGTCATGCTTTCCAAGACCGAAAACCTCCCTGGCGGTTTATCTTCTGCATCAATCCTGAACCGCCTATCCGGCTCATGGGCCACTGAGCTAAGGCTTGTATTGAGAAAGTATGAGTCGCCCTTTTAGTGACCTGGCCTAGTTAGGACAGGTTACACCGCAGGTAATATCCCCAACATTAGGCCCCAGATTGACATGAATTTATTCATGCTAATGGACTTCCATGCTCACTTTGCGTGACTTGTATTGCTTCTATATTTTTGACGAACGACAAGCTGTCGTACATCATAAATTGTCTGAGCCGCCAAGTTGTTATTGATGACATCACTCTTTCCCTACAGTTTCAGGATTTGCTGACATAATTACCCAACGGATCTTTTTTTCTTTTACCGTCACTTTGTTATCCCGAAAATCCAAGCGCCATCATTGCGAATTTTCAATATGTTGCCTCTATTCCCGCGCCTGCCATTTCGTT